>NC_136068.1:614254496-616670502 GCF_964261635.1 Lissotriton helveticus
GCTTGCATCTGCACCAACATCAACTTCTCTTTTAACTTCTTCTGTTTCATTTCCAACTCATCACTGCAATATTTTGCATACATCAGAATCTCATCAATTGACTTATTCTGCCAACAAATTAAATGCTGTTGAATCATCATTCTAACTTCAAGTCTCAATCCTATAACAATCCTAGACACAAAACTTCCCATAGATTTGGATTTGAGATTCTCCATTCCACTATATTGTTTAAACACCTGCAACAATTTTTCATAAAAAGAATGCACAGTCTCCTTATGCTCCTGAGTTGGTCTGTCAATCTTAACCCAATCAGTGTCTTTCGCTGGTATCTTCCCTTTCAAAAAGGTAATGACCTGTTGATACCTTTTCATCACCAAAGGCGACAGGGCATGAGATATGAGACTTCTCGGTTGCTCCTTCTCTGGACATTGTACAGCTACTTTACATTAGGCCCACAAAACACTTGGCGCCAAAATGTCAAAAAGTGTATCCAAATCTCTCTACAATATCTGTGTAATCTTCACAAATCGATCAACCTGTGTGTACCACCCCACAAGTTTATCTCTCAATTTGTGAAAATCATTCATAAATGACACAAGAACACTCCTACTACATGGTACATGAATGTACCCCTCCCCAGGCACTTCTCTCGATGGAAATGTTGAAGCACCATCTCCATCTATCAAAGCTGGAGGCGGTTCTCCCTTCGCTTTCTTTGGGTCTTTCTTATACGATCTACCTTCCCACTTGTCTAATTCACTCCATTTACAGATGCTACTAATGACTTCCCTAATATTCATTTTCATACCTGAAGTACTTTTTATGTCATTTTCATCAAAACATGCACAGTAACCTTTATGCAAAGATTTAGTTCTCCTTAAATCTACATTATACTCTTTAGCTAATTCATATAGTATAGTGTGGCGCCGCGGCCAGGGCGACTGACGCTGGAATCTGGGGATCACGCTTCGATCCCCAGCGCCGGCGGCAGGTTAGCCCAGCACCATGTGACTCTGGGCAATAGCTTGCTTAATCTTCCCGACGGCCCCCAGCGCCTAGAGACCCTAACGGGTAATTGTGCGCTTTACAAATGTGGATTATTATTATTATTATTATTATTATGAGCTTGTCCTGCACGCTTTGTGACATCTGTACTCATGTATATAAGTTCATTCTCTTGATAGGTATCTCATTTAGAAAGACCAAGATTTTCTGAAATCATCTCATAAAATTCTAGTTTTAATTTGTCCTCATCCACTGGATTCTCCCTTCCTGGGGATTGAATCACTGCTCAATCCTGAACCTTCAGCTTCTTGCGGAGACTCATTTAAGAACTTAATTACATTTTCAAATTCCTGTGAATGAACACCATTTTAAACTCCAGAAGTGTTAAATGTAACCCTTCCCTGGGTCTGCTACTTGTGATACACTGAGGTGAATTCCAAATAAATGTGTGAGGATGTTGTGGTATGGGAACCATAGAGGTATCTGGGGAGCCTGGTGGAGGTGGCAGGACCCTTTTGGTAGTTTGCATAATCACTGTTTCTAGACTGCTGTGTAGATGTTGAGATCATGGTCATCACGTGTAAGCCACCATTAATTAAGTAATAGGGCAGTGCATAGTGAATGTGGGGTAACATACTTAACTTTCTTGCCAATTTGGGCAAGAAAGTTAATTGTGCGTATTGAATGTGGAAACCATTGGAAAAGTGCATGTGTACTAACCAAGTTAAATTTAGTTCCTCATTCTTAGAGGTGTGGAGGGGTCACTTTGGTAATCCTACACCCAGCAGTACAGAATGCCTTGGGTTACAATTTTCTGGCATGTGAGATTACCTATCCTGGGCAAGTTTTGGAGTGAAAATGTAGCACAACTTCTAGAATGTGTGCTTCCAGTTTTTAACCACGCCTGCCCACTTCCCACACTCACATTTTTCATGTTTTTTTTCCTAGAGATGTGTGTGAGGAAAGTAGAATGTCAGTTCAATAAACTAGGGGGTTCAAAGTTGCATGTTTTGTCCTTGCAAAGTGTAAATAATTTTCACAAAAACTATGAAATCCACGCAGAGTGCCCATGGTTCGGTGCATCCATGTGAACACGGAGGCGTGTGCAACCTTTTCATACTCAAGTGTACATTGTGTTGCGTTATGTATGAGGAAAAGCTAAAAAAGGAATACACCGAGTAGAAAATGGTCGCTAGTTACCTGCGTGAGATGGTTTCAAGGTCACTCACAAGAGAAAGCTATGCAAGGTGTGTTCACACAGATACAAAATGTTTGATATTTACTAAAAACCAACTAACACTCGTGATAGAAAACTATGCAACTACACAGACGGAAAAGCAGAAGCTCTGGCAGCTAAGGATGTGCTATTACCAAAAAAACATGCTAATGTCTCACAGCTCAAATTTAAATGAACACTTGTAATTCCTATATTAGTGAAAACCACTGTTTATAATGTTTATAGTGCTTTTGAACCACTTTCATTGTAGCTAAACCATGCCCATTCTCTAGTAATCTTTTCCCTACTAGCCTCAAATGGTCACCATATAATAGATGTGAAAATAGGAACATGTTCTATATTACATAATTTCATCATAATAAGGAATCTCTTCGAAACAGAACCATAGGTTTCTTTTTGTAATCATTTCATGTTATACTTTTGAGTCCATATTAACATAATTCACAAGGATGTAACAAGCCATTCAATATTTATGACAGTGATCATCATATATTCCAGATACCAAGCCCTAAATTTAGTTTGAACACGTCATGTCCTTCTGCCCAGCCTTACTGGATGAGTGCAGAAACAGGTTGCGGAGAAAGTGGAACAAATTAGGAGCTCGGAATTGCCGGCAGGCCATTATTGCAGCCTTCAATCCAGACAATATCTTCTTGAACATCCAGCTGACTAAATTTATCTCCCATGCATCCATCATGCTCCTTCAACTGGAGACGGGAGTGTGATCTTACTGGGTCGCGCCTGCGTGGCCCGACTGGCGTACGTTCAGGCATACCCTCTTTATTAATTACAGGTCACCTGACCTTCACGTTGGGTGCCTGTTGCATCCGAGGCACGACACCACATTCCTCCCCAACAAACATCAAAACAATATCAATAGCTGACCACATTGCCTGATTATAAATGGCATATTACAAACTTGAAATGTACTACAAACAAATCTTCTTTAAATTCAAATAGGAATGGTCTTACGTGAAGTAGTCCCTCAAACGGCGAGAAGGCTCTGGATTGTCCCGCAGTCGGTATTGAGACTGGCCCCGTCCTTGGGCCTCTCCAGCTCCTGCCCCAGATGTTGCCTCGCCTCGACCAGTCTCAGTATGACCACGACCGTCCTCCATCTGCTTGGTCACTGCTCCGTCTCACTGAGTTGGGATGCAACCACAGGTCTCCCTGTCGTTCTCCGGGGAGCACATCGGCGCAGTCTCATCTGTGCCGACATCGACAGACACCATCTCACTGGAACCAGTCTCGGGCCACTCCGGCGTGGGTGTCAACACCTTCGATTGAAACCTCTTGAAGTGTGACACATTCCGTGTCACTGTTTCCCTTCCTCGAGTTGCAATGATTCGAGTTCCCTTAACCTTGACCACAGTCCAGGGGTCTTTCTCGTAGGGCAACCGAAACTTGCCACTGGTGATGAGGTTTCTGAGAAGCACTAGGTCCCCTTTTTCCTGCTGTGTGGGCTTGGCTCTCCGCCGGTGACTGACTTAAGCATGAGCCCTCGGACGTCTCTCATCAATTCTGTTGTCATCTGGTGCCTCTGGGGGCAATTGGGGGTGATGAGGTATTGAATCTGTGACCACTCGCCCCATGAGGAGATGGGCTGGCGCTACACCCGTAGTGGTGTGGGGAGTCTGGCGATAGCTCCTTAGAAAAGTGAAGATGGCTAACTCTATCAACTGACCCTTATCGTGAGCAATGTGTATCACCCTATTTAGAATCCGCATGAATCTCTCCACCTCGCCATTTGCTTGTGGCCACCGGGGTGTGAGCCTTCGGTGTCAGATGCCCAGAGCATTGAGGTAGGTGGCTAGCTCCTGCCCCTGAAAGGGAGGTCCGTTGTCTGTTCGCAGCTCCTGTATTAGTCCGTGAGTCGCCATGATTTTTTCAAGCTTCGGGATGACCTTAGTGGCACTAGGGGATGTTATGATTTCAAACTCCGGGTACTTTGAGTGATCATCGATAGCCACAAACGTGTGACAGCCGTCAGGTAGGCTGCAAAAATGTAGACTGACACAGGACCACGGAGACCTCGCCCTTGATTCCACAATGACTGGAGCTGGGCGGGGTGCTTCCCCCGTCACCTGACAGGATGAGCAAGAGCGGACGGTGGCTTCCACCAGTTCGTCCATTAGCGGGAACCATACTTTGGTTCTAAGTCTGGATTTAGTCTTGACCATGCCTTGGTGCCCAATGTGAGCAAGCTGAACGACTTGATCAGTGAGGGACGTCAGGATCACCAGCCGGTGTCCTCGCAGCAAGCACCCAGTGCTGTCCTCAGTGAGCTCATCTCAGACGTGGTACAGGCTGTCGATGATGCGCTGGGCATTAGCTGTTAGGATCTTCCAATTTTCTTTGGCCTTGTGCCAATTGCCATCTTTTAGAGCCAACTTGGCCCGTTGCACACAGTCATCTTTGGTTGTTGCTTCTCTTAGATTCTCCATGGAGAGGGGAGGAAGGCAGGAGCCAGCGGTGACGCACCTGACGTACTCTTCAGTATCTGCCGCTTCTTCCATCTCCTGTGCCGTGGCTGCTCTGGGGTGCCGCAACAAGTAGTCAGCCTGGTTCCGGGACACTGGTTGGTACTCCACCTTGCAGTTGTAGTTTTGGAGCTGCAACATACATTTCTCGATCAAAGGAGGTGGTTTGGGGAGGTCCCGGAGAACAGAGCCACAAGATGCTTGTGATCAGTCGCCACCACGAATGGCTTACCATAGACGTAGAGGTGAAAATTACGAAACCCCCAGTGAATGGCAATGGCTTCCTTTTCGATCTGAGAGTATCACTGTTCTGTTTCGGTGAGGGACCGTCTCGCAAATGCTACGGGGGCCCAATCATCAACCTGCTGTCGTCTCTGCAACAGCACATCCCCTAAGCCCATGGGGCCAGCATTCACCGCAATCTGGGTAATTTTTCCAGGGTCTAAGAAGGCAAGCGTGGTTGCCTCAGAGTGCGTATTCTTAACTTCTTTGAAGGCCTTGGCTTGGTCAGGGCCCCACTTCCAAGGGGTAGAGTCCTTTGTGAGCTCTTGCAGCAGTAGCGTAAGGGTGGTGAGATCTCGAATGAACCTCCTGCAATAGTTCACCATGCCAAGGAAGCTGCAGAACTCGGTCACGTTGGTGGGTGACGCGGCATCTTTGATGTCTCTGACCTTTTCAGGGTCCGGATTGACTCCTTCCGTGGAAAACGGGTAGCCGAAAAATTACAACTTCTTCTGTAGGAATTCACATTTTTCCCGATGTAGGGTGAGTCCGGCGTCCCGCAGTCGGCAAAGTACTTGAGTGAGGTGGGAATTGTGTTCCAGGATGGTCCTTGCGTGGCCCATGATGTCGTCACTGACGTTGATGACACCGGGGATGTCCATGATTAATTTGTGTATTATGTTCTGAAAGTCCTCAGCCGCGCTGGACACCCTGAAGCTCAAACTGGTATTTCTTCTTAGCCCCACGTGAGTCGAGAAGGTTGTGATGTTTCGGGATGCCTCATCTAGCACCAGCTGATGGTATCCGGATCTCAAGTCTAACTTGGAGAACCAACATTCCCCAGCCATTTCCCCAATGAGATCATCTATTGTTGGGGTGATGTGGCGTTGCCTTTTGATGGCGGCGTTTGGAAGCTGCATGTCTACACAGATCCTCACCGAGCCAGGTCGTTTGGGCTTCCTGGTGACGATAATCGGAGAGACCCACAGTGTGGGTCCAGTCACTCTCTCAATGATGTCGGCCGCCTCCAGCTTCTTGAGTTCTTCCTCTAACAGGGGGCGCAGGTGAAAGGCTATTCGCCACGAGCAGATGAAGAAGCTTGCGGCCGCCACTCCGTTCGACCCGAGGGTACAACCACCCTTGTCACCAGCTGTTGTGTCGGGTGTGTTGATAACGGGCCAGCACCGACACAGGTGGGGGCAAATATTACTGGGCCTATGACACTTAATAAGCACAGGAGACGGAAGTGTGATCTTACTGGGTCACGCCTGCGCAGCCCGACTGGCGTACGTTCAGGCGTACCCTCATTATTAATTACAGGTCACCTGACCTTCACGTTGCGTGCCTGTTGGGTCACAGGCATGACACCACACCCCACAACGCTTAGTTCCCTTTGTCCGCTGGAAGTCCATGTAATGACAAAACTGTAGTTTCCCTCATTGCACTGTCACTTTGTGAATTATCCCCGCTTTTTAGATCGAGCCAGCACAGTGCACATTCGCTGCTCTGCAAGACATTCTGTATCTGGTATGTGTGGTGGAAGAACCTCCCATATTTCCTTCTGGCATCTGTTAGTGCCCTTCTTAAATTCCTGATTTTGTTTGGTGGAAATGGTAAATTAGTGCCTCCTTTTTGCGATTTGGACCCTTCCAGATGATTGCCCCTGTTACTCTGTGTTGGACCCGGTCCTTTGGGCAGGTTCACCCCGAGACTTTTTGCTATTTCCTAGCCTGTTTCTGGAACCTGGGTTGGTGATTTTAGGCCTCTGCGCACCTTTTCACTGTGGTACAGTGTAAAGTGCGTGTGCTCTCTGTGTATGTGTGGTGAGTGACCTGCCCTCCCATAGGAATGAATGGGGAATATGTATGCCCATGGTAGTTCCTGATGTGTGGGGAGTGCAGGGTCGAGTTTGATATGTATGAACTCGTGAGAATGAATGCTGCATAATGGTGTATGCAGCATGGTTGTGTCTAGTCTAGAAGCGCCACTTTTAGAAGTTGGCATATTTGTGTAGTGAGTCTGCTGGCACGTGATTGGCTGGTGAGCCTGGCCCAGGAGTGCCTGGGCTTGCTTGTGGATTGACTGTCTGGGCTGAGGGTGACAGGCGCTGCAGAGCCCCCGGAGGGAGGGGGTCGGAGTCAGCCCGTGGATGAAAGGCCACATCTGCTGCCAGGGAGGCGGGAGGAGATAGCGTCTGATGGTGCCGGGCTGTGCCTGCCTGACCACCATGCTGGCTCCCCCTCCTGCCGGCCAACTGTCACCTCTGACCCTGATACTGACAGGAGAGGGAAACCAGAAACACCCAGCGCTCCAGCAACCCCCAGAACTGGTTTAGACCGGGTTCAGGGCCCACTTGCACAAAGACTTCAAAGGACTTCAAAGACTTTTCTGTGTATAAGAAGGGGCTGTGTCCCCTTCCAAACCGTTCTTGTTCTTGTTCTTGTTGCTGACTTGAATCTACCAGGGGCGGGCGCTGCCCAGCCCCTGGATGCCTGGAGGACTCCTGATGGACTCTCCTGGATTCCTGGACTCTTGAGGGACCTCTCTGCCCTGCCTGGGCTGATGGGGGGACTTGGCTTTGCCCCCTGGGAAGCTCTTGGACCTTTGCAGCAGGGAGAAGCTGCATTTTCCTGTGGAGAGCGCTGGAGCTGTATTTCTAGCGCCTGGAGGCGCTGTGCTTCCCCCTGAGCGCCTGGGAGCGCTGTGCCTGCTGTTCTAGCGCTAGGAGCGCTGTGGATTGTGCTCTAGCGCTAAAGAGCGCTTTATTTTTGTTCTAGCGCTGGAAGCGCTGTATTTGGATTCTTAGCGCTGATAGCGCTTTATTTGTACTTCTGGGCTTGAGGGCACGTGTTCTTGCCCTTTAGCGCTGTGGAGCGCTTTATCTTGCCCAAGCGCTTAGTAGCGCTTTGTTTTTTATGTTTATTGGAGGCCGGTGCCCACCCGGCATTGCCCGTGTGCTCACCGCCGCGGCCTGGGGTCCTGAAAGTGACCAGGAGCCGAGGAGAGGAGAACGAAGGGGCCGGGACCTGATTGGTCCCTCGCCGACAGGAGACGCGCTCTGATTGGCCGAGACGCCCGCAGAGCCTCTGACGTCACTGGGGGCTCGCCGAAAGAGCCGCGATGGGATTGGCCCATCGCTTGTGACCTGGTCGAGACGAGGCAGCGAGGGAGAAATGTGGCGGCCGGTTAACAGGGCTCCCGTGGGCCGAGGGAGCCCTGCAGCGGAGAAGAAGTATCGCGGACTGAGGCGGGGCTCCCGTGTTCTGGAGGGAGCCCCGAGAGACGGTGGAGCAGTGCGGTGGGGGCGCGGGGCACATTGCCGGTGCCCGCCCCCGCCGCGAGTCCCGGCCGCCAGCCTGCAGAGAGAGAAGAGACTGCCGCTGGGGGCCTTGCTGGCTCCACCCTGAGTCCCGGTCCCGAGACGGGGGACCGGGCAACGCGAGGAGAGTCTGCGAGGAGCAGGAGCTCCTCAGATGCCGCCAAGCCCGCCCCCGCCGCACCGAAGACCGGCGAGAGCAAAGGGGGCAGCCCGGTGAGTGAGGGCTGGGGCAGGGCTCTGGGTCAGTGTAGGGCGGCCCCAGTTGGCAGCGGGTCGCCCCAACGTGAAACAGAGCCTGTGTGGCTCCAACATGAGGGGGCATTGTCTGCAGAGCCTGTGCGGCTCCCACATGTGGGGCATGTGATGCCCAGAGCCTGGGTGGCTCCAGCGTTTGGCCATTTCTAGTTAAAGGGGGCGTCGGGGCATATTGCCGGTGCCCGCCCCCTCCTGCCTGCGAGGAATTTGCTTTTAGAGTCTGTGTGGCTCCAACGGTTGTCTTCAGAGCCTGTGGGGCTCCAGCGTGGGCGCAGTTTGCGCCTGAGGGTCAGTGAGGACCCTGTCGCAGTATGAAGTTCCCAGCTGCCCAGCAATTAGTGGGCAGCTGCACCGTTTAGGTTTTGTGTGATTCCCAGGTGCCCAGCAAGTAGTGGGCACCTGCTACGTTTAGGCTTATGCTGAGACTGGCGCTGCATGGCAGCGCGCCCTGACATTGAGACTCAGGGCATCTTTGTCCCTACAAGGCCAGTTGGCCTAGGGACTGCCACAGGTGGTGGCTTATGTAGGTTTTGCGCAATTGTATGGTTATTGCACTTCTGAATGTATTTCCTTGCATCACGTGTTTTTCCTTGCACCTCTGAATGTTTAAGCATCATGTGACTTTTGCGCTACTGTATTGTTATGGTACCTCTGAATGTATTTTTATTGCATCATGTGCTTTATTCTTAACACCGCTGAATGTGTAGGTTTATACATTATGTGTTTCTCTTAACTACTCCTCTGAATGTGTTTCATACATCATGGGTAATGTGTTCTTTCCTAGACCCCTAAACGCTGTGTGATACTTAGGTGGTTTTCCTTTACTACTCCTCTGAATGTGTTTCATACATCATGGGTAATGTGTTCTTGCTAAGACCCCTAAATGCTGTGTGATACTTAGGTGGTTGTTCTTTTTAGTACAGGTGGTCCTAGTGAGGTCCTGGTCCCCTGCGTGACAGTCTCCTAAGGGTTTAGGGTTGCGTAGGTGGTACTTACCTGTCCCCAGTAGTTACTGGATGTGATCTATAACTGTTACTTTGTGTTACAGTGATTTTATATACTTTTATTCTAATTTCTGACAGTATTTCACTTCTATAAGTGCTATTTCTATATCTACAAAATGCTGATTATGACAGTGGCCCATGTGGCCCTGTCCTGTGTAAATAATCCCATGTGAATATTGCCCGTGCCAATTGGCACAATGTATATGTGTGATTTTATCTGATATGTTTTGGCAATACAAAAGTTATTTTAATATAACCTTGTGTGGAGTTCCTTTTGTGGTGTGCCTAGTATGTTGTTGCTGTGGTGCGCTGGCGCAAATGCTTAACACATTGCCTCCGAGTTTAGCCTAGACTGCTCGTGCCAAGCTACCTAGAGGGTGAGCAAGGGTTATCTTGGCGTGTGACTTCGTTGCCCTGACTAGAATGGTAGTTTCTGCCTGGCTTTGGCGTCAGCCTTAGCCTACCAGAAATAGCCAGTTCTAACACTCTGGTATTTACTCTGTTTTTAATAGATGTTCGTTCCTGCACATACTTTTTTCTTCCAGGTCTATCTGCATGGCTTCAAGGACGCCGCGCTTCATTTTTATATGTTTATGCCACCTCAACTTTCCCTTCAGTCTCTGCCTCTTTGTTTTTGGCAATCACCCTGCCTCCTTGCGTTCGGAGCCCTCCCCCAACCTCTAAGTTCAAACGCAGCGGAGGGTTTCCTAAGGCAAAGAGCCCAATTCGAGACCTCGCACTGTGAATCTCCCCCCACAACCAGCACTCACCCGTTGCCTGCCTCTGTTTACTTTGGTGGTGGTATGTGCAGGTGTGTAAACAAAAAGAATCCACAAAGAAGTGACAAGTGTTCTCTACAGTGGTGGGAAACACGCAGTGTTTTTTAAATATCCCTCACACACCAAAAGGACCATTGGTGTCATGCTTCATCATTGGGGTCTTCGCACCCCTCTACGGGATGCGGCGTGCTTCTACCTACGACTACGTGGGAGCACTTTGACAAACACTATGCGTGGTGTGTGTGAGGGTTGGATGTGAGTGAGTGGTGGGGTTGTGTATGAGTGATTTAAAAACATTTACCTGGCTCGTGGGGAAACGCAAAAAAAAGTTGAATGGGCCCCCGGGCTGGTACTGTTAAAATAGTGAGGACAGAGGTATTTATGTCGTGTTACGAACAATACCTCTTGGGTGCGTCTACATGTTTCGGAGATCAACTCCTTCTTCAGGACAGGGTGCACTACTCCCCACCTTACTCACATTTTTCTATGTAAAAATATATGAAGATTACAAAAAATTGAAGGTGTATGCAGGCTATAGTGTGCCTACTGTATTTATTTCAAGGTTCTCTGCCATTTGCATACCCTGGAAAAAAGGAAACGAAAAAGAACAAATTTGCCATCCGCTCCTCATTAGTTATCCGGTTCAGTAACCTTGGAAAAATGTATACATATATATATATGGTGTGGGTTGAGATCACTAGACAAATATTGTCATGCTAATTGTGATGGTGACCCTGCAAAAAAAGGGACTTAGACAAGACAAACATACAATTAACATAAAACACACGCTCTATCTGTTATATCCATATGTGTTTCTGAGGCATATTTTCTACAAGTGGGGTAGAAAAAGATGATAAAAGAATGCATACTTGATCAACCAGTTTGGTCCACCTCATGAGTGTCAGAACGTAGGGGGTTGGTCGTGCCAATTTGCTGCCTATAATCAATATGTACTGTCAGCAAAAGAGTTACTTACAGAGGCTGTAGATCTTACACCGTCTTGCTACTCACGAGTCCAAAAGGAGAAATCCTCTGTGTTACCCCTCACGCGGCTCAGCTAGGAATGCGGTAGTGCGCGTGGGAAGCGGTATTTATACTTTCCTCGTTGGTCTAATTGGATCCACTTAATCTTAATTGCTCCCCGAATCTCTGGAAGTATTCTGCCCTTGTAAGGTTATTCCGGGAGAAAGGGAGTGCTACCATTGCAGAACGCGCTACTGGGACTGAGCGCATGCGTGTTGCCGATAGAAGCAATGTCTAAAGCGCCTGCGCGAGGTGGTGGCACATGCATCCCCCGTTATCCTCAAGCGCCTGCGCATTTAAAGTGCGCGAGGGTAGTGTATATACGTTACTGGTTATTCTACCAGCCTATGGTGCTGGGTGACCGTATTGAAAGGAAGAAGCCGGGAAATCTTACACCCAGCGTTGTTCCTTCTGGAAGAGGCCGATGTCAGACTGAAGCTGTTCAATCACTGTCCTGTGAAGATCATTTACGCAATGTTGGGCTTCTAAGAAGTGTGTCGCCATCTTGGTGGTGCTTTTCTTACATCTTACGTTGCTCTTATGCTCACTCATTCGTGTCTTCACTGCCCTGCTTGTCATCCCTACGTATTCGAGCCCGCAGGGGCACGTGATCATGTATATCACGTTTCTGCTGTTACAGTTTGTTATAAACGAAATTGAGGCCCTAACATAGGTAGGTGTCTCAGAGGCACAAATCCTTTGTTTCACAGAGACAGGCAGACCCTTTCACAGAGACAAGCAGGCCCTTTGACCTAGATTAGCCCTCCCTTTACAATAACGAGCAAACAGAGATGCTGTCCCCTTATCTGATCACTGTGTGCTCTGTGCACAGAAGACAGTCCATCCTAAATACGTAATCTCCATGTACAGCAGTGACTAACCTACGTCACAACAAATTCTTGGAAACAGACCAAGAACACATCTTCCTCTGACCAACATTACGTCAATCCAAGACACCTATCCAGTTTAAGTATACCTCCCTTTGCCCAAGCAACCCAGAGGAGACAGAGACTTCCAGGGCGACACTCTGCCCGAGGCACTGCAACCTGCGTCATGCCACAGCTCCAGCTGGCAGAGGTCCATCACCCATCTGTGGGTGTCCAGCTCAAGATCAGGATAAAGTCCCACTAAGGTAAAGGGGTTAGACTAACTCCTAGGGGGATTCTTGGCTCTCTAAGACCTACACACATACTGGGTACACTTAGGTACATCTAGTTAGGCATCATAGGAGTATAGGCTTTATCTTAATGCATTCTGTATTTCATGTATTTGTTCATTACTATTGCAAAATGGTAGAACTATACAAAGCCTTTTTATTTAACTGCACTGCTGGCCATAATTCTCTGCTACTGTCCAACAGTTGTGCAGCACATATAACCAGTTCTAGAATAACAACTGTGCAATAAATTTTATTGTAAACACACCAACTGTTTCTTCTATGTACTTCTCTGAGATGAGTGACTGAATGAAAAGTAGTATATTGTTTCCATGATACTGAGGGATGTGGGTTTTATGTTATGTGGTTGCCAGAAGCTATTCCCTTCTTGTTTTTAAGAAGTTTCTAGTGGCCTCTGAGCTAGCTGGTACACAGTAATTAAGTTTAATATACATAATAGGGGCATACAGACCTCAGTCCTATGCCAAGCCTATCGTGTATGTTATTCCAATGCGCAGAACCTATAAGGGATATAGGAACTACACTACATGGCGCCCAACCGTGATTGCGGCACTTATTTAACAGTAGAATCTGAGTAATTCAGTCATGCTTATTCTCAGAGACCCTACTCACAAAACGCCAGAGACGTCTGGAGTGGGTAGGCACAAAATTCTGCCACAGCTGAGTAGGCAAACTTCCTATGTATTGGCTGTTGGTTAAATCAAGCTTGAAGGAAAAAGTTCCCGAACAATTGTGCCTTTTTAAAACCTTATCTGAAAACCCTTTTTTAGGACATTTTGGGGTCGATTCCGATCCGGTAAAATGCGCTCCGAATCGTCGTAGGGAGCATTTTTCCCCGTACGAATCGTACCCGTAAACGTCCCCGTACGTACGACGAAGTACGATCCGTACCAGGAGCCAAAGTCCGTACGAGTCGTACAGGACTCCGTACGACTAAAATATCCGTACGAGTCTCACTCGGAACCCGCTGTACACGACATCGCTACGGTTCGCGGCTGGTTTTTATGACCCAGCAAGTACGATTCGTGTCGGGTACGCACCGTACGACCCTTTTCCTACGGGAGCCGAAAACAGTCGTAAACGCAGAATTCGCGCCGAAACAGGTACGGAACGCCCCCCCCCCGGGTACGGCACGTACCCCCCATGATCGCAGGGGTACGCGCCGTACCCCAGTGATCATGCGGGGTACGTGCCGTACACCCAGCGTACATGGGGTACGCACCGTACTCCATGTACGGTGGGTGTACGGCACGTACCCCATGTACGCTGGGTGTACGGCACGTACCCCGCATGATCACAGGGGTACGGCGCATACCCCTGCGATCATGGGGGCTACGCGCTGTACGGTGTGTAGGTGATCGTGGGCTTTTCCGTAGGAATCGACATGTACCGTACGAATCGCGTCCTGGTCGGCCGATCGGGATCGGAATCGTCCGGTCGTACGGCGTCCGTACGAGTCGTACGGAAACGGCTCCGGATACGATTCGTACGGATGGGGATTTTTCCGGATCGGAATCGACACCTTTGTTTTCACAACACAATGTCTGCCGAGGCAGCTGCTTCTGTCACTGGGACACAGGTCTCAAATGACGAAGAGGAAGCAAATGCAATACATTTTGCACCCAAAGTCAGGCATACACTCACACAAAAAAACCCTCAGACATGGTTTAACAGATCGAGGAGGTACAGTGATAATTATAGAGGCACACGAAGATTATCAAACAGATGTGTTCTATTCTTGGGTTACATTCCCAGCAGTAATGCAACAACTCAGACTGTTTATTCTTACATACATAAAAAAGTCCCAGTGGTTTACACTCCTTTTGAGGAGATTAAGATTCCGCTCACTAACCAGAATCACAATTTCTGGTTTAATGGCGCCCTACAAACAAATAAATAAAACAAGGCTCGGTCCACTAGGTAGACCAGGAGCTACATGGCCGACATTAACCGGCTACACACCACATCCTGACATTGATATAATGCCACAAGATGCACTGCTCTTACAACACAAAGAGTTGGTAAAACTCTTAGAGACATGGCGCAACTCGTCATGAGGACACTTGCTGTCCAGCCCACGGTAGCTACAAATAATACAGCTCCTACACAGAGCACCACTACTAAAATCACTAGACAAAACTTACACAGAGAGAGAGACTTCCAGGGCGACACTCTGCCCTAGGCACTGCAACCTGCGTCATGCCACAGCTCCAGCTGGCAGAGGTCCATCACCCATCTGTGGGTGTCCAGCTCAAGAACAGGATGAAGTCCCACTAATGTAAAGCGGTTAGACTAACTCCTTGGGGGATTCTTGGCTCTCTAAGTCCTACACACATGCTTGGTACACTTAGATACATCTAGTTAAGCATCATAGGAGTATAGGCTTTATCTTAATGCATTCTGTATTTCATGTATTTGTTCATTACTATTGCAAAAAGGTAGAACTATACAAAGCCTTTTTATTTAACTATGCCAAGCCTATCGTGTATGTTATTCCAATGCGCAGAACCTATAAGGGATATAGGAACTGCACTACAAGTTAGTCATTTTCCTTTGTTCCAATGTGGTGCCATTTCTGAATGTCAGTTGCTTGCTTATTTTAGTGAGGTGGCAGCTACTACAGTTCCCGCGGATGTACGTTGTTACGACGCGTGGTATTACCACGCGTACCGTTACAACGCTTATTTTACAACGCAAGTTGTTACCACGACTTGCGCTGTAGGGGTGCGGACTTAGGAATAGTTTAATTTACTATTCCAACACCAGCCTACGTACAGTAGGGAAGGTGTTGGAATAGTAAATCTACCATTCCTTGTCCTTTAGCGCCCTCCAGCGCAAGTCGTGGTTACGACTTGCGTTCTAAAATACGCCTTGTAACGGTACTGCGGGGTAACATCTGCATCGTAAAGGATGTTCCCCCAGTTCCCGCATGGAAAATGACCTTGTATCCCATGCAGTGGTGGTGTAAGTTGTTGATTCTCCTTTGGAGGGGTATGTACCAGAATGTCCTGCAGGTTTTCCCCCGTCTATGAGCGAACATGGGTTTGTCATAATCCAGTTCCCCACAGGTAAGTATTTGCCAGTGATTATTGATAATCTTAGAGACCTCAAACGGTAGGTACATTGACACCGGCCTCTTCCAGAAGGAACAACGCTGGGTGTTCCGTTTAGGGACTCATAAGACAGGCCTCAACGATGACATACCATGGGGCAAATTGATTTAGACTCTCCTCCCGTAACTATCAGGTAACAAAACTATTAAATAGGTGTCTTGGTCTACATCACCCTAGTCATATGCACTCATATCCAGTAAATTAGTAATTAGTCCACTATGAACAGGAAATACACCAACCTATACTCAGTGAGCAACTCCCTATCTTTTGTTGTAATAGGCCACTCAGTCCAAGCTGATACAGCGTATAAATCAGGACTTTTCAGATCTCAATACATGGATCCATCCCTTGTAATAATAATTTTTTCCCCTGCATTTTTTTCAATTAATCAGGATTTTAATTCCAATTGCTCAGTAGTACATGCGGCTGTTATATCTGATAAAAGAACATTTTTTTATCTCGAATCAGAGACAATTCTTGTGTATAATAATATTTCCCGGCTTCTTCCTTTCAATACGGTCAACCAGTAACGCTAATACACTACCCTCGCGCACTCTAAATGCGCATGCACTTGAGGATAACGAGAGACGCGTGTGCCCCCACCTCGCGCAGGCGCTTTAGACATTGCTTCTATCGGCAACACACATGCGCTCAGTCCAAGTAGCATGTTCTGCCGCAAACACAATGGTAGCACACCCTTTCTCCCGGAATAACCTTACAAGGGCAGAATACTTCCGGAGATTCGGGGAGCAATTAAGATTAAGTGGATCCAATTAGACCAACCAGGAAAGTATAAATACCGCTTCCCACATGCACTACCGCATTCCCAGCGGAGCCGCGTGAGGGGTAACACGGAGGATTTCTCCTTTTGGACTCGTGAGTATGACTTTAGCAAGAGGGTGTAGGATCTACAGCTTCTGTAAGTAACTCTTTTGCTGACAGTAAATATTGATTATAGGCAGCAAATTGGCACGACTAACCCCCTACGTTCTGAGGCTCATGAGGTGGACCAAACTGATTGATCAAGTATGCATTCTTTTATCATCCTTTACTACCCCACTTGTAGAAAATATGCCTTCGAAACACATATGGATATAACAGATAGAGCGTGTGTTTTATGTTAATTGTATGTTTGTCTTGTCTAAGTCCCTTTTTTTGCAGGGTCATCATCACAATTAGCATGACAATATTTGTCTAGTGATCTCAACCCACACCATATATATATATATGTATACATTTTTCTAAGGTTACTGAACCGGATAACTAATGAGGAGCGGATGGCAAAGGTGTTCTTTTTCGTTTCCTTTTTTCCAGGGTATGCAAATGGCAGAGAACCTTGAAATAAATACAGTAGGCACACTATAGCCTGCATACACCTTCAATTTTTTGTAATCTTCATATATTTTTACATAGAAAAACATGAGTAAGGTGGGGAGTAGTGCACCCTGTCCTGAAGAAGGAGTTGATCTCCGAAACATGTCGACGCACCCAAGAGGTATTGTTCGTAACACAACATAAACACCTCTGTCCTCACTATTTTAACAGTACCAGCCCGAGGGCCCATTCAATTTTTTTTGCGTTTCCCCGCGAGCCAGGTAAAGTTTTTTAAATCACTCATACACAACCCCACCACTCACTCACATCCAACCCTCACACACACCACGCATAGTCTTTGTCAAAGTGATCCCGCGTAGTCGTAGGTAGAAGCACGCCGCATCCCGTAGAGGGGTGCGAAGACCCCAATGATGAAGCATGACACCAAGGGTCCTTTTGGTGTGTGAGGGGTATTTAAAAAACACTGTATGTTCCCCATCATTGTAGAGAACACTTGTCACTTCTTTGTGGATTCTTTTTGTTTACACATACCAACCAGGGAGAACAAATCCACGTGATATTTCTCTCTCTCCCTTTTTTGTTATTTATTGGTGGCATGTGCAGGTCATTAACCTTTTCCCCCCTTGCAGCACTGGAAAAGTGTTTCCACTATCAACCAGGACCCTGGAAGAGTTGGTGTTGGTTAGTCCTTGTGTAACTGGGCTCTAGGGCATTGGTGGATTCCATTCCGATGCCACCTGAGGTCTGCCTGCCCATAGCCTAAAGACACTTGCAGTCTACATTAAACCTCTCGGTAGCAATAAGAATAAAACTGAAAGCATTTGGCCTGCAGGGAAATTTGTGCACTTTAGTGTCAGATGCATAAGATTAGTGTGCCTCATTTCCAAAGATAATAATGTTCCAACAGACCACCTAATGCGATAGGAATCAGCAGAAACTGGGGCAGGAAGTTGGCACATACACATATTTGGAACAAACCAACTGAACACGGCAAATGGGACAAAACCAAATGTAGAACAAGCATTTGCAATGCAATAGGTCTCACGGTTGCGAGAGTTTGAGCTATTGGCATTGTAATTGACAACACCTTTTATTTAGGTGTTTTGAAAACATGCAGACGTAGCGTAAACATGAACTTTGTACTTATAGTCCCAGTTTGCAGGTTACTTGGGGTGAAACAATATCTGATACCAATGAGATTTCTTAGATCCGACACAAGTGATTGCACATAGCTTATCAACGTTTTAATATGCTGTATGGATTATGAGAAAAAGATTCAGATTTCAGGAAGATAATCTGAACATGTCTATATATTTTATTGGACTTTTATGATATCAGTTCTTAAGTATATTTTATACTTTGTCACATTAATCATGTAATTTTGTAAATAGGTGATGAAATTTACTGTTCTATTTGTATGTTTTAAGGGGCTAAACTCCGAATAAAATACATTTCATGGGATAGTTTGCTAGACTTTATTGTGTTTGCCAAGGCCCCAACTGTCCTTCCCTAATGTGGATGCCAACCACTTTCAATGCATTTCTGCTCGTTGATGAAATATTTTGGGCGTTGGTTTAAAATAATCTATCATCCTTGACCCAGAGCTACATTGTTCACTCTCAAATCATCTTGTAGTGAACTTTTTATAGTTTCATCCTATGTTTTCCCTCTTAGGAGCCAATGCCTCAGTTCCTCAGCTGGTTTACTGCCACTAGGCACCCGGTTTTTCAAGCTGCTAACCAGTGGCGTCACTAAGGGGTGCGGGGGGTGCGGACCGCATCGGGTGACACCATCACATGGGGTGACACCATGACACCAAAATGCAATACTGTCTGTCGAACCTTACCTGGCCGCTGGCCAAGATTATCGTCCAATTTGGCTATTATGTCGGCGCGCGTCCAGACGTCGACGACGTTCGAAATGTCACTCACGTAACGTGGCTCCCGGACCCGCCGTTTTCATCACTGCCCACGCACACCACTACACAACGTGCTTAAAATTTAAGCACCGGCACTGCCACTGCTGTTTTTTCGTCCATGATCATCACCAGGTAAGGTCCAGGAAGCGCCGCAGACCGGGGTCGGGTGGGGGCAGGGCGAATCGCAACTCCTCTGTGGCTGTAAGTAGCAGAAGAGCAACCAGCCATGTGAAATGTAAAAGGTGGCTTCCTCTTCTTCTCTAGGACGGCTTCTTCCACTATGACGAAGAATTGGTGGCATCCTCCGACCCCAGCAAGCATGTCATTTGTGATACACGCGTATCCCAAATGCATGATGCATATTCCTCAAGCGGTGTGGAAGTATAGTTGCTCCTTATCACAGCCAAGTGTACATGCCTGTTTCCTGTATATGTAAATATGTTTCTGACCCTACCCGAGGTAATTTGAAGCGGCTGGAAGTCTTGATTTAGCGACGCCGGCCTCTTATAAAGGCCTTCTATTTTTGGTCTTCACATGGCCTCTCTTTGAGCACATGTTCATCAGTTCACTAAAAGCACGAGGTCGGGCCTTTGCTTGTGAGCTATACATTTATTGCAGGATCTTCCAATATGTTGTTTCTTAGTGCATAAACCATTTTGTTTTGTTCAACTTCCCAAGTAGACTCCTGATACTAACAAGTAATGCCTTATATGATGTTGTGAGTCTCAAATGCTCGTGATCCCTGTATTTGGTCCACCTATTTTGCCAGGTGCCCGGGCCTGTTTCTGGATCCAATCCGGCCCTGCTATTTCCTGAATGAAAGTCTGTCTTTGAGCCGAGTGGATGCCGATCACTCTTATGCTTGTTTGGGGGATGCTTGCTGTTGTCCGGGAGCGCTGCGCATTGTGTTGTTCTGGATTTCATGCTCTGCCCTGTCCCATGTCTGCATTGTCTGGTGGTTGAAATTCAGAGCTTCAGAGCTTCAGAAATGTCCTGACCTGTAGTTTGGCTCGTTTTAATTCCAGCTGTGTGGTTGCTTTTTTGGATTCGTCAGTTGGGAACAAACTCCGATCCTTTACCTTGGACGTTGTTCCCTCGTGGGTTTCTTGGCACATGTGTAGGGTTTCTAGCTTGAATGCCCTTCCAGTGTGTGTGGTTTACAGGGTCTCAGGGATGCCTCCTTCTTGTGGGTTATGTCTGTGGTACTTGAAAGCGCATTTGCCCTGCATCTCCTTTACCAGCAAATGTCACATTATTCATCTTGTTTATGGTGCGTTTCATAATTTTGGCTGTTGGTGCCTTCGAGCACTTGTGAGTGTTTTGATTGGGCTTATAGACTCTTCATCTTGTGAGTTCAAGGGCTGTCTTTTATGTATGATTAGTGGCTGGGACATAAACAAGCACTTTTTAATGTATTTTTAGTCAGTTTGTTGTTGGTTACTTCTCTCGTTTGGTGGACCATGCTGGCTATTCTGTGCTGTCATTGCTGTAGCCATCTGTAATTGAATCGCAATTCATTTGAGGAGCCATTTTACTGATTATGTACCCCCTGCTATACAATTATATTTGCATACTTTGTGCTACCCTGAAAATAAAGCCTGTGAGAGACCCTGGATGGAGGGAGGGCTCGTCTGGGGCTGTATGGCCCTTAGAGAGGGTCTTGAACTAGACCTCTGTGGCCCCTTGGCCCGGACCTACCTGGGCTCAGAAGCTGGAAACTGCTGACCTCTGCATGTCTGGAGCATAGAGAGGAGCATCTGCGAGCTAAGACCGGTCCGTGCAGAGGGGTAATTCGAGCTGATGGTGCTGAGCAGAGGGGATTCGCCCCCGCAAGTCCAAGGCAGAGGGAGGGACTGCTGGGACATGTAGCCCATGTGCAAAGACAGGGGGCACTCAGGTATTTTGTGGAGAGAAGGGCCCGGATGACGAACCCATGGGGACTCTAAACTATTTACTAAGGGTGTGCGAAATTCTGCAAAATCTTAGAAAATTCGAAGTAATTATGCATATGAAATTCTGTAGTGCAAAATGTACCATTGTGTATATTTTTGATGCAAAGACACATTTGCATCAAACATTTGCTGAAAAAAACACAATTGCTGCGAACAACAGCTGCTTGTCCTCTGGTTCGCCATTGTATCGATAGGAAAGGCTAGCCAATGCCTAAGAAAATAACTTACCTTCCATGGGTACAGTTGTGAGGGGGTGACACCATGAGTTTTACCCGCACTGGGTGACACCAACTCTAGTGACGCCACTACTGCTAAGCCCATTGATGAAGAAAGTGAAAATGCAAAAATTTACCAATGGGCTTATTTATGATACTTTTGTGCTGCCTGAACGTCACTTTTCTTGATGCTTCGGCGGAGCAAGCCTCTCAATCATATCTATGAGGCGACGCAAAGCCACTCGGTGTGGCTTTGCATCGCTCATAGGGATCACTGACATAATATCGACAGTCAAAATATCGACTTACCAAAATATCGAGGTAAAAATATAGAATGCCAAAATATCGATTTCCTATCTACAAACAGGTAAGTACAAAAATATCGACTCCAAAATATCGATAGGAAAAAATATAGACAGTCAAAATATCGATTTTTTTAAATATCTTAAAAGTAATTTTAAAGTACTATAATAATAAATATAATAAATTAAAACATACTTAAAATACTTAAATAAACTTAAAATTAATAAATAATTATTGTAACTTAAAAAAAATATATATATTTTTAAATATATATATATATATCTATATATACATATTATTAACAAAACATATACAATATTTTTTTTGTTGGATAGCGAGAGGTTTAAATTTACTATTCCCACTCCAGTGAGAGCAAAAGTTGGGAAAGCGTTGGATAGCATAAGGATAAAAATTACTATTCCCACTCCAAAGAGTGCAACAGTAGGGAAAACGTTGGATAGCGTAGGAGTAAAATTTACTATTCCCACTCCAAAGAGTGCAACAGTAGGGAAAAGCGTTGGATAGCGTAGGGGTAAAAATTACTATTCCAACTCCAGCGAGTGCAACAGTAGGGTAAGCGTTGGATAGCATAGGGCTAAAAATTACTATTCCCACTCCAGCGAGTGCAACAGTAGGGAAAGCTTTGGATAGCGTAGGGGTAAAATTTACTATTCCAACTCCAGTGAGTGCAACAGTAGGGAAAGCGTTGGATAGCATAGGGGTAAAAATTACTATTCCCACTCCAGCAAGTGCATCAGTAGGGTAAGCGTTGGATAGCGTAGGGGTACAAAATACTATTCCCACTCCAGAGAGTGCAACAGTAGGGAAAGCGTTAGATAGCGTAGGGGTAAAATTAACTATTCCCACTCCAGCGAGTGCAACAGTAGGGAAGGCTTTGGATTGCATAGGGGTAAAAATTACTATTCTCACTCCAATAACTGCAACAGTAGGGAAAGCGTTGGATAGCGTAGGGGTAAAAATTACTATTCCCACTCCAAAGAGTGCAACAGTAGGGAAAGCGTTGGATAGCGTAGGGGTAAAAATTACTATTCCCACTCCAGCAAGTGCATCAGTAGGGTAAGCGTTGGATAGCGTAGGGGTAAAAATTACTATTCCCACTCCAGAGACTGCAACAGTAGGGAAAGTGTTGGAAAGAGTAGGGGTAAAAATTACTATTCCCACTCCAGCAAGTGCAACAGTAGGGAAAGCATTGGATAGCGTAGGGGTAAAATTTACTATTCCAACTCCAGAGAGTGCAACAGTAGGGAAAGCGTTGGATGGCGTAGGGGTAAAAATTACTATTCCCACTCCAGAAAGTGCAACACTAGGGAAAGCGTTGGATAGCGTAGGGGTAAAAATTAATATTCCGACTCCGGAGAGTGCAACAGTAGGGAAAGAGTTGGATAGCGTAGGGGTAAGATTTACTATTCCCACTCCAGCAAGTGCAACAGTAGGGAAAGCATTGGATAGCGTAGGGGTAAAAATTACTATTCCCACTCCAGCAAGTGCAACAGTAGGGAAGGCTTTGGAAAGCATAGGGGTAAACATTACTATTCCCACTCCAATAACTGCAACAGTAGGGAAAGCGTAGGATAGCGTAGGGGTAAAAATTACTATTCCCACTCCAAAGAGTGCAACAGTAGGGAAAGAGTTGGATAGCGTAGGGGTAAAATTTACTATTCCAACTCCAGAGAGTGCAACAGTAGGGAAAGCGTTGGATGGCGTAGGGGTAAAAATGACTATTCCCACTCCAGAGAGTGCAACAGTAGGGAAAGCGTTGGATAGCGTAGGGTTAAAAATTACTATTCCCACTCCAGAGAGTGCAACAGTAGGGAAAGCATTAGATAGCGTAGGGGTAAAAATTACTATTCCCACTCTAGCGAGTGCAACAGTAGGGAAGGCTTTGGATAGCATAGGGGTAAAAATTCCTATTCCCACTCCAATAACTGCAACAGTAGGGAAAGCGTTGGATAGCGTAGGGGTAAAAAATACTATTCCCACTCCAAAGAGTGCAACAGTAGGGAAAGCTTTGGCTAGCGTAGGGGTAAAAATTACTATTCCAACTCCAGCGAATGCAACAGTAGGGAAAGCATTGGATAGCGTAGGGGTAAATTTTAATATCCCCACTGTAGTGAAAATAAATTAATATAAATCACATAATTATAAATTAATCAATTATTACATTGTAATTACCAATTAAGAATTAATTAATTACCAATTAAAAATTAATCACCAATTTATTTAAATAAAATACCAATTAATTAATTATCATGTTTAATTAATTATAATAAATTACTTCCCACCCTATTCCCCTATAAACAACCCGCTACTAAAAATAAAATAATATTATTCACATAACTATCAATTATTCAATTAATAAAAATTATTAGCAATCAAAAATTAAATTATTCACCAATTAAAAATTAGTTGACGATTTATTCTAAATAAATACCAATCAATTAATTAATTAACATATTTAATTAATTAAAATTAAATTACTTCCCACCCTATTCCCCTATAAACCCACAACCCGCTACTGAAAAAAAATATTATTCACATAATTGTCAATTAAACAATTAATTAAAATTAATTATCAATTAAATATTAATAACCGCTACTGAAAAAAAATATTATTCACATAATTGTCAATTAAACAATTAATTAAAATTAATTATCAATTAAATATTAATTACCAATAATTCAAAATAATTACCAATAATTAATTAACATATTTAATTAATTATAATTAAATTACTTCCCACCCTATTCCCCTATAAACCCACAACCCGCTACAGAAAATAAATTACTAAAATTAAAATATTTATCAATTAATCAATTAAAATTAATTACTAATTATATGTTAACTAATTACCAATAATAATTAATTAACAATGAATTCTAAATAAATAACAATAAATAAATTAACATATTTAATTAATTATAATTAAATTACTTCCCACCCTATTCCCCTATAAACCCACAACCCACTACAGATTTATATTACACAACAACAAAAAATGAATATTAACTTACCTAAAATTCGATATTTTTGTTGTCTATATTATGTCTAGTTGATATTATGTCCATTCTATATTTTTGATTTGATATTATGTCCATTCCATTCGATATTAAAATTTTCTAGTCGATATTTTGGTGGTCTATATTATGTCTAGTCGATATTATGTCTGTTCTATATTTTTGACTCGATATTATGTCTAGTCGATAAAAAAACTCGATATTTTGACTGGTTACCGCTCATAGATATGGAGTAAGACAAACAGTGCAAATCGCTACTTACCTTACTCTGTGTCAAGGAGGTGCGAGGGGCCGTTCCTCCATATGAGCAGAGGAGCATCACCCCACAAACCCCAGAGCTGAAAAATAAAATGGTAATAAAGTACATTTATTAACGTTTTATTTTTCAACAGCCCATCCTGAACTAAGTGTCAAGACAGGGCAGGGCCAGCGATGTCGAGTGGCAGCAGCAGAGAGCTATGCGCTTTAAAATGTGCATGTCTCTTTGGCCAGCCGTCTTGGGCCAGCCAGCCAGACATATGCAATTTAAAGTTCTCTAAACTAGCAGTCTTAGGCAGCTGGGTTAGTGAAAGTGCAGGCCTCCAGTGCTGTTAGGGGTGCTGGGAGAGGCCCTTCTATCCAATCCTGGCTCTGCTTTCATGCTGTGAAAGAAGGATTGGGTGTGCAGTTTTCTGCATCTGGCGCTTCCGTGAGGAAAGAAGACACCCGAGGGAGGAGGACGTTGCACTGCAAGGTAAGGTAAGTTTCTTTGAATTATTATTATTATTATTATTATTTTTTATGCCCCCAACTCACGCTTGGTACAAGCCAGCTGTCAATGGGAGGCATTCCATGGGCATTGCAGTGGGGTTTTCCTTGCAACACCCATGGATTTTGACGCTGCCTCAGATTTACTTAATCACGTAAGCCTTGGGCAGCGCCAAAACATTACGCCTCCTGAGGTTAGGCGTAACTTTGGCGCTATCCAGCAAATTGTGCGCCAGCGCATAGGAAAAGAACAGGAATGCACTGTATTTCACAAATACGGTGCATTCCTTCCCTTTCAAATTGACATAGGGCAGTGCAGCAAGAAGACTTGCAATGCTGCCCCATGCCCATTCCTCATAAATGACGCCCTAAGTGTCTAGTGTATGGTGTCCCTCTGGGCAAAAAGATCTCTGGCAGTCCATTCACAGTCTGCCTCAGCTTTAATCCTCCTTGTGAGTTTTGGGGCTTTGTACAAAGTGTTTTTTAAGGCTTGAATGTATTGAAAATCAACTGATGTTATGTGGGAGTTTAATAATTTAAGTATCATTCTTACCCCATTTAAAATGTCCTGGGGTCTTTTGAATCCATACTGTGGAGTTAGGAGCAGTACATTAGATTTGTAACCTAAAATGTTGCAAATATTAGGGGTGTCATATTTTCTTACTTGACTCTGAGCCGCAGTTGAAACATCTCACAACTCGCCTGGTTGAAGATGTACATGTTGTGACCTACTAGAAGGACTGGGAGGGCCCCCTCATGTAACACTGAATGATATCTGTTAAATCACTAATGGGAATACGCCTGCCCTTGGATTTAATAAATGTATACCACAGGGACACTCCAGATCAGCCTCTGGACAAGACTCCACATGCCTATTCAAGGCATACTTTGGGATACAATCCTTCAGTGGATTGTTTTATGGAGGAAGGTCTTTATCCAATGTCAGTGGTTAAGTCTGTGGTACTCATTTTTCAGGACCAGAACTTATTTGCTCTCATCAGACATTGACCCAGAGCAAGAGAAAGAAACACAAAAAAGAGACATTGTGCAGAGAGACTGAGGAGTTCATTGGACTCTTTATATATATCTTTGATAACCCCGGTCCACTACTTGAGACTCTGCATTGCGAACAACCTGGTACTGATGAAGGTGGTTGCAAAGTCCCCCCACTGAAACATGCGTTGACCACATCTGTGCTCAAGGGAGATCCGCCTTAAGACAACACATGAATGGAAGAAATTTAGACCTGTTAAATTAAAAATCAGGCAAATAGTAGTATATCTACACCAACAGTTGGATTTCCTAGTGCAATGGTATTGTTATGTATATGTGTGTTAGGGTATGAGAGAGTGTTTGCCTGATGAGAGTGACTGTGTGAGGATGCAGCATGGGGTTATCTCTGATTTTTAGTAAATTGAATCATTGATTGGGTATGATAAATCTGTTTTGTAATGTATGTTATTCATGAAATGATATTCTTTGTCTTTGTATTTATGTCCTGTAAAGGTTAATGGGTTCATCATATATGAATTGTACTACTTCTCTTATAAATTGACATGCATGAACTGGTGTAAATTCAGATTACAGAGTACTATTAGAAAAATTAAAAATAGTTAAAAAATAGAAAAAATATTTTATATGTACTAAAAATGATAAATAAATTGATTATACTTTAAAAAATAATGAGTCATGTTTGATGTATGGGTTGGATCCTAGTCTAATATTTGAGCCCACAGGAGGACGCACAGAAAATAATATAGGTCAGACAAGAGTATTTCTTTATAGTGACCATGGTGCCAGGGAGCCTGCGCAGGTCCACAGTTGCAATTTATGCGCCAGCACTGGCTGAAAGGACAGCAATGTACCATATCTTGCAAATACGGTGCATTTCTGTCCTTCTGAATTGGAGTAGGCAGTGCCGCAAAATTACTTGAGACGCTGCCCAATGCCAGTTCTTTGTAAATATGCCCCTAGGCACAGCCCTCTTATCAAAAACATAATTCTTGTCATTCCATCTGGTCTATAAAACTAAATGCCAATAAAGGCGGAGTGTGCTGTGTATTGACCTATGTTTTGAAAGTAGTGTTTACCAGCTAGAAACGAGACAGTTTAAAGCATGGGCAAAAAAGCCAGTTGCCCAGAGCCCCCACCTTCCAAGGGCCCCTCTCGGAAAGTGAATTTTCTCTCTATCTCATTTCTGTGTATTTTTTTATTTATTCTGTAATATAGAATTCAAAATTGTTAGGCAATTTAGGGGTTGAATTAGCAAAAAATGGGTAAAATTCAAAGTTGTTTCACATAAGGCCCCAAAATACTTCCTGGCCGGAGCTCCTAAATCTTTAGGATGATACTGAGCTATAGTCTGAAGATTATTTGATGTACGGAGCCACCATCCCTCACTCATCCACTTCCATGTTATTACAAGCTGTAAATCATTTTATATATCTGCCACGTTAGTCCGGTTGTAACAAATCAATGGGGAGAAGTTTCAGGTTTAATGATTCAGCAAATTTAAGGCCTCAGAAAAATGGCAATTGATGGAATATGTAGTTTTCTCATCTCTTTAAAGAATCAAAATGGTAGCATTTAATACAATGCTGCTTTTTTAGTCACAAGTTTTGTGTTTTACATACATGGAGTTGCACTGAACCTTTGCTTTCAGCCCCATTACGACTTTCACTTTTAATAAAAGGATGCTTTATTATTTGTGCATAGACTTGGAATCAACTGTGCGGTTGATCTTTCTGGTATATACAAATAGGGGCAACTAGCCTAGTTTGTGTGCGCTTTAATAAGCTGTGTACGCAACAAAGAAACAACAGGAGTCTCTGTGAAAGCAAGCGTGCTCACTCTGCTAACTGTGATCCAGAGACAACAACTATCTTTCATTCTTAAAATAAATGTGCTAGAAGATCATTGTCAAAAATTGTTCCAACTGCATTGGCTAAATCAGCCATAGGACTCAGAGAACGTCCAGGAGTGGTGATGGGGGTCATGAAATAATCTAGTACTTAAAGATCCCCCACACAGACGTATTACTGCTCAGAGACTGAAAATTAGTTTGTGTTCTTCTGGATCCCTACAGTCCATGATATACCCGCTACTTATTCTATGTTCTGTGTGAAACCCAGGTCTCACTATTGATTTATTTATTTTTTATAAGGTTTTGTAGAGAGCGTAGTAACCCTAGAGCATCCCAGCGCTTGAACCTGAGTTCGGGAGGGAACGGCGGCGGAAGGGAGGAAGAATTAGGGGAAGAGAAGAGTTTTCAGTGCCTTCCTGAACTGAAGGAGGTTAGGTTCGGTTCTTAGTCTCCGGGGGAGACTGTTCCAGTGTTTGACAGTGTGTACCGAAAAGCGACGTCCTCCAGACCGAGCTTTTTT
This sequence comes from Lissotriton helveticus, assembly GCF_964261635.1. Lineage (NCBI taxonomy): Eukaryota > Metazoa > Chordata > Amphibia > Caudata > Salamandridae > Lissotriton > Lissotriton helveticus. The sequence goes on from NC_136068.1 coordinate 614,283,000, forward strand.
TACTCTGGGAACGGTGATAAAGTTCTCTTCGCTAGATCGAAGAGCTCTTGTCGCTTTATAGGGAATGATGAGATTCTTGAGGATGGGTGGGCCTTTGTTATGGAGAAGTTTGTGGGCCAGACAGAGAGCTTTGAAAGCAACCCTCTCTCTGACTGGAAGCCAGTGAAGGAGCTTCAGAGCTGGCTTAGCCGAGGATCTGGCTGGGGTGTGAGTGAGTAGGCGGGCCGCGGCGTTTTGGATTCTCTGCAAGGTATTGAATGTGGCTTCCGGGGCGCCCAGGTAGATTGCATTGCTATAATCTAACCTCGCCAAGATGAGGCCCTGGATCAGAAGTTTCCGAGAAGTGGCAGGGAGCAGGGGGAAGACCTTCCTACATGCCCTGAGGAGTCCAAAGCAAATTCCTGCCGTCTTTTTTGCCTGAGTTCTGAAGCTCAGGTCCTTTTCGAGCCATACGCCCAGGCTCTTGACCTCCTCCTTGGGGGCTGGGGGGTCACCTAAGCAGTCGGGCCAGATGTTAGGCGGCAAAGAGGGCCCTTTGTGTCCGAGCAGCAGGATCTCTGTCTTGGATCCATTCAGTTTAAGCGCTGAGGTGTTCATCCAGTTGTGGATTTCGGTGAGACAGCTGTGGAGATTGGATGAATCTTGGTGAGGGTGTGAGAGGGTCACCACCAGCTGGGTATCGTCGGCGTAATTGATGATCGTCACGCCGAACGGGGTGACCAGTTCCTCCAGCGGGGACATGTAAACGTTAAATAACGTAGGGCTAAGAGATGAGCCCTGCGGTACACCACAGCGAAGGGGGATCGCGGAGGAGTGGCTGTCGTTCTCCCAGACTTGGAAGGAGCGACCGTCTAGGAAAGACATAAGCCACTCCAAGGCCGTGCCCCTTACTCCAATGTCTCTCAGTCGCTGGATCAGAATCTGGTGATTTACAGTGTCGAAGGCCGCACTGAGGTCCAGGAGGATCACTGCCACTGATCCTCCTGTATCCAGAATGCTTCTGGCCTTCTCCACTGCCGCCAGGAGGGCAGTGTCGGTGCCCTGGCCTGGGCGGAAACCTGTCTGGGAGTTCCTGAGTATGTTGTTACTTTCTAGGAATAGTGATAGTTTTTTATTCACTAGCTTCTCCGTGATTTTACTGTTTCCCGGAAGGAGGGAAATTGGCCTATAGTTGGCTAGGTCCTGGGGGTCCAGTGAAGGTTTCTTCAGAAGACCTTTGACCACTGCCGCTTTCCAGCTAGGAGGGACTACTCCCTGTGTAAGGGAGGCATTGATGAGGGACGTGAGAGGGGGGATGATGGTGCTGGACACTTTTTTCAGGAAGCGAAGCGGAGCAGGGTCGCTGGGGGCATGCCTACATCCCATCCTAACTTGTGAATAATGCACTGATGTAATCTGAGGATGGGAATCCAATGTTCCGGGTATCCGTAAATAGTGATCTCATAGCAAAGCACACAGCCAAATTGTGATGCTCTCACTGGCCTAACCCTCTTTATCTCCTACCAAACCTTATTTTTCCAGCTTCTTCAAAATGTTTATGTGCCCTGAATCCAGCCAGTCTGTGTGGTCAGGGCATAACTTCTGGTCACTATTCTGCAATTAGTTAGTGAGCGAAGGGAGAGACGGGGCATTGCAGAACATGGCGGCCAGCTGAGAGTATGGCCACGGGTCAGTGCTGTCGGAGGATTGTAGCAAGACGATCTACATGCAAGGTGGACTGGTGCTATGCTCAGACTCATGTCTGCATCCTGCCGTTCATCTGTTAAGCCACCGGCCGTAACATGATGGAGTGAAGGAAGCACTGTTCTTCCCCCGCCCCATTTGACTGCAGGAGCTGGTGGGAGTCCCGTAGAGTAGAGGCAAAGCAAGTCATCAAACAGTAGCCTCCTCAGTAACCTTGTTTTGCACACCTTCCCTTCTGCTAAAGCTGAGGTAGCCATTGACAGGGCAAAGCGACGGGAAACCAGGTAGACAGAAGGCCAGCCCCTACCAGGTGAGAGAGTACTATGCGTGTATGGAAGAGGAGAGTGTAATATTCCTTTAAAGAAGTGAGGACTCTGTGAGATTGAATCTTCATAAGATTATTCCTTAAGAAATCCCATCCAAGATCAGTCAGCATACATCAACAGTTTATCTTCATACTGCTTGGCAATCTTTTTAGTTCTAGATTCAAACGTGCAACATGCTGACTATCATTTTCACCCAAAAAAAGTATGTTGTCCTGATACACATATGTTCCCTCCAAACCTTCAAGAACGTCCTCCCTTACCCTTTGGAATACGGAGGATACCGAAACTAAGCCAAAAGGCATGTGTACAAACATATACGTTCCAAGAATCTTCCAACTCAATTTGATGATACGCAGAGGTGAGGTCAACTGTACTAAAGACCTTAGCCCCATTGAGCAGCACCAGAAGTTCATTAATGTTCGGCAAAGGATATTTATCTATGACCACACACTTGTTAAGTTGCCTTAAATCTATGCAGAGCCTCAGATCACCATTCGGCTTGCGTGCTGCCACTACTGGCGCCAGCCACTCAGTGCCTTCAACTTTTTCAATATTACCCCCTACTTTCAGTTTCTCAATTTCCTTCTTCATATCCTCTCTCACTGACAACAGACCATTCCTCACTTTCGAACACAAAGGAATTGAGTCTTGTTTCAAAACAATGTTGTGTTTGTAACCCTTTAAACAACCTAATTGTTTCTTAAAAACATTAGGATGATTACTCATGAGATCAGGGACATATTCACTCATGTTAGACTCAACCATGTTCACTATGCTTCTTAACTGAATTGGTGGATCTGCGTTGGGATCTAAGAAAATTCCCAATTCCCATTGATGGATCCAGCTAATAATGCTGTCTCCCTTCTTAGAGACATACATTTTACCTGACATGAACCTGCCTTTGTACTCCACCAATCCCAAGAAATATCCATGAAGATGTATGGGTTCCCCCCATAAGCTAAAGGTCTGATATCAGGCTTCACTAGCTTCACCTTTCCTTTCAAATTATTCATGTAAAACTCACTAGAAACAATAGTAATCTTTGCGCCACCATCAAATAGAACTTTCGTCATTGCACCTTCAACAAGCATGCAGTCCCAAGGGCAATTTTTCTTTTTAACTCCATCTAAAGCTTGCACCACTATCTGACCACACTCACAGTCATCATTACCCGACTCACCATCATCACTATCAAACACTTCAACCTCTTTCACTTTGGACATTGGTTTACACTTACACAAACTAGTCAAATGTCCTTTCTTTTTACACTTGGTGCAGGTTTGATTAAGAGCTGGGCATTTTTTTGAGTTCGCCAAATGTCCAGTTCTACCGCACCTTAAACACTTGGCCTCCTCCCACCTTCCACTGGCTTTTTCCTTATTATGTATTTGATTCTTACCATTCTTATCTTTCGAGTTCAGTTTGTTTTTACTTTTAACCTCTTGTATTTTGCACTCCTTAGAGGAGTCTTTCTTTAAAACAGCGACGCATTTTACAGAATGCTCAATCCTTTTCGCCACATGAAGAACCTCCTCTAAAGTTGGATCGTTATGTAACCATAACTCATCTCTCACCTTCTCTATGCTACAGCCAAACATGATCTGATCTCTAATGCGTTCATCTGTCAATGTGCCAAATTTGCATGATGATGCTCCAAAGATGCCTTTTTAAAAGACATCTTCCGTATTTTCCGTTCCGCTGCTTTACATTGCTTCACTATCATCCGTTACGTTGCTGCCTTCACTATTTGACATGCTCCTTTTCCTCCTTTATAAAATGCTGCAGCACGACTTTTAAATTGAAACAAATAATAGATTTGTAAGGCCTCCGCAAACAACGATCATGTTGCCAAATATCCCTCCAAATGTAGCGTGGAGTTTAAGTCTAAAGAACAGCCAATCTTAATAAAATAAACATCAATCAATCAATCAATCAATCATAGGCATTTATAGAGCGCTCTACTTACCCGGAGGGTCTCAAGGCGCTAGGGGGGGGGGGGGTGCTGCTACTGCCCGAACAGCCAGGTCTTGAGCTTCTTCCTGAAGGCGAGGTGGTCTTGGGTCAGGCGCAGGTGGGTCGGGAGGGAGTTCCAGGTCTTGGCGGCCAGGTAGGAGAAGGACCTTCCTCCTGTTGTCGTTCTTCGGATGCGGGGGACGGCGGCGAGGGCGTGACAGGCTGATCGGAGGTGTCGTTTGGGAGCGTAGAAGTTGATGCGGTTGTTGAGGTAGCTCGGGCCTTGATCGTGAAGAGCTTTGTGTGCGTGGGTAAGGAGACGGAATGTGATTCTCTCGTTGACCGGGAGCCAGTGCAGGTCTCTTAGGTGTCCGGAGATGTGGCTGTGTCGTGGGATGTCGAGGATGAGTCTGGCTGAGGCGTTCTGGATCCGTTGGAGTCTCTTCTGGAGCTTGGCGGTGGTTCCGGCGTAGAGGGCGTTGCCGTAGTCCAGTCGGCTGGTGACGAGTGCCTGGGTGACAGTCTTCCTGGTCTCGGTGGGGATCCACCGGAAGATCTTCCATAGCATGCGCAGGGTGTTGAAGCATGACGAGGAGATGGCGTTAACTTGCTTGGTCATGGAGAGGGAGGAGTCCAGGATGAAGCCCAGGTTGCGTGCGTGGTCTGTCGGTTTGGGTGCGGTGCCCAGGGCGGGGGGCCACCCACCAGGAGTCGTCCCAGGCGGAGGGCGAGGATCCCAGGATGAGGACTTCCGTCTTGTCCGAGTTCAGCTTCAGGCGGCTGGTCGACATCCAATCGGCTACCTCTTTCATTCCTTCGTGAAGGTTGGCTCTGGCGGCGGCGGGGTTGTTGGTCAGGGAGAGGATCAGCTGGGTATCGTCGGCGTAGGAGATGATGTTGAGGTTGTGTTGGCGTGCGATGGCCGCGAGGGGGCTCATGTAGACGTTGAAGAGGGTTGGGCTCAGCGAGGATCCTTGAGGGACGCCGCAGATGACTTCGGTGGCCTCTGACTTGTACGGTGGTAGACGGACTCTCTGTGTTCTTCCGTCGAGGAAGGAGATGATCCATTCCAGCGCCTTCTCCTGGATTCCGACGTTGCTGAGGCGATGCACTAGGGTGCGGTGGCAGACGGTGTCGAAGGCCGCGGAGAGGTCTAGTAGGATGAGGGCCGCTGTTTCTCCGTTGTCCATCAGGGTTCGGATGTCATCGGTGGCAGCGATGAGGGCGGTCTCGGTGCTGTGGTTGGCTCGGAAGCCAGACTGTGAGGGGTCGAGGGATCCGTTCGTCTCGAGGAAGGCGGCCAGCTGCTTGTTGACGGTCTTCTCGATGACTTTGGCTGGGAACGGGAGCAGCGAGATGGGGCGGTAATTCTTGAGCTCGGTGGGGTCCGCTGTTGGTTTCTTGAGTAGAGCGCTGAGTTCGGCATGCTTCCAGCTCTCAGGGAAGGTGGCGGTGGTGAAGGAGGTGTTGATGATGTCCCGCAGGTGGGGTGCGATGACGGCGTTGGCCTTGTTGAAGACGTGGTGAGGGCAGGGGTCGGTCGGAGATCCGGAGTGGATGGAGTTCATCATGCGGACGGTTTCTTCGGTGCAGATCGGAGTCCAGGCGCGGAGGGTGGTGATGGGGGGCGGTGGTTCGGTCGAGTTGGACGTGGCGTTCGTCGGTTGGGTGTTGAAGCTGTTGTGTATGTCCGCGATCTTGTTGTGGAAGTAGGAGGCGAGGGAGTTGCAGAGTTCTTGCGATGGGGTGATGTCGTTGTTTCCGGCGTTGGGGTTGGAGAGCTCTTTCACGATGTTGAAGAGTTCCTTGCTGTTGTGTGCGTTGTTATCCAGCCGGTCCTTGAATGCGGTTTTCTTGGTGTCGCGGATCAGTTGGTGATGCTTCCGGGTGGCAAGCTTGAGGGTGGTCATGTTGTCCGGTGTTGGCTCCCTTCTCCAGGCTTTCTCAGGGGCTCGGCAGTTCTTCTTGGAGCTCTTGAGTTCATCGGTGAACCACGGGGCCTTCTTGCTGCCGGGTCTGCTGGGCGGGGTCCTCAGTGGGGCGAGTTCGTCCGCGCAGTTGCTGATCCACTTCGTGAGGTTGTTGGCGGCCTGGCTGGGGTTCGCTGAGCTGGCGGGAGGGTGCTGGCTCAGGGAAGCGGCGAGCTGGTCGGCTGTGATCTTGCTCCAGCTTCTGCGGGCGACCTGTTGCTGGTGGTGGTGGGTCGTCGTTCTTCTGAAGGTGAAGTGGACGCAGCTGTGGTCCGTCCAGTGGAGTCCTGTGGCGTGGCTGAAGGCGATGTCTTTGCTGGATGAGAAGACGGCGTCGATTGTGTGTCCGGCGAGGTGGGTGGGGGTGGTCACTAGTTGCTTGAGTCCGAGGTTGGCGAGGTTGTCGAGCAGGGTGGTGGTGTTGCGGTCGTTGTTGTTCTCCAGGTGGAAGTTGAGGTCCCCCAGGAGGATGTAGTCAGCGGAGGGGAGGGCATGCGAAGTCGGCGATATCCTCGCTGAATTGGGTGCGTGGTCCTGGGGGTCGGTAGATCAGGGTGCCTCTGAGGGTGGTCTTCGGGTCGGTGTGGATCTGGAAGTGTAGGTGTTCGGCGGTAGTCAGGATGTCGTCGGTGAAGGTCGTGATGCGGATGGTGTCCCTGTGGATGATGGCGATGCCTCCTCCTGTCTGGTTGGCGGTGCGGTCCCTCCGGGTGATCTTGTAGCCCTCTGGGATGGCGATGGCGATGTCGGGCGCTGAGGAGGCGTTCATCCAGGTCTCCGTGAGGAAGGCAACGTCAGGAGCAGTGGTGTCGATGAGGTTCCAGAGTTCGATGGCGTGTCTGTGGACTGAGCGGGTGTTGAGCAGGATGCACTTGAGGTGGTTGCTGCTGGTGTTCGTCTTGGCGGGTGCTTGTGTGAGGCAGGTCCGGATGCAGATGAACTTGCAGGCGGTACAGCAGAAGGGTCCGTGGGTGCGTCTCGGGGTGGCTCGGTAGCATCCTGGGAATCGGCCGGTGTTGAGTGCGTTGAGGGTGGCGGCGTCGTACGTCCGGCGGGTGGGCTGGGAACTGCGGGGGCCAGGGGTCCTGGCACTGGGCGCGGGCCAGGCGTGGACGGGCGCAGACGGGCTTACCTTTGGCGCACCTTCGGCGCTCATTCGGTGCTCCCGCTGCGCGCGTCCGCTGCGCGGTCGCTGAGGGGGCGTCATAAGAAGGGATCCGTGAGGGCGGGTCAGCTGTGAGGCGGGGAGCGCGGTGTCCTATCAGCAGGCGGGGGGGCGGGGGGGCGGGGTCGCGGCAAAAACCGGCGCGAAAATCGAGTCGGGCGGCCCTGTGTAAGGGAGGCATTGATGAGGGACGTGAGAGGGGGGATGATGGTGCTGGACACTTTTTTCAGGAAGCGAAGCGGAGCAGGGTCGCTGGGGGCATGCCTACATCCCATCCTAACTTGTGAATAATGCACTGATGTAATCTGAGGATGGGAATCCAATGCTCCGGGTATCCTTAAATAGTGATCTCATAGCAAAGCACACAGCCAAATTGTGATGCTCTCACTGGCCTAACCCTCTTTATCTCCTACCAAACCTTATTTTTCCAGCTTCTTCAAAATGTTTATGTGCCCTGAATCCAGCCAGTCTGTGTGGTCAGGGCATAACTTCTGGTCACTATTCTGCAATTAGTTAGTGAGCGAAGGGAGAGACGGGGCATTGCAGAACATGGCGGCCAGCTGAGAGTATGGCCACGGGTCAGTGCTGTCGGAGGATTGTAGCAAGACGATCTACATGCAAGGTGGACTGGTGCTATGCTCAGACTCATGTCTGCATCCTGCCGTTCATCTGTTAAGCCACCGGCCGTAACATGATGCAGTGAAGGAAGCACTGTTCTTCCCCCGCCCCATTTGACTGCAGGAGCTGGTGGGAGTCCCGTAGAGTAGAGGCAAAGCAAGTCATCAAACAGTAGCCTCCTCAGTAACCTTGTTTTGCACACCTTCCCTTCTGCTAAAGCTGAGGTAGCCATTGACAGGGCAAAGCGACGGGAAACCAGGTAGACAGAAGGCCAGCCCCTACCAGGTGAGAGAGTACTATGCGTGTATGGAAGAGGAGAGTGTAATATTCCTTTAAAGAAGTGAGGACTCTGTGAGATTGAATCTTCATAAGATTATTCCTTAAGAAATCCCATCCAAGATCAGTCAGCATACATCAACAGTTTATCTTCATACTGCTTGGCAATCTTTTTAGTTCTAGATTCAAACGTGCAACATGCTGACTATCATTTTCACCCAAAAAAAGTATGTTGTCCTGATACACATATGTTCCCTCCAAACCTTCAAGAACGTCCTCCCTTACCCTTTGGAATACGGAGGATACCGAAACTAAGCCAAAAGGCATGTGTACAAACATATACGTTCCAAGAATCTTCCAACTCAATTTGATGATACGCAGAGGTGAGGTCAACTGTACTAAAGACCTTAGCCCCATTGAGCAGCACCAGAAGTTCATTAATGTTCGGCAAAGGATATTTATCTATGACCACACACTTGTTAAGTTGCCTTAAATCTATGCAGAGCCTCAGATCACCATTCGGCTTGCGTGCTGCCACTACTGGCGCCAGCCACTCAGTGCCTTCAACTTTTTCAATAATACCCCCTACTTTCAGTTTCTCAATTTCCTTCTTCATATCCTCTCTCACTGACAACAGACCATTCCTCACTTTCGAACACAAAGGAATTGAGTCTTGTTTCAAAACAATGTTGTGTTTGTAACCCTTTAAACAACCTAATTGTTTCTTAAAAACATTAGGATGATTACTCATGAGATCAGGGACATATTCACTCATGTTAGACTCAACCGTGTTCACTATGCTTCTTAACTGAATTGGTGGATCTGCGTTGGGATCTAAGAAAATTCCCAATTCCCATTGATGGATCCAGCTAATAATGCTGTCTCCCTTCTTAGAGACATACATTTTACCTGACATGAACCTGCCTTTGTACTCCACCAATCCCAAGAAATATCCATGAAGATGTATGGGTTCCCCCCATAAGCTAAAGGTCTGATATCAGGCTTCACTAGCTTCACCTTTCCTTTCAAATTATTCATGTAAAACTCACTAGAAACAATAGTAATCTTTGCGCCACCATCAAATAGAACTTTCGTCATTGCACCTTCAACAAGCATGCAGTCCCAAGGGCAATTTTTCTTTTTAACTCCATCTAAAGCTTGCACCACTATCTGACCACACTCACAGTCATCATTACCCGACTCACCATCATCACTATCAAACACTTCAACCTCTTTCACTTTGGACATTGGTTTACACTTACACAAACTAGTCAAATGTCCTTTCTTTTTACACTTGGTGCAGGTTTGATTAAGAGCTGGGCATTTTTTTGAGTTCGCCAAATGTCCAGTTCTACCGCACCTTAAACACTTGGCCTCCTCCCACCTTCCACTGGCTTTTTCCTTATTATGTATTTGATTCTTACCATTCTTATCTTTCGAGTTCAGTTTGTTTTTACTTTTAACCTCTTGTATTTTGCACTCCTTAGAGGAGTCTTTCTTTAAAACAGCGACGCATTTTACAGAATGCTCAATCCTTTTCGCCACATGAAGAACCTCCTCTAAAGTTGGATCGTTATGTAACCATAACTCATCTCTCACCTTCTCTATGCTACAGCCAAACATGATCTGATCTCTAATGCGTTCATCTGTCAATGTGCCAAATTTGCATGATGATGCTCCAAAGATGCCTTTTTAAAAGACATCTTCCGTATTTTCCGTTCCGCTGCTTTACATTGCTTCACTATCATCCGTTACGTTGCTGCCTTCACTATTTGACATGCTCCTTTTCCTCCTTTATAAAATGCTGCAGCACGACTTTTAAATTGAAACAAATAATAGATTTGTAAGGCCTCCGCAAACAACGATCATGTTGCCAAATATCCCTCCAAATGTAGCGTGGAGTTTAAGTCTAAAGAACAGCCAATCTTAATAAAATAAACATCAATCAATCAATCAATCAATCATAGGCATTTATAGAGCGCTCTACTTACCCGGAGGGTCTCAAGGCGCTAGGGGGGGGGGGGTGCTGCTACTGCCCGAACAGCCAGGTCTTGAGCTTCTTCCTGAAGGCGAGGTGGTCTTGGGTCAGGCGCAGGTGGGTCGGGAGGGAGTTCCAGGTCTTGGCGGCCAGGTAGGAGAAGGACCTTCCTCCTGTTGTCGTTCTTCGGATGCGGGGGACGGCGGCGAGGGCATGACAGGCTGATCGGAGGTGTCGTTTGGGAGCGTAGAAGTTGATGCGGTTGTTGAGGTAGCTCGGGCCTTGATCGTGAAGAGCTTTGTGTGCGTGGGTAAGGAGACGGAAGGTGATTCTCTTGTTGACCGGGAGCCAGTGCAGGTCTCTTAGGTGTCCGGAGATGTGGCTGTGTCGTGGGATGTCGAGGATGAGTCTGGCTGAGGCGTTCTGGATCCGTTGGAGTCTCTTCTGGAGCTTGGCGGTGGTTCCGGCGTAGAGGGCGTTGCCGTAGTCCAGTCGGCTGGTGACGAGTGCCTGGGTGACAGTCTTCCTGGTCTCGGTGGGGATCCACCGGAAGATCTTCCGTAGCATGCGCAGGGTGTTGAAGCATGACGAGGAGACGGCGTTAACTTGCTTGGTCATGGAGAGGGAGGAGTCCAGGATGAAGCCCAGGTTGTGTGCGTGGTCTGTCGGTTTGGGTGCGGTGCCCAGGGCGGGGGGCCACCAGGAGTCGTCCCAGGCGGAGGGCGAGGATCCCAGGATGAGGACTTCCGTCTTGTCCGAGTTCAGCTTCAGGCGGCTGGTCGACATCCACTCGGCTACCTCTTTCATTCCTTCGTGAAGGTTGGCTCTGGCGGCGGCGGGGTTGTTGGTCAGGGAGAGGATCAGCTGGGTATCGTCGGCGTAGGAGATGATGTTGAGGTTGTGTTGGCGTGCGATGGCCGCGAGGGGGCTCATGTAGACGTTGAAGAGGGTTGGGCTCAGCGAGGATCCTTGAGGGACGCCGCAGATGACTTCGGTGGCCTCTGACTTGTACGGTGGTAGACGGACTCTCTGTGTTCTTCCGTCGAGGAAGGAGATGATCCATTCCAGCGCCTTCTCCTGGATTCCGACGTTGCTGAGGCGATGCACTAGGGTGCGGTGGCAGACGGTGTCGAAGGCCGCGGAGAGGTCTAGTAGGATGAGGGCCGCTGTTTCTCCGTTGTCCATCAGGGTTCGGATGTCATCGGTGGCAGCGATGAGGGCGGTCTTGGTGCTGTGGTTGGCTCGGAAGCCAGACTGTGAGGGGTCGAGGGATCCGTTCGTCTCGAGGAAGGCGGCCAGCTGCTTGTTGACGGTCTTCTCGATGACTTTGGCTGGGAACGGGAGCAGCGAGATGGGGCGGTAATTCTTGAGCTCGGTGGGGTCCGCTGTTGGTTTCTTGAGTAGAGCGCTGAGTTCGGCATGCTTCCAGCTCTCAGGGAAGGTGGCGGTGGTGAAGGAGGTGTTGATGATGTCCCGCAGGTGGGGTGCGATGACGGCGTCGGCCTTGTTGAAGACGTGGTGAGGGCAGGGGTCGGTCGGAGATCCGGAGTGGATGGAGTTCATCATGCGGACGGTTTCTTCGGTGCAGATCGGAGTCCAGGCGCGGAGGGTGGTGATGGGGGGCGGTGGTTCGGTCGAGTTGGACGTGGCGTTCGTCGGTTGGGTGTTGAAGCTGTTGTGTATGTCTGCGATCTTGTTGTGGAAGTAGGAGGCGAGGGAGTTGCAGAGTTCTTGCGATGGGGTGATGTCGTTGTTTCCGGCGTTGGGGTTGGAGAGCTCTTTCACGATGTTGAAGAGTTCCTTGCTGTTGTGTGCGTTGTTATCCAGCCGGTCCTTGAATGCGCTTTTCTTGGTGTCGCGGATCAGTTGGTGATGCTTCCGGGTGGCAAGCTTGAGGGTGGTCATGTTGTCCGGTGTTGGCTCCCTTCTCCAGGCTTTCTCGAGGGCTCTGCAGTTCTTCTTGGAGCTCTTGAGTTCGTCGGTGAACCACGGGGCCTTCTTGCTGCCGGGTCTGCTGGGCGGGGTCCTCAGTGGGGCGAGTTCGTCCGCGCAGTTGCTGATCCACTTCGTGAGGTTGTTGGCGGCCTGGTTGGGGTTCGCTGAGCTGGCGGGAGGGTGCTGGCTCAGGGAAGCGGCGAGCTGGTCGGCTGTGATCTTGCTCCAGCTTCTGCGGGCGACCTGTTGCTGGTGGTGGTGGGTCGTCGTTCTTCTGAAGGTGAAGTGGACGCAGCTGTGGTCCGTCCAGTGGAGTCCTGTGGCGTGGCTGAAGGCGATGTCTTTGCTGGATGAGAAGACGGCGTCGATTGTGTGTCCGGCGAGGTGGGTGGGGGTGGTCACTAGTTGCTTGAGTCCGAGGTTGGCGAGGTTGTCGAGCAGGGTGGTGGTGTTGCGGTCGTTGTTGTTCTCCAGGTGGAAGTTGAGGTCCCCCAGGAGGATGTAGTCAGCGGAGGGGAGGGCATGCGGGCTGACGAAGTCGGCGATGTCCTCGCTGAATTGGGTGCGTGGTCCCGGGGGTCGGTAGATCAGGGTGCCTCTGAGGGTGGTCTTCGGGTCGGTGTGGATCTGGAAGTGTAGGTGTTCGGCGGTAGTCAGGATGTCGTCGGTGAAGGTCGTGATGCGGATGGTGTCCCTGTGGATGATGGCGATGCCTCCTCCTGTCTGGTTGGCGGTGCGGTCCCTCCGGGTGATCTTGTAGCCCTCTGGGATGGCGATGGCGATGTCGGGCGCTGAGGAGGCGTTCATCCAGGTCTCCGTGAGGAAGGCAACGTCAGGAGCAGTGGTGTCGATGAGGTTCCAGAGTTCGATGGCGTGTCTGTGGACTGAGCGGGTGTTGAGCAGGATGCACTTGAGGTGGTTGCTGCTGGTGTTCGTCTTGGCGGGTGCTTGTGTGAGGCAGGTCCGGATGCAGATGAACTTGCAGGCGGTACAGCAGAAGGGTCCGTGGGTGCGTCTCGGGGTGGCTCGGTAGCATCCTGGGAATCGGCCGGTGTTGAGTGCGTTGAGGGTGGCGGCGTCGTACGTCCGGCGGGTGGGCTGGGAACTGCGGGGGCCAGGGGTCCTGGCACTGGGCGCGGGCCAGGCGTGGACGGGCGCAGACGGGCTTACCTTTGGCGCACCTTCGGCACTCATTCGGTGCTCCCGCTGCGCGCGTCCGCTGCGCGGTCGCTGAGGGGGCGTCATAAGAAGGGATCCGTGAGGGCGGGTCAGCTGTGAGGCGGGGAGCGCGTTGTCCTATCAGCAGGCGGGGGGGGCGGGGTCGCGGCAAAAACCGGCGCGAAAATCGAGTCGGGCGGCCCTGCGGCGGCTGGGGCGCCGGGCTGGAGTGGCGTCAGCAGGCAGCAGTCAGGCAGCAGGTAGGAGGCAGGCAGCAGGCGGGGAGCGTGGGGGCAACCAGGCCGAGGGCACAGTGGTCGCTGCAGAAAGGAGGTCGGGGTCCCCTTAAGAAGGGATCCGTGAGGGCGGGTCAGCTGTGAGGCGGGGAGCGCGTTGTCCTATCAGCAGGCGGGGGGGCGGGGTCGCGGCAAAAACCGGCGCCAAAATCGAGTCGGGCGGCCCTGCGGCGGCTGGGGCGCCGGGCTGGAGTGGCGATCGAGGCGGGCGGCCCTGCGGCGGCTGGGGCGCCGGGCTGGAGTGGCGTCAGCAGGCAGCAGTCAGGCAGCAGGTAGGAGGCAGGCAGCAGGCGGGGAGCGTGGGGGCAACCAGGCCGAGGGCACAGTGGTCGCTGCAGAAAGGAGGTCGGGGTCCCCTTAAGAAGGGATCCGTGAGGGCGGGTCAGCTGTGAGGCGGGGAGCGCGTTGTCCTATCAGCAGGCGGGGGGCGGGGTCGCGGCAAAAACCGGCACGAAAATCGAGTCGGGCGGCCCTGCGGCAGCTGGGGCGCCGGGCTGGAGTGGCGATCGAGGCGGGCGGCCCTGCGGCGGCTGGGGCGCCGGGCTGGAGTGGCGTCAGCAGGCAGCAGTCCTCCAGCAGGTAGGAGGCAGGCAGCAGGCGGGGAGCGTGGGGGCAACCAGGCCGAGGGCACAGTGGTCGCTCAGTTAGCGCTATGATCCACGTTTAAACATCAGTCAATTAGCGCTACGATGCACGCTTCAAGCTTAATAATTAACGCGGATATCAATTCTCTGTTTTTTTTTAAATTTCGCTTCTCTCTCTCTTCTTTAAAAAAAAAAAAAAACAAACATATTAGAAGTGCAGATTGCCAACTGCTTTCCTTTACTGCCAGGGAAAAGAAAGCACAGGATAACCAGTCTAAGCTCCAATAAGTTATCACTGTGTCAAAGTCATGCAGTATCAAGGTTATACAGCAAACTTAATTCAGCACAAAATTAAAAGGATGAGCCCGCATCGACAAATATTACCATCAATATGTCCATTATGCGGCGAAGCTCCCAATCCCAATATGTTTGCTTGATAGATGAAGAAATCCCATTTTGATTAAAATAACATTTCTCACCAATTCTAACTTGTTAGGATTCTTAAGGACTGCCGGCTACGCCAATGTAAGATTCCTTTAAAGAAGTGATGACTCTGTGAGATTGAATCTTCATAAGTTTATTCCTTTAGATCGTCTAGGGAGATACCCACACACTGTTTGACCCTGCCTTAGAAGTCTATTTAGAATCAGGGGATCCTTCTTATTACATGTATTCCTTAGTCAGCATACATCAACAGTTTATCTTCATACTGCCTCTGTTTTCCTATGAATCTCCCAACTAGAATCTCTTGACATCACACATTACATATTCAGTATTCTGTCCATGACACTAATACATTCTACAACTACCTAAGCCATTAAAGAAGTAAAAGGAATATACTACAGAGAGGAAGATGGGTGCTTCTAGAGTAGGGAAATTGCATTAGGAAAGGAAAATACTCTTAGTGAACCAGGGGCAAAGCAGTGCCAGTGGGATCTGGAAAACAAGGTGAGGCCCCCAGGTATACTAAGATAGCATTGTTACCCCAACCCACCTAACCATCAGCTACATCTCTTAAATCTCGAGCTAGAGAGTATTGAAGTCTACATTTTTCATGAAAGTTTACCTGGGTTAACATTGAAAACAATGGCCCACATGCATCAAGCATTTTTGTAGTCGCAAACGGTGCGATTCCTTAAAATCGGCCGTTTGCAAATGCAAAAGTGCTTTTTGGGATGCATGAAGCAATTTTAGAATTCGTAACATTTTTGCGAGTTCTAAAATTGCGGGTGCTTTTAAGAAGTCGCAGATGTGCGATTTCTTAAAAGCAATGCATCATTACTTTTAGAAGTGCAAATTCGCAATTAGGGTGCCAAATTTACCGAGTGGTTGAACCACTCGGTAAATTTGGAAAAAGTGTTTAAAATGCTGAAAATGTATTTTTTTCAACATTCATGTTTCACACACACATGTCCTTAGGACATGTGTGTGTGAAACATGATGCGAAAAATACATTTCAGGGGTGCATGGGGGGGTCCTTTGGACCCCCCCTGCACCCATGAAATTTTCAAAGTGCCACTCGCAATTTGCTGATGCCTTCCCATTCACTCAGGAATCAATGGGAATTGCGAAAATTAACTTAAGAATTTGGGATTCGGTAAAAATTGCGATTTTTACCGAATCACAAATGAATACCGAAAATAATGATGCATACCATTTTGCACTTCTTAATTTGCGATTCCTTATTTTTCGCAAATTAGGAAGTGCAAAATGTAACAATGATGCATGTGGGCCATTGTGCCTGACATTAGAAAGTGTGTTTAACTTTGTGATGACCATAGTGAAAACCATAGAAAATACTTCTTTGAAAAATGATAAAATAAATCATGCAGATTTAAACTGTAGGAGAAGATGTTTCCTTGAATGTGTAAAATAATGTGCAGTTAAAAAAAATTAGTAGGCCCTCATACCTAATTTGCTTCTACGACTTGGCCCAACAATTTCTTTCGACTTCTGTTTGACATTTAAATACAATGCTTTTGAGAACTATTGGCCTAATCATCTGACGGCAAATGTGTTCATCACTTTAAAATGTGCTGCTCTAAGAGAAATGTATTTCTTTGCTTGCTCACACCATATGATATCCTTATTTCACTAACCGCATGCGTGCGGGCGGAATTCCGCCCGTACGCTGAGATTTACTCATTCCCATGTTTCATGACGAGCTGGGCTCGTCATGAGCGTGCGAGGAGGCTACCTCATGACGAGCCCAGCTCGTCATCAGCGTCGAAGGGGCTAAACAATGGATTTCACTGTATTTTATAATGACTAGAGTATTAGTAATGTTAAGTTTACTGAATATATTGTTTGCATGGTCTCATCAAAACTTAATGATAGAAATGTTTTTTGCTTTAGACTAGCCCTTTGTCCGCACAATGGAACAATGACAACAGCTAACAGATTATGGCCTGAAAAGGTTCTCAAGAGAACTTCACTCAAGTATCTAGTGCAAGACATTTAGAAACTTTTAGATAACTGCACACTAGTGTGAATGCTTACTGTGGGAAATGGGAGGAGAGATGACAGACCATTAGAAGATCCATTCCCATTGGACAGGGATGACTTAACTGTGCTAGGGACTATTTCCTTTATGGACAGCACTGTCTATTTTATGCTAACTCTAACAAAACCTTTATCGATATTTCTGTAATTTGACTGATCTGAATAGAAATGACAAAAACAATATTAATCTTTTTATGAGAAATACATTTTTTAAACAATTCCAAACCTCTCCTCATTGACTGAACATTAAGATACTGAAAGCTGATGATTTTATTTGAAATGCAATTTACTACACCTCTATTCTATCATGGTTGCAAAGATGCATTAGCCTGAAGATGGAGGGATGCGAAAAATGAGGCTGTAGTTGTAAGTTCTTTGGATTTGCACTGGTCATCAATTGGCCCCTCGAATTTTGGGCACTGACAAGAGCAACCTATCTCACACCACCTAGCTGGCACAATGTCATCCATAGCCCAGTGCCAAAAGGCAGGGAGGTGAGGGAAAATGAATTAGAATCTTGTAGTTAAACATACACCCTCCCTCAACTCCCTTTTTAGAGTAATAGAAACATGTCTGCAGGGAGTGCCTCAACTAAAGACATATTGGATCCAGTAGGTTCAGAGCAGGTCCCTGAACACGATCTGCACTCCCGCAAGGGCTCACGCAAGAACAACAATTTATGTATAAATTGCCATCACAGCCAACTGCCTCCCATGGGTGTAATTATATAGGATTGGCAGGGGTTGGGACAGACACTACAGAGTGAGATATTAACCCGGTTAGATACCATGTGCAGACACAGAACAGATGTGAGGTGTTGCCAGAGCAGGTTGGGAGGAACGTGGAGGGAAATGTTGAGGTTAATAACACATTTAACATGGTTAGGGGAATGGAAGAAACATGGGTAATAAAAAGATACCAATGTGTGTGAACATGGAAAGCCTACTAGTGGGTTTACAGACAGAAATGCAGAAAAGATTTGAGGTTTTGGGAATTAATCAGAAAGGGATTTGCAGTATATGTCAGAGTTTAGAGGCTAAGATGGGTGAGGTAACGCAGTGAACCTCAGCCCTAGAGTTAAAGATGGACCAGATGAGTAGTGAATTTAGAGATAATTTCTCTGACATTATGATATTGAAAAGACAAAATCAGAGCCTTTAACAGAATCTCAAAAGATTAGAGAATCATTCCCACCGAAATTATCTAAGATTCCTAAATGTCCCAGAAGGGGCAGATGGGAAATAACCAGAAAGGTTTAGTTGTTAAAAATCAAAGACAACAGATTATTTGTGGTAATCTATCGACTGATTTAGAGAAAGATTCCAACGGGTGCATAGAGACCCTTTCAGATTGAAGGAAGGGTGGAGGAAACCTGGGAGAATCTTACTGAATTTTTTGTCAGACTCTGTCAAGGAACTTGCGATGAAGTCCAGGAAAGTAACAGTGGTGGAAAATATCTGCAGTATTAAATCAGACATCAGCAGAGTGACAGAATAGCACCAGTGGGAACTGGGTCAGAGAGGGGACGAGATGGTGAAAGGTAATGTGGAGAAACCAGGTGCACAGCATTAGAAATATGGAACAGGCTAGCAAACTCTTAAAGAATATGCATGCAGTCGGGCAGAAGGGCACTTACTATAATAATAACACTTGTAAGCAAAAGTTGGGAGCCCGTATTTGCTGTTTCTTTGGTCACCAGCCCGCTTGCCTCACAGGGGACTTCATCCTCCACAGTTGTTAGCGCCGGGAGGTGCCAATGCGTATCCTCTCGCCGGAAAGTGCTTTAAAGCAGACTTGGGCTCCCACAGCAAGAGACGAGGGTAGGCTTGCCCGGTCCGCACCTGGGTGAAGCCTGGGCCAAGGGCGGGCCCGTCTGCACCCGGCCCAAGGGCTGGCCCATCTGCGCCTGTCCATGGCCGTACAAGATTGGGCTGGGCCCCATCTCGTGATCAGCTGACACAGCCTCGTCCTCTGGTGGATTACTCATCATCACAGGTAAGAGGATTGGGAAACAAAAAGTAACTATGCCTCCTGCCAAGAACCGTCCACTAACTTCTACCATCACCAGTTTCCTCACCACTGCCATGGGGGCCCTTAATAATGAGATCGAATGTGTGGAGGAGAGACTGGGGACAGAAAGCGGGCACTACACACAAGCTCATTGGTAGAATCAGAAAGTTTATCACAGACTCAATGATCTAGGGGCTCCAATTCACCCACGGATGTTATAACATCCAATGATCCGGAAGCACCTAATACTAATACTATTCAGCAAGATTGCTCCCTTGACATCTCATGCCCCCGCTCCCAAAAAGGCAAAGGCATGCAGCAAATCAAAAAGAGAGGTATTGCCACCTACCGAACTGAAAAAACAGTGGCACCCACCGCGAGGAAGAGCGTAAGGGCTCCGGACCTGGAAGCTGATGTAGGTCCTAAGGATAATGGAGATTCACTGTTGCATGCAGAGTTTGTCAGTTCTCTTGAAACAGTAGTGAAATCCCTTCTTGACCCCTTTTTAAGTATTCTTAATAGCATTGATATGTCATTGAAAATTCTGATTGGCTCTAGTCTTTCCAGCTTAACCACCGGGTTCAACAACGCAACAGATTTTGACTCTTTATCTCTGCGTTGCACTACTTTGCTCACCAGAGACTAGCTCTTCTTGATCTGGACTTGGCACCTGGTCATTGCCCCATTATTAACACTAACCCTTCACCTCGCCCTTCTCTATCTCAAACATGCACAGCAGCTGATGCAGCTGGGGGCCACTCAACAATTTTAAATGGGGTAACTGATGCCAGAGCCCTTAAACCAGTTGTTAAATCAAGGAAAAGTCATGATAGAATTCTCCACCTCCCACTGGAAGCAACTCCGCTGGTAATAGTTCTTAAGAATGTGCCACCTTTGTCACCCAACAAGGAGGAAGACTTGCCACAGTTAAGGAATAAAACTCTACACTGGCTAGCAAAAGCCACGGACTGGCCGAATAGTGAGGACTTATTCCGGAACATAAATAATGTTGAACGAGTTTCATGGGTGGGCAAACAACCTAAAACGAATTCAGGCGACTGTGTTGTTGTCAATTTTAAAAACCGGTCACTGGTGCACTCCCTTATGGACAGGCTCTCCTGAAATAGCAAACAGCAGTGGCCCTATTGTGGCGGTACCCCTTGAATATTTTTTTAAACCAAGCTCAGTCATAGAGCAGATGTCACATCATATAACTTGTAACGCTTCGCACAATTTTGCCATTCCAACCATTAATCCTTTTTCCACTCTTGATCATGTGGATTGACTGCATTATAGGGCGCAGGGAACTGCTTTGACTATTAATTGCTCATACACGCAACGAGGGAGCACTTCAGTCATAACAGTACAATTGTTTAATGTGGCCTATTTTGGAATATTGCTGACTTGTCAAACAAGCTGAAATCTGAACCGTGGCTTGATTTCATAAAAGAATATAGTATCATATGCCTCCAAATTAATTAATTAATTAATTATGTGCTTATATAGCGCTGGAATCACTCCCGAAGGGGTACCTCCGCGCTTCGACCGCTGCGAAACCCTTCCTGGCTTCCCTGAGAGATGGTCCCTTAATGGGTATCTCCAGGGTGAGACCAGGCATCCCCGGCGGTCTGGTGGGGCCGTTAGTGAAGATGAGGCAAGCTAGTGCCCAGAGTTGCCGAGTGTGATCGCTGATCAGAGTGGGCACCGAGGCGAGAGAATTATCGAGTCCGCTGACCCTGGTCCAGAAACCTGCCGCGTCGGGAATCGAACCCTGGTCCCGGGCCGTCCTCTGCTCTCGGGTCTGCCGCCTCTAACCAGTGAGCCACACTACTCCACTCCAAGAAACGTGGAAGAGAGAGCCAATTTATATTTACGGTGATTCCTCCATACATTCTCCGGCCAATGCAGCTCTGGGTGGCTTATTAACTCTGGTAGTGACAACACTATCAGACAGAGTAGGCAAGTCCCAGCTCCATTCACCACATTTTCAAATTATTAACAATCTTTTTAAACAGAATGTCACACTGGTCGTTATCAATTTTTATCATAATAATTTTGTTCTCAATAATACTGCCATTGCTGAAGACTTGGATAATTCACTAATCAGTCATATACAGGAGCTAAACATAGACTTTATTATTCTCTGGGGGGTGATTTTAATTGTAAATATGTCCCTTATCAAAGCAGTCTGCATGATGTTTACTAGATGGGGCTAGTGACGGTGGTTGCCATTTTTATCATAACCCATGTGGGAACATTTTTAATTCACTGCTCTTAAAATGTTCTCTTTTTCTCACAGTAGATCTTATTAAACCACTAGGCCTGGATCTTGTTTCCTTTATGGGCAGAGGTCAAGGGACTCTAACAGATTTCATTGCCCTATCTGAATATTTTAAACCCCAATCTGTGTTTTTTCCATCCTTAAGGTTTGTTTCAGTGACCACTTCCCATTGGCCATTTGTTGTTGTAATACTTTATTCGAAAAATATTTCATAAAAGTACAGACATACAAAAATACATAGAACAATTTATCAAGTATTACAATTTCACTTAAAAATCACCACTAAAAAACAGTTTAAGAAATGGAGGAGGAACATTATTAAAAAAAATCCTTCTTATGGTGGGTCTAAACAGGCATTGGATAGCAGCTTTGACCGGATAAACCAAGCGCTTGCCAAATATTTAGCGACCCCACAAACAATGTACATAGAGGAAGTGTTGGTTTGAATAATGCACAGAGTTGATCTATGGTCCCTGACTCCTAGCTCCCTGCACACAGGTTTCAACCATTTTGCTCTAGCCTGCTTATAGGCGTTACATGCAAACAGAAAGTGGCCAAGAGATTCTTCCGGGCATGAACAACCTGGGCATTTTAAATCGTGCTGCCTCCTGACCTTCCATCCTTCCTTAAACTTTTTAAGGGGGAGGGTGCCGTATCTTAATTTCAGGAACAGGGTTCTATCACGGGGAGTCTGAATGAAGTCCAAAAATGGCTCTAGCTTTCTGAAAGGCTTATGTTCAAGAAAGTTGGCCATTTATTTAGAGCCTCAAACTGGCACTACCTCTGGGAGAAATAAACGATGCCCCACAATTCATAATAAAAATTAGGGATTATTGCGTAGGTGGTCTAATGTTGATCCAGATTCTGTACTTCAACGAAATCTGTCCACTAATATGAGACACATTGTAGTGTCTGGATGATACTGTAAATCCCCCTTCTATGTTAAAGGCCTTTGCCGTGATAACTGAAATTATTAATGCTGCTTTACAAAGTGATCATTTATCAAGACCCCGGAAGCAATGTAAATGGTTTAACAGTGACTGTTCACAATCTCATAATATTCTTGTGAAGGCACTGAAAAAAAATATCCTGGATAACTCAAGGTAAAACATCTTCGAAGTGATTATAAAAGGGCTTTAGAGAGACGTAAACTGGATATAAGAAAAGAGGCCTGGGAACAACTGCATATAGCATGTCCAAATAAAGATCCCTGACTCTTTTGGAAAACTGTCAACTCTGACTTCTTCCAAACCTCCCATAATAGCAGTGTTGATGACACAATTATGCCTGATGTGTGGGTACAGCACTTCTCCAGTCTATATAGTGCTAATGGTGAGTACTGCCTCACTCTAAAGTATGGGACTTCAGAGCTGGTTCAATTTATAAAAAAAGGGTATAGGTCAGACACAAAATGTTATCGGCCCATCTCATTAATTGACTGTACCTGTAAATTGATGGGTAGGGTCATATTAAAAAAGCTGTAGGCCCGGGTAATCGAAAGTGAGAAGTTCTCAGATATACAATATGGCTTCATGACAGGTCTGAGAACCATCGAACAATGTCTTAATCAGCACCTGGCAAACACAAGGAGAATATGGATGAGGTGCTGAAACTTTTCAGACACTCATCCCCAGTCACAGATCTGGGTTGAATCCATCATCAATCTTTAACTCACTTCGGCACCTCAGTTCAGACCCAGCTATATGCAAATAAGTCTTGACCCTGTGCCTCATGGGAAAAGTCCAACCCGAACTGCCAAGCCAGCTGAGTAAATCAGACAATTGAACCTCAGTCAAGAGCTCTGGGTGAAGTCTATTGTTCTTTTGCTCACTATGCCACCCCAGTTTGGACCCAGCCATATGCAAATCAGTCTTGATCCTGCTCCTCATGGGAACAGTCTAGTCCGAACTGCCAAGCCAGGTCCTCACTGGACCGGAAACAAGCATCCTGGGTCACTGGGTCAGGGTTGGGGTTCCACCCTGTTACAAGCTTAACATCGTGCGCGCTGCAGCAGCCTAATAGTCGGTAGGCTCCTTTGCGTCTGGGGATAACAGCGCAGCGGCAGTGATGCCAGCCGCACACTGAACTACATTACCCAGAAGGCAAGACGCGCATGTACTACGCCATGGGGGAACGCCCATAAAGGAAGTACTGGAGCGAGGCATGGCGTTAGAAATTCTTCGTCCCTGCGGGTGTAGTCGGTGTCCTGTGTTTTCCAGCGAGGTCCGGAAAGGGTGCTCTGCACCAACTCCATCCATAACCCTTGCTTCCTGAGGGTTCCGTTCTCCGTTGGTGAGTGCCACTGCGCTCGTGCGGTGGAAGGTTGTTGGCCGGCTTTTGTATTCTTGGTCCTTGCCTGTTTTAAGTTAGCTTCCTGCCAAAGCAGTTCGGTAGAGACTCTTCTTTCGTTCTCGCCACGTATCTGTTGATTTGCTGGTCATTGGATTTAGCCCGCATTCGTGGAATAGCAGTGACAGACTCAAGTCACGCTGTTAATGTTTAAGACTGGGGTTTTCACCCTTGCATCCTTGATTGTTTTGTACATCGTGGTTTGGAAGTTATGGTGATTCAAGCCATGCTATGGATTAAGACTCTGATAACAATGTTATATGCTGGAATATAATATTATCATGGAGTGAAGATTTATGTGTTGTTGTTCTTCTAACTCTATTTTCAACAGGGGTAACAAGGAGCGGTTTTGGACTACACTCTATTCCTGTGAGGCATAGTGGAGTCCAGAAAAGGGTAGGTTGCTGTCAGAATCCATTCATGTATATTTTGGGGTGGTGCAAACTCTAGTCTTGTTCTATGAATGATGTAACTCCTATTTTCTGAATGTTTTCCTATATGTTTCCCACTACAGCAATAACAAAGAAATAGGTACTTTTACATCGAAATCCTAATCTTACTAGAAGTACCTCAGGCTACGGGTGTTATTCTTTTGTGTTACAGATATAGAGATTGCATATATAAGACATTGTACCTTTTTAGGCTATGTCTGGTAGGGATGAACATGCGGTGCTTATAAATGTTGTTCTCATTTCAGGTCTCCGTCCCTGCTGTACCCATCCTTTCCTTCCCTCGCTTTATCCTCCTACTGACCTGTGCCATTATGGCTACTAAGGCTTGGGGATGTCATGAGGTAGACCCTTCTGAGCAAAAAAACGATCCTGATGACGTACCGTCATGACACACCCCTCATAAGCCAGGCTAGCTTGAATCCAGTGGCACAGCTGGTAAGGGACCCTCATCTGGACAGGCCCATCCCACTTTGGGAGAAATGTGCTACAGCAACAAAGGTTGGAAAGAATGCTATCCTGACTGATGAGGGGGGATACCCCAAAACTGGTTACAGGAAGCTTAGGGAACAGGGTCAAGACTGATTTGCTTTCAAATGTAGTGGATCCCAAAGTGGATGGTTGACTTAAGAAGTCTTTTTCGGCCTTTAATTTGGTGCTCGAGGCCACTCCTTATGGAGCCTTTAAGCTCAGTCCTTGGTGAAAGATTTTGAAGCCTTGGAGCAAACCATGCAGGAGGGTGCCCGTGTGTCTGAGGTTCTGGTGCACATGGAGCAACAGGCGAAGTTTCTGGCGGATGTGTCAGCTGATGTTATCAAGGCGGATTCTGTGGAGTCTTCATCTGCCATAGTAGCCAGGCGTAACCTGTGGTTACGGGACTGGAAGACAGATCTGGCGAAGAAGGCTTCATTTCTGAAACTGCCCTTTGAGGGAAGTAATCTTTTCAGTGGCGGTTGGATGGTCTAATTCAGAAGTCTGATCACAGGAGTCACTGGTAGAAGACATGTCAAATCCTGTGCATTTTGCACACACTTGCTCCGAATGAAACTCTTGAGGATATTGAGGTGCCCCCGAGGCAATGATACAAATATCACTGTTGCCGCCAGGTCATCTTGCAGATTGAAAGGGCGCTGCCAGAATATCCCTCAAAGGCACAATACCCAGATCCATCCAGAACTGGGCTCCAATAAAGATATGATCCTGAGAAGGAACCTGTTGGGACTTACTTGCATTCACCAAGAACCCATGGGACAACAGGGGATCTAGAGTTCACTGAACGTGCAAACAGGTCAAGGAGAGAGAAGAACCCTTTACCAGACACTAAAGATACAGGCAATGGGCAACCCCCGGCAGTTGAAAGATCACCTTCAGAGTGGCCAACACCTTTGTGAATACACAAGGGGCTGACTACAGGCCAAACCCAGAACTGATAATGCGTCTCCATCACAGTGAACCACAGACACTTTGAATGACTGGCATGCTCAGGGACATGAAGGTAAGCATCCTGCCAAGTAATCCCCTGGACACACCAGAGGAATGAGTTGTTGGCGAGACATCATCTTGAATGAAACGAACACCACACATTGGTTGAGGTGCTTCAAATCCAAGATGGACGGAAACTCCTCCAACGCCTTCTGTACCAGGAACAGAATGGAGTATACCCTTTACAGGCCTGATCCAGCAGCACCAGAAGAGTAGCCCTTTTCTTTAACAAGTCCTTGACCCCTGCAAACAGCACAGCCAATTGTCCGGATTCAGGGGGACAGGAGTAGGGATGCACCCCATACCTGGAGGCAGCGAGATGAAGTCGATAAGATAGCCACTCTGCACAATGCTCCTCACCCAGTTGTCAGAGACAGAGAGCATCCATGCCGCCGAGAAGGCTTCCAAACGTCCCCCCACCTATTGTGAGTCCATAGATGTCCTACTGCCATTAGTCATGACGGGAAGGCCCCCCTTTGGGGGTGACACCTAGTTCTTTACTTCTTCTGGGCTGAAACCATCTCCTTAAAAGAAAGAGAAACAGGCGTCCTTGGGAGAAAAACGATCCTGATGACGTACCGTCATGACACACCCCTCATTAGCCAGGCTAGCTTGAATCCAGTGGCACAACTGGTAAGGGACCCTCATCTGGACAGGCCCATCCCACTTTGGGAGAAATGTGCTACAGCAACAAAGGTTGGAAAGAATGCTATCCTGACTGATGAGGGGGCATACCCCAAAACTGGTTACAGGAAGCTTAGGGAACAGGGTCAAGACTGATTTGCTTTCAAATGTAGTGGATCACAAACTGGATGGTTGACTTAAGAAGTCTTTTTCGGCCTTTAATTTGGTGCTCGAGGCCACTTCTTATGGAGCCTTTAAGCTCAGTCCTTGGTGAAAGATTTTGAAGCCTAGGAGCAAACCATGCAGGAGGGTGCCAGTGTGTCTGAGGTTCTGGTGCACATGGAGCAACAGGCAAAGTTTCTGGCGGATATGTCAGCTGATGTTATCAAGGCGGATTCTGTGGAGTCTTCATCTGCCATAGTAGCCAGGCGTAACCTGTGGTTACGGGACTGGAAGACAGATCTGGCGAAGAAGGCTTCATTTCTCTCCTTGACCTGTTTGCACGTTCAGTGAACTCTAGATCCCCTGTTGTCCCATGGGTTCTTGGTGAATGCAAGGAAGTCCCAACAGGTTCCTTCTCAGGATCATATCTTCATTGGGGCCCAGTTTTGGATGGTTCTGGGTATTGTGCCTTTGAGGGATATTCTGGCAGCGCCCTTTCACTCTGCAAAACGACCTGGCGGCAACAGTGATATTTGTATCATTGGCTCGGTGGTACCTCAATATCCTCAAGAGTTTCATTCGGAGCAAGTGTGTGCAAAATGCACAGGATTTGACATGTCTTCTACCAGTGACCCCTGTGATCAGGGAAGAACCAGGGTGGTGGCTATTCCCATCCAATATCTTGAAGTGGGTGTCCTTGTGTCTCCGGAGCCTGTCTTCGTCGCGACAGACGCCAGCAAGAGTAGCTGAGGAGCCTGGTGGGGGAATCTCACAGTTCAGGGTCTGTGGCAGGCTGAAGAGAGTTCCTGGTCATCCAACTAGAGGGAGT
The DNA here is from genome assembly GCF_964261635.1 of Lissotriton helveticus. Classification (NCBI taxonomy): domain Eukaryota; kingdom Metazoa; phylum Chordata; class Amphibia; order Caudata; family Salamandridae; genus Lissotriton; species Lissotriton helveticus. Next base: position 614,309,630 of record NC_136068.1, read on the forward strand.
TGAACACAATTCTGCTGGCTCACCTTTAATTCTCCCATCTTCTGAAAGACAAGATACTCATAGTCCAGACAACACCACTGTCAAGTCCCATGACATTTGCCTAGGGGGGACAAGGGCTCGATGATTATCAGCGATTGCAAACCGATTGTTTCTCTTGGCTCAGTCAGATGTGTGTAAATTATGGGGTCACCCCCTCTCTATCTTTTTGTGGACCCGGCAATTCCCTTCTTCCCTGGTTTTTCCCTGTGGAAGGGAGGAATCCTCTTCAGGGATAGATGCCCTGAAGTGTCATTGGCCAGTGGGTCTGCTGTTTGCTTCTCCTCCATTCCCTTTGATCCTGAGGTTTCTGGTTCAGAGGGAGAAGGCTTAGGTGGTTCTGATGGCTCCAGCATGACCTGGCTCTGTTTGTTTTTCTGTGTTGATGGAGATGGGGATGGGTCAGGAATGGAGGTTTCTGGAGGTTCTGTCTCTTCTGGGATTTCCGTTTCTCCAAGTGCCGTCCATAGCCAGGCTCAAGTTGACATCTTGAAGATTGAACGGGGGGCTTGAAATTGCAGGGTCTTTCAGCCTCTGTCTCTTCTTCGGTACAGGCCTCCAAGCATATGTTTACTAGATATTCTTATGCTAGGCATTGGAAGATGTTTCAGGCTTGGTGTGATCGTCGGCTGGTGCTTCCTCAATTTGTGTTTTTCCCTCAAGTGCTGGGTTTCAGTTTGGGCTGAGTCCTGACACTCTTAAAGTGCAATGGGCAGTGATTAAGACTTTCATTCTTCCTGGGTCGGGGGGGGGGGGTCTTTTGGATGATCAGGGGCTGGTTTCCCAGCTCTTTAAGGGCTTTACTAATGTGCACCCAGTTCTCCAGGTGATCCGTCCCTCCTGGGATTTACCTCTGGTGTGTCGGGCTTTCCAAATTCCTCCATTTGAGTCACTATCCTCTGTGAGTTTGCGCCTTATGAACTTGAAAGTGTTTTTCCTGGTGGTGCTCACTTCTGCTCACCAATTAGGGGAGTTGGGCTCATTGTCCAGTTGTCCAGTCTGTCTCCATTCTTGCAGGTGTTTGAGGATCCGCTTGTTCTTTGGCTGTGTCCTGGCTTGTGCCCAAGGTGAATTATGTATTTCACTGGCATCAGGAGGTGTTCTTTCCAGGTTTTTTTTCTGACCTTAAGTCTCCTGAGGAGATAGAACTTTATTCTTGGGATGTGCGAAGGGTGGTTCTGATTTACCTGGAATGGGTGAGGGACTTTCGGTTCTCGTCTGCGTTGTTTGTCAACTTTGGTCCCGCTTGAAAGGGGGGGGGGTAAACCTTCCACTCAGACATTAAACAGATTTATCAAGTCTGTAATTCTGCTGGCTTGTACACAGTTTGGTCCGTCCTCTCTTTTGAGGATCCTGGGGAGTTCTGCTAGGGGCATGGCTGCTTCTATGGCTGAGGTGTAGGGGGCGTCTTTGCAGGAGATCTGTTGGGCTGCCACTTGGGCGGTTTCTTCCACATTTGTGTCCCATTAAAGGGTGATCCAAGGTCCAGAGGTTCCAGCATTGTTGGGTTCCAAAGAGCTGAGCTCTATGTTATTACCTGTTTTCTGTTTTTTTTGTACCTCTGTATTAAACTTGGGTTTGCATTTGCTGTGCAATTGTCCTGATCTGTTTATTGAAATATCGCCGCCCGAGTCACCTACCTACGGCTCCTGCTGAAGTACCCGTGTGGTCCCGCAGTATACGCCAGCAGAATCACAAGTTGAAGCGGCTGACAATCTTAATCCCCTAAGAGGAGGCCGCATCAAGAAGGCCAGCGTGGATTCCGCATCCCCACCAGCACCATGCGACAATGAAAGAAGCTGCCGACAGATGCTGGAGCATACGCACCATGCCTGCCATTTGCACCCACAAAAAAGGAACCGAAGATAAGGAGTGTAAGAGGGAATTTTATGAATTGGAAAGATTTGTCTTTTTTTTAATTTCAATATAATTTTTATTGTTTTTTAATGTAATTTTTAACATGTAATCGTCAACGCTTTGTCTTTACAGGGTGGCCGCCCAAACTGGCTGAGTTAGTGGTAGTACAGTTTCAGATTATATATATATCCACTGTAACAGTAAGAGGATAGGAAAGAGTGAAAGGGGAAAGGGTAGGAATTAAGGTAGAGAGAAAAAGTGTTAGCATACCAGAATTTACTTTCTTTTCGATAGTGTCTTGATCCAGCGGGTGTGTGTTTTCGAGCTGATTGTTTCATTATGCTAGTACTGTTCAAGGCGGATCTTATGGGTCTAGGAACGTGTCCAAGGACGCCCACATTCCCCTGCAGGGTTGTCTCCTCCGTGAGTTTAGTAGGGCAATTGTGTCAACTCCTCTAAGGTATGTCACCCAGTTGAGGCAGCCCCTGAAAGTTGCCTTGGAAGTGTCTTTCCATTTGGAGAGTACTATTTTAACTGCCGCTGTTAGTAAGATATCCAGTAGGTCTCTGTCCTGTTGTGAGTCTAACTCTGTAGTCAGAAATGCAGTGGTAAGGGTGGCAAATCTGCCTTTAGTGTGCATCCTAACGTTTTGTTTATGAAGGTGAAAATCTTCTCCCAAAATGTTTTAACTTTGGGACAGTGGTAGATAAGGTGTGCCAGGTCCCCCTTTTCCTTGTCGCAATTTCAGCAATGGTCATTATCCCTCAGGCCCAGAGTCGCCAGGCAAACCGGGGTCCAGTAAGTTTTGTGTAGGAGCCAGAATTGTGTCTGTGCTAAAACTGGGGAGATTTTTTTGCATGGGGGAGGTCCATAGGAAGTGGAGTTATGTCAAGCTGAGTGTGGAGCCGAGTTGTTTCTCCCAGTATGTGATTATTTTGTCATTAAGTTTTGTGGAGATGGTTCGTAGTATTCTGCATAGGTATGATACCTGATGGCCTATTCTGTTTAGATGCCTCATGTGTTCTTGCTGGTGTTAGCTGCTCAGAGCACTGTGCCACTGCCAATCAGTGTCACAGTGCAAGGGCTCCCTGTATAAAATGTATATGTTGATTGGATTCCATGATTAGCCTATTTGGTTTACTGTCAGACCCCAGTAAAGTACACCAGGAGTGCCCAGGGCTTGTAAATCCAAATGCTGCTAGTGGGCTTGCAGCACTGGTTGTGCCACCCACAGAAGCAGCCTTGTAAAATATGTCTAAGGTATGCCATTGCAGAACCTGCGTGCAGTCTGGTGCTGTCAGGCTGACTGGGCAAGTGCACCTACTTGCCAGTCCCTAAACATTCCCTTAACTTCATATTAGTCACCCCTATGGTAGGCCCAAGGGCAGGGTGCATTGTAAGTATAAGGTAGGACAAGCCCTGATGTGTGTAGCATGTCCTAATAGTGAATTACAGCCATTTTCACTATTGCAAAGCTACCTGTTCTCATAGGCCAGAATGGGCTGTTAGTATTGTTACATTCAATGATCCTAACAGACTCAGGGATCATGGTAGACATTCAAGTTTAGTATGCCTAAACTCAGAATAATAAAATACATCTTTTAGTAAAGGTTATTTTAATGTACTGTGTTTGCAAATACCACTTTTAGAAAGTTGGTATTTGCTTGCCTAACCTTTTTCAGCCTGCCTCTTCTAAGATGTGTATCTGCTGTCTGGTTTCTGTGAGTGACAGGGCTGGGGAATTCCTAGGAGACAGGCTGGGGCAGCCAGGTGATGAATAGGAAGATTACTGCCAGATGGGTGGGAGGAGTGCACCTAGACTCTGATGTCTCTGCCCTGCACACTGAAAAGACAAGCCAGAGTCCTGTAAACAAAGTGCTCAACAACTGGACTGAACTAGGCAAAGGCCCCCTGGCCTCAAAGAACAAAAGAAATGTGGTATAAATATTGGGGCCCTGCTCCCAAGAAATTACATCCTGCTGAAACAAGAGAACCTCTGCCCGACGAGAAGGAACTGGGAAATCTGCAAGGAGGAGTACTGTCCCTGCCCTGGGGGATTGCAGTGGTTGCCTTGCTGCGAGAGGAGAGGAAAAGTCTAGAAAATACTTTGTTCAACTTGTGCTTTTTAAGATCTCCAAGGGCTTGTGGGTGAGCTTGCCCCCCGAATGGAGTCCCAGGACTCTTGGACTCCCCCCGCCTTCACAAGAGCCGCTGGAAGTTGCCAAATTGCTCGTGCCGCTGGAACCGCGATCTAAGTGTGCCTTGACCCTCTGACCTCTGTGAAGCCCCGTGCCGCTGCCGCCCAGAACCATGTGACTACGCTTCCCCTACGAGCTGTGCTCGCACCGTGAGGACCAGGGCCGAACCGCACACTGCTTCACCCTCCCCCCCTTGAGAGCAGCACTGCTCCCCAAATCCCTGCCGCTGGCATTTGTGTCCGAAGCGCACCACAAGGTTGAGTACAGTCCGTACGGCTGCCTTGCAACGCGCTATCCGGGACTTTAGGCATCCCCGCTCTGGAAGGTGCGACGCGCACACCGCACTGTATGTGAACGCCTGGAAAACCAGCATCGTCCCCCTCGCTCCTCAGGGCCCCTGCTCTACTCCTCTCAAGACGCCTATAGCACGCCGGGGTCCGCACCGCAGAGAGGCTGACAACGCCCATTGCTCGCCTTCCATCCTACAGCGCACCGTCCGTGTCGGACGTCTCGATCCAAGGTAACTGTACGACTCGCACTGTGACTGTATGCGCACCGGACCGGAGAGTCCGCTGCATTTATTTTAACTCTTGCAAAGTACGATCATCCCCGAGAGAACCGCACAGACAGCGCAAAGTGCATGGAACTTAAATTTCGCCTTTTTTTAACCACAAACTGAATAGCTAATAGTACTGTGGCCCATTTCTAACGTTATTTGGTCTTGTGCTAAGCCCTACATAAAGATACTTATTTTATACATAAATTGGTGTAGTGTCCATGTGTGGTGTTGTCACTGAGTTACTGTATGTGTTCCCAAATGCTTAACCTATAAATGCTCTGAGATAAGCCTTGTCTGCTCGCGCCACACTGCCTAGACTGTGAGCAGGGGTTATTTTAGAGGGTAATCCCCTTATCTTGACTAGAGGAGAGGGTCCCTGCTTGTCACAAGTCATTACCTGTGCCAACCAGAGACCCCCAAATCTAACATTGGAAGCATTTGTGATTAATATACAGTAATTGGTTAACACCACTTAGTGAGTGCAGACCAATAGCGCAGCCACATACTTTGTTGATTTTTGTTTGTCAAGAGATCTCCATTTTTTTGAAAAATCATGCCTGGTCCAAACAGCATAGAAAAGGCAGCATCTGTAGTCTATGTCATTGAAGGAATAGAATGGGAAGAGGAGAGACTAGAGAGCTACACCTTAGCCCAGCTGAAGGGCTTCTGCAGAAAGTTTGGAGTTTCCAAGTCTGGATGTAGAAACAAGACACAATACCACAAGGCGCTGAGGGCCTGGATTGAGTCAAGGGCACCTGAGAATGGTGTGAAAACTGAACCCGCAGAAAGCATCCATGATGTCGGCAGAGTCCTGTCGCCAGAGGAGTTGGCAGACAGGAAGGAAACCCGAGAGATGGAGATGGCAACTTAAATTGAATGGGCAACTGGAGCTGGAAAGCAAAAAGCTGGCTCTGAAAAGAGAAGAATCCAAATGGAGCATGAAATGAAATTGAGGGAGATGGAGCTGAAAGCTAAAAGTATGGAGTCTCCTCCCTCTGGTAGCAGGGCATTGCCAGTACAGGTAGACTCAAGGGTGTACATACCAAAAGAAGTGGTGAAAGAGTTTTTTAAGAATGATGACATAGGGCAGTGGTTCAAGGCCTATGAGGTAGCCATGTCTTCCCACCGGGTCCCTGAGAGAGATTGGGGAGCTGGGTTGTGGGGGCGGTTCCTTAGTGAGGGGCGGTACACACAGCTAGATTTGCCCTCAGAGGTTCAAATTCTTACCCACACAGGAAGGATGCTTTAATGACCAGGTATGGGTTAGCTCCTGAATTGTATAGCTAGAGGTTCAGGGGTAGTGCAAAGATTCCTAACAGTACGTATGTTGAGTATGTAACTTTTTTCTGCAGAGCACTGGATGGTTGGGTGAAGGGTAGCAAAGTTAATGATTTTCACGGTCTCTTTGATTTAATTGCATGGGAGCACTTGTCTAGTAATTGGTTTTTCTGAGCTACGCCAGCACCTGATAGATAGCAAGCTGACTAATCCTAGGAAGCTTGCTGAGGAGGCGGACTGCTGGGTCAGTACCAGGGTCCACAATGGTCAAGTGGGAGACTCCACAAAAGGGTGGGCAGGGTCCCCAGCAGAAGAGTGTAGGGGAACAAGGGAAAACAGAGGGAGTTCCAAAGAGGGCCCCAAAGATATCCCAAGGGAACCAAGGGAAAGGTTCTCAGCCTCCCCCACCCCAGAAACCGACCGGGACCCTGACAGGTACCCCTCTTCAAAGAGGGCCCCAAAGGTGTTACAACTGTGGTGAACTGGGTCATTTTGCCAATGATCCCAAGTGTCGCCAGTTTGGTAAACCTGCACCTCCGAGTGCAGCCCCCCGGCAGATGGCTAGTGTAGCCCTGGGTAAGGAATGGGTTGCCCAAGGGGGGAAAGGTCCAGCAGAGATATCCCTTGTCTCATTAGGAGACTGTGATATGGTCCAGGAAAACCAACTGCCCAACAACACTAAGAAATATGGGCAGTGGGTGACCATCAATGGCAAGAAGGTGGGGGCTCTTAGAGATACAGGAGTAAGTGTGACAGCTGTCAAGCATCACCTTGTGTCTCAAGAGCAAATTGTCCCACAAGCATTCTGCCGAGTTGTGAACGCCGACATCACTGAGAGTCAGTGTCCAATGGCTCAGGTTCCCTTTGAGTGTTGGGGGGGTCTCTGGTACTCTTCAAGTAGCTGTGAGAACTGCCATGCCTGTGAACTGTTTGTTGGGGAACGACTTTGAGAGTTCACCTTGGGAGAAGGTGGAGAAGAGTACTCACCTGCGGATGGTGGGTCTGCCCGACTGGGCGTGCGTGACTACCCGGTCAATGGCAGCCAGTAGGGTTGCTCAAGAGGTCCTGGAGCCTGAGGGAGAGGCCCAGGGACCGGCCTTAGAGAGAAGGCACAGGAGGAACGGGAAACCAGCTCCTGTAGTTCCCCGGTCCAGAAGGAAGCAGACCTCGAGGGGGATGCCCTGGAACCTACAGCGGAACATATAGCTGAACTGGGGGACCTGCCTGAGCTGACCCATTGGCAGCAGGAAGGAGGCCTCTCCAGGGAGGAATTCTGCAGGGCTCAGAAAGAGTGTTCTCTCGAGGGTCTGCGGCAGCAGGCTGCAGCCCAGGCCAACGGTGATCATTCAGGATCACATTTCATCTATTGGGAGAATGACCTCCTATATTCAGAGCCTAAAATGCTGAGCCTGGGTCAGCCCATGCGCTGGTGGTACCCAAGAGCTTCAGAGCCTTCCGACTGGGGCTGGCTCACTATGTGCCATTGGCAGGACATTTGGGGCAGGACAAGACATTTGAAAGGCTTGTCACCCACTTTCACTGGCCCCAAATGCGCAAGAGTTCAGACATTCATTTCAGGACCTGCCAGACTTGCCAGGCAAGTGGAAAGAGTGGGAGGAAGCAGAGGCTCCTCTCCAGCCATTCCCTGTGGTCAGTACCCTATTCCAGCGAGTGGGGATTGACATTGTGGGGCCACTGGACCCCAGGACAGCCATTGGCAACAGGTTTATCCTGGTCCTGGTGGACCATGCCACCCGGTACCCGGAAGCCAACCCTCTGAGGACAGTGACGGCCTCCGTGGTGGAACATGCACTGATGGGAATTTTCTCCAGAGTGGGATTCCCTCTAGAGGTGGTGTCTGGCCGGGGTACCAATTTCATATCCAAGTATATGCAATCCCTTTGGCAAGAGTGTGGTATAACATATAAGTTAACTACACCTTACCACCCCCAAGGAAATGGGTGGGTTGAGAGATTCAACCGTACCCTCAAGGGCATGATTATGGGTCTGGAAGAACCCATGAGGCGTAAGTGGGACGTCCTCTTACCATTCCTTCTCTTTGCTTACCGTGAGGTGCCACAGAAGTCTCTAAGGTTCAGCCCCGTTGAGCTCCTGTATGGCCACCCAGTGAGAGGACCTCTAAGTCTGGTCAAAGAAGACTGGGAGCAATCTCCCAGGAAACCTCCCCAGAATGTATATAGCTACATGCTGGCCTTCAGGAACCAGACTAGGCGTTTCAGGCAACTTGCTGAGGCAAATCTGGAAGCCAGCCAGGAGGAGATGAAGCGTTGGTACGACCAGAATGCCACTCTGGTAGAGCTTCAGCCTGGACAAGAGGTGTGGGTCTTGGCCCCAGTGGAGCCTTGTGCGCTCCAGGATAAGTGGACCGGCCCATTTGAGGTTGTGGAGCGCAAGAGTCTTGTTACCTATTTGGTGGACTTGCAGTCTCCCAGGAACCCCTTGAGGGTCCTGAATGTCAACCGCCTTAAGCCCCACTTGGAGAGGTCCGAAGTGGGCATGCTCTTGGCAACAGATGCTGGAATGGAGGAGGAGACTGAGCCTCTTGCTGACCTCCTGGTCACCAGAGAGGAAGATGGGTCAGTGGATGGAGTTAACCTCTCTCCCACCCTGACCCCTGAGCAACAGCATGACTGCCACCAGTTGCTGGAGCAGTTCTATGACCTTTTCTCCCTGGTTCCTAGTATCACAGATTGGTGCGTCCATGATGTGGATACAGGAGACAGTTTACCTATGAAGCACAAGGCTTACAGGGTGACTGACCGGGTCAGGGATTGCATCAAAGAGGAAGTCTCAAAGATGCTTGCTCTTGGGGTGATTGAGTCCTCCAGCAGTCCTTGGGTCAGCCCAGTGGTCTTGGTCCCGAAGGCTGCAGCGCAGGGTGCCACACCCGAACTCCGGTTCTGTGTGCACTACAGAGGACTCAATTCAGTCACGAAGACTGACGCGTACCCCATCCCTAGAGCTGATGAGCTCATTGATCGGTTTGGGGCTGCCCGGTACCGCAGCATGTTTGACTTGACGTCTGGGTACTGGCAGATCGCCTTGACTGATGGGGCAAAAGAGAGGTCAGCATTTTCCACACTAGATGGGCATTTCCAGTTCCGGGTTATGCCATTTGGGATGAAGAATGCCCCTGCCACCTTTCAGAGGTTGGTCAACCAGGTGTTGGTTGGACTGGATGAATTCAGTGCCGCCTACCTGGATGACATTGCAGTGTTCAGTGTCAAATGGGAAGAACATATGCGCCACCTCTGGGAAGTGTTATTGGTTGGACTGGATGAGTTCAGTGCTGCCTACCTGGATGACATTGCAGTGTTCAGTGTCACATGGGAAGAACATCTGCACCACCTCTGTGAAGTGCTGTTGGCACTGCGGAAGGCAGGCCTCACAATCAAGGCAAGCAAGTGTCAGATCGGGCAGGGTTCGGTGGTGTACTTGGGGCACCAAGTTGGGAGCGGCCAGGTGGCGCCCCTTCAGCCCAAGATTGAAACCTTCCTGGCTTGGGAACCCCCCCAAACCCAGACAGAGGTGAGGGCCTTCCTAGGACTCACCGGGTACTACAGGAGGTTTGTCAAGGGGTATGGCAACATTGTTGCACCCTTGACAGAGCTGACGTCCAAGAAGCAGGCAAAGAAAGTGATTTGGACTGACACCTGTCACAAAGCTTTCGAGACCCTGAAAACTGCCATGTGCACGGCGCCCGTGCTCCTGGCACCCAACTTCTCCAAAGAGTTCCTTGTGCAAACAGACACTTCAGAGCATGGTGTAGGGGTTGTTCTCTCACAGATGACGGAGGAGGGCTTTGACCAACCTGTAGTCTTCATCAGTTGGAGGTTACTTCCACAGGAACAGAGGTGGAGTGCAATTGAGCGTGAGGCTTTTGCTGTGGTCTGGGCACTGAAGAAGCTAAGACCCTACCTGTTTGGGACTCACTTCCGGGTTCAGACAGACCACAGGACCCTCAGATGGTTGATGCAAATGAGGGGTGAGAATCCAAAGCTGCTGAGGTGGTCCATTTCCCTACAGGGTATGGATTTCACAGTGGAACATCATCCTGGCACAGATTACGCCAGTGCTAACGGTCTGTCCAGATTTTTCCGCCTTTGTGATGAGAACTCCCTGGGATAGGGTAGTTCTCCCCACATTTCAGCTGGAAAGGACCCGTGTTAGACCTGGCACCATTGGCGTGGGTCTCCCTTCCATTTTTTTTGCTGTGCCTCATGTGTTTTTGCTGGTGTTAGCTGCTCAGAGTACTGTGCCACTGCCAATCAGTGCCACAGTGCAAGTGCTCCCTGTATAAAATATATATGCTGATTGGATTCCATGATTGGCTTACTGTCAGACCCCAGTAAAGTGCACCAGGAGTGCCCAGGGCTTGTAAATCCAAATGCTGCTTGTGGGCTTGCAGCACTGGTTGTTCCACCCACAGAAGCAGCCTTGTAAAATATATCTAAGGTCTGCCATTACAGAACCCGCGTGCAGTCTGGTGCTGTCATGCTGACTGGGCAAGTGCACCTACTTGCCAGTCCCTAAACCTTCCCTTAACTTCATATTAGTCACCCCTATGGTAGGCCCAAGGGCAGGGTGCATTGTAAGTATAAGGTAGGACAAGCCCTGATGTATTTGCATGTCCTAATAGTGAATTACAGCCATTTTCGTTTTTCACTATTGCAAGGCTACCTGTTCTCATAGGCCAGAATGGGCTGTTAGTATTGTTAAAGTCTATGATCCTAATAGACTCAGGGAACATGGTAGAAATTCGAGTTTAGTATGCCTGAACTCAGAATAATAAAATACATCTTTTAGTAAAGGTTATTTTAATGTACTGTGTTTGCAAATACCACTTTTAGAAAGTTGGTATTTGCTTGCCTAACCTTTTCAGCCCGCCTCTGCTAGGATTTGTATCTGCTATCTGGTTTCTGTGAGTGACAGGGCTGGGGAATTCCAGGAGACAGGCTGGGGCAGCCAGGTGGTGAATAGGAAGATTACAGCCAGATGGGTGGGAGGAGTGTACCTAGACTCTGAAAAGGGGTGTGCTCTGCCACCACAATGCTGGCTCCACCTCCTGTGGAGCGTCTGATGTCTCTGCCCTGCACACTGAAAAGACAAGCCAGAGTCCTGTAAACAAAGTGCTCAAAAACTGGACTGAACTAGGCAAAGGCCCCTGGCCTCAAAGAACAAAACAAATGTGGTATAAATATTGGGGCCCTGCTCCCAAGAAATTAGATCCTGCTGAAACAAGAAGAACCTCTGCCCGACGAGAAGGAACTGGGAAAGCTGCAAGGAGGAGTACTGTCCCTGACCTGGGGGATTGGCCTGCAGTGGTTGCCTTGCTGCGAGAGGAGAGGAAAAGGCTAGAAAAGACTTTGTTCAACTTGTGCTTTTTAAGATCTCCAAGGGCTTGTGGGTGAGCTTGCCCCCTGAACGGAGTCCCAGGACTATTGGACTCCCCCCGCCTTTACAAGAGCCGCTGAAAGTTGCCAAATTGCCCGTGCCACTGGAACCGCGATCTAAGTGCACCTCGACCCTCTGACCTCTGTGAAGCCCCGTGCCACCCCGAACCGTGTGACTCCGCTCCCCCTACCAGCCGTGCTCGCACCGTGAGGACCAGGCCGCACTGCACACTGCTTCACCCTCCCCCCCTTGAGAGCCGCACTGCTCGCCATATCCCTGCCGCTGGCATTTGTGTCCAGAGCGCACCGCAAGGCTGAGTACGGTCTGTACACTCACAGCGTACCGGACGCCTTGCAACGCGCTATCCGGGACTAAAGGCTCTGGAAGGTGCGACGCGCACGCCGCACTGTACGTGAACGCCTGGAAAACCAGCATCGTCCGCCTTGCTCCTCAGGGCCACCGCTCTACGCCTCCCAAGACGCCTATAGCACGCCGGGGTCCACACCACAGAGAGGCCGAAAACTCTCTTGGTTCTCCTTCCATTCTACAGCGCACCGTCCGCGTCGGACGTCTCGATCCAAGGTGACTGTACGACTCGCACAGTGACTGTGTGCGCACCGGACCGGAGAGTCTGCGGCGTTTATTTTATCTCTTGCAAAGTACGATCATCCCCAAGAGAACCGCACAGACAGCGCGAAGCGCATGGAACTTAAATTACGCCTTTTTCTAACCACAAACTGAATTGCTAATAGTACTGTGGCCCATTTCTAACTTTATTTGGTCTTGTGCTAAGCCTTACATAAAGATACTTGTTTTTATACAAAAATTGGTGTAGTGTCCTTGTGTGGTGTTGTCACTGAGTTACTGTATGTGTTCACAAATGCTTAACCTATAAAAGCTCTGAGATAAGCCTTGTCTGCTCGCGCCACATTGCCTCGAGGGTGAGCAGGGGTTATTTTAGAGGGTAATCCCCTGATCCTGACTAGAGGAGAGGGTCCCTGCTTGTCACAAGTCATTACCTGTGCCAACCAGAGACCCCCAAATCTAACACTATGGATAGCGGTTTCCTCCTGTATCTTATCTTTGTGATCGCTCACAGTGATTCCCACATTGAGTTTTTTACGCTGTGTTCCATTTTTTGGTCCATTTTAAGCAGGGCATTTCTTGTGTTTTTGAGTATTGTGTTTGCGGCCTGTGTTTGTTTGTTGGCTATGAGGAGAGCTATTGGCTCAAGGTTGTTTAGTATGGCTCTCTCAATTGTAAGCCAGACCGGCGTGTAGTCCTGGCTGGGCAGGACCCAGTAGGCCCCCTGTTTTGCTAAAAAGGCAGTTTGGAAAGTTTTGAAGTCTGCTACATTTAGCCCACCCATGTCTCTGTCTCTATCCTCCCCCGCCATGTTCTGAATTTGGGCGACCAGGCCTCCTACAGCGTCTTTGTCTTTTCTAGCATCAGTCTTTCATTTTGGTTGAGCGTGCTTTTGAGGTCTTTGCCGAAATGTATCCCCAGGTATTTGATGAACCCGGTTTGCCAGGCTAGGCCCGAGTTCCCCAGTATCTCCCTAGTGGTGTGGATGTTAAGTGGCTTGCATTCCGACATCTTTATTCAGCTTGTAGCCAGAGTGGGTAGAGTACTTTTCTATGGTCTCCATAAGGTCCGTGATGGAGGACCTTGGTCTCTCTGTGACTATGAGAATGTCATCCTCGTACGCGGTTAGTTTGACTTGGACCTCATTGATAGTGACCCCTTTCATCTCCTCATTGGCCCAGATATCCCTGATCAGAGGTTCCAAGGCCAGCATAAATAACAGGGGGGATAAAGGGCAGCCCTGTCTTGTCCTTCGCTGCAGGGTGAAGGGTTCTGAGACCGCCCCATTGACTACTATTTGAGCTCTGGGGTTTTCGTATAAAGCCATTACTTTCCGTGTATACGATTCTCCCAAGTCGTATGCCCGCATGCACTGCTCCAGGAAGTGCCAGGATACCCTGTCAAACGCTTTTTCCTCGTCTAGTGGGATAGTCACCGCTGGTTCGTCAAACTTGGCGGCCTGTTCCAGTATGTGGCAGAGGAGTCTGGTGTTATCATATGACATGCGCGTCTTTAGAAATCCTACCTGCGCGTTGCTTATGAAATGTGGTTGTACCATGTGTAGTCTTGAGGCCAGGATTTTGGCGTAAATCTTGCAGTCAACATTGATTAGTGAGATGGGCCTGTAGTTTTGGGGTAACTGTGTGTCTTTGCCTTCCTTCGGGATAACTAATATGTTTGCCTCCGACATGGATTGTGAGACCGTTCCTGCCCCCTCACAGTGGTTGAACACTTTTTTCATAGTTGGGTGCAGGTGCGTTAAGAACGTTTTATAGAAAGTGCCTGTGTACCCGTCTGGCCCCGGTGCCTCGTTGTCTTTAAGAGACTTAACCGCCATCTCAATTTCTGCTGAGCTTATCTCCCGTCCCAGTGTCTGTGCTTCTTCACACGTTATCTTTGGGAGGTTAAGTCTGTCTAGGTATCCTATACAGCCACCCTCGTCCAGAGATTGGTCCTTTCTGTAGATTTCTTGATAGAACTCACTGAATGTTCGCAGGATCTCCTTGTGTCTTGTGTGTGTGTTGTTTTGTGAGTCGGTGATTGATGAGATGGAGTGCTGCCTTTGTTTGTGTTTCAGGTAAGAGGCTAGGATCTTCCCTGCTTTGTTCACCTCACAGAGGTTAATTGCCTTATAGCAGTTTATCCACAGTCCGGCCCTCTCACACAAGATTTTGTTATATTCGTATTTTTTCTTTGTAAGCTCTGTTAGGGCGGTACTGTTCTTTGAATCTGTGATGTCGGTTGACCCTAACCTTTTGATGTCTTTTTCTAGTTGGGCCAAATGTGCCTTCGCATTTTTATTCAGTTTGGCCTTGATTTCTAATATTGTGCCCCTGATTGTTGCCTTGAGTGCGTCCCATATGGTCTTGGGGTCCGTGTCCGTTGTATCGTTAAGTCTTACGTATTCCTTAATGGCTTCTTCTATTTTGTTTTTGTTAGCCTGATCCGCCAAGATGTTGCTATTGAACCTCCATCTACGTGGAAGGTCCTCGTTATGTCGTCCGCACAGCAGTAGGCTGATGCACGAGTGGTCCAAGATAGTTCTCGCTGCAATGTTAGTGTGTTCTTTTAAGTGAGTGTGCGTGCCTGAGATTAGTATGTAGTCTATCCTGCTGTATGAGTTGTGTGGGTTGGAGTAGAAGGTGTAGTCTCTAGTGTCAGGGTGTTGTAGCCGCCAGGGATCTTTGAGGTTGAATCTGGTGCATATGTTCTTTAGTATGCTGTGCGCGTTTGGGGGGAGTGAGTGGCATTGTGATTGTCTGTCAAGTGTGGAGTCTAGTGCCATCACTGTTAAGTCATTTTGTGGAATCGCCTCCAGTCTCTTCGAGACTCCCTCCCAAAATTCGGAGTCGTCTATATTAGGGCAGTAAATGTTCACTAAATGTATGCTTACCCACCTCTCTTCAGTTGCGTTACCAGTATCCTCTCTGCTTCGTTGCATTGTTGATCCTCTATTGTTATGTTGGAGTTCTTATTTACCATAGTGATCACCCTCCGCTTTTTCCCTGTTGCAGGAGAGCAGGCCACCTGACCGATCCACCTTGCTCTCACTCGTTCTGCATCTTCCAGTGCTAGCCTGGTCTCCTGCAGCAGGAACACATCCCCTTTGGTCTTTGCCAAGTGGTCTAGGATTTTTTTCTCTTGACTGGGTGATTGAGGCCCTTGACATTTAGGGAAACTATCTTCATGTTAGACCCCAAAGAGTTTATGTTATTTTGTGGCATTTGGTTACGGTGTGTGCTCGCCATTCTCCCTTATCTCCTCTTGTGGAGTGTTAGTGCCCCTCGTTCTTGTTTGGGTTACCTGCCACTTTGGTGGGTGAGCTCTATTTCTCCCCTGTTGCGTCTTTTTCTCCCCCCCAGCTCCTGGTTCTGTGTTACTTCTTGTATGTAGGAGTGTAATGAGTAGAGATAAGATAGGATAGAAGATAGTGGATATAATCTGAGTATATATGCGAGGCAGACAATACAGACAAAACAGACAACCCCCCGCACTTCCCCCCCTCCCGCCCCACCCCCCATGTCTCAAACCATTGTACGCTGGGCGTGCGACCTCAAGATCCCCATTCAGTCCCCCTGGGAGACTTGACTCTTTATGCTAGTGTTAACAATACTGTTCCTCCTCCCCATCACAACCCCGCTTCCTTGTGTCCCTACAAAGAATATGTGCAATTTGGCTTGTTTTTACCATTGTTTGTTGCATTCCCCTTGTTCCATCACCCTCGTGCCCACCCTCCAGGGGACAGCAAACTGAGCCCCCAAAAAAAGGATATTCTGTTACCTATAGTCTCTCTTGTCTCCCAATGCATGGTGATCAGCTCGCCCTTGTCTCTGTCTTCCTCTCAGCATCATGAGATAGATACTGTTATGCCTCCTTTGGTAAAAAATTATTCGGTCTGAGGTTGATGCGTTGGGTCCTTTTGTTTAACCCTGAGGTAGGCTCTTGTGTTCTGAGGTAGTAGTGGATTGTTGCTCCTGATTGTGCATTATGGGTATTTTTTTTCCTCCTGCATCACTCCACTCCTAGTTCCGGCGATGCTCTTCTCTTGCTTGTTCCTGCTTGTGAGGTTTTCATCTCCAGTTGCGACAGCCCTTGTAGATAACTGGTCAGCTCTTTTGGATCTTTGAAAATGTGCGTTCTCCCTTTGTCGCTAATTCTGAATCTTGTAGGGCCCACAAACGAGAATATGATGTTCTCCTTCCTTAGTTTGTCTCTCAGGGCCAGGAACCCTTTTCTTATGTCCACTGTGGGCTTGGAGTAGTCCTGTGTTAGGATTATCTTATGTCCGTTCCATTGCATATTTTGGCTTTTCCTTGCTACACCAAACATCGTTTCTGTATGTTGTGATCGGAGTGGCTTGATATTATTGGGTGTGGACCCGCCCTATTCGTAGCTTTGAAGGCAGATACTCTGTATGCAATGTCAAGCTAGAGCGGGTGGTCGCATTTGATGCCCGTAATTTTGGGGATCATTTCTTCAATAAAGGCCAGGCAAGACCCCGTTTCTGTCTTCCTCGCACTCCGGGAAACCTAGGATTCTTATGTTCCCCCTACTGTTTCTGTCATCCAGTTCCACCGTCTGCCTTTTGAGTAGTTTGCGTAGCAGCACTACACGTAGCTTCACGTAGTATACTTTGAACTTCACGTAGTACGCATTGTCTGCGTAGCATAGATGATGACACTGTGTACTTGCACTGTGAAAAATTTGCAAAATAATTGCAAATGGCATCCTGCACAGTGCCAGTTATGATAAAATAAGTATCTCTATCTTTATATGCTAAACTTTCACAAAAGTGAAACTGAAAAATTAGCAAGCAGTGAGAGAGATGATGATTTTGGTATCCTCCCTAACCTAGGGGAGTACCAAACAGATGCCTTGAAAACAAAAAAGCACATCTTATTGAACGATTTGGTGGTGGTCCCATCCTCTTAGGACCACCCCAAACACAGTTATCGGCAAAAAAACATTCCCAACCAAAGGCCATGCAAAGCATTATGGGAGAAGATTAGCAGTGGGCAGTGAATATTATATAGTATCCAATATCAAAATAATTCTACAAAGAGCTGCAGTTCAACTGGTGGTTACTAGATGACCCTCACTAGTCAAATGCAAATGCTTGATGAAAGGGTTTCAATGGTTTTGCATTTAACTCGTGAGGGACATCTAGTAACGACTAGTGGAACTGCAGCTTGATGTAAGAATAATTTCAATGCTTTGCATTTGACTCGTGAGGGACATCGAGTAATGACTAGGTGATCGTGAGGGACAACCAGTAACGACTAGGTGAACTGCAGCTCTTTGTAGAATTATTTTGATATTGGATGCTATAATATTCACTGCCCACTGCTAATCTTGTCCCATATTGCTTTTCAGGGCGTTTGGTTGGGATTGTTTTTTGCCAATAACTGTGCTTGGGGTGGTCCTAAGAGGATGGGACCACCACTGAAGTTCAACAAAATGTGCTTTTTGTTTATGCTCTTTGTGTTCAAGACATCTGCTTGGTCCTCCCCCTAGGTTAGGGGGGACCCCAAAATCATCAGCTCTCTCATTGCCTAATGGTTTCATTGAACAAGTACACTTTTGTGAATTGTTTATATGCTTTGATTAAGCACAGTTTTGGTACTGTACTACGTGCAATTTACGAAGTGCGAAGTAGTACAAACTTTGCATGCGGTTAGTGCTATAAGGGTTTTATTTGTTTGTTGGTCTCCGTCTTCTATGTCGCTAACCCTCTGTTCCCCCACCGTCATGTTGTTTGCCGCGTGGATGTAGGCTCTGACCACTGCTAATTCCAGTTGAATTGCATCCGTTGTTTGTTTTGTAGTTTTGGCTAGGTCATGGACCTCTGCAAGTTTCCTCAGGATCATGTCCAGTGTGCAATTGATATCTGGTCTTTGCTTGATGGGGGAGTCTGTTTGTGTATCTCCCTTGTTTTTTTTGGGCTACTGCTGGATTTTCCCTTTATTCCTAGCCATGGTTGCCAGGCCTCTTTTCGCTTGTTGGAGCTCGAATGTTCTGCCCCCTTTCTGCGCTATGGGTTGGTATCTCAGTGCCGGTTGTTGTATGGCTTTGCCCTGTTGCTATGTGGGGCTCCCTTGTGTCCCTCTCTCTTGGTTTAGTTCTGGTATATTGAGGGCCTTAATTTGTTCTTGTTGTCTACATGATGCTCTTGTTGACGCCACCCATCTAGTTTGCGGTATCTGACCGCCGCCCCACTGCCGGTGAAACCTGGCCTTCGTTGGGGGTACTTGCCCCTTTTGTCGAGTTATGTGTTTTGCACTATGGACTTCGAGAGTTTCGGTCTGTTGCAGTTACCTGTCTTGCGGTGTTCTGCCACTGCCGTGCTGTGTACCTTGCTCGTCGAACGTTCTGCTGGTATTACTGACTTGGGCCCTGCGAGCTGGCCCTCCATGCTAGGAGTATGCTCGCTGCCTTCGCCACTGAGTTGCCTCTATTTCGCCTCCTCCGGACTGTCGCTCTGTAGCACGGATTTGGTTCCTTAGATGTGGGCCTTCATGTACGCTCTGTCAATCTCGTAATGCCGCGCTTTGTTATGTTGCTAGGGGGTTCTTTATCTCTGTTTGTGATTCTTGGAGACCTTGCTTTCCGGTCCCCGGGCTGTCCGGTGTGGCCCCTTTATCCTCTTCGCGGTGCCTCGGTGGCGGTGCGCTGAGATTAATGGCTTCCCTAGCTCGCTTATGATTTCACACTTCTTGGCCGCCATTAGATTCCTCTTTGTAGCCGGGTGTGCGGCAGTGTCTTGCTTGTCTCTTTCACTTGGTGTGCTTTGATCTTTATGCCACTCCACTTGTCTTTTGTGCCTCCCTAATTGCCTCTTCTCCTGGTGGTCTGCCTCTTATTTGCCCGCACTGCTCCCCACCAGGATCTGCACCCTTTGTCTCGTCGCCCTATTGTGGTTTGCGCTGCGTTCCTTGCGCGTCTCTTTTAAACTTTTCTAATATGGCAGCCCCCACTGGTCGGTTTCGGTTTCACTTCATCTCTCGGCCCCGGGTGTGTCGCGGGAGGGGTGTCGCATTTTCCTTATCCTTTTCTGAAGCAACCTGACCTTCTCCATTATCTGTCTCTTGTATTTTCGGACCTCACACTGCTTCGCAACAAAATCTGCATACTTTTCATTAATCCTGCAGAGATCGCGCTGCTTTCCCTTCCACTCCTAAGATGGCGGCCCGCACTATGCGGTTCCAGTTTCGATTTCTTCTTCTTCCCGGGAGTAGGGACGATTCTCCCCTCTTTCACTTACGCACCCTGGGGGTGTCGCGGGGGGTCGCAGCGGGAGGCCTCCGCACTAACCTGTTTGTTAGCTGCACAGAGTGGTCTTTGCGTTCTGACGCTCTTTTCCAAGCCCCTACAGCAATGCCTTTAGGACCTGGGCGCCATCTTGGGGTTCCTCTGCTCCTTGGAGGTTTTTGGGAGATTTACACGCTTTCACCTCGCTGCGCGTTTTCGCCTTCCAGTCCTTCGTCTTCCTGGGACTTTCCGATGTTCTTGGGGGTGATTCTTTTTTCTTTCAGTATGGCGCTTGTCTCTGCATTTCTTTGCTCGCTCCCAGGGTGTGACGGAGCGACAGATTCAGGCTACTTTCCACATAGCCGTCCAAGCCACACCCCCATTGGAAAGATTTGTGATTAGGATCACAGGGGCCTCACTATGTGAGTCACCACAGTGAGAGGGACGAAGGGGTAATGCTGCATTTACTTACCACTAGTAGCATTACTCTGAGTCGTTCTCTCGCCTTGATGACTCAGGCCCTCACTCCCTCCCTTCTCTCTCAGTGATGACTCATGCCCTTCCTCTCACCCTTTTCTACCAGTCCAACTGTGTTGTGTTGGGTTTGGTATGCAGCAGGAGGTAAGGAGGGAGGGAGGGAATTTTATGTGTTGGGAAGATTTGTGATTGGAGGCACAGGGGCCTCACTATGTGAGTCATTACAGAGAGAGAAGGACTCAGAGTAATGCTAATACTGGTAAGCAAATACAGCATTACTTCACCCTGGAGTTCATTGCACTAAGGTCATTTAGCCTCTTTATTTATTAATCTGCATACAACGTACCAATGAAACCATTTCTTGCATTAGAACGTTTATACCTAGGTTCCCATGGGTCTAAGGGTTGCACTTGTAGCCTAGGAAGATTGCTCCTTCCTCATCTTGTCACATAGCAAGAAATAAAACTCATATTAACAACAAAAGCCGACATCAACCCAGATTTATTAAAGCACAGGGTGTCTTTACATGCATTTTATTATTGTCTGGCATGTTGTGCATAAAGTTGGTTATCTAGAGTATGTTTTGAAGCTAAAACGGATTTCACTTTAATGTATGAGTTACCAAAGCCAATATCTCTCACTTAGTTTTACAGGTCTAAACCTGACATCATATTGGTTTAATAATACAATAGACAAAGATAAAACACGCAAAATAAGTAATCAAATTCTATAACAATTTTAGCACATGTTAAAATGTCTTTTACTGTTGGAAGAAACGTCTTAAACCATCTATAAGCAGTTACTTGTCCCTTTGTGTTGCTTTTCCTTTGCTTGCTGCCTCTCTAGTTTGTTTTCGCCACTCAGCTGATAAGGAGCTCTCCCGCTCATCAGCAGGAGTGCTATTTCTAATGCACCCTCCTGATTGCCTATTACTCGGAGATGAATTCTAGGTGTGTGGCTACCCACGTACCAGGCTTTGAGGGAACAGTGCCTGCATCTCTGCGGTGTCACTTGAGTGCTCTGATGAGACTGATTCATCTCCTTATTTTCCGCATAATTAAATCAGTTTACCAGCACTTTTGTCTAATCATGTTGACCACGCTGGCTCCTGTTTCAATGCTGCTAATGCTGCTCATTAATCATGTGCATAAAGAAGTATTGAAAGCTTTAATGGATTGTAATTTGATGATGTCCTTTGGCCTGAAATATTCTCTTTACCTAGTCCCTCATGTAGAAGCTACAAATGCACTTCTTTTCTAGGGTCAATTGCATTTCTATGGCACCTCTTATCCCTGAGCGGTGCAGAGGCACATTTGTTGGATGGGCAACAGTACTTTCTGGAGTGCTATGCAATGCTTTAAGATAGATGAAAAAGATGGGGTCCGCGAAATGCGACATGTCGTAAAAAGCATATTGAAGAAAGCCCTACGAAAGGAGTGGCCTATGTAAATAAAGGAATTGACTAATACAAATGAATTGAATTGTGTTTTGAAAAATTCATGAATACAACCATACTGGACAAGGAATAGCCAAAATCCCCAGGCAGCAAGATATTGTTTTAAAAGATTTTATAGCTCCGTTTTGTATGTATGCATTATAAATGTTTGTGCATTTTGCCAGGCCATAAGCAATCGAACACTTGAGGTAAATAAAACAGGTAAGCAGTACTCTGATTGCTTGCTATTGTTGCTATTTAAGAATCATGGGTACAAAGCAGGTAACTTGATAATTCAGTTGGAAGGAATAGTACTAGTCTATGATACCAGTGGTAACCAGTAATTTCCACACAGTGGGGCATATTACCAACAACTAGCGATAATTATCGCTATGTTGGCTTAGCGGCTATAATTTTATCGCCGTGTAGCGACGATTTTTATCGCTTAGGAGCCTTGATATTATCAAGGTTTATCTCCTAAGCGATAAAAATCGGCCGGAATGCATGAATATCACTGAAAAGTCAGCGATATTCATGCATTACCGAGCTAATGCTCTTAGCCATGTTATCCACCTCCCATTGGATAACATGGCTAAGAACTTCTCAGGGCAGGTGTTAGCTTTTGGAGATATTCGCGCTTAGCGCGAATATCTCCAAAAGTTGGTAATAGGAGATAGCGATGTTAGCGACAGTTTCCAGTCGCTGACATCTTGGCACGCCCACTTTACATGTCATTAGTGATAAATTTCTCTGACATGCAAAGCTGGGCCCAAGATGGTCGCTATCTCCTACTAGCTGTCGCTAACTGGTGTTAGCGACAGCTAGGTAATAGGGAGATAATTTTATCTCCGCTTTCTTGGCTTTTAAAGCCGAAAAAGCGGAGATAAATCCCTTGATAATATGCCCCAGTGTCTTTTAGTCCCTCTTTCTCACAAGGGAATTACGTCAACTTTGTCTTGTAGCTATCGCATGTGACAGGCAGGCGTGTACAGTGTTTTCTTAAGCCATTCAAAGAACAGAACTACAGGGCTTACTGGGGTGCTGGTTCCATTTTTTTCCGTTCTAGGGCTCAGCCCTGGCCTTAGAGCTCTAGTGTTATGAATGGAAGAATAGGTGTCTGGTGTGTGTGCTGTATGGGCAGTGTATGATGACATGTATCAGGGAGAAAGTTGTACTATGCATGAATCTGAAGTGAAAGCAATCAGTGATTGGGAGTTGAAGCATTATGAGACGGTGTGTGAAAGTCTGTCTGGAAAGTGTTTGGGTGTTGTATTGGAAAGAGGAAAATGCCTCTAAGGATTGTTTTTGTGCAGGACGCTGTCTCTTCAAGCACAAAGACAATCCTGCCTGAATCGCAATCACCTTTGGTGTGCATTGTTGCTTGGCAGCACAGAGTGTGGCAGCGTACTGAGAGAACAGAAATGCTCCATATCTTTGTAAACATGGAGCATTTATGCTCTCTTTCACCCAAAGCCACGCAGCATGGCAACTTGCGTCAAATAATCGGAAATCTACCCCTTGGTGTCCATTAGGCCCTGATGTGTCCACCCATGTTTCAAATAGGTGAACCCATAGTAATAGGCACAGTGGTGGGGCATTATCCCCCGACAACCGCAGCGGTTTGAGGGCCCCCCAGCTCCAGAGGGCCCCCACCGGCACTGTACACAGGCGAGGTGGCGAGCCCCTGACCTGAGAGCTCCTGACGGGGCCAGGGGGGCTAACTTTCCCGGATTCATTTTGCTAGGCCCTGACAAAGTCATAGGTAAACCATTACCTTGAGACGAAACACGTGTTTGCTAGGATTTTATGGCTATGAGTTCGTGTTATATTTTTGCTGAGTCCACCTGAAGACTGAAAATAAAGAGAAAACAACAATTACAACGTAGTATGAGCTATTAAGAGTCAATATTCCTTTGTTTTCCATTTAAGGATAACCTGTGTGTCATTGGTATAGTTGTAGCATATCAGGTTGAAGGA
Organism: Lissotriton helveticus; assembly: GCF_964261635.1. NCBI lineage: Eukaryota > Metazoa > Chordata > Amphibia > Caudata > Salamandridae > Lissotriton > Lissotriton helveticus. The sequence goes on from NC_136068.1 coordinate 614,332,695, forward strand.
TTTTATGCGATCCGACACGGGGCTGAGTTAGAAACTGAGGGGCAGTTTCACTATGATGAACCCCTAAGGAAGTGAGCTTGGAACAAGTTAAATGCTCAGAAGAACCCAGTAGAAAAACTCCAGCAATTTAAAGTTTGCCCTAGCATTTATGTTTGGGTGGTTCCACAGAGGGTTTAAAGAACAGAATTTCTATGTTACTGCTATATAAGCCCAAGACAATCCCTTTATTTTGGCTCCATAGTGAAAAATATTTCCAAATATAAAATGATGGTAGATCAATGGGACAGGTCCCCGATGCCTTATTTAACCAATGATTCCATAGTAAATACTTGGAAGGGGTGACACCTATTCTCTGTGTGCAGATTCGAGATGGATTTAATGCAGTTGCCGAGCAATAGGTCTTCAATACGTGTATGCCTAAGCATGACTACTGTGTCCAGTAAAAGGGTGCATCATCATTCTCAAGTATCATTCTCAAGTATTTGCATATTAAATATTTGCTAAGTATTAGGGCTCTACCATTTGTTTCTTGAGAATTTTATAAATAGGCTTCTAAGAGTTGACAGTAGAGAAAAAGACTTTTCAAAGTGGTTGCCCTGGTATATTGATTTCTGACCTCTCTTTAGCCGCGACACAGTTCTCCTTGATCTTAACCAACGCAAGAGTTACCGTAACATCTTTAAATATAGGTGTTTCTTATGTGCCAATCTGTGTGATGTGTTGTATGAGTATCTAGGTGGTACACTTTGGCCTCAATGGTTCATTGCAGCACACAGTTTAGACATTTCGAGACACAGTCTCTTAGCTTCCATATTAAGGTCTTTATGTTCATGTCTATCCCTATAATCATGAAATGTGGTACTGTCAAGGTAAGCACACTGAAGACATAGTTGAATTTAGGCCACACATTCATCTAAATCTTCTGCTGTATTCCCCATAAAGAATGGTTCAAAGCAGGCTGTGTTTTCTGTAGAAGTGGATTAATGTTGTGCTGAACCAGGTCATTTAGTATTTGGTTAACTGGTATACCATATATAACAATTATGGGGAACCATTTCAAAAGATAAGAGTCCAGAATCTTTCTCCTTGTATAAGCAGAGAGAGCATAACTACTCCTTCTTCCCAATTTACATGATACTTCGATAAGCATGAAACATGAGAAAGGACCAAAAATCAAATTAGGAATACAATAAGTTCTGTCAGAAACTATGAGAAAGATGTGGTCTGTGTACTAAAATCTGGGTGACTGAAGGTCTCACAGGGCCAGTGATTAAGGTATTGCCACGACCAATGGTTCTAGCGCTATCAAAAAAAGAGGGTAAACAATAGGTATCTGTAAAAAAGAAAGTTCCACACAACAGGGTTGTGAAGTGGATGTTGTTTATTTGTAGAAATATCTTCACAGCATCAACGGTCCAGTCAGTCTCAAGCTCTAGTCCATCTGAACCTAGCTACAGTCTCCACATTCCATGACATCACAAGATTCTGCACTTAAGGAAGTCATCTGACAATCGTCAGACCATACGAAGTGTGCCCCTTTCTTGAGTAGCGTTCTGATGGGTTCAGTCACAGATGCAAATCCTTGGACAAATTTTGAGTAAAATTCAGCAAGTCCCAAAAGCGACCTCACTTGATCTTCGTCGTTTGGCATAGGAGCCTTCACAACACACTGTGCTAGCTCAATTTTTGGTTGAATACCCTCACCAGAAATTACGTGACCCAAATATGTGACTGTTTCTACACCAATTCGACACTTTTTCTTTTTCACCGTCAGTCCTTTTTCCTTCAACCTCTCTAAAACTTCAACTAAAGTCTTACTATGCTCCACCTCTCCCTTCCCATAAATCAAGATTTCATCTTCGAAAAACATGACGTTACTTATGCCTTCCAAAACCCTCTTCATGACCCTCTGGAAACATGCCGCCACCGATGCCAAACCAAAAGGCATCCTCAGGAAGCGGTAAGCTCCCAGAGGTGTCACAAATGAGGTGAGATGCCTAGACTCTTTATGCAAAACAATCTGATGGTATGCAGATGACAAATCCAGTACACTAAACACACGAGCTCCCTTTAGAATGCTAAGAGACTCAGAATTCTTGGGTAGAGGTTGCCTATCAACCCAGATCCATTCATTCAGACTTCTCAAGTCTACACACATCTGGACCCTAGCACCACCATCCTTTGGGGCCAAAACAATGGGGCCAACCATTCTGACGCCTCTATTTCCTCAATAACCCCTAATTTCAGTAATCTCTCCAGTTCTGATTTGAGTGGTTCCATCATCATGTTCGGTACTTTCCTCACTTTGTGCACACAGGGCACAGCTTTATCTATAAGAATAATCTTATGCTCAAATCCCTTGAGACATCCTAACTCATCAGTGAAGACCTCAGGAAATCTTTTGAAGTACATACAATTTTGATCTTCATATACACCTTTGTCATTCTCACAGTCCACCAACATAACTTGATCTTTGGGATTTTTCGCACCTGGGTTAAGTATGATTCCAAGATCACGCTGATGTCTCCACCCTAGTAAATTGTCACCTCTTTCGGCTACATAGACTTTTCCCACCGTCTTCCTATTCTTGAATCGAATACAAGCTTCAACATATCCCAAAACCTTAATTTTAGTACCTCCATAACTAACTGGACTTATGTTGGGAGGTACAAGCATAGTGTTATCTAAACCAACAACTTCATCCCACTGTTTATTTCCTATCATGGTGAATGGAGAACCTGAATCTGCTAGGACCACAAAATCAAAGTCATTTACCAAAATACTGCATTCAGGCATAGATTTTTTATCTGCATCAATCCTCCATCCTCACTGTTCACTCAAAACCACAATCCGTACCACATCTGGACTTTTCTCTGGAACACGAGTTGACTTACAAACTCGAGCATAATGCCCTTTGATACCACACTTCATACATGTAGCTTCCCTGGCATAACATTGAGGGTAACTAGAAAAATATGTGAAACTCCCACATCTAAAACACTTCGGTTTGGAAAGTTCTCTGTAATTCCTATCATTTCCACTTCCACTAAGAGAACTGGAATTGAAACGAGTCTCACGATCAGTTTTGTTCGGTAACCCTTTGGAAAAATTATGCATATGTGAATCTTTGTTAATTTTCTTATACTTTTCATTAGATGAGACTTTTCCCACATTTCCACAATGCTCTAAATTGTCTGTCTCAGTGAGAGCATGAATGTCACTGGACCCTTCCTTTTTATCCTCATGGCCCTTCTTCATTTCTTTCACCCAAGAAGAAGTATTTTCTATACCCTCCACAATCCCAATTGCCTCAACAAGGGTCGTTTTTTTTTTATAAAAGCTTCTCTTGAACATGAGTACTATTTGTGCACCGCACTAACTGATCTCTGACTAGTGAATCAGAAAGATCACCAAATTCACAAGTTTGTGACAAGGATTTAAGAGAAGCAATATAGCTTTTCACTCGTTCACTGGAACCTTGTACTCTAGTAAAGAACTTGTGTCTTTCTAGAACTACATTTATGCGAGGCCTAAAATATTTCTCTAACATCATCATGGACATTTCATAAACGTCACTTGGTTCACCTTCCCCGTTACCAACAGAAAGTAGATCCATACTATCATAAATATTGCGTCCTTCCACACCTAAATTGTGTAGGAGAATAGCTTGTTTCCTTAATGCAGAGAACGTTTCACCCCCAATAGCTACAATATAAGAATCAAACAGGTTTCTCCATCTTTTCCATTGGATAATAGGGTCACCTTTTTAGAGAGAAATGCTGGAGGTTGAGACATACTTGTAGACGTAGCCATTTTGAAGAAATTTTTAAAAGTACCCAAGAAGATGCAGAGAACATCTATGCTGTGTCGTAACACCTTAAGTAACTATGCAATTATATGTGAAAAAAAACAAATCAAAATAAATAATGTAGTCACCGTGGTCTGAAGTAGAGAAGGGGAATCAAAACACAAATCAAAATAACAAATGTAGTCACTGTAGTCAGTAGTGTGTAGCAATAATATTGACCAGAATGAAGAAATTCAAAATAAACAAGGTAGTCACTTTAGTCAGTAGCTTATAAAATTGTCTCGAGTAAAGCAACAAGCTAATATAATAACAGTCAAAAAAAATAAATAGCTTTTAGTAGATCAATGCTAATCTTCTGAAATCTCAGTGTCAATTCAGCAGTTAAGAAAGAATATTCGATGTTTCACCCTGTGCAGTTGACACACGATTCCGAGAGATCTGTGCTCTGTGAAGTTCGTCGGTTTCTTCCCTGAAATTGCTGTAAAATAAAATGGCGATTACGCGAGGTCACGCTATGACCTTACGCGATAACGCTTCTGCGTCATTCCTTTGTGCTCATGGAATGCCGCTGCCGCTCCTCCGCGCCCAGAACACCGCCGCTGCTCCTCCAGGCTTGGAACACCACCTCTGCTTGAACGTAAACGTCGTTTACAACGCGGTGTTTACACCGCACGACCTTTACCACGCTGCCATTACAACGCAAGTCAATACTACGACTTGCGCTGGATGGCGCTGTTGGTTAAGAAATATTGTAATTTTATATTCCAAGACCTTCCCTACTGTTACGTGGACTGGTGTTGGAATATAAAATTATAATATTCCTCAATCCGCGCCCTCCAACGCAAGTCATTGTAACGACTTGCGTTGTAATAAACGCGTTGTTAAGTACCGCGATCTAAAAGATCGCGTTGTACTGACATACATCCCTGCTTGAAAGATGCAGCCGAGGCAGTTCATAACTGTTACGAGGCAGATGAAGGCAGGAATCTATCTAAACCTACAATTGTGGCAAAACAGTTCAAAGTTCCTCGGCATTAGAATATGTCAATTACAGCGTTGTCAAACAAGGTGCTGCTGCAAAATCACCAAAATGAAAAAAAATAAGAAATAACTATGAAAATTGCCAAAAGTGAAATCGTCCAGAACTTCAAATGAGTAATAGATTACCTTGAATAGCGCAGAGCTGAAAGTCCGAAATTCACAGTCATTCAGGAAATGAAGACTTCATAAATAAGGCAAACTGTGAAAAGTCCATAAAAATGTAGGTAGGGGAGTTGATGCTGGCCAAGCTTGTTCCCAATCAGGCAAAAAGGTCCTCGTCGCCATTGTAAAAAAAAGTTCCACACAACAGGGTTGTGAAGTGGCTGTTGTTTATTTGTCGAAATATCTTCACAGCATTAACGGTCCAGTCAGTCTCAAGCTCTAGTCCATCTGAACCTAGCTACAGTCTCCACATTCCACGACATCATAAGATTCTGCAAGGACTGTATTCTAAAGTAAATTATAACAGTATTCTTGTCTAGTCCCTCTCTTGATGGCAACTGGGCTGACATGAAACCACAGCAAATGGCCTTGGCTATGGGATTGACAAATAGCCAACAGACTTTGACTACAAAGCACACCCTCTCCAAGGCAGGCACCAAGTAGTTCCATTTTATACCATCACTCTATCAGAGTCTAAGGAGAGAAAGACATTCTCACCTACTTCTTTTCAGATTCTCAGTAGTAAATGCAAAATGCAACTAATATTGTCCCCTAAGGAGTAGCTTTGGACATAGCCCACCAGAAAATGAGACTCCGGTAGAACCTTGGGGCATATTATCAAGGGGGTTTATCTCCGCTTTTTTGGCTTTAAAAGCCAAGAAAGCAGAGATAAAATGATCTCCCTATTACCTAGCTGTCGCTAACACCAGTTAGCGACAGCTAGTAGGAGATAGCGACCATCTTGGGCCCCGCTTTGCATGTCAGTGATATTTATCACTAATGACATGCAAAGTGGGCGTGCCAAGATTTTAGCAACTGGAAACAGTCGCTAACATCGCTATCTCCTATTACCAACTTTTGGAGATATTCGCGCTAAGCGCGAATATCTCCAAAAGCTAACACCTGCCCCTGAGCAGTTCTTAGCCATGTTTTCCAATGGTAGGTGGATAACATGGCTAAGAGCATTAGCTCGGTAATGCATGAATATCCCTGACTTTTCAGCGATATTCATGCATTTCGGCCGATTTTTATCGCTTAGGACAGTGGTTCCCAAACTTTTGACTCCTGAGGACCCCCATTGAGTCACCACTGGAAGCCGGGGACCCCCAAGCAATTTGTATGAGTTAAATTTCAAACATTAAAACAGTAGTTTGAAAAAAATACACACTTGTGCATACAAAACAAATACTCAAAGTACTAAGGGTTTTGGGGCCAGATGTATGACCATTTCATTTAGCGCCTCGCAATTGGCGAAACACATTGCGGGTGGAAAATTGCGAGTCGCTAAATGACATGTACAACAGTGTGTTTAACACTGTTTGGGATTCCCAATGGGGTTGCAAATTATGAGGTTCATTAATATTAAGGAGCCTCTCGCAATTTGCGAGCCCATTGGGAATGCCAGCCCTTCCAGCGATGGTGGCCTGCTGGGCTCTGCAGGCCACCATGTCTCGGACTGCTTTTAAATAAAGCAGTTTTTTTGAAAAAAATGCAGCCTGTTTACCATGCATTTAAAAAAAAAAGAAAATGAAACGTTTTCGTTTCATTTTCTAAGGGCAGGCAGAGGTCCCTGGGACCACTGCCTGACCTTAAAAAATAATTTTGCATGCATTTGCAAAGGGGAAGGTGTCCCCTGGGCACCCATTCCCATTTGCGAATGCATTTCCATCTACTTGAAGTAGGTGGTAATTGTGACTGTTTTGCGACCGCAAAACATTTGTACATGGTTTTGAGACACGCTATTTGGAAGGGAATGCCCCTTCCAAATAGCAAGTTGCAAAACCTATTTAGAGAATCGCAAACAAATTGCGACTCGCGAAATAGGCTATGTCCATGGCCCAATAGTTGTTTGCATGCGCAAACGGGTTCGCGAACCCGTTCGCGCATATAAAAACAGATTGTACATCTGGCCCTTAGTATTTTATATTGAAGTAATAGCCCCTCTGTCACATGTATTTCATTTGTTTTATAGCATCTCTCATACCATTGTAGGATGTCAGATCACTTTACATCACACACATATAGAGACATTGAATCATACATGTAAATCAGTGTGTATATAAAATGTTTAAAGAGTGCTTGGTCTGGAAAAGCACAAACTCAGGATTCAGAACATAACACAGTGGCTAGCATTGACTTTACCATTAAAAATGTATTTCCACCCAAATATATAATTTTAGCAGCATCAGGTTAATGAATAACTGGGATAAAATACAAGTTACTAACTGGTACCATGCAGTTTGCAAGCAGCTCTTTGATGACAGTTTATAGGTCCTTCTGCTAGATTAGGATTGTCACTTATGAAGTGCACAGTAACAAAAGAAACTCTGTAACAAAAGCAGTAACCACGAACCTAGGCACATAAAATACTGCTTTTTAAGATGCATGTTACACGTTCTTTGCAGTAGGCACATTAACCCTCTGTGCTATATTAGTTAAATCAAAGCTGCCACTGAACAAAACTCTCCTGCTCTCCAGTAGGTACATTAATCACTGGCATTCTCTTGACACTTTTATTGTTGGTGGAAAGCTGCTAATTATACAAGAAACGTTTCTGTGCTTTTAAAACTGTTGCCTACGGACCCCCTGGGAATGTGTCACGGACCCCTGGGGGTCCGGGGACCACAGTTTGGGAAACACTGGCTTAGGAGATATACCTTGATAATAGCAAGGTTCCTAAGCGATATAAATCGCCCCAGCTCGGCGATAAAAATATCGCCGCTAAACCAACATAGCGATAATTATCGCTAGTTGTTGGTAATATGCCCCCTTGTTCACTGTTGTTGATATGACTCTGGCTAGAATATTCATGCACGGACACAGGGCCGGCCTTAGCACTGCTGGCACCCTGTGCGACATTGTTTGTTGGCGCCCCCAAATAACCACATCTATCACGGATTCCCTCACTACCACCATTTAACAGTGCTTCTCAAGTCTCTATAACCACTCTCTCTCTGACTGATTTAGTTTTATAGCGCCACTCATACCAGCATAGGGTGTCAGAGCACTTTAAGTGACATGCACATCGGCACAGAGACAATCATACGTGTGTAAATCGGTGTATAGGAAATGTTACACAGGACGAAGGGCTAAAAGGTGTAGGAGTAACATATCATCTATAATGGTAAGCAGTATAGTTTAGGATTCCTTGGTCTGGAAAAGCACAAATTCAGAATTTAAAACATAACATCATTGTTAGGTTTTCTCTCTAATGATAAGAATTGATTTCCACCCAAATAAACCGTTTTGGCAAGGTTAAGATAATGAAAGAGAGGGCAAAAAGACATATAGCTATAATATATATATCTCGGAATTTGCATGCAGCTCTTTGATGAAAGTTAATAGTTCACTATGCTATATTAGAATTTTAACTTATAAACTGCCAGTAACTAAAGGATCCGTGGGACACAAGCAGTAACCCACTGACCTATTTACATTACATGCACTTTGCATTCTGCATGTTACACATTATTTGCAACCATCATATTAACCCACTGCACTACTTTAAGATGAGTTAAAACTTCCACTAGACAAACCTCTGATCTCTCTCCCGCAGGAACATCAATCACTGGAGTTATCTTGACATTTTTATTGATGGCTTAAAATTGCTGGAAGCAAGGAACGCGGCAGCAGGTGCTTTAAAAACGAAAATATACTTGCAAAGAGGGCGCCCCCACCCCAAGTCAGCGCCCGGTGCGGTGGCACCGATCGCACCGCTCTAGAGCCGGCCCTGCACTGACATCGAGCAGTGAAATAGGACAATAGCTAGCAGGGCAGTAGCCACGCGGGCCCCTAGCGGGGCCCGGCCAGGCCTTATTATGCTCTGCCCACCCCCCCAACTGAAAGGCCTTGGCCTTTAAGTTTCTTGCATTTAAATATCTAGTGAACTGGAGCCTCGCTACCATCAATAAGGGCACTGCAGCACAATGACATGAAGCATGAACACACTGCTCTGGGCTTTCCTCAAGCTTACAGAAGTACTGACTGCAGAGGCACATATGGTAGGTGAGTCAGAGACGTTATGAAGCATGGGCAAAATGGGCCTTGCCCAGAGCCAACACCTTCACAGGGCACCTGAGTCCCACAGCACCAGTTTTCTATTTACCAGCTGTGTTTAAATAATATAAATACATTAAACAATATACTATCACTGATAGTCGCAGCTTAAGCCTTGCTTTGTTGCAAGAACATTGTAAGGGTTAACAGGTTGGGCTGGGCATGTGCACTATGCTTCTATTAGTATAGTTATGACTGCCCTACCATAAAATAGTGAGGCAGGGCATAGTGAGGGCAGCAGTAGGGTCCCAGTCAGGCTGTTGGGTTGGGGCCCAGGCCTCAACTCATTTTGCTATGCCAGTTTGACTAAGGGCTGCGACTGACATCTCCATAAACCTTTGATGCGGAGTCTGTCTATAGGTGACCATTTAAAGAATGATATGCAGGAAGAAGATAACACCCTGTGAGTCGGTCTTCTTTCTTAATCTCTCTGCGTTCTCAACATATCCTGATTGACTTTCCATGTTGCCTTTCCTGAGACTTTCCTGAGACTTCCTCCATAGCCTTTTTTTCAGTCTGCGCCCCCTATCCCAAAATAAATGCAGGTCTTGTTGAAATCATGAGAAGTGCGTGTACCATGAACAAAGCTTTTGCAGTAATGTTTTTTAATTGTGTAAGAAAGGATAGCCAAGAAGATACACCATTTCCACCTTTTCTCTCCCCATAATGAAAAACGTGTGACAAAGCCACAAGACCCAGCTTGTACAACAAATGTACATAGTAAAACACAGCACAGAGCTCACAGAAATACATACAGACAATTACATCTCTTAAGACACGAGTTAATACAGCACTCACACACAAAAAAAAGACATATGGGCAACCATGCACACAGGCATACAGATGCCCCCCCAGACAGGACAGTAAACATAAATGCATCCATGCACTTAGCCCGACATGCAGTATACATAGTCACCATTACCAGCCAAGCAGACGGACTAACATATACAGGCCCCCGTGTACACCTGCTTACAGTGTTATCAATGTGTGTCTGTATGCTAGTGCCTCTGTTGGTAATCCCTATACGAAGTACAAACTTTCTAAACCTGGAAGTGGTATTTTCAAACCTTTACTAGTCCTCATTTTGAAAGCATGGCCTACTGGTATAGGGAAGTGTTAGTTTACAGTTAGAGGTCCCTCTGCCCATCTATGGATTTTGATCTCACAAAACACCTAGAGCTAAATTCTCTTCTCAGTTAAAATCTAACAAATGTTATGGATGGGAGGTGCAGTCTTTGCTGTCAATGGGAGGGGTTTATTATACTTGATGTTGATCAACAAACATACAAACACTTCTACATACAGCCAAACAGACACACAGTCCTGTCCAACCTTAACCCACATTGCTGTTCCCCCTACTCCCAGAGAGGTCCTTATCTAAGCAGGTTTCACCTACTGATATCTCTCACCCAGGTTTGGAGACGTAATTGCATTGGTTTTACCAACACATTTGAAACAACATAAGACTCTGGGGGGTGACAGGAGGAGAACTCAGCCTCACGGGGATAATGCAGAGGGTCCCTTAGCACCTATAGAGATGAATAAAGGAAGAGAGGTCATGACATAGAAGAGAGAAAGCAGACAATCTTAACAGTTCCGACAACGTAGAGGAAAAATAGGCGTTATGCAATAGAGATCAAAATATATATAGGATGATGTACCTCTGCAGTTCATTAAAAGAATATTGCAAGTCAGGTTCCATGCCCCTATAGACTAGTGTTTCTAAAACTATGCCAGTCGATGTTTTGTCAGGTCATGAAAGTCCACCCAATAAATAAAGATACCTTTAAATTCTGTATTTATCTTGTCACATTTGCTGCTCTTCAAAGACAGAGGTCTAAAGTCAAGCTATGTCATGTGACAAATTGCTGCTTAATTTTTAAACAAGCTTACTTTACATTTAGAGAATTCATTATCTGGCAATCTTGCTGGGGTACAGGGAGTGTGAAAGGAAATGTTGTCAGATGCAATTTTTTGTAATTCACAAAAGTAAATAAACTGTACACATTCAGCAATTAGGAAAGCACAAATGGAGCACATGTTATTGTAAGTCTGAAGTGTGATGCAAAAGAAGACTTTAATAGGATCTCAACAAATCAAGACAATTTACTTGGTGATGCACAAAGGATACCTATTCACTGTAACATGATTTCTACAAACTATTAGTTGTGTCCCAATATAGTTTTTTCAGTAAAACGGTATGCCTGTGCAAAGTTAGTGCTCATGCCAATGCAAAATGTGCTGTCTGTAAATGACAGTGCGCTACCACTTGATCCATTAGCTACAATAAACAAATCGCCCATGTCCATTAAAGCTAGGTTGGTCACAAAGGTTTATTGTTCTAAAAAGTGGATGGTGTTTCTAAGACATTTGGAAAGCACTGCTACAGAGAAATGACAACAAAGGCCTGGTTTGTTTATAATGTCATAGAACTCCAAGGTAACTTGTAATATCCTTTCAACATACCACAGGAGTTAATTTATTCCTTCGAATACACATTCACAAAATTACTCTACCCACAAACCACTTAATTCATTGATGACTTGATTATTTATATGAAAGAGATAGTGTGTTTGGAGAGTTGAGGAATAAAAGCACACTCAGTGGTGCAAAATTAAACACACCAAAAAATGTTAGTAATCTTTTCAAAAAAGATATTAGAATCAGTTTAATGTAAGTCAGATTAAGGAGATGGTGTTGGTCAGAATGTATCGAAACATGCAGAGGTAGTCTATCTTTTCTGTAATGACATATAGGCCTAGACTTACTAAGATTTTGCATTGGGGTGGCATTACTTTTTTGACATAGCCCCAATGGAACAACTATTTTTGTATTTACTAAGCCACACAAAGCCTGATTTGCATGGTTTTGTGAGAGGTTGTAAAAGTAAGTAACACAATGCAGCCCATAGTGCTGCCTTGCATTACCTTGAGCCAATGGTGTGCCTGGGAATGGTGCGCCTATGCGAGGCTGGCATTACATGGAGAAATATTTTGATTTTCCCTGTTACTTCCACTTTGCATGTGTGCTGTGTTTTGCAGTTGTTGGACTTGGCCCGTTTTGGCAGGTTCACACCTAAACTTTTTGCCTTGTCTGTAACCTGGTGTTGGTGATTTTATGCCTCTGGGCCCTTTAGCACTGTGGTCCAGTGTAAAGTGCGTTTGCTCTCTATGTACGTGTGGTGAGATTGGCCCGCCCTCCCATAGGAATGCATTGGTGATGAGTGTGTCCGTGGCAATTCCTGGTATGAGAGGAGCGGCAGGGGCGAGTTTAGTATGCATGAACTCGTGAGAATAAATGCTGTGCAATGGTGTGCGCAGATTTATGATGACCGGTGGAGAAATGCCACTTTTAGAAGTTGGCATTTCTGTGTGCTATGTGTCTGCCTGTCTGATGTGAGTCTGGCTTGTGAGTGACAGGGGCTGAGAGGTGTGTGTGGCTCCAGGAAGGGCCGGGTGAGTCAGTGCTAGGCTGAATGGGACACCTGGGCTAAGAGTAGTGGGAGGGGTAATCCCCTGACTCTGAATAGGATGGTGCCTTCCCTAGTGAATGCTACCTCCGGCCCCCTGTGGTGTGTCTGATGATGAGCCCCCACCTGACAAGGGGAAGAGGAGCTTGCAAATCAAATTGCTCCAAATCCCCCCTGAAACAGTTGCATCTGGTTCCCCCATGCCCTGCACTCAGACAAAGGATTATGTAGTATTTGTAGAGGGGCTGTGACCCCATGAAGTTGTTCAGTTCCATGATGCTGTGCTGATCCTGCTGAGGCATGCTGCTGCTGGGGCCCAGGTGGAAGTGCCATGAGGGCTTGCCTCCCTGGACACTGCATTGCCCCCTGGACCTGGAAGGCCTTTTACTTGGACCCCTTTTACTTCCCTTACTCTTCCAGGACTTTGTACTATGTCCTGCGTTCTGTGAGTGCCTCGCTTTTACTTTTAAGAGCACCTGGCTCTTTGTTGCTGAGAGGGAGCGTGGGCTTCGCAGCGCAGTGCTGCAGCCCTTTGAGGGGGAATCCCCAGTGTAGGGATTCCCCTGTGATGCCGATCTTGGCGGGTGCCCACCCCGCTTATTTTTTTGCTTGCGGGTGCCCACGCCGCTTGTTTGCCTTTATTAGTGGGAGCCCACACCGCTTTATGTTTTATTAATTGAGCGGATGCCCATCCCGCATTATTAGCCTTCTATTAAAAATCACTGCCGCGATCCGGGTAAAGCAGGAAGGCCTGCCCAGAAGTCACGCAAACTGCCTGACTGCAGGCGGGGCTGGCGGTGTCTACCCCGGAAGCCGCAGGCGAAGCGGAAGTTATGGATCCGAGCGGGGCTTCCGTGAGCTGTTGGGAGCCTCGGCGCCGTAGAGGAAATGCTGCATTCCAAGGCCCAGGAGGGAGCCCAACCTGCACTGGGACATACACTTAGAGGAAGTCGGGAGCCTGGTGGGCTCCACATCCAAGTCCCGGCAGCCAGAAAGGGGCCGGGGTGAAGCGCAGAAGTGGCAGCCGAGGCTGCCGATAGCAGCTCGGGGCTTCCGTGATTGAGGAGAGAGCCCCGCGTCGTGCTGAACGGGACCGCCCCAAGTGAGGAGAGAGCCCCCAGGGAGTGGGGGCCCTCCTGATGCATGCCACCCCGGAGCCTACCTTCCGCTAGTGAGGAAACTGGAGCAGCACACCACGGGACGGTGAGTAGGGCTCCTTAGTGGTTCTCTGTGTGTGCCTATTTGAGGCACAGTGCTATCCCCGCATCATTTCCTGAGAGGACCCGCCGTTGTGGGCCGCTCCACCAAGGGGGCATCTTTGTTTATAGAGCCTTGGGGGTCCCGAGGGCACAGAGGTGCTGGGCCCCCTTTACGAATAAATGTCACAGCTGTGCCGCCATAGCGAGCAGCTGCCACATGGGCGCATTTGTTCTTAGGGCCCAGGAAGGGGTCCGGAGGGCCCTGTGCCCATTTGGCCACATTATGTGATATAGTCCCTGGGTGGGAGAGAAGGCACAGTGAGTGCACGGCCCTTTTCCTATTCACAGCTGCACCGCACCAGCGTGGGCAGCTGCAACGTTTTGCGCACCCCTGTTCAGAAGGCACATTGAGTGCCCAGGCCCACGTTCAGCTTCACAGCTGCCCAGCAAGTAGTCGGCAGCTGCAACGTGTAGGCCGTCATTTCTTTGAGGGCATTGTGTGAGATAGGAGTGAGAGACACTCCTGTGCCCCAGCGCAGTTGAGCACTTTTGGAGATTCTGTTGCATTGGCAGCGCGCCCTGACATTTTGGTACAGAGGGCATTTGAGCCCCAGCGACAGGCCAGTTGGCTTGGGGGTCATGTTGTGCACCGTGAGTTATTACACACTGTGTTTATGATGGTAATACCTAATATGATTATTGCATAATGTGTTTATGCTTGTGAAGGTTATTGCCAAATGTGATGTATGCACCTGGTCAGTGTACTGTGGTGCACTGCATTTTATTGCATAATGTGTTTATGCTTGTGATGCCTAACGTCATGTTGTGAGGTTTTGGGGTAGTACCTATTTGCGTAATGTGTTTATGCTTATGGGGTTAGTGCATAATGTGTTTATGCTGGCGAGGCCCATTGCGTAATGTGTTTATGCTGATGAGGTTTGGGCCTAGAGTGGGTTTATGTCTAATGTGATAATGCTTAGGTCATTATGGTGCCAGTAATTACTGATTGTGGTTTACATTTTACTGACCTGTTCTGATGGTTCTGACCGTGGCCCGATTGGCCTGGTCCTGTATACAGTGCCCTGTGAATATTGCCTAGTGCCAGTGGGCACAGTGTAAATGTGTGATTATGTTTCTAATGTGTTTATAATATTACAAAAGCTATTTTTTATATAACCTTGTGTGGAGTTTCTTTTGTAGTGTGCCTTGTTTGTTGCTGCTGTATGAGTGTGTTGCGCAAACGCTTTACACATTGCCTTACTGCTCGTGCCAAGCTACCAAGGGGGTGAGCAGGGGTTATCATCAGTGTTTCACTCCCGTGCCCTGACTAGAGTGGTAGTTTCTGCCTGGCTTTGGTGCAAACCTTAGCCAACCAGAAATCCCATTTCTAACAGCAGCACAGATACAAAGAGGAATGAGCCTCTGAGAATAGTTTCTGTGCATGAAGGTATTCCTTCAGAAACTTTCCTTGCTGCGTCATGTCACATCAAAGTTTAGTAAATTTGGGCCATAGGGTGCGAAAAATAAACATGTTGCCATAGATACCTCCTTGAACACTGTTCTTTTTAGAAAAATAGATCAGATAAGAAAAACGAAAAGACTGTTTTGTCTGCTTTTTTAACCTCTTCGATGCTCATGACGGCTCCCAGCCGTCATGAGTCACGGTGGGCGTGTGCTGATGACCGCCAGGAGCCGTCATGACCACGCCCGCAATTGGAATGTTCAGCACTGCGGCGGAATTCGCGCCGCAGTGATAAGGGTAAAGTGCAGCTGTAATTATGCTCTGTGGCCTGCCTTTCACCTTGGCTGCAGGCTCAGGCTGCAGGCATATTGATAACAAAAACAAAAGGTGATTCCAACCCATTGTTTTTCACACACTGTGCCACTTTAGACAGAAGTGTTTTTTTATGCAAATCAGTACTGGCCATGCTCCTCATCTGAAACTGCCAGGCAAATGGTAGAGAGATAGGAAACTGACAGACATTATCACTGTGTCACTTTGCTAATCAGTAAGTTTTCTTTAGAGTAGCAAAACTAACCACATTGTTCCTCAGCGTGCAACAGTCTGCGTAGTGTATACAAATCTGACCAGGTATGAATATGTTTTATTTGCAAATGCCACCTGCGGTAACAAAAGCAATTCACTTGGCTCTCTTTCTTTTTTACAATTATTTGATATCCATCATGCAGATAGTTAACACGTTTTGTTTTCAAAATTAATTTTAAGACCAAAACAGACTAAAAATAAACTTAGATGAAGGATGTGAATGCTTTTATTAATTGAAAGTGATGTTGTAAGATGCTAAAGGGAGAAGGGGAGAAACTTGGCTGAGACTTCAAAGCTTTTCCTGGAAGATACTGACATCAATATTCAGCAGGGCCCATCCTTCTTGATTCGAATGTGAGCATTCTTCTTCCTTTGTTGAGGACAAAAACAGTTAAATATTTAGTCAATTTTCAAAAGTAGAGAGTCACAGTGCTTATTTGTTTTTAAAGTAATATTATTCAAAACAGGTGGTGTTCAAATTGAAATGTCGGATTTTCTTTATGCTGGCCTACTAATCAATCCAAATAGTAAGGCAAGATTCAAGCTTGCGATACTGCATTAGCACAGATACCTTCTACTCTGCTCTAACAGAGATCTTACCAACTCTACTGGAGAAGTTTACTAAGACTTTGCACTAAGTTTGTGTTACAAAAACTGTTGTTTTTGGATTTACTTTCCAACTCAAATACTGATTTGCATTGGAGAATAACGCAAAATAGTGCTATGTGCTACTCTGTGCTACTTAGAGTCAAGGAGGGCAATCCATTGTGATGCAAATCCCTATCAAATTAAATTGGGAGTCAGGGATTTGCTCCAAATATTTATGCTACGTTGAAGCAGGTGAAAAATTTGAGAAAAGTTTGGGATTTTCTCCAAACATTTCCAACTTTGCACATGTGCTGAACTGTACAACACACATCAAAGTGGAAAAAGGAATAAAATTTGTCAAAGCATAGTAATTTGTTTTGGAGGGGAGCCCTTCCTGTACAAAAAGTATGCTTGACATCACACACACACCTTTGCACTATGGTCCAATGGCGTGCAAATTGACACAAGCCAGTCTCAAGTGCATCAGTGCAGGGGAAGAAAGAAATGGTGCCACAACTTAGTAAATATGGTGCTGTTCTGCTCTGTCTCGTTCACGCAACACAGCACAGCAACTTTGGGTGCTGAACTAAGTTGCGAGGAAATTTTGTAAATCAAAGGCATTTATTTGACACTTGACAGCAAATGTGGAACATTAGTTTTGACAATTTGAAGTCTTTGTGGTTCTGCACTGCTGAGATTTTGCAGCAACGTTCTGTGGAAAGAAGGCAGCTTTAACCTCATAGCTGCTGCCGTCAGCCGCTGAACGTTCGGAGCACTACCTGGCTGGTGTTGCGAATGTTCAACGGCCGACGTGGCCCCGCCCACTCTTTGGAATGCCCAGCACTGCGCCGAAATAACGGCCGCAGCTAAGGCGTTAAGAAAGTGGTCAGGTGTTGTATGTTCACAATGCTCTTAATGCTAACCTGAATCAAGGCAGTGATGATCTGAAAAAATTGAGTAGACCAGCCTTACAGTGAGACAGTGCACTGTCGCTGGGCAAGTATCACCTTATTCATTAAGGTGCACAGATATTTCCTGTGAGATGGAAGTGCCTACATCATACTCGATTTCATGTACTGAAAGCCAATGATCAGTTAGATACTGTGAAAGGCTGCAAGTGACTTCACCTCTCTTCTGAATCCTATCTCTAGCTTCACAATATGATTACTCATGGTTTAGTATCTATTGCATTGCATAGTAATACCATACCCTGTGAATTACAAAAACAAGAGGTGGGACTGTAGACCATTTATAGTACAGTTCAGAATAGTAAGTAAGTACTTACCTTAAAATCTATAGGATTTAATTTCATTTTTATACAATATATTACAAGTGATAAAGTGACTACCCATCACCGCTAGTAAGTGGAAGAGAATAAGGACGTCTACACAACTGACATCTATGGGTTTTCCTACGCTTAAAGAACTAATGTGATCATTCACCTGTTGTCATTGTCAAGTTGTTGTCCTCAAATGAGGTTTGAAGTTGAATGGATTCGTGGAGTTTCTAGTGGTAAGAGATTGCAGTCTGAAGGTTACTGGCAAAATGTTACTGAGTTTATTTGAGATATTTTTTAAAACAACTATCTGAAGAATGAAGCACTAGAACTTGAGGTGAGAAAGAAATTGAGGAGCAATCCTAGCCAACTGGGACAATGGGGCACAAACGTGCAGAAAAGGCCTGGTGAAGATCTTATGATGTGGTTGTGACCATATCTATCTTAGGAGGAAGTAAACATTTTAGCCATTTCCGGTCTGTCATTTGTGGGTTATTATAATGAATTATCTCCCCCTGATGGGGTCAAAAATGTAAAGCAAAGTGCCTGGGGCAAGTACATAAAGATGGTGAGCAAGAAGTGTTTTATTTTATCAGAAGGACTCTTTCATGCTGTAAATAGTTTGCTCTTAAATTTAATTGAGGACAGCGCAAGCAATACTAACACTATACATGTTTAACTGCAAAAGAGAATATCCAGTTTTGCTTAGGATGGCAGTCGATATATGGCAGGCAATGACAGACACGAACTCCTGCCCTCAGATTCCTTCATACAAGAAATTGTAAAATGGTGGAAACTCCTAAGTAGAGCTAGGTTTGTTAAATGAGATATTGAAAAGGTTAGAACACAGTAATGATTTTTTAACCCTCCAAATCTTCTAAATTAATTTATTGCTGTAGTCATAATCACAAACAAAAAACATTTCATTTTCCACAAATCCACCATTCCAGTCATATTTAGGTGAAACCTCACGTTCACCAGTAATTAAACACCCTAACATTCTTTTGGCCTCGTTTGTCTATGCAACTGTCACCAGATCTTATGTGAAATAAGAGATTACAGAAAACCGTTGAAAGAGAAGCTTTTACTTCACCCACTTGTTGCATCTCCCTGAGTACATGATTTGATTGGGCCAAGGTTCTGTGTTTCCACTGTAAAGGGTGCTTATATTGCCTTTTTTTTTGCTTGTGTAAAGCTTATTCTCTTTACAGGATGACTGAGTTGGGTATGGTGGCAAACCAGTAATCATGACTAAAGGTCTGTTGTGTTTATTATGAAATGCTACGATGAAGGCAGTGGGCCTGATGAATTTATTGTGAAAAAGATATCACCAATCAATCCATTGAAGGGTGAATTGTTATGATTTTGTATGAAAGCCTGCAGAGAAGGATTTTGTCTATATCGAATCTCACAAACTACTGTAGTAGGCAAGGGTTTTGATGTTGGTTACCCCTGTAACAAATCATGGATATAGAAGATTTACTCTGTGAGCATCATTATTAGGTCCTCTTATGAGAGATAGTATTTTCCCTAGCCAAATATAATTTTGTATACCTTTGTAATTTAAAAACTGTTTGATTGATGGTTGCCTTTTTAGAAACCGTGCGCTTCAAATTGTGAGTCTGGGTTGGTTATGCTGATAAGCTGTAAGCGTTATTGGTGCACTAGAAAATATGTATGACAGCATTGTGCAAAAATATGTTAACCCCTTGCATGCTGATGATGGCCCCCATCCGTCATGCACTACGGCGCTTGGAGGCGCTAGGGGGCGCACGGCGACATGGCTGCCTGAGAAGCAGCTCCGCCGGGCGATCAACAAGTATGGTGGATATCGCCGATCTCACCCAAGCCACCGACCCCTCGATCGCCTAAGCGGGTGTGTGAAATGCTGGAGCACATAACGCAATGAGTAACGGCCCCCGGCGGACGGAGATTACCCTAAAATTTGCGGATGAACGTGGCGAGAGGTCCGGACGCCTGACAAGATGGCCGCCGCGTTGGGACGTGGGCACGGCAGCCGGGCAGACAACAGTCACCATTCTACTGTCCAGATGCGCAGAAACGTGGAGGAGGTAGGGTTCTGAGGACTGGCCTCCCCACTGCCCCTGCATCAAAAATTGTCGCGCTGCGGTGCGCCAGAGGCCCGCGTTCAGGCGCTGGAGGCACTGCCTGACAAGATGGCGGCCGCGACTCGAAAAACGCGGGCATAATCGAATAATCTCCAACTCCGGTGGCTGTGCCGAGACACTGGCGGTAGCCTGATACAGCGGAGGAGAGACCAGCGAGCTGCTGCGCGCCCAGCGTGGAGAACAGTGCGGAGCGCGAGCGAAGAGGGAGGCATACACACGCTCCTGCAGGGTAGGTGGTGTTAGATACCTGCGGCGAGCGTTATGAGCAACGGACAGTCTGCGCTTGTCGGTGCTGCCTGAAGATCTGCGTGGGCTCGCCCATACATCAGAGACCTGTGGCCGCCGCTGCTCTGCCTCATCAGCCCATGAGAGCCGGTGCCTTCATGTTGTAGCGCCAGGGTTGGTGACTGATGTGAATAGCGGGAACTTTCTGGCGACCACGTGCGGGACGGCCCCTCTCGGTCGGACGCTCGCGGGCCCCGGAATTGCAGGCCCGCGTAAGCTGTACGGAGAGACGACAACCTGGCTGCGTTAGGCCTGCAGAAGCGACACACCTGCGGTGATGGCTGCCTGACTAACACTGAGTGTGGAGGGAGTGTACTGGCCATATTGAGACGACACGCCACCTGTGGGATCAGAGAGACCTGAGATATTCTCTGCGCAGCGAGCTGCCACACTGGATCACTTTCTCTGCACGATTGAGGGGCCACGAGTGTACTAAGTGGAGGGGACTTGTTGGGCGGCGGTGTAGTCAGTATACAGCCGGCCTTCGGTCACATTGCCTCACGACAAGGAGAGTGTCACCCTCGCCCGGTGCATTTAGCGCTGTGACGATCTTTTAGGCGGCGGTCGCCCCAAGGGTGGGGTTCACCACGGCGTCAGCGACCAGACATACAAGGGCATCGAGATCCACGTGCAGGAAGGCGATCTCCCCACCCGCAAGCATGGGCAAGCCAGACAAACACCAACAGAAGCTGCCCTTTGAGACGAAAAAAACGCAGAAATCCACTGACGGGGTGCTGGAGGAAGAGGCAGGTCAGGCGCCCAATAACAACATTGAAAGGATCCTGCTAGCGATACAGTCGAACCTACAGGATATTAATGGCAAGTTGGACAACTTAACTTGCAGAATGGACACCATGGCAGCGCGACAGGAAAAGCATGGAGAGAGACTGGATGAGGCCGAAACACGAATATCCGCGGTTGAAGATGAGGCGCGGGCCTCCACCTCAAAATGCGCAGATATGGGACGGCTCCTGGAGGTGATCAGGGCGAAGGAGGAGGACTTAGAAGCGCGCTCGAGGCGCAACAACGTACGGATCACGGGCCTGCCGGAATCCACCAACACAGGCCGCATGGAAACCTACGTGGAAACACTGTGCAAGGACCTGTTCGGAGCTGAGGCCCTGTCGCCCCTCTTCATCGTGGAGCGTGCACATAGGTCACTGGCCCCGAAGCCACCGCCAGGTGCCACGCCGAGACCGATTGTTGCGCGAATCCTCAACTACCGCGACAGGGACACGATCCTTCGGCTAGCAAGAGAGAAAGGGAAGATCCAGCATCAAGGAAACTCCTTGGAATTTTATCCGGACCACACAGTTGCGGTCCAGCAGGCCCGGAAAGAATATACTGCAGTGAAGACTAAATTGCGTGAGTTGAACATTGTGTACTCTATGATGTATCCAGCACGCCTCAGGGTGGTATGGAAGGAGAAAGCGACAGTACTACCGTCACCGAAAGCAGCACAAGAATTTGTCAAAAGGGTTCAACGAGAGATGAGAGACAATTCGCAAAATGAACAACAGTGAGACTCGGACTAACAATGGGGGTTGTTTCATGGTCTACCACTGGTGAGTGTACTGTTCAGTTCCCGATCATGCGTTTTGGCATGGACTTTAATCTCCGTACTTGGCTAGCCTGCTTGACACTGTTTTCCAATTTGGCCGGTTGTGAGATTGACTCAACATGCATGGTATGTCTGGGTGCAGAGGTCCCGCTGGGCCTTAGAGGCTTCTGATCAATGATGCGGCTCACTACTAACTTTGTACTGGGAATGCATAAAGGCACATGCACGCAACATAAGGCAATATTGGTATACACAACTGAGAGACACTAATACCCTGTGGCGTTTGCTCTCTGCAGGATAGTGCACATGTGGCGAGGGACTGCCCCCTTGTCTGCTGTGCTCTGCTAAATATGCTTGGACTATGGGACGCCTCCATTACTGACTGTAAGCGATTCCCAATGCACTCTGTGTGGCGAGCAGTACAGGGGGGAGGAGAGGGATTCTGTGCCTTGATGATTAACTGATGTAATTGCATTGGAGACGCACTGTGCCAGACATGTTGCTAAACCAGTGGCTCTGTTGTTGGTTGTTCGGGGGGTGGGGGGAGGGGCGGCGAGTATTCACCTGAACTGCGTTTCATACAGCTTCTTCAGAATCGCCCACACCTGTACACCAGGTGGAGAGTTGCGCCCCTGGCGGACCTCTACAAGGGTATTACCCACTAAGAGTTTGGTTCTGGGCACTGTATTTATGGTTGTGGGAGTTATGGATTGGTGCACTGAATGGGACTGGCTTCGGCAGGTTGGGGTTGCTGGAGTGGGTGGGTTAAGGGAGGGTGGGTTGTATGATTGTACTGTCAGACCGACAGAATGTGTAATGGCTTTTTGTGCTGGTTCCAAGTTAGTCCCAGCTGCTGCTGGGTCGACTGGAGTGACTAAATGGGAGATACTAACAATCCCTATACAATTGATTTGTGATGGGCGCTCATGCCTTGTGTCATTGGCTTTTGATGGGGACCAGGGAGGCGGGTAGACACAGTTTAAACGTTCTAACCTGGAACATTAGAGGGTTCTCACAGCCACGTAAAGTACGGCAGGTATTTGCAAGCCTGACAAGGTGGAATGTGGATATAGCGTTCCTACAGGAGTCTCACCTGGCCCCGAACTCGCATACACAGCTGGGGGCAAGGTGGGCGGAGGAGGTTTTCAGGGCCTCGTACTCTTCTTACTCTAGAGGGGTGATCATTTTGGTGAAACGAGGGGTGGGCTTCGTGAATCACACAGTAACACAGGACCCTTCAGGCAGATTTCTAATGGTATCAGGTACATTGAGAGGGCAGAAGGTGACATTGCTGAATGTGTACGGTCCTAACACAGACGCCCCGGATTTCTTCAGGGAGGTATGGGGGCACCTGCAGAAACACAATAGCACACATATATTGTGTGGTGGTGATTGGAACGTGACACTACGGGACATTTTGGACCGTTCAGCTAACTCGGTGGAACAGCACAAACACTCACGCACAATGGTGGGACACATGATGAAAGATCTGGATCTAGAGGATCTTTGGAGGTTGAGGAACACCGACGCGACTGGGGCCACACATATTAATGCTTCCCATAACAGCTGGTCCAGGCTGGATTACTGGCTGGGCTCCTCTGACCTGGCACTATGGGTGCGTCACCTACAGGTGCTCCCTCGCACGCTGTCTGACCACAATCCTGTCCTCCTGCAGCTGGACATTCCACGATACGCACCTCCCCCCTTCCAGTGGCGTTTTAATGCACGTGCACTAACTGATGCAATTTACGCAGACACGATTAATAAGGCGATTAAAGATTACTTTGACCTTAATGCCCCATCGACTGATGACCCTGGCATCCTCTGGGAGGCATTCAAGGCCACGATTAGAGGGGTCTGTATTAGCACCACAGTAGGGGTTCTGAAGGATATTAGAGCTCAGATACGCAGGTGTGAACAGCAAATGAGAGACCTGGAATCCCTATTTGAGTCCACTCAGGATATCATACACCTGGCCAAACTCCGCGAAATACACACGGAACACGAGGACTTTCTAGACTCTGAAATGAAATATTTGAACCGCACACATGTGGCTAGAGCCTTTGGGGAAGGAGGTAGACCGGGGGCTGTCTTAGCTCGGAAGATCTGTACGGGTCGCGGCCCGACGACGATCCTTAGGGTAAAGAACGGGGAGGGTGACACACAAACCCATGCTACTGACATACTGAAATGCTTTGTTAATTCATTTGGATCCCTATACAAGTCCCAGCCCACTGCTCCGGCAGATGACACCTATGAATACCTGCACGATGTAGCGATAGGGTGGCTGTCGGATGCGCATAGGGAGTACTTAGCAAGGCCTATCACGGCGGATGAGATTACAGAGATAATAGGCTCACTTCCGAATGGAAAGGCACCTGGCCCGGATGGGTTCACCCCTGAATTTTACAAACAATATGCAGACATCCTAGCGCCGCACTTAGTGGATATGTATGGCACCTCCTTTGAGAAAGGCATGCTCCCCCCCACGTTACGCGAAGCCATGATTATCGCTCTCCTAAAACCATCTAAGGATCCGGAGGAATGTGACTCGTACCGACCACTATCTTTAATAAACGTAGACTCGAAAATTCTCGCGAAGCTTATAGCCAAGCGGCTGTCACCACTGATGACCAGTCTGGTACTGCCGGACCAGTCCGGCTTTGTGCCCTCAAGATCGACAGCACATAACACCCGGACTCTATTTGCACTATCACACTACTTGCAACCTTCAGTCAAAGCTGTAGCGGTCATGTTAGACGCGGCGAAGGCGTTTGACTCCATTGAATGGCGGTATATGATCACTGTCCTCAATAGAATGGGGTTCCCTAAACGTTTTGTGCAATGGGTCACCCTGCTTTACACGCAACCAAATGCCAGGGTCAGAATCAATGGGTATATTTCGGATCAATTTGCGATTGAGCGAGGGACGCGGCAAGGCTGCCCACTCTCGCCGCTATTATTTGCATTAGCACTAGAACCTCTGGCGTGTCTGATACGACAGAACTACAAGGAATCGGCACTGCACTTCATAGCCAGGCCGCTTCACATATCGTTATATGCAGACGACATGTTGCTATACATCCGGGACCCGGAGACTCACTTGAACGCCATACTCAGGGAATACATCAGGTTCGGGGGTCATTCGGGTCTGGCCATAAATTGGTCCAAATCATTCATAATACCCCTCACGGACACCACTTCTACATTTGTGGTGGACTTTCCGCTGGGGTGGCAACAGGACCCTATCAGATACCTAGGGGTCATGTACCACAGGGATCCGGATGAGGTGCTTAGGGCAAACTACGGGGTGGTGCTGTCGAAACTGGAGGACAGTGTAAAACGTTGGATACATCTGCCCCTCTCACTGGCAGACAGGATAGCGATTGTCAAAATGAACATACTGCCCAAGCTGCTATACCTGTTTAATAACATACCAATCACTCCGCCACAGGCTGTCTTCCGTCACATAAACTCCCTGGTGCGGACCTTGATTTGGGCGGGTAAACAGGCCCGTGTGGATTTGCGGACTCTGACACTTCCACTTGCACGGGGCGGCTTCGGGGTACCTGATTTCCTCCTGTACTACCTGTGCGCGCAGGCACAATATGCGGCATATTGGTATCACACAGTTCCATACCTCACTCACACCGCTATAGAGGAGAGCGACGCACACCCTATTCCGCTCACAGCAATAATCTCACACACCCGCCCCCCGCTGCATGCTAGAGATATCAACACGGTGGATGCTACGGTCAAAGCCTGGCATCGATTAGGGCACCTAGCACACAAGACCCCACTATATGCTCCAGCCATGATGCTACACCATCATCAGGAGCTCTCGGTAACTGGGGAAAGCGTCGGAATGTCTCTACTGGCCAAAGCCGGTATTGATAGGATGGGGGACGTGTTCCAAGATGGCGAGTTCGTAGGCTTAGACAAACTGGGATATGTTCATAACCAAACATCCATGTTTCGCTTCACGTATTTCAGACTCACTAGAGCCCTGAGGGAGCACTACCCTACATTCCCTTCAGAGCCGGAATGCCTTGCACCATTGCAACTGTTAATCACAACTAATGATCTGTCACACCTGGTGTCTAGGCTGTATTCAGCCGCACAATCGGAACTAGACGGACAAGTGTTGAAGGCGAAGGGGAGGTGGGACGCACTACTGGACACACCATTGACTGATGAAGAATGGGCTAGTGCATGCGCCCTGACACAGATACTTACACCAAATGGTAATTTGAGGTTAATTCACTTTAAATTCCTCCATCAAGTGTATTACACACCAGAGAAATTGTTTAAATTTGGGTTTCAGGAGGAGGATAGATGTAAAAGGTGTAACCAGGAAAGTGCGGGCTTTGCACATTTGGCGTGGGGCTGCGCCAAGGTGGAAGGATACTGGGGGGAGGTAACTGCCACTTTATCTGTTATGCTGGAGGAGGAGGTACACTGTACACCCAAAGTCTGCTTACTGGGGATAGTACCACAGTTCAGAGCCTTGAAGAGGAGGTTCTGTGCGATAGCACTCTTATTGGCTAAGAGACAAGTGGCACAATGCTGGCATAGTCGCAAAGTGCCGAAGTTAAAAACATGGTTGCATGACATGTCCACCTGTCGTGACAAGTTACAAACTTATGAGGAACTGTTACCAGTTAAGTCGCGACCAAAGAATATGTGGGTTTATTTGGAGGATTATCTGACCTCCCTGCATGATGATGAGGAACTTCCACCCATGGACTGAACGGGTTGCATGACTGCATGAGTGCTGATGGGACGGGTGTGGGATGACGGCGGGAAGAGGGGGAACCTACGTATGTCAACACAACTGCTAGGTAGTACATTAAGGTTACACTGTACGGTCTGAATTGGGGTATGTTGTTCTATTGTTCTTGTTATTAAAAGAGAAAAAGTGAGACTCAGTTCTAACGCCAGCTATTGACCATACGTACGATACCCTGCAATACTCTGCGACATATGTAACATTCACTCGTAATGTTGGTTAATGGAATGAACGTAGCGAGCCGGCCTCAGGGTTGTAGGCTCATGCTGTGTCAAATGCTTGATTTTCAATAAAGGTCTTGCGCAAAAAAAAAAAAAAAAAAAATGCACTACGGCGCTTGTGTGCTGATGATGGCTGGGGGCCGTCATGAACCTGCCCACTCGCTATTTTGCCGCACAGGCGCAGCATCGCGGCAGCATGCAAGGGGTTAAAGTCAATGGGTAATTAAGGATAGTTTGTTATTACTCTGTGTTCAAGGCTGTAGGAAGGTATTTTGTTACATCTAACCTCACAGATTACCATTGCAGGCAATAGTTTTGGTGTGGACCACCCACTCTGACAACCCCTGAGTGCACAGCTATGCACGTAGTGCTGCTCTTTGTTGTTTCATGGGTTGGATGATGAAGTTGCTCGACCTGTAGGTGTTACTTCAATAGACAATGCCAGAATGAGTGCTCATGTGGAGAGGTCAGCACGGCCGGCAATGCCTGACTGCATGGGCGACTCTGTGTCATTAATCCTTGCAGGAAACTGGCCCACTGTTCTCAGTTATCTTGTGAGGAGCTGACGGCTGCTGATGGTGAAAGTAAGCAACTACAACCCATGTAGATGACCACGGAGATGTGCTGGTGAATTCCGGTATAGTGCTTTACATCATACCATGGAGGGCAATGTGAGACCGAAACAGAAATGAAGGGCCTCTGATACTGTAGCTGAAGCCTCGGAAAGAAGAAAGTGGAATGAGAGCAAATGTACACACTGTAGCACAATACAGGCCCAGTGACATTGACAAAGATGAGAGGTGGAGGTCAAACTGGCAACATCAGTCTTGCAGGGAACTGGACACCTATACGGATGGTAAAAATGACCCTTCTCTTCATGATGGTAAGCAGAAATCGCTAGTTTGTAATGCCCGCTTACTAAAAGAAGTATGTGCCCACTGAGCCAAATAAGTCTGTCCCCTGCGCGGACAAATTGCCAAATTAGTATTGCAGTGATAGAAACAAGGACTGGCCCTAAATCATAAGCATACTTAGCCAGCCAGGACAGACACAGGGTATAAACTTGAATGCTGATTAAATGAAGAATGTAAGACTAGAGATGCCTGAAACAGACAATTGAGACTTTGAAGGCAATAGATCATTCCCCTTGAGACGGCTGACACCCTTCAAGCAGATACCAAAGTTTGATACCATGCAAACATCGAATTTCATTCTGGCAGCCCAAATGGATGGATATCAAGAAGATCAGCTCAGTAAAATTTTGCAAGAGATTCACAAGGAGAAATATGTTGTCTTGGGAGAGTTCAGTGGCAACAATTAAAGACTGCCTTGAGCAGGTGAACAAAAAAATGAACCGAACAGTATTCAGTTAAGGCCATATGGAACAAAAGACTTCAGGTCTGAAAGATATTCAGAGAGAGAGATATGGAAATAACAAATGGTCAATTAAAAAAAAGAGATGAATGAATTTAAAGCATAACAGAAAGACTTAGAAAACAGATCTTGATGAAATGGAGACCATTCCATAAATGGATCTGCTAGATCAGCTGACAGAAAAGTTAATTTTATCTGCTTTTGAGGGGGATGTAACAAAAATGTGTTCCCACACATTGCAGAAGAGCAGGACAGTGAATCCTAGAGCTCCTTGCACAATTACAGCAAACCCATTGAAGGTTAAATAATTATTGAGGGTGATTTTAATTTAACCTGGGACCTCCAGCAATATTCCTCTAGCCTGAATCGCAGATGAGATTTAAAAAACAAAGTATTCAATAGATATTTATGAGACTTGAATCTATATGATTCCTGCAGGAACAAACTGACTGACAGAAAACAGAGGTTACATGTATGTCTCTTATATAAAAATTAGCTGCACAGCTAGATTTCCTCTCCTCTCAGAGTCCCTGCAGAGTAATGACCAACTATTGTTCCCCAATGGTTTTTCAGATCATACTGCTGTCGAATACAAAATCAGGATACCACTGAAACCTAAAAAATTAAAAGGTGGATCTTCAAAAAGCTTATGATGGAAGATGAGACATGGTAAAAGATACGAAGATATTTATAAAAGAGATAGAAACTTGGGATTGGCAGATTTGTCAGTAGTTTAGGATGTGTTTAAAGCATCATTGTTCGGTCAAATAACTACCTATGAATTTACAGATAAAAAGAGAGAGAAAGGAGGTCATTGATAATCTCAAGATTATTATCATTATATGTTCTCCTGCTGTGGCAGCTTTGCGGGGCTTGCGGAGCTGCTCAGTTCTCAAAGCAGGGGGAGGAGTGGTTTGTTGATTGGCGCTCAGACCAAACACAACACTGCGTTGTGATTGACTATGATGGGCCTATGTGCTTTCTGCTTCTTGTTCCGGCCAGGAGAGACGCGGCAATCAGGTATGTTTTTTTTCTTATTTTTTACACCCCCACCGCCGATCCGTGACGGCCGCCAATGACAGTTTGCTTTGAGGTACGGCATATGACATGGGCCGACGCAGAGAGACAGGAAGACTGCAGACCAGCAAGTGTGCCTATAGACGTATGAGGTCCTCGCTAATCTCTATGGTACCTCCTGAGAAAGAACCAGTAAACTTCTCCAATCCAGTCTAATCATCATCACAGGAAAATGATGTTTCATCAAATGATGTAAATTATTACCTTTTTATGATTTGTGAACTGTAAGGATGAACAAATTGTAGTAGGTTTTTATGTTTGATTATTGTAAGTGCTAGAAGTGGGGGACAGATGCATTAACTTAGTCACATCAGTGCTGATGCTGTTCAATTAGTATTGCAGCAGCAAAGCTGAGAAGAGCTGAAACTGGCACTTCAAGTTATGGAAGTCATGTAAAAAAAGATGGGGTGAGGATGTGGCCTAGCTGCCGACTGTGGAGCTGGGGATTGAGGCTCGAGTCTCTGCGTCGGTTCAACATCCTGTGATTCTGGGCAAATCATTTAATTTACCTGTGACTACCAAAAATGAATGTGAACTCGCCTCAGGTATTGAGTTAAGGGCTATCTACTTCAAGAAATAATGGAACTCATGATCAATATTATGACCCTTCTTGACAGTCTGGAGTCTACAAATCCATTTAGATTCCAGCTGACGAAGTGCTAGTTCCCTATTACCTCCCGGTGTGTCTGCCGGAACGTGATCAATGCCACAAAATCTAAATGTATTGTTGTCCCTGTGTGTATTGTTGTAGTGTTCTATCATGGGATATCTCGTGTCACCATTCAGTAAGGCTCTGCGATGTTCCTGTATCCTTTTCGTAAGATTACGTGCAGTACTGCCCACATATATGAGTCCACATGGGCATTCTAGTGTATACACCACAAACTGGGTATTACAATTTATGAAATGTCTGATCTTATGTGTCCTGGTGGTGTTATGACGGAATTCCTTGCATTTATTTTGTCCAAAAACACACGTTACAATTGGTACATGTGAAGAACCCCTTGGGTGCATCAGATAGCCAGGTGGTGTGCGCTTTGTTGTAATGTAACTGGGACACAGTGTTCTCCTTAATGTTTGTACTCGTCTGTAGACAAGGGATGGCTTCTCACTACTGAAGAGACGTAATTTTGGGACATCCCATAGCAAATGCCAGTGACTCCTGAAGGCCTGGAAGACTTTGTTGCTGTGTGCCGTGAAGTTTGTAAAAAATGAAACCTTTTCTCTAACTCTACCTCTCCTGTGTGCACCCCCCTAGGTGGTTGTTTGGTACTTGGAGAGTGTCTGATCAGGGCAGTTGCAATATACGTTGTTCTGCTTTGTTCAAGGTGTGAAGATCATAGCCCATCTGCATGAAACGTTGTTTAATGTCTGTGATGTTATCTTTGAATTCTGTGTCTCTGATGCATATTCTACGAGTTCTAACAATCTCACCATAAGGGATATTATCAACCACTGACCTGGCATGTGTACTTGTGGCATGCAATGTACTATTGCAATAGGTGTTTTTACTAAACAGAGTGCTATGTACACATCCTTCCTTTACAAAAAAATGAATATCCAGAAAGTCCATATATTCATTATGATGGGACATGGTAAGTGTGACATTATAAGGATTCTTATTTATGAAAGTCAGGTAGGTCTGCAATTCTGTGTCTGAGCCTGTCCATGGACATAAGATATCGTCTATGTACCTCCCCCAGAACACAATGTGTTTGGTCCAGGGGGAGGCTTGGTGGCTCCAGGCATGCTCCCTCTCATACCACCCCATAAAAAAGGCCGGCATAAGAGGGAGCAAACCTCGAACCCATTGCAGTCCCCTGCAGCTGGTGAAACCACCTCTCGTCATGTTTGAAGAAGTTATTACTAAGGATTAAATCAATCATTTCAATAATCATAATGTTAAAGGCATAGTGGTCAGCTCCCTTTTTATCAAGATAGTACTGGGTTGCCAACATTCCATATTCTTTCCTAATGCAGGTATAGAGTCCTACAACATCAAAGGTCACAAATTTAGGCTTAACTGACCAAGGATACCCGTCAAGTTTTATCAGGATATCCTTGCCATCCTTAAGATAGGCAGGAAGGTTGGTTACATGTTTCTGCAGGGTGAGGTCAACGAATTCGGATAGTTGCTCAGTAGGTGAGCCTATACCTGATATGATCTGTCTCCCAGGGGCAAATTTACCCCCCTTGTGCACTTTAGGTAGTATATATATGCACGGGAAACATATCTATTGGACAAAAAGATATCTATATTCGTCATCTGTCAATAAACACTCATCCCTCCACTCAGTAAGCCTGCCATTGATGTTGGTTTTTAATGCAAGCATGGGGTTGTTTCTAATTTCCGTATAGCAGATTTGGTCATTGAGTTGACGTTGGATCTCCCCCATATAGTGATGGGTATCCATGACCACAACGTTGCCCCCCTTGTCCGCTTCCCTTATCACTATATTGGTATCATTCGTAAGTCTTATGAGGGCATCCCTTTCAGGCTTACTAAGATTGTAATGTTGTGGTGGAGTATACTTAGAGTGTTCGTCCATGCGGTACAAATCCTCCGATATCAGTGCCCCAATTTGTAAATATTGGAGTGGTACCCCGTCTGTGGTGTAAAACTGGATTTGCATCTGAGTCCAATACCATGTTTAATACTTTCTGTAATATCGAGTTCTAAGAGGAGAGTATGCATAACAATTGTGTCATCATTCTCAATCTATAATAGCGTTTGTACCTGTCGTATTTCTTCGACACTCCTTATTTGACCACTATCATTGGATACATTGGAGACATTAGTGCTGACAGGCAAAGTATGTGAAGCAAAAAATTTTTTACATTTTAATACACTTAAGAATTTGTACACATCAACATGTACATCCACCAGGTCCCCAAACTGTGTTGGACAGAATCCTAATCCTTTTTTTAGAACATTACATTCGTTATTGTCCAATTCTCTGCCTGAGAGATTGATAATGTTCAATTCCTGCTGCTTTGCCCTTTGGCTTTCAGTGTCAGTGGTACCCCCGTGGTGAATGCCCTGACTGTCCCAGCATGCGTGATCAGATTTACTTCTTCTTGGTACGTAATGACATGGGGTGTGCATCTCCTTTCCCTCCTTGTCCTCCCCCTCTCCTTGTCTTCTTAGACCCTTTTTTGGTTGTCTTTCTCCAATCCTTAGTCTCTCTAATTACTTTTTGAAGCTGGTAGCTCCTTCCCCTAAAGGGACCCCTGGTGTCGATTTGTTTGAGATTGAACTGTCACTAGAGGCTAGTGACGTATTGCTAGCTGATTTGTTATCGGAGCTTTCTTCCCTAGGTCTTTTTGCCTTGTCCTTGTGTAGGGTATCTGGTGCTCATGTAAAGTGCTCCAATACTGCAAACAGAAAATGGCCCTGTCTCACTGAATGCATGGCAGACTTGCAGGGAACTGCAGGAAGTGCCCCATTAATGAACTAGCAAACCTAGAGAGAATGCTGATACTGTTCAATGCTAGTACAGCAGATCTGGGGAGAAGTGCTGCTACTGTCCCAACTAAAGTACATCAGTCCTGGCAAGAAGTTCCAGTTCAGCCCATTAGTTGTACACTAGCTCTATTGTTCTTCTGAGAAGTTGACACTGTCCATTATTAATGTAGGATGCCTATGAGGAGCTACGGTAATGTAACTTTAACAGCATGCAAATACATCTCAGTGATGACGTAATGGTTTGCTGAAGTATGTTGCACCTGGGCAATCCATGTGTGGAATTTCAGCATGACCGATTTGTGCCACGTCAAACCTCCTCCTTAGAACCTTAGGCACTGCTCACAGTGGTCATTACCCATAGTCCTTTTTCTATTTCATTCACAGCTGTTTCATCTTTGTTCAGACCCAAATAACAGTACTAATATAACATAATATAATTCTTCAACAGACTCTCTCCAAATTGACACTCACCGATTTTCCTGACACAGCTCACATTCGTTGGCATATGTTACTTTATCTGTGCCGCAATAAGGTTCATAAACCTTGGGGCATCCCGAAGTCGGATATCGATCACAGGAAGGCTGAAAAACATATTAAGATTCTGAAAGAATCCAATGCAAGAGCTTGAACAGTAAGAACTATCATAATCAGAATTAGATTTAGAATGACAAAACCGGAAGAAACAAAATAATCTAGGCAGTAAAGAATTGTTATCATAGTAAGACATTGCAGTACGCATTGTGGGTCCTTTAAAAGGGGTTCCAGAGCATCAAGGCAAAAAAAATGTTTGCTGTTTTGACGTTCACTCCCAACATCTAACACACTGTATTGTTTTATCTTTTTTATTATAATCATGAATCAGCTTCTGTCAGTTTCTCATGGTGCTAAAAAGCACCATGAGAAACTGACAGAAGCTCCTAGTGTAGCACTAACCCTGACTCTTTGGCCCAGATTTACTAAGGCTTTGCACTATTGCAAAGTGCTACAAAGCAATGCAAAGCAATCATTGCTATACAGTGAAAAATGTGTTGTGCTCTAAAAAGGGGCCATTTTGTCTGTGCAAAAACTGTTGTTCCCAGCTCTGCATCACTTTGCATTGCTTTGATTCAAGGTGGCATTACTAGGGTGGATCAGCACAAACATCTATAGGTTTTGATACAAAGCCCGATCTAGTAAGATAGCCAGTCTTTACATCCAACACTAAGGCCTACTTGGAGAATGAGTAAACAAGTGGAAATGTGTTCATTTCTCAAAATAAAGACTCATATCTTATTTACTGTAGTGCACAGCACATAGCAATGTGTCCAATCCTTCTGAGTTTGTCTAAGCCTATGAATTTATATAATAAGGATATGTGACAGACCCTATTCGTGGGAGGGTGAAAGAGGGCAAACAGAGGCTATGAGGCATCAAATGTGGTGTGGGGGTCGTTTGTCACTGATGTCTAGGGACCCTTCCTACCAAGGTTCTGCAAACTGGGCTGAGTACACTGTTGCCACACTTGACTGTTAGGGTAGCTAAGGAGAGCAGTCCATGGTGACACTGAGTGGTAGCATGGGATGACAGAGATGCAGAACTCAAACAAATATAAACTAGACGCAGTAATGTAATATCCAGTCTAATGCTTGTTATTTTAGAAAAAGATAAGAATTTTAATCAGAGCAGAACTTAATAGGGTGCACACTGAGGAAGCAACACTTCAGGGATGCACTAGGTGGTTTTCGGAATAAAAAATCATGATTAAAGCTCTAGTGTCGGCTCACTATTTTGCAGTGTGGCAACTCTCTAGCTTTGTGTAACTGGCAAGTCATTCTGTAGCAAATTACTATTAATTTATTTGTGTCAGGAAAGGTAGCATTCAATAAATTGACCCATCAAATTCTGTTAGCCAGAGGTCCATAGTCAAAGTCTCTCAGATGTATGGCATTATCTAATGTAATGCACGCTTGGGATAACCATGCATTGGTGTGCTAGTGAATGGGGTACGGGGCGATCTGTCGCAAAAACAGGGGCTTGTTGGGGCAATCCTGTCTTCTGTCTGTGATGAGCTGGTTGGCACCTCAGCAGCTACACAAACACAACTCTAGCAGTCTTCTTTAGCAATTGCACTGGAAGGATCTTCTTCTGTCAGTGTGGTGTACAGGGATGCTTCTAGGATTTTTAAGCCTTCAGACAGAAAGGGAATAAGCGATGCTCCCTGCATACAACATGACATCACAGGAAATGACATCACAATAAGTGCCATCAATTGACTATAAGTTCTCTGGTTTCTTTGCAGCAACTTTACTTGTGCTGATATCACTTTAATCATAAAAAATATATATTTACCGTAATAAACTATGTACATATATTTTAAAGTTCTATTAAGTCACATTGGTTTGAACAGCTCCCCTGCCTCATGCCGGACTCCAAATGCGAGTTTGGAGTCCGGCGTAAGGCGGGGGAGGTCGCTTATCGGCGCCTTTCTGGAACAAAGTATTTTTCAGAATTCTGACACACATACATTTTGGATAATTTAAGAAGTTGATATGAAGAACGGCATATTAGTCCTCTCAAGAGTTTCCCCTTACGCCACAGGATTAGTGTGGCTTGGAATTATCGCCATACTAGAAATATATTGAAGTGAATTTGTTCCGCCGTGAACAAGTCGCATGTACAAGCATACTGAGGCGACGAAACACGTGTTGGCTTGGGAACCTGTGACTAATTGAAAACAGGAAGACATATTAAAAACGAAAAAAGAAAAGAGAAGAACATATGGAATGATTTTCTTGTGTTCCATAAGGGTGGTGTGATTTGGTTATATGCTGTCTGGGACAAATGAGATGTGCTACAGCATGTAGTATGTCTGTAAGGGGGGCCAGTTTGGATTAAAATTCCAAGATGATTTTCCAGATACCCAGTGCAAGGTAAGGTGTGTGGCACAGAAGATTTTTCAGCAAGAAAGATACCTGTAACAATGCCCTCTGCAGTCTTTAAAAGTTCTGATAATAATTATCAGTATACCCATAGACGGCTTCCGGAGTGTATTTCCTTTTGTAAATTAGCATGATGGAGATTCAATTAACAGTTTTAAGATATATCTTCTTTCACCTGCATAGGATTGTTGTTCCCAGTATTGCAGTACACCTGGAAAGTACACGTCATAATTCAAATGAATGATGTTGTGAGCCTTGCTCAATAACCAAGGTGAGAGACACATCCCCTGGGCTTCACCACCATGAGCCAGAGCTGCAAAACCGAGTGGAGGGGATGCTTTCCCAATACATTGCATTTGGGGTTAGCACTGGTGGGCACAGGGGAAGGAGCCCAACTTCCTTCTGTCCCCCAGTCATGATGTATTGCTGTCTTTAGCAGTGAGACCCCAGAGAGGGTGGTCCCCTTCCTTCTGGCTCAAAACCTTGATCTAGGGGTTTGAGGACCTTGAGATGGGGCCCCACTGCCCTAGTCCTCACAGCCATGACGTAGTGCTGCAAGGCCCATGGGAGGAGAGCTCTCTATCCCTAGACCTCACCAATATGGCTAAGTTCTGTGAATCCAGGGGTGGAACTATGTGTCCTTGGGCCTTGAAGCGATGGCTT
Source organism: Lissotriton helveticus (assembly GCF_964261635.1). NCBI lineage: Eukaryota > Metazoa > Chordata > Amphibia > Caudata > Salamandridae > Lissotriton > Lissotriton helveticus. Next base: position 614,368,824 of record NC_136068.1, read on the forward strand.
AGCTCTGTAAGGTCTGGGTAGGCACATTTTCCATTATCACTTTACAGGACACTTTGTGCATGTGGAACTCAAAGTGCATGCTGAGACACAATTGCATGTGCAGTGACATAAAATAATGTTTGTATGGGAACTTGGGGGACTATGAGTCGCACAATGCATTTTGGGGTTTAATTCCAAATCCCCTTCCGCAAACTTAAACCATTTTCAGAGATATAACTTGTCTATCAAATGTGATTGCTATTCACACTGTATGTGGGTTCTAATCCCTTTACCACTTCATGGAGTAGGCTATGACTGCTCGCTTTGGCAACTTTTGATAGACTAGTTAAAGAACTATATGTATATTGAATTAAGTAGTCTTAAGGTTTGAAACAGCAGCGGTAAACATTAGTTTCTCCCACTCATATTGCATAGTAGCTACTCATTGCCACATGACTTGATCTAGTGGATTTGTTTTAGCAATGTGACTGAGATATCTGACATTTAATTTCAACTTTACCCCTTCACCTAAATGTGCTGGAAATAAGAACTATATTCTATGACTGGACAAGGCCTAAAACAACAGGGATATTTCCCTCATAAGTGCATCCCTTGGCGTGCCGTCAGTATGAGTACCACCCCATTTGTAGTCTAGTAGGCTTGCTGGAAATGTGAATTCAGGAGAAACAATATTAAATCCTGGCCACCCATTTGGACAAATTATGTGCTCTTAGACAATCACTTTTTTGAACTTATTCCTCTGATTTAAGTTTGACAATAGTGTGAGTAATTAGATTCAGAGTGAAAAAGCAGCTGGCAACCCTGCTGTGAAACAAATGGACTGGCTATTAGCTTTGTGCAGGGAGAAGTGACCAGTCACATGGTATTGTCACCAAAATGCAATACAGAGGAACATCTATAGCCATTGCAGCTAAGAGCAGTGTGCTTCAGTCTTGGTGCTACTAATTTAACAAACTGTTTGATTCCAGGCAAATACAACTCTCCCTGTGCCTCTGTCCAGTGATCTTACAATTTGCCAACTCTCTGAAAAGGAAATAATGGAAGAAACAGCCACTACAGGCATACTTCAAGGAAATGGTCCCAGTATCATTTTCTTTCCCACATCAAAGGCTACTTGAATCTCATTAGCTTAATGTTCCCCTGAAACTGTGTGCTGCAGAACCTCTACCATGATGCAGCCTCTTCTTTCCAGCCACCTACAAGCACCTCTTTTACAACTCATAGATGGCTGAAAGAGTGAGAACTGGTTATCATTTGAGAGGGTTAAAAGTGGCAGGCCACCTAAATGCTAGATGATGGATGTCTTGTAGTGCCTTTGTACAGGCGCTGGGAATGGTTCCCTGATTGCATGACAACCCTGTATAATGTGTCTCGTCACAATTAGGCTCAGGAAAGGGATCTCCTCCCCTAGGCCTCACGGCGCTACACCATACCTGTTAGGCACAGGGTAGGGAGCCCTCTCCACTGGGCCCAATTGCAAACCTCGCGCTGAATAGGATGGAGAGGAGGCGCAAGAGGATCGATGTGGGGAGGGATACATGTGGAAAGTTGTGATGCACTGGCGTATGGCCAAAGTTGATGAGCTGAGTGGTAGACACTGTGCAGCTGCCCAAACTGCTCATACCTAGCACTGGCCTTGTCGCGGGGCACTGGTGTAACCACTGAAGTGCAAAGCAGGTAGAGTCAGCACACACCAATTGCATTGTTCTTTGTGTTGTTCTCTGAATTGGGCAGTGTCTACTTTCCAGTTGAGGCTAGCAAGGCAGACACAAACTCTCCTCAGTCAGACTTGAGAGGAACATCGGGCACAGAGAATGGGAAACCCTGAGTACCTCGCAGGTCTTCTTGGCAGTGGCCCATGGTTCCTCTGCTATTTTTGGGATGCTCCTCACACCGGGCTCAAAGCTGGCTTCTCCTACAAGGCCATCAGTTCCTATGGTACAAGGCTCTCCTCTCCCCTGTCAGCAGGCAGGCAGCTCCAAGGGTCACTAGCAGACCCAAAGCATTTTGCAGCAAGGCCTGCAAATATCAAGCAATATCCTATTGCCCTTAGTAGACTGGCAATTGGTGAAGCCAGCTCTGGAAAACTGAGGCTTTTCTCCTCGGGTAGTGAAACAACATGAACTGTAACCAAATGGGTAGGTTTGGACACATTATCATATGGTATTTTCAGACAGGAGATACAGACCAATTGTCGAGATTTTAAACAAGTTTGACCTTTTTTATTTTCATAGTTCATTTGTCCTTTGCAGCACAGACAGGTCCTTTGTGCAAAATGATTGCTCCTCACAGCAGGTAGTGGTGATGCTGGCTTTAAGCATACCCACAATATGAGCACAATAAGTGTGAAGCTCTTCACTTGGCTCTCATCAGCATTCCAGGGCGGTCCACTCAAAGGAAAACGAAGGATCCAGGCTCTCTCAAAAACATCTCTTTGGCTTGCACCTTTCTCTGCTGACTCACCCCCATGCTCCTCCACTATTAAACAAATGATGGTGCTCAGGAAGGACTAATCATCAATCGTTCAATAAAATTAAAATCGCATTTATAAAGGCAGTCCTCTCTCCATCCCTCCACACTTCTGTGCCTAGAGTTGCAGCCTCCTCCTCAGGAATGGGAATATACTTATGTTATTGATCACTAAAAACACTACAGTGATTCAATCATTGACTGTACATTGCTAGAAGACAGACAGAAGTCTTGTGCTCAGACAAGGGAGTGCTTTTGGCACCCTTTCATGAAATGGGAGCCATGCTCTGGGCCTCAGTTTCAATTTCAGACCTAGGCCCTGAGCACAAGTGCAGGATTTTGCTAGTGCTAACAACAACATAAAGTCAAGATATCATGTTCACTTGCATTTGGTTCAGTCAGGGCAGGGGTACATATCCTTCACCATGGAAAGGGACAATCCCGTCCCAAAACACACCTTTTCACATCACACTGTTTCTCTCTTAATCCTATGTTGACCATGGCCATCAAGCCATTGACTTCTAACTCTATTCTGGGACGTTGGTCTTCCGTATCATCCCCAATGGCTACCGGATATGCCCCTTTGGGACCAGAGAGAATCCCCTCAGACTTGAGATACCACTTCTCAGCCATAGTCCTGCTTGAACCCTTAACCCTCAAGTCATGAACTTTCCTCCAATTGATATCTACTTTAATAAACAATCACATGGTATTTGGGTGGATAGCTTTGGGGCATTTAGGCCCCTTTCCTACATGTTCGTTTTGACTTGGTTGAGTGCCTAGGGGCCATCTCGGTTCCCCTCACCAACAGTTAACACACTGCTTAATGTGGATTCACTGATGTTGGGTCTTTCACCTTATAATCTTTTTTAAAACCCATCTATGGGGCATCTAAAGCACGTCACCACATTGAGAGTGAAGGAAACTTCCCTTTAGCCCTTATCCGTATGCTTCTGATTTGGGGCCCAATTATCATCCTGCTTGTGCCTAGACCTGTACCCTAGGGAATGCTATGAGCCTTAACCTCTGGTTTGGAACTTAGTATTTGGATAATTATTCCCCTCTCCCCCTCGTTGGCTTAGAACCATGCTGCTTTAAACTTTTGTTTACTCTATTAGCTAACTATTTGTGCATTAGCACTGCTTTGCTTTTGGCTTCTCTGTCAGATCTGATAGGTATTGCCTATGTGGACAGAGCACTCCTCATTGGGTCTCTGTGTTTCTATGCATTATTTAAAGGTCTGAAAATACTACACTTCTATCCCTCACACCCACTCATTCCAATTATGCGAGGCATGTTTTGAAAGGAATGCGAACCGCTCTCTTACTGTTTGTGAATTGCCAAATGTTTTGAACTTATTTCCGACAAACCATGTAATTAGAGCTTCCGTTATTTGCTCATGGTTCATTTGCTCAGGTCTAGACAGTCTCCCAATGACAACAGTTCCTTCCAAAAACAAATGGCTTATCAATGCAGCTCCATAGTTCCATTACTCAAAGCTATCATTTGAAGCCTTCAAGCCATTCCAAAATATTCATGTCTTCCACATAAAAGAGCCCAAGTCCCGTTAGCACCTTCAGGTACCTTGCAGACTTGGAGCTAGTTTCACCTTTCCCAAAAGTAGCTTTCTCTGTATACCAAGTCCTTCCTTCGCTAATGCTTTATACTTTCTCCCTGCAATTCTCATTTTCTTACCTTTTCTTCTTGCTCTATTTGCTTCTTTCTCACCTATTCTCTATTCTTTTTCTCTCTATCCCAGTCCTCTAGTCCCCGCCTCCTTTCATTCTGTTCCTGGTTGGCTAATCTACCTTCTCCCTATCAAACTTTCTAGCCTTTTCATCTTATTCAGCCTCTGCTTCAGCCTTTGAAGGGTCAACGGCAAGTTTAAGGACTCTGTTTATACAAAAATTTAAAAACTCTGGGTATACAAAATTATTTGTTTTCACCCTCGCTCCATCAGGATTAACCCATCCAAAGGAATGACTCCTTGTGTCAGTGACAGTGGTACCTTAGAAACCAATAGTGGAGTTTATCATGGGGAAACCACTTAAATTCGGGATCACACTCAATATGTGTCTGAGAAAAACTGCTTCTAACTGACTACGGTAGCCTGAATCCCTAGCCCTGCCTCCCTGTATACCTACCATGGTAGTATTCCCAGTGCCCATCACATTATTTTACCTATACCCTGTTTACCTGCCTCATCTTTAATGTATCTCACACTTTAATGTAAATCACAAAGCTCTCCTATCCTTGTACCTGGGAGCCCTCCACACTCTCTCTAAAGATAGAAACCACAACTGATCAAGGGACAGTGTGTCAAGGTCTACTCCCACCACCCTTTCATCTGCCATCCTTATGTACAGGTAATTTAATTTTGTAAACATGCTGAACTTATTGTTTTAATGTTGATAGTTGTAACTGGGATCTACCGAACTGATAAAGCTTGACAGACAATGTTCGGTCTGGGGGAGGGAAAGAGGGCAGACAGCATGTACTGGGCCCCAAATGTGGTGGCTAAGGTTGTTTGCTAGTGATATCCTGGGGCCTGTTGTACTCTGACTCTGCAAACTGGGCTAACTATATCCTTTCCACGCTTGTGTCTCAAATCAGTAAGGGCCAGCAGCCAAGGCGACTTAGAAGTAGTGTGGGGGATAGATATTCAAAACACCAACAGTCATACAATATGTAATGTCCAGTCCAATGCTTGCATTTTAATTAAATGATAAGTATTTTAATCACCGCAGAACTTAACATGGAATGCATGGAGTACACAACTCTACAGCGGTGCCATAGGGATTTTACTGTGTTCTTTGAAGAATTAAAACATGGAAGTAATCCCGATTAACACTGAGGTGCAAGGCTCACTTCAGATGAGCTTGTGGTAACCTACAGCTTCAAAAGTAACACCTGTAGTGTATCCCAGTTTTATCTGAGAGCATAATGAATGTAATTAATGTTATGAGGTCTCCCAGTATAATTTTCTAATGGGCTGTTAGGAAAGCATAACTTATTTGTCAGTCACTGGCAGTCGCGTTTACATCATTACAAACACATCGGATCTCTTGTGTACTTCATACTTAAACCTTGCCTCTGGCTGGATAAAAAAAAACGCAACGCCAGATTCATGACTTTCCTTATTGCATGAAGTGGAAAGATTGCAAAATATCATCAGATCCAAAGTGGTAATAGAGCATCCTGTTAGTCAAATGTCTTTAAATCTGCGCGTCAAAACCAGATTTCGTCATGCAATTGTTACTGTTAACAATAATAGCAATGTCGCTTACTGATGAAAAGAGACCCAATCCTAATAGTTTCAAAATAAAAATGTCTTGCAGACATGTACCTGAAGGAAATACGAAACGGACATTACTCTAAAAAAAAAAAAAAAATCATTGGTAGCAGTGGGGTTCGAACCCATGCCCCTGGAGAGACTGGAGCGTTAACCCTGTGGCTTAGACCACTCAGACACATTCCCTTCCGTCTGGCCCATCTGTAATGCTAAAATGCAGACTGCAAAAGGGAGGCCCTTTGTGCCTAGCGGTGGATGACATTGAAACAGGGTCTGCAAGTATGCATTTTGTAATGGCGTCTACCTCTTTCCTTCTGCAGCAGTACTTCCAAAAGGGACCAATTTAAAACAACCTTTCACATTGTATTTTCTGAATGTGATTCAGGATGCAACTGGGGCACATACAATTTGATTTCTTCTGTCGGAGCAGCAGCAACTTGTGGGAGATGGTGGGGGATGCCCTGGGGAGATGAGGTGATTTATGGAAAACATGAAGCGCGGTGGCCTGAGCTTCGGTAAATAATGAAAACCTGCAACAGAGAGTAAATAAAAAGGAAACAGCAATAAAGTTTAGTGAAAAACACTATGCCCTTCTGAAAGGAAGAGGATTCCAGGAAGGTGAGTTCAATCTCTTTATTTGTGAAGAGAGAGTTCAGCATAAACGACTGGCCAGAGCATCAGCACAGTACAACTGCTGTTCTGACCATTCCACAACCCACCATTCTAGATGGAACACAGGTAAGAGTGGCAGGCGCTCAAATGCAAAGATAAACCCACAATTAAAGATACAGATATATATGAAATACATAAAACCCAACACATCATTCCCCCTTAGGCAAAACAAAAAAATAAAATTAATTAAAGCAACAATGCATGTGAAGGAATAACTGTTACAAATCATGATTCAACATAATCCTTAAACCAAATGGGAGGTTTACATTCCCTTGCAGAGCTTCTGGAACCAAGTTCACAATGCATATCCTCAGAAGCATTTTTGGAGAATGCTTCTGCATTGAGGTTACCAGGTAAACTTTGTTTGGAAAATCTCTCCATATTCCACCATTTACCATTGCTCAGTCTAACTGATCTATTTCTAATGCATGTGATTTGCAAATAATTTGAAAACTTGGAATATCCCTGAGCTGTAAAACCAGGCAGTCTCACCTTAACCCAATCACCTACTTTAAAAGCAAACTGTTTCCTCCCTTTAATTGGTTCATTCGTGACATACATGTTTTGGGCCTTAAGACGTTCAGCCTTTACCTGATCAAGATCTACCTTGGGAATACTAAGATCATACATCCACGGTCTAACCAACTTGGAAGATGCAGTTCTACCCTTCAATAAAGTAAAGGGAGAAACTTTAATCACAGCATTGGGTGTTGTCTCAAAGCCCATAGTAAATTAGCAGCTCTTTCCTCCAGTCTAACCCATTGACCACAGACAACTGAATGTTGTCCTTGATCATCCTATTGCAGTGTTCCACCAGATCATTGCTGCGGGGATGACATAAGGAAGTGGTGATGTGTTTGACTCCCCAATGTGACAAAAACTCTTGAAATTCTTTGTACATAAATTGTACTCCATTATCGGTAACCAGTTCGACTGGGGAACCTTCCTTTAAAAATAAAGATTGAAGAAACTTAACAACTTCCTCCGTGGTCGCCGATTTCACAAACTTTACTTCAGGCCATCTAGAGCCATAGTCCACCAACACCGAACCATACCTTCTCCTTTCATCTAACACGAACATGGGCCCAACGACATCCAAAGCTAACTTGCCCCACGGTTTGTCGGGAACGGGAATGGCTTCCACTGGACTCGGAAAAGTAACTTGAGACTTGTCACTTGTGGCACATGAAATGCAATCCCTTACAAAGTAGTCAACTGAACGGTCCATACCAGGCCACCAGAATACTTCTCTAAGTCTTCTCTTCATGGCCCTCATGCCAATATGACCTTCATGGGTTAAGATTAAGATCTTACTTTGAAGAGTCAATGACACGACCAACAAATCAACTCTCCTAAGTATACCTGCTTGTACGTTCAATTCAGTGAAAACATGCTTGAAAGAGACCACACTATCATGGTTCGATAATTCACCTTTACCTAGAATAGAAATTACCTCTTGTAATGATACATCTTGTTGAACATCATGTTTCCACTCATCCTCAGAGATGCAAGCAAAATTAGAATCCATTAATGCAGCAACAAACACTACCATCTTCCTCGCCTTGTTCACCAGTTGCACATTCACCAAAAGAAGTCTGGATAAACAATCGGCAAAAATATTCTTAACACCAGAAATATATTCTAGGTGGAAATGAAACTCCATGAACCTATAATACCGCTCGGATATGCGAGGAGTAGCATTGCCTGCACCCTTTGTCGTAAACCGATTAATCAATGGTTTGTAATCGATACGTATCGTAAACTCAGAAGTCAGAACCCCATAAATATTGTCTGAAGGGATCCACACCCCACCAACATGCTAGAGCTTTGCACTCCACAACTGAATATGTGGATACCGCCCCTCTTAAGGTACGAGAAGCAAAAGACACAACCTCTTCCTTTCCCTCTCTGAGCTGTAACAGAACAGCACCTAAACCATACTGACTGGCATCAGTAACTACAATGGATTTATCATGTGTGTCAAATGGTTGTAAAGGAATAGCTATACATAGATCTAATTTTATGGATTGGAATTCCTTTTCTACATCATAAGACCAAAGAAAATGTTGATTGGGAAAGGATTTTATGGCTAACACCAAAACTTCTTTGGGTTCCACTCCTTTAGCTGATAACTTGTACCCCAAATAATTCACATTTTCATCAGCAAATTAGCATTTTTCAGCCTTTAAAGTTGCACCACGCTCAGACAAAATAGATAATACAATAGCTAAAGTTTTGTCATGAGGTTCCGTGTCTTTACCATAGACTAATATGTCGTCTTGGAAGCATTTAACATTTGGCACACTCGAAAACATGGATTCCATTACCCATTGAAAAATGGCAGAGGCTGACGCTAAACCGAAGGCCATTCTTCTAAACCTATATGCACCAGACGGAGTAACAAAAGATGTGAGATGATGACACTCCTTCTTTAGAGTAATCTGATGATAGGCTGAAGGGGAAACATCACTTACAATGAAACTTTTACAACGCACTACCGTTACAACGCAACCATTACAACGCAAACTATTACAACGCATTGCTCTGGGGGGCGCTATAGGATAGGGAATAGGTTAATTTACTATCCAATAACCTTCCCTACTGTCCACGGGGACTGGAGTTGGAATAGTAAATTAAACTATTCACTATCCAGCACCCAGAAGCACTATGCGTTGTAATGGTATGCGATGTAAAAACCGCGTTGTAACAGCATGCGTGGTAAAAACATGCGTTGTAACGTCATACATCCAGGCTGAAGACGTCCAAGATTTTAAATATTTTAGCATCTTTGAGGGAACTCAACATTTCAGTAATATTAGGCAGGGGATGCCTGTCTATCCATATTTTGTCATTCAAATCTCTCAGATCACAACGCATCCTGAGAGCCCCATTGGGTTTCCTTGCTAAAACCACCGTAGAAAGCCATTGTGAGCGCTCAATAGGCTCAATGATACCTTGTTTGCAAAGCGAGTCCAGTTCTTGGGATAATTCCTTCCTCATGGCCAATGGAACTCGCCTAGATTTGTGCACTACAGGTTGTGCACCATGCTTAAGAACAATTTGATGAGAAAAACCCTTAATGCAACCAAGAGTTTCTCTGAACACAGCAGGAAAAGAAGTCTTCTAATCGTTGGCACTATCACCAACAGTAGAAACCGTTAGATGATCTCTGAGCAAAACCTGATCCGGACTGTTAGGGTCTAAAATGATTCCCAATTTCTTTTGTTCTAGCCAACCCAAAAGAGAAGATTTATCTTCAGCCACGTAAACAGTGGCTGGAGTAGAACACCCTTTAAATGCTAGGATACAATCAAATTCGCCTAAAACTTGAATGGGTTTGCCACCATAGGCTACCGGTTTGATCAAGGACTTCCTCAAGGGAACCTGTGTTAGTTTGCCCCATTCTTCAGACCCTATTAATGTGAAAAGGAACCTGAATCAGCCATCATAGAGATGTTCGTACCATTGATCTCTACTTGACAGTATGGACGTTTTATAGTGGAAGAGTGGAGTTCCATAACTTGGACCATATTTTCCTACAAATTAGGAGGGGTCATGTTACTTTGGGAATCACCGACTCCTAGCTCGTCCTTACAAAATAACATCATGATTTCATTTCCCTCCTCACTATCAGAATTAGGATCTGCTTCGGACTTAGTTTCAATAGAAAGAATCTTTTTTGTGTTAGATTTAAAATTGGAAACATAAGGTCTGGACTTACACACTTTTGAAAAATGACCTTTGTTTTTGCATTTGGTACAAACTTTGTCAATAGCAGGCCAAAAAGGAGCATTGCCTAAATGATTTCTACTACCATACTTATAACATTCCAATGGTTTGCGTTTGTCATACTTCGTTTCTTTCTTGGAAACAACTTTATCAACAACTAATGCATGTACTTTGGTGTCCAATATCATTTGGTCCATGTACAACGCGGTTGCTTCAATGTTCTTAGCTATGTAAGGCCTTATCTAAGGTTAAATCAGGGATGGTTAGTAATTTTTTAAAAATCTTTTTACTGTTAGTTTTTCTACCAATTGATCCCTCAACATTTCATCGTGAAAGGTTTTATAATCGCAAGTAGAAGCTAAAGCTCATAGATCACTTACAAAAACCTCCACCGTCTCATTAGGCAATTGTTCCCTCATATAAAACTTGTGTCTTTCCATAATAACATTACGCTTCTTTTTAAACCTGGCTTCTAACATTTTTATAGCAGGTGCATATTGATCAACTGAATCACTAGCATCACCTTCGCCCATAATTTCCACAGGAGGTAAGTGTTTTAAAACCTTTCTCCCTTCTGTACCCAAAGAATGTCGCAGTAGCGCAAACTTTTTTTTTTTAGTAAAAACTTCGGCTTCAATGGCTTCTAGATAAGCCTCGAAACCTTCTAACCATAACTCCCATTCTAAAGTAGGGTTTCCAGGAGTGGATAGAAAAGGAGGAGGTGGAAGTACAGCTTGCTGCATGATGGTATATAATATGTATGTGCAGGAACAGTTAAAAGTTAATATATCGCACACAATTAAACACATTTCACTGTAAGGGAAACTAATGTGGTTAGATAAAGACAATGCAAATCTACAATATAAGTAATACACCGTGACACACAACGTTGACAAATAACTGTGCTAAAAGTAAAACTAGTTAAAAGTTGTGCATATCAGAGATTAATATGCACACGTTGTGACCAAATACTTGAGGAGTTGTAAGTTACCGCTGTGTGCATCAGCGTGAACACATGATGACGAACTGGAGACTTGAAGACTTGTGAATTACAGCTGTGTGTATCAGCGTGAATACCGATGATGCACTGGAGACACAGAGAATCGAGGCTGATACACAGTTCTAAGAATAGATATCCGAGGTGCTGTTTGCCAAGGGCCAGTCTAAAATTTCAGCCGCAACTTTTTTGAATAACGTGTTTCCATTACACGTTGCCAAGGAAACGAAAATGGCAGCTCGATGTAGCGTGAAGATCCGTTGCTTAGCGAAGTCCGTCGGAAGGAGACGCTGCTCCTAGGTAACGGCATTGCTAAGATCGTGCGTTTGCGCGTGCAGAAGAGTGGTGCGAGTCAAGAATAGCACACGTGCAATGACACGTGCAAGTGAAACCAACAGGCACTCACGGATGATGTCAAAGGTGCTTGTATTAAGTCCGCACAAGAGACGAAGGGGGCTGAAAAACTCACAATTGTTTGAAAGCCCAGATGATTTTCATTCCGCAGGGAAACAGCAAACAGGATCGATGAAAGGCAAACTGAACCAAACACTATGAAGTTTGTGCCACAGGGGAAACACCAGATGCTCTCCACCGGTCCAGGGTCCGAATCCGGTTGTCGCCAATGAAAGGAAGAGGATTCCAGGAAGGTGAGTTCAATCTCTTTATTTGTGAAGAGAGAGTTCAGCATAAACGACCGGCCAGAGCATCAATACAGTACAACTGCTGTTCTGACCATTCCACAACCCACCATTCTAGATGGAACACAGGTAAGAGTGGCATGCGCTCTCGTTCAAAGATAAACCCACAATTAAAGATGCAGATATATATTAAATACATAGAACCCATAGAACCCAACACCCTCACCCTCCCCTACCGCAGCTGAACATGTCTCCTCACCCCTGAAGTGGCCTCCTGCTCACCAGCCCTGTACAGTGCTCTTCGCTTCCTCGATTTTAATGGCGGAGGGCGATGGAGCTGTCCCGGGAAGGGGCACACCAGGGAACAGAGGTCTGCTCTGGCAGTCATATTTTACTTGGGATAATGGGACACTTGTTCACAGTGTTATGTTGTAAATGTGTCTGGAAGAGCACTTGTCAGCATGGCTATCGTGCATTTAATGGGCTTAATCGGATCACTGTACTTTCAGTGGGGCATTTGCAGCTCTTCTCAGGAGGCAATGTGATTCTATAAAGAGAGGCGTTTAAAACAACTAAGCATTGTTACCATTGTTTTAGTGGAACATTACTACAAGTTCTGTTATAGTTTAAATAGAACAGTAAGAGTATTTTTTAAAATGCATCCTAAATATGTAACCTGAACTTGGGGCCTGATTACGATGGCAGTGAACCCGCCACTGACAGGCTGTCGGTGGTAATCGTGGCATCGTAAGGCCAATTACCGCCTGCCACATTGTGATGGCTGGCGGTGTGCTGGCAGTGTGCTGGCAGGAGGAAAGCCCGTTCCCCACGGATCCGACAGAGACAATTGTTACGATTGCCTGTCGGACCGCCCCGCATCCTCAGAATGGTGGCAGTGGCTAGCAGGCACCACCCATCAGATCAGGATGCTGGATCCCACCAGCTTTTCCATGGCGGTTCCCCCGCCATGGAAAGGCTGGCGGGGATTGATTTGGGGGCCCATTGTGTGGTCCCCCCTGCAAGGTCAGTTTGTTACTGCACATGGGGGGCACCTATGGTGTCCCCCTACATTTCCCTGTACCATGTGGCAAGCACTGCGTTTTGCCTCCGACATAGAGCAGGGAAAAACAAAATCTGCCCTTTTTATATTTTGGTGGGTGCTACAGCTAGCAGCACCCACTGCAATGTAAAAAATGCCTTTTGGGACCGCCGCGGTGGTGGACGCATTGCGATTGGATATGTGGGACTGCCCCCTTATAGACGAGCGGTCCCCGTCACTGGGACGATGGCGGACAGTCTTCAGTCTGTCCGCCTTCGTAATGAGCCCCTTAGTCTGCCTTCAATCCACCCACCACCTCAATCAACTCCAACCAACTCCACCTTATTCCATGCCACACCACTCTATGGCACTTCACTCTGACACTGCACTCCACCACACTCTGCCACTGAACTCTACTCCTCTCTATGGCACTCTATTCCCCCTCACCCGACTCCTCTCTATGACAATCTACGCCACAAGATTCTGTCAATGACACTCTACTTTGCGCACTCCACTCTAGGACACTGGCAACTGCCACATAGCAACAATCCACATAAATACACTCCACATCATGCCACATAATTCCAATCAGCATAATTTGCCTAAACACCACACAGTTCCACTCCACACAATTCCACTCTACATAATTCCATTTCACACCACATAATTCGGCAACAACTCACATAATGCTACTCAACAACACTTTTATCCAACATACCACATACTGTTGTATAGCATTTTAGGACCCGAGTGTAATTTTCCCGATTCATGCCCTTAAATAGGTATAAATCACCATATCCTTATATAGGCATAGAAATCATAACCATATTTAGACATAGCTCATGCAGTTCAAATACGACAGGGCTACTTCCACTATTTCTGAAAATCCACAACGATTTCTTGGAAAACTCGGCTTCAGCAGCTAGGGACTTTCCTTTGCTTGCATATTGATTTATCTAAGAAATCATAGAGTTTTCAAAGAACTGTGACTCTTTGATGACGTAATTATATCCAACTTTACGTCAAACTTGGCACCTTCAAGGTATAAATATGCCCACACTTGCCATAGCAAACACACGGGGGTTTGGAGCAGTTCGACTATCTACTTGCCCGACGCATCCTGCTACAGTAAGTGCCGAAGGAAGCCGACCCTCCAGCGAACGCACTGAGAGAGACGCTGTCTTTTCTCTTGCCGAGAAATCCAGCTCCAGTGTTTCCAAGCTACCCTTGTGGGTTGTTGGGAAATCGAGTCCTGAGATTGACCGTCTTCATTCTAAACCAAGGTACGGAGTTGATTAGACCCTAAGAGAAATCTTGGATAGATTCTTGGCAAAGAATACTAAATTTATGCTACACCTCACCTAGTTCTTCCCTCGTACTAGACATAGGTTAGGTACATCAGGGTAGGCGTATTTTAGAAGCACCAGTTGAGTACTTTTTAGCCTTTGTTATTTATGTATGTATTCCTCTATGGCCTAGGTACCATACAATGCTCTTAGAGTATTACTTTATTCTACTATTCTTACTGTACGAATTATACTTTGCAACCAGTATTACGATTGTAGCCGTACATTTCTTCTGCATGAGAAAGAAGACTGCTCAATAAACACTTTTATAGAAAATACCCGTCTCTCTATTTCTCTGCAAACTCTGATGAAACGAAGCATGCACAAATGACTGAGTAAAATATCTATCTATTGTTTCCACGACTCTGAAGATCAGTTTTATCTTGGGGGAAACAAAGTTGTCATGTTTATGCAGTTGTCAGAAACTAAATCCCTTCTTGTGAATTCGAGAAAGTTTCTAGTGACCTCTGAGCTAGCTGGCACTCTCAATTAAGTCTAATATATTCGATAGAGACCTAGTAGACATAAGTCCTATGTCACATCTATAGGATATATTATTCCAATGCGCAGAGCCTATTGGGAATATAGGAACTACACTACATGGCGCCCAATGTTTGGTAAGGCACTAATTTAACGCTAGATACTAGAGTAACTCAGTCATGCTTTTCACAGGGACCCCTTTATCCCGTAAAATACTCCAATAGACGTCTGGAGTGGGTTAAAATATCCGCCATAACTGAGTAGGACGAAAAATCCTATTTTTTTAAGTTTTTCGTTTTTTCAACGATGAAGGGTACAGTGTTCCAAAATATTGTGCAACTTATCTTTATTTCCTTGAAACTTGCTACACTCTAAACTACATAATTACTTCCACATAATTCCACTACACACCATGCCCCATAATTTCACTACATATATCCACTCCACACAACACAATTCCACAACAATCAATAAAACTCTCTCATATGGTTGACTTCAGGTCTTCAAGCACAGTTTCTTTCCCGTACCTTTTCAAAGTATCCAAACCTCAAATACATCCTATCCTCCTCTTCTTAGCGTGTCTTCTGCGTACACAGGGGCTCCCTCTTTATAAGTCTGTAGCCTGCGGTCCCCTTCTTTCGCTCTTTCTCACACACTTTCTGCTCCTCTGTCCGGAGATCATTCACCACTTCATGCACAAACTACATATCCATCTCTATCTTCCTTTCTATCTATTCCATGCAGCTCTCACCCTTATCTATTCTCCATGTTACATAATTCCGCTACACAAATACACTTCACACCACACAATTCTACAACTAACAATTCCAACACAAGCACATAATTCCACTCCACACGACATACACCCACAGCACTCCAAACCAAAACACATAGGTAAATGACATTGTCATTTACAATGCAAATCACTCTAACTCCAAATGTGCGGACTAATGTATTGAAAATGCTTGTTTTCTTGGCTTCCGCTTGACGGTTCACCACGATACTTTCCATGCACAAATTAGGCAAAAAAGAACACTTTTTGGGAAGGTTTCTTGAAGATTTGTCAAATGATGCCAAGGTTATTAGTAGCAACCAAAAAAAATGCATTCTCTACGGACACACTGCCCTATCTGTAACTACTCATTTATGCTTAACATGTTTATAGGTCGCTGCATAGTTTACGTAATTTGACTATATGCTTTTGGGTCCATGTTTGTGCATATGTGATGTTATACAATACAATTGTATATCTCTTTATTATTTTCCATATGTATGTATACCTTTTTTACATAGTTATGTATCTATATATTTATTGCTTTACACACACTGTAGATACAAAAATGATCAACTCTCTCCACTTCACTATTTTATGTCTCAGCCTATACCTCTTTCACTATGCCCTCAACCTCCACTCTTCGACTCAACCCAAACCAAATTTTACTACTATGATCTCCCAAATAACCCTTTCCAGACTCTTCCCTTCTATATCCCTCCTGACGGTTTACCCCGATCCTTTCCATGCACAAATTAGGCAAAAAAGAACACTTTTTGGGAAGGTTTCTTGAAGATTTGTCAAATGATGCCAAGGTTATTAGTAGCAACCAAACAAAATGCATTCTCTATGGACTCACTGCCCTATCTGTAACTACTCATTTATGATTAACATGTTTATAGGTCGCTGCATAGTTTCCGTAATTTGACTATATGCTTTTGGGTCCATGTTATTTATTTTATTTATCACAATGTGTAATTATGATCATAACAATTGTTTCTATAAGTGTTTCACTGTTGAAAAAATGTGGGAAAATATACAATAGAAATACATAAATATAAATAAATAACTAAAAATAACATAAAATTACAAAAGAATTAATACCAAATACATAAATAAATTAGTTTTATGTACATCAACACTTGAAAGCCTGAGTTTCTGAATATGTATCCATGCTTGTACATATGTGATGTTATACAATACAATTGCATATCTCTTTATTATTTTCCATATGTATGTATACCTTTATTACATAGTTATGTATCTATATATTTATTGCTTTACACACACTGTAGATACAAAAATGATCAACTCTCTCTAATTCGCTATTTTATGTCTCAGCCTATACCTCTTTCACTATGCTCTCAACCTCCACTCTTCGACTCATCCCAAACCAAATTTTACTACTATAATCTCCCAAATAGCCCTTTCCAGACTCTTCCCTTCTATATCCCTCCTGACGGTTCACCCCGATACTTTCCGTGCACAAATTAGGCAAAAAAGAACACTTTGTGGGAAGGTTTCTTGAAGATTTGTCAAATTATGCCAAGGTTATTAGTAGCAACAAAAAAAAATGCATTCTCTACGGACACACTGCCTTATCTTTAACTACTCATTTATGATTAACATGTTTATAGGACGCTGCATAGTTTACGTAATTTGGCTATATGCTTTTGGGTCCATGTTATTCATTTTATTTATCACAATGTGTAATTATGATCATAACAATTGTTTCTATAAGTTTTTCACTGTTGAAAAAATGAGGGAAAATATACAATAAAAATACATAAATATAAATAAATAACTAAAATGAACATAAAATTACTAAAAAAATTAATACCAAATTGTAATAATCCAGGAAACAGGTACATTTGCAAGTAGGTTTATTCATCAGCACAGCATCATGTAGTCAGCTACAAGTCCAATAACAACTGACATTGAGATGCAGAATGCATCATTAGGAAAGTTCTGAGAACCAGAACACTGTACAGAAAGGCTCATGCACTTAAAGGGGAAGTAATAAAGGACAGAGAAACTATGCAGGATGTAACACATCTCCTCCCTAAAAAAACTAGAATTGAAACTTATGTACAATTTCATAAAACAATGAGACATATATGCAAAATCGTGAAATAGTTAAGGTAATAATTTATATATAGTCTCGTAGAGATATAGGTGTCTTACGGGTGCGGGAATTCTCCTTAATCCTAGAGGCAATAGAGTCAGGAGGAAGTTTAGAACACAATTTTGGTACGGAACCATAACAATTATGAGAACTAGGATGAGTATTCACATTATGGGTATTTACATTAATTTGGACAGGGCATTTTGCAACTTTGCTTACATTCCAGACTTTTCCATCTTGTGTGATAACAGAGTTATTAAAAACATTTTTGATCTGGATAGGTCTGCCATACTTGCTCATTCCCTTATTGACAAAAGAAGGTTTCAAAATTTTGACCCAATCTCCTACAGCTAAGCCATGTTCTTTTACTTTCCACCTTTTGTTATACCATTCAGCTGATTTCTTTTGTTTACAAGAAACCCTGTCTGCTAGACTCTTGACATCTACAGTTTCTTCACCCAAACCCTTACATTTCTCTTTGAACCACCAAGGACAAATGACAGATGCTGGATCCCTGCCCTTTAATAGTTTGAAGGGACTCACTTCAGTGGTAGTGTGAGGAGTTATTCGGTAGTTCCAAAGTTTCTCTCTAAGGGCATTCAACCAGTTACCTTTTTCCTTGATGGAATCTACAACAAAGTTTTTCAACACTCGATTAAAACGCTCAACTTGCCCATTTTCGTGTGGTTCATAAAGAGAAGTTCTGACATGTTTGATATTACAGGACTGTAAAAATGATTGCATCTCTGACGAGACTAATTGAACTCCGTTGTCTGATACTAAAACAGAAGGACAACCCTCTCTGGAAAATACTTCCTGAAAAAATTTAATAATGACCTCAGAAGTAATCTTAGATACAAATTTCACTTCTGGCCATTTGGAATGGTAATCTATAATTACCAGAGCAAAACGAGAGGACTCAGGTAAAATGTTGAAAGGACCAGAGATATCAAAGGCAATTTTTTTCCATGGAAATTCAGGCCACGCTACAGATTTAAGAGGAGGAACAAAGGTCTTCAACATTTTATCTTTGTCACAACACTCACTGCATTCTCTAACCACACGATCCACGAATCTATCTAAACCTGGCCACCAAAAGTTCAATCTAATAAGGCGCTTCATTGCAGAAATTCCCGGATGGGACTTATGTGCTAACTTGAGTATAAGATCCTGAACTCCAATAGGTGGAATACACTTGTCACCTTTAAAAACTAAATTTCCTTCACAAAACAATTCTTCAGCAACATTAAAGAATGGCATGATATCTTCTCTGACATTAGCTTTATTGGGCCAACCTTCCAACAAATATTTCCTTAAAGTATTCAGTCTATTATCTTTCTCCTGACATTTGAACCAAAATTGTTCAGTAATTTCTTGATACTGTGTACCAATAAAATCTTGTAAATTAGACACAAATTCCATATCTTTACACCCAGATATACCTTCAACCACACTAAGACATGGAAGACGTGATAGGCAATCAGCTGTGACATTTTTCTTTCCTGGTATGTATTCAACTGTGAAACTATACTCCTGTAGTCTTGATGTTAACCGTGCAATTCTCGCTGTAGAGTTCCATCCTCCACCTACTGAAAGAATATGAATAAGGGGCTTGTGGTCAGTTCTTAATATGAACTTGCTTCCCCAAATATAAATCCTATTGTGTTCAATTGCCCACACACATGACAGTAGCTCTCGCTCGATAACTGCATATCTGCGTTCCGTTTCATTCAAGGTCCTGGATGAGAAAGCAACATTCCACTCTGACACACCATCAGTTTGAGACAAAACACACCCTAAACCATATAAACTCGCATCTGTGGTGATAATACATTGTTTGCCCATCCTAAAAGGTCCCAAAGTTGGTGATTTACAATATCTTTTTTTATCTCACTAAAAGCCTTTTCTTGTTCTGAGTCCCAAACAAACTCATTCTTTTGCCTTAACAATTTTCTTAAAGGCTCCATTTTAGTGGCAAAGTTAGCAACAAACTTGCTGTAGTATTCGCACATTCCTGAAAAGGATAAAAGTTGTTCGTTAGTACTAGGAGCTGGGGCATTGAGAATGGCCTCAACATTGGATTTTTTAGGAATCAAACCTTTTCCTGAAAGCGTATGTCCCAGATACTCAATAGATTTTTTAAATAGATTGCATTTATGTGCTTTAAGTGTGAGACCATGCCTTTGTAATCTGGAGCAAACCTCATTAAGATGTGCAGAGTGTTCATCAGTATTTTTAGAAAAGATCAAAATATCATCTTGAAAGCACTTAACAAAAGCATCAAGATCTCTGAATATTTGAAACATTACACGTTGGAAAACAGAAGCAGCTGAAGCTAAACCGAATGGCATTCTTCTGTATTGAAATAGACCAAGGGGTGTAATAAAGGCAGTGAATTTTCTGGAATCTTCCGTCAGCTCTATTTGGTGGTACGCTGACCTAAGATCTAAAGTAGAAAAAATCTGCGCACCATCAAACAGGGAAACAAGTTCATTGATATTTGGGAGCGGATGGCAGTCTATAATAATATTAGAATTGAGAGCTCTCAAATCAATACAGACTCTCAACTTTTGATCTTGTTTACGTACGAGAACTATGGGTGAAACCCATTCTGAGGACTCTATAGGTTCAATGATGTTATCTTTTAATAGTTCATCCAACATATCTTTTAACTCAGACCTGATATTTAGAGGTACGCCTCTTAATTTCTGCTTAACTGGAATGGCTCCATCTTTTAGTACTATTTTGTGTGCAAACCCTTTCAATTTCCCCAGTTGATCACAAAATACTTTATTAAATTTACTGCTCCACAATGAAGTGACATCCTCTCTCCCATCACTAATGGTGTTGACCATTTCTTGGTCGCTACAAAGCTCAATAGGATCTTTAGCACGTGGATTCAACTTGATGCCAAGCTCCCATTGATCTTGCCACCCTAAAACATTTATACCTTTGATAGCAATGTATAGTTTGATGTGAGCCAACCTACCCCTGAAGGTTATAGGGACACATAAAAATCCTTCAATAGAAATGTCGCCTCCGTTAAAACTTTCTGCTTAAATATATGATGGTTGTAATTTGGAAAAATCACATATTCCTTGTAACATTTCATTAAAATATTGTTTAGTAATGATGGTCCATGGGGATCCTGAATCCACCATCAGTTCAATTTCTATACCCAATATGTTAAACATACACTTAGGTGATCTCCTACTAATTGAAACAACAGTACCTCTTTGGATGATAGAGACAACATATCCTGTATCCAGTTCTTGTGTTGTGGTTTCAGGAGTATTAATAGAAGAAACTTTGGCAGAAGTGGAAGTGGGAAAATTAGAAAAGGTGCGTGGAAATCCCGCTCGCCCTTGTGTATTGAAGCGTTTTTCTCTACAAACATTTGCAAAATGACCTATTTTTCCACAAATAGTACAGGTTTTATTTAGGGCGGGACACCCTTGGAAAGAGGCAATATGGGATCTGTTTCCACATCTGAAACAAGAAACTGAATTACTGTTATAATCAGGTTTTCTAAATTTGTTACTTGACGTACTCTTGATACCCCCATGTGTAGTGGGCCAATCTCTTCCTTCATTTTTGGGCTTAACAAGGCATACTTCTTCCTCAACATTGGTTTTACTAGAACTGGTATTTTGTTTCTCTACAATGTTCATCCATTTTTCAGACATTTCTGAAGATTTAGCAATGGCAATGCTCTCTTCTAGGGTAGGATCACCTAAGCACCACAACTTATCTTGGACCTTTTTGTTTTTAACATGAACAATAATTTGGTCCCTTATCATCTCATCGGCCATTGTACCGAAATTGCAGCGTAAAGTTAATGCTCTAAGGGCAGTGAGAAAATCATCAAACGATTCATTCTGTTCTTGTGCTCTGGTATAAAATTTGAAACGATTAAGAGCAATATTTGCAGTGGGTTTAAATCTTTTCTCTAGTCTGGCAAGTGCTTCAGAATATACATTAAGATTATCACCACTTCCAGAGGGTAGTACAATGAGGGGTAAAGTTCTAAAAATGTCTTGCCCTTCTGAGCCCAAATAGTGTAACAAAATACTTTTCTTTCTCTCTGCGCCCATTCGCTCTCCATCAATAGCTTTCATGTAATTGAAAAACTCCTCTTTCCATCTTGCCCAAGGTAAAGGAGGATCACCTTTAACTTGTAAAAATTTTGCAGGGGGATCAAATTGCATATTAATTAATTCTATGACAGTAAATTGTGAAATAATACAGTAAAGTTATGGATTGTATCGAAATGTAAATGTAAAAGATATTATGGACACATTTGTAGTAAGTTATTGAAAATATACTGTAAATTATTGATGAAAAAAATATGAATATAACGTTGTACAGTCAAAATTAACTGTAGCTGTAGTAAATGTTGTAAATAGCGGTTAGTAGTAATGTTATATTACTGAAGAAAGAAGTTCCTGGATATAATGTTGATAATTGTACCTTTGTGCACAGATAAAATCAAACGGTTCCACAAATCAGGGATTTGATGTTTATGATGCGCTGATCATCAAAATTATTGAGCGCTGTGTAAAATTGAAGAAACGCCGATGCAAACAGCTTCTACGCTGTGAGGGAAACGGAAAATTAGGCTTCCGTGTGAAATCAGCGTTGCTAGGAAACGAAGCAAACAAAATGGCTGCACGTTGCACGCAGCGTCTGTGCGTGTCACGCTGTATGCGTTGCGTGTGACAGCGATTGAACTAGAAGCGCAGTACGTCGTTGATGAACTGGTGGCTAGGCAACGCAGAGTCGTCACAGCTAGGCGCAGACGTCACGGAGCTTGCTTGACAACAGTGTCCAAGTAGCGAGCTGGAACTTTAGCGTGATGTATGTTCCGCAGCTGGGCAGCAGGTAACAAGCTGGAATCTTCAACGAGGCTTGGTCGTTAGGCAGAGTTGAAAGATGTAGAAGCAGCAATCAATGCAAAATAACACGTAGATTCTTCCAGAAGGTGGGAAATCGAAGGTACACATCCAGGGAAATACACTAAAATTAAAGTGAAGTGTATTAAACGAATTTTTCTTCAGGAAAGGCCAAAATTCCAAAAAAAGCCATAAAGAAGTTAAAATTGAAGTAAGATGGGGTTCACTCCGCTCCTGTGCTGTAGATGGCTGGAGTCCTCGTCGCCAAATTTTGTAATAATCCAGGAAACAGGTAAATTTGCAAGTAGGTTTATTCATCAGCACAGCATCATGTAGTCAGCTACAAGTCCAATAACAACTGACATTGAGATGCAGAATGCATCATTAGGAAAGTTCTGAGAACCAGAACACTGTACAGAAAGGCTCATGCACTTAAAGGGGAAGTAATAAAGGACAGAGAAACTATGCAGGATGTAACACAAATACATAACTAAATTAGTTTTATGTACATCAACACTTGAAAGCCTGAGTTTCTAAATATGTATCCATGCTTGTACATATGTGATGTTATACAATACAATTGTATATCTCTTTATTATTTTCTATATGTATGTATACCTTTTTTACATAGTTATGTATCTATATATGTATTGCTTTACACACACTGCAGATAAAAAAATGATCAACTCTCTCCAATTCACTATTTCATGTCTCAGCCTATACCTCTTTCACTATGCCCTCAACCTCCACTCTTCGACTCATCCCAAACCAAATTTTACTACTATGATCTCCCAAATAACCCTTTCTAGACTCCTCCCTTCTATATCCCTCCTTTATCCTATTCAATGCAACTAAAAGACTAACTTGTTCACTGCTCCAGTTAGCATCTTATGTTTCCCTATACTAGTCCACCACTAATCCACTGTGTTTCCCGCAATAGCAAGCAACTCACAGAAAAGTGATTCAATGCCTCATCAGGGATAGTAGGTGTTACATAAATTCAATTATAATTACAGTAAAATTTCTTTACTCAGATGTCATTGGTCAGAAACAGTTAATCAGAAATCTTTTACTAAAAAAGCTGCATAGCCTTTCTATTGACAGTTCTGTTTTCAACTTTTCATACTTTTACATGTAGGATTACATCCTCCTCAGCAGAAATGAGGGCAACAATGTCTGGGGCTGTTTCACAACTTCCATCTTGTGCCATATAAGACCAGGAGCAATCTAAAATGGATTTTCCTAATAACAGAATACAAATATCTTTGCTAACAGGATTCCTGCTACTAGATATACATACACACACTCAACATTCAGAGAGAGATGTAAGTTTGTGGTCTGGTCATGACGCATGAGTGAAATTTTACTCGTACTGGCCTGTAGGCATTTTGCCCATATCCTTGAAGAGGTAAAATATAGGCCTGGGCAGAGTTCTACTCCGTAGAACTCAGCAAAGTGCAGCAAAAACTCACCTGTGCTCCGCGGAGTTCCACCAGCAGAGCACTCTATTAAGTTGCGCTGCTTGTACCTATTTTAAGTGCTGGGAGTTTGTCCAGCACTGTAAAATCAGAGCAAACAGCACTCAGTGTTGCACCGGAGGGCGCTGCTGCTTTCTGCAGCTCGAATAGACCTTCTACTCAAGAGGCAGCTTCCTCAACGCGAGCGGCAAATTTTTCAACATGAGCTGTCGCAACCTGCCGCACCCATGCGCGCTGAGAAATCTCGCAGGGAGGTCTACCACATGATTTTTTCTTGCGAGCAATTCGCCAACATAACATTGCTGAGCTGCGTGAAACAAAACTCCCTTCTGCGTCACTTCATGGAGTTTTGCAGAGCTCTGTACTCCGCGAAGAATGCAGAGTGGGAAACATACTTTAAACTCCACCAGCAACACAGTAATGCAAATGTGGTTGCTATTCTGCATTGGATGGACAGATAATATATATGGACAAACTGATTCTTGAGGCAGTAGCACTAACTTTACGGTAGGATGGGCAATTCGCTAATGTTCCGTGCTCCCATGGAGCAAAACAACACAAAACATTGAACCAATTCACTTACCATTACAAGCACAAAGTTACGCAGCACCATACGAGTGCCTGCCCAGCCCTTAGTAAACCTATGTCAGGATGTTTACTTTTCCACTGCCTCACATATAGATCTTGGACTGAATACTACCTCAACACTTGTAAAGTGTAGACGAAAAATAATCTGTACTTTTCCTTTCTCGTCTCTTCTCGAAATCATGCTTGCACGTTCTCACTTTAAAATATCTAGACAACCATATTCATATGCAAATTGACCTCTGCTAGGAAAGTGGAAGTTTAGCAAACGCATTCTTTCTTGCTCAAAGTCAATGTACTTTTCATCAACGGCGCAATGCCGCCATCTCGTGGGTTTGTAAGAATTTTCATTTTAAATATACAAAACGTTCTGGCAGCAAGTATTTGTGTTCATTCAACTACTCTGTTGTGTGAAATTACTAAAACAAAATAGATACCCCCCTGGAGTTCCAATGGCTTCAACCACTGATCTGCTTCAGGTGACTATACAGCATACCCACACAATATTAATACTGGATTTGGAATCTGAATCTGATCAGCCTCAGAATCCTATGGGAATCTGCAAACTACTCATCTCACATTGACATGAATGCATATGCATAATCTCATTTAAACCAGCCCAGTCAAATAATTCTCTACCACAGACCCAAGCCCCACTTCTAGGTGTGGGTAAAATTAAAATTACGCTGATGAAAGTCCTAAATGTTGCGTACTGTAAAATTAAACAAAATTGCTCAGAAATTGGCATTGTGCAGTTTTCACCCTCGGGAGACTAGCTGTTCATTACAAGTCTTGCAGACAAACAGTTTATCTGTTAATCCGTCTCCTGCTAATGCCTGGAGTGACTATTTTACCTAAGATGTGTACTTGGGGTGAAAAAAGTTACTTCAGAAGCCCGCAAACCATATTCCACTCTGAAAGTGTAATGAAATGTACCAAAAGTTTGCCAAAAATTTACACAATTTAGCACACTCACATCCGGCCCGGCTCCTGGATAGAGGATCTGGGTGGTCCATAAAGATGAGTGGGGCTGTCCAGAGCCTCCGAGGTGTCTGACAGCTGAGGCTGCAATGCTGGACGATCTGGTAAGGATGTGAGCTGCATACGATACCCACTGCCAAGTTCAGTCTACTATGTTTTAACTGTGTATTTCTGGAGGTTTAAACCTATTGGCTTGATTTCTTATGCTCTCTTCAGCTTGCCCTTCTTTCTCTCTGACTTACACTCCTCTCTCGCCAGCTTCACCCTCCTTCGTCTCCACTTCACCCACAGCTGTCTCGCTTAACCCACTCTCCACTTCCCCTAACGCCCTCTCTTCACCTCATCCTACTCTCTCTGCCTTATCCACCTGTTTGCCTGCTGTGTCCTTCTTTCTCCACTTCACCCTCATATTTGTCTCACCTCACCCTCCTCTCTTCCCGCCTTCTCCCACTCTCACTCTCTCCTGACCTCGCCATCCTCTCACTGTGTGTCAACTTACTCTCATTCCAATTCACCCTTCTACGTCTATCTCACCCTTCCCTCTTCACCTCACCCTTCTCTCTCCCTTCCTCAACCTTCATGCTTTCCCTCTCCTTTTTCTCTGTACCTTGCTCTCGCCTCACTCTTGCTCATCCTCCTCTGTCTATATGACAAGCCCTCCTTCTCTCCCCCACAACTTCCTCCTTTTTTCAGTATCCTCTCTCCTGTCTTAGCCTTCTTCTCATTAGCCTCCTGTTCAGCCGCGGCCCGTGCAGGTAAGAGATGTGGGGCAGTGGGACCGATTTGAGGGGGATTCGATAGACGACCACAAGGGAAAATTAAATAAATATTTTTCCCTCGTCCTCTGTTGGGATGTACGTCGTTACAACGCAAGCTTTTACCACGCATGCCTTTACGACGCAACCTTTACAACGCAAACCATTACAACGCATAGTGCTTAGGGGAGCTGGATAGTGAATAGTTTAATTTACTATTCCAACTCCAGTCCCCGTGGACACTAGGGAAGGTGTTGGATAGTAAATTAAATCTATTCCCTATCCTAGAGCACCCCCCAGCGCAATGCGTTGTAATGGTTTTCGGTGTAATAGTTGCGTCGTAAAGGCACTGCGCTGTAAAAGTTGCGTTGTAAAGGATGTTTACCCCTCTGTTGATATGCCCCCCCTCCCCCGCCCCACCGCTCTTACCTGCACAGGCCACTGCAGCTCCTGTATCTCTGCCTCCCCTTCCCCTCTCTCCAAAGCACCTTGGACTGTCCATCTCGCCCTCTCCGTCAGCCTCAACTTCACTGCTGCTGCCTCTGTGGTAATGGTTTTGTGTATGTATCAGAATGAGGGATGTGCATGTGCTTGTGTGGGTGCATGGGTGTGAGTAATCAGTCCTGGCACTTTTGCATCCCTATATCTCGTCTTCACTGGTAGCTCCCCACATTCCTTTTAGTTGCCTAATAATCTATTTTGGTGTTAAACAGATTCTATGGAGCTGTAAGCTTTGCCAGGACAGTGTTAGTGAGTATAAATGTAAAAATAATTATGTAATACTGTCACAAATTATCCCACGTTACGTTGAGTAATTTGCCTTTTCTTGCCACATAATTTAGTCAACCCTGACGCACAATTTAGTTTTCCCCAGCCGCATAATTCCAGTAGCCCTGGCCATAAGTAAGGAATATTGTCAATGCAGAAAGAAAATATAACAAAAACATTACTAAAATATATATCCTGACGGTATGCACATTTTCACATACTTTTGTTGCAATGGCAAAATTCTTCACACCGTTCTGGCATATAAATGTTTTCATCTCTTAATTACTGTGTGATAGGAGATTGCGGTCTCGATATAGTGGGAATGCGTCAGGTACCCTTCCTGCTAACACATGCACAGTATTAGTGATCCTACTCTGTACTCTAAATGAGGCCTGACAAACCACAAGTTTGGCTTCCACTCTTCCAAACTCTAAGGGCCTAATTTACAAACCCATTGCACTGCTGATGCATCACTTTGTTTGACCCACTGGCAGCGCAATGGGCTGGCCCATATTTACAAGGCCATGTAAAGTTATCCTGTGTCTCTTTTCATGGCCTTGTACATATGGGCACCTTTCACACATTACTCTGCGTGAAAGGGGAGTTCCATGAGTAAACATTGTTTACAACGTGGTGATTACACCGCAGTGCCTTTATAACGCTGCCATTACCACGCAAGACGTTACTACGACTTGCGCTGGATGGCGCTGTTGGGCAAGGAATGTTGTAATTTAATATTCCAACACCTTCCCTACTGTTACGTGGACTGGTGTTGGAATATAAAATTATAAGATTCCAAAATCCACTCCCTCCAACGCAAGTCGTTGTAACGACTTGCGTTGTAATGCCCGCGTTGTCAAGTACCGCGATCTTTTAGATCGCGTTGTACTGACATACATCCCGTTCCATGGGTGTTGCTGTTGTTGTTCCCACGCAACATCCATGGAACCTGAAACATTCCCAGATTTACAACATTTTGTAAAGCTAAGAAAGCGTCAGAATCCTAGGGCTCCCCAGGGGAGGCCTAGAAGTGGTGCAACGAGGAGAAATACATTGATTTCTCCATGTTTTTTCCTCTTTCTATGTATGCTGTATTCTGCAGCATGCATAGAAAGAGGAAAATGCCATCAATTATTGTTTTTTATTGCAGGAAAGAGTCCCTTTCTGCACAAAAACAACGCAGGCACCCTTGCAACATGACGCAAGGATGCCTGCACTGGTGCATGCCAGCCAGCTGTGTGCCTGGGGAATGCAAATGGATGCATCATAACGTTGTTAATACGATGCATCCATGTGCTTTTAAAATTACGCTGCATGGCGCAGCATAATGGCCTGCAGGGCAGCGCTGCATCATTTTACAGTATTTGAGTCCTTAAAGGAGCACCCTAGTCCTAACCAATCTGAGAGAGAGATTGTTGGCATCACCCAATATATCCATACAAAGAAAATTAACATAGGAGAGCACAGCATAGGACAGCCTGTAACACATGGGTGAAGAGCCACTGGAGGCTAAATTTTAGGGTCTCAAGAAAGTTGAGTGACATTCAATGTGTTGGCACGTACATGTCTTTAGTTACCTAAAGTATCCTAAATAGGAAATATTTCCTTGAAATATGAGTTATAGAATTCCATTTTAGTGTTACGTGACCGATTGTGTCTAAATTGTGTGGTGTATATATACTTGGTTTCGGGAAATGATGCATTTTTGGGTCATACAATTTTTCCCAGGCGCCTCTGTGGATGTAGCTTTCATTACAAGGTCCGATTCACAAGGAACTCCTGACAAAATTTAGAAATCTGCCCCCTTGGATTTGCTCCTATGCATGTACCATACTGTTGACTTTTTGAGGATTGCCTTCAACCCCCAAAATAAAAAAAAAATTCAATACATGAATCAGGATGTGGGATTTCTAATTGCATGTGACTTTTTTAAAATGAGTGAAATTCGCCACTGTTAAACGGGTCCAGAGTGAGTTCCCATAAATTTCCCAGTTCTTGGGACTTCACTGGCTTTTCAGGGCCCCTTGTTTTGTGTACCCTTCCCCGTACGTCTCCTTAAACTTGTATGGTCGAATCAACAATAGCAGATTTTTCTACATCGTTAGTGCATTTTTTCCTCTGCAAACATTCTATACTTGAGGACCTTTGCTCCGTTAATAGCTTATTTTCCACAAATAACACATATGTAAGTTTGCAAATACCTTTGTGAATTGTACCCACGACGTCCCCTTCTAAGGGGATCCCCGGTCCAGATACATTTTACAATGAGCACGTCATGTTTTCCGTTCAGACTGATTCTTATGTCACGGAGTACGTCGTGTTATGTGAATTATCTGCCTGCGTCATGCACATATTTCTAATCAATATCTTACCTCCCTTTCAGCCTCATCATTGCTGGCAGCTCCGGCCTGATCTAAAATAACACGTAAAACAGGAAAGGAAAAAAATGACAGAGCAGTGAGAAAAGTGTTCTGCGTCACACAGGACTATATTTTATTCTGGAAAGCAGTCCAACATGGTAAACAGTCTGATACATGCAACTCCTTCTACCTGCCTATACATTTTATTCATTAACGTTGTGTTCAAATTCCTTAAGGCAGAAAGACCAATCTTGACATGGTATTGAAAACTAAGCAAGCAGGGGGCATATCAGCAAGGGATTTATCTCCGTTTTTTTGGCTTTAAAAGCCTAAAAAGCGACGATAAAACTGTCGCCCTATCAACAACAGGGTGCTAACATGCAAAATCGCATGTTAGCACCCTTTTTTACTACGCCTCCTTTTGCATCTCTAATGATATGCAAAGTAGGCATTCCTGCCGAAAATAACTGGAGAAATGTCGCTAACCGACATTTCTCCAATTATCAATCTGCACGCTAACAAGCATAGCGATAAGAAAAGTAGCGCTAAACTCGGCTATCGCTACTTTCCTAATGCCTGCTTTTAGTTTGACTTAGAATGATATCCAATGGAAGGTGGATATTATGGTTAAGTATGCCATGCCCTATCAACAATGTAGCACCAAACGTTGTGCGATTATCGTTGGAATCCCAGTGATAATTGTACATTTGGCAGCTAACTAGGGTATTTTTATCGCTCTGGAGATAAGCGACCCTGATAGCGCATTAACTCTGCGATAAAAACAAGCGATATCCGGCGATAATTATCCTAGCTCTAAGTGCGCTTAGCGATAATTATCGCCGGGTGTTGATGATATGCCCCCAGGTTCTTTCACAGATCGATGCCTGCACTCATTATGACACTATGAACTCAGGAGCAGAGATAACCCTCTAAAGCCCCTGCAACTGCCCGGTCACTGCATGCTCTGCATAGAGTTTTACCACCCCTATGCAACCTCCTTGGCGTATGCAATGTGAAGGTCAACTGGAAGATGTCTGTCTGCGTTCAATCCCCCCTTTATGACATGCGTCACTGTTAGTTCTGCAGGGAGCTCACCCTTACTTCCTGTATGATGTGTTACTATAGGCTCTGGCAAAACTGAAGGTTCGCCTGCCTGATTTGGAGTTCAGTATTTCAACAGAGGAGATTACTCTGTATCCACTGATGACTTGCTTCTCTGACGACCCAACAGAGTAAAGGCCGTCGGCAGTTATGACACTTTTTTGCCAGCCCTGTTTAGATTGGAAGAACAATGGCAAGTTTGCACTGTCCATCATCGCCAGGTAAAACCAGGCAGTAAGGGACAGGGTTTCATTGCTTTGCGATTTTGTTTTAAAAAAATTGAGAAAAAAAACATTGAAAGTTTGTCGTATGGCTCTGTCATGTTGACAAATCCATCCATAAAACTTCCAATGCATTGACAGGAACCACTGATATAGTGGTTCCTGCCCATGCATGAGGTGTCCACTGAACCGGCGGACATCTCTAAATTTAGTGAGCAGCTTACTCTCTCTCAGCGACTGCGTTCTTTACTCTGTGGCCGTGACGGAGTAAATCCCATCAGCCAAGCTCTAAATTGGACCCAAGTCTGTTTGGTGATGTTCCATTCTATGGTCTGCAGAGAGCTCACTCTCTCACCCCTATGTGACTTGTGTCATTTTAAACTCTGCAATGAGATTTTCCCCACTTCTCCTGTGTGAGCCTGTCACTTTGATTCGAGCTCTCTCTCACCTCTTCCGCGCGGCTTCAGTTAGTGTGAGCACTCAACTGTGCTCTCTCACCGCTCCTGTAAGACTTGTGTATATGTACGTTCAATAGAGAACTCTCTCTTTCATCCCTACTTTGTGACTTGTGGCTCTGTAAACTCTGCAGGGAGCTCTCCCTTACTCCTCCTGTGTGACTCTGCAAGACGCTATCTCCCACCTCTGCAGTGCAATTCATCTTAAAGTGTAATTTCTTCAGGGAGTTCTCTCTCATGACCCTCCTGTGTGAATTGTTTCACTGTAATTTCCCAACTTTGTGACTCGTTCCATTGTGAGCTCTGCAGACCAGTAGCGGCTCCTGGAGGGAGTGCTGCGGGCGGTGAGGCAGAGCTGGGAAGGGGCAGGGTGGGGGGTAGTAAACTACGGCATACGGCTGAACAGAGTTAAGTAACTAACTAAATAAATCAAACGAATTACATTGCGCGTGCTGCATCGCCATTTGCAAAAGATAATTGCTCTTGTGATGTTGCTTTTAAATCCCGCCCATAAGCGTGGCAGCTCGATACAATATGGTTGTTGCAGTCTTTGATTGTTAAAGTCCCACAATCAAAGACTGCAACAACCATAATGCATCGAGCTGCCATGCCTATGGGCGGGATTTAAGCAACATCACAAGAGCAATTATCTTTTGCCGCTGTAACTCCTCGGAAACCATTCCTGAGATCAAGGGCGACAGGACGCCCGAAACGCATATGGAACTTATGGTAGATGAGCTGTGTCCGCGAGAGTGTTTTCGAATGCTGCATTGTCAAAAAATAAGCTGCGACACGCCGTGTGTGGAATATTCAATTTTGGGTGTTTTGCGAATTGAATATGTGGCGGCCTACCCAGGTCGCGAAGACACCCCCCTGCTGATGTGCGGGTCCGGCGCAGTCACTAGTACAGCGCAAAAGGAATGTTGTGTGTATTGGCAGGGTGAAAATGCAGCAGGACAAAACCCTTTGTGAGTAAACACAGCGAACCCAATCGGGATTTTTTAACTGTGTGAAGGAGACTGAGCAGTGGTTCCCATTGTGGGACTTTAATAATCAAAGACTGCAACAACCATAATGCATCAAGCTGCCACGCCTATGGGCAGGATTTAAAAGCAACATCACAAGTGCAATTATCTTTTGCAAATGGCGATGCAGCACGCGCAATGTAATTCGTTTGATTTATTTAGTTAGTTACTTTATATATATATGTATATATATCTGCATACCTACATATTAAATGTACACACATCCGTTAAAATCTATCAGTGATCTCATGCACGACATGGAAATACTTCCCATACAGGATCAGAACAACAACACATTTCTAACCACACACTCTGTGCAGTGTATAGGGCTACCCCTATGTACTCAAGGGCTTGCACACACCACACAGGGGAAGTACGTGCTATATAAAAACGTTATATGACCTGTATGCCGTGTGCAACTCCAAGCTCTACTGGGTATTCCCTCTCATGCCGCGTTTCTGCATGACTTGTGTTACTGTTCTACAGAGATGTCACTCTGATCCCAATCCTGTAGGATTTTCACTGGTGTAAGATCTGCAGAGAGCTCCCTCTCACTTAGTGTGCTAGTATACATTTTTTCTGTACTTGCATCACTTTTGCAAATGTTACCTGTATTTACAAGCCCCTTGCGCCGATGGCACATCACTTTTTCCCATAGTGAAAGTGACGCCCTGGCGTTGCATGGGGTTTGTAAATAAGCCCCTTACTCTCTTTTTAATACTTGCCCGGCGACTTACTCTGTTTTTGGCTGAGCCACTGAGCACGTTGTCATGTCTTCAAAAGAGTGGGCATGTCAAGTGAAAGAACGATACTCATTGGTTTGCTTCCTTACTGTTGTCTGCTTGGAAGCCATTTTGTGTTCACGTGCCCTGGTGAACCTTGAAGGTCTATCGCCAGACACAGTTTTCTCACACTGGAAGATAATCCAAGCACCAGATGTTCAGTTCCCCAAGCTCTCTGATCAGCTCCCGCTATCAATGATTGCATTTCTAGTTGATAACTATATTAATATCAGCGTTGATAAACCATGTAAATAATGTTCACACCTTGAATAGTCAAGAAAAATCAACACCGCCTCTTAATAACAGGGAACACTTTAGGCATTAGGAAAAGTCTCATCACCCCATGCAGGGCCGGCGCTAGGCATGGGCAGAGTGGGCAGCCGCCCAGGGCCTCGCGGCTGTGTAACTGTGAGGGGTCCCCCCACGGGCCCATCAACCTTTGAAATGGTGCCATTGTAAGAGTAACAGGTGGGGGAGCCCCCTCCCTTGGGGTTTGCAGCCGTGGTGCAATGCGCGAGGCCCACGGCGGGGGCCCCCTCACTCCCTGGCTGCCATGGACTGAAAGTGCAATATGACACCCCATCCCTTTCAGATGCTGCAGTGCAGATTGGGCCCTGATCAGCCTAATCGCTGCATCTGCATAACAGCAGTTAGGGAGATGCTTGAATTGGCGTGAGGTGTGAAGTGAGCCCTGCCCCTCCATGAAAGAAACGCAGAGCAACCTGCAGGGCTCACAACACAAAAACTTAGAGTGATCTCACATTACATAAGGCGCTGCTCCTTCTATGAAGAAATAGATAAAGGGCTTATTATTCTTTTCTTTTTTTGCAACTCTGTTTTTTTTTCTCAAACAAGCATGTTCATCCAAAAGAAACATAAAAGGAGTTGAACATAAATAATAACTCCAGTTATAAGCGCTTGGTGTTTTTTATTTTCATGTAATTTATATGAACCGAAGGAAGAATGAGCAATTCGCTCTTTAAAAGTTACGTTGGGATGCTAACATTCGGTTAGGGGAAGCGATGAAGGGGTGATCCCACATCCATCCTTATCACCCCAAGGGGAGTGCAATGAACCCTCCAAGATACACCCAAGTCATATAACCCCTCAGGCCACTCACCATTCATTGCTTTACGCATCTGAAAAGTAATATGAGAGCAGTTGTGTAACACAAAATGATGGGGTCCCTCACTACAGAATGTGATAATCGGCCCCAGAGTCTCCCACATCTCACAGATATTCATTGGCTTTAGGCTGAATGGGAGGCCCCTGGAGGGATGGGGCCCTCAGAATTGTTGTGGGCCCATCTGTGCTGCAGGGGACTGTATTGCGCCCAGGCACAAGACGTGAAGCAAGGTAAGAAGCCGGAGAGAAGAGTGGTGAATAGCAGGGTATGTAGGGGAGAGGTGGAAGCTTGAGAGGCAGAAACAGTGAATGGAGAGTAGAGGTGATAGAGATAAAACATGAAGGGGGAGATTTTCAAACCTTTTGTGCAGGGTTTGCGTCATAAAAGTGACGTTAACCAGCGTACATTTTTTTGCTGCTATTTTCTTTCCAGCGAAAACTTGTTTTGTGCTGGAAAGCACCCTCTAAGTAGTGCAAAGAAGCGCAAAGCACTGCTTTGCGTTACTTTGCGCCAAGGGGGTGGTACATGGGCGTGCCCATGTAACCACCCATGCCCTTTGAAGCAAAACCATATTTACAAAAATTTGTGAACATGGTTTTGCGACAAAAGTTAACGCCCCTTCAAAGGAGGCGCTAACAAGAGAAATGCTTTAATTTCTCCAGGCTTTTACGACTTTGCATGCGCACTACACTGCGCAGCACGTATGTAAAGTGGGAAAAGCGTAGTATCGTACCCAGCATAGTATTTTGCACAAGAAGGGTACCCTTCTGTACAAAACCTATGCAACACTCATGCACACACCCTAGCGCTTCAGCGCTAAGGTGTGTGCATGGCGCACAGAGCTGAAACGAGTGACGGTGCAAGGGAAAGGGGAGGAGAGAGCCAAGTGTTTGAAGATATGGTGCTCTCCTGCTCCCTGGCTGTCGCGCAGTGCAGCGCAGCCGCACGGGGGGTGGAGGGGGAGGCTGCGATGCGTCACATGACTTTTTTCGGAATATCCCCAAAAGAGTTGAGCATGGAGGGGCGAGGTGGACATGAGGGACGCAGAACCCGTGAACAAAGTAGAAGAGAAAGATGAAAGGCAGTGCTTGATAGGCGAGGTAGATATAAGGGAAGCAGAACCCTCAGGAAAACTTAATTGTCATAGAGAGGGAATGGTGAGTGTTGGATATAAGAGGGCAAGACAACCAAGAGCAGGTAAGAGGCTAGG
Source organism: Lissotriton helveticus (assembly GCF_964261635.1). Taxonomy (NCBI): domain Eukaryota; kingdom Metazoa; phylum Chordata; class Amphibia; order Caudata; family Salamandridae; genus Lissotriton; species Lissotriton helveticus. Next base: position 614,404,122 of record NC_136068.1, read on the forward strand.
GGTAGAGAGGAAGGGAAGAGGTAACTTTCAGAAAGGTAGAACCAGTGAGAGAAGGCTAGAGACTGCAGAGAGATGAGAGGTGGAGAGCTCAGCAGGTAGGTAGGAGGTGGGTGTAATATAGGCAGGATTTGTGAGAAAGGTAAGAGACAGTAGTTAAGATAAAGTGAAGTGTAGAGCATGGAAGGTAGACATGGATTTATGAGACAAACAGTGAGACAAAATAAGAGGTAAGGGGATCAAAGAGGAGAGGTGGATGCAAAGGGGACAGACCAGCAAAGAAATCTTAGGAGTCTGAAGGAAGAAATGAGAGAAGAATGGCAGTACATGGATGCGGTATGTAGATGTAAGAGAGGCAGAACAATCAAGAAAGCTTATACAGAGAAGAGAGATGGAATGATGAGATGTGGATGTAGAAGGCCAAAATCTGTGAAAAAGGTAAGAGGCAGGGGGGGAGATGAGGCATACAGCATGGAGGAGAAAGATGGATATAAGGACATAACGAGAAAGAGAAGCAACAAAGCTGGGGATAGCAGAGAGATTGATGTAAAAGGGGCAGAATCCATGAAATAAAGTTTGAGGAAGAGATGATAATATGAATGAATAATGAATGGAAATAGGTGGTGTAAGAGGCAAAATCTGTGAGAAAAGATTAGAGTGTTCAAGAGGATGAAAATCGAGAGAAGATGGAAATGGGGCAGAACCAGTGACAAAAGTTATAAGGCTGGGGGAGAGATGAGCAGTGAAGATAGCGTAGTAGAGTTTGATGGAAGAGTGGCAGAATCAGCAAGAGGAGAGAGGAAGGAAGTAAGGGGAGAGTTGTATGTAATGAAGTAGGAGCAGAAAGAAAAGATAAAAGGAAAGGGAAGAAGTTAAAGGCATGGCTGGATTTAGGATGGCATAACCAGCAAAGAAGATAAAGACTGGGTAGAGAGTTGGGATGTGAAGAGTAGGACAGAGAAGAGAGATGTGGATTTAAGAGGGGAGGAATCAGCAAGTGAATATCAGAGGCAAGGTGGAAAGATGAGAGGTAAAGAGTAGAGCATGGAGGTGTGAGGGTCAAGATGGATGTAAGAGTGGCAAAACCAAAGAGTAAAGGTAAAAGGCTTGGGCATTGGGGGAAAGATAATATGTTAAAAGGAGAGCATGCAGAATGAGGTGGATGTAAGAGGGGCTGAACCAGCAAGAGAAGAAAGTAGGCTGAGCAAGAGGTGAGGTAAAAAGTAAAGCACAGAGGAGAGAGGTGAATGCAAGTGGGCAGAACCAGCAAAAAAAGTAGGATGCTGGAGGAGAGGTAAAATTGTCTTTGAACTAGCATGTGCTGCTAAGTACATTGAGCCTTCTGCCAAAGTTTTCAATTACCTGCCTCTTCATTTTCCAAGTGCCATCTCATCCTCTTATTTGTGCTTTCTGTTTACTGGAGCATTTTCAGGTCGCTCACCCGAACCATCATGGATCCCTTTATGTTGATGTCCATGCCTGCTAAAACCAAATGCCTTAACCTTGAACTTCATTGGTGCAACTGGAGTATCAGGGAGCCACCTGAAGATCCACTGTATAGATATGGGACAGTCTGTCTTAGAATTTTATTCATGCACTAATTTGGAAACATTGGTTTTGGAGAGATAGAGGCATAGCTTTTAAACCCCGTTTGACGTGTTGCATTTCCACATAATACAGATTTAAAATATTTGCACTTATTTTATTAGGGCTATTATTTGTATTTGTTGCCATCTCAGTGATGTACACATTAGAGAGGTAGCTTCTTGCAAAGCTACTTCAACAGTGCCAAAAAATGATTAGTCAGTGGACACTTCTTATGATGTCACTTGCTATGATACTACATTTTATGCAAATTAGAGGGGGCCTCACATGTTCCTATCCTGCCCGGGGCCCCACGAATCCTAGGACCGGCCCTGACCCCATGTGGGACGCAGAAACACCACAAGATAATAGGCAGCAGAACATACAGAAACAACAAATACCACGCTTCTTTTTTAAGCATTGGCTACAAAAAAAGTCTTTACGTGGATTGTGTGAGGATCAAGTGGATCCACAGGCTGTGGTGCTGGTGGCATGACATCAGTCGCCCAAACCGCACAACGCCCACCCTACTTTTACTGTACAACCGGTAATTCAGGCTGAAAACCACTGCAGGCCTGCAAGGTGGGCCAGTTATGGTTTCCAAAGAAAATCCACCAAAGCAGGACTTGTTTTTAAAAAACAAAAACATGTAAAATTCCCCAACGCGCTGTGACTTTTCTTCCAGAGCCGTTCATAATGATATTTTTTCCTGCCGGGGTTCATGTTTGGCTGGCCCAGGCAAGAAGAGACATTGTTGGGGGTACCATCTTAAACAGGGTTTTAGAGGGCAGGGCGATGGTGGTCCAGTGATGAATACCCTCATTGGATCTTACAAATAAATGAGATGAGGAAACGATTAGGAGGGCGGACGGACACTGTCAACTTTGAGAAAATGCCACTATACTACCATTCATTTTTTAATGCCCCCCGTTGCTATACATGTTATACTTACACGCCATGCCTCCTGCCTAGCCCAAAACACGACCCCCTACGTATAGCAGCCAATTCAAAATCATCAGAGATCCATACCTCAACATACTATACTGTATAGTATAGTACCGTCCAGTACTATATGTCCCTCAGGGCATGGCAATGAGGAGTGCATAGGCGCTGCGATGCCACACTGTAGGCGGAGTGTTGGCTCCACAAATGCCAAACAACAGTAGCAATTGCCATGTTTATATAATGTCAACATTAAGCCAACAAGAATAGCACATTGAATTCTGCCTCACGAAAGCAACCATGTTCGTAGCTGCAAATGGTGCAGCAGGTGCAGTGGCACCCGGGCCTAGATGACTGTGGGTCCCCACCATGTTTTCTGTTACTTATCTTTGCTCCCAAACTAGCGGTCAGGGGTTGTTTTCTTTGCTTGCACTAGCGTGTATAGCTATGGTGACCAGATTTTGAGAAGCAAAACAGGGGTAGGTCACACATAAAAGTAGGAATAAAGTCTTTCATGTACTTTTATGTTTGGTCTGCTCCGGTTTTGTGCAGCCATGTTAGAGTAAATACGCCTGTGTCTGGTGTGTGCGTGTGTGTAAAAAAAAAAAAATGATTATGTGAAATAGCCTCTAGAAATCGGCCGTTCTTCAATCAGTTAACCACTGGCTCACATAACAATTTAATTGAATCCTGGTGTCTTTTAGCTCGAGATCTGTCGCCGGTTAGAGTCACTTTTATTTCGACGCCTTACCTGTGACGCAGTAGATCATCGCTACAAGGAAAAGCAGGACCCCTGCCACCTTCATCGTTCCTGGGTTGATTTTTTGTGTGCTTCGACGACTGAAATTCTATGACTGATAGAAAGCAAGGCCTTGGGAGCACTCCCTATATAATATTTTTTGAGACACACGGGGATCATCTATTCACGGTTTCTTTGTTATTCATTAACTAAGCAGTTTAGATTCACTTTGAACTCGTGATAAAGAGGAAAATGTGTAATCTTGCAAACACCTGTTAAACCCTCTGAGCTGTCACCCAGTCATTACTTAGACTAGTCTGAAGGACATGTTACGGTTTCAGATGTCTGATACTCATAGAACAAATAGCCGCGTGACGCAGTCCACGTGGAACAGCGTGTCCATGTCTTTAAATTTACAAGTCCATGGGGCATATTATCAAGGGCCTTATCGACGCTTTAGCGGGACTTTTCCCGCTAAAGCGGCAATAATTTCATCGCCCTATTAGCAAGCTGCCGCTAACAGCAGTTAGCAACAGTTTGTAGGCGATAGCGAGCGGTTTGGGGCCCGCTTTGCATGTCAGCAATATTTATTGCTAATTACATGGAAAGTGGGCGTACCCAACCTGTTAGCGACTGAAAGCAGTCGCTAACATCGCTATCGCCTATTATCAAATTAGCTAAGCGCATTTAGCGATAAATATCGCTAGTTGTTGATAATATGCCCCCATGTTTTTAAATAAGAGAGAAAGACGGGGGTCATCACGGGAATTCTGTTCAGACCCATATTTTTCAACATTTCAGACACCGCAATATAGCAAGCCACCTTGCTACGCTGTTCTGCTTGAAAGAAGAAGGGCATGGAGAATGCGCCATTTTTAATATTATATGACGCAATCCTGTTCTCTGCCTGCGCTGGTGCACCAATCTCCGCCTAACGCAAACCCAGGAACCCTTGCACCATGGTATAAGGGTGCCTGCATTGTAGGCAGGATTATTTTTGTGCAGGAAGGGAATCCTTCCTGCACAAAAACAATCATCCGAGCACTGGCTAACGCAACTTGAGGGGGGCCTCCGTGCAAGGCACTTGGAGGGGCCACTCCAGGCTCAATCAGGAGCTCTGCAGCCAGAGTGCTGTGCTGAGGGGACCCCTAGAGTTTGGGTCCCCCCCCCCGCTCAGAGTGCTACGCCCCTGCCTCCCAGGCATTTTCCTCTTTCTAAGTGGGATGCAGAACGCAGCCCACTTAGAAAGAGGAAACAAGAAATAAAGATATTTCTCCCCGTTGCACCTCTGATGGGGAGGAATACAATTCTGATGCAATTCCAGGTCAACCAATGCTGGTAAATAAGAGAATGTGTCTTAATGCATGGGAACACTCTTGCTACACCCATGGCACGCCCCCTGCAGCAGAGTAGCGCCTTTGTGCTGCATTGCGTTTCTCTAGATTCATCAAGCCGCGCAGGCCCACGCAAGGTGGCCTTACATGACTTGATAAATCTTATTTAGGTTTTGCATCACTCTTGCGTCCCCTTCCGTAGCGAAAGGGCAACGCAAAACCTTCATAAATATGGGCCTCCATGTCTATGTATTTTTTTTATTACCCAAATTGTAGCAAAACTTTACCCGTTTGTGTAGCACCATATTTTTTGTCTTGTAAAGTCATTATAAATAAACAGTAAATATCTGTCATTCATCACCAAGATATCCTTGGGTGAGCATGCGCTTTGCAAATAGACGTTATGTTAAGTCATCAGGGAACTACACATCTGCCGGATGTATCGGGCAGGAGAGCCTATCTGGGTAATGATTACATTGTTATGGGCCAGATTTGTCAAGGTTTTGTGTCGCCCTTGCGTCATGCAAGGTGGCACAAGAGAAACACAAAACCTAAGTGAGATTTAACAAGCCACGCAAAGCCCACTTGTTTGGCCCTGCATGACTTGATACATCTGGAATAATGCAAGAGAGCGCAAATCGCTGGCTGGCATAACGAGGAGCAATATATTTAGATCTCCTCGTTTTACTCTCTTTTTCTGTGTGCTGTGTTCTGCAGCACACAGAGAAAGAGGAAAATGTCTCTGAGGATTGTTTTTTGCACAGAAACTATTGCCTTCCTGCACAAAAACGATCCTGCCTACAACACAGGCAACCTTGCACCATGATGCAAGGGTGCCTGCATTGGCACTAGGCAGCCAAAAGTGTGCCAGCACTAGGAAAGGACAGGGATGTGCTGTATAATGTTTAATACAAAGCAAACACAAGGAGATGATGGACGGAGCGCTGAAACTTTTCAGACTCTCACCTAAGTCACAGATCTTGGTTGAATCCATAATTGTTCTTTATCTCACTGCCCCTTCCCTCACATGCATGGCAATGCAGCCAGGTGGCTTGCTGCATTGAGCTGCATGAAAAAATTATAAACATGGGCCTATGTTTGTAGCAATATTCCGTTCTCTCTTTCCTTACACCGTAAACTTGACAGGTTCTGTGGTCATGATAACTCTCACCTTACTCAACACTCTGTGATGTACACCACTCAACACTTCACTCTATAATTCCTTGGAATCATTAATTTCATCACACTCTTACTTCACATTGACTCTTTACTTCCAGAAAGTCGAATCACTATTCTATCTCTATTCTTAGCCAACTTGGGGAAAAAAGCCTGTTAAAGTGAAGGTGTTGAGAAACTAATTGTATTTCAGTGAAAGGATGTGCCACACTTTTTCAACCATGTCCTCTGTATGCTAGTTCTTAATTTGAGCCAGTGCTTTCTGGTGTTTTCTCCCATGCACAGCCAGCACTGTGCACAGGCCATTAAAACTCCCCAGCCACGGAGCGAGGCTGGTGCAGCTGCACGGTCAGATTTGCTGCATGCTGCTAGTATGCTTGCTTTGGCGTGAGTCAGTGCTGGTCTTCAGGGTGGGGGAAGGCTGGGTGTGTTGTGTCATGCGCAGGATAACCTGCACGCACGATGAAGTGGGAGCATAATTTCAGCGGTGCCAGCCAGCGATCTGTGCTTTCCAGTGTAGCTGAAGCTGCAAGGTTAGATAAGTTGTGCGTGCGCTATTTCACACACAACTGCTATCCTACAGATAACAGAGTGACAGAATAGTGCTTGGCCGTGGGACACCATAAACAAATTCCTGCACAACAGCACCCACAGGAAACTGCCCAGTAACTGCCTGCCTCAGGAGACCAGACAAGGCCTTGCAGCGTAATAACAAAATACGGGAAGCAGCTGAGGGTTAGACGAAAGTGAAAAAATGTCTTCCTGCTAGTCAGCATATTAGTACCTCGCTCCTACTTGTCCCAGTACCGTCTCGTCCCTATCACACACGTCCTCTCCCTTCTGCAATGGGCACCATTGCAGCCACAAGCGCCTTGAAGAACACCTCCCATCCCTGCCACTGTGACTGTGCCCCACTGCTACCTCTGACAGTGCCCCGCTCTCCACAGTGGCCTTCAGGTATTAATTATCACAACGTCGTTGTAACTCCAGTGGTTATGCCGATTGGCATCACTATGCCAGGCATTTCAACGACGTCGAAATGACGTGTGGTTATAACAAATGCTTTATAAAATGCTCTAGGGCGGTGCAAACGGGGACTTTTTTATGTTTATTTTTTTTAAAGCACCTGGGGCCATGTTCCTCGTCCCAGCAAGTTTAAAGCATCAATAAAAATGTCAAGGATGCTCGGGTGAGAGAGAGAGGGGAGAGAGGGGAGAAAGAGGGGAGCTTTGTTTGGTAGTAGAAGTTTTGTAAGTTTTGACTCCTCGTAGTAGAGGGTTAATATGCCTGCTGCAATGAACGTGTTGCATTTAGGTGACAAACAGCATATACTATAAATAGCTCAATGGGTTATCGCTTTTGTCGGAGAGATCCATGCAATGTAATGAATATATTAGAGCTAAATGTTTTTTGCCCGGTCTTTCCTTATCCTAATATTGCAAAAAGGGTTCATTTGGGTAGAAATACATTCTTATTATTAAAGGCCCGCAGCATACTCAGGAAATACCTGCAAAAGTTATCTAGTTTTCCTTGCAGCACAGCCAGTCCCACAGGCCCCATTCCTCGTGGACTTACCCCTTCGGTTTCACTGCACACCAGTGGCGGCTCCTTCGCGGAGGCGGAGGAGCAATGCCCGCTGTCTTGGAGCAGGAAAAGAAAGGAAAAAAAAAATTATAATAACTAATGTTATTATCATTTTATTTTGTCCTGCTTTGGCAGCTTGCGTGAGGGGGCGGGGTGGGGCTGAAGAGCAGGGTAGGAATGGTGCAACCCTCCCAAGTGTGCTTTGACTTTTTGGTTGTCCCTCTTGGGCCACCCAAACCAGTGATGTGCACTTCTCCTTACTCCATGTCACAAAACTAGGTTTAATACCCGAGTATTATTCTGTAAATATTTTTTTTCTTAGAATTCGTTTTTTAAAAACCTGTAAATTTGTAATAGTTTAAAAAAAAACTTGTTGTAATGGAATATACATTTATTTTTAGGGATAGGATGTGAGAGGAATTAGGGGTGTAAGGTGGGAAAGTATATTAATATGTGAGTACTAATTAAAAAACCCGGGTATTAATCAGGAAATTTATAAGGCATAGAATTTACAAATAAAGTAGTTTATTGTAAACACTCACTATAACAGTTTATATGCTTACTTAAGGGACAGGGTGCCATAGGAAAAAAGGGATTTTGGGTGGGGGAGTGTGGTAATACTCGAGTACTAATGTAAATACCTATGTTTTAGTCAGAAAATTCATATGGCAAGAAATTTAAAAATGAAGAGAGTTGTTAAATGTTAAACAAAAAGAAACACTTGCTATAACATATTAGACCCTTATTTGAAGGGGCTGGATACTAGAGGAATAAGTGGTTTGGGGTGGGGAAGTATATTAATACTTAGGTACTTATTGTTGTACCTGTGTATTAACAAATTATTTTTTGGCCTTTTAACCCCTTTAGTGCTAAGGCACCTCAGGGATTTCCATTGAATTTCCATTGAAATGAATGTAAACTGCATGACGAGCTGACCTTGTCATTAGCATGGAAGTGGTTAAAATAGAATTAAAGCAAGAGCTAACATTTAAAAAAAATTGTTACTCAATTTTATTATTTTGAAAAGCAAACAAAGTGACAGCACACACATTACAAAGTAATGCGAAGTAGCCTACAAAAGGCATTATAAACCACAGCCGTAGTAGTAATATTCAGGCGATCCCTCGAAACTAAAGAGCAACACATGGATACATTAGAATGTAAGTGGAATAGGTTTAATACAATAGATTTACCCATTTGCCCCAGATCCTGTGAAATTTTGCTGGGCATCGACGTGCCTCGAATAGGGGTTTCTCCTGAGCAGCGCACCATTCAACGCCTCCATGCCATTTTCATAAGCTAGGAGGATTGACCTGTGCCCAAGCGGCCACAATATCATGTTTGGCCACCGCGACTGCCATCCCAAGAAATTGCTTATCTGCCCCAGAGCCATCCAAGCCATCTAACACTCCAAGAAGGAGACGTAGGAACATTTTAAAAATTAATGGAAACACTTGCTATAAAGGTTGAGATACTTGCTTTCAGGAGCGGAATGCCAAAGGAAAAAGTTGTTGCGGGAGGGGAACTGTATTAATACTTGGGTATTAATTTAAATACCTAGGTATTAATGTGAAATATATATTACCTGTGATTTCAAAAGTAAGCCATTGTTAATCTATGAATCAAACTGTCTCAACTTATGTTCTGAGTTGGGATATTTTTGAAAAGAAGGATTTTGGATAGTTACAAACAGTAACAATATCCTTTTTAAATTACTTAAATGATTCATTTGGGAGTCTATAAATTTGAAGTAAAAAAAAAAGCAAAACAAATCACACTTTTCCACAATTAAATAATATTATTAACTTATCCTTTCTACACACCTATATTTAAAAGAACAAGTACATTTTCAGAAGATCATTAACTTTTGGCATAAAAAAGACACTTGGGGGCCTATTAGGACGGCGGGTGGATCGCCCCTGCTGGGCCGGCGGTAGCCACTGCTGGCCCGGCGGGGGCGACCCACCCGCCATCCATACCTGAAAGACCCTCCACCATATTAGTATGGCTTGGGGGTCCTCTGCGGACATAAAGATTGTCCGCCACTTTTCCATCGGTCGACTCGTCGTACGGGCGGAAAAGGGGCATGAAAAGGTGGCGGCATCTGCAAGACACTGCCATCCATATCACGATGCAGGTGGAGAGCAGCCATTCCATGGCAGCGTTGCCGCCATGGAAAGGCATGAAGTTTTTGCAGTTGGGGGCCAATTGCGGGCCCCCAGGGTATTGGGTGGTGGGGGGTGCACATGGGGGTAACTATGGTACCTCCTGCATTTGAATGCACAAGGTGGCAGGCACCGCGCGGTGCCTGTCACATTGTGCATGCAAATGCACAATATGCATTTTTTACATTGCAGCAGGTGCTGCTTACAGCACAGCACCGCCCACCGCAATGTAAAAAAGGTAGGATGCGCCGGCCAGTGTGGCAGGCCCATCCTGATTTCAATGGCAGGACCACCGCAACATGGGCGGTCGGTCCCTTTCTACATCGTAATAGGCCCCTTGGTTTGCAAGGCAATTTTTTTTTATTGACTAATACATTTGTAGGAGTAAAAAAAAAAGATGTTGTTGATTTTCATGAAAGAACACTATCATTTAAAGTGAACATTTTATGTACAATTTAAAATATTTAACAATTTAATTTAAAGGAAAAATAGTTACATTGCATCAAATGATAAAAAATATTTTTTAAACATAAGAAACATGACTCAATAATGCCTATAAAGTTTATATACTTCAAAAGGGGATGCTTTCAGCATCAAATGGAAGACAAACAACAGTAGTGGTAAGGTAGAAAGTCTTGAGGCACATAATTATTGTACATTACTGGCTATCTTTACTCTAAGGCAGAAGTGTTAAGTATTTAGCTTGTCAGTGTGTTTTAAAAATATGTGAATTATGTCATAACCATAAAGTAACATTCCATGTATGTTTTATCAGTTCACCCTCACAACTGAGTGAATTTTTTTTTTTTACAATGCATATACACAAGAACAAAAAATATTATAGAGGAGATGTAAACCACTAATAAAACAATAAAAATCTGAATTTGGTTAAAAAACAAAAATTCAAATGACAATTTAACTGTGGGGGAATTTGAAAACAGGCAAGTAATCTACTGGTAAGGGTATTAGTATGAACGATGTAGAATGTATGGAAGACTCTCCAGGTAGTCTGAAGCCACCATTAACAAAAACGTTTGTAATTTGGCCAATAGTTATTGAAACAGTTCCTTGCTTTTTTTATTAAATACATGGATTCAGGCTACTTGCAAGTGATTGCGCATTTCTTATTTCTTGAAAACTCTGTTCCTTCTTCCAAATTTTCAAGAAAGGGTACAGGTTGGGATGATGTTTGCCAATTGCTTTGTTGAAGGAATTGTGCCATCCCTCAATGGCATTGTTAGTTTATGCGCCTCCTTCTAAACAGGTTGTGTAACATTCCACCATTCAGTTGCGTATTTTGGCTTCCTTCCGCGACCCGGCATGCTTAGAGAGCCAATCCAGGTATCCTTAAAGTAATGTAGTAGGGGTGCCAATTTTTCTTCATTTTTGATAAAATATTCAGATTCAGAAAAATTGCAGGAGGACCAAAAGCTAACGTTGTTACCTTACATAATTCAAATTGAAGTTTACTGTTTGAAAACTAATCCTTAACTAAGGATTTTTTTAATTTTATGCCAAAATGCCTGAGAAAAGTGAAAAAAACATCCTTGAATTTGGCATTCAGGATATAATTTGGTTGTCATTGTTAATGCAAAGTCAATTATCACTTTCCTAGGACTTTTTTGCATTGTTTTTGCTTTAACTACAGACAAAGGGGCAGATTTACAAGACCCTTGCTCCACTTTTGCGTAATTTTTCCCATGCTAAAAATGAAGCAACAGTGGCGCAGGGGGCTTGTAAATCTGCCCCAAAAATTCTAAATAGGTTGAGGATTGCTTATCAGGTAGTAAACTATATACTAATGGTACAGTGGTATTACTAATGTTTGCATGAATAGTGCACATGTGGAAAAATTGATTGGGTGTAGACTTGAAGGTCCCATCCATCATCGTGCTAAAAATCAGTATCCTTTTAAGAGGGTTTTCATTGTCATGCAGAGGAGATGGTTCATTACGAAGAGTTAAAGTTAGTTCAAGGGGTATGTTAATGTCGGAGTATGTTTGTGGGGTTACACGTTACTGTTATCTTCTTTGACCCATTCTACAGAAATTAGGAATGGAAGGCATACTTCTAGCAACATGCATGGAATGTTTTGTGATGCCCCTTGCAAAACTGAGTCACAGGGATCATTAGTGGTGAATGCAAGCATTTTTATATGTTGAACATGTTCTCTCACTTTGATCTCCATTGCAGAGGCAAAGTGGTTATGCTTTTTTGTACTAACAGCAGTCTGCCCCAGAGTAACCGCTCTGCCTGTGCAATGGGATGAGTGATAATGCACACACTTCAAATAATTCCTGGACTCAGTTGTATTCTCCTTACAGTAAAGATAGCCATTGTACTTTCAACAGCCTGTTTCCACTCATGGATTCTATGTAACTTTCTTCACAGGAAGTTGCCATTTTGCTCAGCTCTACAAACACAAAATGAAACAATAACAGAAATGTAATTAACTTTGCAGTTTTCCTTTAATTTTTCACCTGCTGTAAGAGAGTGCTAACAATCTGCATGAGATGAAGATGGTAAAAAAACTCATTGTTTGTGGATGCTGAAATTCAGATTCATTGATACCTGCTAATTGTCAATTGGGAGGAAAGTGCAAATTATTTTTGTCCTAATAATTAAAGAGTTAAGTATTGTGTTTACCTCTCAAAAGTTTTGCTTTGTAAACATATTGAAGGTAGATTGGTAGTTGAGCTGCAATTTCAGGTTTGTAGGTGCAAAGGTGCAACTCTTCTTTCGTTGTTTTGTCAAGCGGATCGTTGTTTTTTGGAGACATTGTAAACTTGATAAAAAACAATACATTTCTGTGTACCAAAAGGACAAGTTCATCTTAGAAAAAAAACCTTTGTATTTATCTGCATGTTCTAGGAAACAAAATTGTTTACAATCCAACTTCAGTGCCAAGAAAATAATCTAGAATATATTTAGAATATGAACACGGGTGTCAGTTAGTTTCCAGCCCCTGCTTTGAGGTGTGCCACAGGTGGAGTGAGAATAAGTAATGAGACCTCAAATGTTCATTGTGGACTGCCAAAAGTAAAATCCATCCACAGTCACTGCACTGCACCTGTACTGAGTTTTACCCGTCAGCGGTGTTAGAATAGTAACTTATGCCCAACGTCATGGTCCAGCACCTTGTTGGAAAGTGGATTATTAGTAGGGGCAAATGTATATCTGCCACTGGCAATAACGCCACAAACACAGTATAGGGCTCAGAATAGGTCTTAAAAAATTATTTCTATGCTCAACCCTTGGTAGCTTGGCTGCGAGCAGGCATGCTTAACTTCAAAGACAGGTATGTAAAGCATTTAAAAACACAATTTCAGTGAATAATCATGACACAATACAAAATAAAAATCCCATACCAATTTATAAAAATAGGAAATATTTGTTATCTTTAGAATGACACCAAAACAACAAAAATCCAATGTAGGGAACCGGAGATTTAGTTTCTTTGCAAAGATTTAGCAATTTCTAGCTCATAGAAACCTATAGCACCTTATGAGGACATCTGGTCATGATAGACCGGTATAAAGTCAAACTTTCAGGCCGACCGCAAGGGACCCCTGGGCTGCTATCCCTCGCGGTAGGTCTCAGTCACAGTTTTTACCTTCTAACCTAGAAACTTTTCTGGAGCTTTTCTTCTTGGGGTCTCTCGAAGCTCTCAGCCAGTCTGTATTAACTCTGACTAATCAGGACAGACCACTGGAAGGCTGAATCTGGGCTTACAAGCAAGAAAGCCTTATAATGTCTTGTAGGTACGTTTCAGCAGAAATTCAACAATCTAACATTGTTGGTTTAATTAATACCATTCTAGGAAGTCTTTGAATGTTTTTTTTAGACTTTTCCTATCAAGAGTCATTAATTAATAACTTCTTGCTAAGTTAGCCTATGTGTCATGGGATTTGAAATGGGAACATTTACTTGGGCCATTTTCCAGCACCAGGGCTTATAATACATATGTTATAAGTACTCTACATATACCTACAGGACTCCCACCCCAGGAACACCTAGGGGAGACTTTAAGGGTTCTGAATGTATAAAAAATATTGCAGATACTCCCTCCACAGTGCGCCTACCACCAAAGTTGATTTTGGGCATCACTTTATCACAATGCGGGGAGTAAAATGTGCAATTTTACTCAACCCAGAGCATATAAAACTCATTTTGTAAGGGTCCTCCTTATAAATACCTGACCCCCCACCACTGGGACACCTAGGAGAGACCCTGGGGGTACCCACTATGCCCACATATTGTATGTTATCCATATTATAAGTCCCCCAAAAACCATAGATGAGTTTGAGCACAATTTGCTTTTTAGAAGCAGCCCTGCAACACAGGGCTACTTTTAAACTGACCTCAGGCTTCAGCAGTGCACACATGCAAGTTGAGAAAGTGCTGCTGGCCTCTAAACTACCATGCCCTATTGTATACTTGGGACTGATAGGTAGTTTCCATCGTCCTGCCCTATTATGTACTAGAGCCTTATAGGGTAGGTCATGCCAATCACAGGGGTATCCCAACCCATAGTGTAGCCTACTGTATATAGGTGTTTTCACTGTATTCTAAGCATGTCTCTTTCAGTATAGCACTGGCACTGGGCCTGGTCAGTCAGAGTCCAGGGTCAGTAAGAGTCAGTTACCAACAGTATCAGTCAACAAAAAGTTGGGGGGGGGTTGCCCAGTGCACAGGGTGTCTTTCCAACACACCTGCACTAAGTTTTGCCCCCAGCGGAGTTAGAATAGTATGTATGCCCCTTCTCATGATACTACACCTGCCCTGAGCTTTGACCCCAGCGGAGTTCGAATAGTAATTTAAAACCCACATCATGGTCCAGCACCTGCCCTTAATTTTGCCCCCAGCGGTGTTAGAATAGTAATATATGCCCCCCTATCATGGTCCAGCACCTGCTCTGAGATGTGCCCCCAGTGGAGTTAAACTGTAATTTATAACCCACATCATGGTCCATCATATGCCCTAAATTTTGCCCCTAGCAGTGTTAGAATTGTAACTTATTCCCAACGTCATGGTCTATCACCTGCCTTTGAGTTTTGTCCCCCGCGGAGTTAGAATAGTAATATATGCCACCTGTCATGGTTCAGCACCTGTGCTGTGTTTTGCCCCCAGCAGTGTTAGAATAGCGATTTAAACCCTATCACACTCTTGCGACTGCTCTGGAAAGTACCCATTGTGTTAGAGTAGGTAAACTGAATCCAAATGCATTGGTCAACAGCTGCCTGGAGAACTGCTTTCTAATTACTTATATTCAGAAAACAATACAATTGGTAAAACATGTATTCATCTTTTTTCATAGAAAATACACTGCATGTTTTTTTTCCTAATTATTACTACTTATTACTTACAATGACATCACTATTTTCCACTGTTGTGAGTAGCAGTACTCTTCTCCTTGTAACTATGCCTCTGGACAGTTTACATCCCCTGTGGGAAAATGTGGCATCTGTAAATATTCTGCAAGTGTAGTTCCAAAACCTTGTGTGCCCCCCTAAACAAGGAAAATTGTCACACCTTGTCTTGAGCATGAAGATACTGCAAATTTCTAGCCATAAGAATAATCCTCTGATTGCTTATAAACCTTAATTAGCTCCCTTCTGGTACTCCTTACTACATGATGGTGTTTTTTTGTCAACACTTTGCACTGCACAATAATCTACAGAACATGATTATGATACATATTTAACCTTTTTTTTAATAAATGTTACCTTTATAGCGATTCTGCAATCATGTAAAATATGCCACTCGACGTTGAAAGTCCTCAGTCTGGTGTTTTGTTGATGAATTCAAACTCCAAAAACAGGAATAAATAGGAGTAACCAGGTAGGAGACTGAAACAACAGTATTTTTTCTTTAACTTTTAAATAATATTTCCACTTGTATTAATTAAAAGGTATTGGTTTCGACGCGGTTAATCATGTCAACCTTCTATCCATCCTGCAAAATAAAATGGGTTTCTCTGATCTGGTGCTGAAATGGTTCTCATCCTTCCTTCATCCCAGAACACAAAGAGTCAAGGCAAACCACTACCTCTCCCAGCCCTCTACTGTTCTCATGGGGGTCCCCCTTTCTCCTATCCTATTCAACCTCTTCTTGGAACCTCTTGCTAACGCACTAAACTCCACGAACATTCTCTTCCACATGTATGCTGACGACACACAAATATACTTGAAAATCGCATCCCCGGACAACATCCTCTCACTCAACACTATCCTAACGTCTAATCAAAATTGGTTAACCGAGAACCATCTCCTGCTCAACACCTCCAAAACGGAGTTCCTGCTCATCTCCCCTCCGAACCATCCCCCCAAGCTAGATCTCTGGCTAACTCACCTCACTGCCTTCAACTGCACGCCGATCATCATAGACTCAGCCAAATCTTTCAGAGTTACCTTGGACAAGCACCTGAATATGAATATTCATATCAGCAATGTATGTAAGGGAGCAAACCACTTGATAAGGACTCTCAGAAATATCAAACCTTTTCCTCCACAAAGTGACTTCAAGCAGGTGGTCCAAGCGCTTGTCTTGCCGAGGCTAGACTATGGCAGTGCTACCCTCTGTGGCCTTCCCAAATACGCCCTTGCTCCACTAAGGGCCTCGCTGCACACCACAGGTAGACTGGTGACAGGTTCCAAACAAAACAAGCACATATACCCAGTCTTAAAATCTGTCAATTGGCTACCCTTTGAAGCATGAATTCAGCTAAAGATTGCAGTTCTGGTGCACAAAGCCATCCACTTCAAGACTCCCAGGTACCTGGTGCAAAAACGTGAACTATCCTGTGGCGAGAGAGCTTCACGAAGTGCCACAACTTACCTCCTGAAACCTCTCATCCTTAGAAAAAAGGGAACTTATCACCGAGCCTTCTCTGGTGCTGCCCCAAAGATATGGAACTCTCTCCCACCGGAAGTACGCAGACTCTCCTCTACGACGGAGTTCAAAATGGAAGCTAAGAGTTTTCTGATGAGCAAATTCCTACCCTAAGTGGCTAGGCTCACTTGACTGGTTGACTTTGTTGCTATCACCAGGATTACCTCCATTTGATATGGCTCCTCTTTACTGTATATTTTTATCCCCTTTTGTTGTTTGAATTCATCAACTTACTGTATTATTTTCCTTTTCCCAACTGATGTTGATACCTCATTCATGTCGTCTCTTTCATACTTCTGTAAAGCGCTCTGATATCTTTTGAGATCTTGTTCCCGCTATATACAACTTTATAAATAAAATAAAAATAAATAAATTGCTTCAGTTTGTTTAAAAAGTACTTACAAAACCACTAGGTGGCACTGTCTCCTTCAACAAAACTTTTCTGCAGCTAACCTATTAGAAGGCTCTGGTGCTCTTCAGTAGCAGACAGCAACTGAACACACAATGGTGGACAGCTATCTTTTATATGTTTCAGTAAAGATTATTATTTTTGATTACTAAAATTTGATTTGCACTGCTATTTTAAAAACAAATTCACAAATGACCGAAAGTTTGTGTCTTTTTTAGACATTTTATTTTTCCAAAAACATTACCAATATTCAAACAGCACCATTTTACGTTGGTGAGCCTCCTTTTATTTTGTATGAAAGATAGTTAGGACTATCAGGCTTTATCGTCACAGTTTTAATGCAGGATCAAACGACCTTAAAACCCAGGGTGCAGTTGATTCTGCGTTAAGCTTCCTGAACTTGACATGGTTGAAGCGGTATGTTTAAAGGTCATTTCTCACGAGTTGCTCAATTACAGGCATATTTCGTTGCAATGGTGTTCATGACAAAAAACTGTTCATACTAATTAAAATACAAAGTAATACACTTGTGATAAAAGCGTGGGGAACTAGGTCTGTCGGGGCAGATCTACAAGGAAGTGCCGCAGTGCAGCAACTCAAGCCCTTTGGCTGCGCCACGCTGCGGCACTACCGAAGCACAGGAATGCAACATATTTACAATAATATGCTGCATTCCTGTGCTCTCCCCTGCGCTGGCACACAACCTGCAGCCATGAGCCGGCGCAGGCACCCTTGCACCATGATTCAAGGATGCCTGCGTCATGGGGAGATTGTTTTTGTGAAGGAAGGGGCACCTTCCTGACAAAAACAATCACTACAAGCATTTTCCTCTTTCAATACGTGCTGAAGAATGCAGCTCGCTTTTGAAAGAGGAAAAATCGAGGAGAAATAAAAAAATTGCTCCTGGTTGCGCTTTGCTACGCCTCCCCTGTGGATCTGGAAATGTGTCTCGTTCCATGGTTGTTGTGTGGGAACACCAACAGCAACACCCAAGGAACTCCCCTTCCACGCAAAGTGCTGCGTGTGAAGGGGCCATATTTACAAGGAGAGTAAAAGTCACGCAGGGTGGCTTTTCCTCTCCTTATAAATATGGAGAAGTGAAATACACCTCCAGTACATCACAAAAAGTGACGTACTAGTGGCGCAGGGGGGTAGTAAATCTGCGCCTTTGTTTTTCATGTCGGTAAAACATGTTACTTGATTCTGACATACATTCGTGGGATTTTTAGTAATAGCTTAATCCCATTAATTGACTAATCTCTCCCATTGATTTCAGATTCTAGTGGTAACATGGGTAAGGGCGGGAAGAGTGAATTAAACCATACAATTTGGCCAAAAATGACCTAATTGCAAACGTGGTAGAATTAAAATCTGAAATATTAGAGCTAAAAGAAATGGTCAAGGGATTAACACAAATGATTCCATAACCATAATCAGACACCCTGGGTAGGACTTCCTGTAATGGTCATGGAACTGTTGACAAAGGCCCAAAGAGAATGAGAATCCAACGTCCGCCACAATCGAATTCCACTAATATAGGAAATGAGCCAATTGATTCAGTATTTGCAAATTGTTTCCTCAGCCCCTAATACCCTGGAACCAAACTGAATTCACCCTTTTAGGAGAGTTTATGACAGCCAAAAAGTAGTTCCTCAAAAGAGGAGAATTATCATCTAACAATATCTATCCTGGATTCATAATATTGGGAATTCTCACTCCCCTGAGTAACCACAAAACAATGGAATATCCCAAAATCTACCCAACTTAGGGGTGGAGCAAGCCTTGGGTATAACAAGATAGGATCAAAGTTGCCCTACTAATGATTGTTTGTATGACCCATGTCTCAAGACTTGCACCACAAGCAAATGAGAAGGAGGACTCATTAATCTACACGATGACCTACTGGATAAGAGTGGTGAACCATTATAACAATGTGATACGACTGGACATGCTGAAGGCCACCGATTATTCCACCACCCGAGAGCAACCTGTTTAAATCAAGTTAGTATTAAAAACAGAGATATATTGGAAAACTGACTAGGAGCCCTAGATGTTTTCACTACACCTCCACCAAACTCCAAAATTCAGTTCAACCTCAATCCACCCTCCAGAGGCCCACAATACTCCAATTGTGAGGAACTTGGATCACATTGGGAAAACATGTCGGCCGCTTAATACGCGTTCGCAGAGGCTCCCGTTAAAGGAGATCAGAATGTTAATGGAACGCTAAAATAGAATTCCCGTACTGCCCGTAACGGAGGATTAACCGCTGATATAATGCTCCAATGCCTGTAAGGGGTGAAAAAGTGATTAAAGAGTGATTACCGGAGGATCTGTGCTGCGGTGCCTGTGGCGTTGTTTCAGCGGCCCTTCGACTCTTTGGGGTACCGACGTGCTGGGGTGATTATCGGCTGAAAGGAGTCTCGGAAACAGACGCGCTTGCTGGCGAATGTGAATGTGGGAGCCCTGGGTGCCCTGGATGGTTTGCAGACACCAGTGGAGATCGCAGGGTTGCCGATTCAAGACCCCTACTGCGCCTGAGATGCTCGAGAGCTCGGCAGGTGCCGGAGGGCGTTAGCTCTGCGGTCCAGTTACGGAGACCTGTGCAGAGTAAGCACAAGCATGGCAGGCACCAAGGGGGAAGGTGACCAAGCTGCTTGCAAACGGAGAGATAACATGTTCTGGGCTAACTCGGAGGCTAAAGGAGACCCTGGAAGGCGAGCTGTACAGGTCAGTGCAACAGTGGAAAGGTAGAAGAAGGGAAGGGAAACACTGATAGAAAATTAACAAGGAAAAATAGCATTGGGGTTAAAAGTACTGGCCATTTAAATATCTTGAATACGAAATCGCGCACACTCGCAGAAAAAAGGAGAAGACTGTTTAAACATAGGGGGAACTCAGCTTGTAGAAAAGGTGGAAGGGGCAGTGGTTGAGAAGGTCCATCAAAATAGATACCAATTAAGAAGTGGAAGTGGAAAGGGGAAAAGTCGCATGAAGGGGGCACAAAGTACGCCGCAAATAAATAGCGAACCTAAAGAATCTCCCTCTTTGAAGCAAGTGGATACAGTTACAGGAGAGTGGGTAACCCATACAAAGAGAAGATCCAAGGCGAAGAGAGTAGCGATACAAGCACTAAATCTTAAGATTGCTCCCTCTTTGAGGACTTTTTTTTAAGGTAGTTCCTAAAACGTTGTTGTTAAAAAACCCTGCCGTAGCAGCTCCTGGGACTGGCTCATTAAGGGGGCAGGATATAGTAAATACCAACAAATTTCAGGTTCTGGCAGAAATTACTGAACCCCAGGAAGGAGTATTTATAGAGAGAGAGTGGGGCCAAGCTGGGACAGAGGCGCTTTCCACCCCTGAAACAATGGATTCATTCTCTATGCAGCCTCAGCCTCAGATTCAGATTCAGCCTCAGAGACAATCAGAGGCAAAACCCTTTGAAGACCTGATCAAAACCTCTAAAGATGGGGAGATTTGAGCTTAACAGAAACAACCTGATTAGGAAATCAATCACAACCTCAGCCCCAATCACAAGTACAGCCACAATCAGTTGCAGAGCTGATCCAACTACTAACGACTGAAGTAAGGAGTAAATTAAAAACATCTGAGTTGAACCAGAAAGAGATCAGATCTGCATGTGAAAGTCTGGTAAAAAAGTTGGACGACATAGCAGCTAGAACTTCACAGTTGGAAGTTGAAATGAAAGACCTAACACTTCAAACAGAGGTTTATACAAATGAGATCAGTGACCTCAAGGGCAACGAAAGGTTACTGAAGGAAAAAATAGAATCATTGGAAAATAATCACAGAAGATGTAACCTTCATATTTTAAAGATCCCAGAGGGAGCAGAGGGGGAGGACATTATGGCATTTATGGTACATCTGATTAAGGATGGTCTGCAAGTAAAATAGACAGAAGGAGAATTAATTGAAGACATACAGAGGGTCCATAGAGATCCATATAGAATGAATGTAAACAAAGCCAAACCGACGAAAATTCTGGTAAATTTTCATACTTGGGTGCGACAGCACAGTTAAAATGTCCTGCCAACTTACATGTAATGCATAACAACAGGATGCAGATCTTCCACAGGGTAGAGGAAGCGGAGGAATTTCTTAAATTAATATCAGGCGCTGGTACAGGATAGGTGGGACAAAATGTATTTCTGTTATTTTCCTTGGCATGCTATGTCGGGAAAACGATTTTAGCGGTATACCATAAATCGGATGGGCAGGGCATGCATTTGGAATAGATTTCCAGTATCGGGGCCTCCCTAGGCCCTGGCCATCAAGAAAGAAGAGGAGGGTTTTCCAAAGGGAGGGGAATACGGGTAGCTCTTAGTGCACGGGTGTGGGAGCAAAGGGAAAAAAAACAAAAATGGTAGTCCTCTTTATATATCAAAAGTCAGGTAGTAACAGACCCACAAGCTAAGAAATAAAAAGAAATGACAGCAAATCAGAAGCCACAGATAGAATTTCTATTGGGGAATGTAAACAGCCTTAGGGTGAGTCATAGGCGTGAGAGGATCCTGCAGTATCTAAAAGATGCTCCAGCTCAAATGATATTACTCCAAGAGACGCATCAAACCAGTAAGGAAATGAGAGAGCTGCTTAAAAATGGAAAATGGGTACAGAATATGGTAGGCACAGAGCAGCAACTCACTATAAAAGGGGTGGCGATTCTGATAAAAGTCAACCCTCAGATTGCAGTAGTGGAAAGTAGGGTGGACAAGGCTTGAAGGTGGGTGATCGCGAAGATGAGATGCTATGAACAACTATATACAGTAGTCGGATACTATGGGCCTAACCTTGATGGCCCTACCCCATTTGGAAATTTACTCTCGGAATTGTTGGATTTTCCCGACCTGGTCATAATGGCAGGGGATTTTAATGTGGTTCTGAGTGGTAGTCTAGACCGTTCTACCAAAAGCAGAAGTATAACACACAATAAATCAAGATCACTGATAATAAACGCGAAAAAGAATTTAGGATGGTGTGATATATGGAGAGAAAAGATGGGATCTCTAAAGAGTTTCACTTTTAACAATAAAAAATATGGACATCAATCCAGATTAGATCTGTTTTTAGTTAACCAAAATATAAGAAATCAGGTTAGAGACGCAAATCATGTGGGAGAACATATGTCTGATCATTCTGCTATAACGTTGCTCTTGGTACCCCCGAGCTCTGCAACACAACAGAGATGGACTATGGATCATACCATATTGTCTGATGAAGACATGATGGACAAACTAGGGTTGGAGTCTCAGGAATTTTTTGATAATAATTTGGACAGCGCTCCTATTGGGATAGCCTGGGATACCTATAAGGTCTTTTGAAGGGGCAAATACACATCACTTCAGGCATATACAAATAAACAGAGAAAGGCAGAAATAGCAAACATAGAAAACAAAATTCAAAGATTGGAACAAAGGATACAATGTAATGAGATTGAATATGAGGTGGGACAACTATCCATTTAGACCCTCAAAATAAACCTTCTGGCGGTAGTGGAAAGATGGCTACAAGAAAGGTGGCAAGTAAGTAAAATGGCTCACTTCACTTATGGGCTAGGGTGCAGCAAGTTACTCGCATGGAAGATAAAAAGTGATCATGCAAAAAGTTTGATAAAAGAACTAAATTATGGAAATGCAGGGTGTCCTACTAAAGCGAGGTTGCGTCCGCTCCTCCTATGGGCCCGTATCTGGAGAGTCCCTGAATTGTCCAGCTATGCAGATGGCTTAAAATAGATTCTTGCATCGCCTGGCTGGGCGAAGATTCAGTGGCTAAGGGAAGTCAAATATCTTTTAATTAATTTGGGTCTTGAGGATGACTGGGACAACAGATCTGCTCCGCCAAAGATAACACTAAAAAAGTTATTCTGGTCTTGGGTGTCTGAGGGTAGAAAAATGGATGCTAACCTGTGTAGGTCATCGACTGAATTTCTCTTGGTAAAAGCTGTGCCCCTACGAGAGCTATATTTGGACTCCATCACAGTTTCTTGGGATAGGGCCCTCTATTTCAAATTCAGGGTAGGTGTGCTTCCAGTGGGAACTGTGACTGCTAACTGGAAGGTTCCGGCCCAGACCTCGCCCTATTGTCCTTGTTGTTCACACAGATGAGAGACTGTTCCCCATCTGCTGTTTGAATGTGTGGCCTATGCAGCACCTCGTAGCAGATGGTTGAAGCCACTCTGTAGAGCACTTGGGACTAGGTCACACCGGGAGGCCTTAGGAATTCTTAAAATGGACCCTCGCCCCCTGTTTGCTATTGCAATGGCAAAGTTTTTAGGCTGGGCATGGCGCATTAGACTTAATAGACTTTCTTATCTTGTCTGAGTCCATTTTATATTCCTGTACTGTTTTATTGAGTCATATGCCTAGAGTGTTCCATAGAGCTATGTATTTTGTACTGTTCACTTTTTTAACTGTTTTAATGTCTATGTAATGCTTTTAATATATCAAATGAAATCGAAATAAAGCTATAAACAACAACAACTAGAGCGAGGGACAGTACAGAGGCTACTCTATGAAAATATTTTGGGGAAGTGTATGTAGAGGACCTAAGCACGACAAGAAGGGAGGTACAAAATTGGTTAGACCAAGAACTCCCCCGTAAAGTATCCGAGCTTCAAAAAGATGCTCTCAACTGTGCAATAACTGAGGAGGAAAAAAGAAATGCCATCAAAGCAGGGGAAATTAGTAGGGCAGCAGGTCCTGATGGTCTTCCAAAGGAGGTATATAAAAAGTTAGGAAAATATCTAATGCTGGTTTTTGGTAGGCTGCTTTCAGCAGTGTTTGAAAATGGAGAATAGAGTTACCCTTCATGGAATGAAGCCACTGTTACTTTCATACTTAAACCAGAAAAACCACCAGACTGCTGTGACTCTTACAGGCCTATCTTGCTGTTAAACTCGGATTACAAGATCTATTCGAAAATACTAGCAGATAGATTGAATGGGGTAGTGGGAGTACTCCTTCATGAAGATCAGAATGGCTTTGTGCGAGGTAGAAGTATCAAAGATCTAACCTATAGTCTTATTGGTGCCATAGATTTAGCTTCCACAGATAAAAAGCCATTAGCTGTCATTACAGTGGATGCGACCAAGGCGTTTGATTGCGTAAACTGGATTTATTTGCAGGAAATTTTGAGATTGTCCAACTTGGGGGAGAAATTTTATAGGATAATAAATCAGTTATATAAAGACCCCACAGGCAAAATATTAATAAACAGGAATCTATCTAAGACCTTTAATATCTTCAAGGGGACAAGACAGGGGTGCCCACTATCCCCACTACTATTTAATCTTTATATTGAACCCTTAGCTGAGAAAATCAGAAAACATGAGATTGTAATTCCCTTTCAATCTAGAGGCTGGCAAAAGAAAGTGGGATTATATGTGGATGATCTGGTGGTATACACATCAAATCTCAGTCATGCATTACCAGTAGTTTACGATCTGGCTGTGTGTTTTGGGAAGATCTCAGGCTATGAGATAAATCAAGGCAAAACGGTCATAATGGTATGGAATATCACTACACTAGCAAGTTGTGTCAAAAAGGAAATGAGATATCTGGGCATCAGAATTGTTCAGAAAGTAGAACAAATACCTGAAACCAACTTTCAGAAGATTAATAAGGAAATTGGGAAACTTTTACTGGGTTGGTCTCATCTGCCATATGGCCTTCAAAGAAGAGTGGCCTAAAAAGTCCCAGTCAAAAATCACCAGTTTTAGTTCGGCCTCTAAAGGAGTGCGAATCTCATGGAAAAAAATAAGACGACAATATGAGAAAGGGGTTTGAGGTTGTCAGATTTATCTTACTATGCCTGGGTCTTCCTATTAAAAGGAGGGAAAGGTCTGTTCAAGGCACCAGATTGTTCGGAAGTCAGAAAAATGCTTACTGCAATGCTAAGAGATGTAAAAGGGGTAGAATATGGTTTTATCCCTAAATACGGAGACCCATGCTATTTCAAAAAGATACGTCTGAAAACCCTACAGGGCTATGTAATAACATGGTATAAAGTCAGGAGAGAACTAAAAATTAATTATTATAGTGGGATGGCTCCTATTTTTGACTCTCCGGGATCTCCAGAGCGGTCTAAGGACTGTTTGGCTCGTCCACTAAAAGACGAACGAATAGCCACCTGGAGCCAATTGATGTAGACTGGAGCTTTAATATCTTGGGAAGAGGGTCAACAATTAGTTAACAGTCGATTATCAAGATTCAAGTATCTTCAAATAATGAGTTGGAGTCTCACAGATGGTCATGGAGCGGGACTGCCTAATAAATTAGAAACAAGCTTGGCATGTGGTGTAACTCAGAAAAAAGAAGTGGCGAACTGGTACTGGCTGTTAATGGAGATTGCAGATGGCAATTTCAACTTGCCAATGGTGATGTGGGAGAAGAACTTGCCAGGAGAATAGATCGAAGACTTATGGCAAGTATCTTGTGACATGTTATACTCCACAGTACAGCCCGCAAATTTAAGGCAGAAGCACCTTTTTTTGTCTCCACAGGCAATTCTTTTAAAACTTGGAGAAACGCTCCAGGTAAGCAAATCTTGGTTTTCTTTGGGCATCCCGATAATTATGAATCTTTGATAAAAAATACCAAAAAATTGATATTTTATCTAATATTACTCACTCGTAGGGAAATATGCAAAAATTGGGTCAAAGCAACTCCTCTTAATAAAATAGAATGGTGGGCGTCAATAAAATACACCAATAGGTTAGATAGAGTACATAAATGTAAGCAGAATGATTTCTGGCTCCCTTACGAGAACTGGGAACAATCATTTATATAATAGTCCAATGATTAGGCCTCTATAACATATTGCTTAAATACTCTGGTGGTGGCTTACAGATGACTGGGTGAAACAGTCACCTATGGTTGAGTATAGAAGGCAAGGTGTAGAGTGAACCATCCCGGTAAATAAAAGATCACTGATTGGCGCCATCTTGGAGGTGATCAAGGAGTATAACTCTTGTATACCTGGGTAATGAGGACAAAAAAAAATACTCAATTTGTGAGTATGCGTGTTCTAAAGGCGACAGTGAGGGGGCCTAAAAGAGACCTAATTTGGCTAGTGTGGATTGGCTGGAAACAACAGGCATAGACATTCTGCCGAGTGCAAATAATGCTGCAAATTTGATCATTCCCCCTATACAGAGTGAAGTTCCTGGGAAGGAATATATTGATGCATTGCATATACACCCTCCATGGGTGAGTCCAGTTTAGACCCACCAGGACCTATAGACCATAGCCCACCAAAAATGTTGCTTTATTAAGCTGGACTATTTGCAGCATAAAAGCAACGCTGGATGATACTGATTGGGGACAGGTTATTGATGGTTTTGATTTTCGAATGTTAAGAGAAACCTGGGCTTTAGATACCTCTTATAGACCATGTTTTAAATATTTCATATAGCAGCTCTTAGCTCCTGTGCAGGTCGAACTTCTGGCAGACTGTTTACCTGGGTCAAAATAAATTTAAGCTGTTTGATGTAACAGATTTGCACTAATTCACCTAACTTACAGGGTTTAAAGATTTTATCGAGACAAGGTCTGAAGCTTTCTTATTCAGGGCCTCATTTACAACAAAATGACGCAGCATGGCGCCACATCCAATTTTGCTGCACCGAGCTGCATCATTTTAAAAGCACAATGATGTGTGGTATTAACAGCAATACGACTCATCCATGTGCTTTCCCCTACACCAGCGCACAATTGGCTGCCATGCGCCCATGGGTGGCTGTTTGTTATGGCAGAGGAGGATCGCCCTCCCCTGCTGGAAGCCAGCAGAGACAAAGGAGAAAGAGAAAATGATAATAAAAATTGGATTTTATCATTTTATTTTTCATCCTGCAGGCTCCGACTGTGAGCCAATGGAGGGGTGTGGCCACCACACTGATGCTGCAGCACCATGGAGGAGGAGGAGGGAGTGGTGGGCACTGTCAAGTGCGCATCCCGGTTTGGCTGGCCCTCTGGGGCCGGCCAAACCATCATATGCACTTAGCATTTCTCCATACGAGCTGTGTTGTAAAGCTGGGTGGAGAAACCAATACAGGCTCACAGTATATGTCTGAGCACCGAACCGAGGTGCTCAGACCAATCTCAGCGCAGCTCACATGCTGGGAAAGCATTTGAGCAGCCCTGGGATTGGGAGCTGTGAGCCTGCACAGTGTGTAGCAGTTCCCACGGGATGCGAGGATCGGAAGCAAGGCGGCGAACGTTGGAGCAAGGAAAGCGCAATTTTCCATATTTATAATGATATTGTTTTTGTTTTTGTTTTTATTCCCACCTACCCCGCCCCACCACTTTGCAATTTGAATGGCATTTTCCTCTTTCTATTTATTTATAGGTCTTATATAGCACTAGCTAGACACAAAGGTATCCGAAGGTATCAGAACATACAATACAAGACCGTTAGATTAAAGTACATGCATATCTCGAGACAAAGAGAATCGTTAGGCAGTTAAGGTGGTTACAATATGCGGACATCAGAACAGCATGAGTTAATGGAGTAAATAAGTAGTAGACAGCTGAACCAAGCAGTCAACGAACCGTCGCAAAGGGTCTAGTCAAACTGAAAGTGAGGTATAGGGACACAGCTCAGTTGGCTTGCGTGTTAAAGTATATGTTGAGGAGGAGGTGTTTCAGGTCTCATTTGAAGCAGGAAAAGGATGGGTTGCAGCGGAAATCTCTAGGGAATTAGTTCAATTTCCAAGGTGCATTTCCAGAAAATGAGCATGTCTGGTTGGATTTCTTTTTCAGTTTGGGAGGTAAGAGAAGAAGTGAGTTGGAGCTTCTCAGAGTTCTGGGTCCTCCTGCTTCTGAAAGATTGTTATCTTGATAGTTGGGGTTATGTGCGTGAAGGGCTTCGTGGGTGATGTAAACAGTCTTGTAAATACATCTTCCTTTGATGAGAAGTCAATTGATGATCTTGAGGACCAGTGTGATGAGTTCAAACCTTTTAAAAGCTGTTAAGAGCCGGGCAGCCGGGTTAAGAACTGTTCTTAGGGGTGCAAGATGAATATTTGGCGTTCTTGTAAAGATAGCTTTCCCATAATCCAGTTTTGAGAGGACTAGAGATTTCACTACCATCTTAAAATCATCGGGGGAATGAATGGTTTGAATTCCTTGAGGTGTTTTAGTGTGTAAAGTGCTCCTTTGGCTGATTGGTAGATGTGCCTTCATTGACATGTTTTTGTCCAGGGTAATGCCTAAGGACTTTAAGGAGTTGGACAGTGTGAGAGTAAAAATTAGGGCATCTAAGTTCTTTAGCGAGGCTTGGATTGGTAGAGGGTTATTTTTAGTGGAGAAAAGTAGTTCCGTTTTGTTGGGGTTCAACTTTAAGTGGTTGCTGTTAAGCCAAGTTTGTATCTTGATTAGTGTGACGTTCAGATGTAGGATGTCATTGGGTGGTTTGATTTTGTAGTACAGTTGAGGGTCATTATCATATATGTGATATTTGACCCCTGCTTGGTTCTGGATGACTGTAATGGGTTCCATGAAGAGATTGAAAAGGGATGGTGAGAGAAATTAACCTTGGGGTACACCAAGAATAACTAGTGTAGGTTTCGAGAGACAGTGGTTGGATTTAATTTGGTGCGCGCGATTTTGCAGGTAAGATGTGATCCATCTTAGGACAGTGCCATTAATACCAGTGCAGTTCTCAAGTGTCTTGAGTAAAGCTGGGTGATTTACAGTATCAAAAGTCGGATAAGTAAGCATGCGTCACCTTCATCTAAGGATCTGTGGATGTCATCCGAGATATTGAGCATGGCAGTTTCTGTGCTCCATCCTTTCCTGAATCCTGATCGGAAGGTGTCATGGAGGTTGAATTTATCTAGATGTTGGTTAAGTTGTTGTAGGACACATTTCTCAATTATTTTGACCAGGAACGGATGGTTGGAGATAGGTATGAGGATATTGAGATCATTGGGGTCAGCCCTTGTTTTTCTGAGTACGGGTGTGATTTGTCCTGGTTGGAGTAAGTCAGGTGCACAACCTGGGGAGAATGATGCAGTGATGATTTTTGTCCAGAATGATGCAATGATATCATTGAGGTTTTGTACTAATGTGGATGGGTGGGCATCCGTAGTGTTTGAAGTGGGCTTCAAGTTCGCAATTATATTGAAGACTTCATTTCTGCCATGGGTTTAAAGTCAGACCAATTAGCATCGCCTTTCAGTTGATTGAGATGATAGTTGAGTTTAGTTTTTTGGGGGGGCCATTCTGTCATTAGTTAGCTCTGGAGGGGGGATACCATTAAGGGAAGTGGGTCAGTGGGGAAGGTTGATAGGGATGTGTGATTTGTGACTTGGATGAGGAATGCGACTTTGTCAGTAAATAAGCTGGCAATTTCTTCACAGTGTTCTTTGGTTGCTTTTATTTTGTGTGGGGAGGTGAGTGTAGTTTGTTGTTTAATGATGTTGAAAAGTTCCCTGGGTCTGTTCTTAGCACAGTCAAGTTGGTTGCAATAGAAAGTAGCGTTTTCTCTAAAGATGTGCTCCTTATAGGAAAGCTGGGTGGTTCTTAGGAGTACAAGGTGCACTGTTGAGGAGTTCTGTCTCCATATCCTTTCTGACTGTCTGAAATGTCACCTCTTGTTGTTAAGATCTGAGCTGAGCCAGGATTTTGATTGGATTGTTCTCAATTGTTTTGGTTTGAGCAGTGTTGCTTGGTCAAGAACATCAGTACGCTTCAAAAAATGGTCGTGGTAGTTCCTTACTACTATAAGTTAAACACATAGAGACAAACAATTCACCACACACGGTTCTGATTCTATTAAAAAAGGGGGACATTTAATTTCCATGAATGACACATTCATTAAATGCAATTGTGACTTAAAACATTAATGTTACTGCATGTATCGGCTTGAATACATTCATAGTGCATGTAGTATTTACAGTGCTCACAGTGTGACAGGAAGAAAAAGGAGGGTTTTTGGGTAATGGGGTGAATTGGTGAGTGAGGGACAGGGTAAAGGTATAGTGACATAGGCACACGTGGAAACACGCCACGGAAAACACAGAAGCTGGGCGCCGAGGACCGACCAACAAGCGGCCTTCATCTACAACGAGCGCCAGATCGTGAAGAGGGCTGAGCCTCTCATTGTTTACATAGAAGCAACCCCCATGGTTCGACGGCTCTACTAACAGTTGCCCTTTAACGGCCACTTATCCAGGCTACCCTC
Organism: Lissotriton helveticus; assembly: GCF_964261635.1. Classification (NCBI taxonomy): domain Eukaryota; kingdom Metazoa; phylum Chordata; class Amphibia; order Caudata; family Salamandridae; genus Lissotriton; species Lissotriton helveticus. The sequence goes on from NC_136068.1 coordinate 614,434,146, forward strand.
CTATGTTTTAGAGACAAAGAGATGCTTATTTACGTTCCGAATAGGGAGATGGCATTTTAATTAACAGATTTAATATCCTCGTCCCTTTTCAGGTTTTTTATCCTCATTCCATACACCCCGCCACATCCTCGTAGATAGAGGAACTCAGTTTGGGAATCGACCCATCCCTGTACATACAAGGGGAAATCTCAATGACCCCCTGGTTACGACAGACATTGAGTTTAGTCTTGAGAAAGATGGCCAAAATTTGGGAAATCCACCGAAACGCGTCGACGCTTTCCTGCTCTGTATAATTCAAGACTCTGTCATCGTTGTTAATACATCAATTACTTTAGTATATTACATCGATGCCACAAATAGGAGTTGGAATATACGAACTGTATTGTACAATTTCTTTGTCTTACTGTTTCTGTCTTTGTGTACCAATTATGCGCGTAATAATTGAATGTTAAGATTAGTTATGTAATGCTTTTATATTACTTCTAGGATTGTGTTGTCTAGTACATTATTGTATTTTTTATTGTGTTTTAACATTTGTATACATAATAAATCGTAATTCCTATTTTCAGACTAATTTGTGGATTTGTTAGAAATATTTTCCATGTAATTATAGATTGTTCTTTCTACTAGTATTTGAAATCCAGATCAAGGGAACTTTGCTTTTACTTGGTTGATTGACCCTATTTCCCTTGACTAGTTTAAGGGGTACCTCTCTATTGTTCAACCACACTAGCTGTTATATACAATAAAATATGTCCAGCCTAATATAGGTCTACAGTTCCCATATATACATAACTCATAGGCACATATTTATTGGCTTGTTTTGTTTCTATGGGTTTGTTGGTATGTGGTAGATGGTCTACGTTTCGACCCCTGTTGGAAGGAGGGTGATTTGCTCCTCACTGTGGGGTCTTCATCAGGACAGGGTTGTGTAGAGAGCACCTAGAAGTAATTGAAATGATTCAGTGTATGAAGTAGATGTGGTGAAACATCAGATAGGTGAATAGCACCTACTTGAGAAGAAAGACGGTCAATGAACGATCCTTGTGGGGCACTCAGTGGCTACTTAAAATCTACAGTGGAATAAATGGTCTCAGTGTTACATTGAGGTTGATAAATCAAACTCCTCATGAACCATGTAAGCGGTACAAGGACTCACTCAGCTGCGAAGTTTGCATCTGGGGTGGTAAATCTCCAGATGCAAGTTAGAGTCAATCATGGACAGGGTCTGTGGGGAAGAAAAATGGGGATCTGGGTCAGGGACAAGTCTATCCTTATCTTAAAGAGTGATCGAAATCGATCGGCAACTGTTAAAACATTGCGCCGTGTCAATGCAAATTACGAGAAAGGGGATAGCTGTGTAATTAAGCCCAGAGTGCATCTCTATTGCTTATGTGGCATAAGTATAAAACAGTGCAGCAAAAATAATGCACTAGTACCTAGGCTGATCGTAGGCATAGAAGCACATCAGAGCCGGTATTCACAAACAGTATTTAATGTCAGAGGCAGTGGTTATTTGAGCACTATAGCCGTATATCATCCCAGTGCGTTTATGTGTTGTTTACATGGTTCAGTAAAGGGAGGAGACTATGTGTAAATGCCTACACTAATCATGGGCAGAGAAGTTTACATAGGAGGTGGCTATGTGTAAATGCCTGCACTAATCATAGGCATAGACATGCAGCCAAGCAGGTACTTACAAACAATGTCTAGTTTTTGCGTGCACGATGTGTGCGTTGCAAGAGAGAACAAACGCCGATTGCCGAGTACACGCTACATAGTTGCGTGACCCCGGCTTGTTACTCTATTCAGAAGGGAAAGAAACGTTTATAAAAAATTATTCATTCATCTTTTATTAGTGCGTCTCCTCACAGGTATGTGAGCGTGTGAGGGCGATGAAGACAAGTCAAATAACGCGGTGGTCATGTCGGGCTCTTACCTCTCTCTGATTCAGCAAGGACTGTGAGTGAGTCCACTCGGGGAACTCAAGTTATAAAAAGCCAAAAAGAAGGGCGTGTCTGTACCGCGAGGTGCAGCCGCTGAATGCTAGTTAGAGGCTCTTCTCCAGTCTGGTAAATGGAAAAGATAAAGGGGTGTGTCTGAATCCAAAGAGCTTGGAACGCGTTACCCTGGTAACGAGTGTTTGTGCAAACCGTGACTGACAGTTCACGGAGCCCTATGGCTCAGTGTTAGCATAGAGACAAGTGCTTGTACATCAACAAATTTGTTGGAGCGAGCATGTGCTATTGTTAAACACAAAACATGGACCACGGACTCGGGCATGTATTGCCATTTAAATGAGAGCACTATGGAGAGATATTAGCATAGAAGCAAGCGCTTGTACATCGTGAAATCTGTTAGCACGAACACATGATTTATGTTTAGAGCATAGCGTAGAACGAGGACTCGTGCATTTATTGCCAATTCAAAAAAGGTGAAGTAGGGGGGCGTGGCTTGACCGGCGATGTGAGCAGACGCGTGACTGCGGAGCTCCCACCGCCGTTGGGCCCATCATAGGCTATTTGTGCGGATTTCGGGGGTATGGACCCGCCACACACCTCCCTGGTGCCCCTGTCCAGCTGAGCAGAGTCTCTGGGCGCGAGATCTCCGTGCTCCGCCTGAGCGCCGGCAGGGCCGAGCAGCCGGCCTGCTGCGAGTAGATCCGATCGGACCGCCCGCCATCTTGTGTCCGCTGCGGAGGCGGTCTGCGGCGGAGCTTGGCGGACCCTGGGGCAGTCGGCGGCTGCTGGCTGGAGTGACCCCCGCCCCTCACGCATTGCAGCCTAGCGACTCCCTTACCTGTGGCAGTGGCGGTGTGGAAGGGTGACTGGAGCGGGGCCCCGGAGCGGCTTCTGGGTCCGGTGCGCCCCTTTTCCTGCGCTGAGGAGTGGAGCTGAGAGGCTGCAGGACCCGGTGTCTGGCCCCAGCGAGTATCGGAGGCACTGGTAGCCTCCCCTACACAGCGGGCTGCTAAGAGTGACCGGCCCTGCGGAGCCGCGGCAGGAAGCGGAGAAGACGGCCGGAGCGACGAGCTGCGCCAGACGGTGCCCATGGGGCACCTTGGAGAGCGGAAGACGCCAGCCTGAGGGGAAACGCCGTAACAGCGCGACTACACGGCGGCCCTTCCTTGGGGGTGAGTGCAGGCCTGGGGCAATTGTGTGTGACACTCTCTGGTGCTGACCCCCTCTAGGGGACTAGTGGCCCCCACTGGAGACGAGCGGACCTGCTCCTATACCTGACTGGCCACGCAGTGAGAGCGGAGGCGCTGTGGCCTAGAGATCCCTGAACTGCCTGCTCCGCTACGTGGGGTGTGTGCCGGGTGCTCGCTACTGCGGGGTGTGCCGTTACGAGGCCAGGACCCCGGAGTGCGCTGTGATTTTGCGCCGGTGCTCCCCACCACCCCCCTCTGTGTTTTGTGCTTTCAACCAGGCGGCCTACAACAAGCGAGGGCCCTGACGCGGCCTGGGAGACACCCTGTGGACAGCGCGGAGGATGACGCGCACGAACAGAAACAACAAGGCGGAACCAGCGCCGACCCCCAAGGGAAACCCGGTGACGGCCATGTGGGGTAAAGTAGGAGCGCCGGCGGCCAGTGGTGGCCCATCTGCGGAGATGGCGGATTCCCCACCGGTCACACAGGCGTTCATGGCCGCCTTCATGACCGAACTTAAGACTGAGATCGGATCCCTGAGGTCGGAGGTCCACTTGTGTGTCACGGAACTACGGAAGGAAGTCACGGAATTGGGGGACCGCGTGGACAGCCTGGAGAGGACGGCGGACACGCGCACTGAGGACCAGGAACATCTGTGGCAGCGCTTAACGGCCCTGGAACAACAGAACATTGAACTCCAAATCAAGCAGGAGGACTTGGAGAATCGGGGACGACGGAACAACCTTCGCATCCGCGGCGTGCCGCTCGGAGAAGAAGGGGAGGACGTGATGGACTTTGTGGCGCAACTCCTCCACGAGGTGCAGGGCGATGAAGATGTGTCACCTCCCACGCTGGACCGGGCTCATCGAGTGGCGGCGCCTGCGGGGAGATCGGGGCTTCTCCCGGACATCATCACGCGGGTGCATTTCTTTGTGGAGAAGGAGGAGATTTGGAAGCGTGCTAGGGACAAGCCAGACCTGCAATACAAGGGCCACAAGATTCAGCTCTATCAGGATTTGGCGCCCAACACCCTGAAGCGGCGACGCGCTTTCCGCCCAGTGACGGAGAAACTGCGGTCCCTGAATATCTCGTACCAATGGGGCCATCCCTTTGCCCTTATCTTTCAATGGGAAGGTAAGCGCAAATCCTTGCGATCCTACGATGAGGCGGCACGACTCCTCAACATTGCGGGCTCTCCTCCGGGGAGCCCCTCCAGGCGTCCTCTGAGTAAGAGGACACAGCTTACCCCGGACTGGACCACGGTGCCGAGGAGACAACGTGTGACGCCTGTTGACGTGCCATCGACGAGCCAAGCCAGGCAAGAGGTCATCGCCCACATTAGAGCGCTGGAGGAGTCGGAGATTGACCGTACAGACCGCTCTCCTACGGGACGGTCCTCCACATCGTGAGATAGACAGCATACCTATGTCTCCCTGCTTGAGGTACTGTTCTCTTATGCCCCTCCGGAGGGCGGGGATGGCTGTGGGGTGGGTGGGGGGTTGATTTGACTCCTGATCTCCTTGTGCTGGGCCTAGGAAGGTGGGGGCTCCATACCTTCTAGTGTTCCCGGCCAGTCATGTCCCACCGAGACTGTCTCCTGGGGAGTGACATCCCGATGGACATTCAAACCCGTGGGTGTAGGATGCCCTACTCTGGAGACAGTGTACTTTGGCCCAGTTGGCCACGTCTTTACGGCCTAGGCCGTCAACCCTTCAGACTGCTGACAGTTTGGCTTTCTCATTTGACCTTCTTTTTTCTCTTTTTTCTATCTTTCCTTCCTTTCTCTGTCTGCTATGGGAGGCTGGGGTTGGGGGTTGTTGCGGGGAGCGGGGGTGGGCCCTCTGGGGGGGACTCTGAGCTGTTGGGTGCTCTGCTGCGCGAAGCTTTGCGTATTATCCTTAGAGACCCCCAAGATGGCGAGTGATATAGCCAGACCCCTTAAGATTTTATCGCTCAATGTTAAAGGCCTTAATTCCCCTAATAAGCGCCAACAGCTCTGGCATTACTTCCTGCAGCATGACCCGGACATCACTTTCATGCAGGAGACCCACCTTCTTCAGGCAGACACAATGCGCATGGCGCACCCTAGGTACCCCCTCCAATTCTGGGCTGCAGCAGATACGAAAACGGCTGGGGTGGCGGTTCTGTGCAAAGCTGGCATCAGGCGGGGTTCTGACAAGCTCTTCCGGGGTGATGACGGTCGCTTCCTCAAGGTTTCGGTCGAGGTGGGCTCCCGCCGTCTTACGTTATGCAATGTGTATGCACCCAACCTGGCACAGGATCGCTTCCTTCGGGGTCTTTTGAGTGCTCATGTCCTTCGGGGTGGACCCTCGATTATTTTAGGGGGCGACCTTAACCTGGTGTGGTGCCCTACGATGGACCGGAGTGCGGGCTCCTTTCATGGGGCGGGGGCGATGTCCTCGGCGCTGCGCAAACAGATAGGCGATTTAGGTCTCTTTGACGCATGGCGCTACTTCTCCCCCGACAAAAGGGACTACTCTTTTTATTCTAGTGCTCATCGCTCTTATTCCCGCATCGATCATTTGTTCGTCTCGCATGACCTGATTTGTGATGTGTTGGATGTGGAAATGTCGGACATATCCATCTCGGACCATGCGCATGTGGAGTTGAGCCTCAGAGATCTGCGGAGTGGACCCCCTAGGGAAAGTAAGTGGCATCTGCCCCCATACCTCCTCAGAGATACGGCGTCGGTCGACGACATCCGCGCGGCCATCGCCTCCTACTTTGAGTTCAACGATCTGGCGAAAACGCCGTTCCCGGTGGTGTGGGACGCCTTCAAGGCTACAATTCGGGGTCACATCACCTCCCTCGAGACTGCGAGAGCGCGTGAACGGAGGGCAGTGGAGGAGGGCCTTGTAGCGGACTTGCGGGGGGCAGAGGCGCAGAATCAAGAGGAATCCACTCTGAAGACGCGGAGACGACTAGCGAACCTGCGGGGGCAATTGCGCATGCTACGTGCGAACCGGGCGGAGAAATCACTCTTGGCACTAAAACGCATGCATTTCGACGGGGGGGACAAGTGGGGGAAGCTTCTGGCGAGGCGACTGAGGGTCAAGGCGGCCAGATCCCACATAGCGAACGTGATGCTCCCAGACGGGTCTCGAGCAACGGCGATGGAGGCTAAAATGAAGGCGTTCCGTGACTATTACGCCTCCTTGTACACGGCGGCACCGACTGGCGCTACCCCGCCAGAGGAGGTTCTGGAGCACTATGGCGGGACGCGCTTGCATTCCGAAGCGGCGGAAAGGTTAGAGGAGCCACTTTCGCTTGCCGAGGTGACTGGGGCCATCAAAGATCTGCACTTGGGGAAGACGCCGGGCCCTGACGGCTTACCGCTCTCCTTTTACCGCCTATTCCAGGAACAGCTAGGTCCTTATCTCCTCAGACTCTTTGCTTCCTTCGATGGTGGCCAGGGCCCCTCTCCGGACATGGGAATGGCGGAAATTGCTCTAGTCCCTAAGCCCGGGAAAGATCCGGCGCTTTGCTCGTCTTACCGCCCAATTGCGCTGCTTAATACTGATTTTAAAATTTACACGAAGGTGCTGGCTAAGAGGCTTGATCCCCACATGCCGGACCTCGTTGACCCTGACCAGGTGGGCTTCATCCGGGGCCGTCAAGGGGCAGACAATGTGCGGAGATTGGCACATTTGGTAGGGAAGGTGCATCACTGGCGCATCCCGGCGTGCCTCCTGTCGTTAGACGCTGAGAAGGCGTTTGACCGCGTGGATTGGGGGTTCCTCCAAGCGGTCCTCCGTAGGGTGGGACTCGGCCCAAGGATGGTTGCCAGGATCATGGCACCTTATGCAGAGCCGAGGGCGAGGGTCAGGGTGAACGGGAGGTTGACGGGACCGTTTGCCATTGGCAGAGGGACGAGGCAAGGCTGCCCTCTATCGCCATTGCTGTTCGCCCTGGCGATTGAACCACTGGCGGACCTGATCAGGCGAAACCCGGACATCTGCGGTGTTCAGATGGGGGGGCAAACTCATAAAGTGGCGTTATACGCAGACGACCTCATCCTCACTCTGACGGAACCGCGACAGTCCTTGCCGGCGCTTCATGAGGTGCTCTGCTCCTTCGAAAGCGCCTCTGGCTTGAAAATTAATCACGATAAGTCGTGGGTGCTTAATCTCACGATCCCCCAGGCCGATGTTCCTCCCCTGGAAGCGCTGTGCCCCTACCGGTGGACGGACCAACATATCCGATACCTCGGCCTCTCCCTGACTCCCTCTTTGGAGGACTGGTCGGCGCTCAACTGGGCGGAATGCCGCAAATCCGTTCTCACTGATCTACAACGGTGGAAACCTCTTATCCCCTCTTGGCTGGGTAGATTGAACGCGATCAAAATGTCTATCTTGCCTAAAATACTCTATCTGTTCCAATGCCTTCCTACACCTATCCCTCTGCCGAAGATTAGAGCCTTGCAAAGGGACTGTACTAAATTCATCTGGGGGGGCAAGAGACCTCGCTTCTCTCAGTCACTCCTTATGGCCCCGCGAGATCGTGGAGGGCTGGGGTGTCCGAATCTGGTGGATTATTATTGGGCCGCTCACTTGCGGTTTGTAATCGAGTGGGGTATTAGACGGAGTGAGAAGGGGTGGCTGCATCTAGACCGAGCGGTCACGGGTCGCACGATCTGGAACCTCGCTTGGACCCATAGTGCGGGACGGTCCCCTAGTGCTTATTTGGCGGTCCCCACAAGAACGGTCCTGGACGTGTGGGACAAGGTGGCGGTGCGGAAAGGCCTGACGACTTTCCCCTCACCGCACACCCCCATAGAGGATAATCCATGGTTCCCACCGGCTAACCACACTCCCGCCTTTCGCAGGTGGACACGAGAAGACTGCAAATTCCTTACGGATCTCTTTGACGGAGGCTCCATTAAGTCCTTTGCCCACTGTCGAGAGGAGTTCCATCTTCCCCCGGAGGCTGAATTGCAGTTTCTGCAGTTGCGTCACTGGGCCCTATCGGATGCGATATACCCTGGGGCCACTCGGGCCTTCACCCCGTTCGAGAGACTGGCCCGCTCTGGTGCGGGCACGAAGGGCCTTATTTCAAAAATGTATCAGATTCTGCAGCATCCTCTTACTCCCCCTGCTCACCCGTATCAGCGACACTGGCAGGAGACTCTAGGTGCTGATATTGATCATGCGCAGTGGACCCGCCTTTGGAGGGATGTTCCTAAGGTGTATCGCAGTGTGCCGCAACAAGAAAACGCGTACAAAGTAATGACGCAGTGGTATTATACGCCCCAACGCCTACACAGGATGTTTCCCTCTGTACCGCCCGGTTGTTGGAGATGCCATCATGTGCCGGGCGACTTCATGCACATTTGGTGGACCTGCCCTGTGATCGCTATCTTTTGGAAGGAGGTGTTGAGCCACATTCGGGGGGTGCTGGGATTTCCTCTGCCTGATGCTGCTAGCACAATACTGCTGGGACTCAAACCTGTTGACTTGCTGGCCCTGACCCGCAGTGACTGGACCTTAGCGATGCAAATGTTGGGTGCCGCCAGACAACTTATTGCTCTGTATTGGAAGAAGGTGGAGGCCCCCCCTCTAGCTGTGTGGTTCGGCAGGCTGTGGCAAGTCATCACTATGGAATTGCTCTCGGCTAGGCTGCAGTCTCGCACGACCCGCTTTGAAAAGGTTTGGCGGCCACTAGTGGCCTATCTCTGCAAGAGCGAATTTGCTAGGAATTTGCCCCCAGCGCTGCGAGCATTGCAATTGGTGGAAGATGCGGTGCTCCCCTTTACCCCTCGCAACCTGTAACGCCCTCGCTGCTGTGAATATCCCCCCTAACTCCCTCTGCTCTTCCTCTGCTCTTCCTCTCTGCTCCCTCTAACCTCTGCTTTCCTCTTTTGACTGCCTTCTACTAGGCCTCTGGTTGAATGTTGGGCCCCTTGGGCCGGTTATTTGTTTCTGTTTGGTATGTTTGTACTTGCCCGCCTCGCGGGAAGATATATAAGGCGGGGTATCACTGGAGTGTGCTGGACGGCCCTTTTTTAGCCCCCTTCCTGAGCGACTGGAAGGGATCTTGATGATCTTGACGTGCAGATCGGCATGGGTGATTGGAGATGTCGACCCACACAGAGTTCGCACCATGAGTTCCTTCACGCGGCCGGCCCCATGAGGGTTGTAGGCTTATCGCTGTGTCAATGTGACCCTTTTCTTATGTGTGTCTCGAACTGAGACTTAATAAAAAGACGTTGAAATAAAAAAAAAAAGGTGAAGTACAACATACACATTGTTATATACATGGCAAAGGCTATAGCATTGCGTACTAAGTAGAGACGGACATATATTCCAGAGCCACATTGGCATTACAGCATGACTGCGCATTGATTATTTAGAAAAAAAGGGTAGTTCTAGTCATAAAAAATTACATAAATTATAACTGGCCACCTAAGCACATCAGGGTCATGGACTACGTCAATCTAGATACATATATATTAGCGAGTCACATTAACTTAGGGTGAAACAATGTAGAGAATACTATGGTCATGATGAAGGCATCATTGAACATGCACATTATTAGCTATGTTAATCTAGACACTCACAATAGCCTAGAACAAAAAACTCTGGTCATGGTAGAAACATCATCGAGCATGGCCATGAGTACAGTATTGTATTGGGGAATATCACGTGTTGTTGTATATCATGTCACATGCGTCCAGGTCATACAGATATAAAACATCCCAGGGAGAGCAATCCTCATACCGTGAGTTCATTGTTATAGCCCCACCTGGGTAAGGTCTAAAAATAATGGTGAGTGGGTGGGCTAGAGAGTTGTGTCTGTGTGACTAGTGTCTGTTCTATTATGCCTTGCCTAAGTGTAATGCAGAAGTCATATTATTCCCTTATTCTGCTTGTAGGCCTGCCATTTGGGCATAGGTGGCATCTAGTTCATTAAGGACATCGGTCACGGTGTCTAGTAAATGCATCCACTTGCATTCCCTAATGTTCAAAATTGGGCTGAGATCCCCTCCCCTTTGGCCAAGTGAAACTTTTTCCAGCACTAGCCATTAGAATGATTCCGGGGTGTGCATTTGGGTAGAGAAATGTTCAACCAAAGGGGCTCTAACTGTTTTACATCTTATTCTGCTACAGTGCTGTAGGATCCAGTTTTTTACCTTTTGTTTGGTTTGACCCACGTACATTTGTTCACACGGGCACAGAATAGCGTATATTACATCAGAGGTGTTGCAGTTGGTGTGTGACTGGAGGTTAATAGTATGATTTTTGTAGTTCAGTGTCTTGGTTTCTATGCACATTATGCACGCCTTGCACTTCGTACATTTGTAGTGGCCTACCACCTCCGCAGGTTCCACATTGTCTGAATCATTAGAGCAGTGGACATGTACAGTAGTGACCGGACGACGTGGTTCTTGATGTTTTTTGCCTTTTTAAATACATGCATTGAAGCCTCAAGCATCTCTATGGTATCCAAGACCAGGCCCCAGTATCGGTTAATTGTTCTTTTGATTTCGTTGCTCCTTGTGCAATGCGTGGTCACACATATCATCCTGTCTTGTCCTGTGGTGCGTTGTTTGGGCGTCAGTAAGTTTTCTCTATCATTGTACCAGGCCCTTTTCCTGGCTCTTTTTACCAACCTCCTAGGGCATCCTCTTTCCAAGAGGTGGGTGATCAAATCGTCTGATTCCTTGAAAAAGTCTTCTTTCAATGAGCAGTTCCTCCGGATCCGGAGGTACTGGCCAAAAGGGAGGTTGTCACAGAGTCCTCTGGTATGGTGACTTGTGTATCTTAGTAGCATGTTTCTTTCCAGAGGTTTCCTATATAAGGTGGTGTACAGGTGGTCATCCGTGACTTTTATACTGATATCAAAGAAATCAATGGTGTTCCTGTCAAAATGCATAGGTAACTTGATGTCATCGGATCGGTAATTCAGCCATATGAAGAAGGAGGCCAGGTCATGCTCTTCACCTGTCCATACTAGGAACATGTCATCGATGTACCGTCGCCATTCAGTGATGTTGTTCCTGTATGGGTTGTCTGGTGATAGTATATGGTTTTGTTCAAAGTTATCCATGAAGAGTGCCGCTAAATCCGGGGCGAAGGCAGCCCCCATTGCCACACCCTTGCTTTTGATAAAGAATTCTTTTTGAAAAACAAAAAAGTTTTTGGTCATTACCACCTCCAGAACTTCTACTATGAATTCGGTCAAGAACATCAGTCATTGCTGTATTTTAGTGGGCAGTGAGGTCATCAACGGTGTGAGAGGTTGACGCTGCAGTTGAGCATGGATCCTGGGACGGGTATGCTCAGACGTGAGTCCCTTGCTCTCCATGCCACTGGAATCAAGCTATCCTGGCTAATGAGGGCTGAAAGGCCGAAACCGGTCCTAGGATGCTTGCTTCCAGTCCAGGGAGGACCTGACATGGCAGTTCAAGCTGGACTGTTCCAATGGGGCACAGGGTCAAGACTGATTTGCATATGGATAGGTTCAAACTGGAATGGCATGGTGTGCAAAAAAACAATAGATTTAGGCCCAGATCTCCGTACTGGGTGAATGTATGACATTTTTATGCATTCTGTCCATCAACTGTTGTTTTTGCATTCCAGTGTAGCCATTTGGACTTGTTTGATGTTCTTAGCCCAGTGCGTAGGTATGCATGTTGAGGTTGGGTGAGATCGGAGGTGGGTTTAGAAATTAAACAGTATGAGATGGCTGTATGTCTAGTTAATGGGTAAGATGTATCTAAGTGAGACAAGCTAATTTGTGGTGATAATCACATCTAGAGTGGAGCCGTTAATATGGGTTTGATTTGTTGCAGAGTTGTTTTAGGCATTTATTTCAAGAAGGTTTGTAACGTTATGAACTGTAGTGTCTTCTGAGTTGTTCCAGTGAATATTAAAGTCACCCAAGAACACTTCCTTTGAGTCAGTTAGCGAGAACCGTGTTATTAACACAGTTAACTCTTCTGAGAAGAAGGTGCGATCACCAGGTGGATAGTAGATGGTGAATAGTTCGATAGGAGGGGAGTCTTAGGCTATAAGTTCTACCCAGAGGTATCCAAAAGTCGAGTATTTTGAGGCCTTTAAGATGAGAAGATAGATTTCTTCTTTGTGAATGATTGCTAGTCTGCCACCTGTTCTCCTTGCTCTGTCATGTCTTATGATGGTGTACTCAGATTGTGTGAACAGGTCTAGTATGGGGGTTGAGGGATCATTAAGCCAGGTTTCGGTGAGGAATGCAATATCTATTTTCTCACCAAGTATAGCTTCAGTAATATCTGTGGCACATTTAACTTCTGATCTACAGTTGAGGCGCATGCATATTAGAGGGATAGGACTATTGTTAGTGTTATGTAGAGTCTGAATGGTGGGGTATTGAGCAAGAGGTCTAGGCAAGGAGATATTTCAAGGGATTCTATTTGTGTGCACGATTACTGGGATTGTGGAGGGAGGCTTGTGGACCATATTCTGGTTCATTGTGAAGTAAGATTTGCTGATAGCATCAGCTTCCACAGTGGACATGGGGCTGAGAGCCCAATGGGGTCTGTGGCACAAACAACCTAAAGGAATAGAGGGCCAACAGTGTGTTGTCTGACAGTTGGAGAACATGTAGGGGGAGAAAACTTATAAATACCAGGAGTGTGAGAGGAGAATAAGTTTGCATGGCTCGAGAGGTCCTGTTTTAGATATGAGATATCATTAGGCCTTGGCAGGGTTTGTCCTGTGCTTGAAAATCAGGGAAAATGGCACCATGTGCAGCTCAAGGGGGAGCTGCTACTTTCTGCCACTTGAGTAGATTTTCTACTTAAGCAGCAGCTTCCTCAACGGATGGTTTCTCAATGCGAGCGGTCACGACCATCTGTGACAGCCCAAGTTGAGAAATCTGTCTGGAAGGTGGTCTAGTGTTGGATTTTCCACGTTCATCCTTGCCAACTTAACGGGACAGAGTGGAGTTTTTTTTGGAAGTCTGCATGCTCTGCAGAGTGTGGAGTGTGAAAAACTCTGCAACCCCCCCCCCCAAACAAAGCTGAGTTTCCCGCCCAGGCTTAGATGTCATTAGCTAGGGAATCAAGTTTTTGTTCTATTCCGTTCAGAAGCTAAGTGTGTGAGTGAGGTTTCCATCTCTGAAAGTGAGAGGTTAATCGACAGGTCTCGTGTATAAGGTAGGTGTGTGAGTACGCTAAGGGGAGATCAGTGTCATTGCGAGTGAAAATGTAGACTGTTTGTGTGAGCTGAGTAGGGTCTACATTGATAGGGAGGGTTAAGGCCAGAGGGGATTTAGTGGCTGACAGTTTTGAGTTGGGGTTGGCGCCATCTGACTGGGGTGTGCATCATCGAGTTTTGTTAACTTGTGTTTGCTGGTTAGGGTGGGGGCAATTGAAGTCATTCTAGTGAAAATGTGTCGAAAGGTGTGTGTTAATGAGGACAGCAAGGTTGCTTAGATTGTCAGAGGGTGCAGCAGAGGTGCATAGCGAATCAGTGGGGAAAAGGAGGACAGTTATGGGTTTATGGTCAGGAGTAAGGGGAGAGAAGAGTTTTGGGCACAAAGCCCTGTTGTGTTAATGAAGTGAGAAGTGACAGGAAATGTTGGTCAAAGATGGTAAGGTGAAGGTCTATATCTTGCATAAGTATCTTCCCTCTCCTGAAAAGAGAAATAGCGATTTCCCCTCTAAAGGCTAGGGAGGGGAAGTGGTGAGTTTGGTTCCATAAGGAATTTTTATAGATTTAGTAACTTGTAGGAGGAGAGGGAAGATGTTTTTTTGCTTTGCAGGGTGTTTGGAGTAGAAGAAGAAGTCGGATTACTTGTTGCCATTGCTCACGATGTGGTAGGTATCAGCTATTAGTGTTTCCAGATGTTGTTTCATTAGGCTGTGTTTGAAATATTTTTTAGCATTATTTGAGAGATTTTTAGGATAACTGATGCTCCATGAGTTGGGGCCATACCTCACAAGTTCCGTGTTGAGGAGCTTTGGGAGGAAAATTGTTCGAGACCTTCAAAGTCTGGAAACCGTTACCCCGCAAGATAAGGAAAAGTAAGGAAGTGCAGAGAATTGAAGGCTTTGGAGACATTTAAGGGTGCTGTAGAGGAATAACACTTCACAGTAAGTAATACTTTTGGCTAAGTTGAAGCGCATGGGTGCTTCAATTGTAATTATGCAAAAACAACAATTGATGGACAGAATGCAGAACAATGTCATACATTCACCCCAGTACAGAGATCTGGGCCTAAATCCATCGTTTTTTTGCACTCCACACCACCCCAGGTCAGACATGGCCATATGCAAATCAGCCTTGACCCTGTGCCTCATGGGAACAGTCCAGCCCGAACTGCCAAGCCATGTCTTTCCTGGACCGGAATCAAGCAACCAAGGACCGGTTTCTGGCTATCAGCCTTCATCAGCCTGGATAGCTTGACTCCAGTGGTGAGGAGAGCATGGGACTCACGTCTGAGCATACCCATTCCACTCGGGGTGAAAAATGCAAAAACAAAAATTGATGGACAGAATGCAGAACAATGTCATACATTCACCCCAGTACAGAGATCTGGGCCTAAATCCATCGTGTTTTTTGCACTCCACACCAACCCAGGTCAGACATGGCCATATGCAAATCAGCCTTGACCCTTTGCCTCATGGGAACAGTCCAGCCCGAACTGCCAAGCTATGTCTTTCCTGGACCGGAATCAAGCATCCAAGGACCGGTTTCTGGCTATCAGCCTTCATCAGCCTGGATAGCTTGACTCCAGTGGTGTGGAGAGCATGGGACTCACGTCTGAGCATACCCATCCCACTCGGGGTGACAAATGCAAAAACAATTGATGGACAGAATGCAGAACAATGTCATACATTCACCCCAGTACAGAGATCTGGGCCTAAATCCATCGTTTTTGTGCACTCCACACCACCCCAGGTCAGACATGGCCATATGCAAATCAGCCTTGACCCTGTGCCTCATGGGAACAGTCCAGCCCGAACTGCCAAGCCATGTCTTTCCTGGACCGGAATCAAGCAACCAAGGACCGGTTTCTGGCTATCAGCCTTCATCAGCCTGGATAGCTTGACTCCAGTGGTGAGGAGAGCATGGGACTCACGTCTGAGCATACCCATTCCACTCGGGGTGAAAAATGCAAAAACAAAAATTGATGGACAGAATGCAGAACAATGTCATACATTCACCCCAGTACAGAGATCTGGGCCTAAATCCATCGTGTTTTTTGCACTCCACACCAACCCAGGTCAGACATGGCCATATGCAAATCAGCCTTGACCCTTTGCCTCATGGGAACAGTCCAGCCCGAACTGCCAAGCCATGTCTTTCCTGGACCGGAATCAAGCATCCAAGGACCGGTTTCTGGCTATCAGCCTTCATCAGCCTGGATAGCTTGACTCCAGTGGTGTGGAGAGCATGGGACTCACGTCTGAGCATACCCATCCCACTCGGGGTGACAAATGCAAAAACAATTGATGGACAGAATGCAGAACAATGTCATACATTCACCCCAGTACAGAGATCTGGGCCTAAATCCATCGTTTTTTTGCACTCCACACCACCCCAGGTCAGACATGGCCATATGCAAATCAGCCTTGACCCTGTGCCTCATGGGAACAGTCCTGTCCGAACTGCCAAGCCATGTCTTTCCTGGACCGGAATCAAGCATCCAAGGACCGGTTTCAGGCTATCAGCCTTCATCAGCCTGGATAGCTTGACTCCAGTGGTGTGGAGAGCATGGGACTCACGTCTGAACATACCCATCACACTCGGGGTGACAAATGCAAAAACAACAATTGATGGACAGAATGCAGAACAATGTCATACATTCACCCCAGTACAGGGATCTGGGCCTAAATCCATCGTTTTTTTTGCACTCCACACCACCCCAGGTCAGACATGGCCATATGCAAATCAGCCTTGACCCTGTGCCTCATGGGAACAGTCCTGCCCGAACTGCCAAGCCATGTCTTTCCTGGACCGGAATCAAGCATCCAAGGACCGGTTTCTGGCTATCAGCCTGGATAGCTTGACTCCAGTGGTGTGGAGAGCATGGGACTCACGTCTGAGCATACCCATCCCACTCGGGGTGACAAATGCAAAAACAACAATTGATGGACAGAATGCAGAACAATGTCATACATTCACCCCAGTACAGAGATCTGGGCCTAAATCCATCGTTTTTTGCACTCCACACCACCCCAGGTCAGACATGGCCTAATGCAAATCAGCCTTGACCCTGTGCCTCATGGGAACAGTCCTGTCCGAACTGCCAAGCCATGTCTTTCCTGGACCGGAATCAAGCATCCAAGGACCGGTTTCTGGCTATCAGCCTTCATCAGCCTGGATAGCTTGACTCCAGTGGTGTGGAGAGCATGGGACTCACGTCTGAGCATACCCATCCCACTCGGGGTGGGTATGCTCAGACCCTCCATGAGGCACAGGGTCAGAGCTGATTTGCATTTAGCCAGTGTCTAACCCAGGGTGGTGTGGAGTGCAAAAAAACGATGGATTTAGGCCCAGATCCTTGTACTGGGGTGAATGTATGACATTGTTCTACATTCTGTCCATCAACTGTCTTTTTTGCAATTTTCACCCTGAGTGGGCTGGGTATGCTCAGACGTGAGTCCCAGGCTCTATACACAACTGGAGTCAAGCTATCCAGGCTGATGAAGGCTGATAGCCAGAAACCGGTCCTTGGATGCTTGATTCCGGTCTGGGAAAGACATGGCTTGGTAGTTCTGACTGGACTGTTCCCATGAGGCACAGGGTCAGAGCTGATTTGCATATAGCCAGTGTCTAACCCAGGGTGGTGAGGAGTGCAAAACAATGATGGATTTAGGCCCAGATCCTTGTACTTGGGTGAATGTATGACATTGTTCTACATTCTGTCCATCAACTGTATTTTTTGCAATTTTCACCCCGAGTGGGCTGGGTATGCTCAGACGTGAGTCCCAGGCTCTCTACACCACTGGAGTCAAGCTATCCAGGCTGATGAAGGCTGATAGCCAGAAACCGGTCCTTGGATGCTTGATTCCGGTCTGGGAAAGACTTGGCTTGGTAGTTCGGACTGGACTGATCCCATGAGGCACAGGGTCAGAGCTGATTTGCATATAGCCCGTGTCTAACCCAGGGTGGTGTGGAGTGCAAAAAAACGATGGATTGAGGCCCAGATCCTTGTACTGGGGTGAATGTATGACATTGTTCTACATTCTGTCCATCAACTGTCTTTTTTGCAATTTTCACCCCGAGTGGGCTGGGTATGCTCAGACGTGAGTCCCAGGCTCTCTACACCACTGGAGTCAAGCTATCCAGGCTGATGAAGGCTGATAGCCAGAAACTGGTCCTTGGATGCTTGATTCCGGTCTGGGAAAGACATGGCTTGGTAGTTCGGACTGGACTGTTCCCATGAGGCACAGGGTCAGAGCTGATTTGCATATAGCCCGTGTCTAACCCAGGGTGGTGTGGAGTGCAAAAAAACGATGGATTGAGGCCCAGATCCTTGTACTGGGGTGAATGTATGACATTGTTCTACATTCTGTCCATCAACTGTCTTTTTTGCAATTTTCACCCCGAGTGGGCTGGGTATGCTCAGACGTGAGTCCCAGGCCCTCTACACCACTGGAGTCAAGCTATCCAGGCTGATGAAGGCTGATAGCCAGAAACCGGTCCTTGGATGCTTGATTCCGGTCTGGGAAAGACATGGCTTGGTAGTTCGGACTGGACTGTTCCCATGAGGCACAGGGTCAGAGCTGATTTGCATATAGCCAGTGTCTAACCCAGGGTGGTGTAGAGTGCAAAAAAACGATGGATTTAGGCCCAGATCCTTGTATTGGGATGAATGTATGGCATTGTTCTACATTCTGTCCATCAACTGTCTTTTTTGCAATTTTCACCCCGAGTGGGCTGGGTATGCTCAGACGTGAGTCCCAGGCTCTCTACACCACTGGAGTCAAGCTATCCAGGCTGATGAAGACTGATAGCCAGAAACTGGTCCTTGGATGCTTGATTCCGGTCTGGGAAAGACATGGCTTGGTAGTTCGGACTGGACTGTTCCCATGAGGCACAGGGTCAGAGCTGATTTGCATATAGCCAGCGTCTAACCCAGGGTGGTGTGGAGTTCAAAAAAACGATGGATTTAGGCCCAGATCCTTGTACTGGGGTGAATGTATGACATTGTTCTACATTCTGTCCATCAACTGTCTTTTTTTCAATTGTAATTATAGCATACTTGCCTGTCAACTAGGAGTAGAGTAGCTTTGGCGATATAACATTATGCACTTCGAAAATATTAAAACAGTAATGTTTTTGATGTAATTCTCTCTGTTTCTGCTCTTATCTGGTATGGAAGTAGAAGAGTGTCAGACCTTTAATAATCAACAGACTCCACCCTCCTTCATGTGAAGGATATCAAAGGCAAGTCAATTTTGATTTACCATCAAAACATCAGATAAATATAGATAAAAAACGAATAAGATGGACAAAAGTAAATATGGGTAAATAGAGATGGAGACGTTGGGGATATAACTACCATATAAATTGGGAGTCCTAATAATATTGTGGGACATTGTTCATAGCGTAGGCCAGTAGGTGACTCTCCAGGTTAGGCAAGGATCAAAGTTCACCTATATTTTTCCCAGGTTTAAAGAGATCTGGGCTGGGGTAGTTCATTTACTCTTTAGGTACAGATTGTAGGGAGAAAGGGAAGATGGCTGCCACGGGGTACAAACGAAGGACGGCAACACGTCCAAAATAGGAGCAATCATCATAGACCTCCTCTGTAGTCCAACAAAAGTATGTCGACTAGAATCCCGTGGAGGTCAATATTTTCGTGCAAAAAAAGCAAGGGCACTCAACTGTAACATGAGCACCAGGTGCGGTGCAATGTGATGTGAAGCAGCCAGTGCTATAATTAGGCCGGTACTCACTGGTACTGAGTACCGGCACTTCGAAAATGTTGGCGCTTAAGTACCGGAACTTCTCTTTGTCCTAAGAGAGAACCGGTGCTCATGGGGATATGAGCCAAACTCATTGAAATTGGCATTTTCAAAGAGAAGTGCAACACCGACAAGGAGTGGATCCATTTACATAAAACACTCTGATTGAGTGCTAATCTCTCTTTACAAAGTGCTAATGTCGCGGCCTTCAGGAAGTTTGGGAGGGGGGCGACTCACACTGTGATTACTGACACAGTGTCAGAGGCGCAACTAGAGCCAGATCTTGGGGGGAAGGGGTGAGGGTTGGCTAATTCTCCCAGCAATAGTCAGAGTGGGAGTGGAGATGCAGGGGCTCTAAGACAGGGGGGAGAAAAAAAACAAAGCTGCGTTAGCAAGGGAAGTACTCGGGTGCGGTGTGGCTGTGTGTGTGCCCAGCAGCTGTCTCAGCCCGGGCTCGAAAACTCGAACTTCCTGAGCCTGCCTTTCTTTGGTGAATGAAGTAAAGGGATGAAGTCTGAGGAAGGATTGCAATGAATACCTTAGCACCTACCTCCGCTGTCTTGTTTAATTGCTCTGTAAACAACAGGACAGGCCGCCATTGACTTAAGTCTGTGCACACACGAGCAGCGGGTGCTTAACCCGTTGAGCTGCTGTCACAGTGAGCCAGTCCTCAGGCAGAGGACTGGAGTGGTGAGCGGATTGAGGGAGAGGGCAGGGATTAGCAGGTAGAGAGAGAGAGAGAGAGAGACAGGTGTGTGTGAGGTGAAGCCGTCAGGCTTTGATTCATCAGGGACAGGATACATGGCGTGCTCTGTCTAGCCGGTGAATGACAGATCTACAGTTTTAAATTCATTCTTCCTGAAGGTGTGCCCAGGAAGCTGTCTTAGCCCGGGCTGCCACACACGAGGGGGGGAGGCATATTTTGTTACTCTCGGGAAATCGAAGAGAAGGCTTCCTGCTGGCATAACAGGGTACAGTAGAACTTGTTTGCAACCAGACAGAGGAAGGTGGCGATAGTAATGCTGTACTAAAAAAACATGAACTGTTTTATGAGGGACCCACTTCTCACATGTCCTGACGGTGCAAAATATCTATATTCCTTTACACATTTGCATGCGGTAATAATCTTCAAGTGTAACATGAGGACATCAATCTCAAATTGTCTCACTCAAAACATTGTATTTGAACATTATAAATACAAATGTTAAATCAAATTAGTGAATCATGAGTCTTCTTAATCTTCTTGTCTTTATTCTCATGAAATGAATCTTGTGATCCTCATAACATCGAAAACATGGCATACAAAAGTTCATTTGCAAAAAACACAGTTGATGGACAGAATGTAGAACAATGTCATACATTCACCCCAGTACAAGGATCTGGGCCTAAATCCATCTTTTTTTTGCACTCCACACCACCCTGGTTTAGACACTGGCTATATGCAAATCAGCTCTAACCCTGTGCCTCATGGGAACAGTCCAGTCCGAACTACCAAGCCATGTCTTTCCCAGACCGGAATCAAGCATCCAAGGACCGGTTTCTGGCTATCAGCCTTCATCAGCCTGGATAGCTTGACTCCAGTGGTGAGGAGAGCCTGGGACTCACGTCGGAGCATCCCCAGCCCACTCGGGGTGAATTTGCAAAAAACACAGTTGATGGACAGAATATAGAACAATGTCATACATTCACCCCAGTACAAGGATCTGGGCCTAAATCCATCGTTTTTTTGCACCCCACACCACCCTGGGTTAGACACTGGCTATATGCAAATCAGCTCTGAGCCTGTGCCTCATGGGAACAGTCCAGTCCGAACTACCAAGCCATGTCTTTCCCAGACCGGAATCAAGCATCCAAGGACCGGTTTCTGGCTATCAGCCTTCATCAGCCTGGATAGCTTGACTCCAGTGGTGTGGAGAGCCTGGGACTCACGTCGGAGCATCCCCAGCCCACTCAGGGTGAATTTGCAAAAAACACAGTTGATGGACAGAATGTAGAACAATGTCATACATTCACCCCAGTACAAGGATCTGGGCCTAAATCCATCGTTTGTTTGCACCCCACACCACCCTGGGTTAGACACTGGCTATATGCAAATCAGCTCTGACCCTGTGCCTCATGGGAACAGTCCAGTCCGAACTACCAAGCCATGTCTTTCCCAGACCGGAATCAAGCATCCAAGGACCGGTTTCTGGCTATCAGCCTTCATCAGCCTGGATAGCTTGACTCCAGTGGTGTGGAGAGCCTGGGACTCACGTCGGAGCATCCCCAGCCCACTCGGGGTGAATTTGCAAAAAACACAGTTGATGGACAGAATGTAGAATAATGTCATACATTCACCCCAGTACAAGGATCTGGGCCTAAATCCATCGTTTTTTTGCACCCCACACCACCCTGGGTTAGGCACTGGCTATATGCAAATCAGCTCTGACCCTGTGCCTCATGGGAACAGTCCAGTCCGAACTACCAAGCCATGTCTTTCCCAGACCGGAATCAAGCATCCAAGGACCGGTTTCTGGCTATCAGCCTTCATCAGCCTGGATAGCTTGACTCCAGTGGTGTGGAGAGCCTGGGACGCACGTCTGAGCATCCCCAGCCCACTCGGGGTGAATTTGCAAAAAACACAGTTGATGGACAGAATGTAGAACAATGTCATACATTTACCCCAGTACAAGGATCTGGGCCTCAATCCATAGTTTTTTTGCACTCCACACCACCCTGGGTTAGACACGGGCTATATGCAAATCAGCTCTGACCCTGTGCCTCATGGGAACAGTCCAGTCCGAACTACCATGCCATGTCTTTCCCAGACCGGAATCAAGCATCCAAGGACCGGTTTCTGGCTATCAGCCTTCATCAGCCTGGATAGCTTGACTCCAGTGGTGTGGAGAGCCTGGGACTCACGTCTGAGTATCCCCAGCCCACTCGGGGTGAATTTGCAAAAAACACAGTTGATGGACAGAATGTAGAACAATGTCATACATTCACCCCAGTACAAGGATCTGGGCCTAAATCCATCGTTTTTTTTGCACTCCACACCACCCTGGGTTAGACACTGGCTATATGCAAATCAGCTCTGACCCTGTGCCTCATGGGAACAGTCCAGTCCGAACTACCAAGCCATGTCTTTCCCAGACCGGAATCAAGCATCCAAGGACCGGTTTCTGGCTATCAGCCTTCATCAGCCTGGATAGCTTGACTCCAATGGTGTGGAGAGCCTGGGACTCACGTCTGAGCATCCCCAGCCAACTCGGGGTGAATTTGCAAAAAACACAGTTGATGGACAGAATGTAGAACAATGTCATACATTCACCCCAGTACAAGGATCTGGGCCTAAATCCATCGTTTTTTTCACTCCACACCACCCTGGGTTAGACACTGGCTATATGCAAATCAGCTCTGACCCTGTGCCTCATGGGAACAGTCCAGTCCGAACTACCAAGCCATGTCTTTCCCAGACCGGAATCAAGCATCCAGGGACCGGTTTCTGGCTATCAGCCTTCATCAGCCTGGATAGCTTGACTCCAGTGGTGTGGAGAGCCTGGGATTCACGTCTGAGCATCCCCAGCCCACTCGGGGTGAATTTGCAAAAAACACAGTTAATGGACAGAATGTAGAACAATGTCATACATTCACCCCAGTACAAGGATCTGGGCCTAAATCCATCGTTTTTTTGCACTCCACACCGCCCTGGGTTAGACACTGGCTATATGCAAATCAGCTCTGACCCTGTGCCTCATGGGAACAGTCCAGTCCGAACTACCAAGCCATGTCTTTCCCAGACCGGAATCAAGCATCCAAGGACTGGTTTCTGGCTATCAGCCTTCATCAGCCTGGATAGCTTGACTCCAGTGGTGTGGAGAGCCTGGGACTCACGTCTGAGCATCCCCAGCCCACTCAGGGTGAATTTGCAAAAAACACAGTTGATGGACAGAATGTAGAACAATGTCATACATTCACCCCAGTACAAGGTTCTGGGCCTAAATCCATCGTTTTTTTTGCACTCTACACCACCCTGGGTTAGACACTGGCTAGATGCAAATCAGCTCTGAACCTGTGCCTCATGGGAACAGTCCAGTCCGAACTACCAAGCCATGTCTTTCCCACACCGAAATCAAGCATCCAAGGACCGGTTTCTGGCTATCAGCCTTCATCAGCCTGGATAGCTTGACTCCAGTGGTGTGGAGAGCCTGGGACTCACGTCTGAGCATCCCCAGCCCACTCGGGGTGAATTTGCAAAAAACACAGTTGATGGACAGAATGTAGAACAATGTCATACATTCACCCCAGTAGAAGTATCTGGGCCTAAATCCATCGTTTTTTTGCACTCCACGCCACCCTGGGTTAGACACTGGCTATATGCAAATCAGCTCTGACCCTGTGCCTCATGGGAACAGTCCAGTCCGAACTACCAAGCCATGTCTTTCCCAGACCGGAATCAAGCATCCAAGGACCGGTTTCTGGCTATCAGCCTTCATCAGCCTGGATAGCTTGACTCCAGTGGTGTGGAGAGCCTGGGACTCACGTCTGAGCATCCCCAGCCCACTCGGGGTGAATTTGCAAAAAACACAGTTGATGGACAGAATGTAGAACAATGTCATACATTCACCCCAGTACAAGGATCTGGGCCTAAATCCATCTTTTTTTGCACTCCACACCACCCTGGGTTAGACACTGGCTATATGCAAATCAGCTCTGACCGTGTGCCTCATGGGAACAGTCCAGTCCGGACTACCAAGCCATGTCTTTCCCAGACCGGAATCAATCATCCAAGGACCGGTTTCTGGCTATCAGCCTTCATCAGCCTGGATAGCTTGACTCCAGTGGTGTGGAGAGCCTGGGACTCACATCTGAGCATCCCCAGCCCACTCGGGGTGAATTTGCAAGAAAACACAGTTGATGGACAGAATGTAGAGCAATGTCATACATTCACCCCAGTGCAAGGATCTGGGCCTAAATCCATCGTTTTTTTGCACTCCACACCACCCTGGGTTAGACACTGGCTATATGCAAATCAGCTCTGACCCTGTGCCTCATGGGAAGAGTCCAGATCCTTGTACTGGGGTGAATGTATGACATTGTTTTACATTCTGTCCATCAACTGTGTTTTGCAATTTTCACCCCGAGTGGGCTGGGTATGCTCAGACGTGAGTCCCAGGCTCTCCACACCACTGGAGTCAAGCTATCCAGGCTGAATGAAGGCTGATACGAAACAGGTCCTTGGATGCTTGATTCCGGTCTGGGAAACACATGGCTTGGTAGTTCGGACTGGACTGTTCCCATGAGGCACAGGGTCAGAGCTGATTTGCATATAGCCCGTGTCTAACCCAGGGTGGTGTGGAGTGCAAAAAAACGATGGATTGAGGCCCAGATCCTTGTACTGGGGTGAATGTATGACATTGTTCTACATTCTGTCCATCAACTGTCTTTTTTGCAATTTTCACCCCGAGTGGGCTGGGTATGCTCAGACGTCAGTCCCAGGCCCTCTACACCACTGGAGTCAAGCTATCCAGGCTGATGAAGGCTGATAGCCAGAAACCGGTCCTTGGATGCTTGATTCCAGTCTGGGAAAGACATGGCTTGGTAGTTCGGACTGGACTGTTCCCATGAGGCACAGGGTCAGAGCTGATTTGCATATAGCCAGTGTCTAACCCAGGGTGGTGTAGAGTGCAAAAAAACGATGGATTTAGGCCCAGATCCTTGTACTGGGATGAATGTATGGCATTGTTCTACATTCTGTCCATCAACTGTCTTTTTTTGCAATTTTCACCCCGAGTGGGCTGGGTATGCTCAGACGTGAGTCCCAGGCTCTCTACACCACTGGAGTCAAGCTATCCAGGCTGATGAAGACTGATAGCCAGAAACCGGTCCTTGGATACTTGATTCCGGTCTGGGAAAGACATGGCTTGGTAGTTCGGACTGGACTGTTCCCATGAGGCACAGGGTCAGAGCTGATTTGCATATAGCCAGTGTCTAACCCAGGGTGGTGTGGAGTTCAAAAAAACGATGGATTTAGGCCCAGATCCTTGTACTGGGGTGAATGTATGACATTGTTCTACATTCTGTCCATCAACTGTCTTTTTTTCAATTGTAATTATAGCATACTTGCCTGTCAACTAGGAGTAGAGTAGCTTTGGCGATATAACATTATGCACTTCGAAAATATTAAAACAGTAATGTTTTTGATGTAATTCTCTCTGTTTCTGCTCTTATCTGGTATGGAAGTAGAAGAGTGTCAGACCTTTAATAATCAACAGACTCCACCCTCCTTCATGTGAAGGATATCAAAGGCAAGTCAATTTTGATTTACCATCAAAACATCAGATAAATATAGATAAAAAACGAATAAGATGGACAAAAGTAAATATGGGTAAATAGAGATGGAGACGTTGGGGATATAACTACCATATAAATTGGGAGTCCTAATAATATTGTGGGACATTGTTCATAGCGTAGGCCAGTAGGTGACTCTCCAGGTTAGGCAAGGATCAAAGTTCACCTATATTTTTCCCAGGTTTAAAGAGATCTGGGCTGGGGTAGTTCATTTACTCTTTAGGTAGAGATTGTAGGGAGAAAGGGAAGATGGCTGCCACGGGGTACAAACGAAGGACGGCAACACGTCCAAAATAGGGGCAATCATCATAGACCTCCTCTGTAGTCCAACAAAAGTATGTCGACTAGAATCCCGTGGAGGTCAATATTTTCGTGCAAAAAAAGCAAGGGCACTCAACTGTAACATGAGCACCAGGTGCGGTGCAATGTGATGTGAAGCAGCCAGTGCTATAATTAGGCCGGTACTCACTGGTACTGAGTACCGGCACTTCGAAAATTTTGGCGCTTAAGTACCGGAACTTCTCTTTGTCCTAAGAGAGAACCGGTGCTCATGGGGATATGAGCCAAACTCAGTGAAATTGGCATTTTCAAAGAGAAGTGCAACACCGACAAGGAGTGGATCCATTTACATAAAACACTCTGATTGAGTGCTAATCTCTCTTTACAAAGTGCTAATGTCGCGGCCTTCAGAAGGCATTCATTCAGTGCTGGCAGGAAGTTTGGGAGGGGGGCGACTCACACTGTGATTACTGACACAGTGTCAGAGGCGCAACTAGAGCCAGATCTTGGGGGGAAGGGGTGAGGGTTGGCTAATTCTCCCAGCAATAGTCAGAGTGGGAGTGGAGATGCAGGGGCTCTAAGACAGGGGGGAGAAAAAAAACAAAGCTGCGTTAGCAAGGGAAGTACTCGGGTGCGGTGTGGCTGTGTGTGTGCCCAGGAACTGTCTCAGCCCGGGCTCGAAAACTCGAACTTCCTGAGCCTGCCTTTCTTTGGTGAATGAAGTAAAGGGATGAAGCCTGAGGAAGGATTGCAATGAATACCTTAGCACCTACCTCCGCTGTCTTGTTTAATTGCTCTGTAAACAACAGGACAGGCCGCCATTGACTGAAGTCTGTGCACACACGAGCAGCGGGTGCTTAACCCGTTGAGCTGCTGTCACAGTGAGCCAGTCCTCAGGCAGAGGACTGGAGTGGTGAGCGGATTGAGGGAGAGGGCAGGGATTAGCAGGTAGAGAGAGAGAGAGAGAGAGAGACAGGTGTGTGTGAGGTGAAGCCGCCAGGCTTTGATTAATCAGGGACAGGATACATGGCGTGCTCTGTCTAGCCGGTGAATGACAGATCTACAGTTTTAAATTCATTCTTCCTGAAGGTGTGCCCAGGAAGCTGTCTTAGCCCGGGCTGCCACACACGAGGGGGGGAGGCATATTTTGTTACTCTCGGGAAATCGAAGAGAAGGCTTCCTGCTGGCATAACAGGGTACAGTAGAACTTGTTTGCAACCAGACAGAGGAAGGTGGCGATAGTAATGCTGTACTAAAAAAACATGAACTGTTTTATGAGGGACCCACTTCTCACATGTCCTGACGGTGCAAAATATCTATATTCCTTTACACATTTGCATGCAGTAATAATCTTCAAGTGTAACATGAGGACATCAATCTCAAATTGTCTCACTCAAAACATTGTATTTGAACATTATAAATACAAATGTTAAATCAAATTAGTGAATCATGAGTCTTCTTAATCTTCTTGTCTTTATTCTCATGAAATGAATCTTGTGATCCTCATAACATCGAAAACATGGCATACAAAAGTTCATTTGCAAAAAACACAGTTGATGGACAGAATGTAGAACAATGTCATACATTCACCCCAGTACAAGCATCTGGGCCTAAATCCATCTTTTTTTTGCACTCCACACCACCCTGGTTTAGACACTGGCTATATGCAAATCAGCTCTGACCCTGTGCCTCATGGGAACAGTCCAGTCCGAACTACCAAGCCATGTCTTTCCCAGACCGGAATCAAGCATCCAAGGACCGGTTTCTGGCTATCAGCCTTCATCAGCCTGGATAGCTTGACTCCAGTGGTGTGGAGAGCCTGGGACTCACGTCGGAGCATCCCCAGCCCACTCGGGGTGAATTTGCAAAAAACACAGTTGATGGACAGAATATAGAACAATGTCATACATTCACCCCAGTACAAGGATCTGGGCCTAAATCCATCGTTTTTTTGCACCCCACACCACCCTGGGTTAGACACTGGCTATATGCAAATCAGCTCTGAGCCTGTGCCTCATGGGAACAGTCCAGTCCGAACTACCAAGCCATGTCTTTCCCAGACCGGAATCAAGCATCCAAGGACCGGTTTCTGGCTATCAGCCTTCATCAGCCTGGATAGCTTGACTCCAGTGGTGTGGAGAGCCTGGGACTCACGTCGGAGCATCCCCAGCCCACTCGGGGTGAATTTGCAAAAAACACAGTTGATGGACAGAATATAGAACAATGTCATACATTCACCCCAGTACAAGGATCTGGGCCTAAATCCATCGTTTTTTTGCACCCCACACCACCCTGGGTTAGACACTGGCTATATGCAAATCAGCTCTGACCCTGTGCCTCATGGGAACAGTCCAGTCCGAACTACCAAGCCATGTCTTTCCCAGACCGGAATCAAGCATCCAAGGACCGGTTTCTGGCTATCAGCCTTCATCAGCCTGGATAGCTTGACTCCAGTGGTGTGGAGAGCCTGGGACTCACGTCGGAGCATCCCCAGCCCACTCGGGGTGAATTTGCAAAAAACACAGTTGATGGACAGAATGTAGAACAATGTCATACATTCACCCCAGTACAAGGATCTGGGCCTAAATCCCTCGTTTTTTTGCACCCCACACCACCCTGGGTTAGACACTGGCTATATGCAAATCAGCTCTGACCCTGTGCCTCATGGGAACAGTCCAGTCCGAACTACCAAGCCATGTCTTTCCCAGACCGGAATCAAGCATCCAAGGACCGGTTTCTGGCTATCAGCCTTCATCAGCCTGGATAGCTTGACTCCAGTGGTGTGGAGAGCCTGGGACTCACGTCTGAGCATCCCCAGCCCACTCGGGGTGAATTTGCAAAAAACACAGTTGATGGACAGAATGTAGAACAATGTCATACATTTACCCCAGTACAAGGATCTGGGCCTCAATCCATAGTTTTTTTGCACTCCACACCACCCTGGGTTAGACACGGGCTATATGCAAATCAGCTCTGACCCTGTGCCTCATGGGAACAGTCCAGTCCGAACTACCATGCCATGTCTTTCCCAGACCGGAATCAAGCATCCAAGGACCGGTTTCTGGCTATCAGCCTTCATCAGCCTGGATAGCTTGACTCCAGTGGTGTGGAGAGCCTGGGACTCACGTCTGAGCATCCCCAGCCCACTCGGGGTGAATTTGCAAAAAACACAGTTGATGGACAGAATGTAGAACAATGTCATACATTCACCCCAGTACAAGGATCTGGGCCTAAATCCATCGTTTTTTTGCACTCCACACCACCCTGGGTTAGACACTGGCTATATGCAAATCAGCTCTGACCCTGTGCCTCATGGGAACAGTCCAGTCCGAACTACCAAGCCATGTCTTTCCCAGACCGGAATCAAGCATCCAAGGACCGGTTTCTGGCTATCAGCCTTCATCAGCCTGGATAGCTTGACTCCAATGGTGTGGAGAGCCTGGGACTCACGTCTGAGCATCCCCAGCCAACTCGGGGTGAATTTGCAAAAAACACAGTTGATGGACAGAATGTAGAACAATGTCATACATTCACCCCAGTACAAGGATCTGGGCCTAAATCCATCGTTTTTTTGCACTCCACACCACCCTGGGTTAGACACTGGCTATATGCAAATCAGCTCTGACCCTGTGCCTCATGGGAACAGTCCAGTCCGAACTACCAAGCCATGTCTTTCCCAGACCGGAATCAAGCATCCAGGGACCGGTTTCTGGCTATCAGCCTTCATCAGCCTGGATAGCTTGACTCCAGTGGTGTGGAGAGCCTGGGACTCACGTCTGAGCGTCCCCAGCCCACTCAGGGTGAATTTGCAAAAAACACAGTTGATGGACAGAATGTAGAACAATGTCATACATTCACCCCAGTACAAGGTTCTGGGCCTAAATCCATCGTTTTTTTTGCACTCTACACCACCCTGGGTTAGACACTGGCTAGATGCAAATCAGCTCTGAACCTGTGCCTCATGGGAACAGTCCAGTCCGAACTACCAAGCCATGTCTTTCCCACACCGAAATCAAGCATCCAAGGACCGGTTTCTGGCTGTCAGCCTTCATCAGCCTGGATAGCTTGACTCCAGTGGTGTGGAGAGCCTGGGACTCACGTCTGAGCATCCCCAGCCCACTCGGGGTGAATTTGCAAAAAACACAGTTGATGGACAGAATGTAGAACAATGTCATACATTCACCCCAGTACAAGGATCTGGGCCTAAATCCATCGTTTTTTTGCACCCCACACCACCCTGGGTTAGACACTGGCTATATGCAAATCAGCTCTGAGCCTGTGCCTCATGGGAACAGTCCAGTCCGAACTACCAAGCCATGTCTTTCCCAGACCGGAATCAAGCATCCAAGGACCGGTTTCTGGCTATCAGCCTTCATCAGCCTGGATAGCTTGACTCCAGTGGTGTGGAGAGCCTGGGACTCACGTCGGAGCATCCCCAGCCCACTCGGGGTGAATTTGCAAAAAACACAGTTGATGGACAGAATATAGAACAATGTCATACATTCACCCCAGTACAAGGATCTGGGCCTAAATCCATCGTTTTTTTGCACCCCACACCACCCTGGGTTAGACACTGGCTATATGCAAATCAGCTCTGACCCTGTGCCTCATGGGAACAGTCCAGTCCGAACTACCAAGCCATGTCTTTCCCAGACCGGAATCAAGCATCCAAGGACCGGTTTCTGGCTATCAGCCTTCATCAGCCTGGATAGCTTGACTCCAGTGGTGTGGAGAGCCTGGGACTCACGTCGGAGCATCCCCAGCCCACTCGGGGTGAATTTGCAAAAAACACAGTTGATGGACAGAATGTAGAACAATGTCATACATTCACCCCAGTACAAGGATCTGGGCCTAAATCCATCGTTTTTTTGCACCCCACACCACCCTGGGTTAGACACTGGCTATATGCAAATCAGCTCTGACCCTGTGCCTCATGGGAACAGTCCAGTCCGAACTACCAAGCCATGTCTTACCCAGACCGGAATCAAGCATCCAAGGACCGGTTTCTGGCTATCAGCCTTCATCAGCCTGGATAGCTTGACTCCAGTGGTGTGGAGAGCCTGGGACTCACGTCTGAGCATCCCCAGCCCACTCGGGGTGAATTTGCAAAAAACACAGTTGATGGACAGAATGTAGAACAATGTCATACATTTACCCCAGTACAAGGATCTGGGCCTCAATCCATAGTTTTTTTGCACTCCACACCACCCTGGGTTAGACACGGGCTATATGCAAATCAGCTCTGACCCTGTGCCTCATGGGAACAGTCCAGTCCGAACTACCATGCCATGTCTTTCCCAGACCGGAATCAAGCATCCAAGGACCGGTTTCTGGCTATCAGCCTTCATCAGCCTGGATAGCTTGACTCCAGTGGTGTGGAGAGCCTGGGACTCACGTCTGAGCATCCCCAGCCCACTCGGGGTGAATTTGCAAAAAACACAGTTGATGGACAGAATGTAGAACAATGTCATACATTCACCCCAGTACAAGGATCTGGGCCTAAATCCATCGTTTTTTTGCACTCCACACCACCCTGGGTTAGACACTGGCTATATGCAAATCAGCTCTGACCCTGTGCCTCATGGGAACAGTCCAGTCCGAACTACCAAGCCATGTCTTTCCCAGACCGGAATCAAGCATCCAAGGACCGGTTTCTGGCTATCAGCCTTCATCAGCCTGGATAGCTTGACTCCAATGGTGTGGAGAGCCTGGGACTCACGTCTGAGCATCCCCAGCCAACTCGGGGTGAATTTGCAAAAAACACAGTTGATGGACAGAATGTAGAACAATGTCATACATTCACCCCAGTACAAGGATCTGGGCCTAAATCCATCGTTTTTTTGCACTCCACACCACCCTGGGTTAGACACTGGCTATATGCAAATCAGCTCTGACCCTGTGCCTCATGGGAACAGTCCAGTCCGAACTACCAAGCCATGTCTTTCCCAGACCGGAATCAAGCATCCAGGGACCGGTTTCTGGCTATCAGCCTTCATCAGCCTGGATAGCTTGACTCCAGTGGTGTGGAGAGCCTGGGACTCACGTCTGAGCGTCCCCAGCCCACTCAGGGTGAATTTGCAAAAAACACAGTTGATGGACAGAATGTAGAACAATGTCATACATTCACCCCAGTACAAGGTTCTGGGCCTAAATCCATCGTTTTTTTTGCACTCTACACCACCCTGGGTTAGACACTGGCTAGATGCAAATCAGCTCTGAACCTGTGCCTCATGGGAACAGTCCAGTCCGAACTACCAAGCCATGTCTTTCCCACACCGAAATCAAGCATCCAAGGACCGGTTTCTGGCTATCAGCCTTCATCAGCCTGGATAGCTTGACTCCAGTGGTGTGGAGAGCCTGGGACTCACGTCTGAGCATCCCCAGCCCACTCGGGGTGAATTTGCAAAAAACACAGTTGATGGACAGAATGTAGAACAATGTCATACATTCACCCCAGTAGAAGTATCTGGGCCTAAATCCGTCGTTTTTTTGCACTCCACACCACCCTGGGTTAGACACTGGCTATATGCAAATCAGCTCTGACCCTGTGCCTCATGGGAACAGTCCAGTCCGAACTACCAAGCCATGTCTTTCCCAGACCGGAATCAAGCATCCAAGGACCGGTTTCTGGCTATCAGCCTTCATCAGCCTGGATAGCTTGACTCCAGTGGTGTGGAGAGCCTGGGACTCACGTCTGAGCATCCCCAGCCCACTCGGGGTGAATTTGCAAAAAACACAGTTGATGGACAGAATGTAGAACAATGTCATACATTCACCCCAGTACAAGGATCTGGGCCTAAATCCATCTTTTTTTGCACTCCACACCACCCTGGGTTAGACACTGGCTATATGCAAATCAGCTCTGACCGTGTGCCTCATGGGAACAGTCCAGTCCGAACTACCAAGCCATGTCTTTCCCAGACCGGAATCAATCATCCAAGGACCGGTTTCTGGCTATCAGCCTTCATCAGCCTGGATAGCTTGACTCCAGTGGTGTGGAGAGCCTGGGACTCACATCTGAGCATCCCCAGCCCACTCGGGGTGAATTTGCAAGAAAACACAGTTGATGGACAGAATGTAGAGCAATGTCATACATTCACCCCAGTGCAAGGATCTGGGCCTAAATCCATCGTTTTTTTGCACTCCACACCACCCTGGGTTAGACACTGGCTATATGCAAATCAGCTCTGACCCTGTGCCTCATGGGAAGAGTCCAGATCCTTGTACTGGGGTGAATGTATGACATTGTTTTACATTCTGTCCATCAACTGTGTTTTGCAATTTTCACCCCGAGTGGGCTGGGTATACTCAGACGTGAGTCCCAGGCTCTCCACACCACTGGAGTCAAGCTATCCAGGCTGAATGAAGGCTGATAGCGAAACAGGTCCTTGGATGCTTGATTCCGGTCTGGGAAACACATGGCTTGGTAGTTCGGACTGGACTGTTCCCATGAGGCACAGGGTCAGAGCTGATTTGCATATAGCCAGTGTCTAACCCAGTGTGGTGTGGAGTGCAAAAAATCGATGGATTTAGGCCCAGATCCTTGTACTGGGGTGAATGTATGACATTGTTCTACATTCTGTCCATCAACTGTGTTTTTTGCAATTTTCACCCCGAGTGGGCTGGGTATGCTCAGACGTTAGTCCCAGGCTCTCCACACCACTGGAGTCAAGCTATCCAGGCTGAATGAAGGCTGATAGCCAGAAAACGGTCCTTGGATGCTTGATTCCGGTCTAGGAAAGACATGGCTTGGTAGTTCGGACTGGACTGTTCCCATGAGGCACAGGGTCAGAGCTGATTTGCATATAGCCAGTGTCTAACCCAGGGTGGTGTGGAGTGCAAAAAAAACGATGGATTTAGGCCCAGATCCTTGTACTGGGGTGAATGTATGACATTGTTCTACACTCTGTCCATCAACTGTGTTTTTTGCAATTTTCACCCCGAGTGGGCTGGGTATGCTCAGACGTGAGTCCCAGGCTCTCCACACCACTGGAGTCAAGCTATCCAGGCTGAATGAAGGCTGATAGCCAGAAACCGGTCCTTGGATGCTTGATTCCGGTCTGGGAAAGACATGGCTTGGTAGTTCGGACTGGACTGTTCCCAGGAGGCACAGGGTCAGAGCTGATTTGCATATAGCCAGTGTCTAACCCAGGGTGGTGTGGAGTGCAACAAAACGATGCATTTAGTCCCAGATCCTTGTACTGGGGTGAATGTATGACATTGTTCTACATTCCGTCCATCAACTGTGTTTTTTGCAATTTTCACCCCGAGTGGGCTGGGTATGCTCAGACGTGAGTCACAGGCTCTCCACACCACTGAAGTCAAGCTATCCAGGCTGAATGAAGGCTGATAGCCAGAAACCGGTCCTTGGATGCTTGATTCTGGTCTGGGAAAGACATGGCTTGGTAGTTCAGACTGGACTGTTCCCATGAGGCACAGGGTCAGAGCTGATTAGCATATAGCCAGTGTCTAACCCAGGGTGGTGTGGAGTGCAAAAAAACGATGGATTTAGGCCCAGATCCTTGTACTGGGGTGAATGTATGACATTGTTCTACATTCTGTCCATCAACTGTGTTTTTTGCAATTTTCACCCAGAGTGGGCTGGGTATGCTCAGACATGAGTCCCAGGCTCTCCACACCACTGGAGTCAAGCTATCCAGGCTGAATGAAGGCTGATAGCCAGAAACCGGTCCTTGGATGCTTGATTCCGGTCTGGGAAAGACATGGCTTGGTAGTTCGGACTGGACTGTTCCCATGAGGCACAGGGTCAGAGCTGATTTGCATATAGCCAGTGTCTAACCCAGGGTGGTGTGGAGTGCAAAAAAACAATGGATTTAGGCCCAGATCCTTGTACTGGGGTGAATGTATGACATTGTTCTACATTCTGTCCATCAACTGTGTTTTTTGCAATACAAAAGTTCATGACATCTTCATAACTCCCAATGCATTTTGTTTAATAACCTTCATCAAGGGAATACAAAAAAATGACAAAAAACACATTTTTGCAATCTTAAAACTAACTACTGAATACAGTTAAAGTACTATATTCAAGGGATAGGAATAGACCCGAACTCACCACGATTGTGGTGTTTGTTGTTTAGCATGCTCACCGAACAGTGAATCTAACAACGTGCCAAAACATTGTGTGTGTATATAATCATACAATTGTGAGACCAACACAACCCATCGCTAGTGTCCTGCAATAGATATCTAATAACCCACTCAGCACTCACCTATTGTATGGCAAAAGACTCTACAAACCCAAAACAATGTGACACCTAAAAAATTATGAAGAATTCTAATAAATTCCATGCCACATGATTACATGCAGCCAACAGCAAACCAATGTATTAAAAATGGCATAACCACCTCTCATTACCTGCTACAAAATGTAAATTTCAATTTAGATAACGCTGATTCTGAAAGAATAAACTCACTCGAAATCATGTCTGAGCCACTACCGTCCTCATAATGTCGTTGGCAATATTTAAAAAACTCGCTAGAATACCAAACATTCATACCTCCCACGTAAACGCCAACCGTTCTTCGCTGCTTACTCCTCACCGATAGCCACGTGCTTGCCCACTCATATTACCGGCGCATAGTGTCTTGCTTCTTAACCACGCGAAATACTTCCATATTGAGATTGCGCTCGTAATGAAGCTAGAGAGTGGACTTAAAACCAGCCTAACTATCCTTTAAATGCAGCTAGGAAAATGCTCAATGTGCTCTAGCGGTGTGTTTTGAACAATCGAGCTTGTGAACACACTAGTTAAATGACAAGTGCTCATGACACATCAGAATCCACCCACTATCACTTCTAAGAGGCAAATGAAAATTAAATGATAAAAAGAATGAAAACTGAGGAAAAAAATATAATTTAAACAATAATGATTCTAAATTATGAATTTGACACGACTCCAAATAAACCAAGTGCTCTTAGTGACCCTATCTGAAACTGTCAACACTACCATTATTATGAATATCTATACACCACACTTTAAATAGTAGCACCTTTATAGGCTCACAGCTCAATGCACAGGAAAAACAATATGTTGCAAAATGTACATGAAACAGTTACAATATGTACAGTTACTAATAATATACAATTCTCATAAAAAACAAAGCATCTCGATTTTATCATTCAGGCCACAAGGCACAAGTGTATTTAAATATCGTATCCAAAAAGTTTCTCTCTGTGATAAATGTCGGATGACATCAACATGTTCAGACTCCACACCCTTTTCCAATATTGAAAAAACGTAATTGTGGTATGGAGTGTTTCACCCCAATGTACCGCTAAACATGATTTGGTGTTTGCAGTACTAATCATGCTTTTGTGCTCCGTCATACGGATTTTTTACTTTTCTGGTCGTACCCCCTACATATACTAATCCACACGGGCACTTGATAGAATAGACTACCATACTCGAGTTGCAATCAGCTGTGTATCTTAATTTGATGCTTTTCCCTGTGGGAGGATGTGTGAAACTGTTTCCAACTATGACATTCCCACAGTGCCCACAATTGTGGCATTTCATCATGCCTTTATTACCTTTATCAAACCCAAAAGGAACCTTAAATAAGTCTCCACAGATACCTAGGGTAGAACCTTTATTAGACTCAGCAGAATCTGCTTTTTGTAATTCCCAAGCTCCTTTATTTTCACTGTGCGACACACACTCCGGTGCTAGACAAAATTCCTGCTGATTTACACTGTTCAGAGCCTTTTATACAGGTACCACACATCAATGTTTTCTCTAATGCTATTGCTATTGGAACACTAGTTCCTATTTCATGGAGAGCATTCCTATACACACGAAGGGTTCTCACATCACTCCAAATAAACAAGTCCTTGTAAAACTCGCCACCTGGTTTCTGGAAACAAATATCCTTAGCTACTTCCAGCTGGTGTTTAGACCATGGACCTGCATGGTAGATCAGGTCTTCCATTTTCTAATGATTAGATAGAAAGGAGTGGATATCATATACCCGTTGATGATCTTGAAGTTGCCTTTGAAATGGTGCCAAGAGGGAAACTCTGGGATATTCTTATGGTGCAGGATGTTCTGCCTGTCCTACTGAACATAATCATTTGTCTACAAACAGACAGTTACGCCCAGGCAAGCAGGGATTTGAATGACAAACTGACTGGGCAATAGCAGTTTGTAAAGGAGTAGAACAAGGTGGCCCCACTATTTTTCTTTTGTTTATAAATGGCTGTCTCTTATATCTACTTGATTGTGATAATGATTCACCTACCCTGGATGGTTTGCAAATTCCTGCCCTACTTTTTGCTGAGGACACCCTTTTGTTTTCGAAAGCACAAATGGTAATACAGATCCTACTAGAGGTTTGCCTCCTTCTGTCCCACACATGGGTTAAAGATTGTCAACACAAAAAGTACATTTATAACAATCAATCACCATAAGTATTTCAGGGACAAAATTATCACTGGATGAAACAAGCCTCGTGAGAGTGTCAGAGTTTGACTAACTTGATGTTAGGCTATCAGATTACTAATCCAAGCATTCACAAACTTCCAAGAGTGTAATTTTGCTAAAGCGTAGTTTGGCAACTGTAGCCTGATTCACCTTAAGAACCATTTAACACTTAGGGCCCCATCCTGATGACAGGCGGAAAGTCTCTGACCATCGGTCGTAGGCTTTCTTCCCGACATGGTAGATTTACAGTCCGGACGCTGTGTTAGAATGCCAATGGTTGGATGTGAACCTGCAGGGAAATTCCAACGTGAATCGCCCGTCGGACAGACTGCAAATTCCCTCCATGATAGCGGCTCCGCTGTCGAGATTAAGACGTTGGTTTCTGGCAGCCATTCCATGTTGGCCTTTCTGACATGAAAAGGCTGTCAGAAAGCAACATTGGGGAGCCCTAGCAGGCCCCCTCGGCCCTCTGCAATTTGGGCCTGAGGGGCACCTTCGGTGTCCCCTGAACATCCCCACACCATGTTGCAGGCACCGCATGGTAACTGCCACACAGTGCAGGGATGTTTCAAAACTTCCATTTCTCATTGGAAGCTTGTACTGCGGGCCTTTTCTGCCCACCGCACAAGCTTCCATTGAGAAATGGAGGTTTGCGACTGCACCATGGGTGGTCGCATCAAAATACGGCGGTCAGAACAGCCGACCTAGGGTCCGACATCCTAATGAGACCCATAGTGTTTCCTGCTATTGAATAGGCCTGAGCAGTCATCGCAGCAGTAGATGGCTGTGAATTATGGGAGCATTGCAACATGAACCCTCTTGGGGTTATTGAAAATAACTTTATTAGACCTTTGTTAAGACTGCAAAATAAATACTCATTTAATTCCTTTGAGGCTAGATCTAGTACTAAAACCAATAGTTAGTCCTATAAAACTAAAGCCAATTCTTTATTGGCTTTGAATCTGGTCCACTGTAGATCTAGACACTTTACACAGACCTCGCACATCCAATGCCCCTTGTTCTGAAATATAGCAAGTCCTCTTTGGGCGCTCTTGGACTAAGAGATTATTGGCACAATATCCCTTTTATTGCCTCTACTTTGCAAACCAATACAAAAGAAAGATTTTGACATTGCGAGTTGTAGAAATTGCAAGCAGCTTCATTGACGGGCAGATTGACAAGGTCCTTCCTAATGATGAAATATGAGCCCAATTTAGAAAAGTTTTGGATTATATGAAAAAGAATCTCTATACATTATATTGAGGTTGGTAATCATACTACTAGATGCTTTTACCAACAAATAATGGTTCCACACTATAGAGACTAAACAATGCCTCATTTGGTGCTAGGATGAGGAAAGCAGGGAGCATTTATTGTTTTTCTGTGATGCATATTAAAGACAAATGTCAAAAAATGGGGAATAAGATCTTATAAAGTAGAATGGAGGATTTGCAAATTTGATACTAGTGCCTATGTGGTTTTCTCTGCTTCAAAATATCTGGAATCAATTTGGCATGTGAGGAAAGAGTTATCAACCCAGATTATATTTGCTGGTCATTGACTACTCTGTATTTTAAGGGGGAACTTTATTTATTTTAAATCCTATTGTTACCTATGTCTTAATTTGTGTTCTTCAGATGAATATATTATTATTATGTATTTGTTTATGTTTATGTTTGATCAAGGATTTTATCCCATGAGACAGCTAAATAAAATTAAATGAATGGCATGACCACTATCAACTTAATTAACACGATATGTTTAGGCAAAAGCACAGTTCTGAGAGAATCTCTGTTCAACATCTGATAGATATAGCACAATTAGCAGGCAATCCCCAGAGAAATGTGAGGTACGTTCAAGTCTTAGCAACAATTTTAAAGGTAAAAAACACAATAAATTTCACAAGCACATTAAATAGAAAAAAAGCGGATACTTTGATAAGCAAACAGACACAAATGATCAAAATCCAATAGGAGAAACCATAGATATGAAATTTTACGTTTTCAGTCAAAAAAGTGCCTAGAAAAAGATCGGATCCTCAAAGCTGGTTACCCTCATCAAAGTCTGTACCATCTGACTTTACTTTGGAGGTCAAAGTTTTTCAATGGGGTATGGTCCGAGACTGAAGTTAGAGGAGAGATATTTTCTTATTAAGCACCTGCTGAAGCCATTGTTTTTTATGTCAAAATATCTGAACAGGACAACGCCATATTGTGTAGCCACTGAGGTCACTGCTGGTATAAATTTGCAATCCCACCATGGTCCAATGTTTTACCTTCACTTCTTTGGATCTAAAAATCCTCAAGTGGGTCAAGGTTGCTCCAAGTGGGATAAACCTGGTTTTCCTGCTTACATTGGTTGTGTCTTCCCTGGACATGCTTCAGCCCCTATTCCTGGTCATACAGAGGGGGTAAAGTTACTAAGTTCCATTTTCCTGGCACTGCAAAAGTTATTTCTGGCCATTTCTATAGTCACCAGGTATTCATGGCACACATTTAAGCACCAAGGCTCTCTCCAGCCAGGGCTTGTCTAAGGTCCATTAATCTGCAGTAATCTGGGAACTTCTGGAGTCAGGAGTCCTGCTTTTCATGTACCTGGAGCAGGCGAACAAAAATCCAGTGAACTGATTCTTGGACAGCAATTTCCACTCCTGGGTGTCAACAGAAGTCCCGAGCCTTGAAGCCTTCTTTCTTCAAATGTAGTCTTCCCAGATCCAGGAATGTTCTGATTAGGTGTTGGCAAGGTGCCAGTCTTAGCCTGTGAAGTAGCCAGAGACTTATGATTTTTTTCCCAATCACTCCTGTCTACTTTCTCACCCATCTTCCTTTGCAGCACTTTCTCTTTGTTTTACTGTAAAAATACAAGAAGCTCTAAATAATAAATGTAATATAATAATAATAATATAATAGCCTGTCGGTCGTTGGGCTGACCCACGGCCCTCTTACAGCCTTACTGTAATTCTGTCACGTTGCAAATGCTCAATAAAAATATTTCATACTAAATAATAAATTCCTAACACTTCTTCAACTAGAAGGGGTTCTGGCTCTTCTAAAACCACTCCTCTATTTAGATGAGGTCTCCCCCCTTTGTCAGTGCCGAGAACTGTTGTTCAATGTCTGGGACTGTAGCCAAAAAGGCTAGGAGGGCTCTGACAAATAGGAACAAATCATTTAGCTGACAGGATATATTGTCCTGTGTGTAGTGTGTAAGATATATATGATATTTTCTGTCAACTGTTTATTTCCTCCTTACAGATGCTATGCCTGTGACTTCTTTGGCCCCAAGACCTGGTCAGCCCCCTGAAGAGCAGGTTTGAGTATAGGGCCTCTAGAAGTTAGGTGAGTAGTAAAACTGGTTTTATGCTGGTTTGGCACAGGGTACACAAAGTGCATTTTTATAAAGGATATTCTTCCAGTAGAGTTACCAAAAATCTAATTGAGACTTGTGAAATTGTGTGAAAAAATATTTTAAATCAATTTGCTAGCATTTTCCCAAGCAAAGACATAAATTAAGTGTTTTAATTTTAACTAGGACTGTTCCTGGAGAATCTACAGTAAAATGCACAAGGAAAGGAGCTTTGACAATTGAGTCACTGTGAGATTATACTATTTCAGAAAGGTAGTGTGCAACTTTTTAATTTATAAATTAAGCACCCAGCCCCATGGACTTCCAAGGCATACTTGGGGCAACATAGTAATATATAAAAATAGTTTTTCATATATAATTTTTAATTATTTAGGCACAAATGTTCTTTTTTATTTGATTATGTATTGCTTTATATTTCTGTGTATAGTACGTTTGGTATTTTAAATCATTTTGTTTCATTGAATTGTTGTTCCCTGCAGATGTTCTCTCATATTAGTATGTAAGCTATAGGTTGTAAGTAGACAATACTATGAAGACTCTCGAACGAGAGAACCATTTCTGAAAGAAAGGCATTTATTTATTTTAGATTTTAGGTGTGAGAGTTTTTTATATGGATTTTTGTGGTCGTGGTTCAGTATCTGGATGAATTGGTAAGGCGTTGGACCACTTTACCTTGGGTCCTTGAAAGAAGTTTTGCCACTATTTGTTGGTGTTATTAGTTGTGGATTCTTTATTTTTGTGTGCTGCTGTAGATATTGCACCAAGAGATGTGGAACCTGGGTGCTTGCATGTGGGCAGATCATTATGTTCATTGTATCTTCAAAGTAATCTGAGAGTGATGAGAGTTTTTCCACAATATTTTGTGGTAGGTGGAGTTTGTTAGTGGTCTCCTCACCTCTTCTAATGTCACCCATGGCTTTCTCTCTGTGTTATCACTGCTCGTGTCTCTCTCTGCTGCGAGTAAAGCAAACTACATAAATCTTGCTAGGTCTCATTTACAGATCACAGCTCCACCTGTCTGTCATTCTCAGTCAGCACACAGGCTCCATGTCTTGATTGGCAAAGAGACACCAACTTTACCATCTCATCTGAGTTTGATTTGATGAATTAGTGTCTTCTGGGATATTTGTTCTACAAGACAGGGTCAGCAGTGGCAGAGAGCAGAACAGTACTTCGCTGATATAAAAAGTGTTTGAGCAACTAGCGATGATGTTGTATGACCCTGCTCACCACTTCATTCCAAATCATGTCCTACTTCCTTTTGTGTTTCAAGGTCCCATTTCCATAGCCAGCCTATCTTTTTTATCAGCATCAATAGGTAGAACTATTTTAGACAGCAACCGTCTTCTCTACGGTCAGGCTCAATCCCAATATATCTTTTTTACTTATTTTATAACTCATGAAATACCATTTGCCTTATTGTTTGTTATTCATCATCATCAATAAAACTTTATTTCGGTTATATTGCTAACCATAAAAGTACACATACAGTATAAAATCTTATATCACAAATAGATATACATATCATATAAAGTGCCAATAGTGAAAATAAAGTCTACTTTCTTCCATAGAATAGGATCAGGACAAAAATGGAGTTATAAAAG
The DNA here is from genome assembly GCF_964261635.1 of Lissotriton helveticus. Classification (NCBI taxonomy): domain Eukaryota; kingdom Metazoa; phylum Chordata; class Amphibia; order Caudata; family Salamandridae; genus Lissotriton; species Lissotriton helveticus. Next base: position 614,476,239 of record NC_136068.1, read on the forward strand.
ATGCAAAATTCACAATGAGCCATTACTGGTCGAAACAGTTTCTCATTTTAACAGTCAATTAAAAAAATTCCTTGATTTGGAGGATACAGTCGCTATACAAAAGTTGTAAGTACATTAACGCCAGTCTGATTTGTATAAAATTCAATCTTTTTAAAGGTGATACTAGATAACGCTTGCGTGGGAATTCATAAAACTTGCATAAAAATATAAAATGCAGCATATCCTGTGGAGACTTTCCGTCCCAGCCACAGGGTGCTGCCAATTTATTAAAAATGTCTGATTTTGGTCTGATTAGCAGATGATGAAATAAATTTAGCCTGAACCTCGTTAGGAGATATTTTTCATGGGAGGTCAATGAGCCAGCCACGTACGGTTCTATAGTTTCACAAGTTTTTAGCATGGCACATTTCCTCACACTTTGTTTCTGAAGCTCCACTTCCTCTCTCTGCATCCTCCTATCCAGAAGGAAGGCCCATTTGATGAACTCCAGATCCCCTCTTGTGATTTTATTTGGATATTCAAACAGGTCCAGGCGACCCAGCCTAGCAAAATTAGATTTCAGATATTTCAACCAGGTGGTGCACATTACATTATCTTGACAAACAAAATCCCTCACAATCAAATGCGTTAGTGGTATATACTGGTTCAACCACATACTTAGCAAGCAAATCAAAGGCCGTAGGGAGAACAGATCACTTAAATATTGAATCCCTAGCTCTTCATGTACAGAGAAGTTGGCAGTTCCTACTGGGACACACAAAAGACGCTTCAGGAAACAATTTTCAGCGATCTGCAACTGCTCACCACCAAGATACTCCCAGATTTCACTCCCATACATAACAGTTGCCACTGACTTAGCATTGTACAATTTCAGCATGGCACAGATAGGTTTTTGCCCCAATTTTGCAGCAAAGTTAAAAATGGAGGCATTAACCCGCACAAGTTCTCCCCTTTTTTTGCAAGGTAAGGGGTCCAATTGAGTTTAGGGTCAAAAAGAACCCCAAGATAAGAAAACGTCTTTGTTGAAGGGATTACAGCTTCACCAATTTTAAAAATGAAAGTTCTTTTTAATGGCTGGCCTACTTGCATAACAAATGATTTTAAGTTGTTCACCAAATGATCTCTATCTGTCATAAACAGATTAAAAGCGTTTAGCAAGGATTGTAGACCCTTTTCAGTTCGCGAAATTAAAACCGCATCATCTGCGAACAGAAGAATCAGAATTCCCCGCCTTCCAACTCTAGGGCAGTCTGCCTGGACTTTCTGAAGCACGTTATCTAGTTCATTGATGTAAAAATTAAAAAGGAAGGGCGCCAAGATGCATCCTTGGCGAACACCCTTTCCAATGTTAAAATTATTCGTTACCCGCAGGTCTTGGGAGTATCTCACATTAGCTCTGGTATTGTTGTGCAAATCAGCCAAGAAACCTACCAGACCATCATCCACCCCCTTCTCCCTCATGGACTGCCACAGCTTTCCCCTGTTGACACAGTTGAAGGCTGAGGACAAATCCATGAAGGCGAGATGGATGTTGGCCCTTTTCACTACAGTGTACTTATTGAGTATTAAAAAAATATTCAGGCACTGGGCTATTGTAGAACGGCCTCTACAAAATCTGTACTGAGCAATGGACATAATGTTTTGTTCCTCTGCCCATTCAGATAGTCTCTGCAGTACCATTCTCCCCACAATTTTTACCATGGAGTCTATTAGTGAGATGGGTCTGTAACAATGTGGGCTTCCCTTGTCCCCCTTCTTGAAGACCGGGACGATTGTAGAAACACCCCTTGATTGCGGACAACCATTTTTCACTGCAGCATTAAAAACAGACTCTAATATAGGTGCCCAGAAGTTGGGCTCGGACTTGAATAAGTCCGGTGGGATCCCATCAGGCCAAGGGGCTTTCCCGGCTGTTAATCCAACAATGCCCTTAATAACCTCACCTCTATTAAAACTAGTCATTTCACCACCACTGACTAGAGGGGCAGTATTATAAGACCCATCCAACGAGCAGCAATACAGTTTCTTAAAATGTTCTTCCCAGTCATCCTTAGATATGTGACATTCTAGACCATCACCTTGCACCTGAGACAGGAAAGGTTTCCTCATCAGTGCCCAGAATTTGATACTACACTGCAGGGTTGTGGGATCGAGAATCTCACTCCAGGCCTCTTTCCTGAGCGAGTCCTTGTGTCTGGCGGTAATAATTTTATAGTTCTTCCGGCATAGCTGTACATTTGCCTTTATTCTTGGTTTAGTAGCCAGTGCTAATTTTAAATTTTTGGCTGCTTTTGAACATTCATGGTTATACCATTTAGGTCCCTCGGACACCATCTTCTTAGCAGGAGCTGATAACAGCTTTGAGACCTTGACCTTTAGGTTTTGGAAAGCGCTAAGAATATTATTTGGCTGTGCGCCTTCTTGCATACAGACCATGATCTCATCTGCACATGCAACTTTAATCTCTTTGTACAGCAGGTCCGGAGTGATCTTGGACCATCTCAATCGCCTTCTCCCATCTGTCGTGGTCATCCTACCTGAAGTGTAATTCTGCCCTTCTTTAGCTATCCATGGGCCCCTCATATGGACAGTGAGTGGGTTGTGGTCACTAAATTCACTGTCATCAATAGTGAAGGAGTCCACAAAGGACTGCATTGGTGATGTTAAGAAAACATAATCAATGAAGGTTCCCCTCCCATGACCCTTAAAGGTCGGTACCTCAAATAACATAGTGGGGTCCATCAGAGCCATTGTCGCTGTTAAATCCAGATCGTTAAGCATATCATTTAGATGTTCCCCCTCGGTAGTGTGTTCAAGGTGAAAACCCTCAAACTGTGCTCAGTGAAGGTCCCTAATACATTTGAGGAGGGGATCCCCACAAGGGTGAACATTAAAGTCCCCCATAATTAAAAGATTATGCAGACAGTCCTTCATTGAGCTGCTGATAAAAACATTCAATGCTACTATCTGACTAGGAACAGAGCAAGAATTAATAGCATTATAAAAATGTATCACACCGGCCGCGCAGTTATCCCCCATTAAGACTAGACCGATAATACCAGTATTACAAGTTGGAACTCTAAGAACTTTGCTAGATAATGCAACAGAGATAAACGTGACCATTCCCCCCTTGGGTCTACCTCTAGTAGTTGCCGTTGCAGGGATATAGAAAGCCTTGTACCCTTCAAGAAAGTGATTGCATTCAATAAGACCAGGTCTCCTGCAGGCATATAATTTGATACTGCTTAATATACTTGATCCAATTACAATCCACCATCTTGGTACCTAGGCCGCAATGTTCCATGAAATTACGTTGTTCTCCCTCACTTTTGCACAAGTTATCTCTGTACATCCCACTTCCTCCAAGCTATCAATTCCCTGACCCACAGATTCCTCAAGTCAATCACAGGACTCTAAACCTGAGAGTGTGTCATATCTATTATGTGTTACAATGTTGAACCCATTTCCACACTGATTACCAATATTGTACTGATATGCACCATTCGGGGTCGGCGGCTGATTAGGAGTAAATGGACTAAATGACCCAGGATTCAGTGGGGCTTTAATCAGGCGAGTGTAAAAATAACCAAGAGGGCGTACGCATATACTGTTCACTTTGTAAACTAAAGAAGCCGCTCTTAGTAAGACTGTGGCCACATGTTGTGGGTGTTTAAAGTTGACAATAATACAATCTCCATTTATTGTCTTCTTGGAAGTTCCAACCCAGCGGACCCTCCTTGTTGACAAAACTTGATCAGCAAATGTAACTGGGAATCCACAGTTTTTGTTCAGCCAAGATACTGTTCTATTTTTTAATGAATCATGAGATTCTTCCTGAGACTGAAGAAAGTGGCACTCATTGGGGGGGACATTTGTGAGAACAACCACATATGGTGCACAATCCGGAGGAAGATTAACATAACGACTTTTCTTTGCATACATAGGAGCTGGCGTTCCCACTGGGTCTACAGTAGCCTTTATATTCCGAGTTATTGGAGGGACAGACAAAGGTGGGAGTGGCTCAATTACAGATGATAGCCGGCTAGTTTGCTGTAGGGTCGCTCTGCCAGCTCCTTTGCCCTCAACAACTTGAGACTTATCCACCGCTATTGATCTCCCAGCAGAGGCAGAGGCCAAGTGTGTAGCCAGCATGCCACCCAATCTCACCACTTCTGAGGCCATGGTATCTAATTTGGAGATCAAGGGTTTCATCAGCTCTGCAATTTTTCCCTCTATCTTAGCTTCCATCGTGTGGATTAGGAGGGCGAATTACTCCGAGATTATATTTATACCATCCGCAGTTTTTCCTTCCTGCAGGTCAGTAATATCTACAACAGTATTTGAAACTGTGTGACCTTTCTCTGCTCTTCTTTTACTGTTCTTACCCCCCCCCGTTTGGTTTGAGGCTTTCTGCATGATCTAACTGGCCTAGGGGAAGGTAGTAACTCTTCTACAGTGTCATTAGTTAAGTCAGGTCGATCATCGTTAGGTTCAACGTGGATCTGTGCATCGACCATAATGGTAGTACCCCCATTGCCTTGATCCAGATTCTCAGTTATTACCAGATCGTCCATTGGGAAGGACGACTCTTCACGAACATCACAATGATTCCATCGACCCAGTAAAGCCCTTCGCTCGGTATTAATTTGGGTCACTTTTTCACCAAATAATTATCCATTGTTCCGAGGGCAGGTGCAGGTTTGTTTGTCTTCATCATAGACATAGTTTCCACACAGCTAATCAGGATACCAGCACAAATAATCGCAGGCACTTTACTAAAATAACTTTAAATGGGACTCACTTAGGTCAATACTCCTAGAGTAAAGCGCCAAGGTCCGTGGCCCAGCCCAGCCTCCTCTGGCCTCCTCTGGCCTAAGAGGGCCCGCCCTTTGCCCGGGCTTTGCCCGGCGTCCCGCGACGCGGAGGTGCGAGCGTCTTTATGCGCCTCTTGGCACTCCTCGCCCGTCAGTGAAACCGCGCCGCCGCTGAGGCTGCCGGGATTCGTAGTCCCGGGGCGGCTGCGGTGATGGCGGTTGTGTCAGGAGAAGAAATTCAGCGCTATAGCGCTCCCTGTCAGGTCAGCGTGACTCTTGGCGGTGGAAACTGCAACCAGCGAGTCCCCCTGTACACCAGGTAAGCTGTTATTCCTTTTATGTAGATGATTTTTTAACGTTTTGTTTCATGTACAATATTTTTTCTATTGCTGAATTATTTTCCAATTGAAGAAGGTAATGTATAGAAGTACATTGAGTAAACATTAATATTCATTTTTTTATTGTTTATGCGGTTATTTAACCTACGTTTAATTTATATAGGTAGTGTTTAAGACCATTCTCTTATGTCAGTATGATGAGTTGTTGAATTTCCTCACTTCACTAATATTTTCTGCTGCATATCTTTTCCCCTTGATCACACTTTAGTTGAGTAAGTGTTATTTGCGTTTTTTACATTTGTAGCCTTTCAGCATTAATTAAGGTTTCTTGTTTAATAATTTTTGCCAGAATTTCATTGGTCAAGTATTTATTTCAAATATTTTTATTTCATTAGTTTGATGTTACTATTTAAATTAGTATGTGTTTATTATATATTTATTGCATTAAATTCTAGTGAAATGTTAAGATATTATTGCTTGTAAGTAGGTGTAGGATGTTTTATTTTTTGGCTCTTTTTTTAATTTGTTCACATAATGTTTTAGGTTCTTATGTAGCCGGATTTAAAATCCCAGAATGATAAACAATTTTAATATGGCCTAGGACTGCTAAGGTTTTTTCAAATGATACATTTATGCTTCACCTCTATTATAATGTTTCTTACTATTTCTAAAAATGTGTTGATGGTTTAGTTTTTCTAAAAATTTCTTTTGAATATAATATGCTATATTATATTTTGGTTATTTGGCTCCATTTTCTGAATCACAATATTTTTGTAACCAATATTTATTAAACAGTGTTATTCTAAAAATATGTTATTTCAACAATATTTTCTATAGTAATATTTGTATTATGAATATTATAGTTAATTTCATTGAATGTATTACTTATCAGTATTTTAATGCACAGTATTTTTATTTTTCTGACCCAATATTTTTGTTGTCGATATTGTGACATGATAACATTTAGACTACAGTATGGTAGGTGTTAGAAATGGGATTTCTGGTTGGCTAAGGCATGCGCCTAAGCCAGGCAGAGACCACCACTCTAGTCAGGGCAAGGGAGTTACACACCGAAGATAACCCTCGCTCATTCCCCTGTTAGCTTAGCTGAACAGTCAGGTTTATACCAGAGGCAATGTGTAAAGCGTTTGTGCAACACACTCACACAGCAGTGACACACTAGGCACACCACAAAAGAAACTCCACATAAGGTTATACAAAAATAGCTTATGCATTATCCATAGAACAGATTAGAACATATCACATATATACACTGTGCAATCAGACACTTCTCATGTATTTACAGGTATTTGTATAAACACCAATAGGCCAATTGGGCCACAGTCAAAATCATCACATACATCACAGTTTGTGAGAACCACCAGTAACTAGTAGTAAGGGTGCACTGAGCACACCACCTCTAGGCCTGACATATCATCTGCAGTGCACCATAGGAAGCACCTGCAGCTGAGCACATATCCTGGAATACCATAAGTACATCAGGCCCCTCTTAGGCGTAAACTGCACAATAGGTTATGCATACACAACATCATCAGTAGTAGAGTACGAAAGCACTCGCTACAAAAAGAAGAAGCAAATTTTAACAAAAAAAAGACAGTAGGGGTCGTGACTCCCTACATTCCAACTAGCGCTTGCCCTCAACTCCCACCCTGACTAATACACTTAGCACCTCTAAAAGGCTACTCCCAACACAGCTAAATCATGGCAAGGAATTCCTTGGCCTGAATCTCAGACAAGAAAAATCTTGTCTGCCCCTGGAAAATGATTTTCAACTTGGAAGGGGAAATCAGCTGCCACCTCCGTTCTACTGTGGCTGGGCAAAAATCTGTCCGGACAAAGAAATCACAATCTTTCCCCCGCCTTTTTCTGTCTGGTCTTGCTAGATCATATATCTTTTCCCTTGGCAAAAAATTATTTAAGCATATCAAGATCGTACGAGGTTTGCCCCCAGTCTTTTGACGTTGTTTGAAAGGAAATCGATGAGCACGTAAAACCTCCTGCTGCCAATCCCACTGTGTAACCCCCAGGAATGCCTCGCCAAACAGCTCCACCACAAATTGTCTCACATCGCCCCCTTCACGATCTTCAGGAACCCCTAGGATCCTAAGGTTTGTTCCGTCTGGCCCTATTTTCCAAGTCGGTAAGTTTCCATAAAATGTCGTCTTTCTGCGTACCAATCAAGTCAGTAGCACTTTTCTGTGCTGCTAGAGCCTCTTCGAGATTGGAAATCCTTTCCTCGGCCTCCCCGATTCTAGCTGCTATTTCCGTACATGTTTTTGCAACTCTGCGAATGGAGTTCTGAACTCTGCGACAAACCCCCTGAGTACGGACGTTCTACTGATGCGACTCCTCGCGATGTGCGATGATCGTCTGCTAGATTAGCGTGAGTGTAATCTCAGAAGGCTGATAAGGCTGATCTGACTGATTAAACTGCGTTATGGTTGGTGCCACTAGTTTGCCATCCCCTGTATCATACAAGGCAGTTAAAGAATTATCAGTAAATGAGAGTCCATGCGACCCAGAGCCCTCTCTCACAGGGCCCGAGCCTTCTGACCATCCGCCTTACGAACTGTATGAGGGTGCAGAGGAGACATCTCCTCGCTCAGGGCATCATTCTGCCGCCAGTCCCCTGTGTCGCTTCCATCATCCGTCCAGTCCACATCATGCTCGTCCTCATCCATAGATGAACCAGTGTGTTCAGAGAGTGAATACAATTTATCACCTTCAATCTCTTTAGAAGACTCGTTTACAAAATCTTCGTGATGGCTAATGATGTCACTTGCCTTAGAAACTAATGTGCTGGCGAGGGAAGAAGTACATGAAGAGCCAGAACCTTTGTCTGTTAACTGGACTACAGTTCCCAGAATGCCATTCACTAGATTACTTGAGCAGGAACCGGAGTCCTCTCTTTGAGGGCTTAGTCCTGAGCAATTTGCGATAGCCCCCCGATCCACCATCAAGGATGTTTCGCCAGTCTCATCATGTAAGGGGGAAACGTTACCAATAAGTGCAGATACAGGGACCGATATTGCCGATGTTGTCGGTGCCCCCCCTATTACCACCTCAGTAACCTTCACCGAGCTCACAGGTACTTGGCTGACTGTTGCCACTGGATTTTTTAGCTTTGCATTTACCTGGTTGAAGAGAGCCGGTACTATTTTCCAGCCTCCTTTGGAGATAGCACGGCTGCGAGCTACCCCGACTTCAGCCGCTCTCTCGCTGCTCTGATCCTTCGGGATGCTCCTGGCGTCGCTCACCACATCCTGGGCATTCACAGAAGCCGCGGCGGCAGCAGCTGCGGTGGAGCGAGTCCTTGCTGCCAGTGCAGCCTTTGAGATAATCTTCGGGGGCATATTCCTGGTCCAGTGCTCCCAAAAGCCACACACGCCAGGAGGAGAACGCTGATAGATTGACACCAAACACCACGTAGGAGGACGACAAAGGAGATAGCCGCTATTGGATTCGATACTCGGAAGGCAGGTTATTAATCTAAGCATGCCGCTGCTCCGATAGTTCTTCCATTTCAAAATGCAATACCGAAGAAACTTCCTTTCGGCAAAAACAACCGGAGAAATAGCCTTGGGATGCTACTTCAAGTAGGGTGAGTCATCCGTGTGAGAGAACGCCAGCTCCCACAGCCGATAGTACGGCCATTATCTTGCCAAATTTGCTTCTTCGTTTTGTAGCGAGTTCTTTCGTCTCTAGCCCTTAATCTTTTTTCTTTAATTGGATGAGGTGGGGGAACCCGTGTGGGAGTGGCCACCAGCTCTCTCTACATCACAAGGTCCTTGGTCCTGTTGCCACTTAAGGGTGTTGTAAGAGTTGGGGGGTGAAGGGGGGGTCGGTCTGTCTGGGCGGGTGGGTAGGGGCAGGGTGGGGGTAGGTGGGTAGGGGCACGGTTAAGTAGGGATTTGAAAGGTTTTGCAGTCCTGGCATAAAAATTTGATCAAAATGGTTATATATTTGTCTTTCTCTCATTAAAAATGGGAAAGTTGAAAAGTAGGTGGAATATCTTTGGGTTTGATGGGGCAGGATAACATTTTGTTAGGTACATGGAATATCTGTGGCCTTAATGACGCCAAGAAGCGGGCTTTATTTTGTAAAATTATACATTCTATGCGCCTTGACATTTTATGTATACAGGAGTCTCACATACCCTGGAGGATTGTCTGAAACTGCCGGGGTATGATCTGATAGCACGTTCTAAGCAGACCTCCATGATTAGGGGAGTCGCCATCCTTTTGAAGTGTGGAGTTGGGGCTTGCAAAAGGGGGCGGGCAGATCGAATGGGGAGGTGGGCCGTGGCAGAGTTATTAGCTGGTGGCAGGTTGTTAACAGTTTGCACTGTCTATGACCCAAATTTAGATGATCCCGAAGTATATAAGTTCTTAAATGTAGAATTGGCCACTTGACCCAGTCCACTTCTTGTGTGTGGGGATATGAATATTAATATAGCCAGTGACTTCAATTTGGTAGGGGATAGCAAGTACTCGGGCAGGAAACCTAAAGTGTTCAAGGCACTTCAAACATTACTTCAAGAGCATGGGGCCATGGACCTATGGTTTCGGCATAATAAAATGGATCACGGATATACATATCACTCTGCTTCTCATAACAAACTAGTTAGGTTAGATTATGTCTTTCTATCAGACCAGCTTGCTGCAGCCTCCTCCATTTTTGCACCTCTCCGGATTTTATCGGATCACAATCCATTGATAGCTGAATCACAATCCATTGATAGCTGAATGCCCTTGGCCCCGGTCTAGAAAGCCCCCGCGTGAGTGGACATTCGAAAGAAAGCTGTTAATGGATGAGACTTACAATGCTTATATTAAAAAATGGATAGTGGAATTTTTAAATATCAATAGGGGCACCGCGCCTGATCAAGTATAATTGAAAAGAGCAGGGTTTCAGGTGTGAGGCAAAGTTCTGGGCGCACTGCTAGGTTGGCGCACAGTTGGATGCTTAAAGGCAAAAAAGGTGCATGCAGAAGAGAGGCAAAGCCCTGTAACCCCTCACGATGTGTTTTTGAAGACACACCAAGTAAAAGAAAAACAATTTCGCAGCACACTTATAGGAAAATTAGAGTTAAGGCGATGTCTCAATGGACATAAAGTTCAAAGTTCAAGAGCGAAGAAGTTGTCCACAATAATAAAGTTTCTTCTTTTATTGTCCATACATGAGCCAGCCGACACGTGTTTCGTCGCAAGAAACCACACTGTTCCCGCGACTCCTCAGGGCTATAGGAGTGAAGGTATAGGATCAGCAGGTCGCGGTGCCGGTGATAATTCCGACCCGGCTCCGCTCAAGACCGGGTGTTGTTGAAATGGTACACAGTACCATTTCAACAACACCCGGTCTCGAGCGGAGCCGGGTCGGAATTATCACCGGCACCGCGACCTGCTGCTGGGTGTTGTTGAAATGGTACATGGTACCATTTCAACAACACCCGGTCTCGAGCGGAGCCGGGTCAGAATTATCACCGGCACCGCAACCTGCTGATCCTATACCTTCACTCCTATAGCCCTGAGGAGTCGCGGAAACAGTGTGGTTTCTTGCGACGAAACACGTGTCGGCTGGCTCATGTATGGACAATAAAAGAAGAAACTTTATTATTGTGGACAACTTCTTCGCTCTTGAACTTTGAACTTTATGTCCATTGAGACATCGCCTTAACTCTAATTTTCCTATAAGTGTGCTGCGAAATTGTTTTTCTTTTACTTGGTGCGCCTGATCAAGTAGTTTGGGGCGCTTTAAAAGCTGGAATACGTGGAGAGACCAAAAGCTTCTCCTCATTCAGGTGAAAGACAGACCAAGAGCAGGTTAAGACCCGTATGGAGGAACTCAGGGATGCAGAATTAGAGCTAGCTCTCAAAATAAAGCATGGTCATAACATAGAGGTGAGCCAGCAGGCGGTTGCTATAAAAAAAGCCAAACTTTTGGAGTCTTTTGGCCAGGGCCTTGCAACTAAGTATCTTCAATACCGCACAATGATGTTTGAGTTCAGTGAAAACTCTGACAGGGTGCTGGCCAAAAGGCTCCATCAGAGAAGCGTTCAGAGTCGCATCTCTAAAATTCAAGACGAAACGGGGGAGGTACAGGACACTCAGGAGGGTGTGAATGGAGTGTTTTTAAATTACTATGCCAAATTGTACACTGAGGAGATTTTGGGCACTCAGTTTGAGACAGAAATGGAGGATTTTCTATCAGGGGTAGATACCTCTAAGATTTCATATGAGCAGAGCGAATTATTATCGGCCCCTATTCAGTGGGAGGAGGTGGAGACTGCTGTTAAGGTCTTAGCTAATGGTAAGGCTTGTGGCCCAGATGCTGTGCCCCTTGAAATTTACAAGGCATTTTTGGGAGAGATTAAGTGGGATCTTCTTAAGGTAATCAGAGCCGCACAGAAAGGCATTGTGCCGGAGTCTTGGCAACAGACTATTATAGTTTTGTTTAAAAAGAAAGGTAAGCCGGAGCTCTGTCCATCGTCCTTCTGCCCAATTTCACTCATTAATAGAGATTCTAAAGTGTTTTTGAAAATATTGGCATCTAGGTTGGCTCAGGTGATCATTCCATTGGTCTCTTTGCTCCAACACGGATTCATTCCAGGGCGGGACACTACAGACCATGTCCGACATGTCATAGCCCTATTAGACTGGGCACAGGTCACGGCCTCTCCCCTCAGGGTGATCCTGTTGGACGCCGAAAAGGCATTCAACGGGGTCTCCTGGGGGTTCTTGTGTGCCGTGCTTCAGTGGAAGGGATTTAGTGCTGAATTCAATCAGGCGATTCAGGCATTGTACTCCTCTCCAAAAGCAGCACTTCGCATTTCCGGCCAACAGACTAGCTATTTTCATATAAGTAGGGGCACTCGGCAAGGGTGCCCATGTTCACCCTTGCTGTTTGCTCTCTATATTGATCCATTCCTGAGTAAAATTGAGGGGCATCAGAGCATAGCACCGATAAGGGTTGGCGATATGGCATATCGGGCCATAACCTACGCAGACGATATTGTTGTTTTAACATCAGATGTTTCTTCTGCATTTAGGGCACTTAAGGTGTCCGCGGATCAATTTGGGTCAGTCTCAGGGTACAAGTTAAATGTTGCCAAAACTCAGGTAGTTCAAACGCCAGCTATGCCATATTCAGAGGCCCCAGTTGTTTCAGAAGCAACGTATCTAGGGATTCGAATAACTGCTGCTGTCGAAACTATTCCGGATCTGAACATCCTGCCGGTAGTAGACGTAGTAAACACCAAATTGGAGCGGCTAGATCAGCTACACCTTTCCCTCTATGGACGATGCAGTGTCCTGAAAATGCTAGTAGTTCCGAAGTTTCTATACCTCTTTAGGACGATTCCTCTAGAGTTATCACAAAGCAGTTTGATTAAGGCAGATAGGATTTGTTATAGGTTCTTGTGGGGGTATAGACGCCCTCGTTGGGCAGCTAAGTGGATGTCCCTTTCCTGGGACCGAGGTGGCTGGTCTGTACCAAACTTGGTACTGTATTATTGGTCAGTGATGGCCCAATCTTTGGCAGTACCATTGCTTGGGAACAATGTTGAGGTGCCATTATGTAATCGTCCTACTATTTTTGAGATTGGCTTAGGCATTGTGGCTAAGGGTATCTTGCTGGAGGTTTTGGAGCCGAGCTACTTTAAAAGAACCAGATTTAAGGTTATCATAGCTATGTTTTTAATCTGGCAGAAAATCAGGCGGAAACTATCTATTCCCAATCTTAATATATAAACTCCCTTTAAAGCGGCCCGACTTTTGCCCAGTATATTTCAGGATCCGATAATGTTCAGATGGCAAGCGCAGAGGGTGTGGGTGATAGGGGACTTAGTTGCGGATGGGCAATTTTTATCCTATGTTTTTTTGAAGGATACATTTCAGCTGTTTCCACATGATTTCTTCAAGTATCTTCAGGTCCAAAGTTTTGTTCATAAACATCTGAAGGGTGCACCCTCTATGTTAGATAAACTGCCCATAGTAGAATTAATTTAAAAAAGAGCTAGAATAGGAATGCTGCATCGGTATTTATTGTCTAGTTTTTCGGATGATTTAGGGGCTCAAAGTATCAAATGGGAAGGCAAACACGGAAGGCCTGGTATTGATCTAAAGCCGGCATTGGAGTTTGCCAGTGAGGTGGTGGTGTCTGGTAGTCTTAGAACCCAAAGTTTTATGGCATTGTTTGTTTTTTATTATACGCCTGCAAAAATTGCGAAATGGGGCAGTCAAAAGGGGGACTCTTGTTCAAGGTGTGGGTTGTTCGCAGCAGATTATATTCACATGTTTTACTCCTGTCCGCGCCTCTCAGACTTCTTATTAGATGTTGAACATTTCATTAATATTATTCTCAAGATTCGGTGTACCTTGACTCCAGAAATGGTGATAATGGGCTTTGATCCTGGGAATATTGGAAATACATGGCATATGTCTGCCTTATTGTTTATAACTATGTCCCAGATCCGGTGTATAACTTCGCAATGGTTGTCTCCTGAAGCACCGACATTTATGAACTGGACAGCTAGACTGCTTGCTATTTACAAGCTTGAATTTTCTGTCTTTTCCTTAAAGGGCAAGCGGAGGAGGGAGTTGGCGTCTAAGATTTGGGCACCGGTTGAGGAGTGGATAAAATTATAGGATTTGAATGTTCTGGTTTATCATTAATTCTCTGCCCCTTTCATTAGTCTTACTAGGATTTTTGTAATTTCATTTTATTTTGATGGCTATTTCCTATTTTTTCAGAAATGTTATCAATAATGGGTTTTTTTTCAAAAGAAATCAGATTTATATATTTTGTATTAATGTATTGAATGCCATGACTGCATTGGTTGGAGTAAAATTTGTGTCAATAACATTTAAAAAAAAGTAAAAAAGCAGTACAGTACAATAAACATTTGTAAGTTGTACACATCACTGCATGTGCCCCACTGTCAGCGCGACACCAGTGCTCTCCTTTAGGGTACCTGGTGTCCTTTTTTATAGGCTTTTGGACCACGTGCCCAACTATATCATAAAAGGTGGCAATTCTTGTCCCCGGGGGCCGGGGGCCTCCGTCGAGGTCTCAACACGTTCAGGGGCACAATGCCAGTAGCCTTGGGGTGAGGGTGCAACTCACCCTGTCCCTGAAGAAGAATGCCCCAGATAGTGCCCCAAATCAACAGTTGCCGTGAAGGGCGCGGTGCAGCTACTGGCCAGCTAAATACTTGGGAGACCCCTCTGAGTCTCGTGGACTCGATGTCGGGGTAGTACCCGTAATACTTCAAAGAGACAGCACAATGCCCCTTAGGGCAGGAAGACCTCACTTGGTCCGCCCGCAAAGGCAACTGCCCCAATGGTAGCTGTCCGTACTCACCCTCACTCCGGGTGAGCCAGAATTCCCAGGCGGTCTCCAGAACACGGAGCGAAGGCTCCGTCGGCTTCCCTTCTCTTCTGGAGGCTCATGGCTGTGGGCCCCGCCCACAACCAGGCAACAGCCACCTGACTTCTGTTTCGTTGACCACCCAGCCCGCACAGCAAAACGGGATGGCAGTGGAGGTCCTGACTTCCTTCCTGTGGCCACGGGAGCCTGCGAGGCTCTGCCTCAGTCGCTCCTGCCAGCTCCACCAACAACCAGGCAACGTCACGCCTGGCTTCCGGTTGTAGCAGCAAAGAGCCGTGACTTCCTCCTGGCACTAGAATGTGGGGAAGGCTCCCGCCCAAACGTCATATCTGCGGCATCTTCTGCTGTACCCTTCGCGAGTGACGCCGCGCCTCAGGCTTTGGCACCAATTTCAGCCTCCATTAAGTGCCTGATTCAAATCAGCTGCAACACACATCGCTCTCCAAAGTGAAAGCGCCCTGGCCCCAAGAGGAGGAAAAGGACTTGTTGAGAGGGCAACAAATGGTAAAGCGCTCAACCTGGCGCTAGCTAAGCATGGGCGGATTTTGCGGATTGGCAATCCGGGAACTTGCGTATTTACGGATTCGCAATCCGCAAAATCCGCGAACTCTCGCGAATTTGCGGATTTTTTTTGTGTTTGCAAGGGTTTCTGCCAGTTCGCGAGGTTTGTGTACCAGTTCGCAATTGCGAACTTACTTGTCGGCTCGCAACGGCCGCGACTATGTTGTTTCTACGTCTGGTTCATCATCACAGGTGCACAGCACCCTCTGTTTCACCTCTGCCACCCTCTGGTACATCACTGCCACCCTCTGGTTGGTTTATCACTGTAGATTATGGGGGTGAAAAAAAGCAAGCACACCTGCCCTGCTTCAACTGACATGAATTAATTTGGGGTTGATTAATGTGTCACTGAATTTAAACTTCCAGTCTGGCTGGCACCTGCTTCCTTATCTGTAATTTGCTTTCTGTTGCAGTGCAATTTTTTTTCACAGGACCTTTGTGGCCTACTTGTATCTATTCTATGAGCCTGCTGTGAGGGTCAGAGCAGGGTCATAGAATAGTTGCAAATAGGCAACTAAACTCTGGAGGGGCCCCTCAGGAAGCACTAGAGTGAATGGTTACTAATGTTAAGATTGAACTTTTGCACCTGCTGAGTTCTTTCAGTTTTGCAAAAATCGTTTTTCTGCAATTTCGCGTGATTCGCGGGGTGCGAATTCGTGCGAGATCGATTTCGGAAGCCGCGAATTCGTGCAAATACACGATTAGTTTTTTTTTGCGGCGTGTTTGTTCGCGTGATTTTTTGCGTGTTCGCAAGCCGCTTGTAGCGCAACCATTGCGAAGTTACCCTAGCGGTCGTACATGGGCGCGGCCATCTTGTTTGCGTGATGTAATTCCGTTTCCGGGCGCTATGTGTAATCTCGCAAAGTGTGGGGCTCGCTAGTACAATTTCGCGTGTGATCGCGAGGAAAATCTCGCGCGAACTTACCCACGCGGTAGTGAACGGGCGCGGCCATCTTGTTTCTCATTCATTGCTATGGTTCTGGGCATGCTTTCTGTATCCTCTCTGAATCTCTGCCATCCTTTGCTTGTTTGAAGTTTTTTTGGATCTATTTTACTTATTATCTATCCCTCTATTTTTCTAGCTCTATATTTTTGTGTTTTCTGCTACTTTTGGTTAATTTTAAACTACTTTTTTAAACTCTTTTCTTTTCTTCTTCCCTATTCTATTTCTTCTTTATTATTTAGCTTCCTTTCTGCCCAGACCATGGTAAAGGGAGCCGGGAAGCATCCTGAGAAGGGGAAGGGTCCCGCACCCCGTGCCCGGCTCCCGTGCGGGCGTTTGAGGGGGGAGAATGTCCAACCGCGGGAGATCTTCAGCGCGGAGGAGGTGGGCGCACTAGTTTTTTATGTTCAGCGCCGCCTCCCCAGGACCATCATGGCAGGCGGCAGGATCGCTAGCGGGTACGGGATCCGGGAGCGCCGGAAGCGGTGGGAGAAGGTGTGCCGGGCCATGTACCAACACTCTCGGGTCCGGCGCACCTACAACCAGGTCACCCACCGTTGGACGGATATCCTGGACCGGGAACGCGATCTGCTGGACCTGCTCGGCCTTGAGATCCCCGGGCTTGGTGAGTAGTAGTAGCTATTTCTTTACTACTCTGTTTTCTCCTGCTCTGTGTGTTATTATCTTGCAAATTTCTGTTTTTTACCAAGAGCAATAATGCTGCTGATTACATTGTAGGTAAATTATATTTCAAAATCTTCTGTGCATTTCAGTTGCACTGCTCTCCTTCTCAGTAGCGCTGCTACTATGCTTATTTGTTTTCTATTTTGTGTTCATTTCATTGGCCTGTGAAATTATGCATGAGTGTAGTTTAAAGAACTGCGTAATGCTAGACACTAAGGGTCAGATTTTTAATTACCGGCGCATCCCTGCAAAGTAGCAGGGATGCGCCAGTAAATGAGCGCCACGCCACCACCACCCATGGTGCGCCGTATTTACAATGCGGTGCACCATGTGCCCAAAACGCCAACGAAGCGTTACGCTTCTGTGCCGTAAAGGCGGCGCATTGCTGGAGTTGCGTCGCAACGATGGTGCAGCTCCAGCAATGCTCTGGGGTGCCCTATCTCCCCAATGCTGCGTCAAGCCGTACGTCTGCTTCAAGCAGGCGCAGGGTTTGAGTCACGCATCATTGTCCTCAAAGTGACTGATTGAAATCTTGTAGATGTCCCTCAGCCACTTTTAGGATGCGTTCCTGCGCAGGAACGCCCTCCCTTGTGCCGGAACGCCCCCTGATGGCGCAGGGCTTTACAACGTTATGCATCTCCCATATGCGTCACGTTGTTAATATACGCCGCACCATGGCGCCTCTTTTGTTCTGCCGCTGCGTCACAAAAGTCACGCAACAATGGAGCAAAAGAGCCGCAAGGGGCTTCTAAATCAGCCCCTACAGACTCAAGTCCAGTCCTTCCTTTGTACACATGGCGATAAGAAGAAATAGTGGTGGTGGATTGATAGTTTGAGTATTTTAATGACCGGTTAATGTAGTAGGAAACTTTTTAGTGTTGTCGCTGATCTGCAATCACGATGGACTTTGTCTGTCACTTCGCGTGCTGCGGACTGCTGCCTGCCAGTCCTAGGCGAACCTTTTTAGTAGTTTCTTTAGTGAGTTACATAAGAACTTTCCAAGTCGACGGTCCGCAAATCAAGCAATACTAATAACGTAGTAGACCACATGAGATCGGTCAATATATCCCGTGGAATAGTTGTCTATTTGCTATTTCGCCAAAATATTTTGTTATTGTTCTTTTGAAATGTTTTATTTGGTCGACAAATATCATCCATGTTTTCTGGTCTTTCTTTCTTTCATGTTGTACATCAGCTCCCCCCAGGGGCAAGAGGGCATTGGAGGAGGCTGCTGCTGCTGAACAGGATCGGTCAGGCGAGGGCTCCTTTGCTGGCCCGGTAAGTTTTAATTTTAATATAGAGTACCTTTAGCTCAGCCACTCTAGTCTGGAGGACCAAAAACCACAGAGTCTATTTAAGTTTAAAAGCTTTATTAAAAGTAAACACATTTATTAAAATCAAGTTTGTCATAAAAGTAAACGTTTAACTGAAAATGGAAAAGTGCTTAGTGCTGACGATTAATTGAACACATTTCTTGTGGTCGATCCGAGCTCTCACCTGGTTTGAACTGGATCTTGCTCGTGTTCTTAGAAGTCAAGCTTCTGTCTGTTAGGAGAAAAAGTGGTGCGTGTTAAAAATAAAAAGCAAGCATTCATCAGTTGTGCCAAAAAGTGCAGCAAGACAACAGCCTTCCCTGGAAAAAGGGACATTTTTACTTTAAAGTAGACAGTCACAAATTATTACATTGTTTTCTGTTTTTTTTCACATTTCTTTATTCCTAGACCAAATATTATATAGTAGTGAGTGGTGTATTCTAACATTCTTAAATGTACTTTGTAGGTGGAACATCTGGTGGCGGGGCCAGCGCGGAGGTGGTGGTGCTGGATGAGGACAACACTTCTGGGGAGGAGGCGGTGCAAGTGCCGGACGACACCAATGTGCCTGTGAGGGTTCACACGGTGGTGGCGGGCAGAAGTAAGCTATATATTCCTTACTTATTGAGATTGAAGACTGCAGAGTGTGCTTTATGCACGGGTGTATTATAAATCAACCAGGTAGTAGCCTCCTCTAAATGTACTTTGACTTAGCTGTGAAGTTTTTGGAGAGAAGAATCCCAAATCAGATCTGAGATGAACTTGATGGATGGGATGAACGAAAAGCGAAAGAAGGGTGTAAGTAAGTGTGGAAGGACGAGAAATTTAATGATGACTGGCAAAGAAGAATGATATGTGTTTGCCTGGTCCCCGAGGTGGCTGGGAAGGAAAGAATATGGTATGGTGCATGGGTGGGTGAATGATGAAGCAAGGATGGGTGGAAGGAGAACAGCCTGGGTGGGTGAAACAGAAACTGTATGTGTGCATATACTTTGAATGTATGGATGCCTGGATCAGGGTACTATCTGACTCTTAGATACCATATGTGTATCTAGAGAGAGTAGACGGTCACTGGATGAACTAAGTGTTACTTTGAAGAGCATGTAACACCGCACCCGCACGTCCGTTCCAGTGTAGGAAAGGCAAGGAAAAGAAGTTGTAATTTTGTCCAAATACTACCATGAATAGTAGCAGTAGTTTGTATTGCAACTGCAAGCACAGCATATATCCGGTTATTACGGTGGACACTCCCTACCTCTCTTAATAAGTTTAGTTTAGTAGTAGTACGTCATTCATGTGTGGGTGTATCACTGTTCACTCAATAAAAAGCAAAGCACCTAAAGTCATCCCATATGTAATCAAATACATCCCATGTGAAGTAATAGATAATCAGATTATTTAACTTCTTCATTTTCCTTTTCTAGTACTCATTTGCACTGTAGGGTGAAAGTTAAATTAATTAAGCAGTAGCCCTTTTAACAGAGTATTCTCAGTGCCACCCGTAATAGAAAAGTAAGAGCTTCACCACCTGCATGTACTGGACCGGTACAGTAACGCAAGTTTGTCTCACTCATCATGGTGTGCGTCTGTTTTTCTCGGGTGCAAGTTCACTGCGCTGGCATTATGCCGGCTTGCATAAGATAACGTACCAATTTTCCTAAACAAGAGAGAAGAAGAAGAATAAGACTGGTGTACTGTCATAGTCGACTGTAATGGAAGTCCATAGTGCTCGTAGAATTTGTTCCTTAAACTCCCACTAATGTTAGAGCAAGGATGAAGAAGAAGTGGGAGGTTAGATAGATACTGGCCTCAATAGTTATGTACTGTGCTTTCAAGTTGCTAGTTGTACTGTGACACAACTTTCTGCTCAATCATTTTGTGTTAATCTTAAGGAGCATTGGTTACAGACTATGTCTTTCTTTCTTCATATAGTTGCTCCTTCCAAATCCAAAAAAACAACAAGAAAGGAGCTGGCTCGAATGGCCCGGCAACGGAGGCTGGATGCCACTGTCGCCGAATATCGGCGGCTGCTGGCCCTGGAGGAGGAGGACACGCAGTCTACTGGTACATCCACTGCGACAGCTGCATCCTCCTCCATGCCCCCACGGGCTGCCAGCCAGCGCAGTGCTCCAGCGGTACGGAGCCGGGCTACCAAAGCCAACCGCCACCGCCGAGCAGCAAAGACAGCAGCTGCCCCCCACAGGAGTTGCAAGGCACGCCAGCGCCGCTTATGCCTCAGAGTGTCCTACCTGGAGCAGGAGGTCCTAACATATAAGACCTTGGTGGAGGGCCTCCGCTCCGACCATGCCACCCTCCGCAAGGAGTATGATGCCCTGGCCGCTAAAGTGAACAGCATCCTGCCGTAGTGTCCCTTGCCCCTTTTTAGAGACTTTTGGGGGGTGGGAATTGGGAGTTGGGTTGTTTTTGGGACTTTTGAAGGACAATCGGGGATAGGGAGGGTCTTGCGGGAGATTATTTTGTTAGGGCTACACAAATATACTTTTTGAAACTTTATCTGAGCATACCTGTTTTTTACTGCTTTTGAGTCTGGTGGGTGGGGGTTTAACAGTAAGTTTGTTTTCCTGAAACTTAAGTCTGTGCCATTTTCTTCCTTTAAGTGTAAATGGCTAAATGTTTTCAACACTAAGTGCCTCTCACAGAGTAAGTGAATTCAAGAGTCCTAGGACTATAGTAGTACTACCGTCAATCTCTCGTCTCTCCTAATACTCCATTATACTACCTCCCACCAAACTCTTATCTTACCTGTAATTTGTGTTTGAAAGTAGGGCTAGGCCCAGGGCTGGCTCCACGGGAAATGGCGATTAAGGTTGGCAATCCTGGGCGGATGAAATGTCCTCATTGCAGTGGTACTAGTGGTGTGACACAGTGGCAGTTGCATGCCTATGGAAAAAAAGAAAATGAAACCTGCTTTGTCCTTACTGGAGCATTACAACGGTACGATAGAGAATATAGCAGGTGACAGTACACTAGAACAGTGCCACAATGTAGCCTAACAAATGGTAAAGTATTGAAAGTATAACTTGTACTTGCGTTGAATTTCTTTGACATTGGCTACTACTACAAGAAATAGTACTGAAGCTGAGTAAGTCTAGAATATATCCTCGGATTCCTTCACCAGCCTGTTGCTATGACCTTATCCTCCCCAGCAAGTGTGTGGAATTATTGCTGTCATTTAGTCACACATCAATCAAAACCACACAGCCCGGGGGAAGATGGTTAGGGTTTGAAAAATGGATGGGAATGTTTTTTTTTTTTGGGGTAAGTTTTGTTGAGAGAAGAAAAAAAAAGCACAGCACGGACAAACAATAATTGAAGATAAAGAAATGTTTGGGTACAAAGCTAACCATAAATCTTTTAAGTGACATAAAGGAAGTGCATGCACTACTGCATGCATGGTTACTGAAAAGTAAGTAGTACTTTCGACAACCGTGAATGACAGAATGCGACAGTACAGGGCTGCAGCGTTTTCACTTGCCTATCTTTGCACTCAGAGAAACACTTCTTACATTAAATTAGGTTTAAAAAATAGCCGAAGTAAAAGCTATAGAATGGCTGTAGGGATCAATTTAGAAGCAGAGAGAGATCCAAGAAATGCAGAGTCACACTCATAGAAGTTCACAGCAATAACATTACTTAAAAAATAATTTGAAAAGAATGGATACTGTATCTGTATGTTGTTGTAGTTGTCCTGTTGAATTTGGTAAGTAAGTTGCACGCATCAAACCATTCCTGTTATTAGTGGCACTCCTCCATTCCAGCTGACGCTTCGTCCATCAATGTTAGTGACCAGAAGACACCCTGTCCACTGCCTGCCTGGCAGATGCTGAATTGCGGCTCGCTAATGTGAAGCCTGACTTCATCCTTTTTTTCCCATTGGACAGACTGAAACCCGGCCAGTAATTATTGATGGAAAAACAGGAAGTGATATTAGAACACCACTGACAAATAAATATAAGGTATGTACGCTGTGTAGTGCAAAAAGTCACACTTTGAGTTTCCTAATAGACAGTACAATATTTTTGAAAGTGCGTACTCTGTCTGAGTCTCCTTTTGAAGGATAAATAAGTATGGGCAAATTAATTTAGCGGATCTTTCCCCTCAAGTTAGGTGTACTGTAAACTGTGTTTTAGAACAAAAGTAGACCTTCCCAACAGTGCTCCCACCCAGACCCTTACTAAAGCCAGTCGCAAAAATGTAGAAGACCCCCAATCAGATCTCAAAAAACGAGGCCTAGTAGAAAACTGGTGACAAAACGTACTTTGAAAGTAAAAGTAGGCCCAAATCCCCCCTTACCCACCGTGGATTGTATTCAAAGCACTTGCAAGCAAGCAAAAGTATCCATACCCAGCATCGCTCCAAGACTCGCCAACCCCCCTACAAACAGCCCCCACCCAAACACATGCAATACAAATACTGCTAACCCTAACGAGCCCTAAGTTAAGAATAGTGGCAAACGCTTTCTTTAACTATGCCAAATCCCCTCTTTCCCACCATGGATTTTCTTCAAATCACTTGCAACATTCCCACGAGTGCTCTAAGACCCCAGAACTCAGTTGCAAAAATCTAGAACACCCCGAAACACATGCAATCCTGCTGCTAGGGCTAACCCTAACGAACCCTAAGTTACAAAAAGTGCCAAAAGGCTTTTCCTCATGGATTTTGTCCAAACCAGTTTTATCCGGTATTAGAGCTTCCCAGCAATGGCCCCAGACCCGTCAACCCAGGCGGAAACAAGTAGAAGCCCCCCAAACAGGCAAAAAGCAAATATACAAAAGTGGCGACTTAGAAATTTTCAGGAAAATGTCCAAAATCACTCAGCGCGCGCTCTGCAGCTAGGCCCTAACTCCCCTCTGCCTCCATGGATTTCCTTCAAACCTCTTGCTATCAAAACTATCCATACTCAGCAGTGCTCCCAGACCCCGAAACCCACCCACAAACACCAGGAAGCCCCCCAAACAGGCCCCCGAAAACGCTACATTGAGCGAAATGTCAGAAAATGCAAAAACTTTTTCCTCATGGATTTTGTCCAAACCAGTTTTATCCGGTATTAGAGCTTCCCAGCAATGGCCCCAGACCCGTCAACCCAGGCCAAAACAAGTAGAAGACCCACAAACAGCCAAAAAGCAAAAGTACAGGTGATTAAAGTTTTAATTATATTAACTGTGCAAAACAAAGAAAGACAGACACACAGGAATAAAAGTGAATAAGTACGAAAAAGAAAGTTATTGATTCATTGGCTCATTTTCAGGGCTCGTGTCAGGGAAGAAGAGTTTGTCCTCATACTCTGCGAATTCAGGCAGGAGTCGGTCAGTGTCACCTAACACAGAAGAAATTCCCTCATCTAAATTGCTGTCCTCCTCGTCTTCTTCCGTCTTGTATTCTCGTACTTTGTAATCTGGTGGTATGAGGTGCTGATTCATCTTGATCATTGTTAACCTCTCCACATTTTTGGGCGAGAGGCGGTCCGTTTGCAAGTTACAATGCCACCAGCAGCACTGAAAACACGTTCAGAAGACACGCTTGCGAGTGGGCAAGACAAGTAATTTATAGCCAGGTTGTTGATCTCTGGCCACAATTCTTTTTTCCCATGCCAATACGCCAATGGGTCAGCATTAACATAGACCTCTGTTGAGTCATTCAGATAGTCCTGCACCATCGACTCAAGGTTCTCCTCGTTTCCTCCACTTTGCTTACGTTTTGCTCTGACCTTTTGAGAACCAAACCCAATATCAGTTAGCCAATCCTCTTCTGCACTCAATGTTTCTGTTGTGTCTGGTGCAGATGATCCGGTTGCTGGTGTCTTTAACGGCTGAGAGGTCACTTCTGCCACAGCCACCGGTGCAGAAGTGGATTCTTTTGATTGGGGATGGCCTGCTGATGCTGATGTACTGCCTCTTCCTTGAATTTGCTGCCGTTCTCTTTCAAACCTCATGGCTGACACGGCTAGCCAATGTTTGTACTTTGTAACATCTTCATCACCAAAAGGAAATAATGCTCTGCCTGCCAGCGCCTTTTTGTAGCGTGGTTGCAGAATAGTAGCACCAATGTAATGCTGTTCTGAGTGGATCTTTTGAAGACGTTCATCGCCAAGTAGGCGCTCTAATAATTTCTCCGCCAAAACAAAAGCTTCTTGTTTTTCTTCATCTTTTTGAAACTTAGAAGACACCGCCTTCAGTTTGTGCTCCAGCATGCGCAACAATGGGATAGCTTTTCCCAAATTACAGTCCTCCCTGCTGACTGCACGCGTGAAGACCTCAAAAGCATGTCTGTCAGGCTTTTAACTAGCTTCCATTCCGCCGCATCTAGCCTCAGGTCCTTCTGAGCTGTACCCAGTGTTAAGAAATACTGATCGAGTACCGTAAACTGCTCATACAGACGCTCAAGCAGGTAGAAGGTTGAGTTCCAACGTGTTGGCACCTCCTGGATGAGTGCTTTCACTGGCATTCGACGTTCATGTAGCATTCTCCTCAGATGCTTCCGGGCCTTAAAAGAATGGCTGAAGTGGTTGCACATTTTTCGGCAGGTGGCCACTAACTCGCACGCTGGACTGTCTTCACTCAAGAATTTTTTAACAACCAGGTTTATACAGTGCGCCAAACACGGCACTCTGAAATAGTGACCCAGATCAATGGTCTTAACTACATTGGCGCCATTATCCGTGGAAACATAACCAATCTGGCGTTTTTTTGGGGACAGCCAGTGAAAGACCTTTGTGTTAAACTCATTCAAAATGTTTTCTGCTGTATGACGTTTCTCCAAGCCAAACATGGCTAGTGTTGCATGTTTCCGAGCAGCTTTAAAAACTTGGTCCAGGTCAACACCTGTGTTTAGCTTTGCTTTAACCCCTGAAAAAGAGACCCAGTGTGCAGTGATGCACATGTAATCAGTGCCTGCGCCACTGGTCCACATGTCTGTTGTCAGATGTATAGTGTGAACAGCACTCTTCTGCAAAGCTGCCCCAATCACCTCCAGCACATCTTCATGTAGTGCTGGAACCGCAACTCGGGCAAAATAGAACCGGATAGGAACCTTCCATTTAGGGCAGAGCGCTGCCACTAATTCTAGAAAACCAACCCCTTCTACAAAAGAAAAAGGGAGAAGGTCCAGCGCTAGTGTTATACAGACGCGCCGTTGGGTGGTTGCGTTCATATGGCGCGTCTGAAAACAACATGGTTCTAATGTTGCCCTGGACCATTTTACGGGATGATGATGACTTCTTCGACCCAGTTACGCTCGCTGATGAACTTTTTCGCATTGGTGTCTCACTCTGTCCCACACTCTTAGTGTGGCTCACTGGGGGTGTGCTGACAGGGGTACTGGGTGTAATTGAAGTGTGTGACGCTTTTTCCTCCTCGTCATCATCAGATGGAACATCAACGTTTTCTTGACTTGCAATTCGGGCTTCCTTGATCTCCTTTAGGTGCGCAAGCCATTGGACAATGTGTTGTCTCTTAAGATGACCTCTCTGGCCTCCGGTCCCATAGTTGGTACCAAGCTTACCACGACTAACTGCAAGCTTACAAATGCTACAAATGGCTAGGTTTTCCTATTTTGGTCAAACACTAAAGAAGTCCCAAACTGCGGACTTGAAATGTCTGTGGGGGCCGGAGGAGGCGATACTGGTGGTGGTCATGCTGCTAATGCCAGATGAAGTGGAGGATGCGTATTGCTGAACTTTTCTACTTTGTGCACTTTCCCCACCACTAATTGAGGTCGAGGTGGATGGAGGTCCCTTCTGGCGAGGAAGAAATATGGAAGCGGTAGGTGGTGGTGTACTAGTTAACTCCAATGATTGTGGTGTTCCCATTGCCTCCTCGTCGAAAACATCATCACGTTCAGCAGCTTGTCGGGCTAGGGTCAAAATGTCTGTTTGCTGCATGTCCGCTGAGGCTGGAGTGAAGCCTGTGATGACTGCGTCGTCGTCGTGAGAGTCTTCCGCAGCAGGAGTATACGCCACTTCTTGTTGATCATCATCACACTCCATAACTATGAGAGTTTCGACGACCTTCCTTTTACGCTTAGCTACCTTTGTCAGATCATGGTGTGCCTCAGCCTCACTCTCACTATTACTGTAATTTAGCTAGGGTCCAGGTGATCGCTGTGTAATGTATATGAAAGATTTCTTTTATTTTCATTTTTTATGTATGTATAAATGTTTTAAAAGTATGTATAATCGAGGAAAATTGTTTTTAATGGGATATATTGTTTAAAATGTATGTTTGTGCTTTTATGAGTTTATTCCTCGAATAAAGCTTTGAATACCGGTGTGCCTCAGCCTCACTCTCAGACGGCAGTGGTGCTGGTTTCCAAGTAAGAGCCATATCATCAGAAGGAGGTGGGCTTGAAGAAGATGTAGACACCACCCTTGATCTTTTCCTTGCTCGGGATGTGGAAGACAATGAATGATCATCAGGAGGAGTGGCTTCCTCGAATGATACCTCGGCTTGATTGTCGATTTCCTGATGTGCCCCTACTTCTGGAGGAACAACTATTGTGGGAACTTTTTGTGCCCCTCCATGCACCTCTGCTTGCGCATCTCCTTGCGCTGCCTCTCCTTCCACATGTACTTGAGCTTGTACTTGCACATGTGGTTGTTGTTGCGGCTGTGGTTGTTCAACACTCGTCAGATGAGTTACAACAACCTGTGTTGATTGAGGGACATTGCTGCTGCTTTCGTGCGATGAGCCAACATCACTGGTCGATGGTGATTGAACAAGTAGACTGGCTGCCTCTGCAGCACTCAAGAGCTTGGACTTAAGTTGGCGTGGTGGTGGTGGCACTGAGCCCAATGGAGCGGGGGTGCTGCTCCCAGCTTGGTCCCCAGCAGATCCCGCTGCTGCTGCAGGCGTACTTTTTTTTTTATTCCCAAAAAATGTGGCAGGCGGCACACCAGTCTCCTTGGTAACTTGCTTCTTCTGCTCCTTTCTGGCCACTTTCTTGCTAGAGGAGCTACAGGGAACTTTTTTTGGGGCAATCTTCTTCAGATGTCACTCAGAACAGCAGGCCGCAGTTGCACAAGTTGCAGAGTTGTCTGTGGCCACACGTGACGTTGTGCTGCACACACCGCAGCAGGACTTCTTCCTGGCACTGGTGGTTCTCTTGTGCACCTAAAAGCCATGGAAGACAGAGGAACATCAGTTATACACCCCAAAAAGTCGAAAAAACCACAAAATTCAGCACAATCCCTGGCCATCCATGCCCTCAATGATGTTTAAATTCAAGAAGACACCCCACAGAAAGACTAGGCCCATGCACCACTCACTACCCCTGGGCAAAAGGCCCCAACATCAGCCCCAAAAATTCAACAAAAACCACAAAATTCAGCACAATCCCAGCCCATCCATGGCCTCAATGATGTTTAAATTCAAGAAGACACCCCACATTACCCCTGGGCATAATGGATGAAAGCTAGGCAAAATAGGTGCAGGCCTCAGACACTGCCTGTCTTAAAAATGGCCCCTTGCACCCCAAGCACATATTGCCTGTACAAGCACTCAAGATGGCCACCACCATCCACATGGCCAGACCACATCAACAGTACACCCCAAAAAAACGAAAAACACACAAAAATCACCACAATCCAATGCCATCCAGGATGTTTACATTAAAGAGACCCCACAGGCAGACTCAGTCCATGCACCACTCACTCACTACCCCTGGGCAAAAGGCCCCAACAGCAGCCCCAAAACATCGACAAAAACCACAAAATTCAGCACAATCCCAGCCCATCCATGGCCTCAATGATGTTTAAATTCAAGAAGACACCCCACACTACCCCTGGGCATAATGGATGAAAGCTAGGCAAAATGGGTGCAGGCCTCAGACACTGTCTGTCTTCAAAATGGCCCCTTGCACCCCAAGCACATGTTGCCTGTACCAGCACTCAAGATGGCCAGTCCACATCAACAGTACACCCCAAAAAAACAAAAAACACACAAAAATCACCACAATCCAATGCCATGCAGGATGTTTACATTAAAGAGAGTGAGACCCCACAGGCAGACTCAGTCCATGCACCACTCACTCACTACCCCTGGGCAAAAGGCCCCAACAGCAGCCCCAAAAAATCGACAAAACCCACAAAATTCAGCACAATCCCAGCCCATCCATGGCCTCAATGATGTTTAAATTCAAGAAGACACCCCACACTACCCCTGGGCATAATGGGTGAAAGCTAGGCAAAATGGGTGCAGGCCTCAGACACTGCCTGTCTTCAAAATGGCCCCTTGCACCCCAAGCACATGTCGCCTGTACCAGCATTCAAGATGGCCACCACCACCCACATGGCCAGTCCACATCAACAGTACACCCCAAAAAAACGAAAAACACACAAAAATCACCACAATCCAATGCCATCCATGATGTTTACATTAAAGAGAGTGAGACCCCACAGGCAGACTCAGTCCATGCACCACTCACTCACTACCCCTGGGCAAAAGGCCCCAACAGCAGCCCCAAAAAATCGACAAAAACCACAAAATTCAGCACAATCCCAGCCCATCCATGGCCTCAATGATGTTTAAATTCAACAAAACAGTTGTATCATGCACCCATAACTAACCCTGGTCCTACTGGATACTGTGGCTACCCACAATATATTTTATTTAATGTTCTGAAAAAGTTCCAAAATTGTAGTTGCAGCAACTGTAATGCCCCAAACAAACTTACTTGTGAAAGTTGATTTCTAATCCAAAAGTCATCCAAAGAAAGTCAAAAAGGCCTCAAATCCAAATATCCAGCAGCATCCACAAAAAGTAATCCTTCCAGGTCAAGATCCAAATGAAAGTGACCAGCACATGAAGAAAGCACTGGGAGGAGCCTGCTGAACAGGAACAGGAAGTTGGAGACTGTGGGGCACTTCCTTCCTCCCAACCCCCCCCCCCAAATGGACTCCTTGCAAAATAAAATGCAGGCAAATGTCAACCTGAGGAGTTATTCTGATAAAAATCATCATTTCCAAAAGGTTTATGCTGCTTGCTGGTGGATTTCTTGTGCAGAATTTGAAATTTCTCAAGTGCGAGATTGTTGCTGCCCGCCGCATCTACGTGTTCACAATTGCGAACTCTCGCGATGCGTGCTGTGCAAGGTGGCAAGCCGCGATGACGTAATCGCGGTCGCCAAACTCCCGCGGGATCCCGCAGCAAGATCCAAAATGGCGCAGCACACACAAAATATGGAGAAAAACAACTCTGCAAACGCTGAATGACGGTAAGTGAACGCCGCGCGCTGCAAAATTGTATCACCAAGCAAAAAAAATCCGCTGCGTGCATATGTACGAATTTTCGGCAAATTCGCGAGAGTTCGCGGATTGCGAATTTGCCGAAAATCTGCAAATTCCGCGAGCGGAACGGATTTTACGCCCATGCTTAGCGCTAGCCCCAAGCACAAGCTATGCAGGAAAGAGCTGGGCGCAGGCAGGTCAGAATGCTAGGCCCCCCAGCAGAGGGTAGCCCCTTCAACTCCCTTCAGGCAGTAGCTGGGTCACACAGTGGATCTTCCTGGCAGAGTGTTCTCCAGGTCCAAGCAAACTCTGTGTAGTAAGTTCCTCTGGAAATGGGGTCATAGCCCCGGTACTTATATTGTAAAAAGTCTGTGTTCTGCCCCCTGTCACAGGGCTCTGAGCCCAGTCCAAATCAGTTCTGTGTGCACTTATGCACAACACTCCCTATTGAAAGTGCAAGCCCTGGCCCCAGACACACTACAGGGGGTGCGAAGCGGGAATTGTGGCCCTATTCAGATGCAGGTGCTACTCCCCCCACCTCTCCAAATGCAGACCAGGCCTATTCAACCTAACGCTGACTCACCCAGACTCTCTGGAACCACTGCACCTCTCCATCTCCTGTCACTCCAACGCCAGACAGTCAATACACAACAGGCAGGCAGGTACAAAGACACATGGCACACAGAAATTCCGACTTCTAAAAGTGGCCTTTCTAGAATAGTGATAATAAATCTGCAAACACCAGTACACAGCATTTATCACCACTATTTCAAACATACCAAACTTGATCACGCCACCCCTCTCATGTTAGGAATTACTTCGAAAGCATATATCAGGGAATCCCCAATGGGTTCCTATGAGAGGGCAGCCTCACTGCAGTGAGAAACCAAATAGGCTCTTTGTCACTACCAGGACATGCCACACAGTTAAGACACATGTCCTACCTTTTACCTCCACCCCATCCTGCCCATAGGGCTAGCTAGGGCTTACCTTATGGGTGACTGATATGTAGTAAAAAAGGAGTCACAGACATAGCAACCACTTTATGTGCCACGTCACAGTGGCATTAGCCTGCGTGCACAGGCCCTGCAGTGGCAGAAGCCTGAGACATGTTTTAAAGGGTACTTTGGTGGGTGGCACAAGCAATGTGGAGAAGTGTGGCTCACTGGTTAGAGGAGGCAGACCTGGAAGCAGAGGTCAGCCCGGGACCAGGTTCAATTCCCGGCTCGGCGGGGTCTTGAGTCCTAAAATGTCCATGGACTCGACAATTCTCGCTCCGGTGCCTACTCGATTCACGGGTTCACACTCTGCGACTCTGGGCAATAGCTTGCTTAATCTCCACAACGGCCCCTCGCCTGGCTTTCACCTTGCGGATACCCTGCCGGGGTTATCTCACAGGGGAATACCAGGACGGGTTCCCTAAGCAAGCGCTTAGAAACCGCTTGGTGATTTGCGCTATATAAATTCCTGTACATTTACATTTACAACGCTGCAAGCCCACCAGTATCATTTAATTTACTGGCCGTGGATATGTGAGATACCACTGTATAAGGGACTGATAGGTAAATTAAGTATGTCAAACAGGTGTAGACCAATCTTACAACGTTTGTCATAGAGAGCACATGCACTTTAGCACTGAGCAGCATTGATAAAGTGCCCAGAGTCCTGAAACCACCAACAACAGGTCTAAATAAATACCAGAGGAAGGCAAAACGTACTGGGATGACCCTGCAAAAAGGGTCAAGTCCAACAGTAGGTGTACCACATAGCCCACTCATGCTGTCTAGGAGGTTCACACCTTTATACTGGAGTAGAGAATGATTCTTAGTTTGGGATCCTTGCCTACAAGAATATCTCAGGTGGGTTTTTCCTGGGAACCTGCATGTGTCCACATATTAGCAAAGTCATTTTAACATGAGACCCACATGTGTCTGTGAAAATCTTCTACATACACACTATGAGGAGGAGATACCTGAATCTTTGCTTAATGACTACACTAAGACTCAAAGTGTCTTCAGATCATCGCCACAGTCTGAAAGAAGGAGACAGAGAGACTTTGTATTGTTGTAGTGCTTCTCTAAGATTTAGTGGCAAATGAATAGAACAGTATTAACCACAATATTAGTGACTAATTTTCCCTAAATACATAAATCCACCTTGAAACCCAGCATAACATAAAAAATAGGGAGAAAAGTACTCTGCAAATGGAAAGGCCTAGTTATCTCTGAGCGATTAACCAGAAAATCCTGCACCAAGGCCTCCTTTTGTAAATTATCCCCTGTATGGCGAAGAGTATTACAAGTAGTTGGATGACATACCTCCCAAATATTTTCTTAGTAATGGCCTGGCAGTGCCAGTAGAGTTCTGCTGCTGTCCATCAAAAAACATTAGATTAAGATACAGTGTGTCTACAGACAGGGCCCAGTGCGCAAGGCACTCATCAGATTTTAAATGTAGCACTGTACCTTCCTGTCAATTACTCCACTCCTATCTGCTGCCTGAGTTGATGGTTCGACCCACTCATAGAGTTGGAGCTTTGTGCCTCTGTTAGCCTTGTTTGTGGTGCTCGGGCACTGAGGCACAATGCCCCAGCAGTTAAAGTTGGGTCTCCAGTTCTCTGCATTAGGAGACTCTATGCTGAGGATCATAGTGCAAACATGTACAGGTAGGTATTTATAGTTTCTGTTAGACCGGGCCTCCTTGGTGTTGTTTACACCGTAAAATTTTGGCTCCAACCCTCCTGTTCGCTGACTTCATTTTTTGCTGGCTTTAAGACTTTGCACATGTTACCACTGCTAACCAGCGCCAAAGTGCATGTCTCTCTCCTTGTAACATGGTAAGATTGGCTTATAACCAATTGGGATATTTAATTTACATATATGTCCCCAGTAAAGTGCCACTACCTGTGCCCAGGGCCTGTAAATTAATGCTACTAGTGGGCTTGCAGCACTGATTGTTCCACCCACTAAAGTGGCCCTTTAAACATTTCCCAGGCATGCCATTGCAGCCTGTGTGCAGTTTTAAACTGACATTTGACAGTGCAAAATAAGCCTTTTGCTTGGCCCAAACCTTCCTTTTTAATAGACAAAAGGTACCCCTTGGGTAGGCTATTGAGAGCCCAGAGGCCAGGGTGCAATGTATTTTAAATGTAGGGCTTGTACATTTAAGTTTTACTTGTCTTGTAGTGAAAAACTCATACATTCTTTTTTCACTACTGCAAGGCCCACCTCTCCCATGGAATACAATGGGGGGTTACCTAATTTAATTTAATAAGCTGTAATTTGCAAATGGGAACAGGTAACTTCTTCATTTTTGGTGTCTTCGGATTTGTGATAAAGAATCCTAACTTATGTTTGTAAGACATGGTATTGTTGGTTGTCTCAGGTTGACTGTAGTGCAAGTCCTCATCATGCAGCAAACACAGTCCTTGTCAGGGTAAGGCATAAGCAAGCCCCAAATTAAGCTATGCTCACCTCCTTTGTAGCTTGGCAGAGAGCAGTCAGGCTTAACTCAGGGGCAATGTGTAAAGTATATGTGCAACATTTCAAGCAGTAAACCAGTGAAAACGGATGTATGACGTTACAGCGCATACTTTTACAACGCCTACCTTTACAGCGCGGTTTTTACAACGCATACCATTACAATGCATAATGCTTTTAGGCGCTGGATAGTGAATAGTTTAATTTACTATTCCAACTCCAGTCCCCGTGGATAGTAGGGAAGGTTATTGGATAGTAAATTAACCTATTCCCTATCCAAGAGCGCCCCCCAGAGCAATGCGTTGTAATAGTTTGCGTTGTAAAAGTTGCGTTGTAATGGTAGTTCGTTGTAAAAGTTTCGTTGTAAAGGTTGTTTACCGTGAAAACACACCACAAAAGGAGCTCATAAATGATATCCAACATTAGAGTGATTTTAGTGAATAAAACAAGACCAAAATAACAAAAATCAAGTTAGTAGAATTGGACACATTGAATTTTTGAGCTTTCAATGAAAATGGCACCAAAAAAAGCAGAAATCGCTAGTGGGGATTTCTGGTCGTGCCAAACTGGTACAAGCTCACAAGTTTAGGCTGACCAAGTTGGAGCATGAGGCGACTAAAGAGAGCATGTTAGGCTTAATCAGAGTACCTTAAATCATAGTTGCAGAGGTTTTCATGGATCCACATTGAAGATGCATCATGCAGTTGAAGCGATGTGTCGGTTCCAAGATGCAGCGCAACTGAAGCCCTCGGGTTTTTCAGGAAACTTAGATTGAAAGCTTTCTTCCAAAACAAGAAAGATAACTGCTGTGAAGAACCATCTGGAATAAAGAAAGAATATGCCTTCTGCCCACCACCACACACTATACAAAAGTTCAAGAGTTCATTACAATTGAACAAGCGGTCCTGTTGCCCATCACTCAGTTGGAAAATAAGAAGCAATTCTTCGAAAGTAACACTATCAAAGGACAGGTGGCAGCCATACAAGAACTCAAAAGTGGCACCTCTGTGGTGATTAAAAAGGCAAATAAAGGAGGAGCAGTAGTTTTTTGGGCGACAGACAAATATATTGCTGAATATTAGAAACATTTGGACAATACAAACTGGTATCACCACATGGCCCACAATCCCACAAAAGAGATCAAGGAAGACATTTTGTTCACTCTTCAAGAAGGATTCGACAATGATATTCTGGGGCTAAAGTAATTTGAGTATCTAAAGAAAACGAATCCTAGGATTCCAGTAATCTATTTTTTGAGAAAATTGAACAAAAAAGACGCTAGCACCCTCCCAGGATACCCTATCATGTCTGGATGTGATTCAGTCCTTGAGCCGATAGCGCAGTATGTGGATATCTTCCTAAAACCGTTCTTCAAGGATATCCCATCATATCTTCCGGACACCACAGATTTTATAAACAATATTGAAGGCCAAGAATACAGCATGGAGGACCACTGTTGTTTCACTGTACACCCAGATTCCGCAAGATGACGATCTTGAAGCAATAGACATTTTAATCGAATCACGCCCCAGACCACACAAAGTCCCTACCTCATTCGTACTCAAACTGGCTACACTGGCATTAAAAAGGAATTATTTTAAATGTAAATAAGAATTCCACATCCAAGTAAAAGGGGCTGCCATCGGCTACCCCTTCATGTCGGAGATGGCGTTCCTCTACATGGCACTAATTGAAAAGAAGTTTATTGAAGACAGCAATCCTTTTTCACATCAAATTCCTCAATGGCTGAGGTATATTGACGACGTGTGGTGTCTGTGTAGGGGAGATATACAACAACAGATTGACTTTCATAACTGGCTGAATAATAGGAGCCCGAATGTACAATTCAGTACGACAAAGAGTAAATCCTCCCTGACTTTTCTTGATGTTAAAGTATGAGCTATCAATGGTACACTGCAAAAAAAGTTATCTAGAAAACCCACAAATAAAAACAAATCACTGCCCTATAAAATCTTCCAACCAAGAAACCTACAGGATGACTTGGTGTATGGGCAATTCCTGTGCATACGCAGAAACTGTACAAGGAAAGAAAATTATTTCCTCCAAAAATTCAAACAAAGTGGTTATCCAAGAAAGTTGCTGAAACGATCCATGAAACAAGCTTGGTTCCACCACGTGAGAATCTGCTCCTGACAAAAACAAAAAACAACCAAACAACAAACTAGTGTGCATTTCCACATTTGCCCTCACATGACCTTGAGGTAAACCTTTGCCATGATTGACGCATAATTATGTGGCGTGGCACTGTAGCGCAATTCAAAGGAATTTATCATAACAAGAGTAATGCAAAATTACCGATAGTACTCAAATCACGCCAGCTTAATTTAAGTTACGTCCAAGCCTGGGCGTAAGGTTTTGCTGCATTTCTCTGCCTAAAATTGTTAGTAGATAGGAATGTCCGTCAAAGCCCATTGGTGGGTGCCTTTGAATGTTCATGTACCATCCATGGAACGCCCCCTTGACACAAAGCTTACAAAGCAGTGCTTTTTGTTAATTTTTTCCAGCTTGACCCAAATCCTGATTTGAGTTGGAAAGTAATTACCACCACAAAAGCTTGCTCAGTGTTTTGCATTACAACCCGGTGCAAAGGGTTACTAAATCTGGGACTTGATGTGTATTCTGGGGAAGCCCCTGAGATGGCTGCACATTATGCTGTGCACGTATGTGGATGCTTTTAAAGGCTGTGCCACATCACACGTTTTGAGGAAAATCGAATTTTGCCCTGTTATGTGTCCCTACGTGTTCCCCATCATATGTTATATGTGCATGATCGCTATTCATATTTCCCCCCCATGACCGAATACAGACGCATTTACAGTTGCGTCCAACGTTAGTATGTCAGTTATCCAGTCCCTCGTGAAAGCAACGTGAATTAGGCTTCTAGGCCGATGTTGCCAACGTCTTTACATTGTGCACGATAAATCATCGAGATGCACCCGTTTCTAGGCCTCACAGGGCCCGGACACCAGATTCAGGCCTTAAGTCTCCTAAACCACTCCGAGGAGAGATGCAGCCCCGCCCGCATCCCTGACCCTTCACTCACTTCCTGCCAAGCAACGCGGTGCCCGGCCTGGCCTGCCTGCCAAGAATATGTTATGCCTACAGTTATCTGTTCAGCTCCCCGGCTTCACATTCCTAGCTAACGAACCGCATAAACATCTCCATCTACAGTCTAGTCTTCCTGTCTCGATGCAAGTAATTTACTGTATTAATATCCATAGAAGATCCATAGTTCACGCAATACATGAAGAAATATATGCATGCACTAACTTTAGTGACAAGTAGCCTCTGCCCTGATGACTTTTAGAATCAAGCAACATGTACTCCAAACTCTAGATATCAGATATACTATAGGTACAGGTCGTTCTGACATCCCAGACTTTAGTCTCCTCTTCTAGTGCTAGAAGTCAGAGCCCCCAGCTCTCCCCAGTTACACGTCATGACTCGTTTGCGCGCACCAGTAGGTTAAAGGTTCCAGCTGCCCATGAAGCCCCCTCCATGTATCCACCCACTTATGACACTTCTGTGACGTCTACATCACATGCTTCCGTGCACGCCCTGTGCACGCCTTCTTTTCACGCCCATATGTTCTTATCTTTCGTTTGTCACTTGTTACGCCTACTGTATTCAATGCAACTGTATGGTTTTACTATATATATTGTATGCTGTTAATGAAATGTCGAGATCGAGGTCGAGATTTGTCCCTTCCTGAGCCTTAGCAGGTGATGGAACCCGATGTCCATTGGCTCTAGCCACTTAATTAAAGCCCGTATGACTCAGATACCACGGACTTCTGCCTCTTATTTATTGAGCTATCCTTTTTAGTTAATGCATAGAAAAATAGTACCGGTATTTATTTATTTATTTACCACATAATGGCGCCCGAATAGGGACGAGCCCCTTCCCCACGCGCCGGCGATGTAACGCAGGCCCCCTGACCCTTCTACAGCCGTGACGGACCTCTACTGTGCACCAGCAGGTTTTCCTGCTTAAATCTCCCTCAGGCACACGGAGGAGACGGAGACTGCGGTCCAGCATCCAGACGAGGCGGTGAGGAAGGCGGAACGTCCCGACCAGAGCCCAAGCCGAGAGAGCAAGGTCCGAGGTATCCCGAGGCCCACCTGTTTCCGAAGCCCGAGGCGCATGCGTAGTGCATAGCAGTAACCAGACGTCGTAGCAGTCCAGTCCAGTCCGAGGCCTTCAGTTCTGCTTCCCGGTGAGTACCATTGCTGGGAACGCATCTAGACGGGTTCATTAATTTGTGCCCGGTCCGACGGGTTTGGGTACACAGATCCGGTCCGACGTGTTCACCTAGGTGGATACGGTATGACGTGTCTCTTTAGGAGACCGGTATGTTCTGTACTGTTTTAGCAGTGCATCCAGTAATTCCAGTAACTCTGTTTTCTAGTATAGTTTCTCGAGAATTTCCAGTATTATGTTTTCGAAGTATTATGTTTTCAATGTACTAGGTAGTATCTGTTCGAACTGTTATTAATGTGTTTTGATGTCGTGGTATGAGTGATTTGTTCGCTATTGCATTACTGTGTTCATTGTGTATTGTGTTCAAGTTCAAGTACGTTCAAATATGCCTCTGTTTTCGAAGTTACGTCAGATAGGAACGAGAAAAGCATTACTCGAAGAATCGGTTCCTGTCCCTCCTAGGGACAGTCCTGGACATTTCATGTATCATAAACATGGCTTAGATGCCATACTGTATCTAGACTTATGGGTGGATTATACCAAGGATCTCGAAGAGAAATATAGATGGCCTGTTTCAGGAACTTGGGATGCCGAGTGCATCATGAGAGTAGAGGAAGCATTATGGAAAAAGAAAGCCAGACAATCCCAGAAAGATGCCATAGAATTGTGGCATAAAGAATCGCATAAAAGAACGGAAAAAGAATTCAGAAAAGCAGAACTAAGTAGGGAATCCTCAGAAAAAGCCCAAGAAAGGGAATTACTAGAAGAAGGTGAACGAGTTAGAGCAGAACAGTCAGACAGACAAAGAAATGCCCTTATTAAAGGCATGTATCCCCTTCTCGCCGAGGGCCTGCCTAAGGCGACCCCGGAAACACCCTGTAATTTACCGCCACCATTGGTCCCGACTAAGCTACGTCATAAACCGACCGCAGCTGAAATTTTCCTTTCTTCCTATTTAGATGATACTGTCCCAGAATATGCAAATCCGAATCCTACCCCGCATGTTCAACCTCAAAACCCCGTTAATAACGTAATTCCTGTTCCTCCAGTCATTGGTCCCGGGAATCCTGTTAATCCGCCAGTACCCCAGGACCAACCCACATTACGTACGCCTACTTTACCAGTCACATTACCAGCAACCGCACATTCAGCATTAATTGATGATTCTAGTTCAGGAGGAGCAGGGGGAGGTATTCCTGTCACCCCGCCTCAAGTAAAACGAATGACGCTAAGAGACGCAGCATTACAGCGTACGCCAAAAGTAGCTACATACGCAGCCCTCAAACACTAACTTACTGATTGCAGATATGATCCAG
The DNA here is from genome assembly GCF_964261635.1 of Lissotriton helveticus. NCBI lineage: Eukaryota > Metazoa > Chordata > Amphibia > Caudata > Salamandridae > Lissotriton > Lissotriton helveticus. Next base: position 614,514,558 of record NC_136068.1, read on the forward strand.
TGCCAGGCGAAGATAGGATGATATTATATTCTGTACGTTTACGACGAGTTGCAAACTTTTTGACTACCATGCCAGATATGAAGGAACATTTAGACAGAATATATCATTTCATCAGAACAGGGGAGAAACCAGAAAGTATTCATGAGGCTATGGCACACAGGAAAGTCGAGATTCAAGGTATGATTTTGCAGTTTTTGATAAATTGTTTAATAAGAGAACAAGATCATCCTGATAAAGACAAAGACGAGATGAAGGTCCTGACAAGATGGAGTGACAATATAGCAGAAGGAAAACACAGTAAACAAAATTGTATAGAAACCATGTACAGAAAGATTCGTAAAGAAATTCTAGACATACACGAAAAGGAGAAAGCAAGGAGAGTAACCGAGAAAGAGAATGATACTTCAGACGAAGATGTAGACTCCGAGAATCCCAACAGAATTGCGTACGTAGGTAGGATGAGACCTTTTGATAGACACACACGCCTGGAATGCAAGAAAACTTTTCTTCCTCCCGTACCAGAACAGTGTTCTCTTGAGCATTTATTCCAAGCGACAGATAGAGTTTTGAAACAGAGAATAGGTTACAGTGAGCTTAGTACCATGCATGAACAGGAACTAGCTCGGTCAGCAGTCCAATGGACTAGTGATTCTACCACATTTCCAGACGAAATAGTGGCCCAAACGTTTTTGAAACTTTCCCCAGACCAACAGCGACTGGTGGGTATGTACATGATCCAACATCTCATTACACTGTACGAAAGTTAGCATTCTGATCCAGGTCCCTTATATAATGTATTGGACGAGTTACTCCCAAACAGATGGAAAGGTCTAGGTACCGATTTGATTAATGTCATTTTAGAACAACGCCATAAATACAGAACGTTCCTGACTCCACATTTTGTTCCTGTTCCACCCCCAGTAGGAAAGACATTTTACATAGACAGACAGAATCCCTTGCGAGAAGTGCATCCTGTTAAGGCAACGGGGGGTGAGCTCGAACGAGTAACGAAAATAGAACTACTAGAAATGAAAAAGTTAGTGCCCTGTCACGATAAAGATCCAGCAGGGTTCCACCGTGAATTAAAAGACATGCTCCGTATGGGAGAATACACGTATCCTGATATCATTAAAATGTTAAAGGTTCTGTTGCCGGCGGGCATATATGAAAAACTCAAGGAAAAAGAATGGGAGGTGGGAGAGAAAAAGATTGACTGGACACAATTAGAGAACGAAGATAACACACGAGTTCCTGGTACTGGTCTCGGGGAAAAAGCCAAAGCATTGCCCGAGTTGTTAATACAAGTCTTGCCAAGATTACTAACCACGAAAAAGGAAGACTGGGATGCCATCTCAGCCTGTAAACAGAAACAGAAACAAGACGAAGACACTAGTGATTTTATTCCAGATTTGAGAAATGTTTCATTATTAATAGCGGCTTGAAAGCAAGTAGTGAGTCGTATCCACATCTTTTTGTTACCAAACTAGTTGAGAATTCTTTACCACAAGTTAAAAATCGAGTACTGAAAGTCGAGAGTACCTGGCAAGCTAACACCCCGTCCCAAATGTTACAGATGTTGCAGTACCACCAGAACCGAATCAGGGAAGAGCAAGAACACGAAAGGAGACGTATGAAAGACACGAAAATGAAAGTATTAGTGGCACAGTCTGTTCCACCAGATAGTCAGAAGAAGGGTACGAATCAAACTAGTCATTCTGCAGCTCCCGTTAAAGGGACATGCAATTACTGTAAACAGCCAGGTCATTATATAAACGAATGTGCTGTTCTGAAACACAACATAGCTACTGGTAAGACGAAAGAGAGACCGCGTCCTCCTAGACAGGAACATGTTCCACAGAATACGCAACCACCACAGAACGCACAACAGACAGTAACAGTACCGCAGCCTATAGCTGCCACACAACACGTTACACAGCAGATGTACCAGTACGCACAGTCAGATTATCCAGAATATCAGCAGTATTCATGAAACAGCCTAGAGAGGGAGGTTGGCTTGCCTCTCATCGAGGTTCCTGTAGATCAAGAGGGTCCCTATGTACACAGTCAAGTATTAGGGAAAGACAGAAAGTTTCTGATGATACAGGGGCAAGTAGGACTACCATCAGTCATGACGAGGTTCCAGGGGCTCCTCTCTCAGGCTCAAGAAATGTTTCCCTGGGATTTTCAGGAAAGCCTATTGTTAATGAAATATCGAAACCAGTTTCCCTAGAAATTGGTCCATTGTCCCGAACTACAGATTTGTTACTTACGAAATCATGTCCTGAAAATTTACTGGGTATTAAAACATTGAAAGAATTAGGTGCCGTAATTTGTTGTTCTCCGGAAGGAGTGAGATTGTTTTTACGTGATTTTAAAGGACATTATGTGTTACGAGATTTTGATCTATGATTACTGAATGTACCACAGCATTTATGGGCGCAAGGTCCAACTGATGTAGGTTGTATGCACATTACACCATATCGTGTTACTCTGAAACAAGGTGTTGTTCTACCCCGAATCCGACAATACAAATTGCCACCTGAGGCTGTAGCAGCCTTATCGAAAATCATTGACGAGCTCATTGCTCAAGGAGTGGTTGTAGAAACTGACTCCAATGTATGTAATTCTCCTATCATTCCGATTCTTAAACGTACTGACCCAAATGCACCTCCAGTTTATCGATTAGTGATTGACCTTCGAGAACTTAATAAATGTATCATACCCCAGTACCCTGTAGTTCCAGATATCTCTTCCCTATTGACTGCCATTGATTCCGAAGCTACGTTCTTTACTGTTATTGATCTCAAGAACGCTTTCTTTAGTGTCCCCATCCATCCAGACAGCCAGTTCCTTTTCGGATTCTGTTTAAATGGAAGAAGCTATAAATTCACACGTGCACCTCAAGGATTCACAGAAAGTCCTAGTATTTACAGTCAAGCACTTAAACGACAACTAGACAGTATTCACATGCCAACTGACACTGCCCTGCTCCAGTATGTCGATGATCTATTGATCACAGCCCGTACAGAACGTGACTGCGAACGTGCGTCACTGACAGTCTTGTATTTTCTGGCAGACATGGGGCACAAGGTGTCCCCTTCGAAACTGCAATTCTGTGTCCAGCAAGTGGTATACCTTGGACACTTGCTGTCCAAGAGGGGTAGACAGTTGACACCTGACCGTATCCAGTTGATTGCACATCTTCCACAGCCCAAGACACAGAAGGAGGTATGAGCTTTTATCGGCCTCACTTCTTACTGCAGACAATGGATCCCTCAGTACGCATATCTAGCCAAACCACTGATACGGTTAACGACACAGGAGGCAGCGACATCGACTGTCCTCCCTTGGACCCAGTAACATACACTTGTTTTCGAAGAATTAAAGAAAGCTTTATGTAATGCACCTGTGTTAGCGACACCAAACTACAGTAAACCATTTACACTTTTTGTCACCGAACGTGATGGTACAGCATTATCTGTTCTCACACAAGATCAAGCAGGACAACACAAGCCTTGTGCTTATTTTTCTAGCACATTAGATCCAGTAGCCCAGGCTTTGCCTGCGTGCCTCAAATCAGTTGCAGCCACAGCTCTAGCTATCAGACAAAGTGATTCCATAGTGTTAGGACACTCCCTGACAGTACAGGTTCCACACTCCGTGGAAGTTCTTTTAAACCGAACACAGACTCAGCACTTGACAATTGCACGATTAACAGGATATGAACTGACATTGTTCCAGCCACACATAGAAATCAGACGCTGTAACATATTAAATCCTGCTACACTGTTACCCTCGACTGTTTCAAACCCTACAACACATGACTGTGTGGAAGTTATTAACACCATGACGAAGCCAAGACAAGACTTGACGGACATTGCATTACCTGATCCAGACCTGACACTTTATGTGGATGGTTCATGTATGAGAACAAGTACAGGAGAGTTAGTGCCGCATATGCAGTGACTACTGAAACTGAAGTCATAGAAACACATCGTATTGACACCCTGTCTGCTCAAGCAGCAGAGCTCATCGCTCTGACCCAAGCCTGCATACGAGCCAAGAACCTGAAAGTAAACATATATACAGATTCACGTTATGCATTTGGAGTCGTTCATGATTTTGGAGTCCTCTGGCAGGAAAGAGGTTTCATGACCTCTCATGGAGCCAAGATTCAGCATGGCCCCCTCATTCAAGCTCTGTTAGAAGCAATACATTCACCGACAGCTATTGCCATTATGAAGTGCAAGGCACATACGAAAGCCACTGACACCATTTCCCAGGGTAACGATCTGGCAGATCGAACAGCCAAGCTTACAGCTCAAACCCCAGACATTCCTGTTAACACGACAAAGACAGACGTTCCAGTCCCGACAACTTGTATGACAGTCAAGGATCCTACACAAGACGTACTAGACATACAGACACATGCTACCCCAGACGAAATCAAGAAATGGTCTGAACAAGGAGGGGTCCAGACAGATCAGGGATGGTTGACGAAGGGAAAAGCCACATGGTTTCTCCCCGACTCTATGGTTCAAGTCATTATTAATACAGCACATAGTCCAGCACATCTAGGAGAAAAAGCCATGTTAGACAGCATCCAGAACCTCTGGTTTAACAAGCATTTACGAGCAGCAGCGAAGCAGAAAGTGCGTACCTGCATGATCTGTTGTCAGTTCAATCCAGGTAAAGGTGTTCCCGTGGAACAAGGTGGATTCCATCCTCCTGACCACCCTTTTGAAGTCCTCCAGATGGATTATATCCAGATGGACCGATGTCAAGGTTTCAAGTATGTCCTCGTAGTTGTATGCGCTTTATCCAGATGGACAGAAGCATATCCAGTCCCAGATTATACTGCCGCGACCACTGCCAAGCAGCTGGTTCGTGAGTTCTTCCCTCGCTATGGTTTGCCCCGGGTCGTGTATTCAGACAACGGACAGCCATTCTCGTCCGAACTTATGAAACAAGTATCACTTCTGTTAGGGTACCAGTGGAAATTTCATTGTGTACGACATCCCGAGGCAGCTGGCCTCGTCGAGAGACACAATCAAACTCTGAAAACACGAATAGCAAAGGTCTGTGCAGAAAAAGGTGTAGATTGGATGGTAGCCCTGCCGGTTGCCCTCTTCTATATGAGAATGGTCGCTCACTCCCGATCTGGTTTGTCACCCTACGAAGTAGTGTTTGGTCGTCCCCCAAACATGTGGGGTACACCTATGCCACGTAAAATCACCGATGTTGACAGTAATATGCTGACAGATTACCTAGCTTCCTTGATGTCTGCACTACTCTCTTGTCGTTCACAGGTCACGGCTGCCTTTCCAGACAACACCCAGGTGAAACCGCACGAGGTCGTTCCCGGTGACCTTGTTTTGGTCCGCAACTTCGATCGTTCAAGCCCTCTGGAGCCCCGCTGGAAGGAGCCAAAACTCGTTCTGATGACTACAAGGACCGCCGTAAAGCTGGAAGGACGTAAAGGCTGGCTCCACTCCAGTCACATCAAGCGTTTCCATGGACTGCGTCCAAAGACTTTTTTCAAGGACTGCCCCGATACTGACTCTAAACTTCCCCTGTTAGAGAAAACTCCGCAGCAGGAGTATAAACTGAAGTTGAGGTCTAGTAAGTCAGACAGCGTTTAATTGTTTAAGTCCCCCTCGGGTGAAGCGGTTAGACAGGTTCCTGACATGTATAAGATAGACCCACATAGTGAGAGAGATAGACGAAACTCCAAGAAAATGAAATACTGTAAAAGTCTGCGAAGCAGATGTGTTGTTACGTTATTGGTTATGTTATTTCTGAGTCTTACGATCACATGTATAAGTTATATGCTACATGTATTTTTTCCTCCTCTTGATTCGCATTCACACTTTTCCTCTAATGATACTGTAGAGCACACATTTAGTGAACTACCCCCTCACGAGTTATCCTATCGACTTGCAATGCGCAACAATACTTTTATTCGTATGTTACACTATTCGCACCAGACCAGCAATGCCACTAATTGCTGGGTATGTGGTCGACTCCCCCTTACCAGACACCGAAGGGAGTTCTGCCACTCTTTCCCTATCCATTTTCACACAATGGTTCGTGTGGAGCATGGTTTACATTGACGTCATCTTTAGGCGACCAGTCCACAGCTTCCTTTCTGAATACAGTTATGAATGAAACATGTTTCCCAGATAAGGAAGGTCTTTCCCATAGGACAGGGTTAGATCTAGAAAATGAAGTATATGATCTAGGTAATTTCTCCTCTAACCTCATGGTTTTGAATGTTCAGTCCGAGACTACTCCAGATTTGCCTTCTATAACAGTTCTACCAGTGAAAGGCGAATTATGTGTCAGAAAGAATGGTTCAGTACACCTAGGACACAGTGATTGTACTACTGTGGTCGAGTACAGTGTTCAAGGGAAGTCTACTTTCAAAGCCTCACGTCATTCCTATTTTTTATGTGGTCAGACCGCTTATGTACGTTTGCCCCTAGATTGGGATGGAACATGTTACATTGCATTCCTACTGCCGCCAGTTTTCCTAGCCCCATCCGATTATCACCGAAATACCCATCTAGTACACGTTAGACATAGAAGGGAGATCGAGTCCCCAATTGTCGATCAGACTGAAACTGCATTAGAACAGTATACAGATTTCAATAAAGGTTTCTTCTTCTTCATAGGTCCTGTCCAGAATAGTAAATTAATACGCAGGTTAACCAGAACCCTTGAAGCAGTAGTGAATGAGACTACTTCCGCCCTAGGTAACTTAACAGAAGAACAGTCTGCTATGAGATTTGTTGTTCTTCAGAACCGCCTTGTTCTTGACGTCATACTGGCCGATAGGGGCGGAGCTTGTAGAGTCATCGGATCTAGTTGTTGCGTTTTCATTCCTAATAACGCACCGTCTGTGTATTCAGCCATAACTAGGCTTCATAAAATAGCTCATCAGCTACACCAGAATCCAGGCACCTGGACTTGGTCCGGCTGGCTCTGGAGTGTAATATCTGCGTGGGGATGGAAAGTACTGTCATTCCTAGGAGTAGTAGTAATGATCATATTCAGTTGTTGTCTCTGTTTACAATGTGGCCCAGCGATTTGCGGCTTGTGCGCTACATCTTGTATTCCACGTCCACGATCCCATTCCCAAATGAAGAAAGACGAGCAAATGATGCTGTATGAACAGATAGATGGTCTTATGAATATTGATGTTTCCTGAAGGAAACGTAGGGAACAAGGAGGGAATGAGGAAAATCGAATTTTGCCCTGTTATGTGTCCCTACGTGTTCCCCATCATATGCTATATGTGCATGATCGCTATGCATATTTCCCCCCCATGACCGAATACAGACGCATTTACAGTTGCGTCCAACGTTAGTATGTCAGTTATCCAGTCCCTCGTGAAAGCAACGTGAATTAGGCTTCTAGGCCGATGTTGCCAACGTCTTTACATTGTGCACGATAAATCATCGAGATGCACCCGTTTCTGGGCCTCACAGGGCCCGGACACCAGATTCAGGCCTTAAGTCTCCTAAACCCCTCCGAGGAGAGATGCAGCCCCGCCCGCATCCCTGACCCTTCACTCACTTCCTGCCAAGCAACGCGGTGCCCGGCCTGGCCTGCCTGCCAAGAATATGTTATGCCTACAGTTATCTGTTCAGCTCCCCGGCTTCACATTCCTAGCTAACGAACCGCATAAACATCTCCATCTACAGTCTAGTCTTCCTGTCCCCATGCAAGTAATTTACTGTATTAATATCCATAGAAGATCCATAGTTCACGCAATAAATGAAGAAATATATGCATGCACTAGCTTTAGTGACAAGTAGCCTCTGCCCTGATGACTTTTAGAATCAAGCAACATGTACTCCAAACACTAGATATCAGATATACTATAGGTACAGGTCGTTCTGACATCCCAGACTTTAGTCTCCTCTTCTAGTGCTAGAAGTCAGAGCCCCCAGCTCTCCCCAGTTACACGTCATGACTCGTTTGCGCGCACCAGTAGGTTAAAGGTTCCAGCTGCCCATGAAGCCCCCTCCATGTATCCACCCACTTATGACACTTCTGTGACGTCTACATCACATGCTTCCGTGCACGCCCTGTGCACGCCTTCTTTTCACGCCCATATGTTCTTATCTTTCGTTTGTCACTTGTTACGCCTACTGTATTCAATGCAACTGTATGGTTTTACTATATATATTGTATGCTGTTAATGAAATGTCGAGATCGAGGTCGAGATTTGTCCCTTCCTGAGCCTTAGCAGGTGATGGAACCCGATGTCCATTGGCTCGAGCCACTTAATTAAAGCCCGAATGACTCAGATACCACGGACTTCTGCCTCTTATTTATTGAGCTATCCTTTTTAGTTAATGCATAGAAAAATAGTACCGGTATTTATTTATTTATTTACCACAGTTTCCTAAAGTAACAGCAACAAACCAAAGTATTACTCTGTGGAGGAGCGTAACACAGGTCCCTGCAGCCCCAGTATTGCCGGTGGGTCTGCGCTCTTCAGGGACCCTTATTCAGCTTAATGCATATCAATATCTATGAGACTTGGAATTCTATGGGGGGCCCTCACCACACTGCGACACAGGACCCCATATTTTTACATTATGCCACTAGATGTAAGTGTTGATTTTCTGCATCTTTGATAGTCAGGTAGAAAAGCAACGAGAAGGACCAGGTGACCATCGCATATTGATTATTTGTCAAAGGCAGCCACAGGGCATACAACTCTTTGGCAAACAGACGCAGTATTGTGCCTTAAATGTTAGGAGAGGTGATCACAAATGCTGCCAAGCCAATCGAGGTGATGAATTACATGTATGGCTTGTTCTGTTTACCGCACTCGGTCAACATTTGCCATCAATTGTATAATTACAATCGTTGGTATCTATTTGCATTTCATTGTATTTCTGTGGAATATACAATATTTAAATAAAATGTTACGTCACTCATTGGATTATGGAGAAAAAACATCTCTCTGCTCTAATGCGGATGTATATGGGCGCTAACTAATACTTAACGGACTTATTTACAAGTCCCTTGCGCCGCCTGTACGTCACATTTTCCCATATTAAAAGTGATGCACTGGTGGCACAAGGGACTTGTAAATAAGCTCCATAGAGTCTAAAATTGAGGGAATACATGCGTAAAAGAAAAGTGGATCCCTGTAAATTCGTCATGGAAGGCTGCCACAGCTTCTATATTCTTAAACTTCTGGGAATGTATTGTTTTATTTCACGCACTTAGTCTACCATAGAATTTCTCTATGTGCGCGGCCATGTCTAAACTAAGGGGTCGATTTTCCAACATTTAGCGCTAGATTAAAATCACAAAAGTAACTCTAACCAGCACAAAATGTTTTTGGGAGAATTTACTTTGCAGCGCTGGGAAGTACCCTAAAAGTAGCGAAAAGCAGCACAAAGCACTACTTTGCGCTACTTTGTACCAAGGGGGCATTACCTGGGTAGTGCATGGGCTTTCCCATGCAACCTCCCATGCCCATTGACGCAGAGCCCTATCTGCAATAAATTATGTACAGGATTTAGCACCAAAAGGTAATGCCACTTCAAAGGAGGCGCTAACAAGAGAAATGTTTAATTTCTGGTTTCTTCTCTGACTTTGCATGCGTGCTGTGCACATACAAAGTAGGGAAAGCTTTTAAACTTGTCTAGGCCTAGTATTTTGTATAGGAAGGGTACTGTTCCCAGACAAATCTGATGGTAGACTCACTCACACACCATAGTGCTATAGCGCTGAGGTGTGTGAGTGGTGCTCAGCAGCTGAAATCAATGCCAGTGCTACGGCGAGGGGAGGAGAGATCTATTTCGCTGAAGATATGGTGCTGTCCTGCTCCCTCCCTGTCATGCAATACCACGGAGCCTTTTTGGGTGCTGTGCTGTGTTGCATGTATTTTTTGAAAATCTGCCCCTCAAGACTGTTTCCTTTTGCAAAGGCATTCCTTCTCATACTCTGTACAGCTCTGTGGCATATTTACTAGGAAACTGGTGGAGTGCTGCGTTGTTATGTTATGTTGTTATGTTAGTGTTACTTGCTATAGCGTATGTCTCACCCAGGGGCCTCTCAGCGCTGTTGCAGATCCTTAGCAGAAGAGCAAACCAGAAGTTTAAAATAGATAGGCTTTTAATTGTTTCCTGAATTTACTGTGTGTGGGGGTCTCTCTGAGTGCTTTAGGTAGTGTGTTCCTGTACTGTGGGGCAGAATATGAGAAGGCCTTGCTCCCAGTGCGGGCTTGGCGAATTCGAGGTACGCACAGAAGGATTGGGGACTTGATCAAAGGCTTCGGCTGGACACGTAAGTGGTAAGTTTTTTTTAAGATATCATGGGCCTTTGCCTCTCAGGGTGTTATACGTGAGGCAGCAGATTTTGAAATGGGGACGCTTCTTCACCGGAAGCCAGTGCAATTCCCTCAGAAAAGGCGCAGAAGGGGTACCCGCAGGGCGGTTCAGAATCAGTCTTGCCGCATTATTCTCGACCACCTGTGGCTTCGTGAGCAGGGTGTCACCTACTTCAGCCAGCAGGGCATTCCCATACTCCAGTCAACTAATCACCATAGCCTGGACCAGGGTTCTATGGCGTTAATGGGAGAAGGGGGAATATTCTGCGCAAAAGACGCATATTATAATAGCAGGAGCTTGTGGTGGCAGCAATGTGGTCTTTCATTGTTAGGGCTTGGTCAAATGTTATTCTTAGGTTTTTTACCATTTGTTTGGGCACGAGAATATCACCCAGTTGGTGGGGCCACTAGTCATCTGACCAGATGGCTGGGGCTTTCCCAAGTAGCATAATCTCAAGTTTTTCTGGATTGAGCTGGAGACAGTTCTTGGTCATTCAGTTGGAGATTGCTATCATTTCAGCAGAGATGCGCTTTTTCTCTTATTCTTGGTCTGGGCTCATGGTAAACATAAGCTGAGTGTCGTCAGCGTATGAAATTATCTCAAAGCCAAATCGCTCTGCGATCTTTGCCAGCGGGGCCATATACATATTGAACAGTGTGGGGCTTAGGCACGATTCTTGAAGAACACCCTTGTCCAACTGCATTTTGCCTGAAGAGTGTGGCCCTAAAATTATTGTTTGCTGTCTGTCTGACAGGAAGTTCTGCAGCCACTTTAGTGCTGTTCCCTGAATGCTGCTGGCCCGCAGTCTGTTCATGAGCCTTGGATGTTAGATGGTGTCAAAGGCCGCGGACAGATCCAATAGTATCAGTACTACCAGGCTTCCTGCATCCATCCCCTGTCTAGTCAGTCATGGCAAGAGTGCGGACTCTGCTAAAACCTGGGCGGAACTCCGATTGTGAGTGATCTAGGATATTATTTGTTTCAAGATAAGACCCCAGCTAACTATTTAATAGGCCTTTCAATTGCTTACCCAGAAGACGTAGAGAGTGCTTGAGGGTCCAATCTGGCTTTTTTTAGTATGGGCCATGCACATGCTTCCTTCCACGCTATAGGGATAATTCCCGTTTGTATAGAGCAGTTAAAACATTTTTTAATCAAGGGAGCGCAATAAGTGGCTAGAATTGCCATGGTTTTGGGAGAACATGGATCTAGAGGTGAACTGGATTTAACTGTGGCCTGGGAGTTATATACTTCCTCTAAAGTAACAGGCTGGAAGCAGTCCAAAGAACTACAGTTTTTTTTTTCTTCTCTTCTGTCCTAGTAATGGTCTCTAAATTCTGCAGAGAGGTGGCGTTAAGCCAAGAAGGCTAACGCCACCCTCCGACAGTTTCCAAATGCAGGGATGCACCATATTCACAACAATATGGTGCACCCATGCTTTTCCTTTAGCGCTGGTTGTAAATGTAGGCACCTAGCACCAAAGGTGGTACTCTTGCACCATAGTGCAAGGGTGCCTGCATTGCAGGGAAAGATTGTTTATGTACAAGAAGGTGTCCCTTCCTGCACATGAACAAGCAGTAATGGCATTCTGTAACTTCTATGTGTGCTGCAGAATGCAACACACATAGAAGTTGAAACTCGTATTTTTTTTTATTATTGTTTAGGTGCTGGAAGGCACACCTTCCTGCACATAAACAATCAATTGTGTTTTGCTGTTTCTATGTGTGCTGCACAATGCAGCACACAAATAAACAGCAAAAACGAGGAGAAATAAAGCATTTCTCCTCATTTCACCATGTTAAAGACCAGGTTTTCGCTGGTCTTAATTTTGGCACTGCCGCATGTTTACACCACCCTTGTAAATATAGCGCAGCATCAAAATCAATGAGTAGTGCTGGAGAACACCCATCACAACATCCATTGTATGTCCTTTCAAGCTAAGTGTAGCATGAATGAGCTCTTTCTTAACAAGGCGGCGTTAAGCCATGTTAAGTGGCTTAACACCACCTTTTGAGTAAGACGAAGCCCCTAACACCGCAGGAATGGCGGAAAAAGTGACCTTCCTGTGGAGACAAGGGCTTGTAAATATGCCCCTCTGTTTTTGCAGTTTGTCATGTTGTAGAAAAATAATCCTGCAAAAGTTGGGAAGCAAATTCTGTAAATAAAGAAAGAAACAGACAAATTCTATGGCAAAAAATATTTGCTTGGGAAAATAATATGCAAAAAATGTATTGTACTGTAGCATTTTATGGCACTTACTACCCTAGGAGGTGGCACTAAACCACTTATACACATACTTAGCAAGCTACACCTTTTTGGGTGTGCGGTCAAGTGGTAGTGTTTTTGGTTTCAGTTTATCGTGTTATACGACGACAGGGATAGATACTGACAATTGAGTAAAAGGATGCAAAAAGGCAAGTATGGGAATTGGTGACATAAACAGTAGCTATGCAACATTTATTTCTTTATTTATTTTTGACAGGCAGGGACACTGTCTTCTTCAGTACAAATGCATTTCATGATGGAGGATAGATGTTGAAGAGCAAACATTGCCAGCAGCCAGATCAGAACTTCACAAACGTAGGTACATTGTATTTGCCGTAATGGTCAAAGACAAGATTAAAGTCAGAGAGCAAAAGGAGAGGAAGCTGGTTTGTCCATAGTTAAAACATTTTGGTGTAGTGTTCTGTAAAGAGGGAAATCTTCACTCTTCCAACATTTAAGCTACTTTGAGCAGTCCTGATGGATACGGATGTATGACATTACAATGCATGCTTTTACCACGCATGCCTCTACAACGCGGTTTTTACAACGCAAACCTTTACAACGCATAGCACTTTGGGGTGCTGGATAGTGAATAGTTTAATTTACTATTCCAACTCCAGTCCCCGTGGACACTAGGGAAGGTGTTGGATAGTAAATTAAACGTATTCCCTATCCTACAGCGCCCCCCAGCGCTATGCGTTGTAATGGTTTGCGTTGTAAAAGTTGCGTCGTAAAGGCACTGCATGGCAAAAGTTGCGTTGTAAAGGATGTTTCCCGATGGATACAGTGCTGTTGTTCCAGCTCCTGAGTGCATAGATGGAAAAGGTCTGCTGTCTTGTTTTTTCTTTTTTTACAGTTCTTAGTCTTCACTCCGATGGCGTCCCAGCTTTAAATGTAACAAGATTCATCAGAGACCTTTAGTTTTACTGCAAGATAAACAGGACGCTGGTCATGATAGCTTTGTAAATTATGCTGCTGATTTTTAAGATGGTGCTTACTAGCAAGAGGAGCCAGTGGCTTTCCATCCAGTGAAGGGTGACATTTTCATATTTCTTTATGCCTGTGATGAGACATATTACAGAATGTGAGATGCACCTAAGGGGTGTCAGTATGGAGGCCTTGAGGCTGGGAGGCCGTAGAATAAGCATTACTACCATCCTGATGCTAGATTTCGATGGCTTGTACAGCAGAACTCAAATCACTGGTTTGACTTTCTGTAGAAGAGAGAGCTGGTAGCAGGCAGTCTTTGATGTTTTTGCCAATGTGTTCATAGAGGGTGTGGTTGGTGTTTAGGATGAATCCAAGTAACTTGGCATTCAGTGAAAGTTGTGGTTCGAAGTCCTCAAGGTTCATGTCTTTTAGGCCAGGTTTCACTGTATCTTACTTATTGTTTTTGGCAAATAACATGAATTCTGTCTTGGTTGGTTGAGCTTTAAGTTGGTGCTGGACATCCAGATCTGGATAATGCGCAAGCAGTGTTTGGGATATTGGATATCTGAAGCAAAGGACACTTTCAAGTAGTGTTGTGTATCATTGGCATATTGGTGAATATTGATACTGTAATATGTGATTAGAGTTCTGCCCCGCTCCATGTAATAGTTGATGATAACAGGAGACATTATGGAGCCCTGGAGAACTCCAGAGGAGATAGGGATCTTTTGTGGCCTGGAAGTGTCCATGTGAAAAAAAACGTTGTTGTTTTTAAAGGTACGAGGAGCACCAGTGAAGTACATTGCCAGTGAATCCCATTTGAGACTCCAGGGTGCATATGCAGGTGGAATAGTTGACTGTGTAAAAGGCAGCTGAGAGGTCCAGCAATGCCAGAAGAAAGGGGTCATCTTCATCTGTGGTAAAAAGGACATTGATTCCTATGTTTAATGTGGGCAAACCCATGTTGCAGCATGATATAAAACCAGGCTGGTAGTTGTGCAAGAGATGGTTAGCATCCATGTGGTCTTGGGGTGAACACAGACTGCTTTTTTAATGATTTTGCAGATGTTTGGTAGGTGAGTGATTGGTCGGTACATGGCGAGGGCTTCAGGATTTAATGTAGTTTTCTTTAGAAGTGGGACTATTTGGCGTCTTTTGAGAGCTTCTGGGAAGATGCATGTAGTGAAGAAGGCATCAACAATGGTCAGTGGAGGCAACAGTGTCTCCAGAGAGAGCTTTAATTAAAGATGATGGAAAGGAGCTATCTTCATAAAAAGTGGCCATGATAGACTTAAGTATGTTAGCGAGATCTGGGAGGGATAGGTCTTTGAAGGCTGACCATTTGCACGATTCTACAAGAAGGGGTGGATGTAAAATTGAAGCAGACTTAGTGTTGTTGATGTGCTTTCAGATCTTCTGTATCTCCTAATGGAAGAAGTGGTAGATAGCTTTACACTTTTCTATGTAGTGTGAAATAGATGGGTCCAACAGAGGATTGATGCTGTTCTAATTGTCTTGAACAGCATTCTGCTTCTGTTGGAGGTTTCATTGATCATGTTGGTAAAGTACTTTGCTTTGGTTGATGTGATGAGCTGTATGTGTGTTGAGTGGAGGGAGTTCAATTTTACTTTATGTTTTTTATCCTGTCTGGCAATGGATCGTTTATTGGCAGCAAGGTCTTTAGCTAATCAGGTTGCTGAAGGATTTGTCTTGCACTTTCTTGGTGTTAATAGGGTGCAGATGTTTATATTACTTCCCATAATATTGTTGAAGTTGTTTAGAAGAGTGTTGGCATCAGACGAGGAGTTGATAAGGTGAGAGATTAGTTCAAGCACTTGATTGCCTATGGAAAAGTCTTTGAAGGCTCTTTAAAGCTTGCTCTTCTCTTTTTTGTTGACCTAGGTTTATTGGTAGACAATAAGTATGGACATAGGGTTGGGAAAGAGGCCGGTCTAGTCCAGAAGTATGCGCGGTTTGCATTGGATTGTTGGTGATGTTTTATTGGTGTGTGGCCACTTGAGAAGACAGGGTAGAGGATGTGGCATTTGGAATGTGTTGGGTGTGTGACATGTTGTACCATATTGAGTGTATCAATGAAGTTGAAGAGGGTGTGTGTTGGGGTATTTCAGTGTAATTCAGTTGCAAAGAGAAAGAGGGGAGCAGAATCAGCAGGTACTGGCTGTAGTATGCGCAAAATCATCTATATACAGCAGGTGCATTGGTAGAATGCAATAGCTTTAGTATGAAAAAAGCTGTTTGAATGCGTGCCTGCTCCCTCAGATTTATAGGAAAGTCAAAGTCTTCTGAGGATTACTTATGCCAGCTAACCTTGCTTCACATCACTTGCTGTAAAAGAGAAAAATGACTGGTAATTTAGAGAGAGCAAACCTAGATGTGTAAGATTGCCTCACTCGCCAAAACGAACATAATTTCGGCTCTGCTGTTCATCTTAAAGCACTCTACATACTTCATTTTGTGCACACAAATGAAAAGTGGCCGCATTTGCTTGCATTTAAAAGTCTGCCATTTGCCATATTTTTCAACAGGTCGTGTAATCATGCCAGAATAACTGTACACTGACATGCAATTTCTTTCCTACAAAAGCACACTGTTAATGCTCAGCTTTCCTGCATGAAGTGCACTTTTAAAGGCAGTCAATGCTATTGACCACACCAAAAAGAAAACTGTCCCACCAGGTGCTTCCAAGATATTCCTTAGCCAAAATTTCTCCTCCATTAATATGAGGTAAATCTGCTTCTCAGATCTCATTTTAAAGCTTTAAAGTATGATGTTCCTGAGTTAACACATAATGGTGCCTATTCGCAAAGGCATTTCGTAGTATAAAAGTAGTGCTTCTGTAATATTCCTTTAAATACTCTTACATGCCTTTGTGAATTGGTCTCTAAGCAGCTACCATGGGAGTAAATTGGAATTATTTGGGGAACATTCATATATGATTAGTTTATCTAGAAAGCACTGCAGTCTCTGCAGATTTTCTAATAGGGAGTTGGACGTTTAAAGGGATAAAGTGTGGAAGATGCTATAAAAAAGTACTCCAGGACTAAGGGTATCCTTACTAATAAATGCTTAGTTAATCAACACCAGAGTCTTTAGTTTAAAAAAGGTTTTGTATACTTCCACTTCTTTTTAAAGTGACATAAGTTAGCTGTAAGGTTAGGCTAGAACTTTACAGTTCCCATGCTTTTGAAGCAGATTAAACATTGTATATTACTGATTAACAGCAGTCAGGGGCATATCTTGCTGTGGGTGTTTGGTGTGTGACACCCCCCAAATAAATACAATCTTGGCTTGGAATTTCGGTCAGGGGGCTGTCAGTCAGATCTACTAGGTTTTAGTCACAGTTTCCTGAGAGCTCGATCTCTTTAGGAGATTTTAGCTCGTTCATTTTTGGATCATGAACCTAAATATATTTAGGTACAAATTTACCAAAGATTTCACATCAGGACTACATCACGTTTTTGATGCAGCCCTATGCAAATTCCTTTATGTTATTTACAAAGCCACATAAATGTCGGTTTACATGGCTTTATAAGAAAAAGTATTACAGTGCACTGAACTGCCTTGTGTTACCTTGCTTCAAGTAGACGTTCCATGAGTTGTGCATGGGCATTCCTGTGCATCCACCCATGTATTTTGACACAAAACCTTATTTAAATATGCCCAGATTTACAAAGGTTTTGCATCTAAGTTGCTTTTTTTTTTTTGACGCAGCTGCGACAGAAAATCTTTTTTGGTATTTACCAAGTCACACAATTGTCGACTTGTTTGACTCTGCAAAAGTAAAGCAGCACAATGAGCTGCTTGCGTTACTTTGAATGAGGTAGGCATTCCATGGGTGGTTCATGGGCATTCCCATGCATCCACCCATGGATTTTGAGGCTAACCATATTTACAAATAGTTGTAGACATGGGGTTGCAGCAAAATGGTGCGACTGCCTAGGACTGCCTAATGAGAAAAATTATCTTTAGTTCTCCTCGTTACTTACTCTTTGTATTTGTGCTGCATGCAGTGCAGCACACATGCAAAAAGGAATGAGACTCAAACATAGCTTTTTTCAGGAAAGCACTCCTTCCGGCATAAAAACTATCCCTACCATAAAGTAGACATCCCTGCGCTATGGCCCAAGGATGCCTGCATTGGTGTTAGGCAGCCCAAAGTGACCCATCGCATGGAGGTAACTCAACAAAGAGCAGCAACATTGCTTGCTGCACTGAATTGCATCACTTCTTTGTAGATAAGCCCCTTAGTGAAGGGTTTATTGTGTTTTTATCTAGGAACCTAAATTGATATTTCTATTTTATGCCCTTGTACGGTTATAATCAATAATACCCCTAAAAAGGCATAAGAATCATATCCATATTTAGTCGTAGCCCATGCAGTCACATTAAGTAAGGCTACTTCCCCGGACTCCTAGAAAGCACAACGAGTTCTCTAAACAAACCAAACCTCCAGCAACCTGGGAAATCCCCCTTGCTTTTGTTTTGATTTCGTCCTAGAATTCCAGTGAAGCACTGTTAGAACGGCCAGTTCTTAGTGACATCTTTATTGACGTCTTATGTCCAACCTTACGTCAAACCCGGCACCTTTCAGGTATAAATATACCAACGTTGCCTTAAGCAAACACATGGTGGTGGTTTTGGAGCAGAGCAGCTATCTACTTGCCCGAGAGCCCAGCTGATGCGAGAGCCCACGGACGCAGCCCCTCCCCTTTGACGCACTGAGAGAGACGCTGTCTTTTCTCCTGCTGAGAAATCCAGCTCCGGTGTTTCCAGATACCTTCGCGGGTTACTGGGATATCGAGTCCTGAGAGAGAGATACAAGACCTCCTGCTTTCTATTACCCAGGTACGGAGCTGACTAAACCCTTAAAGAGAATTCTTGAGTCAGATTCTTGGCAAAACAAACTTAACTTAAACTGCTACTTACTTACTCCTTCCCACGTATTAGGCTTAGGTCAGGTACACCGGGGTAGGCGTATTTAGAAGCACCAGTTGAGTACGTTAGTCAATGTATATATGTATGTTTATATTTTATCTATTTTAAAGTATCATATGGCTAAGAAACCATATCAATGCTTTTACAGTATTATTTTATAATCCTCCTTTTACTGTACGCACTTTACTTTACTATACGTATTGCAATTGTGGCAATTCATTTCTCTTGCATGAGAAAGAAGACTGCTCAATAAATTACACCTTTTATTGAAAATGCCCGTCTCTTTTTTCTCTGCACTCTGGTGAAACTAAGTATGCACACTTGACTGAGTGAAATAGCTGTCTATTGTTTTCACACGACTCTAGAGTTACACTCTTATTCTGAGGGAGCAAAGTTGTCATGTTTTATGGTTGTCAGAAGCAAATCCCTTCTTGTCTATCCAGGGAGGTTAAACTCCTCCTCGTTTATTCGCGAAAGTTTCTAGTGACCTCTGAGCTAGCTGGCAAACCTTAAGTCTAATATAGTCAGTAGAGACCTAGTCAACCTCATTCCTACGTCTACAATGCTGAATATATTATTCCAATGCACAGAGCCTATTGGGAATATAGGAACTACACTACATGGCGCCCAACGTTTGGTAAGGCGATAAATCTAACGCAAGACGTTAGAGTAACTCAGTTGTGCTTTTTCACACAGACCCTTTTTCCCGTAAATAATCCAAAAGTCGTCTGGAGTGGGTAAAAGGTTAAAATCCGCCAGAACTTAGTAGGAAGAGATTCCTATGTATAGTTTTTGGTTTAGTCAACGTTGAAGGATACAGTGTTCCAAAATATTGTGCATCTAATCTTTGTTTCCTTGAAAATTGATCTGCAACAAAAAACGTTCTGTCAGTAAAATGGGGGAAAGTGATGACGAAAGGGAGGCAGCTAGAATAGCAGCTCAACTCCTAGCGGATGACACAAGTCTCCAACAGAATGACCCGGATTCTATACTCATTCCGGTCAACATAAGAAAAACTATAACTTTTAAACTTATAGAAAATGGACTAACACCAAGAGGTGGTACATTCATATTCGTAATTGAGGCCCATGAATATCGGCAGACAGAGGTATTCTATTCATGGATAAACTTTCCAGCAGCAAACGCTGTCACACACGACTTCCACTATTACAAAATAGAGGAACCTCCGGATGACTACACCCCTTTCGAGGAGGTGGAAATCCCATTAAATTACCAAGAGCACCTGCTCTGGTTTAAAGGCGCCCTAAAACATAATAATCACATCACCAGGCTCGGTCCACTAGGTAGACCAGGAGCAATGTGGCCGGTTCTAGCCAGCTACACACCACACCCCGACATAGAAAAAATGTCAGACCGGGAACTTTTAGCACAGCTAAAACAACTGATTAAAATACATAGACAATTAGTCCAATATGTAATGCGGACTTCAACAGTCCAACCAGCTATTAACATTCCACAGCTGATCCCTCATCAGGGAACACAAACAAAATAACACCACAGAACATACAATCATGTCTGGGTAAAGTATCCGTAAAACGGGAACAAATTCCATTCTGGTTAGCACAAAAAATAACTCAAATAGAGGCAGTATTTCCAGATACTACCCCTACCGAGAAACACAGAATTCTGACTATCTGTCTTCCAATGGGGATCGCACCACATGTGGAGGACTGTGACACTTGGGGCACAGTTTTTGCTTCCATTCACACAAAAACACATGGTGTTCCGTCTATGGCGATAATACCAGATGTGCTAAGACAGATTCAAAATGAATACGGGCCAGAACCTGCTTTAACTCTGGATATGAAATTACTGAAAGACTTCAAGCAGGTCTCGGCTATATTATTAGCCAACATAAAAGGAGAAGCAGCATCTGTGGCGATCCGTCAGAAATTGAAAGAAACAGATATAGCAGAACAACCCTTTGAACTTGCCAGAATCATAGAAAAATCCTATGAAGAACTAGGAAGAGATAGTTTGGGTGGGAAACCAGTAAAACCCCAACTAACTGAAAATCCTGAAAAGATATTTATTAAAAATAATCTAAATACTCCAAAAAAGAGCTGGGATGGAAATAAACAATCCACTCCCAAAGAAAAAAGATTCCAGTCCAGAAGAAGGTCTCCTCGGCGGAGAGAAAGATCTCCGGACCAAAGACACAAGTCTCCCCAGAGGGAACCCTCTGAGAAAAGATATAACCTTAGAAATAGGGATAATCTAAAGAAACCTGATAGATATCAAGATATTGATACACGTCCCTCTCGATCTTTTCAGACTTCCTCGCAGAAATCGGAAAGAATAGGACAGTCAGAACACAGGAAAGAGCACGTCAAGTCCAAAGACAAGGAACCTGCTCATCAAAGTAAAAAATTACAATTTCCAAAAAAGAAGGTAGCCAGTATTAATTTCCAAAAAAGAAGGTAGCCAATATTAAAATAATCAAACATGCCGAGGATACTGAGGACACAACTGAAAAATGGAGAGTGGACCCAGACAATGCTAGACAGTGCAGCAGAAGTGACAATAGCTCGCAAGATCCTGATGAATCATCTGGAGACAGTGGACACGAATGAATACATTCAGGTGGAAACTGCAGATACCAGAGTTAGCAAACCTCATAAAATATACGAAACAACATTACGTATAGAGGGAGATAAGACTAGGAAAGTAAGGGGTCTATTTTGGGATAACCTTTCCAAAGGCTATGACATCCTTTTAGCTGAGAAAGATTGGCCACCAGAGTTTGTCAGGGAGTGCCCTCATGGCGAAGAAATTATTATGCCTGCCTTCTCAAATCATATTTCAATTAATAAAAAATACACATATGCAAGAAAATGGGCGGTAGCCCAAGCTCCTGCATTATATAAAAATCATGTTGGATGGGACTCTCCTCCTCACAAAATCCAGTTAAAATGTCAACCAACTGCACAAAGGCAGTACCCAATTAAGCAAGAAGCTAAAAAACAAGTCAGGGAGATCTTAGATCAACTTGAATACCAAGGGGTGATTGAAACATGCACCTCACAAATGAACAATCCTTTGTTTCCTGTCTCCAAGCCAGACGATTCATATCATCTAGTTTTGGACTACAGACACCTTAACTCATGTTGCAAGACATTTTCAGTACAAAACTCACACAGTGCAGCACTAATGAATAACATTGTGCGCAAAAAATACAAAACAACATTAGACATCTCTAATGGATTCTTTTGTCAAAACATTGCAGCTGAAAGCAGGTATTTGACCGCTTTCTCAATAATGGGGTCGCAGAAATTTCTGTCGACTCCCACAGGGATTCAAGAATAGCCCAGGATTTCTCTGCAAGAGTAACAGAGTAACTATAAATATATGATGATGAGGCATTATCTTATATCGATGACATCTATCTCACAGATGATGACCTGGATACTCACTTGAAAAGAGTGAACACCATAATACTTGGGTTCGCAGCAGAGAGTTACAAATTCAACTTTAAAAAGTCACAAATTGCCCATCTAACAGTCCTGTTTTTAAGATATGAATTATCAAGTGAAGGCAAAAGCCTAGCGGACAATTTCTTAGAGAAATGCGCTGTACTCCAAGCACCAAAAACGCTGAAGAACTTACAATCAATACTAGGTTTCCTGAATTTCGGAAGAACTTACATTCTAAATTATGCAGAGAGGGTTAAACCTCTCTATGAATTAATAAAACCTGATTTTAAACCAATCAATTGGACTCAAAAACACACAGAAATTTTGAGATCATTGCAAACAGACATGTTAGCTAAAACAAAATTGCAAACTCGCGAAAACACATGCAACCTTGTAATCCGAGTCATCCCAGGAAGATGCGGATTCACGTACCTGACCTCTAATGAGGGAGAAACTGTATCAATAACTTACAAATCACACTTGTACACACAAGCTGAAAAAACATTCAGTCTTGCGGAAAACATTGTAAATGCGGTTCAAACAGCTGTAGCAAAAGAAAGAGCCCAAGCCGAAGGCAAAAGGGATAACTATTTTAACAGCAGAATCAGCCTTTGAGGCATTAACAAGTCCACGCAATTTAACTACCATGGCATTAGATCCAAAATGGATACAATGGGACAATTCTCTTGCTACAGAAAAAGTGAAATACTATTTTGACCCGAACATGAAAAAACTGAAAGATCTAACATATGAAAAAGAATATCCTCTGCCAATCGAAATTCTGCCCCTACAACTTTACGCCTGTGTAATATCTACAGACGGATCAGCACAACCCTCAGTTTGGGGTAAGCAAGCTTACAGTGCTACGTGCTCGGTTGTTAAATGCCGGTGGCACGGAGGTAAATTGAGACCACTGGTAACTATGTCTCAATCTGTAAAAGATAGTTCAGGTCAACAAACTGAATTATTGGCTTTAAAAATGGCGCTCGATATTGCCGATTGTGAATTCCCGACACTAATAGTGTGCGATTCGCATTGCTGCGTCAAATCTTACAATAATGACATACAGAACTGGGTTCAAAATGGTTACAAAGATGACACAGGTGCCCCAATAAAGCATAAAACGCTTTGGGAACAAGTAGTTCTTTTACAGAAAGAACTACAAAAGACTCACGTGAAACATACACTGAGTCATCAGCGTGATGGCGTTCACGTTGCAGGGAATTCATTGGCTGACACAGCCACAGCGGAAGCAACTAATCCGGCTTCCGTAGCCACAAAAAAGCGTTCAGAAAAATACATAGACGGGAAAACCATGCTGACGGTAAAAATGTGTTCAAAAGGCGACTGTGCAGCACTACCCGTGAACTATCCACTCAATTATACATACATAATCGATGCAAACTCCGTTCCTTTTGCTCGAATCCCTGGAGTGGGGGATAGAGTAATTCCAAACACAAACAGGAGAGTCTTGTTAATAGCAGACGCACACATGGGTGAGGGTCTAAGACACCAGACGATCAAGGAATCTCTGAAAGAATTGCAATCAGAATACTGGTGGCCGGGAATGAGCCTTCAACATCACAAATTTGCAATAAGCTGTCCAGACTGCAACAGAGATCGCAGTGGTGAACCAGCCGGAGTATTGCCGTCGCTCTTCTAATAGATAACACATAAGGCTATCTATACGCAAAACCCAGCAGGAAAAATGCATCACATTAACATTTAAAGACTAGATTCACTTAAAAATGTAGACACCAGCACTTGGCTGATGCCAGAACTGTTATAAAAGATTTGCGAGTCTATATCGGCACATACACAATTGGCATGCTACATTCTGACCAGGGTCCTGCTTTTAGCTCTTGAGCTTATAAGGAGGCCATGACCAGCATGGGCATTGCATTGCGGTACTCTTGTCCCCTCCATCCTGAGGGAAATGGGATTGTGGAAAGAAAAAAACGAGACATAAAGCAATCTATAACGGCGAGGGTATTAGGTTCGGGTGATGGATGGGTCCAACATTTAACAAGTGTCCAACGTAGTCTTAACGATCTGCCAAGAAATTCTCTAAAAGGTTTCAGTCCGATAAAACTATTGTTCGGTACTAGAATGCATATTCAGGACTAAGATAGTCAGACTTCAGTGGTAGAAGAAAAATGCTTTGATATCAAAGATCGTTAGGCTATTTTACAGGACTTAAATGAAACAAGAAAAGACCTGAGCAACGTAAAGTTAAAACAGAAGCCAACAGCCACTGAAGACAAACCACCTGTCCCAGCAAGGCCTGTCTGGATTCCAAAGTTTGGGGATCTGGTCAGAGAGAAGATCGCGGTGAAGAAGGAATTTGGGCCTTCTTACAGAAAAGCAGTACCTGTCTTAGCTGTCAGCGGAACAAGATCAGTTGTACTACCGCCCCTTGCTGGTAAAAAGGAGAACCGAGTTGTATCCATCGACCTGGCAAAACCACAATCATGTGGCCAATAATAAGTAGTAGGCCCAGTGGACTCCCAAGAAATAGCAGAGTACCAAAACTTGCTACAATACAAGCGGTTCAAACAGAGAGACTAATCACATTTGATAAACCTACAGTGAATTAAAAAGGACTATGCAACAAAGCCATGGAACTTATGCCTCTTAAAACCCAAATTGCAACAGTTCGTGAAGAAACACCTGTCTACAACGATGTAGCCTCAGACTATGCTAATGAAACAAAGAAAACTCCAAAAGCAAATGAAAATACGGAAGCGATTCCAACAATTGACAGAACTGCATCTGGCTACTTCATCAATTTCGATGACTTTTCTGAGGATCCAAGCGAGCCTGAAGAAACGCCAACAACAAAAACTTTTAAAGACAAAGTAACTGAACTCTTTCATCAACTCATAGAAACCTATCTGATTTCTCCATGGATTGAATTTTGGATTGTGTTAGGTGTACTTTTCCTCCTGCTTTGGCTCATCATGGTTCTTTGTTTGAGAAAATTCATTGAGGGAAAATACAGTACAATGGACACAGCAAGTCAGAACATCAACTTGGTCCTAAAGCCACACAAGTCATCTCACATTGACAAAAGAGAACTATCATCAGTGAATGTCACAGCCAATCCAATACCCGGTGGGGTAGCTTGGGACAAAATGGATTACGAAATCTATGGCCCGGTCGAGCTCTTGAAATATCCACACCAGTTTAAGGTTTCATTAAGTGACTTTGTAAAACCGAACACATTCTCTGATGATTGGGACTTTGAGCGTATTAATGATATGATGTCAGATTTAGTAATGTCAGCAAAATTTACAGAACATGATTACTTACAGGGTTCATCTAACTATGAAGAAATGTACTGCTACAATCACTTTGCACACCATTATTTGCATAAATCTGCTCAACCTAGAAATGTTTTTAATTATATTCAATGGGAACATTGTGCAACTCCACCAAAAGGTAGTTCGAAAACATTTTACGAGAAATTCCCTTACTTCTCAGGGTTTAACACAAGTGAAGCAGAAACGTTTTATTTCAAACTGTTAAATAAGACAGGGGTGAAAACAATGCTGACAAATACTAAATTGATCTATTCGGAAACATTTTATGAAAAAATGACTACATTTGGTTTTGATTTTTGGAAAAACAACATTGAAACAAAAACCATCTGGGGTACCAAAGATTGGCAGGTCCAAGGTTTAGAAGCATTATTTAGAGCCTGCATGATCCCAGAACAAATTATATTCTTGAATGACACCATTCAACAGACAACCTTTCTTAGCCTAGCCAAAATTAAAGACTTAAACAGACCGTCTATTCCAAAGCCAACGCCTGACAGTAATAGCACTACAGATGTTGAGATAGACGTATCCCATATTTGTAACCAAAACAGAACACATCCTGATTGGAACAAATGGTTGATCTGGCCCACAGACACAAATAACTGTCAAGATAGATTCCTGAACAAAATACAGGGGTTCAAATTGACCAGGTTAGACCCTAGATACTCCCAGAGACAACACCCAGGGATAGTTACAACATACAGTGTAGGAAAACTCTGCCTCGAATGGCTACAGAAATCCACACTGGCGGAAATTAAGCAACACTTGACTTTACTTAAAGACGGTGCTGACTTGCGTGATTTCATAATGGGACCACGCAAACAGCGTCAAAAACGTTTCATAGCGGCCGGTATATACGCTGCGTACAACGAAGCTTGGAAAGAAACGCAAATTGAAACAGCAGAAAAAATACGAGAAATTGATCGTATTAATTTGGAAAAATCACTTTCTGTTTTGGACAATGGGTTAATGACTCTGTCCTCCAGAATATATTCACTGGACAGTATTGTATCATCTGCTATTGATATAATAGAGCAGGACTTACTAATGTTACAACACGGTCAGTCCCAAATACGTTCTATTGTACAGCTTGGCTGGACGTTGCAAAACCTGTGTTCAGGCTACGTACCATGGCGTTTAATCAACAAAACATCATTATTCTCTATCTTTAACCTTACTGATAAACAAATCAGTTTGGCACAAAAAGGAGCAGACTATACGATTCTGAGCATTGAAAAACTTGAGAGATTACCATTGACAATGTCAGAAAGACCTGTCATTGAATGGATAATACACGGGATAATTACAATTCCGATAACAACTTTCCAATTTAAATACTGTCAAGAGTATATACCAGCGGGCCAGTATGAAAGGTTGGGTAAAGGGTACATTAAGTCACCATGGAAATTGCCTTACACACACACATGTTATAGTGAAAAGAAACAGAATGTATTTCTTAGTGGTAACAATTGTAAACGATCACTAAGCGGTATACTTCTGTGTCAAGGTATTAATTTGCATGGGGCCTGTGAGGGGACTTCAAATAACCTTTCATGTCACCAGCATGGCACACCTGCAACACAAATAGAGCCATTCTTTAGACGGCTTTCTAACGGGAGCTATATTCTAATAGTGGACCACAGCTGTTGTGGCACGGTGCCAGGAAAAGCCTATCTCACGAGTGTGAGTTCCATGGTCACTTGCTGTATCCAAGTATTGTATCCAAACAGCACTCCAGATACGGAGGCAAACATTTGGCCTCCTTTGAATATCTCTTCTATACGAATTGATACTTTAAGCAGAATAAAGTCTGTTCTTTTACAGACAACTGTGCCCTTAACGTCATCAAAAGAAACGTATGATCTGCAAGTTGCAAGGACAACGGCAGAGATACATACCCTTTTATCTACAAATTGCCCCCTGCATTTCGCAGGAATGCTAAGCCAAATCCTAAATATGTCAGATACCAGTGGAATCCCACATGTATTTAAGACAATTTTTTCGGGACTGTTAACACCCTTCAAAACAGTTCTGGGCAGTTTTCCTAATTTTGTCCATTCTGTCTTTGTCGGCCTACCACTTCTATTGGGTCTCGTAGCAGGAATTTTATTTTTGATACTTCTGCTCCGATATGGCAAGCCAAGTCGCAGACAAGACTCCAGCAGCAATGGAAGAAACGGTCCTGGCTATACGCTATCGGGACCGCATAACTAAAGTCCTTGGATTAGCCCGGCTAAGAGATCTGAATATGACCTGGATTCTTTCATTCAGACCCATCTGGCAGAATTGCATCTTACCTGTGCTTCGATGTATGCTATGCGGAGAAGAATGCGTGTTAGACGTCTGTCTTACACTACCATCAGCAGTACCATTGGATACAGATACTTTGCTAAGTCCTGTAACGGCTCATGCATCGTGTTGTCCCCAGCGCCTACCCATCCTGATGACGGCATTCGTTGAGACTTCGCCACTACGATTAGGTGGTAGTGAAGTACGAGATGAGAGCAACATCACCCAGGTACGACCTTCTGTGAGCATTGCTGATCCTGACATCGATGATAGCAATCATTCTCACGACTGCACTGTTGTGGCATTTTCAAACTTGGTCGAACTTTCACCTGAAGCGGTAGACCACTTTTTTTAAAGTCTGTCTGAAATGATGTTCTCCCCTTAACAAAAAGAATAACTTTTAAGCAACGAGCACACAGCGTTCCCTGAACTCTGAATTCGGCCTTCGGCTTTGATAAACAAAAGCTACTGAAAATATTTGGAACTGTTTTTTTCCCCTGAAAGCAAAATAATTTTTTTTCCAAATCCAAAATATTTACCTTTTTTTCTGGCACTTGTACTCTGCTTAAAGTAGAACTATTCTTAAAGGACAGAGCTTCTATTTTTAGGAACTCTAGAGACAATATATTACCTCAGCCTCTAGCACATTTACAGCAACTGTATTTATATGTGATGAAATGGTCTCGACCTTCTTTTCTGTATTAAGAGCCATTTCATGTGTAAATTTCACAAATAGTTCAGCTAATTATATATATGCATCGTTTTAACTGAATGATTACACTGCTTGAAAAGCGTACAGTACCAATAATCATTTTCATGTATTTCGCATACACCATTTCAAATGCAAAAAAATTATTTTGGAGTGGGTTGGAATACACATGCACCTTTAAATGTTTACTATTGCTTAGTTTTAGTAATGATGGACATTAGATCGTGGAGTGGGCATTGTGTTTTTATCTAGGAACCTAAATCGATATTTCTATTTTATGCCCTTGTACGGTTATAATCAATAATATCCCTATAAAGGCATAAGAATCATATCCCTATTTAGTCGTAGCCCATGCAGTCACATTAAGCAAGGCTACTTCCCCGGACTCCTAGAAAGCACAACGAGTTCTCTAAACAAAACAAACCTCCAGCAACCTGGGAAATCCCCCTTGCTTTTGTTTTGATTTCGTCCTAGAACTTCGATTAAGCACTGTAAGAACGGCCAGTTCTTAGTGACATCTTATTGACGTCTTATGTCCAACCTTACGTCAAACCCGGCACCTTTCAGGTATAAATACACCAACGTTGCCTTAAGCAAACACACGGTGGTGGTTTTGGAGCAGAGCAGCTATCTACTTGCCCGAGAGCCCAGCTGATGCGAGAGCCCACGGACGCTGCCCCTCCCCTTTGACGCACTGAGAGAGAGACGCTGTCTTTTCTCCTGCTGAGAAATCCAGCTCCGGTGTTTCCAGATACCTTCGCGGGTTACTGGGATATCGAGTCCTGAGAGAGAGATACAAGACCTCCTGCTTTCTATTACCCAGGTACAGAGCTGACTAAACCCTTAAAGAGAATTCTTGAGTCAGATTCTTGGCAAAACAAACTTAACTTAAACTGCTACTTACTTACTCCTTCCCACGTATTAGGCTTAGGTCAGGTACACCGGGGTAGGCGTATTTAGAAGCACCAGTTGAGTACGTTAGTCAATGTATATATGTATGTATATATTTGATCTATTTTAAAGTATCATATGGCTAAGAAACCATATCAATGCTTTTACAGTATTATTTTATAATCCTCCTTTTACTGTACGCACTTTACTTTACTATAAGTATTGCAATTGTGGCAATTCATTTCTCTTGCATGAGAAAGAAGACTGCTAAATAAATAACACCTTTTATTGAAAACGCCCGTCTCTCTTTTCTCTGCACTCTGGTGAAACTAAGTATGCACACTTGACTGAGTGAAATAGCTGTCTATTGTTTTCACACGACTCTAGAGATACACTCTTATTCTGAGGGAGCAAAGTTGTCATGTTTTATGGTTGTCAGAAGCTAATCCCTTCTTGTCTATCCAGGGAGGTTAAACTCCTCCTCGTTTATTCTAGAAAGTTTCTAGTGACCTCTGAGCTAGCTGGCAAACCTTAAGTCTAATATAGTCAGTAGAGACCTAGTCGACCTCAGTCTACACTGCTGAATATATTATTCCAATGCGCAGAGCCTATTGAGAATATAGGAACTACACTACAGGTTCACCCAAACAGTAGCAAATCTGCATCCATAAAAGTACTACTTAAATGGATGAAAATTTACTACTTCCTAGAATTCACAATCATTGGTAGTTGTAGGCTTTGAAAGCAACACCAGTATCAGGTTTTGAGGCACACTACTGGTAATCAAAATACCCAAAAGGTGATGGGACGAATCTTTGCAAATAGTTTTACCAATGGCAATCCCCAGCGTTATCATTGTAAACCATTGTGTTTTTTCCCAATATGCCACTCTAGGCAGAAGGCCCTTGGAGACTCCTTCCCGTTTGCAAATTCGTTGCCACCTAGTTGAAGTAGGATGTAAAATGTGAATGTTTAGTGACCGCATTTGGTTGCGAAACATTCACACATACCATTGCGATTCGGTATTAGGAAGGGACACCCGTAACATGCCCCTTCATATAAATTACATATTTAAGGTCTGTATTTGTCTCATTAACCTAGACTTTCCAGAGATATTTCGCTACAGCATATTACACAGTGGCAATCTAGTGTTCGGAAGCATTGTGGACTTGAAATCCTGGCACCACACTTTCTTAACATGAAGGGTAATAAACGCCCTATAAGCAAAGGCTAGTTGGTCAGCAAAATATATTCTTTTGCAAGTCAATTGCCTCTTGTACACATTGTATTAATCAGATGAAATATTTTTGATCATTTTAACTTTATCATATATTTGCTCATTGACACTTTTCGAGTTGTAATAGGATATTTTCTGGATCATTAGTTGATGTTGCCTTTTTAGGGACAGATTAGAATTTTGCTTCATTAATGGAACACACGGTGAGCAAATACTTATTCACAGGAAATATTGGTCGGAGATTGACCTAATGAAATAGATTTAACTCAATACTCAAATCTAAACATGTTTAGGGATTTTGTGTCTTTTTTATTTTTCTTATTTGAGGACTTTTTTTAGTTATAATGATTTTAAGTAATCTGAAACAATAAAGAAGATTCATTCCATTGTCCCAACCCTGAATACAAAAAAGCCGGGGTCTCCAAACAAAACAATAAATGCATATTTTCACATCGTGTGGGGAGAGGAACGGGGGTGACTGTTGTGTATCCCTTCAATCATATTGTTTTCAATGCAGTCATGTTCTTGTGCTTGAGTTTTGATGGGGGGAAATTATTTTTGTTTATTTGCTCTTGGATAATATGTTAACCTCTAACCCGCTTTAACAGTGGCGTACATGGTTTATACATGATATAGCTAGTGGTTAAGGGTAGTGCACAGCCTATATTTCTGCGTGTTCTTCCAAAATTTGTTTGTGCTCTCCGGTATCACTCCCTTCCTGGAGTGTGGACAAATATTGAACGAGTTGCAATGATATACTCATTATGTACTGGAATTAGGTCATTTAATAGCTTCAGGTTATTCACTTTAAATTTTGTAGAATGTTCAGTATACACACTTTTTCATTAACTTTAGTTAGACAATATGCATTTAAAGTTAGCGTGTGTGGGCCTAGGTGCTCCACTCCATATTGAATTTGATGTTTTATTTCTGCTTGTTGTGCGTAGCATTTTCTGTTTCAGATACCAAGCCACTGTGTGTTCATTAAATTGTTATTCTTTGTTAGCTTGCATTTTGAAGGTCTATGGGCTTATGTATTAAGCAAAATTGCGACCGCAAATGCCGAAATTCACAGAATTTCGGCGTTTGCGATTGCAATTTTGCTCAGTGGTATGTATGAGGCAAATCTGGGTGCAAAATAAGGAATCACAGAATTTGCGATTCCTTATTTTGCGATTGCATTTAAGGAAACGCAAATTTTGCGATTCCTGAAATGCAATGTAAGAAGCACCAAAAAAGTGCAATTTGGCCGTAAGGAATCGCAAATTACCACCAACTTCAAGTTGGTGGTAGTTTGCAATTTCATTGGAAAATGCACTTTTGTGCATTTTTCAAAGTGCAATGTGAAGCACATACATGCCCTTAGGGCATGTATGTGCGCCACATGTGCACCCATGCTTCTTTCAGGGATGCAACAGGGTGTCCTTTTGACACCCTTGCACCCTTGAAATTGCATTCTCAATTTGTGATTCTCTAATTGCTAATCGCAAATTTAGAATTTCTTCCCATACATTCCTATGGGCCTCTAGGCCCATAGGAATGAATGGGGAGCTATTCCTTAATTGTGAATCACAATTTGAGAATCACAAATTGAGAATGCAATTTCAAGAGTGCAAGGGTGATGGAGCAAGGATTTGCACGTAAAGCGACTTGCTTGTATTCATGAACCTCGAATAACGTTAACAAACTACTCAATATCTTCATCTTATTAATTTACCCCTTTTCCCGACCTTATTGGGTATCCGAGTGAAGCTTGCTTATGTGTTTTCTAATCCTAATACGCTTGCAAATAATATGGCTGCTGCTACACGGGAATTTCTACTGCGCATGTGTCGGTCATACCCATGTGACGTGACGTACTCGCAGCTTTGGAGGGAAACTGTTCGCACGTGCGCACTAGAGCTAAGATGGCTGCTTTGTGTTCTCACATGCAAGAAGCTTGCACTGCTGCTTTAGCTAAGCTGTTCGTTCTGCTTAATCCTAATGCTATAGGTTATTATAAAGTAATGGGTATAGAGTAGAGATTCATGGTATACAGTGTATTCATTTATTCTGTGTTCTAAAACTGTTTCTTTTCCATTTCATGTTACACTTCGAAACTTGGCCTGTTGCGTTATGCTGTTCTCCATCTTGCTTGAAACTGCGTCTGCACGAGATCCGCGAGTCTCCACAGAGGTGACCTTTGAAATCCAGCCAAGGAGCTGACTGACTGAGAAGATGCTCCTGAGAAACTGCCCTAATGAACTCTAGAGAAATACAATGTATTTGTCAATAAACTGTTCATTGTTATATGAAATGAAGACATCATGAGAACCTGAATTCAATGGGCGTGAACCTTAATTTGAATAGGAGACGGCGAAATTTAAAAATATTAGGTGGTGTGATGACCTGTCCTCTTCCTTTGTCCAATCGAAATTGGGGATCCTTACACTTGCAACATTGGGGGGTGGTACACTGACCTGGAAAATAGTATAACTTGCGTAGGTTTAGCTAGAATAATTGTCCGACTTGTCCGAATAGCTGACCTGTCACTGACCCAACGCACTCAATAGCTGATCGAGAACAGAGGTGCTGTGAAGCACTCTGTCAGAAGACTCGCTGACCCAATCGGGGTTCTGGGACCTGAAGTACTGCCGAAGCACTTTTGCTGGGGAATTCGATAACCCAATCGGAGTTCTGACTGTTAGCTGCAGAGAGGGAGTAGCGCAGGCGTTGCAACTGAACTGCAGGTGCTGGTCTCAACTTTCGGTGGTCCGGTTCTGATCCAAATCTGATCTTTCCTGACCTGATTCTGACCTGCACTTGCTGGCCTACTGGCGTTTGCAATTTTCGGGGTTTCTGTCCTTAACTGACCCGTGGCCAGGGTTGGTCTTCACACCGTTCTAGGTAAATATAAATCTGTGTGGGAACAAATAGTATGTTTGTGTCCTTTTCTTACCCTTCCTGAATCTTAATAAAGTCATAATCCCCCCCCCTCCTTTAGGATAATTAATAAAATTATGATTCTTGCTATTTTAACATGACCCAATTTTCTCCCAACCTTTAGAATTGAAGACAAAGAACTGTTCATGAAAATATAAATGTTCATTTTCTTTACCCTCCTCTAGAAAAGCTAAAGTGGTTATCCTGAATTATTAGCATGTTCCATTTTCTTACCTTCCCTATAGTTACATGGTAAATCAGTTTTCGTCATTGCCATTTGGGTTCTTTCTTTTTACCCACCCTCTTGAAACCGATTAAACTGTGGCCCATAGCATGTCCCTTATCTTTCCCATCCTTCAGAAAATATCATTTCAAGTCCGATTTCTATAAGTTCATTTCAGAGTGTTCCCTGTTCTTACCTTTCCTTTAGAATTCTAAATGGTTGGCATAATATATCTTTTGCATAGTTATACGCTTTTCATGATTCTGGTTATTGATAGCTTGCTTGCTGTAAACCTTTGGCTTACAACTTTGGATGAAGATTAGATAAAGGTTTCAAAACTTCTCGAGTCTGTAGTTATTATATGAGTGCACATTACTGTATTGCTACCATACCATATTTATGATAACTCCCTGATCCCACAGGTCCACGGATACCAGTGACCAGGAGTGTAAGTCAAGGGTATAGGACCTAGGAAGTACAATATCTGATAGTCAGTGCCCAGGTTACCTGTCCAAAATATTGGGATTAAATTTGTATATGGGCCTAGTATAATGTTTGGTAAAATTATAGACGGGTGACCTGCGCGCTCTATCAGGGGTGTCAAAAGGACACCCTGTTGCACCCCTGAAACAAGCACGGATGCACATTTAAGGAATATGTAGGATTTGCAAAATGTTTTGCAAATCCTACATACATAGCATTTTGCGATTTGCAAAAAATCGCTATTTGAGAATCGCAAATGAGAATTTTGATACATAGGGCCCTAGTCTAGTGATTAGCTGATTAGGACCAAAACTCAAACACCTGCAGCAGATAATAAAGGTAAGGAGTAGATACTCCTTTGTGTGCTATTGTAAAGGTCATGGTGAAAGAAAGAGTTGGCATTGTATTATTCAGTGAGAAGGAGGCTGACAACAGGCACAGGAGAACACCATGTTTTTGTTTGTCAATGCTTGGTGGGAAACTGAGAATTGTAACTTTTAGATGAGATTGCTGTGTTTTCACCATATAAAGCTTATAAATTAGTGCGATCACTTGCTCCTGTCCACTTTTGCATGCGGTTGTCTTCCCTCATCTCCTGAGACCAATTCTCCTCATTCTTCTGCTTGTTGAGATATTCGCAAGAGCTTTTCTTCTGATTCAAATTTAGTTCAATTTTTGATCCTGTTTTTGCTCATACCAACTGCTTTAGAAATTACCCGACTTTCCCATAACCTTAGAGGGACATTTATCAAAGAGTTAGGTCACCCTTCCGCCTTGCAAAGGGGCGCGAGAGTGACACAACTCTTAAGTTAGATTTATCAAGCCATGCAAGGCCACCTTGCGTGGCCCTAAGTGGCTTGATAAATCTAGAGTAATGCAAGTCAACGCTGATCGTTGCATTCCGTTACTCGACCCCAAGGAGGCATTCCATGGATAGAGCGTGGGTAGCCATACACATCCACTCATGGCTCATTCCCAGATTTACCACTACTGGTAGACCTTGGAATGCATCATAATAAATCGCAGTGGAAGTGTAAGGAGAAGACCTTTCTTTATTTCTCCTCATATTTAAGTCTTTCTATGTGTGGTGCATTCTGCAGCACACATAGAAAGAGGAAAATGCTGATTACAACGCAAGCACCCTTGACCAATGGTGCGAGAGAGCAGGTATTTGCACTAGGCAGCACCTTGTGCGCCATCGTAGGGAAAAGCCATGAATGAGCTGTATATGGCTAAATATGGTGCATTCCTGCACTTCCCCTATCATGCAGCACAGCAAGTTGGCTTGCTTAACTGCGCAGCATGATTTTTAACGAAATATGCCCCTTAATTCGGAATTAGGGTGGTTCCCTTTTGTATACAAGTTGTGGTAATTATTTCACTCAGGTAAGCTTTCAAGAAAGAGTTTATTAGCGCTCCCACACTCACACCTGTCTGTTTCTAACTCCTTTAGAATGTGGAATCTATTTTAAACAATAGTACAAGCAACCAATGAACATCATAGAACACCCAACAACAGAATTCTGATGAGCATACTTTACTACACACACCCTTCTTTATTCAATTTGACCAGCAAAACACAAAGAATAGAATAACATCAAAATTAAGATTAAAACTAACACATGACAAAATATTGGATTTTTTCAGCCTCTTCACTCCCTAAGAAGAATTTTTACTGATAACTTCAGAATTAGGAAGAGTGCCTAAAGTTAAAAACGAAGACCTGTCATTTGCCAAATAGCCATCTCCAACAGCATCAGTACAAAATGAAAAACAATTATCATTATTGATCATCTTGTGAATCGCACTTGACTCATTAGTTAAATCAGGGCTAGACAAATCAACAATTTCAGGACAAGCATTCTTATTAATACGATTTAATTTTGAACAACTCTACCAAGATCCATTGTTCAAAAGAGCTGATGTGTTACCCACTTTCACAATACACTTTCAACAGCTCCCACCTTTTCACACTCACTCTTCACATTTTCTACCACATAAAGCATCATGTTGCCATCATCATTACATGCAACCTCATTAGGTACTTCAACCAACAATATTCTTATTTTATTGTACAAGCAAGTTTGATACGGCCAGGTAGTTTTAACTTGCACCTCCCGCTCAGTTCTTTAACAATAAGCATGGTGCACACCCGATCTAGAGCTGACTGCTAATAGATACTTCTGTAAAGCAAACTAACATGCATTTTCAAACATAGAGGTGCATCCAGATTAAATCAGTCCGGAAACAATATTTCAAGAGCTTTTCTTTACTTTTCTTTTCCAAAATGTCTTGATTCTACACAAAGTAGCACACTCACGGCCTCAGTGAATGAGCCTGTTATTGACAGAGATTCTGGTGTCATTGGTGTCATCCCATGATGTTTCTCAAATCCAAAACATATAGATAATATATTGAAGACTATGGAATCTGAATATGAGACCTTATAACTGGATTTAATGTGAACATGAAATTTGAACATATTAGAACATCTATGCCACCTGTTGTATTAAATGGAGGACAAGAATAGATTGCTTTAAAAGTCCTGATGAAGTTTGATGTTCAAACAAAACGTGTTGGCTGAAACTGTGATTCTACTATTTTAGGTTTGGGCTATGAAAAGGGCCAAAACATGTTTGTAGGAACGATGACTGAGACATGATATCGCCAGACATTTCCCACTTTTGTTTTTAAGACTGTCAAAGTACCCACTATATAGAGTTATACTCTTTGGGTCACAACTAGGTAGTTTTATTGTACTACCTGGATCCTATACTTATCTGGAAAACTTTCTTCAATCTCCCTCAACTCGAAATTGAGACCACCTTGTCGGCAATATATCACCAATGGATGGATGGTATTGCCTCTGATGAGGCATGTTATGACTCTGTGGATGATGCTTTTCCTTCCATTTTTTTCAATATTGTCTCACTTAGCCCTGACACTCTTCAATTACATGGAGTGCTTTGGCTACTGCCATATTTCTGGTGTGTATTCAGGCTATACTCTCCTATGTGACACTACTATGAACACCTGTCGGTCAGGACCAATGTGGGGAATCAAAGCCAGCCCGGCCAAAAATACTCCTTCTCTTTGCTCCCCCTATAATTGTTTTTCCTCTCTACAAATCCCCTTCCCTCTCTTTCTCTCTTGAAGCAGCTTTCTCTCGTGCCAGCTGCAATTATCCTCGGGGAGCTGGGTAAAGTTACAGAGGCACCAGGAGCGTCCTGGACTTTCAAAACCAGCCTCCGACAAAATGCATTGCAAAATGCTCAGTGGAAAGAAATGCCTGTACTGTCCTGTCGTAGGTGACTAAGGGCCATATGTAGATAATTTGTGTTTTACGATTCTCAAATTGCGATTTTTGGGGGAATCGCAATTAGAGAATCGCAAAACGCAATGTAGGTAGGATTAGCAACATTTTTTGTGAATCCCACTTATTCCTTATTTGCGAATCGTAAATTGAGATTCGCAAATAAGGAATACCTTCTCATGCATTCATTCCTATGGGATAGAAGGCCCATAGGAATGAATGGGAAGACATTCTCAATTTGCGATTCTCAATTAGAGAATTACAAATTGAGAATGCAATTTCAGGGTTGTAAGGGTGTCAATAGGACACCCATTGCATCACTGCACATGTGGCCCACATACATGCCCTAAGGGCATGTATGTGACCCACATGGCACTTTGAAAAATGCCAAAAAGTACATTTTCCAAAGAAATTGCAAAATACCACCAACCTGAAGTTGGAGGTATTTTGCGATTCCTTAAGCCAAAATTTGCACAACTTGGGTGCTTCCTACATTGCATTTAAGGAATCGCAATTTGCGATTCCTTAAATGCAATAGCAAAATAAGGAATCGCAAATTTTGAGATTCCTTATTTTGCATGTGGGTGTTTGTGTTCTACATAGCACACTGCCCTAATTGCGATGACCGCAAATGCTGAAATTCTGCGAATTTCAACATTTGCAAGTGCAATTAGGCTTCCTACATATGGCCCCTAGAGGGCAGCATCGCTGACCCTTTTAAAGACCTATGTCACAGCTGGAAGAAAATCATGAAACTCTGCCTGCTTGCTAGGCTCACATTTCTGAGCTTTTCTTACCTATGCATATGTTCTTAAAAGTCTACGCACTGCTTGTTCTGTGCAGACTCTCAGGAAGAACCGTTTCTTTAGATCAGCTTTTTGTGGGTGTGGCCAATGATGGGTACTTTCTGTGATTCAGAAGCCCTCCTACAAATGACTACAGAGACAGTGTACTAAACAGAGGCCAAAAGTAATTTCACAAATGCCACCAAACTCTTCTTAGATGGGTTTAGCTATTGGTCACGTAGAACACTCCCTGTAAATTATTAATAACCCCTAATTCAACAAGTGTCAGCCTGTCTCTAAATTGGATACAGTGTTCATGGAAAACTTAAATTTTTTTTGATAAAATGCATTTCTGTGCTTCATGACTAGTTTTCTGTGTGGCATTTAAAGTGTGAATTGAAAACCTATTGACTGATTGACTCTGCTTTTTAGGGCCTAATTACAATGCGGTCGGAAACGGCTCCAACCGCATCCTAATATGCTGGTCGGATTCCTTTCTGATCGACCCATTTTGATGGAGTAGGTCGTAAAGAAATGTGAACGGTCATCCTGACTGGCTTCTGACGGGCTCAGAGAGCCTGTCCGCCAGTCGAAATGCATCCATTAATTCGCTGGGCGGCTCTTTCTGCCCGAGGGATTATGATGTCGGGTTTACACAGCCTTTCTGTGACTGCTTTTCCGACACTGAAAGGCTGTCGGAACTCGACTTTGGGGGCCCCCAGCAGGGTCCCCTTTGGCGTGCTGCCTCTGGTTGGAGGCTGTGATTGATCCCTGCACCTTGCAGCAGGCACTTTGAGATGCCTGCCACAGGGTGCAGGGATGAACTGCACCTCGCAATCTACAATGGGAGCATGCATTCCGGCCGGAATGCATGCTCCCATTGTAAAGTATGGGAATGAGACTGAACAGTGCTCAGTTGCATCCTAATTAGTCGGTCGGGACTGCCAACTGGGTGACAGTCGGTTCCTTGACTAAGAGGATGTTTCCTCCGCCCGATAATGAGGCCCTAAATTGTAGTTTTTCGCACTTATTTTGAGGGTGCTGTTTGTGTGGAAAATTAGTCTGATTTTGTACGGTGATGGTTGCTTTTCTAGGTGAATTTGATTTTGCTGCCTAGATCTGCTACTGTGACATTGCTGCAGTGGCCTAATTTTTCTGCTTGTCTAACACTTTCATGCTTGATTTGATGCAGTGACTCTTCTGAATGACTGAGAAAAGAAATGTTCCTTAGCAATGAACTAGCATTTAGACAAACTAATTGTATACATGCACTCGTTACACTTTATTTACAGAGAGTAGCAAGTGTGACAGACACTTTTGAAGCACATGAAGAAGTACCTTAGGCTGCAATCAGTGGTGTGGCAAATACTCAAACCATTGTGTAATTGTTCGTCACACCACAGTGGTGCAGAGAAACTAGCTGATTCCATCAAAATATCACAGATTTTGACATTGCACATACCAACAAGAAAAATACATGTAAACTTTGAAAATCATTGCCAAAAGTTGGAAAATGCAATTTCAAAATGACATAAGATTTTTAGAATGAAAAACTTTTTGTGGAGGCCAGGGCAGGGTAGAACGACAATTGTCCTTAGCTAATATTTTGTTGAAATTCCTATTATGAGTAATTGCTCAACTTTACAACCATCTTTTCTTACACTTTTGCGCCAAACAAGTATTTGTTTCCACATTTACTTATGCGAATGTAAACAGGTTTGTATAAAGCATCCCCTCCTTTAATAAACTCTATCATGAACCTCCCACCAGCGGATCCAAGCTGCTTGAAATACATGTAAGAGAGCTCAGCTGCACAATTTTTCCCGACACTGTAGTTCAAATATACACCATTTTCAAAATAATCAATAGCATTCAGACTCTGTGAATACACCAAAGCAACAGGTCATGTTCGTGAATTACTGTTTCTGTATATTGATGCTGTGCGTTAATTTCTCCAAAGTAAGATCTTGTGACACCGTCTCAAAATATTATGTCAGAGAAAATACCTAGGCCCATCATGGCTGCTGCCAAAAGTGTCTCTGGGCAATAGCGTGATAGGCATGAATTTAGCATAATTTTGGCTCCATCCTTCAATGTTTGATTAGGCCACATATATTTACATTTGGCCTTAGGTACTTGTGTGAAGTAATAATACCAATAAGATAAGGTGCACTAAATATATGGCAAGTGCATGTATCGTGTGTTTTTTCTTCCTATGTGTATGCTCATCAATGTTTTTCTTTTCAGAAATATCTTCTAAAAGTTTAGATTGTAAGGTGGTGCGCTAAAATGCATTTAATGCAGTGCATTTGCCAGGAATTAGTGAAAATAAACCATAGGTGTGTTAAACGCTTACTTATGAATAGTAAGCTGTTGCCGTTTTTGTTTAATACTACATGTATTAATTATAGTGCACCATATAAGAGTACAGTATAAGATGGTTTATTTTTATATTGAAGTCTTTATTTATTGGGATGCATGTAGATTGTAGAACTAATTTACATCCACAAGAGAAATGTTAAGTGGGCCTTAAGTTTACAGTTGTGATATTTAATACTAACATTAAAGTTGTTTTTCTGTATATTTTCTCCTCTGCAGGTGCAGACCAAAGGCGTTCATTAGATAGTGAAAAGTACATTGTATTTCTGAGGTAGTGAGGGGAAGAAGAACTGGCAAGGCCTACTTCAATTTTAATGAAGATCAAAGGAAATGGTACTGTTACCTGTTGGTACTATCGGATGAAGGGAGGAACTCACAAATACTTTGGAAGCGGACACTGAAATATGAGAGTAGTGTTTAAAGAGCCAAGTTATTTTCTGGGAACTGAAAGGTATTGAGACGTGTATGAGGTCATGTTTTCTCGAATGTTCTTCGTGTATAATAATTGGTGAACTCACCTTGGGGTTAGCAAGCATTCCTTTAGGCTTGGAGAGGTACAAACCTCTCTTGATATCTCTGATTGTGTAGCTTTATGCTATACATAATTCTTTACCGAAACAACTTCAGCTGAGGTTCTGATGCTGACACCTTTCTTGCTTCCTTGATTTAATAGGGTATCCCCTATCCTTAGGTTAGTGTTGGGTTGTGAGATGCTGAAATTCTTTTCCATGTATGGGGAGAAGCTCCGAAATCATTTGTCGAGTCATCAAGGTCTTTTCCTTATATTTTGTATTTCTGCATTTAAGATTTATATCTGCTCTATTCTGTTGAGGACCAATATTGTTAGACGCTTTGGTCTTCCTTTTATAATGTTGTATTTCTATAGTATGTTTTTGAGACTGATATATATTAGTCTGGCTTTGAGTTTGTGGTAAACTTCAAATCACTGACTCAGACCTTTATTGTGTAGGCTTAATGATCACACTGTACTTGGAGATTTAGGCTGTTGTAACCCCTTTTTCCTCACAGGCTGCTAAAACACTTCATTGGCCAGGGTTGTACTTGACGAAACAGCCCAAAGTGTTCTCAGAGGTGAGAAGAAGGCTCAGAGAAAAGCAATGGAAAAGCTTGTGAAATATATCAGTAACAGCAACATAGCCTCTGTTGAACAGTACTTTCTATTTTGTGTCTCTCTGACTAAAACTATTTCTCTCCTAAGCACATTGCATTTTTGGCAAATACATGGAAACCCCTGTCTAGATGGCTCCTCCAATTCTATAATCGCTAACAAACTCATACATTTATATTCTATCTAAATTACAAAATGCAAATTTCTTTTACTTGTATTATATAGAAGCCAGGATTTTTTAATCTCTTCCGACTGAGGTAGCTGCC
Organism: Lissotriton helveticus; assembly: GCF_964261635.1. Taxonomy (NCBI): domain Eukaryota; kingdom Metazoa; phylum Chordata; class Amphibia; order Caudata; family Salamandridae; genus Lissotriton; species Lissotriton helveticus. The sequence continues at coordinate 614,556,450 of NC_136068.1, forward strand.
AAAGAGAGACCCTTTCTCTACTATGACCTAGCACACCAAATATTTAAGGGCATCCAGGTTAGATATGTTTTACTTGATTTAATCAGAGAAAGGGTATATTGTATTCATTCGTTTTTAAATGTTTTTTAGGCAATTGTAGACCAGTGCTCTCCCCACCCATCATCATGCTATGCACACTTCTGGCAGTGGGCAGAATCAGGGGATCATTCCCCTCTCATTGTATGTGGAATCAGCCACCACTGTAGGAGTTTGGATAGAACAGGCCAGAGGAAGCCCTATGAGTCTTCAATGTCTGATGTCCGAGCAGTGAGTACAAAAACATGTGAATAGGGGACTAAATGTTTGTCGCAGTCCCACCTGTGAGGACCCACCTCACTACGTGTGTAACCACTTGGTCTAAAGTCTTGCAGGTACCTGAAGGAGTGGAAAATGATTACCCAGAAATACAGGCCTGAATTTATTGGTACAGAGCTTTGGGTGGTGTAGGAGAGTAGAGTCTGCTTCCTATGGTTACCCCCACTTTTTGCTGTGCTTCACTGTTTTTCTACTTTAGTATGGCTGTGGTCCTGCTAATCAGGCCCACAGCCTAGCTGTACTCTCTCTAAATTGATACCATATACTTTAGGTACATACCAGATTGGTTACTGAGGTAACCCTTGTGAGCCCCTGTATATGGTACCTTAGGTACCTAAGGCATAGGGACCCCAGAGGTCTACCAGGGGCTGCAGCATGTATTGTGCCACCCCTGGGTAGCCTTCCAAACTGACGCCACATGTCTGTACTTACAGCCCGGGTAAGGTGGTGTAATCACCCCTTACTTAGATATAGTATACCTATATCTACCTTATATATAGACACATAGTAACCTATAAGTCACTCCTATGGCAGGCCTTGACAATCCTGGAGGCAGGGTGCTTGGTTTTGTGTGAGAGGGTGCCCTAGCATGAGCTGAGCCCCTCTGCAGCTTTCAGAACCATCTCCTTATAGCTGTTCTATGATATAGCCATACCATATACTCTTAAGTGCATTATAATCCTGGCGGTTAATGCTAACTTTGGTTTGGCTTTATCAAAACATGTCGTGTAAGGTGTCAAACACTTTGGAATACTACCTCCCGCCAGTTCTGGCAGCGGGGGTAGCATTCCACCCTTCTAGAGGGAGAAGACATGTAGTTACTGGTAAACCCGGTTAAAGTTAAACAGAGCCCCAGCATCACAAAATGGATACTGCTGCCACAGACACGAGTCTGCCCTCCTGCTGCTGGATGAAACTCCGGCAGGGGAGGCATGGAAAATAGGTTTCCTGTCCAGGGAGGTGCTGGCACCTCCCCAGACAGGCTTTAGTGTAATGGGGCAGGGTGGGTTGCATTCAGTGAATGCTTTTCAGACACTGCCAGGGGCACACAAGGTGCTCCATGCATTTCCCAGTTCAAACCAGCCCCAGCTCTGGAACTAAACTGGACAACGGGGATGGGGTGTAACCACCCCCTCCCCAGGTCCACCCACAGGAGGGACCTTAGTGTTAGTCCAACCCCTAACCTTCCTATAAGTATAGAACCCCAGTCCCTAGAAATTTAGATTACCCTGGACGAAACTCTGCAACATATATCTTGGACCTTCGACATTCCATATCGACTGGAAGATGGAAGAAATCTCCCTTGTGGTCAAGGAGTCACCACCCTGTTCAAACAGGCACCATCTGCATCTTTGCCAGTCTACATTTTCAAGGCTCTCGCCAGATCCTGAAGAATATGCAACACAGGACATAGACTTCCAGACATCTCGTATGCTGACCTGCGCTCCCAGCAAAGCTGAGACCTGTAGCGGACACGAGAGACGTGAGACCAGAACTTCTGGACATCCTGAATCTTTGCAACTGCACCTACTTCCCGAGGTATCCTGAAGTTGTGCCTTAGGATATTTGAAGCCCCTGCCCCGAGCACCTTTTGCACCAAAGCTCAGAGGCCTACACTCCACGAGTGTCACAAGGGCCCGCTTTGTGCATTTCCGTTTGAGGCCCCTTCGTGGTTCCTATTCTTTTGGCTAGAAAGCCCCCATGAAGGGCCATTTTTGATTTAGTGAGCTTTCCTGGTTGCTCCAGACATGCTCCCACTCCTCTCCAAAGGAGGAGTCCCTCAGATCTTGCTGGTCTGCACCGAAGCCAATCTTGTCATCTTGCATGGATTGTTGTTGCCAAGGTTTGTTGGGTCTAATCAGGATTCCAACACTGCAGTCAACTAGGTCCTTTGTGGGTCTGCTTGAATCCAGCTCCGTTTTGTAGTCGACGCCTCCTGGTCCTCGTGACTGAAGAGTCAATCTTCACCTTTTTCACCTGAAATCACCCAACATCGGCTGGCATCTTCTCCTCACCATCCTGGTCACTGGCTAGTGACCCAGACTCTGTCTCCACTGCTTTCAGGTTCTTCACATCTCTGATCCACCCCTGGATCCACCCGGACACTTTTCCTCTGGTCGCCTGCAGCATTCCTTCGCAGCTCTCCATTGGAATCGACGACGAAACCTAACACGAAAAGACACCTATGCACCCGGCTTCCCTGGGTGAGGTAAGACGAGTACTCCGGTGCTCCTGTGGATCTTGACTCTCGAAGTGTCCCAGTCTAAAAGTATTCCATCGTAGTTCACCTAGAAGTACCCTTAATCTTTAAAATTGTAACTTGTTCATTCTCCATTAAATGTCAATGATGATCCACGGCTGTGTTTAGACACTGCACGCATCCCCCGTGGACCTCCTGCATTCTAACCTTAGGTGGTTATAGGTAGCCCCAGCAGTTCTACAGGCCCTAGGTCTGCTTTCTAACTCTCACGTGGATCTTATACCACTATTTTAGTATATGGTTTGTGAGGCCCCTAGGGCATAAGTTATACTGTGCAACTTATACTATGCTACTTAAATTCCTTGTATTGTACTTTTACCTCTGACCTCATAAAGAGTCCAGAGGGGTTGTGTTGAGAATAAATACATATATATTTGATATATACCTTGTGTGGTGTGCTTTCATTTGATCATTCAAGAGATTATAATTGGTAAAACAAGTAGCTTAACTCGCCTCTAAGTCTTAGCCTGAAGGCTGCTCTCCACAGCTACCGCTAGGATAGCTTTCTATAAAGGTTGACCTTAAACCTACCATCAATAAGGGTCATTTGGACTGGTGGAAGGTGCACACTAGAATAGTGGACATCATATACCAGGCCAACTTCTCACAGGTGGGATCTGGGGAAGGGGGAGGAATGGAAATGTAATCACTTCCCGGCTGCTCTTTTTCACAAATGAATTCCTCTAGCTGGAGCACAGTCAGTCCTTTTCCAAACAGAGAGCGGTGCTCTGATATAGACAGGTGACTAGGCTTATTGTCTCCTGTGGAAGTCGTGAGCAAATGGTGTAGCAAGAGTCGCCTTTTATGAACTATGGAGAGAAGAATACGGAACTCCAAGACAATGCCCTGCCTGAGTGTCTAATTTGTAAACAAATAAATGCCAGGGCTCTTGTAAGTAGGCCACTATAGCTTACATCACACATTGCCCCTGCCATACTGCCAATGACAGTAAAAAAACAACTATTAACCATCACACTCCCACAAGTGTGACAATTCAGACTATTCCAGGCCCCAAAAGCTATTAGAATGGCTAAGGCGGCAGGTAAAAGTCATTTCTGATGTATATTGAATTAATAATTGGCTGTTGTTGTGGGCATCTCTAAATTAGCCAGACAGTGCCACCTTCGTTTTGGCAGACTGTTTCAAGCACCGGTGTTGACAATTAAGTGCTGGTTCTGACCCCCTGAGACCACCGGCTCAAATTAAGCACTGCCCTGCCCTTTCTGACACACACATTACCCAAGCACTGATGTTGAAAGAGGTATAATGTGAACGGACCAAGATGAAACAGTTACTGAGAATACTAATGCCATTAGAAGTTACAGACAGATTAATTGAGAAAAACACAAAGCCATGTGTTATTGTGACTAACTGTATCTGGTATTTTCGAGTGTACTTCTGTATGTGGTATTTTGGTCAAAGTTATTTGTTTTGTGTGGTCTTTTTTGAGATATGTGGTTTATTATTGTATTTTTTGGCAGAGTAATGTTTTCTGAATATGTGAAGAAGTTTACAAAGTTATTTGAAGTGAACAAAAACTTCTTTTTTCTGTGGGCGTGGGAGAAGGGACGACCTTGACACCAGGTGTTGTGGGCAAAGAAGGTTTTATTTTCAAAGAACTTTTATAAACAAATGTCCGTCGCCTCCTCTGAGTCAAGCGGTCACGGGGGAACGCACTAGGATCCGTGGCTGTAGGCTTTGTTCGTATGTTGGGGCTTCGGGGAGTTGCCGCGCTGATCCCACGTCGTCTCAGTCACATACAAGAAACCAAAAAGAGGGAGGCCATTAGTTCAAGCCCTCTTCCATAAGTGCACCATTTGGGGGACCGGGTAGCGTGAGGAAAACCCCAGTGAACAGTGCTCTCACTTAGATATAGTGCACGGTGAACGAGGGGTTCGGGTAGGGGGTGCGGTACAGGGTAGGAAAGGGTAATGGAGGCAAGGAACAAAACAAAAGGGAATGTACGAACTGGGGGCTTATTTACACTATGTTACACGTGAGCCCTCCGGCTTTCCACCCAAGCTGCCCAACGCCGCCGTACCTGTGACAGCCACACTCCTCCCTCAGGAGTGTGGCACGGCGGTGCACGGGGTCGTTGGCCTCCTGGCTCTCCTTCTCTCTCCGTCTCTGCTTCTTCCCCGCGATGTTCCTTCCTATCGGGTCCCTCTTCGTCTCCTCTGCTTTCTCCGCACGGCTCCGCTATTCCTTCCGCCTTCCGCTCCTCCGGGGTGATGACACACCCTGCGTACCTCACTTCCTTGCTTTTGGCCAATCCGGCTACTCTGACGTCTTCCGGGGGCTGTTCCTCCTCTTCAGTTACGAACGCCCAATTAAAGGGGCCGCTGGGTTAGTCTACGTCGTCCTGGCCGAACTGATCGTCTTTCCACCGGTCGGTCTGGAAGAAAGGAGATGATGTAGGGTCAACAGGGTCTGGGCTCCACCAGTCCCGAGGGGTACTTCTACCCGCCTCGACATCGTTACACTTTCTTTTAAAGGTTATCAGAACAGGCAACATTTGCCTTACCTAGTTTTGCAGGGGTACATTGATTGGTATTCAATTTTGCATGGGCACAGACAGTTTTTTCTCTTCCTCTTCCAGAAAGCTTTCGATGATTGCCCTTTTGTTGTGTAAGAGGATTCTTTTGGATGCAAAGGCAGGGCTAGAGAAACGGCAGTCCATTGTGTTACATGTTTCATTTTTCCCCTAGCTTTATGATTTATATTGGTTATTTGGGGATGTGTTTTGATTATGTCATAGAAGGTGGCTATTGTCCAATGAGAGAAAATAGAATTTAACCAGAAACTTGTAATAAGGCTGGTTGCCAAAGTTTGACTATTAGATGACATGTGGTGTGGGAGTTTGCTCATACAAAAACATACCATCTGAGTCATTGGGTCAATTGAAGAATGGTGTTCGATCTACACTCCCATATTCAAAAGCATTAAAATTTACTCCTGAAACTGGTAATATGTTTTCCCCCACAGTGATTGCAATCTAGAATTTTGCAATAAGTAGGGGTGACAGTACAAGTCACTGGCATAGGTGGCAGCTTTAGCAAATCCTTGTGCCTCTGCCTTAGGGATGTAGCAGTTTTTATATATTAAACATGTGCATTAGCATAATATTAGCACATAGACATGCAAATGCTATTTGTAGAAATACATTATGTTTATTCACATTTAGAGTGCCTACAGCTAATGAAGTCCTGAATTTTAAAATGATGAACTTTGGTTGCCACCTTTGCTTTGTAACACAAACATTCCATTTCTCAGCAAGCTGGAATTCTAAATGTCAAACCAAATGTTGTTTATGCCTCGTTCTCATATTGTTAGAAATTGGGTTGACTGGGGTATGAACCTTAGTCAAGAAGGAACCACAGTCCTACTCAGGGTAAGAAGCAGGCAAACCCTAAATTAACCTGTGTTCACTTTCTGGTAGTTTGGCACAGAGACGTCAGGCTCAGCTTAGAGGCAATATGTAAACCATTTGTGCAACACTTCAAACAGTAAAACAGTGAAAACACCATACAAAAAGTTTCCACACCGGGGTAGAAAAACAGAGCTTGATTTATTTAAATAAAACAAGATTAAAACAATAAAAGGCGAGAATACGCTGCATCGCCATTGAGGATCCAGTCAACAGAGCTTGTGATGCGAGTCTGGTGTCAAGGATGCGAGGGGCAACAAGGGCGAATCATTGGTTCTGATCAACGATGAAGTTGTGATGCGGAGATACGGCATCACCGGCAAGCCTGCTGTCAACGAGAAATACAAAGCTTGCACCGCGTAAAGTGCTACACAGCGGCGGTTCCGAAGGCAATGCTTAGTACCTACATGTTCGAGGCTGCGGTGAAGCAACTGGTCCAATTCACGCAACAGTAATGATGCATCAGTTTTGCTTGAAGATGCTCCGCTCAGCTGCGTAGATGCATTGGTTCTGCTAGGGGACATATCGCTGAAGTGATTTTTTCAGCAAAAGTTGATGTTTGCAGGGGATTCTGGGTAGGAAAACGTTGGGGGGCCCACGAAAGCCATACCTCGCTTGACTCCCCCGGGTGTCTAATTTTCTATACGTTTTGGGCCCTTGCCTGTTGTGGATACTTGACCCACCCATGTGAGTGAGGTACCATTTATATCTGGAGACCTGGGGGAATGCTGGGTGGTAGGAAATTTGTAGATCCACACAGATTCCAGAACTTTCCATCACAGAAATGTGAGGAAAATGTGTTCTTCTTTTGTACAAAGTTTTAGGTTTGCAACTGATTCTGTGTAACAGAACCTGGTGAGAGCTTGACAAATCACCCAATCTTGTATTCCCCTGGGTGTCTAGTTTTCAAAAATGTATAGGTTTGCTAGGTTTCCCTAGGTGCCGGCAGAGCTAGGGTTCAAAACCTACAGCTAAGCACTTTGCAAAAAAAGGGTCAGTTTTCACTGTAAGAACGTGATGTGTCCATGTTGATTTTTAGGCTGTTTCCTGTCGTTGGCACTAGGTCTACCCACATAAGTGAGGTACCATTTTTCTTGGAAGACTTTGGGGAATGTGGGGTGGGTAGAATTGTGTGGATCCATGCAGATTCCAGAACTTTCCACCACAGAAATGTGAGGAAAATGTGTTTTTTTAACAAAGTTTGAGGTTTGCAAAGGATTCTGGGTAACATAACCTGGTGAGAGCCAGACAAGTCATTGCATCCTGAATTAGCCTGGGGTTCTAGTTTTCCAAAATGTACAGGCTTGCTAGGTTTCCCTAGGTGCCGGCAAAGCTATGGTTCAAAATCTACAGCTAGGCACTTTGCAATAAAAGGGTCCGTTTTCACTGTCAAAATGTGGTGTATCCACATTGCGTTTTGGGCAGTTTCCTGTCATGGGCCCCTGGCCTACCCACACAAGTGAGATACAATTTTTCTCTGGAGATATTTGGAAATGCGTGGTGGGTGGAATTTTGTGGATCCACGCAGATTCCAGAACTTTCCACCGCAGAAATTTGAGGAAAATCTTTTTTTTTTACAAAGTTTGAGGTTTGCAAGGGATTTTGGGTAAAACAACCTGGGGAGAGCCAGACAAGTCACCCCATCTTGGATACCCCTGGGTGTCTAGTTTTACAAAATATACAGGTTTGCTAGGTTTTCATAGGTGCTGGCAGAGCTAGGGTTTGAAATCTATAGCTAGGTACTTTGCAAAAAAAGGGTCAGTTTTCACTGCGAAAATGTGGTGTGTCCACATTGCGTTTTGGGCCCTTTACTGTGGTGGGCACTGCACCTACCCATACAAGTGAGGTACGATTTCTATCAGGAGACTTAGGGGAATACAGAATTGTAGAGCAACTGTTATTACCTATTGACTTTCAATGCATTTCTGCCTTCCAAATGTAAGACAATGTGTAAGAAAGAAGTAACTTTGAAAAATGTCCTATAATTCACATGCTGGTACAGGTACCCACAATTTCGGAGATGTGAAAATAGCTACTGATCTAAACTCTATATTTTGTTCCCATTTGATAAATACATAGGTGTCTTTTATACTGATTTTTCCCTCTTTATATTTCCCCAAATTAATTGCTATATACCCGGTACACAATCACAAACCATTGCAAGATGCTGCTCAGTTATTGGCTCTGGGTTCCTCGGGTTCTTGGTGAACCTACAAGTCCTATGTATGCCCACAACCAGAAGGGTCCAGCGGATGTAACGGTATATTGCTTTCAAAAACATGTCATACTTATAAGAAGTTACAGGTGAAAACTTTGGCACAAATGGCTGTTTGTTTAACATATTTAACATTTTACCTATATTCAACTGTTAGTTTCTATAACAAAACCTTGACAGATCTGCACACATGACCCCTTTATGATTTCAGAATTTTGTCTACTTTTCGGAAATGTATAGATGTCCAGGATCCATCATTGCTTTCATACCCATTTTTACCATTAACTGGAAGGAGGTTGAAAGCACAGAAAATAGGAAAAATAGGCTATGTCCCAGTAAAATGCAAAAACTGTGTAAAAATGTTTGGTTTTCTGACAAAAGTCTGCTTGTCCCTGAAAGCTGGGAAGACGATGATTTTAGCACCACAAACTCTTTGTTGATACCATTTGCAGGGAAAAATCAGACACTTTCATCTGTCGCCCTTTTTTCCCCCCAAAAAGAAAATTCGCTGTATTTTGGCAAGTTTATGGGTCGCCTCCAGGGGAATCCACAAACCCTGGGTACCTTTAAAATCCCCATAATGTTGGAAGAAAAGGATGCAAATTAGGCGTGGATACCTTATGTGGTCAAAAAGTTACAGGGGCTTATGCGCGAACTACCCCAAGTAGCCAAAAAAAGGCTTAGCACAGAGGGGGAAGGCCTAGCAGCGAAGGGGTTAATTAGTTTAGAAACATGATTAGTACCAGTTTGTACACCAAGTTCACAACATGCCACCTTTCATCCCAGAGTATTCAAAAGAGAGATCTCTATATGGCTTGTGGATTAATTTGATCACTCTACAAGCATTACCCAATGTTGCCTGGAACCCTTCTATGGTAATGTTTCAAAGTGGCATAAGGTATTGATAACAATAAAATTAGAACTAATAGTAAAAAACCTTTGTGTAAGAAACCATATGACATATATGTTAGTAGTGTGTTATGATGCAAGCATCAACCAATACCGAAATAGGTGAGTCACCCAAAAATGAGGTCAAAGTGAGAGAAGTGGAGGATTAAGACCATGCAAGGACATGGATGTCTTGCAACACGGCTCCATGTGAGTATGACAAAAACTTCCCCAGTCACTGATCTGTAAAAACTTTCAATACCATTCAATATGAAAAGTGTTCTGTAGCTGTTTCGACTTCCAATGTTCTATTATGTGGATCCCAGATCTCATAGGTCTTTAAGGAGAGAAGATAGCGTTTGTCAGACTTGTGTTAAACTATAATACATATACCCTCAGTATTTTTACCATTGTAAGGCACAAATGCAGCAAAATCCGAATGGGAATAACAAATATCCTACTATTCTATGCTCCCACATGTCTTCAGATAAAAATGATACCTCACTTGTGTCGTTATGCCTAATGCTTCCGAAAGGAAATGGCCCAAAACGCAACATGGAAACATCTCGTTTTTACACAAAAAAATTACCTGTTTTTTGCAAACTGGGTAGCTATCGATTTTGGGTCTTGGCTCAGCCAGCACCTAGAAAAACCTAGCAAACCTGTATATTTTTCAAAATTAGACACCGCCAAGAATACAGGATGTGGGACTTGAGGAGATCTCACCAAGGTGTTTCACCCAGAATCCCTTGTAAACCTCAAACTTTGGCTAAAAAAACAAAATGTCCTCACTTTTCTGTGAAGGACAGTCCTGGAATCTGCAAGGAGCCACAAACTTCCTTAAATGTAAATATTCACCTACGTTTCCGATGGTACCACACTCGTGTGGGAAGGCCTAGTGCTCATAGCTGGAAATGGCCCCACGCAACATGGATACATCACATTTTTCCACTCAACCCTAACCCATTTTTTGCAAAGTGGAGCGCTGTGGATTTTGGGTCCTAGCTCAGCCAGCAACTAGCAAACCTGCATATTTTTAAAAACTAGAATCCAGGATGGCATGACTTATATGGATCACATGGTTTTCTTTTGCCACAATGGCCTGCAAACCTCAAACTGTGCCTGAAATGACACATTTTCCTCTGATGGAAGCTTCTGGAACCCACAGAAATCCACAAAACACCTACCACCCAACACTACCCCACTTGTGCCAATGAAAATCCTGCCCAGCTTGTGTGGCTGGGCCTAATGGCCCAAGGTCAGCAAGAGCCTTTACGTGAGGACTGCCGTTGACCTGCTGGCCTGCTGGTTTTGCTGAACTCCTTCCTTGCTGTGCTGTCCTACTGTCCACTGCCTTCTTGCCTGGGTGAGGGGACTAGACCTGTATCACTTGAACCCAGAGTGACTCAATCAATCAATCTGGGAATTGTAAGTGTGCTCCTCACCCGTGAGGTTCTCAAGGCGCTGAGGGGGGGACATCAGATCTGTTTAGCCAAAGAGCCAGGTCTTTAGGGTAAAGGTGTTCAGGGAGGGGGCGCATCTGATGTCTGCCGGTAGCTCGTTCAAGGCCTTGGCTGCAATGTGAGAGAAGGATCTTCTGCCTGCTCTGGCTCTGTGGATGTGTGGGGTTACGGCCACTGCGAGGTTGTAAGATCAAAGGTTTCTTCTGGGTAGGTGGAAGTTGATTCTGTTGTGAGTTATTTGGGTCCGATGTTGCGTAGGCATTTGTGGGAAAGAGTGAGGATTTTGAAAGTGACTCTTTTCTCCACAGGGAGCAAGTGGAGACTTTGTAGATGTTGGCTGATGTGTTTGTGTCGGGGGATGCCGAGGGCGAGTCTGGCGGCGGTGTTCGGAGTTGTCTGGAGTTTGCAGGGTAGGGACTTTTTGATGCCGGCATAGAGTGCATTTCCATAGTCCAGACTGCTGGTGATGAGTGCATGGGCGACTGTCTTCCTTCACTCAGGGGGGATCCACTTGAAGTTCTTGCAGAAGATGCAGAGGGTTTTAAAACAACTGGAGGTGATGGCGTTGACCTGTCGGTTCATGGTGAGTGATGAGTCAAGTGCAATGCCAAGGTTGTTGGCGTGGTCTTTAGGTGGTAGATGGGCTTCTGATGGCAGAAGGCCACCAGGTGCTGTCCCATGCAGAAGGGGTGGAACCGAGGACGAGGACTTCTGTCTTCTCAGTGTTGAGCTTCAGGCAGCTGTTGGTCATCCAGACTGCAACGTCTTGCATTCCTTTCTGGAAGTTGAGTTTGGCAGTGGTGGGGTCTTTGGTTAGGGAGACGATGAGCTGGATGTCGTTGGCTAAGGATACAATGTTGAGGCTGTGTTGTCAGACGATGGCTGCGAGGGGGGCCATGTAGATGTTAAAGAGGGCAAGGCTCAGAAATGAACTCTTTGGGACTCCGCAGGTGATTTTCGTGGGGTTGGAGAGGAACGGTGGGAGTCTGATCCTTTGGCTTCTTCCGGTGAGGAATGATCGAATTCAGTCCAGGGCTGTTTCTTATATGCATGCGTCGTGTAGTCTGGTGACTAGTGTGCGGTGGGAGACGGTATTGAAGGCCGCTTTTAGGTCGAGTAGGATGAGGGCTGCGGAGTGGCCTTAGTCAAGAGGGTGCGGATGTCATCTGTGGCGGCGAGTCCGGCGGTCTCTATGCTGTGGTTGCTTCGGAATCCGGATTGGGATGGGTCGAGGACGGCGTTCTCTTCAATAAATCGTGTCAGTTTCCCGTTGACTGTCTTCTATGCAACTTTGGCTGCGAAGGGGAGGAGCGATATGGGCCGATAGTTCTTGAGGTCGGAGGGGTCAGCTGTGGGCTTCTTGAGCAGGGGTCTACGCACTTACAGTCCTCTGGGAAGGTGCCTGTTTTGAAGGTGGTGTTCATGGTGGCCGTGGCTCTGTGGTAGATATGAGGGTGGCAGGGGTTGGTGAGGGCCCCGAGTGGAAGCTTTTTATGGTTGAGGCGGTGTCTTCGGCCGTGATCGGTGTCCAGTTGGAGATGGTGGGCTGGCTGGTGTTTCTGGGGGCCGGGGGCCGTCTGTGGCACCTGGTGGATGGTTGATGAAGTTGTCGCAGAGGTTTTTGATCTTGGAGTAGAAATAGGTTCCAAGCTTGTCGCAGAAGTCTTGGGATGGCGTGATGTTAGACCTGGCATTTCTTGACGTGATTACCCCTGACTTTTTGCCTCTACCTCCTCTATTTTTGGTGCTGTGATAGATTTTGTTTTGCCCACTTAGAGGTTTTGGACACTTTGCCATTGCTAAACAGTGTCAAAGTACAAGTGCTCCCTGTATAAAGTGTAATGGTAATTGGTTGTCCATGATTGGTATGTTTGTCTTACTAGTAAAGTCCCTAGTAAAGTGGACTGTGTGTGCCAGGGCTGGTAATGCAAATGCTACTAGTGGGTCTGCAGCACTAATTGCGCCACCCACACAAGTAGCCTTAAAAAGGGAAACTCATTCCTGCCATTGCAGTGCCTGCACGCAGTTTGTTAAACTGCTAGGTTGTTCTGACAAGTGCACCCACTTGCCAGACCTTACCCTTCCCTTTCTATGCACATCAGACACCCCTGTGGTAGGTCCAGGATATCCCCTGGGCAGGGTGCAGTGCATGTGAAAGGTAGGACATGTACCATGTCCTGACAGTGAAATAATCTCCATTTCGTTTTTCACTGTTGAAAGGCCATCTTGCCCATAGGATAGAATGGGAAGGCTGTGTAATATGTTTTCCAGCCTATCTTCCTGAAGGCTTAAGAAGGAGAGGTGAAGTTTAGTGTGCCTGAACTCACAATGTAATAACACATCTTTTTGTGAAGATGGTTTTTGCATTGTTTGCTTAGAAGCCACTCTTTTAGAAGTGACTGGGTTTTTGTGCTCTAACATTTCTGTGTGTCTCTGCCTGGTTGTGGATTGACTGTCTGCATTTGAAAGCGATAGGATTGGGGAATGTCTTGACCCAGGGAAGGAGGTGAGACAGCAACAGGCTGACCTGCATCTGGCATGTAGGGGGAGGAGTAGCCCCTTGAGGGGAAGAGGCCTGGGTTGCTGCTATAAAACAATTGTCCCATCTCCTCCTGAATGATTGAGAATCTAGACCCCGCTAATCAAAGGAAGAAGGTGTCACTGGCAGGGAGGCACCCAGAACTGTTTTGAACAGGAGCCTGGGTCCCCCTGAACACAAATACTTCAAAGCCATTGAGGGGTATAACCATGAGAGCTGAAGCCCCCAAACTTTGGAGAATGGCTTGATCAAGATTGAACAAGACTTGAGCTACTTCATGGTCAAGAGGAACCTTTGCCAAGGAGGAAACAACTGAAGAGACTGAAGGAAAGGACTGGCCCTTACAGTGTGTTCTGGGGCTGGCCTGCAGTTTGCTGTTTTAACCAAGGAAAGGCTAAATGGACTTTGCTGTGTGCTGTGTCCCCCTTATTGAAAGGAATTTGCTGTGCTGTGTCCTGAAGTAACTTATCCCCAAGGGTCTGAGGTGAGCTGGCTCCCTGTTGCGGAAACTCAGGAAACAAAAATTTCCAGGAGAGTCCCAGTGGTGCTGTGTGCGTGTTGTAGCCTGAGTCCCTCATAAGCCATGCACTGTGATCGTGGGCACCTGGAGTCCAAGCAAGGATCAGTGATGCTGTATGCATGTGCTTTTTGCAGTTTGATCCCTCTGTGAGGATTGTCCCGTTATCGTGTGCACCGGGATCCAAGTGAGTCTCATCGACACTGTGTGTTAATTAAACATGGGCCGCCAACTACGCTACGCTCACGAAGTTTGAATACTTTGTGCTACTTCACAGAACGCGAATTGCACGTAGCACAGTGCAAAATCGCGTAGCATAGCGTTGTTGGCAGTTTATGCTCGCTCGCGGTCCTCAATGTCAAGTTGGCGACCGCGAGCGAGGAAAATGAAATCCTGCAAGACTTTTTCCTCGTTCGCGATCAGCAACATCAAGTTGGCGATCGCGAACGAGGAAAATAAAGCTCCCGTCGAGAATTTAAACGCGGGGAGGTCAGGTTTCTCATTGCGAGTGGTCGCGTATGCTCACGACCGCTCGCGATTAGAAACTATCAGTCCATGTTGAGAAAGCTGCCGCTCGAGTAAAAATCTACTTGAGCGGCAGAAAAAGACAGCTCACACTGTGCGAGATGCTGTTTTTAATGATTGCACAGTGCGGACAAGCATCCGGCATTGTGCAATCATCGCGAACAGCGCACTACACAGTTCACATAGTGCTACGTGTATCTCGCGTAGTGCAAAGTGCACTTTGTGTAGCTACGCGTAGCACAACTACGCCCAGGGTTAGTGTTAATGTGCTTTGTGAAGCATAAGACCTTCATGAGGATTGCCTTGTTATGGTGCACACCCGGCATCCAAGTGAGTCTCATTGACGCTCTGTGCGTGTGCTTTGTGCAGCATGAGACCTTCGTGAGGATTGCCTTGTAATCGTGCACCCGGAGTCCAAGTGAGTCTCAGTGATGCTGTGTGTGTGTGCTTTGTGCAGCCTGAGACCTTCGTGAGGATTGCCTTGTTAACGTGCACCCAGAGTTAAAGTGAGTGTCAGCGACGATATGAGCATGTTCTTCATACAGCCGTAGACCTTCGTGTGGAGTGCCCGGTGATCGTGCACCCAAAGCTCAAGGGAGTCTCAGCAACGCTGTGTGCATGTGCCCTGTGGCAGCTTGAGATCTTCGTAGCAGTAGTGGCCCAGACCGGCAGCCCTGGGGGAGCTGAGCCGCCAGCCCGAGCCCGCCGTTTCCAATTCACAAAGATTGCATCGGAGAACCAAGCCGCTGTATGAGGAGAGGAGAGTGAGTTTGATCCCCCCAGGTAATGTGTGTCCACTCATGTGGAGGGGTGTGGGCTCGCAGGGAGTCGCTCTCGGCCTCTCTCTCATACGGCAGCGCGAGCCTTTGCTTCGGCTTGTATCGTGCCCCGCATTGCCAAGGGAGTGGCAGTACCGAGGCCAGAGTGCGGAGCTGCACTTTTTGTTACACCATAGCCATGTTAGGGGCATCTTTTGACAGAGGCTGACTGCGAATCAGAAGGAGTGGCGGAGAGACCGCCTAAAGCACCTGATCGGTGCCGGAGTGTATTAGGCATCGCATTATTCCTGCATAACGAACTACCTGATTAGTATATGACGCATGTCATTATTTCTGCATAATGAACTACATGATTGTCGTATGACGCATTGCATTGTTTCTACATAACGATCTACCTGATTAGCGTATTACGCATTGAATTATTCCTGCATGCCGATCTAACTGATTAGTGTATTACGCATTACCTTATTTCTGCATAACAAGGTACCTGGTGGTTGTATTACGCATTGCATTATTTTTACATTGCCAAGTGCCTGATTGTTGCGTTACGCATTGCATGATTTTTACCTTGCAAAATGCCTGATTGTTGTGTTACGCATTGTATTATTTTTACATTGTAAACGTGTCTGACTGTAGCATTACGAAATGCATAACATAGTATTAGGATTACAGTGGAATGTTTAGAAGTGCTCATTAAGATCGCCAGTACTTACAAGGGCTGGCTGGCCTAACAACCGGTCAGTAGAAATAGTACACATACTCGTATGTTTGATTTATATTGTGTGGTCTTATTGTATATCTTTTTATATAAAATGTATACTTGTTTTTATAAAACTCGTGTGGAGTCTATTTGTGGTGTCATCATTGGGTTTCTGTGAGCGTGGTTGCAAATACTTTACGCATTTGCCTTGAAGATAAGCCTGGCTGCTCGTGCCAAGGTACCAAGGGGGTGAGCGGGGTCTATCTCAGAAGGTGACCTTCCTTTCCTTGACATGGAAATGCTGGTTCCTATTTGGCCTAAGGTACCTACCTCAGCCAACCAGGGATCTCAGGTCTAACAGTTGATGTCTTTGGCTTCGCTTCGTGGCTTGGTGTATTCTTGAATGACACTGAAAAGTTCCTTTGAGTTGGTGGAGTTGGCCAGGATTTTGCTGTGGATGAAGTTCCTCTTGGTGGCTCTGATCTGGTTGTGGTAGTCCGTCATGGCGTCCTTGTAGGTGGTGTGGTTTTGGGTTGTCTTGGTGATTCTCCAGTTCTTCTCCAGGCATCTGTCGGTGCGTCTGGCTTCTTCTTGGAGCGCGGTGGTGAACCAGGCAGCTTTCCAGGGACATTGTCTGTCGGGGTTGCATAGCGGGTGAGCTTGTCTGCACAGTTGGGGATTCAGGTGTGGAGTTCTCTGGCTGAGTATGGTGCCCAGGTGTTGTTGTCTCGGGTTAAGTTGCTCATCGGTAATGTTACTCCAGTTCCTTCGTGGTGCCAGTGGAGCTGGATTGGGTGCATTGGGTTTGTTGATGGCAAAGTGTATGCAGTGGTGGTCGGTCCATGGTGGCTGCATTGTGTGGCTGAATTGGACGCTGTTTTCTGCTGCGAAGAAGGGGTCTAGGGTGTGTCCTGCTCTGTGGGTCGGTGTGCTGACGAGTTGTTTAAGTCCGATACTGGCGAGGTTGTCTAGATGGATAGTGGAGTTGGGGTCGCGGGGTTTGTCAAGGTGGAAGTTCAGGTCTCCAATGAGTATATAGTTTGTTGAGGCGATGGTGTGGGGTGCGATAAAGTCGGTTATGGTGGTGGTGGAGGGGGTCTGTAGACGAGGATTCCACGGAATGTGGCTTTGGGGGTGGTCTGTATCTGGAAGTGCAGGTGTTCGGGGGAGGGGAAGGTTTCACTGGAGGGGGTGAGGCTGAGGGTGCTCTTGTGGGCATGGCGAGGCCCCCTCCTGGGTGGTTGGGGCGGTCTTTCCTCTGGATCTTGCATCCGTCTGGGATGGGGGTGCTGATGTCAGGGGTGGAGGATGTACCGGTCTTTGTGAAGAAGGCAATGTCGGGCAAGAGAGAGTTGAGTAGGTTTCAGATTTCCATGGCGTGTTTGTGTATGGAGCGTACATTGAGGAGGATGCATTTTAGGGTGTCGCCGGCGCTGGCATCGTTGTTGGAGGCCGGTGTGGCGGTGAGGGTCTGGCAGCAGTGGAGGCAGGAGAACTGGCCGTGGGTCATGTTCGGCAAGGCCTGTTGGCATTCTCTAAGTCTTCCAGGGTTGAATGCGAGGAGGGTGGTGGTGTCCAGGGTTCCTGGCGCTGCCCATGGTTGGGTCGCAGACTGGCTTGCCTTTGACGCACCTTCGGCATGCCAGCAGCGTGCCCGTTGCTCATCCGTTGCCCACGTCAGTTGCGCAGCACCCGCCATTAAGTAGGGGAGGTGGGAGAGAGGAGAGACTGAGAGGCGGGAGCAGGGGAATTCCGGGGGGGAATTCCGGGGGGAGGGGTCGCAGGGGCAGCAGAGGCGAAATGCGAAAGGAACAGGCAGGCACAATAAAATATAAACAGTGGTGGAATTAGTGCAAGACACCTATGGGCACAATAACAGTGGCACAACAGAGAAAAAAATAAGAAAAAAAAGCTGAGAAAGGTTACAGTGGTTGCAGGCAGTCTAGTCCCAGTTGGAGCGGGCAGCAGCCTCGAACCTCCCAAGGAGGAGGTCGGGGTCTGAAGGCAAGAGACAGCACAGCAGAGCTGCGGGGAGAGAGTGGACCTAGACCGAGGGTTGGAGGTCTTACTCCAAGGACTAGCCGGCTGGCCTCCTGATCTGAAGTCTCAGGGACATAAACACCTACTTCTGTACCTAAACGGTGCCATCTGAGAGTCTGCCCTGCCGAGTGGTGCCATCCTAGTCCTGGACCCTTGGAAATGGATCTATGGTGCTTCCCCAGCTGAGGCTTGCAGGGGATTCTGGGAAACATTGGGGGATCCATGCAAGCCATACCTCGCTGGACTCCCCTGGGTATCTAGTTTTCAGAAATATATAAGTTTGGTAGTTCCCCAAGATGGCCACAGAGCCCAGGGCCAAAAACCCAGGTGACGCCCCCCCTTGCAAAACCAGGTTTTTTTGTGATAGGTAATTTTGATGTCTCCTCATTACGTTTTGAGGCCTTGCCTGTCACTGGTACTTGACCCACCCACGTGAGTGAGATACCATTTTTATCAGGAGACCTGGGGGAATGCTGGGTGATAGGAAATTGGTTGATCCATGCAGATTCCAAAACTTTCTCACCCAGAATTTGATTTTTTTCAGGCAAATTTGAGGTTTGCAGGAGATTCTAGGTAGGAAAACATTGGGGGGTCCATGCAAGCCATACCTCGCTGCATCCCCTGGGTGTCTAGGTTTTAGAAATGTGTGGGTTTGATAGGTTTTCAATCAATGGCCACCCAGCCCGGGCCGAAAATACAGGTGATCCCCCTTGCAAAACTAAGTTGCTTTGTAATAGGTAATTTTGATGTCTCCTCAATACATTTTGGGCCATTGCCTGTCACGGGTACTTGACCCACCCACGCGAGTGAATTACCATTTTCATCAGGAGACCTGGGGAAAGGCTGGATGGTAGGAAATTTGTGGATCCATGCAAATTCCAGAACTTTCCCACATAGAAATGTTAAGAAATTTTTTTTTCAGCTAAATTTGAGGTTTGCAGGGGATTCTGGATAGGAAAACGTTGGGGGATCCACACAAGCCATACCTGGCTGGACTCCCCTGGTTGTCTGGTGTTAAGAAATGTGTGGGTTTGATAGGTTTCCCAAGATGGCCTCCAAGCCCGAGGCCAAAAACCCAGATGACCCCCCTTGCAAAACCGGGTTGTTTTGTGATAGGTAATTTTGATTTCTCCTCAATACGTTTTGGGGAAATGCAGGGTGCTAGGAAATTTGTGGATCCATGCATATTCCAGAACTTTTCCACACAGAAATTTGAGAATAATTTGATTTTTTCAGCTAGATTTGAGGCTTGCAGGGGTATGAAAACATTGGGAAGTCCACGCAAGCCATTCCTTGCTGGACTCCCCCAGGTGTCAAGTTTTCAGAAATCTGTGGTTTTTGGTAGGTTTTCCAAGATGGCCGCCAAGCCCGAGGCCAAAATCTCAGGTGACCCCCCTTTCATAACCTGGTTGTTTCAAAATAGGACATTTTGATGTCTCCATAATACGGTTTGGGCCTTTCCCTGCCGCGGGCTCTTGGCCCACCCACACAAGTGAGGTATGATTTTTATCGGGAGACTTGGGGAAATGCTGGATGGTAGGAAATTTGTTGTTTCTTTCTGAAGCGTGAACATTATGGCACAGTAATACAAGGATTATGTGACAGTCACATTTTTAGGTTTGCAGGACATTGTGGGTGAGATAACTTGTTGGGATCCATGAGAGAGACATCACCATGTACTCCCCTGGGTGTTTATTTTATGAGAATATCTGGAGTTGGTAGGTTTATCTTAGGTTCAATGTACAGCTAGGCAGAAAAATATTATTGCACAAACATCTGTTCCTCAAGCCCGCACACATACTGGTTTGAGTTGGCACGAGGGTGAGTGGTTCAGTGTATACCATTTTATTAACAAGAGATTTCACAAAAATTAAATGCACTGTTAATAATTGAAAAGACAAGAAACTGAACCATTGACTCACAGCTCGTGAGCTGTAAAGCCACGACAAGGCACCAACCTCTTTACAGGCCATTCATACACCTTTCATTCATGAGACACATACAAAACCATTTACACCGCCAGCCGTGTGCCCATCACATTACAACACTCTCGCTAGCAGACAGTGCCATTCAAGGGCCCATCACTTTCAAACACCCACATGCCTGACACAGCAAACACACCAGCTGATGGATTGCATGGACTGGCGTTTGGCTACCAGTGTGTGTAGTGACCAGTAGCAAGTCACTACTCATACACCACCAGCCAAACACAAGTCCACACACACCGCCTGCCAAACGCCAGTCCACGCACACGGCCAGCTAAATGCCAGTCCACACACAAGAGATGCCAAGCATCAGTCAACGCACACCTCCTGCCAAGTGCCAATCCACGCACACACCCAGCCAAGCACCAGTGCAAGCATCAGTGCACGCACATTGCCAGACAACTCCAGACCATCGTTAACTGTTGGAAAGTGGATTATTGGTAGGGGCAATGTTGTACAAATGATAGTACTCAGCATGGGTATTAGAAAATTATTCCTATGCTCAAACCTTGGTAGCTTGGCTGCGAGAAGGCTGGCTTAACTTCAAAGAAAGGTGTGTAAAGCATTTAAAAACACCAATTCAGCAAATAATTAATACACAACACATAATAAAAATCCAACACCAATTTATAGAAATAGGAAATATTTGTATCTTTAAAATTACATCAAAACGACACAAATCCAATGTAAGGAAACGGGCATATGAATTCTCAAAGATTCAGCATTATTTAGCACTTAGACACATATAGCACCTTATTGGGATTTCTGGTCGTGATAGACTGGCTCTAAGTCAAAGTTTCAGGCCGACCGCGATGGAGCCCTGAGCGGCTCCCACTCACGGTAGGTCCCAGTCACAGTTTTTACCTTCGCACTTAAAAACTTTTCTGGAGCTTTTCTTCCCGGGGTCCCTCGAAGCTCTCAGCCAGTCCGGATTCGGTGGGGGTTTGCCGTATATCCTTGCGATAAGCTCCCAGTCAAACTTATGGAAGTCTGCCCTCCGGAGCATTTCAGCGGGGAAAACCCAGGATCCAGTCCGACAGCTGTTGAAGGCAGGCGGCTTGGATTTTGCGGTTGCTCCTGGTCACCTTATCTTTGTTCGGACTTAGAAACTTTTACGGAGCTTTTTCTCACGGGGTTCCTCGATGCTCTTCGCCAGGCCGGATTCAGGGACGGTTCGCCGGCCTTGGATTTCTTCTACTCTGGTCAAACTCTGGAAGTTGGACCTACGGAGCTTTTAGCAGGACAAACCTGGATGGCTTGGCTTGCTCGCAGTTGAAGGCAGGCGGCTTTGGCAGGCCAGGTTGAGTCGGACCCTCTATGGAGCTTTTTTTCAAAGTTCTCCTAACTTCTTGAACTTCTTCCTGAAGTTCCTCAAGGGGTCCCAAAGTGTCTCAAACTCACTCCAAGGGTCTGAAAGCTCCAAGATGGTACTTGAAAGTTGAGAACTTCAGATGCCACAATCCACTTGGACAGAACCCTTACAAATCCACTGGTGTTCTCCAGATTGAGGATCCTTGGTGGTAATGGTCCAGGTGAGCTCTGTTAACCTGAAGCTTGCAGGGAGTCCACTCTTAAATTCTTTTACAGCAAGGTAATCCACAGGGCTGTATTTTCAGCTGGTGCAGTCTTCAGAGGACAGGCCTTAGAACTTTGCACCCCAACTTTTCAGCATGGCAGCGTCTTGGTTCATTAAGTTTCAAGCAGCAGATCTGAGAGTCTCTGCCCCTCTCAGATACTTATTCCAAGTTCTCTGGGTCAAACAGGAGGTCACTGCTGACCAATGGGAGCAGATCAACTCCTCAAGAATATGACCACATCCTGTAGAGTGTGGCATTATTTTGTCTCAGAGTGCACCAAATCCTCCAAATTCATAATGGCTGATTTTCCAGCAGGGAGGTAAGAGCTGGCTAAACACACCCCTAGGATGGCTAATTTTCATAAACTCTTCCCCTTGCATCTGTGCATTCCTTCCGTAAGCCTAGCTCTGGCTGAGATGAAAAGTTTAGAGTTCCAAATGACACTAAGGCCTCCTCTTCTCTTTGAAGACCGTGGTTTACAATTCCTCCCCCTGCTCTGGTATTCCTGTGTAGCAGCACACTGCCCTCCCAACAGAGCTGGTTAACCCCAGGGGCTCTTTAGCACCTCTTCAAGGCAGCCTGGCTAATCCCCTTAAGTCTGACCAATCAGGACAGGCCACTAGAAGGCTGAATCTGGACTTACAAACAAGAAAGTCTTATAACTTCTTGTATGTACACTTTAGGATAAATTCAACCGTATCATACTCTTGAGTTTACTAATACCATTCCGGTAAATGTTTGAATGGCACTTCTAGCCTTCTCCTATCAAGAGTTATTAGTTAATAACTTCCTGCTATGTTAACCTATGTGGTAGGGAATTTGCAATGTGAAAAATGACTTGGGCCATTTTTCCAGCACCAGGACTTACAAAAACATATTTTATAAGTACTTTATATCTACAGGACCCCCGCCCCATGGGACAACTAGGGGAGACTGTAGAGGTTCTGAATCTGTTGAAATTTTACAGATCCTTCCTCCACAGTGGTCCTAGCATCAAAGTCGAATTTGCGAAGCACTTTATCACAATGGGGGAGTGAAATGTGAAATTTCACTTAACCCAGGGCATATAAAACTAATTTTATAAGGGTCTACCTTATAAATTCCTGATCTCCCACCCCTGGGACACCTAGGGGAGACCCTGGGGTTTCTAATATGCCACAACATTGTAGGTTATTCATTTGTTGTTTAACTTTGTTTTATTAAGTTTGACATAAGGCAAGTATAGTACATTGCGCATAGATGGCAACCAGATTACAGTGAAAATAGGACATGATACCCACTTGCTCTTGCTTCTGGACTCATGCCCAACCCAAGAACCAACAACAAGAACAGAGCCCCCCCCCTGGAAACCCCCCCACCCCAACCAATGTGCTGTGCCACTGTTTATGTAAGTCATTGCACAAGGAGAGAGTTTGGTGCCTATTTTCCAGAGCCGTCTTCAGGCGGTGGACACTCGGTAAGGCGCAGTAGGTGGAGATACTTAGGACATGTTATTTCGTTAAATTCCGTTGATAGGAGTGATAAAATAGGTTGCCGGGTCTTGTGAAAGGATGCTGTGGATTGCGTAAGTGTGGCCTGGATGCGCTCCATACCCAGCGTGTACCATAGTTTATGGAGCCAACTGGTGTGGGGGGGTCTAGTGGTTGTACCCCAAAGAGTTAAGATGTGCTGAGCCGCAGCGCATATGACCAGACCCATTTGCCGTTCTCTATGCGATTTCAATGGGAATGTGAGTGTGTTTGGAAGCCCCAATAGTGTGTATGCAGGGAATCGGGGGATTTCGGTATCAAAGTGGCTGTTGACGTCTTTAAGGACAGATGTCCAGTAGGATGTGACCTCTCTGCAGTCCCAAAGAAGATGTGTTAGTGTGCCTGCTTAGTCGCACTCTCTCCAGCAAGTCGAACTACGGTTTGGGTTACCTCTATGCAGCCTGACTGGGGTCAAATACCAGTATGTCGCGAGTTTCACCGCTGATTCCCTACTAGCTGTGTTCCTGGCGGTGTGGTGGGCTCTATAGTATATGGATTGCCATTCTGCGTTTGTGAGGGATCTCCCCAATTCCTCCTCCCAACGCCTCTGACCGGCCGACCTGTGGGCCTTTGGGGGTGGGTAGAGCATCTTATAGATATCCGTGATAAGTTTGCGGTCTGACTCTTTGGTGATTAGCCATTTTTCAAAGGCCGTCATCTTCCTATCAACTAGGGGGCTGATGTCAGGGTGGGTTAACCAATGCCGTAATTGAAAGTATTGAAAGCGTTGTGGGGCGGTGATGCTGTAGAGCTGTGGTAGTGCCGTGAACGGTAGGAACCCATCCAGGTCGAAAAGATGACCCGCTGACCTGCATTCTGACCCTCGCCACTGTGCGAATGTGAGGGCATCCATCCCTGGAGTGAAGTCAGGATTTTCAAACAGTGATGTAAGTGGCAATGGTTGCCACTGAGTCCCATACGCGTAGCATCGTGCAGGTTATGGGGGATTTCTGAAGATATGTAGGCCTATTCTTGCAGCTTAAGAAGGGTATCTTCCAAAGCGAGGTTTGCTCCATCGCCCTGTTTTGGAAGAGCCATCGCTTCTCTGACTCGGGTCTATACCACTCCACTAAATACCACCGTTGCACCGCTTGTAAATATTGCTGTAGGTTAGGAATCCCTAGACCCCCCCCCCCCTCATCTGGTGCTCGATTAAATAGGCTCTGTCGCATCCTTGTCTTTTTTCCGGCCCAAATAAAGTGTTGCACCGCCGCCTGCAAGTTTCTGATATTACCCACAGGGGGAGTCACCGGGATGGTCTGAAAGATGTATAGCAATTTGGGGAGTGCGGACATTTTTACAGTTGCGATGCACTCCAGTAATGATAGGGGTTGTTTCTGCCATCTCCTGAGATCCCCTTGAAGTTGGGAGGTGGCGATAGAGTAGTTCAGAGTGACCGTTTGCTCCGTGGAGGAGGTGAGGACGATCCCCTGATATGGGAACCACGATTGAACCTGTAGGCCCCCATAAGCTGGAGGTGTTTAGTGAGATGTGTGAGCCTAATGGTAGAAGCATTGACTTCCCCCTGTTTACTTTGAGGCCTGACACCCTCATTCAGGAAGGCTGGCTGGCACGACCGCACAGAGTTGTCCAGCGCAGCCAAGACATCGTCGGCATAGAGGCTAATTGGATGACATTCTCCACCAAAAGTAGTGCCGTAGATATCTGGGCAGTCCCGCACCCTCTGCGCTAGTGGTTCTACGTAGAGCGCGAAGAGAAGGGGTGAGAGCGGGCACCCCTGTCTCGTACCCCGTTGGATATCGAAGGGTTTTGAGCCCAGGCTGTTTGTGCGGATCCTTGCCTGTGGTTTGGCATAGCAGCTGGCAACCCAAGCTCTGAAATGCTCCCCGATGCCAAAGTACACCAGGACCTTCTCAAGAAAACCCCAGTCCACTCTGTCAAATGCTTTGTCGGCGACTATAGACAGGAGCACGGAGTCTGATTGCACGTAGTGCGTTTTATCTATCAGGTGAAGAATGGGTTTAATATTATCACTACATTGTCTGCCAGGGATGAACCCGGATTGGTCCGGCTCTATGATGCCAGGGAGTCGTGGTCCCAGCCTAGAGGCGAGCACCCCTGTAAATAGTTTGAGGTCAAGGTTGAGCAGAGAGATCGGTCTGTAGGCAGCGCAGTGAGTGGCCTCCTTACCCGGTTTTGGCAGAACTATGATATCGGCCTCTAGCATATCAGGGGAGATCGAACCAGGTCCCTGGAATTAATTAAAAAGTCTGGTAAGGAGGAGCGGCACAATTAAAGGGCAGAAAGCTTTGTAAAAACCAGAGGAGAATCCATCTCGACCGGGGGACTTCAGGGGTTTAAGACGGGATATCGCACTAATCACCTCCTCTATTTTAATGGCGCGTCCAGCGAATCTGCGCCTTCCTTGTTGAGAGCAGTTGTGGCCCCCCCACTCAGGTAGGCCTCTGCATTTTTGTCAAGAAGGGGATCTGCGCTGTATAGGGATGCGTAATAGTCTCTAAAAGCTTCAGCTATCTGCTCCTCATCGCATATCTTCTCCCCTCGGGTATTGTGTAGGGTCGTGATTTTGGACCGATGGACTCTGGCTCTAAGCACGCTTGCCAGAAATCAACTTGTTTTATCCCCACCCACGTAACAAGTATGGCGAAGCCTTAGTGCTGCGTATTTGGCGCTGTCTATATCGAGTCCCGCCATCTGTGCCCTAGCGGTCTTCAGCTGTTTCCAGATCCTGGGAGCCACAGTACGGCCATGTACCCTTTCCAATTGAGTCCCTTTAGCCGTTAAAGAGTCCCGTTTTTCTTTGTGCTCTTTAATTTCCGCCGCTGAGATGGCTATAAGTTCCCCCCTCACTGCAGCTTTCAATGCTCCCCACATGGCAGTCACAGGTGTGTCTGGCTGATCGTTAAGTGTGATATAGTCAGTGATGCTTTTGTGTAATTGTTGGACTTACTCCTTGCTTTGTAGTAAGGCCTAGGTTATTCATTTTTAAGTGCCCCAAACCCTAAGGTCGAGTTTGAGCACAATTTACTTTTTAAAAGCAGTCCTGCCACCCAGGGCTACTTTTAAAACTGACCTCAGGCTTCAGCAGTGCACACATGCAATTGCAGAAAAGCTGCTGGCCCATTGATACTAGGGACTGCTAGGTAGTTTCAATCCCCTTGCCCTAATATGCACCAGGATCCTAGGGGGTAGGTCATGCCAATCACAGGGGTACCCCATACCATAGTGTAGCCTAGTGTATGTAGGTGTTTTCATTGTATTCTAAATGTGTGTCTTTCAGCATAGCACTGGCCCTGAGCCTGGTTAGGCAGAGCCCAGGGTCAGTCAGAGTCAGTTACTACCAGTACCATTCAGTAAAACTTTGGGGGGTGCCCAGGGCACAGGATGACTTTGCAACACCAGCCTACGCACAGTGCCAGCCAAGCACCAGCCTACACACACCGCCATCACATTTAGAGGTTTTTTATACAAAAAGGGAACACAAACAAATTGGAAATAGATACAAATCTACTAACACAAAATCTGAAACTAAATACATTGCACTAATCCCAAACTTGTAACTGAACCAACATTTTTAAACAATACAGTCAAGGCAGTTCACTCTACCACTGATGGATGCTCTCAAAAATTATTTTGCCTGTTGTACATTTTAACCCCTTCAGTGCTGGTCACGTTCAGCGGACGTCGCGTGCACTACCTCGGTAGTGCTGCGCACATCCGCTAAACATTCCAGCTGTCCCGCGCAATAGAACGTTCCGCACCAGCGCAGAACGTTCAGCGCAGTGGAGGGGTTAAAACAGGCAGGCACACACACAGCGCAGGGTTAGTAGGACATTTGTGCCAGTACATATGAGTCTCCTTCCGCGTACCTCTTGGGCAACACACTCTACATCTCCTAATGGGAAAGTATTTTGAGTGCGTGGGAGAAATGTGATCAGAAAAGTGGCAATCTTTCAATCTACTATCAATAACAAAAGGGGGAGAGAGAGAGATTTATTCTAAATGGATTCGTTCTCCCTTGACTAACACGAATAAACAAATTGAATCCACTCCTCAGAAAGGAGATGTTTCCCTCCGATGGGCCCCCGGGCTGATGCTATTAAAATGGTGAAAAAAAGAGGTATAGTATGCAAGGTAATGTGCATCACCTCCTATGTGTGTGTGTCAACATGTTTCGGTGTCGTGCTCCTTAGCTACGAGTTCAGCGAGTGAATGCCTCCTGACTATCCCCTACGCGGCTCCGGTGAGAAGTTTTCACCGGAGCCGCGTAGGGGATAGTCAGGAGGCATTCACTCGCTGAACTCGTAGCTAAGGAGCACAAGCGACCCCTACAATTTTGAGCTCATGGGGCATCGGATTCCCTGAAAAACAGTCAGCTATTAAGCGGCTAAAGTCTGTAGGTACACCATATTACCTGCACTATATCTCACTTTTTTACTGATACAGTTCTGAAAAAGTAGAGAAACGTGAGTAAGGTGGGGATTTGTGTACCCCAGTCCTGAAGAAGGTGTTCCGACACCGAAACATGTTGACACACACACATAGGAGGTGATGCACATTACCTTGCATACTATACCTCTTTTTTTCACCATTTTAATAGCACCAGCCCGGGGGCCCTATAAAGTTTTTTGTTACCCCACAAGCCAGGTCCTTTTTAAATATCACTCACCAATAACCCCACCACGCACTCACATAAATAATTCCTCACACGCACCACACATAGTCATTATAAGTGCTCCCACATAGTCGTAGGTCGCAGCACGCCGCTACCCGTAGAGGGGTGCGAGGACCCCTATGATGAATCATGTCACTATGGGGCCTGTTGGTGTGTGAGGGGTATCCAAACAACAAGGGTGTTCCCCACCATCGGAGGGAAACATAATCTTTCAATCTAACCACATCCTCCACCACTCCAACTCTAGGAACACTTGACTATTCCACTACAACAGAGCTGCCTATTACAGACTCCTGAAACTTAGCAAAAGTCATCTTTGACTAAGGACAACAATCCTTAAATACAACAAAAGCATTAAAGGTTGCAAAGTGGAAAAGATGGCTAGCCAACTTCTTATACTAAATGTAAGCCTTACGAAGAGCAGTGTAAGGTTCCAACCTCTGATCTACTCTATCAACACCACCTTGTGCCTATTAAAGTCTAAAATTCACACAGGTTTGCGCCCTTCAGCAAACTGACCCCAAACAGTCACAGGTAAAGTGCTTTCATCATGTATGGTAGTCAGCATGTAGACATCTCTCCTGTCTGTAAACTTCACCGCTAGAAGTTCCTTGTTACGCAACGCACTGCACTATCCCTGCACTAGCTTTTGACAAGCAAGTTCTTTTGGGAAACCTTTACTGTTAGAGCGGATTGTGCCACAGGCAACAGTGTCCACTTTGAACAATTCCCTGAACAACTGCACACCAGTGTAAAAGTTATCTACATATAAATGGTGACCTTTGTTAAAAAGTCCACTACCAAGTTCCCACACAATTTTCTCAGTCACTTCAAAAGTGGACGGACAACCAGGGGGGTAAATCCTGGAATCCCTATCAGTGTACACCCTGAAATTAGAGACATATCTAGTCCTACTGTCACACAGCACATACATCCTAATTCCATAGCATGCCAACTTGCTAGGAATGTATTGGCTAAAATCCAATTGCCCTTGAACAAGACCAAAGACTCTTCCAGAGCTTTTTGTTTCCCTAAAACATAGATCTCAGAAAATTGATCTACAAAGTGATCAATCACAGGCCGAATCTTAAAAAGAAAGGCCCAATCAGGGTGATCTCAAGGCAACGCTAAACAATTATCGACAAAATGCATCATCCGAAGCAGAAGCAAATACCTATTCCGACTCATGACTGCTGGAAATGGAGCTGTTGCCATAAAGGGACTAGTAGACCAATATGAAGACATTGATGGCTTCCTTAGCAAGCCCGTCAAAAAAGTTAAACCCAAGAACTTTTTCATCTCTTCCAGATTTGTGGGAGTCCACCGGGTAGCTCTAGAGTGGGGCCTAAGGCTGGCACTGTTGTCCCTCAAAAACTGTTCAGCATACAAATTAGTCTGCTCAACAATCACTGCCAAAAATACATCGTCCATAAACAACTGAAACAAATTTATAGGCAAAAAGTTTTCAGTATCCACTCTACACCCTGGAACACCAGCAAAGTCTGGCAATGTTGGCTGAACTATGCCTGGGGCAACCCAGAGGTCAGCACTTCCAATGGGAGGCCTTGCAGCCCTAGGCTTCAACCCAGATACCTCTTGCTGCACTATCGGCACATAAATGTCCTCCTCTAAGACAGGCACTGCATCTGCACTAAGAGTGGCTTCATCATACGATAATTCCTCGTGGACAGAAAACTCACTGCCAGAATCTTCCACTGCCTCCTCTGCCTCAGATGCAGAGTCAGTCTCTGAACCATGGTCAGAGGAAGACTCTAAAAGCATACCAACCGTCTGCTGAGCAATAATCCTGTGACTAGCCATAGTCCTTACAAAAAAGGAGACTTCACAAACAAGTCAACAACAACAAACACTGTGCAAAATAAGTAATAAACAAAGTGTGGCTTTAGCACAAAGATCAATACACTCAAAAACAATATGACTCACTTGCCATAGATAGCTACACTCACCAGCACCTACTCTGCAGAGACATAGCAAAAAGCAACGATTTCCCACTAGAAAGAAAAAACAAACCAATTACCTACAAGACACCAAAATACACATCGAGCACAAATGCAAAAAGATGTTGACACTCAAAAAACAGAAGCCAAACATACTGCTATTATTACACCATTTGCAAAAAACACATTCATACAGGGAAATGCAACTTATTTAAAGTAAATAGTACCAAACAAATTCTCTTACCAAAAACATGCAACTACACAAACTGCAGAACCACCAATAACGAAACCGCAGCCTAGAACAGTCTAAAGAGCAAAAGCCTTGAACTAGAATAAAAAGGAGAAATACAACATTACAATTGCAATTTACAAAAAATCAAACAATTAACATTATAACATGCTATGTGACTATGTAAATGGTCAATCTACCAGAAGGGCCTTCGAATAGGGTGAGAAAAATGGGGGGTGATCTTGCCCAAGGGATCTGGTGGGGTATTCTGCCAGGCCAATTTGTCCCCCAGGTGGGGCAGAAAATAGCAGACAGAAATTTACCGCCCTTGCAAAATAAATAGATCCCTCGTGCATAGTAGGGTTTTCTGTCTTTCACCCCTCCCGCCTAGGGCAGAAAGGCCAAATAAAGGGGCAGATCGGTCCCCAGGAGTGGCAGAAAAAACATAAACAAAATGTTGCCCCCTTGGAAGCAACCCTTTCCCAAGGGGCAAGTTATTCTGCCGCAATGCAGCGTTTCATCAGTTCTCATACATATATATTTTCTATGATAGGGTGCACGATGTCGCAAGTACCTAGGGTGCGTCAAAAATACCAGACGCATCAATGAGAAGAATGAGGCAAAGCGGTGTAAAATAATTGTTTCCAATGTGATGCAAGGTTGATTTTCATGTTGTAAAGCACCTTTACATACCATAAATCAGCTTTGTGTCACACAGGAGTGCATTGCATGGTGAGAACTTTAAGAAAATGATACATTGAATCTACAGCACCAACTCCAGTCAAGATGCCCAGACAGCAACCCAGGGAAATAGTTAGGGGAAGACCAATTTCAGTGAGTAGGAGAACCAAATATTAATAGTTGGGGTGACGAAGAATGAACAACTTCTCTTTGTCACTTCCAAATGACCTTTAGGAAAGAAAGAAGCTATTTGGCAAGCCATAGTGAATAAAATCAACAGTGTAAGCCAACAAACAGGACAGTGCTGGAGTGCAAGAAGAATGGTGGCTGACTACAAGTGCAGGACCAATGACAAACTGGCCAGGAACCTTATGGCAGCCAAGGGACTAGA
Source organism: Lissotriton helveticus (assembly GCF_964261635.1). NCBI lineage: Eukaryota > Metazoa > Chordata > Amphibia > Caudata > Salamandridae > Lissotriton > Lissotriton helveticus. The sequence continues at coordinate 614,587,164 of NC_136068.1, forward strand.
CGAGGACCTTATGTCCTGGAGTAGTTGGACCCATTGGAGGGGCAGGTGGCATCACTCTTCCCAACAGAGTTGGGGGCAGGAGTTGCCGGACAAAACAGTGCTGCGGTTGGGGACCAGGAAGACATGGGAACATATGGGTAAAGCTGTCATGTAGAGCAGCAAGACACTTTGATGCACTGTTCTGTGCTGTGTGCAAGTGACTGGTATGTCTCACATATTAACTCCCCCCAACATAACTGTGATTTTATTGTTCAGTCACATTTATTGCTGTATAGCCTTGCCAAATTTCTCTGGTCTATGTGCGATTTGTTGCTCCAGTCTAGGATGTCCTACGAATCCTGGGGCTTTTAATGCAATCCACAATGTGATTGAGCAGGACTTCAAACCCATAATGCATAGGAAAAAACCTGGACTGAAGCAGCACATCATGCATAGACCTTGGAATCTTTGCAGATGTGTAAGTACCAATGCAGGCCCCTTGAACCATGAAGCAAGTGTGATTGTCTTGGGGCGCAGCCAAAAGTGGAATGTAATTTAATATAAAGTAATGTGGTTTCCCTGAGGATTAACTTCTCACCTAAGAGGGTCTCCATTTGCTGAGTATGTGCAGGGTCTCCAAGTAGGATCACATGAAGAGTTAGGTTTACAGTCAGTAGCACCAAATCATATTGCACACAGCTGTCCTGATTTACTGGGTGAGTTTTTACAGGTGTTGGCTGCCATATAAGAGACCACCCTACCTTCAGTTTTGCTAAAATGGATAAAGTGAGTGAGGGGTGAATGCAAGTGATGCACAGCTGAAGTCCATTATTGTTTTGTTAGAAGCATAGCTGCATAGCTGGTGTGTGAGCTAGGTGGGCCCTGGTGGTGTATTGCATTGCAGGCATAGCTCAGCACATTGAACTGGGTGTGGGTCTGAGTGGTGTGTAAGCCAGGTGGGCTCTTGGTAGTGTAGGGTCAGATGTAGCTAAAACCCAAATTGTAAGTTCTTAATAGCGATTTTTACCGAATCTCTATTAAGAACTCTCAAAGTCCAATGTAGATAAAAAAAATTGCTAAATGATAGCGATTTGGTACTAATCGCATTTCCGAATTGGTATTAGCAATTTCGCATTAACGAATCGGTATTAGCGAATTCGCTATTTCAAAAATTCGCTAATTAGTGAATCTGCCAATCCGATGCATCCTGATGACCTCACAACCAGGAAGTGGCCTGACACATGCTGTTACACTGAGCCTGAAGCTGTGAGAGAGGCAGGGAGCAGACCCAAAAACCCAGGAGCTGCACAGCAACCACCTTGCAGACACCCAAAACAATCATGAACACACAGGAGAAGGGAAATGAGGCCAGAGAGAGGAAGAGAAAACACAAATTTAGTGAGAGGGAGTTGGAGGTACTAATTGAGGAGGTGGTGAAAGATCACGACCAGCTCTTTGGCAAAAAATCCCTGCACGTTCCAGATTCACAAAAAAGAAAAACATGGCTTGTGATCCAGGTAAAAATCAATTCCATTGGTGTCACCCAGCGCTCGATAGATGAACTTAAGAAGTGCTGGTATGACCTTCGCAAACGTGCCAAGGAGAGGGTGGCTGACAGGCTCAAACAAGCCAACCAGACTGGTGGCGAGACATCTAGGGCGCCTGTACCAACTCCTTTGGACAAATGGTGGAGTCGACCCTCTAGCCGGAGAGCGTCATTGGCACCGGAGACACAGACAGCTCAGCCAGAGGAGACAACAGACAAGGTAAGGTGCATGCACAGCATGCTGTGCCCCCCTCCCTAACCACAATCCCCCCATGACCTAGTATGAATCCTACTCCAGTCCATGATTTGCCAAAAACCAGCATTGCATCATGGAAGATGTAATCCCAATTAACACATAGCATAACAGTTGGTCCACTGAACCCAAATGCATGTCACACACATCAGTAAATAAGCAAGCTGGGGACAGTCAGTTTGATTGGCAGTCATGACATTTATAGAAACGCTAATGCTGCTAGACAAGTGAGTAAATGGACATTCTGTATCCAGAGGCGACCCAGCGCACCAGGCTGCAAAAGGGGAGACAGAAGCGGCACCCAGGGAGCCCAATATCCAGGATGAGGAGGCCGTGTCACCTGCTGAGGTGACACTACTACCACCGAGAGCCAGGAGGTATACAGTGGGTAGCCTCCAGGAGATAGAGGGGGTAGGAAGAGGAGAGCATGGGAGCCCAACAGTCCATGTAGGAAGAGGCTGAAGAGACACCAGGAACACAGTCCCCAATGGAGCGTGGCCACACAAGTGCCCAACGACGCCGACCAAGGCACACAATCCTGATGCACAGGGAGAGGAGTCCAGTGTTTTTGCAGCTCTGGAGGGGAAGATGTTGAAGGTGCAGTGGCTGCAAGGTAAAACAATGCAGTCAATGCAACCCCAGATGGTTGCCATTAATGAAAAACATGTGGGACATAAAGGAGGGCATATACTGCATTAGCAACACCGTGGATGAGGGCATGCGGGACATGGCAGAGGCTGTAAGACTGTTGTGCAGCAAAATGGACAATGAACGTGGGGTAAGGCACAGGGGCAGACAGAGAATGGATGGGTACACGAAGGCAGTGAACCGGCTATGCAATGCCACATCTGTCCTTAGCAGGCGCTCGGTGGCCATGCAGTTAGAGATGGCCCACTGCAGCCGTGACATCGCAAGGGGGTTGGTCACAGTAACCAGTGCCTTGGAAGTGCTACAGACCACACAAATCTCTGCCACAGGATTGGGGGAAAGTGAGGAGGCAACAAGCCGCAGCAGTATCACTCCCCTAATACAAGAGTCCAGTAGGTGCACTGGAAGGGATGGACCAGCCGCAGGACAGATCTCTAGGAGGACAGTGTGCCTAGTGAACGCAGCTGTGCTGCACGTGGGTGCAGAAAATAATACCAGGCATCACCTGACATTGGGAGAGGAGTAACCCATTTGACCAAATGATGAGATTCGGAAATTTGCTTGAAAAGTATCTATGCCATGCTGGGGTTGTTGAGGCACTGTGAGGCCTTCATGGTGCGGCGGTGTGCTGTCCTATTGCCTGACTGAAGGTTGATAAAACACCGTACCACAACTGCAGTTCCTCGCTTTGTCTCATTACTTACTCAGAAAAAGTTGTGTGTGATCCCAGCCCTTCTGTGTGTCCCATCTGGTGCTCCTGCAGCACTGTGCTGTGGCTGCGGACAATCCTCACCCTCTGATTCAGTGAGTTCCACGGGTGTTTCCATCTTTGTGGCCAGGTTATGCAGCATGGCAGATGTAGCTATTATTTTGCAGCAGATCAGAGGCCGGTACTGCCGCGCACCTCCACTTTTGTGGAGGCAGCGGAACCTGCTTTTCAGGAGTCCAAATGTACGCTCCACCACATTCCACGTAGATTTATGGGCAACATTAAATCTCCTTTCACTTGGGGTAGATGGGTTGAAGTATGGAGTCAGGATAAATGCACGCACCGCATATGTGCTATCACCTAAGTGTTACAGGAAGAAAGATTATTCACAGTCAGCAATAGATACATCAAAGGTATCCATCAGGGTGTGTCACATAGATTTACCGAGCAGGTATCCTTCTCCAAATTCACCCCCAGCAAAACGGGTGTAGATCCCACTGTGCCTGAAGATGTAGGAATCATGCGTGCTCCCAGGAAATTTAGCAACGATGGTGGTGATGATGTGAGACGCATCACATATACGTTGATTGAATGTGTCAATTTGCTGTTACGGTAGATGTACTCAGTAGTAGAGGGGGGGGCAGATTGGTATATGTTCCCCGTTAATGCACTCTATTACATGTGGGAACTGGGCCTTCTGATAAAAGTCCATCTTTGTCTTATGCAGTTTCGCCTGCGTGCTGGGGAACCGAATGTAGTGGTGCATTCTTTGCATCATGGCATCCAGGAATGTGTTGATAAAGCGTGACAGGCAACTCTGTGAGACACCACCAGCCACAGCTATTACCCCCTGATAACTGCCGGATGCTAGTAGTTGCAGGCAACAGAGGACATGTACATGTGGAGGTATTGCAGGCGCCCTTGGTGTCTGGTGCTCCAGGATTGGGTGCATGTCACGTATCAGGTTTAGGATGGTGGCTGGGTGAAGCCTGTACTTCTCATGGATTTCTGCTTCTGTGAGTTGGAATAGTGTAATGCGCACTCTGTATATGCGTTCCTCTTGTCTCCAGATCCTCTGTGCTGCTGCTTGCATCCGCATCCGCCTTGCAATGACATAGAGTGCCACCACTGTGTTCACGCAGATGCATTCTGGGGATGTTTATATGCTGTGCACCTGGTTACCACTTGCTTTGAATCAGTGTTAATTTGCGACTCCTAAATAGCGATTTTTCAAATATTAGCTATTTGCGAATTTATGTACATTGATTTGCGATTTATTTAGCGATTCCTTACTTAGCGATTCGCTAAATAGGGAGTCGGTGTGGCATATTCGCAATGTAACGAATCGCTAACTGTTTTCCCACTTTTTTTTCGATTCTTTATTTAGCGATTCAGTATTTCTGTCCCTACATGTCGCATGGCTGGATTGCGATCGCAAACGTGGAAAATCTGCGAATTTTGGCATTTGCGATCGCTATTTGGCTTCCTACATCTGACCCGTATTTCCTTGTAGGTAAGGCAGAGCATATTGAACTGGCAGTAGGTCTGATTGAAGAGACATTGTATCTTAAATGGGTGAAATATGATGTATGTTGCGCAAGGTAGGTTGAGTTATGGTCTCACACTGTTGTGTTTGATAGTTTGTTACTTGTGTAGCAGCTGTGCAGTGATGCCATGGTAGAGGGCATTAGTGTACTACAGTCTATATGTCAGCCTGGGTGATGATCTCACAGGTGTCTGGGGAGAGCCATAAGAAGAAAATACTAACTATGCAAGATATGTGGAAGCAGGTGGAGGTGAAACAGGTAATTGCTACGCCTCAGGGTGGGGTAGGCGTCCAAGATGAGGGGCAGGTTTCTGGGAGGGTTGGAGAGTGAAGTGTTTGGGCCTAGTCATTTGGGAAACCAGGGTAGGTACATGTTGCTGAATATCCTCATTACTATCTGGTAAGGTTCAGTATGAGCCATTACTTTCACATACAGGTAGGCATGTTGCTCAGTGGCATAATGTAACAATTGGTGGTGTTGGTGTCTCCTGAGAGTCAATGTATGATCTGGGTGTCATCAGCGTATGAGATGAAGTTGAGTCCCTGGGTCTGAATGGTGATTCACAGAAAAGTCATGTGCAAGTACAAGTGGGTTATGCTGAGTGAAGATCTTTACAGGGCTCTACAGATTACCATCTTGGAATTTGAGGAAATGGAGTGAGCTTGAGATGCTTCTCTTGGTTTACTGGTGTGGACTCTGGAGATTGCTGTGTATGTGCTAGGAAAGTAGTAGATTCCACACAAATAAGACATGTATGGTAGATACATGCCGAAACACATTCCTGAAGGGTATCAGGGTTGCTTGCTATGTGGAGTTGCGTGGATGTGTGTAAAGTATGAGATCTAGGCCACAATATTGCACAAATGAAATGCAGGACAGTAGAGCCTGCCAGATTGGTGTGTTGTACAGTGTGAAATGCACAGTGCACTTTTACATGTAATGCATACCATAATAACATTACTTGGTCAGTGCTGGGGCACACACTGATTGCTAAAGGGAATGCAGCCATCCTGGAGACATGGTGCAATGGTCTCAACAGTGGTTTCAAGATGCTAATGTCACATCAGTGTAGGTATAAACCAGAAAAGCAGTGTATCATGTCAAATGGGGCCCTTACCTGCACTCACTCTCTCATGCAGGGCAGGCCTGCAAATTGCCTAGCTGTTTTGCATTGTGTGTCATTACACAAATAGCCCCCCTTGTTTATTCAGAGGTTGTGTGAACAATGTAAAGGTAATGCCATGTGAAAGGCAACAATAGTGTTACATGGCTTCATTTACTTGTATTAACAAATCTTTCACATATCCCTGTGTACTTGAAAGTAAATACAAAATCAGTCTGATTGACACCAAATCATCTATCATGGATCATGATTGACATATTTCTATCTCTGTCTAGAGAGACAAACAACACCTCCCGTGGAGCAGGCTGTCCTTGATGACCAATGTATTGGTGATGCCATCCTGCCCCCCCATGGATAATGACACCGTCCAAAAACTCTTGGACTCCTTTGAATCTTCTCCGGTTGTGGCATAGGTAGATGCCGTTGCAGGGTCTCCAGAGATACCAACACCCACATGACATGCTCCATCTAGCTGTACAATCCAGGCTGCGGACACTGATGACCCCCAGGTTAAATTTCAACAGCAGGTGGTAGAGGTCCAGCAAGGAATTATTGATGAGGTGCAGGCGGGGATGGAGACCATAGTGGGCACCCTAAAAGGAGTGCTTAGGTGTCTGAGCCCTAACAAAGCTATAGAAAAGTCTAATGCATACACCTACTCTTGGCTCAATGGGATTGATGAGTCCCTAGCTGACATCACTGGTGTTGTGATTCAGAGGACCCAGCCGCAGCCCTCTACACCTGACATCAGTGAAGTTGCCATGCAGCTGTGCACCATCCGTAACATCATGGAACCCCTGGAGCAACAGCAAGACTCCCACATGATGACAATGGGTGCCCTCAATAGCGATGTTGTTGCTTTGTTGCCATCCACCGGACCCCTGCCAGGGATTTTCAGGCTGATTTAATGGTACAAACACATTCTGGTGGGGACAGGGGAGACATTTATGTGTGCCTCAGATGTCTCATATAAAAACACCACCAACTGAAGGGGAAGCACAGCACCCATCAGAGGAGCCAGATAAAATGTGCCAGTGCCTCCTGGCCAGTTTCTTAGTGATCCTGTGTGTATCATCATGCCACCTCCTTTCTCATCCAGAACGGTACTATTTGTTTGTGCACGAGTTGATCTTATCTACTTGTGGACTCTGAAACAACCCTACCATCCCTAATGGCAATTTGTACCTCCTCACTGAAGTACTCCTCACCTCCACATGTCACATGACGTCTCCCAAATGAAATCTGTCTGGTCATCTAAGCTTAGTTTCAATAACTGTCGGTGTTAGCCAAAAATCTGCAATTGGACTCCCAAAGAAACTTTGTGAAGGACCTATAATCTTGAATAAAAAATAACACTTATATACAATTTTTTTCTAAACCAGAAAGAGTATTATATGTTTTTTGCTGAAAGGACTGGATATACCATGGTTGGAGTGTAAAACCCTAGCCCACTTGTTTGCACCTCAAGAAGAGTGTGCTAAAGTCAATTGCCCATGCTGTCTTTGGCAATGCACCTACACAAAGTACATCCACTGCACTGGCGTTATCAACAATGTGTTATCTCCCAATGGGCCATCAAAGTGTAACAACAAGCTGCAGTAACTTGAATGACACAGTAAGAATCATCTGTTTCTAATCATACATACCTACCACCTATACATGAGATGGGTGAGGAATGTGTGGTTCCACTCACTCATATAAATATCATTCAGTGGACATGACAATGTTATAATCCATATATGAGCACCTCACTGCTCACACTGATGAGATTCTACAGTACAGAATTCCGCATGGTCATAAAAATAATAGGTAGATACTCATGTACACATTCCTCAGGAGTTGGCATTGTACTTGTGCCACACAAGGATGCACAAGGCCAATGCAATACCTTGAATGTCAGTAACCAAGAAATTTATGGACTCAATGTCGGGGACCTGTGTCAACTGATAGATGGTCAAAAAAACTACTCTGGGATAAGTAGGGAAAATGTGTTGTTCTGCCCCTGAGAGGCCTAATATCTGTTTAACCTGAGTTTATCCATACATTACATCCATTGTACATACATTTTTAGTAGAAGTGCCACACCACGGAACCAGAAACAACACAATTCCTCCCAAAGGGAAAGAGCAAATGGGAGATATATGTGCAATCAAAGTGAGCTGCACGATGTGCCACACTTAGCAAGTAGTCAATGCCAATGATGATGGACATTCTCCAGACAAGTTTGACTTGCTCAATGGTGCATGTGTGTGTGTGGTAGTGCAAGGCACCAGTGTGTGTTCCAGCGCAGCCAGAGAGCTGCAATCTGTAGTAACAAAACTATCCTAACTATATGTACCTTATCACTTTCACACAGGGTCCAACAGTAGAAGACTACCTGTGTTGTGCTGTGTGTAAAATCATCCAACTGAGCCCCATGTAGAGTATCTAAAGTACAGAAATGCGTCCACACATTATTCAAATGTGAAGAAGACTTACAGTTGTCCAAAGGCTTTTGACAAGCTACATATGCCTTCAAAGACCGCAGGACATTTGCTACATCATATACTCAACTCAGCTTACACAATGGTACAAACTCTTACATATGAATTTGATGATTAACTAATTAAAGTAGGAAATTATTTAAAATATGAAAACTATTTAAACTACCTACACCTACCTAGCTTACACTAGCTAACCTAACACTAACCTGAGCTATCTTAACTTATTTTAAACTATCGTAAGTATCATACACACATGAAAATGTAAACATCAACCCCCCAGCCCCCATAATACACATAGATTAGTGCAATACAAACAGCAACTACATCCTAAACATATACTACCTATACAAGTAATTCTAAACATATATATATATATTTTGGTTATTGGTCGTTTATATAAATATATATATGTATATATATTATTTTTTTAAACACACTAAACTTCAAACCCCCACTCACTTAAAAACCTAACATTATAAAAAGAGACCTACAAACTATCTACTAAAAGATTTTAAAACGAACACTTACGTACACTATACCTATACTAATCCCTAGCTATCACCATTGCTAAACTACTTTAATCAGTACTACAAAAAAAAACTGGGAAAGTCAGGGGAAGAGAGAGAGAGAGAGAGTCTCAGATTTGCAGAGAAATCTGCTTCATGGCCTCCTGTATAGTTAGAAACATGTATCCGATGCTGGCCTGCACCCTCTCAATGCCAGCCATCCTGGTGCGGGGTCTCCTCATCTGTCACACCATCGTGTGATGTAGGGAGTACTTTGTTCCTGCCTGGCAAGCTTCGGAGGGGCTGGCCAGTAGACGGTCTCACTGTGGCCTGGGTTGTAGATTGTAGAATCGTTGAGAAATGTGAGGGTCCCGTCCTGCTGTGGCCTGGGTAACTGGATGTGCCTGTCTGGCACCCCGTGATATTGGTGGGGCTGCTGAAGTTGTGATTTGGGACCTGCTACCACTCCACCAGTTACCACTGGCCTTTCCTGTTGGTATTTGACAGCCATTCTTTTGTAGGCCTTTGCGATTTTTCTTATGTGTCTAAAGCAGTCACGTCTGGCTTCGCCCAGTGTCGTATTGTCTAGGAAGTGAAAGTAAACTGATATTACATCAACTTACAAATGTATATGTGGTTTCCAAAAGTTGCCTGACATCGTCATACTATCATAACTCCATAAGTCCAGACCAACACCAAATATTGAGATAATGGTATGGATAATACACCAGCATTCCAAATACATCTCCTAACACAGCATGTGACATTAACTCAAATGAGGACAGTTTATGTGTACAATATGTGAAGTTTGTTACAATATGGTATCAACCATATGAAAGGGCGAGATTTTGATCGATACCTCATCACTATTGATCCAAACCTCGATCTGGTCGACTGAACCTTTGTTGCCTGTCTTGGAGGAAGAAAGTGCCCCTGTTACCAAACCAGTTCACCCAATAAAGGACTCTGCTCCCAAAGATCACAAACAACTTCTAGCTTTCAAAAGTTTATTGTAAAGATATGATAAGTTGCAAATACAGGCATCTCAGAATGAGATTCACGAGATACACAGGTCCAATTACATACATGTGCTCTCGGAAAGCCCTCAGACGAGCAACGGAAATCACTAACACAAGTTCTAAGAATAATAAAGCTATCAGCATTGACGCATATCTCTCCTTCATTTAGGTTGGAGGAAAACGCACAGGTTAGGCTGTCCCTACCCTGCTCTAGATGGTATCCCTACTTAACCAAGTCCCAACCTAACAAAGGTGTCAGCAGTGAATGACCCCCAAGGGAAGTCACTCACTCTAAGTCTCTTGGTGAAAACCTATAGTTCTCCAGTCATGACCCCTCTCTGCCTACCCATCCGCTCTCTAAAGGGTCCTCAGGTATCTGCTCTAACTCCACCCAGGGGTGCTGTCCCTAATACAAAACAGTCAACAACATTTGAGACGCCCCTTGCGAGACGCCCCTCACGTGGTGTAGCTTCTGGCTTTTTCCATGATGCTTTGTATTGGGCCTCATACGTTAGAGTTGACCTTGCTTCTCAGACTCTTCTCCGGCCCGCTGATACCCCTTAAACATTCCAGAACCCTCCTCCATGTCTGGGCCGTCTACTGAACAGACCTCTATTCATTCATTTATAATTGGATCCCCCCTTTCCTTGCAGACAGACATCTGCAGCCAAGAACCCAACTCTCATAGACTTCCAAAAAGGCTTGCAACATTTCTTGGCCCAGACATGTACGTGTAAATCAATGTTAAAACATTTCAGGCCTACAATATTTCTCATCATGATTATAGCATTCAACTTCTTCATTAATTAAAACATGTTAATACTCTTATTCTATTATTCAGTAAACATCTCTAAAAATCATGGCCCATTTAATGCAATGACCAAAACATTAATACAATCCATGTCGTGAAAAGAAACACCTTCCCTTTTAGCTCTGGCCCTGAGGCCTACCACATTCTGCGTTTAACCACATACCATCTTACATTTTAACAGCTACACGACATGGATTCAGAAATAATCACATCTACTAAAATCATATAGTGTCACACATTTCTGTATTAGTTCCACTTCTACTTAAATCTCTATATTAGCTATACATTCAGAATATAATTACAGATACTATTAGCACTCATGGCATTTCTCCTCATGATTCGTGCTTACTACAGGTAAGTGTGATGTACTCATACATTTAGGTCAGTTTGCGCTCTCTCAGTTCCCCCCTTTGATGACCTCTCGGGGTCATCACTAACATTTAAACTGCAGTTATTGGTAGCATAACTTGTCTCTGCGCTTCCAGAGCCCTCAGACTCCTGTACTGATTATCTTGTATGGCAGCCAATCTCTGCAGCTGCTCTCTTTGGGCCCTTTCTGACCTTCTTGCTCTGTACCATTTGAATACCCTCACCAATCCCCACAATATGATCCCACAGATCAATATTATGATGACAGGTTTTAGTATATACCACACAAAGCTTTTGCCTAAGGTGGAAATCCACCCTCCAACTGCACTCATTCCGTGGCCCACCTTTTCCCAGACATTTTCTCTACTCAAATCTTCGATCTCCTTGTGAATATCAGTTATGTTCCTAATAACCTTCTCAAGGGGTTTTGAATTGTCTGGAATGTAAGTGCAGCATTCCTGGACCTTCAAAGCCTTACAGACTCCGCCCTCTTTTGCTAGTAGGACATCTAACGCAAGACGGTTCTGAAGAACCATAGCCCTTATCGATTGCATCTCTCCTTCTACCAGCATTAAGGACTGAGCAGTGCTGGCAGACAACCTGTCGACGACTGTTGCCAGCCGTCTAATTTTAACATCATTAAGGATTAGACCCAAAAGAGGGAACATAGCTCCAAAGACATCTCCAACCATTTCTGCATCGCCTACATCCCTCCTTCCCCTCGAAGATGTCTTGCCCTCAATGATCACTAAGTCTTGTGCATGATATATTTTGGGGAAGACAATTGCTAAGTAACATGATCCATACCAGTTGTCAGGTAGTCTCACGTAGGCATTTCTTCCACATACAAAATACACATTTGGAATCACTTGCATTCCCTTCAGGAAATCCTTAGTATAGTACTCTATATTGAAAGCATGTTCACAGTCGACTTCTCCCACGTATACATTTTCATAATACGTTTTGGCTCGGTGAAGACATAGCTTTCCTCTCTGCGTCTTATCTAAAGCTATTGGACCACTACTACCCTTTCTCTTGTGTGCCTTCTCTTCCTCGGTCCAATCTGTTTTCCATTGTCCTGATTTTTTCAAAATCTTTTGTCTCCTGTAACGATCATCCACCTGCCCTATGAACTTCTTCTCGACTTCTGACACCTTGCATGTCAGGTTATTTCTACGGGCATGTGAAGTATCTAAGGTAATCCAAGGAATGAAGAACTTGGCCAATCTGTCTTCACTCTTCCAGTAATCCCATTTGTTCATCTGCTTATAATTTGGGACTTCTGGTAACACTGAATCATAATTGGAGAAATAGTATTCAAAACTATCTCTCTCATAAAATATACTAAGCAATAAGCTACATGTAATGCCATATGTCAGCGGGAGGTGATGGTATCTAATGCCTTCATCTACAGACGCCGGCAACTGCATGCAGACGTAACAATCCTTAACCTCCATGGCATCCACGTATTCATATAAGAGTTTAGCATAAGCATTTGACCTAAAGTCTCCTTGGGACTCATCTACGTGTAACCTGCGGGCTTCTGCAGCTAATAACGCTTTCTCTTGAGTGTTTTCCCTTTTCTCACCAGCAACAGTCGGTGTAAGCGTTTCTACAGAATTCACATCAGTTACCTTTGCCTCTTCCTCATGTCCCTGTACATAAGAAATTGTTACCACTAAAGCTATCAATATTATCACTCCTACTATTAGTGTACCTATTATACATTTAGCTCTGCGGTTCTGGGTGCCGGCCTCCATTTCGTCAGACAATATGGCTCTCTCTTATCTTAGCAAAAAGTTCTTTTCCTCTCGTTCCTTTACAGTCTCCTTTTAATCCTTTTGTCTTTAGAATCCACACAACTGGAAGCTGACAACCTTCTTCGCAAAAGTCCTTTAACAGTTCAATAAAGACAACCCTAGCCCTTCTCCATCAACTCAAGGGAAGTTCCCTAAAATTCTCTGCTTCCTGGGCGCTAGGTAATCTTCTTTTTTCTGTTCACTTTATTTACAAAGTCCTTTAACAGTCTACTATCAAGCCTGTGCCTGCAGCTTCGATAGCAAAGTTCAGTATTTCCAAACGAAGATTGTGCTCTTCATGTGCTGTTATCGTTGTACCAAAGTCGGGGAATTGCAATTCTGAGAGAAACATGTGTTTTAACTTGCTGAGGCGGGGAGGTCTGGGGAGCATGAATGTTAGTGACCCTTCTTGTTCGACTCCGGGTACCAACAGTCGTATTTCCACGGTGACAATGGGCTCAGAACTGGACACCACCACCGCTCGGATCCTCCCTGTCTCCGGTTTCACAGACATTTGTCGCCAGATATGTCCACTCAGGTGTGGAGTATCTTCTGTTAGGCACACGCACTCTTCTTGACCTTCTTCGGTCCGGTGCTTCAGCGCCCTGAGCACCTTCTTCCGGGTCTGAGTCTTCTGATATCGGAGGAAGGGTTACCTCTGGAGTTGACCTCAGGCTAGAGCTCCTTCTTTGCGGCCAATCAGCTTCTCCATGTGCCCTTCTACTCCTTCTCCTTCTTGTCTGTTCTCGCTCTCTGTCAGACCTGTCAGTGTCTGACTCGTACTCCCAGCTACTTTCTCCTTCTGTAGCGTCTTCCGTTTCGCTGTTGTACTGACCGTCCTCAGCTTGGTCAGACTCGTTCCCTGCTTCCGCTGGCACCTCTACAGCTTGGCTAGCCCCCTCTATGGCTTCTCGGTCCTCTTCTGGACGTCTATCCGAGAGAGGAGCTGTTTCTTCCCGAGGTGCTGGAACCCTTCGCGTATGTGACGCGTGGATCCAATTGGGCAGGCCTCCCACCTTCACAGCTGTGTTCGTGATCAGGATGATCTGGAAGGGCCCACGCCAACGAATATCCAAGCAGCTTCTTCTCACATGTTTTTTCACCAGGACCCAGTCCCCAGGGTACAGGTCATGGCACGGGCCCTGGCACGATGGAACCTCGGCAGCCTGCACCTGAAGGGACACAGAACGAATGGCGTCAGACAGCCCCTTACAATAGTCCAGGATCATATCATCTGTGATATTTAACAGTGCAGTAGTTGGGACAGATGGCAGCCTCATTGCTCTCCCCATTAACACCTCATGTGGTGATAACCCCGTTCTTCTGTCTGGGGTACTACGAAGGCTCATGAGAACCAATGGCAGGGCGTCAGGCCAACTCAGGGTCGTTGAGGAACAAACTTTGGCTATTCTGGCCTTGATCGTGCCATTGATCTGCTCCACAATTCCTGAGGCTTCTGGTCGGTAACTGCAATGCAACTTCTGATCGATATTCAGAGCTGCACAAATCATTTTCACAAGCTCGCTGTTAAAATGTGTTCCCCTATCTGATTCCAAAAAGGCCGGCACCCCGAAGCGCGGAATGAGTTCCCTAAGCAGTAACTTGGCCACTGTGAGGGTGTCGCACCTACGTGTAGGGTATGCCTCAACCCATCTGGAGAACACACAAACAACCACCAGGACATAGCGGAGGCGGTTGCACCTTGGCATTTCAATGAAATCTATCTGCATTCGATTGAATGGACCTCCAGACCTTCCTATGTGACTTAGTGCAACTGGTGTTCTTTTTCCTACGTTCAGCTGCTGGCAGGTCACACAACGCTGGCACACTGCTTCTGCTGCTATTCTAAACTTAGGATTGTACCAAGTTTGTCTAAACACTCTCAGCATAGCATCTCTCCCTAAGTGTACGGGACCATGTATGAGTCTAGCCATTGGACTCACCATCTCATTGGGCAACACTGCTCTGCCGTCTGCTGAGACCCAAAAATGGGACTCACCCATTACACATCCTGCCTTTTCCCATGTTTCTTTTTCAGAATCAGGAGCATTTTCTTGCATGTTTGACAGTTCATCCCAAGTATCAACAGTTTCCAGTATCATGGCTAATTCAGTCCTTACATTTATTCCACCCACTTCCACCTCTGTGAAAGAGTACCCTTGTTCCGCGCAATACCGCGCAACTTCATCAGCATATCTATTGCCTTTCGAAACGAAGTCCTCATTTCTGGTATGTGCGGTGCACTTTACAACTGCGATACCTGCTGGGCATTGCAACGCCTCTAACAACAGGCGCACAAACTCTCCATTGCGAATGGGAGAGCCTGAAGAGGTCATGAACCCTCTTTGAGACCATAACTGCCCGTAATCATGAACTACCCCATAACCATATTGGCTGTCGGTGTATATGGTGACTCGAATTTGATTGCTTGCCAAGCAAGCACGTGTCAAGGCAACAATCTCGGCTACCTGAGCGGAGTGTACTCCTTCCAGGCACCCAGCTTCCACAACTCCAGTAATTGTACAAACAGCATAAGCTGCTCTCAACTGCCCAACTTCGTCTCTTACACATGAGCCATCGACAAAGAAAATTTCGTCTGGGTCGGTCAGTGGCTCATCTACGATGTCGGGTCTGGGTTTGGTGCATAGTTCAGTCACATCAAGGCAGTCATGGTCTGTACATTCATCATCATCCTCGATATCATTTGGGAGTGGCATCAAGGTGGCAGGGTTCAAAACAGAGCATCTCTTGAGGGTCACATTCTCTGCAGCAAGAATAACTTGCTCATAGCGCGTGAGCCTGCTGTTGGTCAGATGCTGTGTTTTGGTCCTGGTCATCAACAGTTCAACAGAATGGGGCACGCACACCTCTAACGGGTGCCCCATGACGATATTTTCACATCTCTCAATGCTGACACCCGTTGCAGCAACGGATTTGAGACATCCGGGCAACGCTGCGGCTACTGGGTCTAAAGTAGCCGAGAAATAAGCAACTGGTCTACGGGCATTCCCATGGATTTGGACTAACACAGACAACGCGCAACCTTCTCTCTCACAACAGTAAAGAAAAAATGGTTTATTGTAATCAGGCATTCCCAATGCCGGAGCACGACACAGGTCCTCTCGCAGCTGTAGGAACGCCATCAAACAGTCTTTGTCCCATGGTACCGGGTCGCTCACCTCCTTGTGCGTCAGTTTTTGCAAGGGCTTTGCTTTCAGTGAAAAGTTCACGATCCACTGTCGGCAATAACCCACCATCCCTAGGAACATCCTAAACTCTCTCTGTGTCTTAGGCGCATTCATTTTCATGATCGCCTCTATCCTGTCTGGTGACACCTTTCGTTTGCCTTTCTCTATTCTGTGTCCCAAGTACTGCACTTCTGTCAGGCAGTACTGCAATTTTCCCGGGGACACCTTGTGCCCATTGGCAGCTAGGTGATTTAACAAAGCAATGGAGTCCTCCCTGCAAGCTTCTTCTGTTTCTGACGCCACAAGGAGGTCGTCTATGTACTGGACCAGAACTGACTTCTGGGGCAGCACTAGACTTTCAAGATTTTTCTTCAAAAGCTGGTTAAAGATCGATGGGCTCTCTGTATACCCCTGAGGGATACGACACCATGTTAGGACGCGATTTTCCAGCTTAAATGCGAAAAGAAAATGGCTTTCTTCGTCCAGAGGGATCGAAAAGAAAGCCTGACAAAGATCGATCACAGTGAACCACTCAGCTTGGAATGGAATCTGAAACAGTATCACTGATGGATTCGGTACCACTGGACAACACGAAACGACTATGTTATTAATCTTTCGAAGGTCCTGCACTATCCGAAATTTCCCATTTGGTTTCTGCAGACCCATAATCGGGGAGTTGCATGGACTACCCACGATTTCTTTCAGTATTCCCTGTTTAATCATGGACTCGATCACGGGTTTTATGCCTGCAATCGTTTCTGGAGTCAATTTATATTGGGGTGTTCTTGGGAACTCAGCGTGCGGTTTCACTACAATTTTCACTGGGTCCACCCCTTTGACCAATCCAATCTCTTCCCCAGTGAAATCCCATACTTCTGGTGCCACTGTCTCTCTCAAGTCCCAGGGGAGCTCATCTACTGTCAAAGTAGGGTACAGCTCCACGCATATTCTTGAGTTTGCAACTTTGAAATCTGCGTCATCATCATTGGTCAATACCTCCACTCCCTGAGGTGTACAGTATATAGTACAATTCAATTTACACAACAGGTCTCTCCCTAGCAGACACACAGGACTTGAATCGCAAACCACAAACTGGTGCTCATCGCTGTACTTCCCTATTTTCACCTGTACCGGTTCTGTCAATTGGCTGGTTATTCTCCTGTTTGCGACCCCTACCACTTGTATGGTCTCTCCAGACATGGGCAGGTCTGGAACTGCAGCTGATCTGATCGTGGATCTAGTGGCTCCTGTGTCCACCAGAAATGTCGTAGGGCACCCTGCTACTTCTGCTTCCACATAGGGTCCCCTCTGGTCCACCTCCAAGGCTGCCCCGAGGGTGCAGTCTTCTCTTTCCACTCTCTGTCCGGTTAATGGGTCCACATAATAGCACTCTTCCCCTTCTACAAACAGGGGCATTTGTCTATAGGTCTTACCCATAGTCCCTACTCGAGGAGGTTGCGGGAACTGGGCTCGGGGAGGAGCCCCCCCCCCTTTGAGCACTTTTCCTTGGTATGGCGTCACCCCTCTTGTAGGCGCGCTCTGGACCTCTTCCTCCTCTATCTCTTGTTCTCCTATCTCTACATTGTAGGGACACTCGCGTTTCCAATGCCCCACCTCGTTACACTGGTGGCACCTAGTCGTTTTCTTCAAGGCAGCTATATCTATTCTGGGTCTAAAGGTGGAACTCTCCTCATTGCCCTTGTTCTGACTGTACTGCTTCTTTCCTCCTGTACCTGTTCCTTGCTGCTGTTGCTGTTGTCCCCCCTTCCCTGCTGCCTGCATCTGTACCACCATCAACTTTTCTTTTAGTTTCTTAGCCTTGGAGTCTATCTCATCACAGCAGTACCTGGCATATCTCAGTATTTCGTCTAGGGGTTTACTTTGCCAACAAATCGAGTGTTGCTGAATCATTAAACTAATATCCGGTCTCAGTCCCAGGACGAACTTGGACACAAATTGCCCTATGTCTTTTGGATCCATTACATCCAAGCCGCTATATTGTTTAAACGCCTTCAGCAATCTCTCGTAATATTCGTGGACTGTCTCTTTGGGTTCCTGTCTTGTTCGGTCTATTCTGACCCAATCTATGTCTTGCATTGGCACTTTCTCTTTCAGCCAAGTCATCACTCTCTCGAATTTTACCATCACAATCTCGGACGGCCCATTAGTCTTAGCATCTCTCTCTGGCTCCGTTGTGGGCCACTCAGCGCTAACCTTGCATGCTGTCCACAGATCGCCTGGTACTACAATGTCAAACAGCGTGTTCAGATCTATCCATAGGACCTTTGAGATTTTTACAAATCTCTCCACTTGCTTGTACCACTCCACTGGGTTTTCCCGCAATTTGGGGAAGGAGGTGGTAAAAGCAGCTAAATCTCCCCTACTCCAAGGGACATGTACATAGTTCCCATTTGCAACTTCACGCAAAGGGTAAGCTTCTATTCCCTGCTGTCCTCCTGGTGTCATACCAAGCGTGCTTCTCCTGCCGGTCCCTTTCTTGGACCACCTCTCTTCCCACTTATCTAGTGCCCTCCATGTCCTTATTCCAGCGATCAGTTCCCTTATGTGCGTTTTCAGCCCAATCGTTCTCCTCTCATCTAGGTCTCGATCTGTATAATGTAGCCTGTGGTTACCCTGTAATGCTTTGGTTCTTGACAAGTCCACCATATATTTGCCTGCTAGTTCGACTAACTTCTCATGGACTGCTCTCGCTTTTCGAGTAATGTCCTTTGCCATATACAGTATTTCATCCTGTTCATACATTTCCATTCTTTCTAAAGGCAGGGTACCATCTACCATGTCATCCAGGTCTGACCTTAAACTGGCGACATCGAGTCTCTTGGCTTTTATCTCAGCTCGCAATATGTCTTTCGAAGGGGGCTCACTGGTCTCCCTACCATCCCAACTTCGAGCTCTACGTTTGGGCTCGGGAGAGTTAATGGGTGCCCTCCCTTGCTCCCATCTCTCCAGGTCCCATGCTCGGCCATCCGATCTTGGAAGGTGATGGAACACGGGCCTGTTACCCCCACTCTTTCTCTGCCCACTCTCTTCTTCTTCTCTCCTTTCACCGTGCGCCTCTCTGTTATTTTCCCTCTGGTCGCTACTCTCCCTTTGCCTAGTATCGCTCAGTATCCGATACGCTCCTTCCTGGTTCCCCATATTCCCTGGGCTGCGCTCATTTCCGTCATCACAGGGACTATGGTGCGACCTCTCACAACTCCCATTCTGTTCTCTGGTGCCGGGCACACAGTGTGGACACTTAAAGCTGTTTCTGTACTCTTGCGCTCTCCTCTCCCCTTCACTGAGTATTGGGCGCGCCACCCCTCCACTCCCGGGGCCCCCGTTTTCCAGGTCTGTTCTATCTCCTCTCCGGGCCCAATGGGTGACTCCCCTACTATCTCTCTCTCTACAGTCCCACTCCGGGCTACTCTCCCCAGCCCCGCAGTGAGTCCGAGCTCGGCTGTCCTGGCTTTCCCTTTCAGCTTCCGCAGCTATGATGCTCTTTTGAGCCTCCACTGCCTCATCCCACTGCTTCATGTACTCATTTAGCTCTTGAAAGGATTTTCGTCCAGATCCCCTCAGATCCACTGGCCATCTAGGGCCCCCGGGATCCCCTCCTGGGTCCCCTGCTGTGTGCATCGGGGTGCTCCACTCTCGGGGTATCGGCATCTGACTTGGGGAATTAATCGTATCGTTCCTCCTTGCCGTCCCTGCTCTTTCTCTGTCTTTCCGTACCCGTTCTTCCCCTCTTGCTCTCTCTTGGTCATATATCGATATTATAGGACCTATGGTAACAGGTACCTGTAGTGCATCTGGTAATGCGTAGGATGTGGCGCTCTCCGTTTCCGGCGCTCTTTGTACCACAAACCTCCCGACTACCTGTTGCACCTGACTAGGCTGGGACAGCTCTTTCTTTGCCTCAGGATCCCACTCTGAACTGGGAAGCGGTCCATGCTCTCCTGCATTGCCCCCCTTTTCTCTTTCACTATGCTCGACCTCTCCCCCTGCCCTATTATACGGGGGTGGCCTGTCTGTCAATAATCTGTTTATCAGGCTATCCTCTGTTTCGCTCTCATCATCTTCTTCCAGGGGACTTTTATTTACGGGCACCTCTAACACTGGGTACAGTTTATTTACTTCCATGTTATGCACTCTCCATCTTTTAGCATCCGCATCCCACCTGGCATCCTGCACTGCCCTTACCGATCGTTTCACCCTTTCTTGTCGTCTGTTCATATTCTTTTCATGCGCTGCCCTAATCCATGCATCAAGAGCTTCAAACTGGGTCGGTCTAGGCAAGGGTCTCATTGAGGTCATGACTGATTTTAATCGATGTAACACCTCTAATCTGAACGTCCCGTACTTCGGGAACGTCAGTTCCTCATTTCCTTCCGTAATCTTACTCCACTCTGAAATCCAAAGGATCGTATGCAACCCAACATTCACTGCCATGTAACGAGCTGGCGTACCCTCCGGCGGGGCTTCTTCCCCTTCATACGATCCCCGCTTCTCTTTTTTAAACACCGCTCTCAGCCATTTAAAACACTTCATAATTATGCGCACAATATCCAGCCTCGCTACTCTGTTTACTTCCTGATGACAATCCACCAATCCTGTCGCGGCTTTGCTAACTTGGCCTATCGCAGCGCGGTCTTTCTCCGGTCGGCCAATCACGTCGCGACCCTGTCTGACGTCTTTGCTAGCTGGCCTATCACAGCGCGGTCTTTCTCCGGTCGGCCAATCACGTCGCGACACTTTCTGACGTCACTTTTCTCCGCTTCGCAGCAGCACCCCTCCTTTCTCAACTCGTCTCCCGGTTATGCATGCGTCCCATTCATACACCGAAAAATGACTACTTCCGACCAAGCGGTCACTTCTCTCGACTGTACGTCCACAGTCTATATGTAATTGTCAACACAACTGACGAAATGTCGTCTCTCTGATAGGTTGCTTACACACACAGTAACTTCCGACCAGCGTCCGTTACTCACGCACTCACTCTTACGGTCCCCCTATCTCGGTCTTTCGGGTGATCAATGGTACCTCATGACCCCCTTCACACTAGTTGACAATTACTCTGGGTGTCCGATACACCCGAACCACTTAAGCTCTCCTTGAACTTAAGATTTCCACCGGTTGCGCGCGCTCACAACCTGTTCCACAGTCACTCTACAGACATTCAACTCCGCCAGACATTACAACATAGATACAATACAAAACACCGCAATCTAACACGCATAACCCTTTATACTCACTCTCGACCGATACTGCTGCTTTTTCTGTCTCACGTCATCCGGATCTTCTTCAGCGGGCGGTTCTTCCGATCCTCGATCTCTAGGGGCCTTGGGGTAAGCTAACCTGGCCTAGGTCACCGTCCTCAAGAAGGCAACCATCCTCTATAGCTACCAACTGAAAGGGCGAGATTTTGATCGATACCTCATCACTATTGATCCAAACCTCGATCTGGTCGACTGAACCTTTGTTGCCTGTCTTGGAGGAAGAAAGTGCCCCTGTTACCAAACCAGTTCACCCAATAAAGGACTCTGCTCCCAAAGATCACAAACAACTTCTAGCTTTCAAAAGTTTATTGTAAAGATATGATAAGTTGCAAATACAGGCATCTCAGAATGAGATTCACGAGATACACAGGTCCAATTACATACATGTGCTCTCGGAAAGCCCTCAGACGAGCAACGGAAATCACTAACACAAGTTCTAAGAATAATAAAGCTATCAGCATTGACGCATATCTCTCCTTCATTTAGGTTGGAGGAAAACGCACAGGTTAGGCTGTCCCTACCCTGCTCTAGATGGTATCCCTACTTAACCAAGTCCCAACCTAACAAAGGTGTCAGCAGTGAATGACCCCCAAGGGAAGTCACTCACTCTAAGTCTCTTGGTGAAAACCTATAGTTCTCCAGTCATGACCCCTCTCTGCCTACCCATCCGCTCTCTAAAGGGTCCTCAGGTATCTGCTCTAACTCCACCCAGGGGTGCTGTCCCTAATACAAAACAGTCAACAACATTTGAGACGCCCCTTGCGAGACGCCCCTCACGTGGTGTAGCTTCTGGCTTTTTCCATGATGCTTTGTATTGGGCCTCATACGTTAGAGTTGACCTTGCTTCTCAGACTCTTCTCCGGCCCGCTGATACCCCTTAAACATTCCAGAACCCTCCTCCATGTCTGGGCCGTCTACTGAACAGACCTCTATTCATTCATTTATAATTGGATCCCCCCTTTCCTTGCAGACAGACATCTGCAGCCAAGAACCCAACTCTCATAGACTTCCAAAAAGGCTTGCAACATTTCTTGGCCCAGACATGTACGTGTAAATCAATGTTAAAACATTTCAGGCCTACAATATTTCTCATCATGATTATAGCATTCAACTTCTTCATTAATTAAAACATGTTAATACTCTTATTCTATTATTCAGTAAACATCTCTAAAAATCATGGCCCATTTAATGCAATGACCAAAACATTAATACAATCCATGTCGTGAAAAGAAACACCTTCCCTTTTAGCTCTGGCCCTGAGGCCTACCACATTCTGCGTTTAACCACATACCATCTTACATTTTAACAGCTACACGACATGGATTCAGAAATAATCACATCTACTAAAATCATATAGTGTCACACATTTCTGTATTAGTTCCACTTCTACTTAAATCTCTATATTAGCTATACATTCAGAATATAATTACAGATACTATTAGCACTCATGGCATTTCTCCTCATGATTCGTGCTTACTACAGGTAAGTGTGATGTACTCATACATTTAGGTCAGTTTGCGCTCTCTCACATATCAGTTATAACAGTAAATCTCAATCCTGATAATCAGTAGTGGCCGGCATGTCTCACGGGAGGGGGGTAGGGGCGGAAGGTTGTACGGGGAGGGTGTATTGTGGGGAAGGTAACGCAGGAGGTTAATTACAAAAAAGAATAATAATGTAAACGTACCTTGAGACCGGTCCCGCGTCTTCAGCTCCTGCTCTCCAGCCTCTGACAGAAGCAGGAAGCAGACAGCCATCCCCTAAGTAAATCACAACGCTGACGGCACCCAGACAGGGGCTTAATGGGTGGACATGTTCCCGATGCAGGCTGAGAATGACTGGTTTGGGTGGCCCGAGAGGGCCGACCAAACAGTCTTTGGTACTCAGGAGTGGGCGCACCTCTCCTCCCCTGCCCTGCTCGGAGAGCAGAGCAGCAACACCCACCCACCTACCCACCCAAAACTCAAACATAAAATGGTAATAACTTAAAGTTTTTACCATTTTATGTTTCTGGTTCTCGACGTCCCCTGACTGGAGTCAGATGAGGGACGGCTACGGAGCAGCTCTCCTGTGGACGATCAGACCTAAGGTGTTTTGGGCCTGCGGCAGAGCAGTGCTATGATACAACTGCTGATGACAGCCCAAGGTGAAGGCACCAGGGATGCTGCTGATCCCACTGGGCCACGCTCCTGAAGGTAAAATATTGGCGGGCCTGGGGGAGTGTGTAATTGTTTATAACATGGCTCAGTGGGCGCTGCTTCAGCCGAGGTGGCGTGGCTCCATCATCTCTGAGGACAGGGTCGTGACTGAAGTCCCAGACATTGGCAACTGGTGTTTTGAGTGGGTTTTGCAGTAGGTAGAGGCTGCGAGGGGGTGACACCTGCTGGATTGCCCTGCACGGTGGACTGTGCTGCCTGGGGGTCTCCAGGCCACCCACTATCAACAGAGGCCCCAGAAGGAGGGTAGAGCTGGGTGAGGTAATTGCCTGCATTATTGTGGAGGGGGAAGAAATACCCCCTTCTGCCATCGGAGTAGAGGGGTGCTCCCAGGTGAGACTGAGTTGTGCGTTGTGCAAGAGCTCCTGGATAGTGCTCTGTCAATGGGGAGCAGGAGAGTGTGCGTCCCCATTTGATGTACTGGGTACTGACTGTTGGCAATTAACTCAGTAAACTCAGGGGTCTGGGCAGTGGTTAATTCCTATCATTGAGGCTCTGGAGTGGGCTTCCGCTGGAGTGGGGCGAATGGGCCCTGAGTTAGGTTGCGCAGGGGCACATTATTGATGAGCACAGATAGCAAAAGATAAGCCCGTCAAGGCTATGCAGGTCACCACAATATGACAATTATGTCCTCACTGCCTTTAGAATGTTCCATTTGGGAGCAAACCAAGCAGGACCCTCCTGTGGAACGGGGGGCACTGACCATAGCTGACATCTTGGCACAAATAAAAGGTTCCCATTATGCCAAGCTGATGAGAATTGACACAGTGGCCATTGAGGTGGGCCTGCTCCGTGCAGACTTTTATAACATATCAGGGAGGGTCTCTGAGGCTGAAGGGCATTTCACAGAACTACAGCAGGAAAAAGCCACTGAAAAATCCAGTAGCTGAGTTCCAATCGCTCTCAATATGAATGGAGGACATGATTGAAGATGCAGAGAGGCACTCCAGAAGAAACAGCCTCAGTTTCAAGGGCTTGCATGAACGAGAGGAGGAGCAATCTGCAGAGGTGTTCCTAGAACTCTCTAAAGACTTCACTATAGAGCATGCCCATCACATGTTGGTGCCTGCTCCGGGGCTAGAGGTGCCTTGTGCCATTATTGCCCGACTATATAACTTCAGGGATCGAGACATGATGTTGCAACATGTCTGAGTCCATGTTGTGCCCCTGTTTTCCAGCCTACTCTCAAAAGTTGCAGGAACTTACTCCACACAGACTTTATGCCAACTAAAAACCGCCTGTGCAAGCGTGACCTCCGCAACAGCCTTATGTTCCCTGTGAAGCTGGGAGTACAACATGAGGGTAAAATGTATTTCTTTCTCACCACTGAGGAAGGAAATGACTGGCTTGATATGCTGGGTGGAGTTCCACAGAGACCACCCTCGAACCTAAAGACAGTTGCTAGTGGTGCTAGCACACGGACAACAAGATAATGCAGACATGCAGCAGATTCCTTGATTACAGTCTGGTGCTCAACAACTGGGATGATCCCGGTGGAACTTTAGAGGACTCCGATTGTGTGCTGGAAACTTGTGAGTCATTTAAGGCCCACAGTGAGGTCCGTGACTATCCGAGCGATTGTACTTATCTGGGCTAGAGGGCTCATTGGGAAGAGATGGACCTGTGGTTCTTAGTTTTCTGTATTTTT
Source organism: Lissotriton helveticus (assembly GCF_964261635.1). Classification (NCBI taxonomy): domain Eukaryota; kingdom Metazoa; phylum Chordata; class Amphibia; order Caudata; family Salamandridae; genus Lissotriton; species Lissotriton helveticus. The sequence goes on from NC_136068.1 coordinate 614,612,287, forward strand.
CTGTACTTTAACACATATTTCTCTTTGCAGCCCTGTCTCTTGTGTTTATTGAGATTGTATTGAGGAGTTCTCCTTGGCCCTATTTTCGTAAATATTCTGGTGTGGGGGTATTAGTCAATGTTCACTACTTTTTTATTGTTATTGCTTCCTTTGCTTCATATATGTGATTCACAGGATTTTCACTAGCGGGAGACCACGGTGGGTTGCAGTGCTGTTGGGGTGGTTTGAGCGCCTCTGGTATGTCCATCCTGGTAGGCTGTCGGCTAGATGCAGTTAGAGAAGTTGAGGCCAAGGCCTCAAAGGGGGGATGGGGCGGTGGGTGTTAAGTGTTGACCAGGGCCAGTCTTGATGAGGGATATTGGGTGTGTTACTGAATGGAGTTGGCCATATAATACACGAATAAGGTGAATGGTACGTTGCATGAGTGAGGGAGTTTATGAGTGGTAGGCTGTGGACCTGGGCATGCATTTTCAACTGGCACTATGACCACTTCCTGGAAGTTTTTAACATGGAACATTCAGGGTTTTGGACAATCCATCAAAAGACACAGAGTTCATTCCTACCTTAGGTGCTATAGGGTTTCCTTGACATTCTTGCAGGAATCTCACACATGGGGGATTGTATCAAACAGTTGAGACAGAAGTGGCAGGGGCAAATTTGTAGGACCTCCACCTTCTGCACAGCTAGAAGGGCACTGATGTAGGTCATGCCTGTAACCTCCTTTGTGGCTCAAGTTGTGAAACTATATCCCGTTGGGAGGTATATGTAGGAAGGTGGATACCTGACTATGATTACCCCTGATTTTTTGCCTTGTGTTTAGCTGTTTTTCGACTTAGTTGGCCTGGGATCCTGCTAATCAGGGCCCCAGGCTATCTGGTCTCTCTTTAAATGGACTCCATGTACTATAGGTACATCACCAATTTGGTACTGGACACCTTATCAGCCCCTGTACAGTGCACTATAGGTGCCCAGGGCATAGGTGCATCCAAGGCCTACCAGGGGCTGCAGCATATCTTTTGCCACCCCTGGCTGGTACTTAAATCGACACAACTGGCTGTTCACACAGCTGGGGCAAGGTGGTGTACTCACCCCTTGCTTAGATATAGTATACCTATGTCTAAACCTATATCTGGACACATATGCACCTAAAAGTCACTACTATGGCAGGCCTTTACAATCCTGGAGGCAGAGTGCTTGGTTTTATGTGAGATGGTGCTCTAGCATGAGCTGAGCCTGTCTGCAGTGTTCGGAACCATTTCCTTACTGCTGTTCCAGTGATACTGCCATACCATATACTCTTAAGTGCATTATAATCCTCGCGGTTAATGCTAACTTTGGTTTGGCTTTATCAAAGCATGTCGTGTTTGGTGTCATACACTTTGGAATACTACCCCCTCGCCAGTTCTGGTGACGGGGGTAGCATTCCACCCTTCTAGAGGGAGAAGACATGTTACTTTACTTAAAACGCGGTTAATCCTAACCAGAGTCTCAGCATCACAAAATGGATGCTGCTGCCCCGACACAAGTCTGACCTCCTGCTGCTGACCGAAACTTGGCAGGGGATGCCTGGACAAAGGGTTTCCTGTCACAGGGAGGTGTTACACCACCCCAGACATGAGATAGTGGATTGGAGCAGGGAGGGTTGAAAGAAACTAGACACTGCCTGGGGCACACAAGGTGTCCCATGCAAAATCCAGTCAAACCGGTTCTGGGGCACTCCAGCCCCAGCTCTGGCGCGAAACTGGACAAAGGGAAAGGGGTGTAACCACCCCCTTCCTGGGTCCCACCCATAGGAGGGACCTAGCAGGTAATCCAGCCCCTTGATGATTTGGAATAAAAGTAGGAGCTGTGCAGATGCACATCAGATTATCCTGACTGAAACTTATGAAACGAAACTCTGGACCCTTTGACATCCCACTCGACGTGGAAGACTGAAGAATCTCCCTTGTGGTCAAGGAGTGACCACCCTGTGCAAACAGGCACCATCCAGCACCTCGACGTTTGCTTTGTTGCAGTTCCTGCCGGAACTTGAGTGACAGAGATCAACAAGACCCAGCGTGCCTGCCTTTTAACAGCCCGATCCACAGTCCCCGCAGAGCTGAGACCTGTGGAGGCGACCTGAAGCGTGGGGCCGGCCATCTTGGAAAAACTATGAAGCACTGACCGTGCAGCATACGAGGCTCTCTCGAAGCTGTGCATTGGGATCTGAGAAGCTCCAGCCCCGAGCAGCTTTTGTACCGAAGCTCACCCCTCCACACTCCTCGAGTGCTGCGTGGGGCCCTTTTGCATTTTTCTGCTTGACGCGTTGGTCCGGTCGCTTGCCCGTTGGCTAGTGGCCCCAGTGCCGATGAACCTTTGAATTTGCTCTGCTAGTCTGGTTGCTCCTGACTGGCCCTCACTCCCCTGAAAAGGAGCACCCGCTCAGACCTTGCTGGTCCGAGTAAGAAGCGATCTTTGAATCCTGTGTGGGTTGCATTTGCCAAGGTCTGTTGACTCTGATCTTGAAGTCGACACCACCGATTGCGAGAACCTTTGTGGGACAGCTCGTGATTCACTCCAGGACATCCTCGGTGCCCCAGAGACCACGTGGCAGTGGAGACAAACTTCACAACAAGCACCTGATTGCGCCTGACATTGCCTGGTTCCTTCCTGGTTCCTTCCTGGTCACTGGCTAGTGACCCAGACTCTGTCCCCTCTGCTTTCAGGTACTCTACATCTTTGATCTACCCTTGTATCACACCGGACACTTCTCATCTGGACGCCTGCAGCATCTTCATCTCCAGGCACCATAGATCTTCATGACGAAACCCGACACATCTTTGCACCTGTGCACCCGCTTCCTGTGGGTGAGGTAACTCTTGAACGCCGGTGCTCCTGTAGTGGTTTACACCTCTAGTGTCTAAGTCTAAAGTTTTGTCCTTCTAGTCCAGTCGGAAGACTCTTAAAACTGTAACTCAATAACTTTTACGCACCATTGACTTTGCATTGGTGCATGCGTGTGCTTTCAGCACTGCACCGGAATCCCGCGGGCTACTCCCGTCCTAACTGCTGTTAGTCCAGTGTAGTCCAAGCGATTTCCAAGGCCCTAGGCCTTACCCCTGATTGATTAGTGATACTTATACCACTTTTTTGATATATGGTTTGAGTGGCCACCAGCCTCATCCATAATTGTGCAACTTGTATATGTTATACTGTGCTTTTGTTTAAACGCTTGTGCTTCATTGCTCATAAAGAGTAGTGGGGATTATTCTGAGAATAAATACATATATTTTTATAATATATAACTTGTGTGGTGTCCTTTCATTTGATATTACAGGATTGCATATGGTAAAACAGCTGGCTTCACATGTCCTCTTGAGTTAAGCCTTTAGGCTGCTTAGTCCATGCTACCTCTAGGATAGCTCGTCTTTAAGGTTGACTTACAACCACCACCATAAGGGATTGTTTGGACTGATATAAGGTGCCCCCAGAATTGGAGACATCATACATCAGGCCAATTTCTCACAGTATGTGATTGTCTCTGGTGTGCTAGGTGCTAGAGACATATGTTTTGTGAATGTATATGTCCCTAGCATGGATGACGCTGACTTCTTTGGGTCAGTATTTGTGTGCGGCCGTGGATCACATTGGTCCTGAGGAACATTTGACTGGTGATCTGAATTGTGTGCTGGAGGGTAACTTGGGCTCTCCCCACGGGCTGACTCTAATCCCACAATGATGAGTGCACTGTGGGAGGTTATGGGAGGGCTGGGGTTGAAAGATTTGTGGAGGGTTTATTTCCCTCAGGGAAAAACATATCGCTTTGTGCCTGCAACAGGTATGCATTGCCGCTTAGGCTATTGCTTGCTGTCTGGTTCCCTGATCCAGTTTGTAAATGATGTTTCTTATGTGGTGCAGTATCTATATGATTATTCCTCCCTCTTGCTTAAATTTCGGGTGGGCAGAGAAGCACCCAGAGTGCCGCTGTGGAGGCTGAGTGTCGAGGAGATGTCAGACCCGATCTTTGCACATGCGTTAGCTGAGGTACTAAAAGATCATTATTTTGATGAGAACTGGGGGAGTACGGTGGTGAGAGCCACAGAATGGAATGCTATGAAGGTGGTTTTACGTGGGGAGTGTCTGGAGGTGTCATATGGAATGAAAGGTGTTGCTTGTATAGTGCATCTGTCACTCCTAACGGAGTCTCCTGGCGCTATAAATGACAAAGATCAATTGTGTAGATTGTGACCTAAATTAGGGCCAGGCAGCAGGCATCATATCGTGTGAAGCAACAACTATCCAGGTCACTAGATCACCTGGAAAACAAACTTAGTGTCCTGGAGGAGTGTATAGTTGAGCAGCTGCAGAAGTTGGGTGAGTGGAAGGAGTGTAAATGACATTTGTTAGAAACGTGGGTTTGACCTGGATAACTTTGTCCTCACCAGTTATAGACAATGCCTCCACATGGAAAGGGATAAGGCTAGCAGGATTGTTGCCATGCTCCTTCGCAGGGAAACATGGTGCCCCCCGTGGTGGGAATTGGGCATGTTTTGAGGAAGGTGATATTTACACAGCCGGGTATAATAGAGATATTCACAGTGCATCTACAGAAGGTTTATACGACGCTGTCCGACTGCATGCCGCTGGCGGGAGATGCATACCTAGCTGGTCTGCAAATGGCCTCCTTTGTGAGGGGTTATTAGGCTAGTTTGGACTCACCCATATCCAGAGAGGAAAAATTGGTAGCGATATGGGCTCTGAAGAGAGCTAAGGCCCCAGGAGGGGATGGCCTGATGGCTGAGCTGTACCAACGTAGGACAGGAGGGTTGCGGACCGACTATTAGAGGTATACAATGAGGCCTACGGAGTGGGCTGCTACCAGCCTCTATAACCAAGGTCTCATTGTCATGTTGCCTAAACCAGAAAAGGATGCTACAGAGGTGACATGCTACCTCTCCCTTTCGAACCTCAGCGTAGATGTACATATCCTCAATAAAATCTTAGTGTCTCGTGTGCTTGAGCACCTGCCACATCTGGTACATGAGGACCAATGTGGCTTTGTACCTCACAGGCACACCCTATGTAACTTAAGGAGGCTGTCATTGGTCATGCATGTCCCTGTTCTGGAAGATAACCAGTATGTACTAGCGCTGCTTGATACAGAACAGCTGAATAGACTTTAGCAATGTGCCAGTTACTTGACAAAGAGATGTGCCCTAGTAGAGTCTAACCGTGAGGGACGGTGGAGGGTGTTCAGAACTTTTCACAATGCTGATTTCTTGTGATAAATTTGTCATGTTTTTCAAATTAGTCATGTAAAAATAAAACACTGTGCATTCCTGCTTGTGAACTTATAAACAATGGTGCAAAGTGACTGTATAACTTGCATTGTATGAATTACTCACAGAAATGGTATTCAGGGAATATACAGGGCATCAGTCTGGCATGTCATTGCCAACACATGTGCTGACTAGTTTGTTTGTCCAGCTGGCCATACCATACCAATGACATTGTATCCATGAATTGAGGCCTACTGGGGCTCCATAGGCATAACACCAGTGACATTTGCACCCTGTTCTCCAGAGAACCACATTGCACTGAGATCTGAAGTCTGACATCTAATTTACATTTACAAAGACATATGACCAGGACCCTGTCATGTGCACATCCACACTGACAAAGTGCAACAGTCAAGAAGTCTGGTAATGATTTGTACAGCACCATGGATCAATAGAGTAGCAGGCCTACATTCCAGCAGAATCCTCAGCATCAGTGTAATTATAACTCTGTCACTCCATTTCACGTAGTTATGACATGGATTACTCTGGGGGAGGCTGAGGCACCCCTAATACTGGATTACAATAGCCATACCTGAGGTCAATGTAGATAATATCTTATTTATCAATAATAATGAAAATATACAACCACCCTTACCGGAACACTTGTTGGGATGTCTTTTTCCACTTAAATTGCTTAGCATCATGATGTGGATACACTTTGGAATATCACTACCACATTTCCAGCATCTATCATTGGCAAAATGGTTAGAATGGGATGACTACCATGATGCTGCTGTCCTCCATGTTTCAACGATTTTGTTTTTGAATTGATACACACAGATCGGGACAGGTAGGTCTCACCAAACAATTTAAGTGTTGATCAAGTGTTGTTGCAGCCCGCAAAGAATATAAAAACGCGATTGTCCTGGCCAAGATCACACATATTTCAGAAAGAATCCTCTCTGCCCATAGAAAATCTAAGGAAATTTTTAAAATTCTGAACGACCTCTCTTCGGATGACAGAATTCTTCCAGCTCAGGCCCCCACACAAGAGACATGCAACGCGTTGAACACCTTCTTTATCGAGAAAATTGTAGATATCAAGAATACCATCTCTCTCTCCACTCCAGTCAGTCTGCCGGACCCTGCCTTATCCAACACCCTATCTTTCACTCACTTCCCTGCCATCAGCCCTGGCATCCTTGTAGAACTCACAACCCGTATCAAATCAGGGTCCCCCAACGACTGTTGCCCTCCTTCTGTTCTCAGGGACGTTTTTCTTTCCCTACCACACAGTATCCTCCCCTTCCTGAATGCTTCCCTCAGCACAGGCACGGTGCCCAGCCCCCTTAAAGAGGCCATATTGGTCCCTCTGCTGAATAAAACTGGTGCGGACCCTACCATCCTCTCCAACTATCGCCCCATCTCCCTTCTGCCCTATCTAGCTAAGCTTCTTGAGGCTCACGTAACCACGTGTCATTCAAAATTTATTGAGAGCTCCAGCTTCCTAGAACCCAACCAAGCAGGCTTTAGGCCGGCACATTGTGGTAAATAAATAAATAATACCCTATTTTTGACTAGACTTATAGCATAACAGATAGCTCAATAAATAAGAGTCAAGATTCGAGGTAGTAGGAGTTTCTGCAGGTTTATTACAGCATAAGGACAGGATCAGGACAACCTGCATAGGAACAGAATGACAGGGCCCAGCAGGACAACTGGGGCCCATCAGGGGAAAAGAGGCCCAGCAGCTGCTGGGGCTAGGTCTGGGATGAGCGCGCTAACATTTAATAACAAAACATTGACTTATATACATAGCGCGAACACATAGCATTACATTGCAGTAGGCGTAACGGTGGGTGGAGCAGAAGGCGTGACGCGTAGCAGTCGCGAAAGATAACAGTAAAAAGAGGTGTAACTGGGAGTATACATAGACATGTGATGCGAACGTAACAGAATATGTCATGAATGGGCGGAAACATAGGAGGGGGCTACCTAAGGAGCCGGGACCTCTAACCTAATGGTGCGCGAAAACTGGCAATGACGTATTACTAGGAGAAGCTGGGGGCTACGAACTCTGTGCTAGGAGCAGAGACTAGAGTCTGGAGGGTCGGAGCGACATGTACCTAAACCCTATCTGGTATCTGATGTTTAGGGAACATGTTGATATGAACTAGAAGTCATGAGGGGAGAGGCTAACTTGACTCTAAGACTGGACCATGCATTATTCTACATGTAGTGCGTGATGAAGAATACTAAATGACCATTAAATACAGTATTTCTCTAACGTGGAGCCGAGTAGGCTAGACAATGACGGAAACTATTGATGCAGTTCAGTAGCTTAGGAATGCAGAAGAGGAGGACTGAACTGATAGCTGGAACTATAACATACTTTTGGCAGACTCAGAGGCAGAGCCAAGCTGCACCGGGCACTGCGAGGCAGGAAGTAAGTGAAGGGTCGAGGATACAGGTGGGGGCTGTATCGCTCCTCAGCGAGGCTTTCAGGAGACAGGAGCTGAATCCAGGGTCCGGGCCCTTTTGAGGCCTAGAAACGGGGATTTTATAATGGAATAACGTGCACACTGAGAAACGTGGCAACATTACTTTACATAGGCCTGATATTCGTAGTATTCACGAGGACTGGAAACTAACATACCAGAGGTGGACACAACTGTAATTGCGTCATTAATCGGACATGGGGAATAACATATGCATATTGGTCATGCACACATAACATATGATGGATGAGGCGTAGGGACACAGAACATGGCAAAATTTACTTTTCCACATTCCCTCCTTGTCACTACGTTTCCATCAGGAAACATCAATTTTCATGATACCATCTATCATTTCATACAGTACCATTTGCTCGTCTCGAATTGTCTTGGAACGGGATTTAGAACGGGGCTTGGGACTAGGAATACAAGAGGTAGCACACATGCTGCAAATCGCAGGGCCACATTGTATACAGAGGCAGCAGCTGAATATGATCGCTACTGCAATACCTAGGAAGGACAGGACTTTCCATCCCCATGCGGAAATTATATTCCAGAACCAACCGGACCATGTCCAGGTGCCTGGATCTTGATGTAACAGATGGGCAATTTTATGGAGTCTGGTTATAGCTGAATAAACAGACGGCGCGTTATTTGGAATGAAAATGCAGCAACTAGATCCGATGACTCTACAGGCCCCGCCCCTATCAGCCAGTATGACGTCAAGGACGAGACGATTTTGCAAAACGACAAATCTCATAGCAGATTGTTCTTCGGTTAGGTTACCTAGAGCAGAGGCAGTCTCATTAACTACAGCTTCAAGGGTTCTTGTTAACCTACGGATCAGTTTACTATTCTGGACAGGTCCTACAAAGAAGAAGAAACCTTTATTGAAATCTGTATACTGTTCTAGAGTAGTTTCAGTATAATCGACAATTGGGGACTCCCTTCTATGTCTAATGTGTACTAGATGTGTGTTTCTGTGATAATCAGATGGGGCTAGGAAAACAGGTGGCAGTAGGAAGGCAATGTAACAGGTTCCCTCCCAATCGAGGGGCAGACGGACATATGCAGTTTGACCACAAATAAAATAAGAATGACGTGAAGCTTTGAAAACAGATTTCCCACTGTCACTATACTGAATAACAGTAGTACATTCACTATGACCTATGTGTATAGAACCATAACTTTGGACACATAATTCGCCTTTGACTGGTAGTACTGAAATAGCAGGTAAGTCTGGAGTAGTATCAGACTGAACATTCAGGACCATGAAATTCGACGAATAATTACCTAAATTATATACTTCGTTTTCTAGATCTAAACCTGTCCTGTGGGGAAAACCTTGCTTGTCTGGAAAACATGTACTGTTAAGAAAAGACATATCTGTTGAGGACGACGTTAACGTGGACCATGCTCCACACGAACCATTATGTGAGAATGGATAAGGAAACAGTGGCAGAACTCCCTTCGGTGTCTGGAAAGGGGGGAGTCGACCACACACCCAACAATTAGTGGCATTGCTGGTCTGGTGTGAATAATGTAACATACGGATGAATGTGTTATTACGCATTGCGAGGCGGTATGAATATTCGTGAGGAGGCAGATCACTAAACGTGTGCTCTACTGTAGCATTAGCAGACATATTTACATGAGGAACTGGTAAATACAGGAAAAATGCGTAGCTGGTGCAGGAAATCATTATGCTGAGAAATAATATGAAACTCAGAAAAACGATACATTGAAGTGAACTTCGACTGACTCTCTCACTATGGGGGTCTATTTTATACATGTCAGAAACAATTTAACCGTTTCACCTAGGGGAGGACTTATACAATCAAACTGGCTGACTTATTAGACCTGAGCTTTAACTTATACTCCTGTTGCGGAGTTTTCTCTAACAAGGGAGGGGTTGTAATAATGTCCGGTGCGGGACAGTCCTTTAAAACAATGTTCTGGCAATCCTTTGAATCCTGGGAAATGTTCTTGGAAATGTTTTTGAAGACTGGCTTTGGTCCTTTGAAAAGTTTTACATGAGAAAGGTGTACCCACCCCTTCCTGCCTTCCAACTTGACGGCAGTTCGGGTGGTCAAGAGGACCTGACGTGGCTCCTTCCAACGTGGTTCCAGCGGACTTGATCTGTCAAAATTTCTGATCATCACCAAGGAACCTGGAACGATCTCGTGCGGTGCCACCTCGGTATTGTCTGGAAATGCGGCGGCAACCTGTGAACGACATGAGTTGAGGGCAGACATCAAGGAAGCTAGGTAATCTGTCAGCATATTACATGAAACATCGGTAATACTTCGGGGTCTAGGAGTACCCCACATGTTAGGGGGGCGGCCGAATACGACCTCATACGGGGACAGACCTGATCTGGAATGTGCGACCATACGCATGTAAAACAGAGCGACTGGCAAAGCTACTAACCAGTCTACACCTTTGTCCTTACAGACTTTTGAAATGCGGATTTTCAGAGTCTGATTATGTCTCTCTACGAGACCGGCTGCTTCAGGATGGCGTACACAATGAAACTTCCACTGGTACCCTAACAACAGGGAAACGTGTCTCATGAGTTCTGAGGAGAATGGCTGACCGTTATCAGAATATACGACTCTAGGGAGTCCGTATCTAGGGAAAAATTCACGAACCAACTGCTTGGCAGTGGTCGCGGCTGTGTAATCTGGGACTGGATATGCTTCTGTCCACCTGGACAAAGCGCATACTACTACAAGGACATACTTGAAACCTCGACATCGCTCCATTTGAATATAATCCATCTGGAGGACCTCAAAAGGGTGGTCAGGGGGCTGGAAACCACCTTGTTCCACCGGGACACTTTTACCTGGATTAAACTGACAACATATCATACAGGTACGGACTTTCTGCTTGGCTGCAGCTCGTAAATGCTTGTTGAACCAAATGTTCTGGATACTGTCTAACATAGCTTTTTCTCCTAAATGTGCTGGACTATGTGCGGTATTGATAATGACTTGAACCATAGAATCGGGGAGAAACCATGTGGCTCTACCCTTCGTTAACCATCCTTGATCTGTCTGGACCCCTCCTTGTTCAGACCATTTCTTGATTTCATCGGGGGTAGCATGTAACTGAATATCTATGACATCTTGTGTAGGGTCCTTAACTGTCATGCATGTAATCAGATCTGGAGTATGTGTCATGTTTACTGGAATGTCTGGAGTCTGTGCTGTAAGCTTGGCTGTGCGGTCTGCTAGATCATTACCTTGGGAAATAATGTCAGTGACTTTCGTATGTGCTTTGCATTTCATGATAGCAATAGATGTCGGTAAATGTATGGCATCTAACAGGGCTTGAATAAGGAGACCATGCTGAATCTTGGTTCCATGAGAAGTCATGAAACCTCTCTCCTGCCAGAGCACTCCGAAGTCGTGTACAACTCCGAATGCGTAACGTGAATCTGTGTAAACATTAACTTTCAGGTTCTTGGCGTGTATACAGGCTTGTGTCAGAGCAACTAGCTCTGCTGCTTGAGCGGACAGAGTATCAATACGGTGTGTTTCAATAACTTCAGTGTCAGTAGTCACTGCATACGCAGCGACTAGTTCTCCTGTACTAGTTCTCATACATGAACCATCCACATAAAGTGTCAGGTCAGGATCTGGTAACGGAATGTCTGTCAGGTCTTGTCTTGGCTTTGTCGTAATGTTAACTACTTCCACACAATCATGTGGGTCTGGATTTGAATTAACTGATGGTAACAGTGTAGCAGGATTCAGAACGTTGCAGCGTCTAATTTCTATGTGTGGCTGGAACAGTGTCAATTCATAACCTGTTAAACGTGCAATTGTCAAGTGCTGAGTTTGTGTTCGGTTTAAAAGAACTTCTACTGAATGTGGAACTTGTACTGTCAGGGAATGTCCTAAAACTATGGAATCACTTTGTCTGATAGCTAGTGCTGTGGCTGCAACTGACTTGAGGCACGCAGGCAACGCCTGGGCGACTGGATCTAATGTGCTCGAAAAATAAGCACAGGGCTTGTATTGACCTGCTTGATCTTGTGTGAGAACAGATAATGCTGTACCTTCACGTTCTGTAACGAAAAGTGTAAAAGGCTTACTGTAGTTCGGTGTAGCTAGAACTGGAGCTTGACATAGGGCTTTCTTTAACTCGTTGAAACTAAGTGTATGTTCAGATGTCCAAGGGAGGACAGTCGATACGGCTGCCTCCTGTGTCGTTAACTGTATCAGTGGCTTGGCTAGAAATGCATACTGGGGAATCCATTGTCTACAATAAGAAGTAAGGCCGATAAAGGCACGTACCTCCTTCTGGGTTCTGGGCTGGGGAAGACTCGCTATTAACTGGATACGGTCGGGTGTCAACTGCCTACCCCTCTTGGACAGCAAGTGTCCTAAGTATACCACTTGCTGGACACAAAATTGAAGCTTCGAAGGTGACACCTTGTGCCCCATCTCGGCTAGAAAATACAGAACTGTAAGTGATGCTCGCTCGCAAGCACGTTCAGAACGGGCTGTGATCAGTAGATCATCGACATACTGGAGCAGGGCAGTGTCAGTTGGCATGTGAATATTGTCTAGTTGTCTCTTGAGTGCTTGACTGTAAATACTAGGGCTTTCTGTGAAACCTTGAGGAGCGCGTGTAAACATATAGCTCCTTCCATTTAAACAAAATCCGAAAAGAAACTGGCTGTCTGGATGAATTGGAACACTAAAAAATGCATTCTTGAGGTCAATGACAGTGAAAAACATGGCTTCGGAATCAATGGCTGTTAACAGGGAAGAGATGTCTGGAACAACTGGGTACTGAGGAATTATACATTTATTAAGCTCTCGTAAATCAATCACTAATCGATATACTGGGGGTGCATTTGGATCAGTACGTTTCATGACTGGAATGATCGGAGAATTGCATACATTGGAGTCAGTTTCTACAACTACTCCTTGAGCCATGAGCTCGTCAATAATTTTGGATAAGGCTGCTACAGCCTCAGGTGGCAATCTGTACTGTCTGATTCGGGGTAACACTACACCTGGCTTGAGAGTCACACGATGGGGTGTGATTTGCATGTAACCTACATCAGTTGGACCTTGCGCCCATAAATGCTGCGGAACATTAGACAATCTTGAATCAAAATCTCGTAACACATAGTGACCCTTAAAGTCACGTAGGAACAGACGTATTCCCTCTGGGGAACAGCAAATAACTGCACCTAACTCTTTCAGTGTCTTAATACCTAACAGATTTTCTGGACATGACTTAGTAAGTAACAGATCAGTAGTACGGGACAATGGACCTACTTCTAGAGTAACTGGCTTTGATATCTCATTAACGATGGGTTTTCCTGAAAATCCAAGGGAAACATTTCTTGAGCCTGAGAGCGGAGCCCCTGGAACTTCGGCATGACTAATTGTGGTCCTACTTGCCCCTGTATCGATCAAAAATTTTCTGTCTTTCCCTAATACTTGGCTGTGAACATAGGGACCTTCTTGATCTACAGGTATCTCGATGAGAGGCAAGCCTACCTCCCTCTCTAGGCTGTTTCATGAATATGACTGGTACTCTGGATACTCAGACTGTGCATACTGGTACATCTGCGATGTAACATGCTGTGTTGCAGCAATAGGCTGCGGTACTGTAACTGTCTGTTGTGCATTCTGTGGCTGAGGAATCTGTGAAACTTGTTCTTGTCTAGGCGGACGTGGTCTTTCTTTAGTCTTACCAGTAGCTATATTATGTTTCAGAACTGCACACTCGTTTATAAAATGACCTGGCTGTTTACAATAATTGCAGTTCCCTTTAACGGGAGCTGCAGGATGACTGGCTTGATTCGGACCCCTCTTCTGACTGTCTTGAGGAACAGATTGTGCAACTAGCACTTTCATTTTCGTGTCTTTCATACGTTTTCTCTCGTGTTCTTGCTCTTCTCTGATTCTATTCTGGTGATACTGGAGCATCTGGAGCATCTGGGACGGAGTATTTGCTTGCCAGGTGCTTTCGACTTTCAAAACTCGGTTTTTAATTTGTGGACTTGAATTCTCGACTAATTTGGTAACGAAAAGATGAGGGTATGACTCACTACTTGTCTTGAGGCCACTGTTGATACTAAAACATTTTTCAAACCTGGAATAAAAATCACTAATATCTTCTTCTTGTTTCTGTTTACAGGCTGAGATTGCATCCCAGTCTTCTTTTCTCGTTGTCAATAATCTGGGTAAAACTTGAATCAATAATTCTGGTAATTCTTTACATTTATCTCCAAGACCGGTACCTGGTACTCGTGCCTTGTCTTCAGCTTCTAGAGCTGCCCAATCGATCTTTTTCTCTCCCACCTCCCATTCTTTTTCTTTTAACTTTTCATACACCCCTGCGGGTAACAGGACCTTTAACATTTTAATGATATCTGGGTAAGTGTATTCTCCCATACGGAGCATGTCTTTTAATTCTCTATGGAACCCTGCTGGATCTTTGTCATGACAGGGAATTAATTTCTTCATCTCGAGGAGTTCCATCTTTGTAATCGGAGTGTATACAAACACTCGCTGCATTTCGCCACCCGTTCCTCTAACTGGGTGGACTTCTCGTAACGGATTCTGTCTGTCTATGTAGAATGGTTTACTTTCTGGGGGTGAGACATGAACAAAATGCGGGTTCAAGAACGTTCTATATTTGTGACGCTGTTCTAGAATGACACTAATTAAATCGGTACCTAGACCTCTCCATTTGTACTGGAGTAACTCGTTCAGGACATCATGTAACGGGCCTGGATCAGAGTGCTGACCCTCATACAGAGTAATGAGGTGCTGGATCATATACATACCCACCAGTCGTTGTTCGGCTGGGGGCAGTTTCAGGAACATTTGTGCCACTATTTCGTCTGGAAAAGTGGTAGAATCAGTAATCCATCGGACTGCTGATCGGGCTAGTTCTTGTTCATGCATGGTACTTAACTCACTATAACCGACTCGTGATTTCAGAATGTGATCGGTAGCTTGAAATACTTGTTCTAGAGAACCTTGTTCTGGTGCTGGATGATGAAAAACAGACTTGGGTTCTAGGCGTAAATGGCGATCTGGAAATCTGGATTTTCCTACATACGCTATTCTGGCGGGATTCTCGTTCTCTTCCTCTTCAGGATCAGAGATACTTTCTTTCTCGCTTACTTGTGCTGCTTTACGCTGTTCGTGTAACCTTACTATTTCTTTACGAATTTTCTTGTACATACTCTCCATGGCACTGACGGTCTTGTGCTTACCCTCGGCTATATTATCACTCCACCTTGTCAGGATTCTCATTTCGGCGGGATCTTTAGACGGGTAATCTTGTTCTCTTATTAGACAATTGATCAGGAACTTTAATATCATGAGCTGAATCTCGGCTTTCCTTTGAGACATAATCTCGCCAATACTTTCTGGAGCATCCCCTGTACGGATGAAACGATATATTCTGTCTAGATCTTCTTTCATATTCGGCAAGGTGACTAGATACTCGGTCACTCTCCTTACACGTAAGGAATATAAAACCATAGTATATTCGCCTGGAACTGGATCATAAACACATTCGTTAAGGGCTTGCCTGATTTCTGTAACAGACTTATTACTTTTAGGAGTACGCTGTGATGCTTGAGCATGTAATTCGAGTGCTGATAAACGCTTGTGTGGCGGCGGGGTTTGAGGAGCAGCTCCTCCTGCGGCCCCTAAACTGGAGTCGTCTACTGAGGCTCTACGTCCTGGCAGAGTGGGAAGTGGAACTATAGGCTGGACCGGGGGTACCGTAACAGGTACTCCGGTGTCTGGAGGAACATGAATTACCTGGTTTACAGGGACTGGCGGAGCGCGAACAGGATTGGCATATTCGGGGACTGTGTCGTCCAAATAGGACGAAATAAAAATATCAGCTGCGGTCGGTTTGTGACGTAGCTTGGTCGGAACTAATGGTGGCGGGAAATTACTGGATGCCTCTGGGGTCGCTTTTTGCACACCTTCGGCAAGAAGAGGATACATACCCTTAATAAGGGCATGCCTCTGTCTGTCTGACTGTTCGGTTTTGACTTGTTCACCTATCTCGATTAATTCTCTTTCTTGGGCTCGTTCTTGGGATTCTCTACTTAACTCTGACTTTCTGACTTCCTTTTCCGTTCTTTTATGAGCTTCCTTACGCCATAACTCGATGGCATCTTTCTGTGACTGTCTGGCTTTCTTTTTCCATAATGCTTCTTCTACTCGCATGATACATTCGGCATCCCATGTACCCGATACGGGCCATCTATACTTTTCTTCTAACTGTTTGGTATACTCTACCCACAAATCTAGATACATTATGGCGCTTATGCCATGTTTCTGATACATAAAGTGACCTGGACTGTCCCTAGGCGGGACAGGAACTGCTTCCTCTAACAGACCCTTTCTGGTTTTTAACTGACGTAACTTGGAAAAGAGCGGCATTCTAAACTTGAATCGGAACACAATACAATACACGAAAAACAATAACAATTGGAAAAACAATTCAGGCATACCACGACATTGGAAATACATTAAACAATATCATAACATAACAGTTCGAACAGAATACTACCTGAAAATACTGAAAACAGAAACAGAACAGAATTCTCGAGAACGGAACAGACTAGAGTTGCTGGATGCACTGCTATAACAGTACGGAACATACCGGTCCCATAAAGGAACGCATCAAGACCCGTATCCACCTAGGTGAACACTTCGTTTGTGGGCTTGGGTACCACCAACCCACGGACCAGGAGTCAATTTAGACTGACCCTGTCTAGATACTACCCCAGCAATGGTACTCACCGGGCAATACGGAACGGAAAGCCTCGGACGGGACTGGACTACGACGGACTTCGGACTTCGGACTTCAGTTACGGGTGGGCCTCCGGATACCTCGGACCTTGGACTCTCGGCTTGGGCTCTGGTCGGGACTCGCCGCGTTCCTCCACCGTCTCGTTTGGATGCTGGACCGCCTCCTCCGTCTCCTCCGTGGGCCTGAGGGATACTTGGAGCAGAAATATCTGCCAGTGCACGGTATGGTTCCGTCACGACTGCAGAGGGTCAGGGGGTCGGTGTGGCTTCACCGACGCGTGGGGAAAGGGCAAGTCCCTGTTCGGGCGCCATTATGTGGTAAATAAATAAATAATACCCTATTTTTGACTAGACTTATAGCATAACAGATAGCTCAATAAATAAGAGTCAAGATTCGAGGTAGTAGGAGTTTCTGCAGGTTTATTACAGCATAAGGACAGGATCAGGACAACCTGCATAGGAACAGAATGACAGGGCCCAGCAGGACAACTGGGGCCCATCAGGGGAAAAGAGGCCCAGCAGCTGCTGGGGCTAGGTCTGGGATGAGCGCGCTAACATTTAATAACAAAACATTGACTTATATACATAGCGCGAACACATAGCATTACATTGCAGTAGGCGTAACGGTGGGTGGAGCAGAAGGCGTGACGCGTAGCAGTCGCGAAAGATAACAGTAAAAAGAGGTGTAACTGGGAGTATACATAGACATGTGATGCGAACGTAACAGAATATGTCATGAATGGGCGGAAACATAGGAGGGGGCTACCTAAGGAGCCGGGACCTCTAACCTAATGGTGCGCGAAAACTGGCAATGACGTATTACTAGGAGAAGCTGGGGGCTACGAACTCTGTGCTAGGAGCAGAGACTAGAGTCTGGAGGGTCGGAGCGACATGTACCTAAACCCTATCTGGTATCTGATGTTTAGGGAACATGTTGATATGAACTAGAAGTCATGAGGGGAGAGGCTAACTTGACTCTAAGACTGGACCATGCATTATTCTACATGTAGTGCGTGATGAAGAATACTAAATGACCATTAAATACAGTATTTCTCTAACGTGGAGCCGAGTAGGCTAGACAATGACGGAAACTATTGATGCAGTTCAGTAGCTTAGGAATGCAGAAGAGGAGGACTGAACTGATAGCTGGAACTATAACATACTTTTGGCAGACTCAGAGGCAGAGCCAAGCTGCACCGGGCACTGCGAGGCAGGAAGTAAGTGAAGGGTCGAGGATACAGGTGGGGGCTGTATCGCTCCTCAGCGAGGCTTTCAGGAGACAGGAGCTGAATCCAGGGTCCGGGCCCTTTTGAGGCCTAGAAACGGGGATTTTATAATGGAATAACGTGCACACTGAGAAACGTGGCAACATTACTTTACATAGGCCTGATATTCGTAGTATTCACGAGGACTGGAAACTAACATACCAGAGGTGGACACAACTGTAATTGCGTCATTAATCGGACATGGGGAATAACATATGCATATTGGTCATGCACACATAACATATGATGGATGAGGCGTAGGGACAAAGAACATGGCAAAATTTACTTTTCCACAACATTCCACCGAGACCGTCATTCTGGCAGTGCTAGATGCACTAAGGGGTAATGCCGATAAGGGGGCCCCACAGGCACTAGTGCTCCTGGATCTGTCAGCCGTGTTCGACACGGTGGATCACAACATCCTTCTCCACCGTCTCGGGCAGGCTGGCATCCAGGGTCCTGCCCTCGAGTGGATCAAGTCATTTCTCTCAGGCAGAGTGCAAACGGTCTGCCTAGGTCCATTCACAGCGTCCAGAGCGCCTGTCACATGCGGAGTCCCAAGGGATCTCCACTCTCGCCCTTATTATTCAACCTGTATCTCCGGCCACTGATTCACACTCTAAATAAGTGGAAGATCACGGTCTTCAACTATGCCGATGACCTGCAGATCATCATCTTCCCTCTAGGTTCCCCCGATGCGGCCACTGAATTCCAAACAGTGATGCTCCACATACAGCAGTGGATGAATCACAATCAACTCAAACTTAAACCCGGGAAAACCAAACTCATCCTGCCAGGAAACAGCGTAGCACTCTGGGGCCCCCAGTTCTGGGCAACTGAGTTAGGCCCCTCCCCCACACCCTCAGGCTCGGTTAAAAGCCTAGGGGTGGTCATTGACTCCGATCTTTCCCTCAAAACTCATGTAGGGGCAGCGATCTCATCCAGCATGTTCCAGCTATGAAAAAACCGTAAGATCTCCCACCTGCTCTCGCTTGCTGCATTGGTGCAAGTAGTGATCTCCCTGGTTCTATCCAGGCTTGACTTCTCCAACACCCTCTACCTAGGTCTACCTAAGTCACTGCTTAACCGCCTTCAAATCGTACAAAATAAGGCAGCAAGACTAATCCATAAAACCCCGAAATGGCAATCGGCAAGGCCTTTGTTGCGTCAACTGCACTGGCTACCAATTCAACATAGGGCTGCATTTAAGACAGGCTGTCTGATATTCAAAGCTCTTCATTGCAATAGCCCGGATTTCCTAAAGACCCTAATCACTAAGCATCGCCCAGCTCACAATCTCCGCTCGGCCTATCTACACTTACTGACCATTCCCACCATCAAACTCAAAAAGCTAGGAGGCCGCAGGTTTGCTCACTTGGCACCGAATCTGTGGAATTCCCTCTCCCTGGCGATCAAGACCAGCAGCACTCTATTGAGTTCAGAAAGACCTTAAAGACCTGGTTATTTTCTAAGTCCGGTTAGCCCGTCTCGCCGCTCCGACCTTTCACAATCTGAGCGCCAGGGACCTTATGGTGTCAGTGCGCTTTACAAATTCAGGTTAACATAACATAACATCAACAGGAATCTTTAGACACACTTATAGTCAGTCACACTGGAATTCTGTAGCAGGAGAGGTTAAACGTATGCAGCATTTATAAGCATAGTTGCTGCAGGATGAAGCAATATATGTGGTATATTGACACACATTTTGTATTATTCTGATTTCATTATACCTTCATGTTAACACTTCGTAACAGTGTCTGGGTCTGTTTTTTGCACCTCATCAGCACCTGACCTGTTTCATATTCAAATATGGGTATCGACAACACAAACATGCACAGAAAAGCTTAGGTATAGCCATTCAATTTCACTGCGACATCTGTTGAAACATGGTTTGTTACGTTTGTGCCATTGGTGTTATGAACAAATTTGATGGTATTCAACATCGGCAGATTATGCACCTGATGTTGACTCATGTCCCAAATGCATCAAGACTACAGATATGTTAACACCACCGCAGATGTAAAAATGCATATATCCTGTGGACCTGCCTACATTGCCCCTACATTCACAATAACATGCATCCTTGTCAATTCGCTATGAACCATCGGCAAAGTTCTGTTGTGTTGACATACTGACTGTAATTTGGTTACAGGTGATTGATACCTCCCCAAATACAGCACAATGTTACAACTCACATTGATCCCACACAGACTTCACTAAGCTACATCCTTGTACTCATTTCACTTACTGGTTGCACTGGAGTCCAAGAATGTGTTTACCCCACCCTGGTTGAATGGGACACATCCTCCTACAAGACAAGGATTTGAACAGGGATTTGTAAATAGTGCAGCTACACCTGCTCCAAATTCCATTATAAATACTATGCCATCCCAGTGTTTATAATATTATTCAACACTCTTGACATACATATGTATACATTGTATGAATATGAGATGCAGCTAGTCACCTTTTAGAGATGAACTGCCTGGATGTTGAAGCTCAGAGGTAGCTATCATCACATGCCTGAAGCTTGCCTCAGGCATGTGATGTTTTCAGTACAACTGGTCAGCATCATCTCAGGCCCGTTGTACCATGACACAAGAATGAAACCATTGGCCCTAGACAGACCAAAGTAGCGCTGCAAAGGTAAGGTTTAAGTTTGTGCATTTATATGGCGTGGCTTATCACCCTTGAGAGTATCCAGGTGCTGTCCATGGGCAAGGGAAGATTAAGTGATTAAAAAAGAAACTGGTGTGGGAGCACACTGCTTCACCTCCCAGCAGAGTCGCCCCTGGGCATCATGGTAGATGCAGTTCAGATCGACAAGCGAGTACACTTGTTTCTTACTTAAGATTAAGTGATTTGCCCAGAATCACAGGATGTTGCGCAGACGTCAAGACTGGATCCCATATCCCCAGCTCTGAGTCTGAAGCTCCGGCCACTGCTCCACATCTCCTCCACACCATATGTGACATTGTAAGGGCATATCAAACTTTTCATGGCCCTGGTGCACAGAGTGCTGACTAGTGGCAATGAATGCTACCTTACAACATGGTGCAAGGGTGCATGCCATGTAAGCAGGTTTGTATTGTTTTGTCTTATAAGGGCCACCTACCTGCACAATAACATTTGCTCGAGGCATTTTTATCTGTCTATGTGTGCTGCACAATACAGCACACATAGACCATTCAATAAAAATGGAGATTAAACATATATTTCATCCTTACCCATTCCCGATGGAGGTCTGCCATTATTGGTGCATTCCCTAGTCAATCACATATATTAAATTAGGAAATGCTTTTAATTCCATGCCTGTTCAATGTGAACAACCACCGACAACCAATTGAACAGCTCTCTAGGGCTGGATATAGCAAATCAGCAATTGGCCCTGCGTTGCATCATAATAGCTTTATTTAGCCACCCTGAGGCCCATAAATTTGCCTTGTATTGCTTAAAAAATGTCACTTAAAGTATTGCAATGTACATGAAGCGAGTTGCATTGTGCAATTTCAAACTACCACATTTAAAAAAATGCCTCTGGAATGTTTAGGTTTTGCATGGCTGCTATAGCAACATTACTACATGCAGATAGTACATACATACATACATACCTATGGGCCTTCCGATCTCCAGTCCCAGCAGGTCCACCAGTTCAGCCTCATTTACCACTATGTCAGCCCTGTGATGTTTTAGTTGTGAGATGGTGTAATAATATGTTTGTGAAGCCACCCAGAGTGGCTTCAAAAGCCCTTAGTGACGCCATGTCTCTCGAGTGACGCAATGCATCATGACTCGCTGTATAGCCTTAATCTGCACCAGGGAGATGTTCAATACCCATTCATATCAAGGGTTCCTCAGGGGAGGGGGGGTGGGTTTCACGTGGGTGAGGGTTCGGGTAAATAAGTATAAAAAGTTTCTCATCTCTAAATTGGCTGTTCATAATTTTACTTGCAAAAAATGGACAGATTTTGCATCTTGGAGATGTACCAAGGGGTGTAAGTTAGTAGGGTCCAGCCTCACTAGATATATCAATTATGAGCACCATTAAGATTCTCTCCTGGAATGTTAATGGCCTGCGCACCAAACCTAGATCAAATACGATTTTACAATATATATGCGATTTTGATGCGCAGGTCATTATACTTCAGGAGACACCTCTAATTGAAGCTGAAGTATTAGATTTGGTAAATAAAAACAGGTGGATAGATCTATCTGTTACCACCTCTCAAACAGTTAATGCTAGAGGGGTTACCATCCTTTTTAAAAAAACAACTACTACCAGACTCCTAGAGCAGAAGGTTGATCCCTCGGGTAGGTGGGCTATCGCGACTGTCGTGATAGGCGGTTTACGCCTCACGATAGTTGGGTACTATGGGCCTAACCGAGATGATCCCTATGCCCTGGCCACGCTATTCTCTGAGCTCTTGCACTTCCCAGAACCAATGATAATAGCAGGAGATTTTAATATCGTGCTCGACCCCTTGCTGGATAAGACTACTTCTAGTCGACAACTTGCCCTGTCTAAATCCAGAGACTTCTTACTCAAAGCCATGTATCAATATGGTATTATTGACATTTGGAGAGTAAGGTCGGGGCAGAAAATTGGTTTTTCCTTCCGAAATTACAAATATCGTCATAGATCCAGGATCGACTTCTTTTTAGTAAGCAGAGTTCTGATTCATTCAGTTAAGAGCGTAACCTACTTACCATTTCATCTGTCGGATCATTCGGCGGTACTTTTAGATCTTGAAGTACTGACTCAACCCCCGATTAGGTCATGGTCCATTGATAGGTCTCTACTTACATCTCCAGACGATTTGGAGTATATTAGAGCAGAAACGCAAGAATTCTTTAAAGTTAACATCGGTTCTGCGAGATCTAGCACAGTATGGGACGCTTTTAAATGTTCTCTGAGAGGGGTTATTAAGAACAAAACCACGTTTCGAAAGAGGCAGTATACACAAGAGGTCGCATCGATAGAGGCTAACCTATTGACAGCCCAAACTGAGTTAGAAAATTTCAATAATGCTCCCGAGTCTGTCATACTGGCTAAACAGGAGGAGTTGCTGAAGCTTCAGTACTTAACCAGCGCATCTTGCAAAGGTGGGAAGCTAGTAAATTAGCCCATTTCGAATTTGGAGAAGGGGCGGGTAAATTACTAGCCTGGAAGTCTAGAACTGATCAGACCCGTAACAATATAGGGTCTATAATTACTAGTTCTGGTACAGTATCCTCGGACTCAGAAGTTAGATCAGCCTTTAAAGACTTCTTCCAGACTATTTACCATGAGGATAATAACATCTCCTCTGATAATGTAAAGAATTGGCTCAGAAATATTTCACTGCCAACACTTTCTTCACAACAAAGTGCCTTTTTAGATCAAGCAATAACGGTAGAAGAGGTATCAACTGCTATACTTAACAGCAAATGTGCAAAGGCGGCGGGGCCAGATGGCTTGCCCGCCGACATATATAAACATCTTGCGGCGGATATTGCTCCTTTTCTTGCTGTGTTATTTAATCAAGTCTTGATGGTGGGTGATTTACCGCCCACATCTTGGAGTAAAGCATCGATCACACTCATTCTAAAACCAAGCAAGGCTTTCACCAACTGCGGCTCGTACCGCCCTATTTCAATACTCAACGCCGACTATAAGATCTTCGCGTCACTCTTAGCTAAGAGGTTGGGGCAGGTCCCTCCCTCAGTCCTACATTCAAACCAGAAGGGCTTTGTCAAAGGTCGCCAGCTCTTTGAATTGACGTACGACCTAATAGGAGCGATCGACATGGCAACTAGCTCCTCGCTACCCTTAGCTATTCTCACGCTGGACGCTGCCAAGGCCTTCAACAGGGTCAACTGGTTGTACCTGTCGGGGGCCTTGGAAAAATTCGGTGTGTGTCGGGCTTTCCGCAGAGCGGTGGAACTGTTAAACCATAATCCATCTGCTTCGGTCTTGGTTAATGGCGGATTGTCGGAACCATTTACCATCACAAGGGGCACACGACAGGGTTGCCCGCTATCGCCCCTGCTTTTCGATCTCTATATTGAGCCATTTGCTCAAAAAATTCGGGAGGATAATAACATCATACCTTTCAGATATAGAGATTGGGAAAAAAAAGTGTCCCTGTACGCTGACGATATCATGATTATACCTTCAGATATTAGCACTGCGTTTCCGACAGTCATAAATCTAGCACGAGAATTTGGTAACATCTCTGGCTACAAAGTAAATGCCACCAAGACCGAGGTTATGGTGTGGAACAGCGTAGTAACGGGGCTTCCTGTGCAACTCTGTGATAACATGAGATATCTAGGCATAAGAATTGTGAAGGATATCAACTTGATCGCCTCTACTAACTTTACCTTAGTTGCTAAAGAATGTAGGAAATTAATGGGCTCTTGGGGATATCTTCCATTAACACTCCTGGGTCGGTCAAATTTAGTTAAGATGTCTATTTTACCTAAGTTGACTTTTATTTTTAATAGGTTACCATTATATTTTGATACATCAGTAATTGCGAAGATGCAGAGTGACATCACCTCATTTGTCTGGAATAACAAGAGTGCAAGAATAGCTTGGAGGAAACTGAGGCGTCGCAGGGAGAAGGGTGGTTTGACTGGTCCAGACCTCCAGATACATGCTTGGGTCTTTCAGATGACACACGCCCGTATGCTACTTAAAACTCCACTAGATCGAGGTATAGGGTTGATGTTTACAACATTACTACAGTGTGAAGGTCTAGGGCAGTTGGGGTTTCTTTTTAAGTTTGGAGACCCCAAATTTTTCAAGAAGATCAAACTGAAGGTGCTGCAGGGCCTAGCAAGAACCTGGTACAATCTCAGAGTCACCACTAAAATAGGTTATCATTCAAATAGATCTCCTATATGGGATCTCCCTGCTCCTCCTGGTTGGGCTAACGACGTACTGATAAGTCCATTAAAAGATGCTGGAATCTCTACATGGGGAGATCTGTTTCTGGAAGGGGATATGTTCTCCTGGGAACATCTAGTAAGTAAGGTGGGCCCTAATTTTTCTAGATAAAATTTTTTGCAAATTTCAAGCTGGGCACAAGCACAAACAACTGGGACTTCTCGTCGCCCTCAATTGCCCCTTGGAGGAAGTAGTCAACTGGAATCTTCTTTACTTGACAAGACACCTGCACCCAAGGAGATTTCCTTTTTCTACAACCTAATTTTAGAGGAGATCGATGGAGAATTCCATCTTCCAGACCAGCTGTGGGGCTCCCAGTTGCCTTCTACAAACTTGCATGAACTATGGCTAGCCTCCTGTAATGTTCTCTGGGATATTGTCAAACCTGCTTGGCTTTGTAGAAACCATATATATACCCTTCACAGGGCTTATTACTCCCCTTAGAGATTGTCTAAATTTTCAACAGGAGAACCGGTGGCGTGTGCCCGTTGTGGCCAAGTGGCGGCCTCGGATGCACACATGTTTTATGACTGCCCACACTTAACATCTTATTGGCAATCAATAGGTAACAAACTAACATCCTCAATAGGCTCCACCGTGATTATAGATCTCCGACTAGTAATATTTGGTGTAGTGGACAAAAAGCGAAGCCTAACTAACAATCTTTTGTTCTACTCTATGTTGGTGGCCCGACGTGAAATATGTAAGCGATGGAAAGAGGCTTCTCCTCCGTCGCTACATGACTGGTGTTCCTCCATGCTACAAATATCAAAAATGGATCTTTCCAGGGCTGGAAAACCAGACAAAAGAGCTTTTTGGCGGAAACTCGATTGGTCCCAATAATTTGCCCTGGGTTTTTTTTTGTTGTTTTATTTCCCCCCCAGTTCCAATGATTACGAAGCCATGATACACTCTTTTTGCTATAACATCTTCGCCCTCTCTTTTAAGCGAATTGGTGGTAACAGCAATGGTGGAAACTGGTTAATGGTAATTATCTGTCAAACAGTATACAAGGGTAAGGATTGGATGGGAAAACAACATTGCTGTAGGTCCCGTACATCGATTACACCCCAACCAGTCTTGGACTGAGACAGCATGTCAACTCCCCATATTCCATTCTTCCCTGTCCATGGGTCTGACAGATTAAGCCAGGGTGGAGATGAGGGAAAAAAAAAAATACCCTTTCATCTCCCATAGTTTTAGACACATTTCCAGACTTACCAGACCTGTTAAACCTGGGAATGCACCAGACCGACACACCTTCCCAGGAGAGGCGTTACAAGGATTTTTAAATGTATTTATCCTTGTAACTTCCTCTTTCAATGTGCGCTGCAATCAGCAGCACACGTAGATGGAGGAATATGGCTATCAGGATAGTATAGGATAGAATACAAATTTATAAAGGCACTAATACCTATGATTGTCAAGGCGCTAGGTGGATGGAGAGAAAAAGAAAGGCACAGATCTGCCAACTATGCTGAAGAAAACCATGTCTTCAGCAGCTTTCTAAACATCGGAAAAGATTCCGCATTAGAGCTAGAGGGAGGAAAGGTATTCCAGAATTTGGCGGCCGCCACAGAGAAAGAGTGTCCGCTCCATCTGACCCTGCAGAATTTAGGAGAGATCAGTTTTCTCTGGGAAGAGGATCTCAGGGTCCTCCTGAGGGTGTACCATAGGAACATGACTTTCAGCTGCGGTGAGCCTTTGCTGGGCAAGGCCTTATAGACCATACTAAGGACTTTGAAGAAGATGCGCTTCCTAATGGGGAGCCAATGCAGAGCCTGATCCCCTGCCTAGCTGATTGATGCTTAGAAATATTGCGGAGCAGCCTGACTGCCATGTTCTGGACAACTTGAAGCCTGTTCAGGGAGGCCACATTGATGTTGAGGTACAATGCATTGCAGTAATCAAGCCGAGAAGTGACTAGTGCAATGAAGGTGGGCCGATACAGTTCAGATGGAACATAAGGAAGCACATTACTGAGGGTTTTCAAGATGTAGAAACAGGTGCTAACAATGAGGCTGACCTGAGCTCCAAAGGATAGATCCTCGTAAAAAATGACCCCCAGGTTTGTTATTGTACTAGCTGGGATGGGGAGAGGACCACAGTCTGCCAGCCACCAGGCATTCAACCAAATACAATTCTGCGGACCAAAGACTAGAATCTCAATTTTATCTGCATTAGTCTTCAGGGAATTGTTTTTCATCCAGCCGATAGTGCTTGCCATGCTGTGGTTAAATTTTTCTGCGACCAATTTCAAATCATTAGAGATGGAAACAATTATTTGTGTGTCCTACACATAGGAAATCACGTGGAACCCAAATGATCTCACCAACTCAGCAAGAGGGGTCGCCTAAATATTAAAGAGGGTGAGGCTTAGCGATAAGCCTTGGGGAACCCATTGTGCATGAAGGAGCCCCTTCATGCACAAAAAAGTCCTGCATTCTACATAAGCACCCTTCCATCATGGTGCAAGGGTTCCTGCATTGGCGTTAGGCAGCCTAAACAACACCGGTGCAGGTGACCAAGCAGGAATGCATTGATCTAATTACATACCACACTTCCCTGCACTTTTGATTTCTCAACATAGCAGTGCAATTAGGTGACTTGCTGCG
This sequence comes from Lissotriton helveticus, assembly GCF_964261635.1. Taxonomy (NCBI): domain Eukaryota; kingdom Metazoa; phylum Chordata; class Amphibia; order Caudata; family Salamandridae; genus Lissotriton; species Lissotriton helveticus. Next base: position 614,639,667 of record NC_136068.1, read on the forward strand.
CTGCACTCTGTGACCATACTCAAAATATATCCCTCAGTGTACATTCACAGGGCATTTGGTGACCAGTACTATCATCCACATGTATCATGCTACCACCAGCATGCTGACATGCAGCAGACGCACTCAGTCACCTCATACTGTTTTTTCTACACTCCTTCTGAACTACACTTGAGTGTGTCACATTGAACACACACTACGCGCACACACACATGAACCATGTGCACACTGAACATATGTGCTGTGTGTTTTTATGCAAACACACATGCATTTTGTATATGGTTTTCTCATGCACAAATTTCCTGATCAACCTGATGTTGGGACGGGGTAAGTCTAACGCACAGCAAGAGATTGTTTGAAAAAGTGAGTGAGCCAGTAGACATCATAGCATTACACCAGGGTCCATTGAGCATGTTCACTATTATAGTTCAATACACATCATGCTCTCACTCCCTCTTTAGCTCTGTCTTACTCCTGGCAAAGGCAGTAGCATACATCTTCTATGAGGGCAGGTCTTTCTGTGGCCCTCTTGGTCCAAGCAGACTGCAAACCATGAAACTGGCCTATGTCACAGCGCACACACATATTCCTTGTTCCCCTTTGGGATTATACAAGAATTAGTGAGCCACACACTATGCAGTTGGGCACTCGTGGCAGGAGTAGACTACACTTACCATGCTGGGAGCCCTTACTACCCAACACCTTTATTGCACCATGTTTAATGAAATTGTGTGTGTACACATACATTTATGTGTGCTCTTAGACTTGGATGCGTCACACATTAGCCATCTCTGTGTTCTGATGTGATGGCTGGCAAACATCTCCCTTGTTTTATTTCTCTGGGTTATGCCTGTGCATGATATATGTGTTTTGACCAACTGTGGGCAGATCTGTTTTTCCCATCAATCTGCCCACAATAGGTGTGAAATGCGTGCCGGTTTGGAGATACTCCATTCTTAACCACTGCCATTTTAATCTCTATACCTGAGACTAGGCCTTTGTCCACGACAACTGTCACCCATGGTCTGTGATGGTATCTACTGCGACTTTTACTCCTGCAAAGTGCTGGCATTAGGCATGCTAGTCCATATGTGGGATACACTAAAATTAGGACTTTGCCTCAGGGCTAACTTTTTGTGAGATGTATGATCCATCATACACCTAGTTCCATAGGAAACCCACTTTGATGCTGCAGAACACAGAAAGACAACTTGATGTGCTACATTGCATTGCTTAAGTGCGTAAGGACGGGAATGGCACATACCTATATAGAAATGTGCTAATCCTGCCCTGTCTCTTCATGCAGCGCGCTGCATCATATTGGCTTGCTGTGTTGATTATTTTAATTTTTGGTGATAAGATCCAATGTTGATCAACAGCTCCGACAACATGATTTCTACCTGTTGAGGCCTACATCTTGTTGAGAGAATGAGAGTGACTCCTTTTTTACATTGACTTTCACATATACACAACACAATTATTTAATTCGAAAATGTATTTATAGGTTGATCTATTGACATATTTTTTTTCAGAATTACCATCAGGTGATATAGATTAACTAAAGAAATTGGCCATGATCTGGTCACTTCTCAGCCATACGGCCATTGTGTTCTTGATTTCTCCTTCGTTGTCTTCATCCTCATCCACTTCCTCTGGATGTAGTGGCCCATAGCCCTCCGTGTTTTTTTTTTTTACACAGATGTGCAATATAACACAAATGATGATTACTTTGCAACCCACAGCGGTAAGCATAAAAGCCTTTCGCCTGACATATCCAGGCATCTGAACCTGGACTTCAGCACTCCAAAAATCCTCTCAACAACAGTCCAAGACTTCCTTGAGTGCTGTGATATATCTTTTTTTATTCTGTATCTGGGGATTGGTCAACGGTGTCATGACTCAAGGCTACAACCCATATACTTAGTCAACTGAAAGTACACAAATACAACAGTAAATGATTTTACAGATTGTTGCTGAGACATACCTGTCCGTGTGTGTTATGTAGGATGGCAAACTCATACACCTTTGTAACAGTTTAGACCAATATGTGTCAAATAAAGCTGGCCATTGGTTTACAGATGTATATTCAAGTTCTCTGTGTCATTCCACATATTGACCATGTCCTGAGACATAGTACACTTTTACGTGCTGACTGTCATGTTTAGGCACACTTTGGGCTGTACCTGATCCTGCGGGCCGGGCTTTGCTCCGCTCTTATGCCTGGCCGGGCTTGGCTCCGCCGGGCCCCCCTCCCTCGTGTGGCCGCATCTGTGGGCCGGGCACTGCTCCGCTCTCTTGCTCGGCCGGGCTTGGCTCCGCTAAGCCCCCTCCCTCTGCTGCAGATTCCTGTGGGCCGGACTACACTTCCCAGCAGCCCCCCAGATGCCGCACACGTAGTTTGGAAGCGTCAGGAGGCGCATAAAGGGCCGCTTGGGGCCAAGTCCTTGGCGAACACTTTGGACTGTACCTGATCCTGCGGGCCGGTCTTTACTCCGCTCTTCTGCCTGGCCGGGCTTGGCTCCACAGGGCCCCCCTCCCTCATGTGGCCGCATCTGTGGGCCGGGCACTTCTCCGCTCTCTTGCTCGGCCGGGCTTGGATCCGCCGAGCCCCCTCTCTCTGCTGCAGAATCCTGTGGGCTGGACTACACTTCCCTGCAGCCCCCCAGATGCCGCACACGTAGTTTGGAAGTGCCAGGAGGCGCATAAAGGGCCGCTTGGTCCCTCGTCCCACGGGACGCACGCGGGAGCGCACCGGGAGAAGCCCGGGACAAGTGCGGGACCATCTGTGGCCATCAGGGTCCAGCAAGGGCCGGGACGGGCCACCTCCCTAACATCCACTCGAGTTTAAGGTACTGTCAATTAACGTTATACCTATTTAACCAACATGGGGAAAAAGATTAATGTGAACAGTAAACCCAATGGAGGTGGAGGAGCAACGTTGGACTCTTACCTGGTAAAAGTAACTAATTTTGTGAACGAGGAGATTGAAAGAACTGAGAGAAGGCTCTCACTGGATCCAGGACGCACAACCATAGCCATGATACATAATTCCCCAGAAATCCATTCCGAATCTCCAGGTATTCCCCGGGACTTACAAGATCATGTTGGTTCACCTTCTGTTTTAATAAATAATCATGGCCAGTCCCTAAATGCATCTACTGTAGGGGTGGTTGAAGAAATCTTATCTAGTGACCCCTCACCACCAACACCAGTGGCGAGACGTTGTACAAGGGCAGGGGGACTGGCTCCGCCAGGAAAGGCAAAACAAAAGGGTAAGAGGCATGTCATAGCTAGAGCAAAAGCACCTAAAACCTCACTCTCGACTCCCCAATCTACGACTGAGGATCTAGCTAACATCATATGGGCTAAAGTTAAAGATAAGTTAGACCATATCTTAACCCCCATTATGTCACGGTTGTTGAAAATTGAAGATAGGATAACTGCTATAGAGAGTAGAGAAGGTCCGGCAGTTCATCCTAATACTTTTACAGCAGGATTAACACACGTTCTGGTACAGGGAACCCAGCAAGCAACCTCAAGGGGGCAGGTTGAAGTACCCCTCTCATCTGAAGATAACATAATAGTGGAGGGTCTAGGATCAAGTAACAAAAACCCTGTAAGCATAGTTGCTGGAAATATTACGAGTGGAACTGCGACTCGAGCTAAAGTGCCCTCAGATAACATAGCAGTAATCAACAATGAAGGTACCACCTATGATTCTCCCCCCTACGTGAGAGAGTCATTTCAATTTATCCACGAAGCACTACCTTTAGTACTTGTTTTAGCCAATGCCCCCCACCTAGGAAGTGATCAGGTAGAAACCACAGCCTCCTTAATTGATAAGGCCCTATACTGGCTGACCAATAACATGAGGATATCCCCCGGGGGTAAACAGCAACTGGCGAGGGAAATCATAATGGCCAAAAGGGTATCATGGCTTGGGGATTATCGGAAAAAATGTAAGGGTGACTGCATAGCAGTGAACTTTTCGAGTCCCCAGGCTTTGAAAGAAGTACTGGCAAATCTATATCCCCCCCCAACTAAGGAAGTCACAAGTCATCCCATTAACATTAGAGTTTTTCTACGACAGTAGGTGTGGGTTGAAAAATTAATAAAATCTGGGAGGAGCAACCGCCACCTAACAAAGAGATTTGAGAGGCCTATTCAGCCTAGGTTGGGTGGTATTTGCATGGCAAACCATTCTGAGGCTCTGACGGACATGGAGGAATGCGATTGACTGTGTGGGGATCATATCAATCGTTATGGTGGAATGACCCCTTATAGTAGATTGTACGATCCACAGGATCAGGGCAGGATAACTATTAGTAAAGAACAGCCATCATTGGTAAACCCGCCAGAACCGCTGGAAGTGTCTGGAGGATCTCCACATATTAGTATCTGTCAGTCTGTTAAAATATTGTATTTAACTAGGGAGAGTGTTTCTTGTATTCCTGCCAGGGATAAATCTGTGTCTCCCTGCCCCAGACTTCCAGCAAAAGTAAATGAGGTAGTGGTGGGTGAGACAGAAGAGAAGTGTTGCTTAGTCTCTAATACAATACTCCAAAACAAGGAAAGATTGTCCCTGTTATCATGGAATTTAGCGGGAATTGGAAACAAGATAGCTTTACCCGAATGGGGCGAGTTAATAGATGACCATGACATTATCCTTTTTCAGGAAACATGGTCAATTTCTCCTATCTTTCGCTTGGGGTTCCTCAATTTTTATGTTCCTGCACTAAAAAAACCTAAAGGTAGGCCTATAGGTGTACTTATCATCTGGGTGCGCCAGAATCTGAGGTGTAAAGTATATCAACTATCGGTCCTATCACATGACCTTATGACACTTACTTTGAACTGGCCAAATGGCCTTAGGGTGGCACTTTCAAATGTTTATGCCAGGGGGCAAATAGGTGGACAAAAATCTGAAGTAATAGACCTCCTTGACTCCCAGCTTGAAGCCCTTCCGGAACAATTAATATCAATAATGGGTGGTGACTTCAATACAACATTTGAACCACTTGGTTATGAAGATCAGATGCTAACTGCAGATGAGGACAGCAGATGGGGAATTCCACAATTAGATGGCCCCAATGTTAAGAAATGGACAGCAGCAGCAATACAACTGAAGGGTATGTGCCTAGGTAGAGTGCTTAGAGCAGCTAATGGACGAACACCCTCTGACCGCCAAAGAGCAACTACTTTCAACAATGGAAGGCATAGCAGCCAAATAGATTATCTGTTAGTAGACATGCGAGCCTGGCACTATTTGGTTGATATGGTCGTTAAATCTAGGCCGGAAAGTGATCATAACCCCCTTTGTGCTACATTTCAAACTCATGTGAGGATCAGAGAGGACACCCCAAGGGGGGGGGGGGTGCGGTGTTAGAAATAGTCCCCACAAATAATATGTGCCATATCAAATGGGGTACATTTATTGAGAATACCACAAAACTAGAAGCACTTAAATCGGAGGTGGTGAGAGAGCTAGCCCTTTTGACACAACAAATAGGTAGTTTGGATTTCCCTAAAACTATGTTAGAAACACATTCAAAGCTTTCCTCTAGACTAAAAGCACTTTTTAGTAAAACCGTAAAAATGGGCAAGGGAGGGAACAAGTTGTATTCGGCCAGCTGGTATAACAAAGCATGTAAGTTAGCCCGTAGGAATCTGATTGCAGAAATAAGGCTGAAAAACTCATGTAGAGTAAGAGAGGCAAGGGATTTTTACAGACGCACGCAAAGTGCCGCAAAAAGACAATGGGATGAAGATAAATGGCGGGATTTGCAGGCCGCGAGTTCTGCAAAAGACTCTAAGAAGTTCTGGAACATTATAAAATGGAATAGGGGAGGAATAGCTGAACCCCCGCAAAATAATGTTGCTAAAACTGAGTGGGTGGACTTCTTCAAAACTCAATATGCTTGCAGTGAAATGAATGGAGTACCACAGTCGATACCACCCACTACTTATCATCCCCAGCTGTTTACCCTAAAGGATGTGAGTACAGCATTAGACTGTGTAATAAAAGGCAGAGCCACGGGCATGGATGGCATCCCTGCAGATGTTTTTGTAAGTGACAGGTTGACCTGATGCCAATATTTCTTACTACTAGCAAATGCAGTGGCAATGGGTGCTCCTATTCCTTTATCTTGGAAAGGAGCGGAAATTATACCTGTCTACAAAAAGGGTGATAAATCTCTCCCAAGTAATTATAGACCAATCAGTCTAATAGACTCGGCTCAAAAACGTATTGGTCGGCTAATCCAAAATAAAATACAAATGTGGGTAGAGGAACATAATGTTTTATCCCCATTCCAAGCTGGCTGCTGCCCCTGCACCAGCTCTGTGGATCAGGTTTTTTATTTCATTTCATTATATTGGAGGAATGTTGTTTTATCTAAAGGGTCACTTTATGCAGTTTTTTTCGACCTTAAATCTGCTTTTGATTTAGTCCCCCGTCCCAAGCTGTGGAATGTCCTGGCCGATCAAGGAATGCCCCCGTGAGTTGCTGACTCTTGTAGTTCGACTGCATGAAAATAACTTTGCAAGAATCAGATGGGGGGGTCAAGGAGAGGTCACTGACGCATTCCCTGTCGAGCGAGGTGTTCGGCAGGGATGCGTCCTGGCTCCCACGCTATTTTCACTATACATTAATGGTATAGTGGATCACCTTAGTAGATCTCCCACTGATGCGCCTGTCTTAGCGGGGACTCGGGTCCCAGTACTTATGTACGCGGACGATACGTTGATCATCTCGCATACCCCAAGTGGGTTGCAGAAGGCTGTTAACATCTTTGGGGCATTCTGCGAATCACGTGGGTTAGAGATTAACACCTCTAAAACAAAACTCATGTCCTTGAATTTACGTAAAAAAAACCTTTATGTAAAATTTTCCTTAACAACACCCCCCTAGAGGAAGTGGATGCTTTTTCCTATTTGGGCATCTCATTACAGAACAATATGGGGTGGAAATGCCATGCAGACATGGCCACCCTGAAATTTCAACAACTTGTGGGAGCTCTTGCATCCAAACATAAAACCTCCTTTACTAAGCCCATTACACCTGCGCTGGAGATTTACCAAACAAAAGTAGTAAGTGCCACCCTGTACAGATCAGAGCTCTGGGGATTCTCTAATCGAACCCAACTAGCAACATCTGAGAGGAAATTCCTACGAAGGTTGGTTGGTGTTCCACAAAGTACACCCACAGTCCCGCTGTTGTTTGATCTAGGCAGGCAAAATGTGGTTGAGATAGCGAGACTGAGGCCATTATTGTATTGGCGGCGTATTTGCACTACCCCTGAATTGGCTCACTATGCAACAGCCCTGAGAGATATAATAAGGGCTGATAAATCTCATGTAATCCAGTGGCTTAGTGAATTAAGGACACTTCTAAAAGATCTGGACCTTATCCAGCTATGGGATACTTCTCACATGACAACATTCCCATCAAAAAAGCTCCTGAAAGAAAAATATTGGGCAATGGTCTGTGAGAGAGTTCATACGAGTAGTACTGGCACCAATTTAACTGGCCGCTTTCTTGATTTTAAATCGCGTCCCCATTGTGAGGCATACTGGGATATTATTGAAAGGCCTCAAGACTGCAAATTATATTTCCAATTTAGAATAGGCACACTCACTGTAAAAGCCTTCAGCTCTAAATGGGTACCACTAGGAAGTGATAAATGTCAGAACTGTAAATATAAGGTTGAGTCTATTGCTCACATATTCTTTGAATGCCCTCTTTATCGTGCTCCACGCCGTAAATGGTTAAAACCAATTTGCTCGAATTTGGGCACACAGAAATATAAAGATGCCTTACGAATATTGGAATCTGAATGTTCACCTTGTATAGCTGTAGCAATTGCAAAATTTTTAAAATGGTCTTGGATTATACGCACCCGCACTTTCCAACCTCTTGCTGCTACCTAGTAATCACCTGTGTTTTATCTGAAACTGTTTTTTAATGGAGTCATTTTATTTTCTTAATTGTTGATTATATGACCCATTAACAAGTAAGCTATTCGTATTTCAAAACTACAGATTTAAGATATTTAATAACTATTTTAATTATGTGATGTCCATGTATTATTTATAGTGTAATGTATAGTGATGTATTGTGTGTTGCTTTTATGACAATCTGTCGAATAAAGCTTTTAGGAATTGTTTAGGCAGTAGATTACTATAATAAGTATTTTGGAATGTTCCTAATATCTCTATGTTATTTGCACTTACTATATGTGCAAAGTTACAAACATGATCAGATTCTCAGGCACATTTGTTAGCCGTTTGAAGGTTCGGCACTCTCACATACCTTTGCCCTTTTGACACATCTGATGTTCTTTCTTGCTTACATGACATTACCACAACCTTTGGTTGGTGTACCTAATTTACATGTCTATTTGCTTAGTACAAGTAGTGAATTTCCAGCATGTGACACAGGCATTCATATATTTTTTGACAAACAACAGCTAATGCTTTTTGTATGGCACAGTGTCATGCTGAACTTAGATACATAGGTATGGCAAAATAGGCCGTTTTTATATGGGCCAAACTGATGTAGATACAAGTAACTTTCTACTACAGACCTATACACAACACTTTAAGATTTCACATCCATGTATGTGAATTTGCCTTGTCGGTGATACAGTAGTTATATGCCTTCACTAAGCCATCATTGATGTGGCAAGAGAGTGTTGAGTTACTTCTTCTTAGTACACAGTGATACCTTACCCTGATTTCATTTTATTCTATACTATTTATTGCTGCATGACATGTTTGACAGCATATTGATTTACTGTATCTGTTTTTCATTCATGGACTGAGATGCTGGAAATTTGGGCAATTTGAGCCACCAAATTGATAATCTATCACATTGATAAAGTATGTCACTGTGGATTGATAACTGTGTGTAAGTATGGACGTATACTGTTAGAGGGGCTGAGACATATGTGTAATTTATATTTTTGATATCACATAAGTACCTGGATTTGATATTTGAATTCTGCCTACACTTACAGTGCATGACATAAATGGAATTTATAAATATTTCTTCCAATATTGCTCCTGATACTTTGGTCAACATACAAGTTTACTGCCATTCGTGGCACATTTCCTTAGGAACACATGATTTGTTAAACACCCATTATTTTAGTGTAACTGTCGCCAAGCCCAGATACACCACTGCACATCTACACATCTCAGACTTAGCTAATATGTTCCCTTTCTACTTCTATAACTTCACTTGTGAACCACATGATGATTGGGTTGCTTTGGTGACCAGTGCAGAAAAGGTGAATCTGTCAACTCACGCATTGTGAGTTGACACAATGCTTCTCATAGCTGATTTTCCCCTACTTCGAATACAGGATTAGTGAGGGTAAGACACAATGGTAAATCATTGTCTACTTGTTCGAGTCAGTTAATCCCAGTATATGCACACTCCATGAGATCCATGCACAAATACAGAGATGGAAATTATGTCATACATCACAGCTTCTTAGTTGGTATTAAGTGTATTTGTGGTCTCCTTACGAATGAGTAGGCCATTCCCTTATGTGTCATTCTGAAACTGCTGATTGATGATACTGTGGTGGAAGATGTAGGTATCATGTGCACTCCCGGGTTATTTGGCCAGCACATTTATGAACATTCTCCAGTGGCGCACAATGACCTGGACATTGACTGAGTATGTGTGCTTGTGATTTCTGTAGAGGTGAGATGTTGCAGCAGGGGACACCATTGCATATATGTGTCATGAGGAAATCTAGCTATGGCGTAGAATCTTTCCTTTGTAGCAAGTTGTTGTGCAATTTTGGGAAAGAGAAGGTATTGGGGTGCGAGTCTAATTATGACATTTGAAACAGAGGGTAGGAAGGCAGAAAACGCTCCCTGTGAGATTCCCACCAATCTCGCTGTTGTGATTTCGAAGGAACCTGATACCAGCATGTGGAGCACAGCCAAATGTTTTGCATATGGAGGTATGTTATTGGGCCTTGCACTTGGTGGTTGGATACTTGGCCCAGTCATCTCCAGCAATTCCATGATGGATTCCCTCTTGAGTTGGTAAAACTGTATGACCACCCCCTCCCTGAGGTCAATGAGGGATATGTGCTGTCGGAAACACACTCCCTCCTCCTTTGCAGCCAAAGTTGTGGTGGTAGTGGTGGTGGTCGTCTCCTAGCTACTCCAGGTTGCAGCATGACAATCTCCATGGTGTAGTTGAGCTTGCCAAAATGTTTTGTGTTGTTTAGGATTTTATACCACTACCACTGAGTCATTTCATACGACTAGTTTGATGATGCGCAGCAATTCTCGCACATTTCATACTTTGCGTTGTCCTTCCACCCGATGCGTGCTGCAGTGCTACAGCCTTAAATACCACTGCATTACAGTTGCATTGGATTTGGCGGGTGGAAGCCTACATTGTATATATTAAAATTGTGTGAGGCAGCTCCTTTCGGCACAGCTTTTGCCCCATGCAACATTTTTGCAAATGTGTTGTTTTGTGAATATGACTTAATGCTTGCGCCCCCATTACATCACAATTCGTGGGTCAACGCCTGCGCAAGCCTCTCATAAATATGCCTCTAGGCTTCTTGATTCAGCTCTGCGTGTTCCTTAGAGCTGGTGAGATGGTGACTTCAGCACAACAAAAAGTTTGTTGATGCTATTTTTATAGAAACAACCAGACACTTTTATCCAGAGTCCTTATTTTATATTTTTCCCCAAAAACTCAAAATGTTGCTATATGTTGGCTATTTTCTCGGTACCTTCCATGGGTACCCACAAACCTTGGGTACCTTTAGAATCCCCAGGATGTTGGAAAAAAAGATGCAAATTTGGTGTGGATAACTTATGTGGATTAAAACGTTATGGAGGCCTAAACACTAACTACCCAAAATAACCAAAAACAACTCTGCACTGGGGGCGGGGTGAGGGGGGGACTGACCCAGCAGTTTAGGGGTGAACACCATTCCTGGGCCATCTGATAGTACTTTATAGTCCCTGAATATGTCACACAGAAAAGTGCTAACAGGAAAATAGAAAAATAAAGAAAAAAACCAAAACTGAAGCACCTGCAGATGTACATCCACATGTGTGAGGCTGGCAGAGAACTTTAGCAAATAGTAGTATATAAATATGTTTATTTAGATTATATTCTTTAAAACTTTTACACGTCACTATCAATATAATTATACACTCTCACTAAAAACCATTTGCCTCTAAAATCCATTAAATGGTGCCCTAGTAGATAAAACTATTACAAATGTACCCATTGCATAGGTCCCATCAAAAAATTGCATGATGTATAAAAACCTTATTGCTTCATATCGAATCTTAATACGATATTTAATTAAAATAGATTTCCAAACATGTCACCTTAAAACAAAAAAATGGCAACAATCACATAATAAATGCACAATATAATCTCTCACTCTAAGGTCAGATGAGCAGCTTCCCTCATCCTACAACAACTGCCTCCATGTGTTTCCACAGGCATGAAATGGATTTAATCCAATCCTACAACCGTAGAAAAGCTGTTTACATTGAATTATTCGGTAGACAGGGGAACCCCATTGATTCCTGCCCAAAAATTCTGATTTCTTTGATTAACACATACACAGGATCCCTGGCCATTTATTCTACCAAAACTGTGCTGTTTAGTTCCAATTCGAGGCATCTCGCAATCAGAACTTGATGTTCCATTTCTTACCTAGCCTATTTCAGTTCACTGCCCAATATTTCTTCAATACAGTACCTTGAGATGTTTAGAGATTGGGAATTTAATTGTTTATTCCAGCATCACATACACTGATTCATGGCGGTATAGTTCCTGGCTTAAAAGTAGCTTCTAGTCTAATTGCTTGGACTACTGTACAATTAGGAAGGCTAAGTAGGTTTTTGAGGCAATGCCCTTCTGCCTTTTCCCAGTTAACCTTTGTCCTTAAACAAAGTACCTTCATCCCATAAAGCATTTGTGGTGGGATCATTCCATTCAATGCTGTCAGCACCAGTTGTAATGAAGATCCCCCAGAGCCCCTTTTGAATTTCTTTAGCCCTCCTATCAGGGCAGATGCACAGATTTTTAAAGTGCATTATCCATGATAGCCTATTGTCAAAGGCCATGCCTAATTATCTATACAAGGAGACTTCATCCACTACTTGGTTCCCAATTGATCATGTATAGGGTTTGCTTTTATTCCCTAGTATCAATATTTTTGTATTTTCCATATTGATGACTATGTGATTGTCCTCACAATAGTTACTGAATGCCCTTAATTGTTTTTGCAGCTCTACTTGCATCACGTCTAGTAGGGCTAGGCCACCACTGTACAGTAAACATGAAACACATTGACCCCCAAATTTGAGGGAGAAGAAATGTGTGTTCTGAATTTTTTCAGGGAGGTCTGCAGGGTATACTGCAAAAAGAGTAGGCAACAAGACTCACCCTTGAAAAAGCCCATTCTTGGTTGTAAGTTTACACAAAAGAACCGTGTTCGCCTAAACTTCACTCTAACCCAATCACCTCTATGTAACGCCTTTCAAATTATTAGGAGATCACTCGCTATTTTCATAGCTTCCAGCTTACGCCAAAAGGTCTCCCTATTTATGAAATCAACAGCTGAGCAGAAGTAAAAACCATAGCAGAATAAATCCCACTGATTTCTTGGCCATACCCCGGACACTTAAGCAGTGATCCACTGTCCCATGGCCTTCTTTGAACGCCCGCTCTACAGGAAGAAGATTGTTTGCATAAATCCAATCCTTCATGTATTAGAGGAGAGCTTTGTCATTGATTTCGGCCCCAACATTAATCAGACTCTTCAGACAATAACATTTTGGATCAGTAGGGCATTTTTTCTTAAATACAGGCTTGATGATTGCCTATTTCCAGCTATCCAGATATTTTCCTGTTATTGTAAAGAATTTGAACGCTGGACCAAGCATTTTATACTACCAATCAATGACACCTTTAATTTTTATAGCAAGTAAATTGTCTGGGCCAGCAGCTATGGATAAAAGTACAGTAGAGATTACCTTCTTAAGGAGCTTGTGGTTAAACAAGTCTACAGATCCGCCTCTACTATGTGCTCTCACCTCTGAGTACCAATATATCTGCCCTCATAAATATTGCTCAGAAAGCTTATTCAGTTTTGTTCAAGGACCATACAACTGTGGACATTTGAATCTTTCCTGCTCCCTTTCTGCACTAACCTCCAAAATATATGCATATCTTTAGAGGATATTGCTTTATTCATTTCCTCCCAATTTCCCTTATAATAGTTTTCCTTATTTCTTTTGATTTTGGGCGGTATATTCCGGCTTACTTTACAATAATTTATGTGTGTAAGAAAGTTTCAATGTTTACCTGTTTTTTGTCTAGCTGTCTCATCTTTCTTTTTACTAAACAACATTGATCATCAAACCATTTTATTAACGTATTAGACAACTTCAGTCCTCGATCCCCAATACCAATTCCCTTATTAGAGAAGATTTTCAAGCAATTTACCATGCTTGCTATAACTCAGTAAGCACTCCTAGATGTTTATCATCAATTTGAGTTACAGTTGTTTCCTTTTAAGCATTTTCAAATTAAATACAACTCTTAAAGACCAGTGGTCACAGCCACTTTTCTTAACTACCTGAAATTAGATTCAAGTGAAGGATAAAATTACCCATTAATATTACCAGTGTTTCTGCATATATATTACAGATACAGCTTAGGTAATCTTCAAATAATTGAATTTGTTTCTAATGTTATGGTTTCTCCTCTAATAATACTTAAACATTCATGAATGCAAGTTAATATAACATGCATGCAACCACTCATTTTTAGCGTTTAGCGTTTTTAGTGTTTCACTGTTGTATCTTTTGTGTGTACTTGGCAAAAAACAGGCTGTTTAGTCCACCCGACAGATGCCCAGTACCCAACAATTTAGAATAAGTATTCATTTACGCAAAGCCATCATAGTTCAAAGCCACACTGTATGCTAGGTCTCCTATGAACAGATTATCATGTTTTCTGTTAGCACATTGTTAAAACCTTTAGTTACCAATAGTTTATTTTGAACGTGTACATTTCACATAGAGGCCTTTATGTTGTCCATTATCCACACCGGCATAATGATTTTCTATAGACAAAGTTGTGTTTTCCATAGATTTGTGAGTTTGTGGAATGGCTGCTTGTATGTTACTCCTACTGATCCCTATCGCACACATTTGATTTCCTCACACACCACCCTTTGGGAGTGCATGCGATTATAGGTAAACCCTGCATAGGCATTTAAAAATATTTTCTTTTTACCTTTCACCACTCTTCGCCTAATACTAATCTTAGCCCTTTAGTCCTTAATTATTTTCTGGATCTCTTAAATTAATGTTTTTACAAGAGAGAAAAGCTCTAATTGTGAAATTCCTTTCCCTTCTAAATTGGAGACAGACACTACTTGCTTAGTATCCTTTGAGGCAAGTGCTTGAAGGGAAGGGCAAAAATTAAAGGCCGGTAAATATTTGAATCTGTTTAGGGATCTCAATTTTCAATGTTCCTTGCAAATCTCAAAATTTAATAGCTGTATTTGTTATCTTTATTTACATCTTTTATTTTGCAAGAGTCACTCTCTGCAATTTATTCAGATCCCCTCTTCAGGGGGTCACATTTAAACTAAGCCCTAGGCTTAATTGGTATTTATTTTTATTTTTAGCCTTTGCAATATTTTTGTTTCCTCTGCTTCAAGGGACCTATTGTTTCAAAAATACCCTGTAGAGTTTTTTTTGCAAAAGAAACAGTACGCTCAACATAGATGAATAATTCACTGATGAGGTTTCAAGATTTAATATTGAATTTTGACTTTCCTAACTCTGCAATGTTGCACCATTCACCCTCGCAAACCTCCCAACGTTCCATAGGTCACTAATAGAGATGCCGACCTTGAGGGGGCGGGGGGGGGGCAGGATGGCAGTCTGCCCTCTACGTTATTGGTTCACTTGACCTATTCTGTCTTGAGATTTTAAACTGCTTAGGGGAATGCAGTAAGAAAAGGGGATTAAGATAAATGAGGCTCTTAAACACCCCACAGTAGAGTCAGTTTGAGAGGGTTGAAAGCCATCCATTGTATTAATTAAAGAAGCAGGGTGTACAAGTCGTTCTCCTGGACTTGTATGACTAATGGTGAAAAAGTATTTTCTTTATTTCCTTCCTTGTTCCCATATTGAGCCAGCCAATTTTGCAGCAGGTGTGAGCTCTAGAGTCGGGCTGACCGATTGACTGGATGAGTCCCCTTTCCCTCTTGGGGAATACTTAGTATGTTTGGAGGTGATAAGGCTGATACTCTCCCCTCTCCCTCTTCTAAAGAGTTCATCAAGTATTTTTGATTCCTCTGATTATGGTGATTCTACCTTGGCCACCCCATTGCTGATAATCCCTGTGGTCCCTGTAGCTCTCTGGGTTTTTTCCCTTTGCATTAGCTTTTTGTCAGAGATCACAAGCAGTATGCAGCAGGGATTGAAGCTTATCAATCCTTAGTGAACCCTGCACCATGTAATCTTGTACGAGAACACCAATTCACAAAATGTGCAAAGTACACGATTACAATTATTGAATTATCCTCCATTGTTATCAATTCCTACATTGAATTCCACTTACCTCCTCCCTCTGCGCCTTAGTCACATCCGCCATATCCCCCTTCATTCAGGGAAGCTTCACGTACCAAGCTTCACCCAACGTTGTTGTTAATGAGCTGGCTGGGATCGAATCTCTTGTCCAACCAAGAAATGTCTTTAGATGTCCTTAAAGCCTCTTGCACCCCTGTGCAGTCAGAGGATGCACCCAGCATGGTGCAGCATGCCTAAGTGCTACATTCACTCTACAACCCTTAAAGCTCCATGGTCTGATGCACGCCTGACCTGCCCTGACTTCCCAGCTGAGGTAGATTCAGTAGGGGGAAGACTGTGTAAAGGGTGCAAGGACTGCCTGCAGGCTGTGGGTGCATCAGGCCACACCTAGCTCCTTTTTTTGTATACAGGAGTAGTTTCAGGACCGAACCTGTCAACACCGACACGCCACACTATATTGACCGCCGCAGGGGGACAGACAAATACCGGCCCATCTGGATGAAGGTTGGCATCTTGTTTCCGCCCTTCTTCCCAGCAGGCACAAGCATGGCATGAAGCTGCAGCACGTGGCGGGAGGGAGGGGCAGGCCTGAATAACTGTTATTGAGTTTACAATTTCTCTGGCTGAGAGTGGGTTTGCTTCATCTGGGGATTCCTCCAGTTACAACTGGGTGTATTTGGAGCACTGGAACTGGAACTACAAAGAGACAGCAGATGTCCAACATCCTAGCCTGTCCCACAGAACCCTTGACCCTGTCTCATTGATATCAGAGCCTGCAGCTTTACCCGCAAAGTTCAAATATCTTGTTCGGCTACTCTCTGGAAGGAGTGTTTGCATAGTCTGCAGCCTCTGTTTCTAGCTCCCATGGTCACTCATCATGCCAGAGAGACATGTTGAGATCTTTCTGTACGGACAACCAACTTAGGAGGGAATACCTATATAGAATGTATTGGGTGAGATGGCAAAAACCAGGCCCAGTGAGAGTAAAAGGTCGCTTTATTAGGACAGGTATGCAGTTCAACATTTTACATTTAAAATTAATCGCCACACTAGTACAATAACATATCCTAACAACCCCCCACCCTTAAACCTTCCCAAAAATAAAAACCCCAAACCAGTCTTACAACATACAGTTCACATACAATCTTCACTATCCTCTTTCTTTCATCCACTGACCTTCACTCATGCCTCAGCCATCGCCCCCCTGTGTTCCCTCTGGAAGAACCTACTCTGCAATGTCCCCGTCCCTTCCTGCCTTTCTTCAGCTCCTCAATTTCTGCCACCTGTCCAAGTGACAAATAGAGCACCAGTAATGGAGAACTCCTAAGAGAAAAATAAATAATAAATGAATAATCTAGAGAGGGGGGGGGGGGGCAAGCTAAATTGTTTACCATATGCCTCAGGCCACTTCGTCAGAATGATGCACTAAAAAACATCGAAACCCTAACGAACATCTAAGCCCCGATTCCCGCACAACCCCAACCAATGACTGCACCTGAAAGGGGGCTGGATTCTACCACCCGCCTGAAGCTACCTGGCGGTGGACATTCTGCAGATGCCACCCCCAGGAGCCCTCATTTGAAAGTGTAACGTACACCTGGTGGGGGTTTACTTGTAGATAATGAGAATGTTGTCTTTTTGATATTGAATGATATTGGCCCTCCAATTGACACTCCTAACACCACTCACAAAATTGGTCCACAGACCTATAGCAAGTTTTCCTGTTGTCCCTGTATTCTGGCTAGGTACGGTTTTGTGAAAACAACAGGAGGAAACCCTTCAGCCACGTTGGGATTGGGGTAGAGAGTATGCAATTGACATATAGTATCTTAACTGGTCTAACTTGGAGACAATTAGAGAAGATATGTATAAAACATTATCACAAGGAGATAAGGAGCCTCTTTTTGTATTTCATTGAAGTGCACATGACATCATATTTATTACAAGAGTAAGAAGGAAAAAGCACACAAATAAAAAGAGATAATTTTGCAGGGTTGCAGCACTGCAAAGGGCAATGTAACACAATCAAAATAAACCCAAATTGTACTTGGTGCTCAGTGTGAGTGAGTGAACGACACGGTAGCAACACAAGTGACAATAATCAGCGACAGCGGCGCAGGTGACTAGTTGTTGGTAAGTCAGTAATTTTTGCCACCTCAACCCTCTCCCACCCCTTGTCCTCGCGGACGCCTCTAATTCCCCCTCCTCCCCCCACCCCACCTTCAGGGTACCGATCCTCGGATTCCTTCGAACCCCGGACCTGGCGCAAGACCCGCAGAGGAGCACCGCCCCTTCCATCACTCCTGGGGAGAAACCATCAAAAATAAAAAGATAATAATAAGATTTTATTACCATTTTAGTTTTTATGCCTGTCTGCCCGCAAACAGAGTACGAGGGCAGGGTGGGGCCAGTGTGCCACTGCTGCCAATGATTGGTAGCAGTATGTAGTGACCACTTAAGTTTGAAGTGAAAATGTTGGTCTGGCCAGCTACTATGATATGGCCAAACTGACATATGCAATTCAAAGCTCTCAAACCCGGCTTTGTTGGAGTTCTGGGTTGGAGAGCAGCCACAGGCCTACAGTGCCTTTTGGAGCATGGAGCCAGCCCACTTAACCCAATGAGGATGCTTTACTCATGCTGCTTAACAGCATGAGAACAACGTCTTGATTGGATGACACAGTTGGCTGTGGGGTTCGTGCTGCAGAATAATGAGGACGTACTGCAGAATAATGAGGACGTGCTGCAGAACATTGGGCGGCAGTGTAAGGTAATTGATTTTTTATGTGTATATTTATATTAATGTGTATATACCATTGTGTATATTTTTATGTGTACTTGTTATGTGTTTTTTTTCTGCCCCTCCAATGTGATTTTCCACAAAACGCTACCTCGATTACCAGTGTCATTTTCTTATATTTTCTCTTAGAGTGTCTTGTGTCCACCCAACAGGTTTTGACTGTGCTGTGGGTGCATGTCCAGAGATTGATAGGCAAATCCAAAGAAAACAGGTATGCTGCCTGCATCTGAACATACTATGGAGATACTGGGATAGAAGTTTGATTGCCCTTTAGATGCTATTGCTTAACTAAATTCATCCCTATCAGGTTTCAAAACTTGTATTCAAAGGAAGGAGTAGCCAAGCTATTGCAAAGCCCTGGCTTTGGGGGTGGGGAACAAGTGGATCTTGCTTATGATTGTCCTTATCTAATTCCCCCACATTGGGGGCTAGAGTTTCAAAGTTTTGCGTCGCCCTTGCAAGGCGAGTATCGCAAATCGCTGCCACGCAGTATTCTGCCCCATGATGGTATTCAATGTTTGGAGCTTGGCTGTTCCCGCACATCCACTAATGAATTTTGGCACATTTTCAGATTTACCATTAGTGGTAGACCTGGGAATGCCTCACATGCTACATCTCCCAGGTGAGGCATAATGAGTAGAAATATCTTTATTTCTTCTTGTTTTCCCTCTTTGTATGAGTTTTGCATTCTGCAGCCCACATAGAAAGAGGAAAATGCCTCTCAGGATTGTTTTTGTGCCAAAAGGTGTCCCTTTCTGCACAAAATCAATCCTGCCTAAGCACAGACACCCTTGCAACATGGTGCAAGGGTGCCTGCGTTAGCACTAGGCAGCCAAAAGCATTGGGAAAGGACAGGAATGCACAATATAATGTTAAATACAGTGCATTCCTGCGCTTTCCCTTTCACGCAATGCAGCACAGCAAAGTGGCTTGCTGTGTTCTGCTGTGTTTTAAGATTGATAAAAATATGCCCCCCTAGGCATTTAGTTTGTAAAAGAAAGAGTGCTGATGCCCAAAGCGCTGCTCATTATCCCACAGCCATCTCAATTAAATGTCAATGCAGAAAATACCAAGGCTGCGTAGTCCTGAATCCATCTCAGGCATGTAATCCACTGGCTGTCTCTTCCTGACCCTTTAACTCACTCTTGTGGGTTCCTGCTTTCTTCCCTTGTGACGACTTTTGAGACTTTCTCTTACTCCTCTTTTTGACTTTGTGTATGTTTGCCTCTCTTCCACTCGGGAAATGTGTAATGAGGAAGAGTAAGCGTTGGTCCTCAAAAATGAGTGCGGACAGTGGTGGCTGGCACAATTCGGAGGTAGGGGCTGAGTGGGGGAGGGGGAGGAGGCATGAGGTGGGGGGAGGACACGGGAGGGAGGAATACACAGTGGAAGCGGCTAATAAAAAAATTTAACTTACCTTCTTGTCGCTTCCTTGCAGCTCCTCTCCTCCGTAGTCCTTCCACGCTTGGCCACGGGAAGCACACCCAGGCTCCCAGTCAGTAAATCACACTAGGTTAGCAGTGTTGTGATTGATCTGAGCACCATGTTACAGCGCTGTTACGGCGCTTATACACCACTGGAGGCCTAGGCAGGTTCTCCACATCAGTTGTAACGCAGCCTGCATGGAGAACATGTGAAGTCCACAATACTGTTTTGGGCGGCCTGAGAGGGCCGTCCAAATGGTCATTGCTTACTTTAGGATGCTGCTACCACTCCTCCTCTGCCCCCGCCTCCCTCACAAAAAGCTGTGGGCGGAAGAAGGACAACATAAAATGAGAATAACGCAAGCTATTATCATTTTATTTTCTCTCTGTTTCACTGCAAAAAGCAGTACGGCGACGCTCCTCTGCCTTAGCAGAGGAGCCGCCACTGAGTGCGGGTGGTCCTTCAGGCAACTATCAGCTCAAATTAAGCACAACCTGCTCCTGCCAGAGTTCTGGACCATGTGGTATGCAGTGAACACTGGCATCAATGCTCATCCGCATGCTGAGGTGAGTAGGGAGGTAATTGAGTGAGTGGATAAGGCAAAGCAGTGGTTCGAACTTCCCACTGAGTGGCACATATGGCTCTGAGGGTAAACAACCTTTACAACGCAACTTTTACCACGCAGTGCCTTTACAACACAACTTTTACAATGCAAACCATTACAACGCATTGCGCTGGGGGGCGCTCTAGGATAGGGAATATGTTTAATGTACTATCCAACACCTTCCCTACTATCCACGGGGACTGGAGTTGGAATAGTAAATTAAACTATTCACTATCCAGCGCCTAAAAGCACTATGCGTTGTAATGGTATGCGTTGTAAAAACCGCGTTGTAAAAGCATGCGATGTAAAAGCATGCGTTGTAATGTCATACATCCGGCTCTGAGGAGTCAGACTGGGACAATGATCCTTGCTGTGACAGTTTTCTGTAGTCCTACATTCCTCACATTCATTACATGTGGCCTGACTGTAGTTTTGTTAAGCCTGTGACTGATGTCACTGATGGTGACGGAGCAGGGCAGCATAAGCACAAGTAGGTGAGAGTGCTAGAGATTAACTTATGCCCCTTTATCTGAATAAAGGTTTTTGAGGCATGAAGGTGAACCTGCAGGTTGTTGGGTTTAACTGGAAACATATTGTGCACAGCTTCCTTTCCCTATTTTAGCAGAAAATACAGTCCTGCTCAGCGCGAGACAAGGAATGAGATTGCCCGCTTTTTCATGGAAACAGCTTTAAGTTTGCTGGGATGTGAGTCAGTGACCTGCTTCCGGTTTGGAGCAGTGGATGGTTCACTGCTAAATGGAGTGACGTTTTCAGAGCTAAGAACTTTAGTAAAAAAAAACATGAATGAGCCCAATATTGAATGAATGTCAGTGAGTATAATTACAGCACCACTGACTGCCCTGTGAAACTGAGTCCCTTGTCTGTTCCACACCAGGCTTCAGGATCATGTCTACACACTTGCAAAGTATGATTAAGCACAGAAAGAGATAAAATAGTACATGCTTCATCTAGTGAATATGTGAGATACCAGTGTTGCAGGATTCTTCACAAATGTCTCCATTAACGCCCGAAACACCCACGCAGACTTTGCCTGCCCTCGGAAACGAGACCACCTGCAGATGAGGTGAGTGTTCGATTTTGATCTATCTATATTTTATTTGCCTCCCGGTCTACTTATAGCTAATAACATTTTGTGAGAAAATGTGTTCTTTCCGTGAGAACCCAATTTGTCTGCTTTTGAATCTCTGCTTTGGCATGGGACCTCCTAATGTGTCTAATCCACTCTAATGTTACTAATAAAAACGTTTTCAACTGTAACCTTCAGTGGGTACTTTTTAAAACAAAGACGGCTGGCGTGGATGACTGCGGTAAAGAGCTCCGAGCAGATGTTGCTTGAGACTAGAGCACACATGTGTGCACATCTGCAGGCTGAGCAGGGAACACTGTTGGCATCTGTGCACATGCAGTGGCGGCCGCCATGACTCACGGTGGCGGGTGCAGGGGGAGAGGGTTGCTCTATGTAAAACAAAACAATTAAAATAAAACTACACACTTTCCTCGCTACCGGGTCCCGCATCTCTTCTCTCTTCTCCTGCTCTCCTCGTGGGAGAGGAAGCCAGGCTCCCTTGGGCAAACACAATGCTGCAATGCGGCGTTCTGTTTGGTGAGCACCCAGGCTCCCCTAGACAATCACATTGCTGCAATTTAGCATTGTGATTGGTTTTGAGCATCCTGGTTCGGTGCTCAACCAGGTAAAGAAGGTCTGGGCTTGTGCTCCACGCAGCCTGCATGGAGAATCGGGAAAGTGCGCATGACTGGTTTGGGCGGCCCGAAAGGGCACTTAGGGCAAACCACTCCACCACTGCCCTGCTCAGTGAGCAGAGCAGCCCCGCCGACCCGCCAACCTGCAAAGGAAATATAAAATGATAATAAATCAAAGTAAATATCATTTTATATTTCCTTTCCTTTACGCTGATCAAAAGCAGTGGTGTGACGCGAGGAGCAGCCACTGTTCACATGACAGACCAAACGTAACTGCAACATTCCACTTAGGAAAAGTGCATCTTGTATGTTTTCACTGCGAACTTCAGATATTAAAACAAGATAGAACTGTAACCCTAGGGCCGGAGTCCAAATATCAGGCTATTTTTGATTTACCAAGATTCCTTAACCAACTTCATATTTTGGCATATTTTTCTTAGCATTTTTTTTTCTTGGCCAGTCCTTAAAATTAATTCTTCTACCTTTGAGCTGCCCAGTACCTAGTAGAGTAAGTTAATTGTTCTGCTGCCCAACTATATATGAATATAGTCAAAATTTCATGGAGAATAGAAGTTTCGTTAGGGAGAGGTGGGATTGACATCTCTTCAGCTAATCCTGTAACTGCTTGCTCATCTAGAGAAAATATGCTCCCAGGAGATAGCAAATGGCAGAGCTTAGACGTCTGTCTCTGCCTCCCAGCAGGGCATCCTTTTGAAAGGTTTTCAAGGGCACAGGCATGCCAGGGTGGGCAGATGTTGACTCAGAGGGAGTAACGCCTCACTTTTGGATTGCAACATGTAATCTGGCTATCGTTGCACTCCTTTTTGGGCTTTTTGAAGAATCCTTCTGATGAATGTATCCAGATTGACTTAGGAGATTTTTTTTTTACGTAACAATATGGCTACCAGCTAGCCACTTCAATCTACTCATAGTCAAATACTAATGGGAATGGGGGGCTGACACAAGATTAAGTGGTTAAGGGATATCAAAAACCTCCTGGGGGAACTGGGTTTGGGGGCTTCTTGGGCTACAAAATCTGCCCCACCCAAAGCTACCCTGAAAAAACTATATTGGGAATGGGTCTCGTCCCAACTTATCGGTAACCCCCGTCACTGCAACTCCACCGCAGCTTTTCTAAGAGTCAAGGACGTGGTGGCCTATGAACCCTATCTGGATTTGATCACCATGCCAATTGATAGGGCTCTTTACTTTAAGTTCAGAGTGGGCACTCTTCCGATAGGGGTTCTCCTTTCCAGATGAAAAATGCCTGTGCAGCTATCGCCATTTTGTGCCCTCTGTTCTACAAGGCCCGAGACGGTGACACATATCCTTTTTGAATGCCCCGATTATTCCCGACCAAGGAGGTGTTGGCTCAAACCTCTATTTAGACTATTAGGGACACGCCAGCACTTGGTGGCGTTACGTATTTTATTAACTGATACTTCCCCCCCTATAGTTTGTGGTGTCTCAACATTTTTAAGATGGGCCTGGTTGATTCGCTCCAAAAGACTGTCTATTTCAATTTAATCCATTTTTAATTAACTTATTTGTATGTATCATCTGTACTTTTTATTCGTTTTAATCCTTGAATGTATTTTTAAATTGATGATCTGCAGTTTTAAATATGTATGTAATGCTTTCAAGATATATCTGCATATCAAAATAAAGCTATCAACCAACCAACCATAGTCAAATACTCACAACATTCCAAGATTTACTGCAGTCCAGTGGTGGCTGCTGCCACTAAACCTTGGTGAGGCAGAGTGGGGTGGACTGGGAGAAATAATAATTATTAAAAAAAGAACTTAACTGCCGCTCCCGAACACCTCCTCGATGCTTCTCTGCTCCAGCCACCTTGGTGCTCCTCTGCTCTCCACCCCACTCAATCCAGACGCTGCTCTCATCATTGAGTAAAGTGCCAGGATTGGTCTTAGCGGGCTGAAATGCCACTCAGTTAGGAAAAGGGATCCTGTGCGTTTTCTCCCACCTGTTCAAGACAGCTGGGTTGGAGAAATGGAAGTGCGCATATTGGTTTGGCCATCCGAAGACGGCCAGCCAAACCGACATGCACACTACCACTTCTCCTCCCAGGGCCTGGCTGCTGGTGATGCAGAGCATGGACCCACTTCTCCCTAGACACTGTGGACTCTGCCAAGTAAGTGAAAAATAAAATGATAATAAAATAGTTTTATTAGCATTATATTTTTCATTTGCTGCCTTTCAGCAGTTGAGCGATGCTCCTCTGCTGTAACAGAGGAGCTGCCCCTGCTGCAGTCTGTTTTTTCTCGTATCTAGTGAGCCTTCTGAAACTGTGGGACAAACTGACTCATGTTGAAGCTCTGTTCATGCACAATAATGTATTGTCCCAATGAGGGCCCTGTAAAGACTCCAGGGTCAAAACGCTGTCCATGCAAACTGAAATTAGACTGATTAAATCTCTTTGAAACTCTGTTGAGAGTTTGGGTTATGATTGATTTTCTACCAAAATTTAATTATTGTATGTCCCACTGTTCAATTCTGCATATAATCATACTCTGGTAGTCTCAAACCTATTTCACATGTGATTAATTGAGCACTGAGAATATCTTCCTTTTTTCCCAATTGCAAGCTATAAAACTAACCGTATTATTTTCTTCTTAAATATTTTTATGATGTATGGCTTGTGATTATATTTAAGCCTGAAATTAATTTTCATTGGTGACTGCATTTTTCTAAAATATGTTTTGCACACTCAACTAGGAACCATTGTTCATGTACTATATTATTAATTTTGGTTAGGGATGCCATTTTGAATTCTACCCAGAAAGCAGTACACAAGTGTGAAAATCAGTGGGATGGTTGTTTTTATTAACTTCAAAGAAGGGAGGGAAGATGTGGTACCACTTCATTGGATGGGGGAAGAACACTTGTCTGGTGCCTGGAAAGGATGCAGCCCACTCCAGATGTTTACTCATGGCTTTTGTAGAATCTCACCAGGGCTGCTCACAACAACTGTCTTTGTTCCTCTCAGGTCCAGTAAAGGATGGTTTGGGTCTTCAGATCATAGCGATCTGGAATGCGGTATTCGCATGTGGAATTGTTTTCATGTGAGGCAGCGTCAGTTGGCTGTTTCCCTGCTGCCCTGCTGGTTGTACTTTTATGCTTGTGAAGGAAAATAAAGTTATCCTACCGGCAAAGCATCTCTTCATTCCTTTAACTGAATCCTTTCAGATGGTCTTGCTGGAGATCCTAAAGAGGGGCCCACTGGACTTCTGTTGGAATGGTCCTTTTGTGATGAATGAAGAGACTGTACTGCACATTCTTTCTATGGAAACAGTTACTGTGCAAGTCAATGAAGCCTGAGTGACTGGGCAGTGGCAGCTCCTCCGCTAAGGAGCAGTAGCATTACCCCACTGCTTTGCAGCAGTGAAATAAAGAAAAATAAAATGATAATAACTTGATGTTAAATAATATTTTATTTGTTCCAGCTGCCGCAGCTTTGCAGGGTGGGACTGCTCCGATGACAGAGGAGCAGAGGAAGTGGTGAGCACACTTTGCATGTTCTCTATGCATGCTCCATTACAGCCTGACTGGAGAACATGCCCAGGCTCCCATTCTCTGGCTGAGCGCTGAACCTCAGCGCTCGCGCTCAGACCAATCACAGCGCTGCATTTCAGCATTGTGATTGGTCAGGAGAGCCCGAGTGCTTCGTGGCTAGGAGAGATGTGTCAAGAAGATGGAGTAGAGATGCAGCGACAACGGTGGAGAGAAACAGCAAGGAGGTACATTTCTTTTTTCTTTTTGTACATGCCTCCCCTCCCGCTGTGACTGGGGAGTGTAGGTAAGGTGAGTGGTCTGTAGTGGAGGTTACTGAGAGTAGAGTGCTTCTGATGTTCACCACAAATCAGGATATCATGGGGCCTGGATAGGAGAACCATTCCAGAAACTTGCAGCAATGCTGCTACTAAATGGAAGGCAGCAGGTGTGCCAGATGCTGTAAGGAGGCTGCAAGAAGCTCAAGAGTTATTTGGAAATTGATTAGAAGGCCACTGGAGGGTGGCACTGGTTGCTGGAGCCTGCAACCAGGAACCAAATATATCTTGAAGTAGCCACTCGAGCATGGCTGAAACATATTTAGGGCTCCTGGCAACTTAGAAATCTTAACATAATTGTGCTATATATATTAATTGAGTCCTTTTGTGTTGGGTTCATGAAACATTCCAGCATATGACCTTCTATATCCCTTTAGTGATAGAGGACCATGTGGAAGGAACCTGCAACCCACAGGGATCCGTTTAACCCAAATTCTCCTTGGGACCCCAAAGGCCTTGGTAGTATAGCCCTGTAGCTAGGCTCCCCCATAGTCACAGAAGTGCCACATGCCATCATCCACTCCCCAAGCTTTGACTGATGAAGCATGCTGAGAGAGGGTTAAAAAGAGCAGGAGGAAGACTTACTGTGAACAGTGATGGGAAAAGTGAAGGAGCTGTCACTGGTCACTTGGCTCTGAGGCAATGCACAGTTTTGACGTCCGCCCAGTCATGAGCAATTGGAGGGTGTGGAGACACTGGTAAGAGTGTGAAGATACTCTGGACTATATGGTAACTGGGAAGTATCACAACTGAAAAAACAAGACAAAATATGCTGATAGTTACAGGAGATCCAGGACACACTATATTGCAGTACAAAGGTTAAAAAGGTAATTTGCTTCTCAGTAGGCAGGTGCTCCCAAGGGACCAGGGCATCCACACAATATCAGAAATGTGTCATGTGGCCGCCTGCTAGCTGCAGTATGCCCCCATCTGGCCACAAGTGCAGGGATAGATTGGCAACCTTCTGTCTCCCAAGAGGTAGAAGGTGGGTATCCAGGATGGGAAGGGCATCCTCAGCAAGTAGATCCAGAGAATAGAAGGCCCTATGGGAGCTGGTGCTGTGGAGTCAGGGCTTGTTCTAGGCAATCTAGAAAACGAAACAAAGATGCTATACTCCATTCTGAGAGACGATATCATGTTATGTTGAAGGTGGTTATTCCCTGAGGCCCATTTCAAACGCAATTTTTAATTCTTTCTGAGAAATGATCTCCCAAACAAACTTCTCACGCATACTTGAAAGTGCTGACTGCCACATTATCTGCAAAAAATACATAATCATGAGTATTTATTTTAAATTATTCAAGCAACAGATTCAGCAGTGAGATTTCCCTCCCAAATGTTGTCTGGTGTGTCATGAGCCACTATTTAAACACTTAAATTAGTGTTTGCTCTTTGTTGGACTTAGCAGCAGATGCCTCATATGACATTTTTATTTGTTTATTGATTTGAGAACAACCAGACAACTTTTAACGAAGTGACACATGATGTGCATGCTGAGCCTCAGAAAGCCCTGGTGCTAACACACTCCTTTTGCCCATTCTGGACGTACTGACTAACAAGAGTAGTGCCTTCCGGTTAGTTCTGTACATCTACATGCAGTAGTGCAGTAAACAACAGCAACAGCGTATATGAGATAGGTAACACGTGTAGCAGTTTGACTGGGCACATACAGCCAGATTTATCAAGGGCTCGCATTGCCCCTTTGTCATGCAAGGTGACGCCCTTAACCCCTTCGCTGCGGGGGTTAATCCCCCGCTGTGCTGGGGGGAGGGGGGCACGCACAGCGCCCGCATGCTCACTACGAGCTGAGCTCGTCATGAGGCACGGCGCTCCTGTGCTCATGACGAGCTCAGCTCACCCCAGGTGCATTACCTGCTGTGGAACGCTCAGCACAGCAGGGGAATTATCCCCGCATGCGAGCGTTCCACGGCTCATGACGAGCTCAGCTCGTCATGAGCACGGGAGCGCCGCGGCTCATGACGAGCTCAGCTCGTCATGAGCCTCAAAGAGGTTAAGTGAGATTTCCTATGCCGCGCAGAGCCATCTTGCATGGTGTGGCACGGTAAATCTGGAGTAACACAGGGCAGCACAAGCCTCTGCCTTGTGTTACTCTGCCCTGGGATGGCATTCCAAGGTGTTCCCACGCATCCACCCATGGTTTTTGGTGCTTTCCTAGTTTTGCTAGCACTCGTAAAGCTGGAAATACTTCACAATGGTACTGCCTTTCCAGGGGTGGCGTAACACATAGAAAGAGAATAAAGGAAAAATCCTCTGAAGATTACTTTTGTCAGGAAGCTGTCAGAAAACAATACTGGCGATACACGTGGTAGCAATGTCATCTGAAGAAATTGATGCCTGTGATGCTGCAAAGAGTACCATTGCATCACGGAGCAAAGGTGCCTGTGTTTGCACTCGGCAGCCTCAAGTGCACCAGAGCAGGGGGAGAGGAGGCATGCACCATATCTTCATAGATATGCGACATTCCTTCACTCTCACAGCAAGTTGTCTACCTGCGTTGCACCAAGTATTAGTAAGTCTGCCTCTGGTTTCCATCCTTAGTCAAAGTCAAAGTCAAAAAGTCTTGTATAGTGTGCTTTTTTGTTTTCGATTTTATAGTTCATTATCAATATTTACTTATGTTTCTGCATTTGCTGAAAATAATTAAAAGATGGTCTCTAAATGTACCATCATATGATTTTAATACAATAAATAACCCCGCTGGGAAAAGGGTCAGTTTTAATAAAATTAAAGAAAAATGGCTTACAAATAGGTTGATGTTGATGCAGTTCTTATAGTGAAGTGCAACACGTAATTAAAGGTGTGCAACACAACAATATAATAGTACGTTACCACCTGTTTTAGAAAGCTTGAACTATTGCTCAATAAATTGGATTTGTGACTTTCTGCTAAAAACATTAAATAAACAATATACTAGGCGAAGTATACTCTAGACTCAGGAGTAGCTGAAACTGTGATAAATGTTTTTCGGGCTGGAGCTTAACTGTATCTCTCCTATAAATGTTATATCTTTTCTGAGACCCAACTATTAAGCCTCAAGTGATTGCCCTATTTGAACAAGTAAACTACTTGTTTTTCAAAACGTGTTGAAGTAATTCTTTTTGAATGTTATATTTTATACGGCAACATTACCTCTCTGGTGGTTTAAAGAGAAATTTGTGATGTTTTTCAAGAAATTGTATCCTTGAAATGCACATTTATCAACTTCCCTGAAGATACAAATTGCCCACTTGGACAGCCTTTTGAGTCGGGTTTTTACATCTGTTCCAAAATATAATCCATTTGACAACCTGCCCAATCTCTCAATGAATCAAAGCATGAATGCTCCAGTGGAAAGGCAGAAAAAAGTAGATCAAAACCAGGTTTCTTTTTAAGCATTGGCAGAAATATGTTTGGTTGTGAGTGTTCAGCATGCTTTTCCATGTTGTTTTGGCAATAATGAGACACTTCTTCGGTGATGTCTAGTAAAAAACGACACTCAAGACTGTTAAGGTTGATGATTGTCGAAACCATGAGTATCAGACTGGTGCACGTAAATGTAAAAAGCCACTGTAATAGTTCAGGTCTGCACTTACAAATCCTTAGCAACAACCATTACAACTAACAGCTAGATTCATGAAAGGGCCGTTTTGCGAGTCTTTAATAGCGATTCATAAGGAATCGCTATTAAGGACTAGCAAAACGGGATTCATGTAGGAATTGCTAAATAAATTGCGATTCCTACACATTCCTTATTTGCGATTAGCAAATTGCTAATCGCAAATAAGGAATAACTCCCCATTCATTCCTATGGGCAGGATGCGATTTCAAGGGTGCAGGGGTGTCCAAAGGACACCCTGTAGCAGCACCCCATAAATGTGAATTTACACTGATGTTGTGCACACACATGTCCAAAGGACATGTGTGTGTGTAACATGCAACGTAGAAAAATGCATTTAAATGCATTTTTCTAAGTTTTAGTTATTTACCACGAGGTTTGACTTCGTGGTAAATAGCGGTCCTAAATTGCGATTTCGCAATTTCAAAATGGTTCATGAATTGCATTTAAGGAATCTCAAATAGAGATTCCTTAAATGCAATTCCTCGCAAATGTGCAAATTCTTTATTAGCGAATTTTGCATTTGGCATGATGAATCTCAAATGCAAAAATTGCACTCGCAAAGGGCCAGATTCTCAGAATCTGGCCCTTTGCGAGCGCAATTAAGCTTGATGAATCTAGCTGTATGTTTCCACATTTTACCAATGTAATGCTATTCCTAACAATTGTGACTCGTTATTTCGCATACCATTACTTCGCAGCATTTTACTACGAAGTTTTTAGTTAGCAAATACTATTACTACGCAAGGTTTAGTTTGCATACCTTTACATTGCAAGTGTTAAATTATGCAAATTAAAAACATGCCTAGTAACAAAAACAGACATTTACCCCAACCTTACACTAAATTCGAAATACAAATACACTACCCTACACATAGCAAAATCTTAAACACTACCCAAACACCCATACACTACACTCCCCTACACTACTCAAACACCACTACACTACCCTAAACCCTAAATCACTACCCCCAGCACGACCCTGCCCCCAATCCTGTCCCTACTTTCAAACACTACCCTTCACGACCCCAACACTACTCTAAACCATAACCCACTACCCTACACTACACAACACTACCCTTAAACCTAAAACACTACCCCCTGCACAACCCTCCCCTAACCCCCAGTCATGTCCCTATACCCAAACACTACCCTACATGACACCGAACACTACCCTAAACCCTAAAACACTACCCTACACTACATTAACACCACAACACTACCCTAAACCTTAAAACACTACCCCCTGCACAACCCGCCCCACCCCTCAGTCCACTCCCTACACTACAACACTACCCTGCACAACACCCCAATACTACCCTAAACCCTAAAATACTGTCCTACACTACACAAACACCACAACACTACACTAAAGCCTAAAACACTAACCCCTGCACAACCCTCCCCAGTCCTGTCCCTACACTCAAACACTCCTCTGCACGACCCCCCCAACACTACCCTAAACCCCAAAACGCTACCCTATACTACACTAACACCACAACACTACCCTAAACCCCAAAACACTACTCCTCAAACACAACACTACCCTTAATCCTAAAAGACTTCCCCCTGCACGACCCTCCTCCTCCCCGCCCCTAAACCCTTAAAAACAGCCCCTCTTACCTCTCTCTCCTCGTGTCCTCTGTTCTCATTCCTGCGTTGTCAGAAAGGCGGTGATCGTTGCACGTCGTTGTGAGGAAATGCCTCAGTTTCCTCACACCGATGTGGTTTGCATTACAAAGCATGCGTTGTTACAGCGCATGCGATGTAATAACATGCGTAGAAATGGTATGCGAGGTAATGACCGCGTACAAATGGATGTTTACCATTCTTAACACCCCCACTCTCAAACTTCTCTGTGACCCCAAAAATTTACAACAAACACACACGACCTGGTCAAATATCTCAATGGATCTAAATCGTCCTATACATCTTATCCTATTATTCTCTGTCCATAACCCCCCCTCACCCTCCTCAAGTGAAATCGTCCATCTGTTTCTCTCCAACCATCTTATGGGTTGAAGAATCTATTTCCTAT
Organism: Lissotriton helveticus; assembly: GCF_964261635.1. Lineage (NCBI taxonomy): Eukaryota > Metazoa > Chordata > Amphibia > Caudata > Salamandridae > Lissotriton > Lissotriton helveticus. Next base: position 614,671,331 of record NC_136068.1, read on the forward strand.
TGTGTCGACTCTAACAAAAGGCCATTTCTAGTATTTACAAATCACAATATATAATGCATTATATGTCAGCTATAGAAAATAAAAAAAAAATAAACACAAAATGCCCTGTAGTGTCTTGTAAATAAAAGAATGCTGAAAATGTTTTGGTTCCCACTGTACACTGTAGGACTGGGACATAAGCGTTGGAGAGATGAGTTGAAGGCAGGCTTAGAATGTTGAGTTCTGATTTTCATGCAGCAGAATAAAGTAATGTAGAACTATTCTCCATGTATGGCGTGGTCATTGGTGAGTGCCTGGGCTGGTAGGATGCCACAACTGGTGATGAGAAAGGGGATACAAAGCCCACATTGAAAGCACTCTTTCAGAGTGATTGCCGTGGTCCAGCAAACTGCTTGTGCATGCTACGTGTACCACAGTCGAATTGCAGGATCAACACTGGCACTGGTGGAGTCTAGTGCAACACCAGCCTGCAGAAAAATGCTTAAAGATAAAGAAAGTGACATTGAAATTCTACGTCACTGGTCATGAACTGAATGAAACAGTCTCAAATAAAATGTTCTGCCCCATTACGCAAATTAATGACATATGTTATACGGAGTAACAACGTTAAAAGCAGATGCAACCAGGTTACAAAAGCAGCGCACACAATTAATTAAACTGAAATTCATGTGCTAAGAATCAGAGATTAACCAGATGATGAAACACTTAAGCACAAAGCTGATCAATGTTATCTGCTTTCATGGACTTGTAGTACACAAAGATTTATCTACTTACCAAAACCATTAACAAATCATCGTTCCACAATGTGCTTCGGAGTGACCACAGAAGGAGGCTTAAAGGGGTTGTGTTTAAGAGCTGTGCGGCCCACCACCAAAGCTCTTGCATTTTGCAAAGAGCAACTCCCTAGACAGCCATCAAATGGAGAGCTGCATTGGAGATTGGAGAGCAAAGGTGAGATACCTGCTCCAAAGGTTATTAAGGCTGAGCTTAAAACCAGCATGTCACAAGGCACTCGAGAAAGTCTGCCTGATCAAATTCTACAAGAAGTGCCTGAGAGACCACTACTGTCCACCAATGTATATACGGCTGCCATATTCTTAAAACCGCCAACTGCATTTGATACTGCTAAAAAGCAATATTGTTTGATAGATGCATTACATGGATAGAGACTTATGAAGATTTCAAAAATGCAATTGATGAAAAAGATGATAAAAAGCTTATGAAATATCTGAGGAACATGGCTGGTGAACAAGTGAAAGAAGCCATCAAAAAGACACCACAAGAAGGTGAAGTGACACATGATCAAATCAAAACAGCCTTGGATGTCAAGTTTAATCCAGTGCCAAATGGGTATTATGAAAGATAAATATTTAGTCAGTTCAGTTCTTAAACTTTTTTCGATCTCTTATAAAAACAGATCATAAAAGCATCAATTCATCAAGTAGGTCATAAGACAACGTTAAAAAGATCTACATAAAAAGCACAATTTAAAACATTTAGAAGATCAATTTAAAGGGAATCATTTATTAAGTGACCACTACCAATGCAAATATTATTTAAAATCATGTATGTGGCAACCGAATCACTGACATAATACCAAACGTCACATTCTCAAACTCACAAACAGTTCGACACAAAAATATCGATATCAAAAATATCGATGTTGTATACTTAATTATAAAGAAACACAAATATTGATACCACACTATCGTAATGCTATATCGACAACAAAAATATCAACGTTTATAAATAAATATAGGACATGTCTAAAATATGGACTACAAAAATATAGACATCAATATTATCGTTTTTTTTATATATCGACAACTCAAAAATACATTAAAACAATTACTTTAAACACCATAAATACAATCAATTACATAAACATACATATCACATTAAATTGAACTAAAACATAACTATCAAAATTCTAACAACATAAATATATAATAACATAATAAACACACTAATAATAATATTTTAAAACATGTACTTTCAAAAATTTAATACATATGATATATATTTTATTAAAATATAATTAGTGCAATGTCTCCTTACTCACCCCAAACAAAAAATTACTCTTAATTAGCATTTTCCTTATAAGGAAAATAATTACCAAACCAAGAAACAAAGTAAAAATTAACCAATATAAGAAATAAACCAATGAAGTTCAACAAACAACTAAAAAGACACTATATAAACCAAGGAAAAATCAGCCTTATTTGACACCTTAAACCAAAATAATCAAGGAATTGGAAACTCTGCCAGATTTTGACCACTATCAGATTCAGATTCAAAGACTTTTATTCGATTAACAGCAAGTTAAATCATAAAAAGTACATGTAAACCAATCGAATAAAAAATTAAAAGTACACAATTCAGGTACATACAGGTTAAAACATAAGAAAAAGAAACTGCAATTTACAAAAAGGTAGTCCAGGTAAAAACTAAGCGGTTCATAGTGTAGCTAGCCCTATCTTACAACGAGTTCTTATACAAGATTTCAAAAAGAGAGCTACACATTTAGCAACGTGGGGTGTATCTAACATCTGCAGTGCCAGAAAAGCTGGGCGACACGTTCTCAACCCCATACTTCGTAAAAGAGGAATAATCCATCGTTTACGGGGTTGAACGTAGAAATGACAAAACAAAATAGTATGGATGTTCGATTGTAAGGATACACCATCACACGGGCAGTGAGCCAGTTCATGCGACCAATTTTGCACTTTGGGGAAAGTAACAAGACGAAAGAAATAATTAAAGCGAAATCTTGTTAAAACAAATTTTTCATAACTGGATAAAAAAAAAGGTAAATAAGGCTGAATGCCGGGGGAGGATTGTAAGGACAGGATGTGCACGTTACTAGGCTTCAACGTCTCTGTGGAGAGGCGGAGGTCTCTCAGATGGTTCAAACAGAGAGCTTTCAACGCCTTTCTGCTAATATCACACAGAGATGTTGGTTCTGTGAAGTAGGGAGCACAGTTCAAATCTGCTAGAAAATTAGAAACAAAAAGTAACCAGGGGATTCTTTGCCAAGGAGAGGCAGTCTTGGAAAAGGGAACGGGTAAGATGGCATTGAGGTTTTGTCCAAATACGGTGCCATAGTAGTATCGGCTGGCATCTGATGGAATCGATTATGTAATCGATGCCCAGCTCAACATGGGAACCGTATATTGGAGCGCTCTGGGGGAGAGCCAAGATGTATTTTATAAACCCGTTTTGGACTAGTTGTAAAGAGTCTACCTGCACATGGCCCCAAATGGGGGCACCATAGGTGGCTACACTGTGGCATTTTGCTTGATAGATTTTAAGCAGCTCTTTAGGGGCAGGTTTGCCTAGTTTGCGCGAGAAGGAGACCAGAGCAGAAGTTGCTCGTTGAAAGAGCATTTTTCTGCAAGCCACAGCCTGTTTCCAGGCTAGCTGATCATCCATTTGGATACCTAAATATGGGTATTCCCTGGCACGCTCCAGCCTGACCTGTTCTAGGTAGATGGATTTAGGGTGTTTAACCTTGGAGCCAAAGTGCATGACATAGGTCTTACTCTTATTCACTTTAAGTCCAAGGGAGGACATGAACTGATTATATTTGTCTAGTTGCTTTTGCAGCTGTAATAAAGTCCTGGCTAGGATTACGGAGTCGTCCGCATACAATAACGCGGGAATTGGACGTCGATTTATAGAGGGAAGGTCCTGGCTGCCCTTCAACATGGCCTTCTCAACCCCGTTGGTATATAGGTTGAACAAGAGGGGGGCCAGGACACAACCCTGCCTTACTCCTCCTGAGATGGAAAATGAAGATGTTAATTCGCCAGCTACCCCATACCTCACAGATGCAGTAGCATTGGAGTATAGCTCGCGCAAGAAATTAAGAAGGGGAGGGTCCACACCAAGGTCAGTTAAAATAGACCAGAGCTTAGAGTGAATCACGCAATCAAAAGCGGAGCTAAGGTCGACGTAGAGTAAATATAAATTACCACGCTTTGCACCAACATATTTACCTATCAATAGCGAGAGATTTAGTGCCTGTTCAATAGTACCAAGTCCCTCCTGGAACCCGTACTGGAGATCGGTCAAGATGTTATTTTCAGACGCCCATACCTGGAAGCGATCCAGGAGCAGGCGCCCTGCGACTTTCCCCAGAGAGTCCAGGAGGGAAATTGGTCTGTAGCAGGCAGGGTTGTTACGATCCCCCTTCTTAAAGATCGGTAACAATATGGAGGAGGACCAGTATTCTAACAGACCAATGGTCGAGACTGCCTTCAACATCTGAGTAACAACTGGAGCCCACAGTTCAATGTTGTTAGTGAAGATGTCCGAAGGGACACCGTCGGGGCCAGGTGCTTTACCAGTTTTGGAGCGTGTTAGCGCGTGCAGAACCTCGCCTAGACTAAAATGCAGATCGATGGGGAATATTGAAACCCCATCTTGGTCGTCAGCTGCAGTAGTTTCTAATAGGGCGGGATCACATGGGCCCCCAAATATTTTAGAGAAATGAGACACCCAGGCCTCGGCAGGGACTGCAACATCTAGATGTTGGGGGCTATTGACTTCAGAAAAAAAAGGTGATTTGATGACGCGCCAGAACATAGAGCTGTCTTTGGATCGGCAGCTGGCGTGTAGTTGGGCCCATAGGTTACTTTTTAGAGCCTTTTTACATTTCTGTTGGGCCACCTTATAGTCCTTTCTAAGTTTCGCTATCTCAGATGGAATTCTAGTGGAACTATTTGTAGCCTTTTTTGAGGCAGATAGGGCTTTACGACAGGCGGTGTCGAACCATCCCAGAGAACCTTGGTTGCCAGGTTTGTGATTACGATGTAGTACAGAACGTATAACAGATAAAATCTCTAAGAAACTGGTAAGTATCAGCTGGGGAGAAGAATCCACCGAGAGGCAGTTGTTTAACCAGGGGAGAGATTTAGAAATAACTTTGGCACTGGTAGCTAAGGGATCTATTTTAGACCATTTTACCGAAAAGCCGTTCAGTCTGTCCATGGCCAAAGACTGCTGTGTTAGGTGGCTGATCTTGGTGGATTGCGAAACGCCATTTGGGATGGACAGAGTGATACTATTAGGGAAATGATGACTTGAAATGTCGGTGCCCGTAATAAACCGTTGGAGATTACCCCTTAACGCTGTTGAGCATAGAATAAAATCAATAGTGCTCAGCATACCCCTTCCGTGAAAGGTGGGCTTAAAATCAATTGGAGGGTCAACCAGGACATTGGCAAACTCAAGTCCCAATATAGACAAACTGTAATTCAAAGCGTTACCTACACTGGAGTGAGTAAAGTGAGTTAGAGGGGAATCATTTTCATCCTGCAAACCACAAATACCTTTCTGGTGATTGGGACACAATGAAGCGTTAAAATCCCCCCCCCCAAATTGAATAACATAAAGATGTTGGATGATTACTGTGATATTCATTAATAGCAGAGGAGATTTCTTTCACACACTTGATACAGTCCAAAGGGCTAAGGTTGTTATAAAGATTAATAAAGAAATATACAGTGCCTTTACTAAATTCAACCAAGATAATTTGGAAGTTCAAGGTAGAATGTAGGACACACGATTTCAACAAAGGTAGGGTGTTGCACATGTAGACCGCTAAACCCCCCTTAGATCTGCCATGGGTAGTAGGACTAGCAGGGGAATGATATGTAATGAAGCCCTGGAAATGAATCGGATCCAGGGCCCATGTTTCCTGCAAACAGAATATTTGATGGGAAGATACGAGGGCCATCCATGATTTAATTTTCAGTTTTGAACGGAGGCCCGCCACGTTCCAAAATAGAACAGAAAGTTGAAGAGCTGGGACAGACCTATTGGTGGTAGTCAGTTTATGTACGGTTGTGGTTATGGGTAAACTATGAGGCAACTGAGGAAAAGAGGCAGCTAAATTGATAGTTTGGTGAAGAGGGGAGGTAGTTACAAATTTCGTAGAAAATGGGGATCGAGGGAGGGAAGTTGAATTAGATGGGATAGATATCACATCTGAAGTTAATATGTCTGGGATTGTTTCAACAAAAGGAATAGGTCTAGTTAACAAAACCGGGGACTGCACAAAATCATGTTGTTCGAGATTAAGTGTTGGGAAGGGTGAGGTAGGGATTACATCGGGGCTGGCTTGTAATGGTCAGTCTACCATTTCCAAACAATCGTATCTGTTGGACAATGGGACGCCAGACCAACCGAAAGGTGGAACTGCATCACTACCCCCATACCTCTGCCTGTTCCAGTCACAACTGTTGTTCCAGTTGCCAACTTGGGTCCAGTTCCACTCAGACCTGGAATTATAATGCTGGGCTGGGGGATAGAAGAAAGAGAGTCTTTTAGTGCTAATACCATCGGAATTGTATTGTGAACCCCAAGAGCAAATGTGCTCTACCGTATGGGGGTCTTCGAAGTTGACAATGACACAATCACCAGGGAGAGATTTATGTACTTTACCTAGCCAGGGGACTCTCCGAACTGACGTAACTCTACTATTGGAATAAGGGGGAAGGGGCCTATTACTAGATAACCAGTGAAGTACCTTATTTCTAAGGGACCAGTTTGGTTCTTCCGAGCTTGGCTTCAGCTCGGGGACCCCCGTCAAAATGACGACGAAAGGAGTTGCTTCGGGGGAAGGTGGATGGAAGGGGCTCCCTTCCTCCTAGACCTATAGGTGGCATTTTGTTGGCCGAGGGTAGTCGAATGTTTATTGGACCGGACAATAGGCTGAGCTGGCGGAGGGACGGGGTGGGAACGGTGGTAGCTGCTGAGGTAAGAATGTTTAGCCTCTTTGGTGGGGGAATTATGGGTGTTGGAGGTTTGGATTTGGTTGCTGCTACCGTAGTAGCGCTGTTTACTACTATAGGGGGACGATTAGTTGTCGGCACCCCGTCGCTGGGGTTTTTAGATGTAGACTTGAGGACCGGGATTTGAACTTTTGTGGGCCCTGTGCTGGGTTTAAGTGATGAAGATAGGACATCTAGCTGTTTCGCTATGTTATTGAGAATATGCTCAAGGGGTTGGAGATAGGATTTGAATAAAGCCCCTATGTTATCAAGAAGATCAGTCTTTAGCTCAGAAGAACAGCTGCTACAGTCTACGTTAGCGCTGGGACTAAGATGAGGGCTGAAATTTAATGAAGGTGATAAAAGATTTTGGGTATCAGAAGGAATATTAATCCCTTCGAACGACGGGGGAGGTGGTTGATTACCAGGATGGGACGCAGGAAGTGATTGAGAATTAAGATGTGATGTTTTTGGAGACCCTGTGTAGGAGTTATTATTAGGCTGAGGACTACTAATGTGTCGAGGGTTCTTCTTTGTCTTTTTGTTCTTGGGGATTGCACCCTCTCTAATTCCCCGTATTGTGGTTAAGATGGGGTCCACCCGGCTCGGGCTGGTAAAAAGAGCCAGTGTTTGCTCCAGGGAGGGAGATAATTGTGATTGATGAAGGGGTGATAATTCAAGTGAAACTGATAAGTCCACTGTAGCTGGAACTAAATGAGGGTCAACATGATCTAGCAAAAGTGTGACGGGAATTGGAGGGTTAACCGGGGATCTGGCTGCAGCCAGTAAGCCCAACGAAGAGCGCTTAGCAGCGGTTAAGTCCTGTGAAACCCTCCGTTCTAGGAGTAACACACCTTGATTAATGGCATCGTTTGCTTTAGCGATGAACTGGTCAATTGGGCCGGTGGTTTGGGCTATGCGTAGAGCCTTGTTACTCCTAGTCCCTCTCGGTGACATGTTAAAGGGAATGTGAAACAGAATAAAGATGTACACGTTAACAACTGAACACAAGAAGTACAGATGATAAATAAATAAATAGGGTGGCCCAGTCCAGTCTTGGCCGGTCTTGAACGTGCTTAAACGGGCCCGCCCTTGGCCCGGGCGTAGCTCCGCGCTTAGCCCCGCGCGCGTCCCGCTGCGCGTTTAGTGTTAGTTGGTAATAAAGGGAAATGGGCGGGAAGAGGACCAGCTGCGGCGGGTCTTGAGCGCAGCGCCCGCTGGTCCTCGCAGTCCCGCAGGAAGAAACAGCGGCGGTAGGCGGCTCCTCTTCTGATTACAATGTCCCCAAAGTCTAGAGCCTCGAGCGGCGCCCGCGGAGCGGGGGCCGCGAGGAGTGGGTTGGGGATAAAAGGTAGAAGCACTTGGCCAGCAAGAAATCACAAAAACGGAGTCCCACGGTGAATAGCACAGTACGCAGTGCTCACAGCACTCTGCTCCTTTATACTGATGGGATGTAGGCGGGAAGAGGACCAGCTGCGGCGGGTCTTGAGTGCAGCGCCCGCTGGTCCTCGCAGTCCCGCAGGAAGAAACAGCGGCGGTAGGCGGCTCCTCTTCTGATTACAATGTCCCCAAAGTCTAGAGCCTCGAGCGGCGCCCGCGGAGCGGGGGCCGCGAGGAGTGGGTTGGGGATAAAAGGGAGAAGCACTTGGCCAGCAAGAAATCACAAAAACGGAGTCCCACGGTGAATAGCACAGTACGCAGTGCTCACAGCACTCTGCTCCTTTATACTGATGAGATGTAGGCGGGAAGAGGACCAGCTGCGGCGGGTCTTGAGCGCAGCGCCCGCTGGTCCTCGCAGTCCCGCAGTAAGAAACAGCGGCGGTAGGCGGCTCCTCTTCTGATTACAATGTTCCCAAAGTCTAGAGCCTCGAGCGGCGCCCGCGGAGCGGGGGCCGCGAGGAGTGGGTTGGGGATAAAAGGGAGAAGCACTTGGCCAGCAAGAAATCACAAAAACGGAGTCCCACGGTGAATAGCACAGTACGCAGTGCTCACAGCACTCTGCTCCTTTATACTGATGGGATGTAGGCGGGAAGAGGACCAGCTGCGGCGGGTCTTGAGCGCAGCGCCCGCTGGTCCTCGCAGTCCCGCAGGAAGAAACAGCGGCGGTAGGCGGCTCCTCTTCTGATTACAATGTCCCCAAAGTCTAGAGCCTCGAGCGGCGTCCACGGAGCGGGGGCCGCGAGGAGTGGGTTGGGGATAAAAGGGAGAAGCACTTGGCCACCAAGAAATCACAAAAACGGAGTCCCACGGTGAATAGCACAGTACGCAGTGCTCACAGCACTCTGCTCCTTTATACTGATGGGATGTAGGCGGGAAGAGGACCAGCTGCGGCGGGTCTTGAGCGCAACGCCCGCTGGTCCTCGCAGTCCCGCAGGAAGAAACAGCGGCGGTAGGCGGCTCCTCTTCTGATTACAATGTCCCCAAAGTCTAGAGCCTCGAGCGGTGCCCGCGGAGCGGGGGCCGCGAGGAGTGGGTTGGGGATAAAAGGGAGAAGCACTTGGCCAGCAAGAAATCACAAAAACGGAGTCCCACGGTGAATAGCACAGTACGCAGTGCTCACAGCACTCTGCTCCTTTATACTGATGGGATGTAGGCGGGAAGAGGACCAGCTGCGGCGGGTCTTGAGCGCAGAGCCCGCTGGTCCTCGCAGTCCCGCAGGAAGAAACAGCGGCGGTAGGCGGCTCCTCTTCTGATTATAATGTCCCCAAAGTCTAGAGCCTCGAGCGGCGCCCGCGGAGCGGGGGCCGCGAGGAGTGGGTTGGGGATAAAAGGGAGAAGCACTTGGCCAGCAAGAAATCACAAACACGGAGTCCCACGGTGAATAGCACAGTACATGACCACTATCAAAGACTGCATCAAAATCAAGCCTACTACTAGTAAATTACCATTTCTAAATAAGCAGTGAAATTAAAATGTAACACAGATTTCAATTGCTAACTAAAATTACTAACATATATTTTATCTCTTTATATTTTCACTACAGATATTACTCCAAAGAAAGAGAAAAAAGATTTTACCTTGCAAAAACAGCTCATAAACAAAGTAATTATACTTTAAAAAGCCTTTGTAAAATCTCACTAAAATACAACTAAACACCTAACATATCCTAGACCCCAAAACCACCCCATATAGACTTTTAAACCTTTTTAAAACCCTTTGTAAAATCTAACAAAAACGTTAATAAAACTATAGTCTATCCTAAACACCAATACCACCCCATGTAAAATTGTAAAACATCAAATAACATATGCTTTATTTTCCTTTCACAAAAAACTTTGACCAAACAGCATTTATTGAACAAAGAACATCTCCATTTAAAGACAACTAAATAACACTTGGTAAGTATATGTAAAAAATGTTTCCTTTTTAACCATAGAAACATGTATAATATGCCTTTTCATATATCTTCGTAAACATTTTTTATAGAATTTTCCATATCACAGTGACTGAAGGTGCCCAATTTATAACATCTCAGAAAGGAAAATTCTTATTGTGTTACATGGGGTACATCTACACCCAAGAGAAGCAAACAGGCCTTAAAGTGAACTGGAAATGTTCAAAATATTACTCAAATAAATGTTATGGTTGCATGGATGTACGTCATGACAACGCGGGCTTTTACACCGCGCTGCCATTACGATGCATCCATTACAACGCAAGTCGTTACAACGACTTGCGCTGTAGGCGCTAGATTTTGGAATAGTATGATTTACTATTCCAACTCCAGCCTACGCAACAGTAGGGAAGGTGTTGGAATAGTAAATCTACTATTCCTTGGTATCTAGCGCCATCCAGCGCAAGTCGTTGTAACGACTTGCGTTGTGATGGCAGCATCGTAATGGCAGCGCTATGTAAAGCTCGCGTTGTCATGGCTGTCTCCCTGGTTGCACTACCACCAGGGAAACAACTGTATTATACACTAGAGAACATAACCATCTGCCGAATGTTTATGAAATTGAAGTGTGAGCAACCCTTGATAATATAAAAGAATTAATTACTAGTTCACAAACTCCTACTGAAAGGAATTTTACCTTAAGTACCCAAAGAAGCAACCGGTCAATTACCATCCATTGCTTCAATTAAAAGAACAATAGCTAGGACCAAAAAAGCAACAACAACGACAATACCTACGCCTAAAAATGCTGAAGATGTCATAATTCCCCCAGAACTAAGTGTAACATACAGTGATGAACCTTTTATTTTCTTGGACAATAAAAATAACGATAAATGGATTATTATGTTTACTACAGCAAACAATATAACTAAACTTCAACAATGCCAAACATGGATGATGGATGGCACCTTCACAATGTGCCCCAAACCATTCTACCAACTTTATAGTATACATGGGCAATATCATAACAGTTGTATCCCCTTTATATATGCATTGTTACCAAATAAACAGAATGCAACATATACTGAATTGTTAGGTAAAATAAAGAAAGAAACAAACAACTTTTTTCCTCAAAGAATAATAATGGACTTTGAGCAAGCCATGATAAATTATATCCTTAAATTGTATCCCCACACATCTATACAAGGATGTTACTTCCATTTCAACCAATGTTTATGGATAAATTTACAGAAATCTACACTTAGGGGCCTATTATTATGGTGTGTGATGCCATCACCGCATAGCATGCGGTGGCGGAAAATGCCTTTTACCGCACGCCAACAGCGTTCCTCACGTCTGCCATATTAGTATGGCCAAACATAACCCATTTCCTGTCCACCGCATTGCTATGTGAAGCATGGCGGTTTGAGCCAATGGAGACTCACAGCCATGCAGAATGACGACCGCTCCGCTCCACAAATCAGGATGCCCCAAACAACCAGTCACACCGTAGCGGAGAAACCGCCCAACCAGCGACGGCGTAAGCTCGACAGCAAAGCGTGAAACCAGAGTCCCGGTCCCTTCCACCCGGTCACGACCGCAATGGACCCAGCCTTACACGTCTTTCCGGTGATGTACCTGATACATCACCAGCAACTCATGGACCGTCACGGACGCCGCCGCAGGTATACCTTAACATAACCCCACACACAACCATAACACACAACTCATGGGCTGATACATGATCCCTATCCACATCAGACACCCTGGTGGGGACAGGAACACATCCACAAGTGTACCCACACATGACCTACCTGCCACCAAGTCAGCCCTCCGCATCCAGGTCACACATTTTCTGCGATCTTGCTGTAATATCCTGGTCACGTCACCGCAGTGGTGAAGACAAGGGAATACATGTGCACAATGCAGAAGGCAGGGCCAGCATCAGGCATGGGCTAGGCACAAAGACCACAGGGCCACATCTTCACCCTCCACACACTAGTCCCCCACCCCTGAAGGGACATGCCATTTGCCCCTCCTGTGCACCCCATGCACAACAACAAGCCAGGAGAATACACACCCTGCACCACACGCCAAACAACTGGGGAGACAGCCGCAGCAGGATTGGCTACAGGGGAAAACATAGCACAGAAGCACAGGGTCAGGGCAACACATACACCACAACAACACCACACTCATGGCAAGAAAACTGAGTACAAGCACTAAATGAACACACACACATACAATGAATAAACATCCTACTGGACACACAGCCTGCCAAGTCACACAGACATACCCCACACTGACACACAGACACATACACAGACCACCTGCCACCAGAAATGGAGCACAGCAAATAGGAAAGCCAAAGGGAGGTGCACCCAAATGGAAGGCCAACGAGATAACCACCAAGCATGTGTACATCATGTGCAAGACAAGGAACATAGAACAACACCCTAAGCCCATCAAAGCACACATGGCTGGTACAGTGAGTGAAGTTAAGCCACAGTTATCTTAGTGCAACAACCCAGGGAGACAGCAAGGCAACCCATGTATAGGCACATGGATAAAGGAAAGGCCCTGAAGTCAAACTGTGAACAGCCACACATATGTATACAGCTACTTCACAGGCGTATGCCAGCAGCACAACCCACGGGGCCCATGGACATACTCCATGACTGTCAAACACAAGTAGGAATCTACACACATACCCCGCTCACACCTGAGGTACACAACACCAGTGTCATACACACAGAAGGGTGCCAATAATGTCCAGTCAATATACAGACAATCAATCACACTCACTGGGGGTAGCCACAAACATCACACACAGACAGTAATGCCAGAAACCATGTCTGCACAAAAACAACAGACAAACACATAACTCAACAGAAACACACACAGAACCACAACAAGAACAGACATGCCATGTGCGGCAAAACTGTGGAAAGGCAATGGGAGCACAGACACAACCTCATTGGTCAGGAACAATGCACAGACAACATACCACAACACAGACAAGAAGTTCACCATCACAGAAAAACACAGACACGTCAAACAAACAACAGATTCACAGGCAAACAAAAGCACATAGCAAACACAGCAGAACATCAGGGGATGCACACCAGACACTGACAAGGCAACATACACACACAGCACTGCATGCACAACAAGCAGTGTGTGTACCCCAAGCATATCAGTCCCACACAGATATGAGTGACACAACATGAACCCACAGAACACTAATCAGCACAGCAAAAAAACAACATCACACTAAGGAAGTGAAGAAGTACCACAGCAAACACACATACACCCAACACCCAACATAACACCCACAATGCACAAGTCTGGGACAGAAAGGTGGAAACAACTTGGCCAGAGGACTGGGCAGCACAAACAGTTGAAGTGCATATGAGCAACCATGACTGCTAAACAGCACAAGAACATCACATATAACCAATTAGGGAACTGTCCTGAGTGGCACATTGCTCCTAGGCAAAGAACTGCACCACAAAGCACAGTGTCACAAATGAAGTGATGGGGAGGCACACACACATGCAATCCAAGGGGACAGCCAACATCAAAGTGAAGTGTTGTGCACGTCAGTAGTGTACATGGCAGGAGTGTACCGTACACAAATAGAGGGAGTGCAGAGTCACAATGGATAGGCATCTGAAGCACAGATAGGGGTTGATATGACACCACACACAATATGCCATACTGGAGGCAATAACGCACCATGTGACAGCAATGCATGAGAAAACACAACCACAATGGCAGTGTGGATCAGCAGGTCTGCACAGTCAATACAAACACTATCAAGACACATGGATGATCATCAAAACACAACACTGACCTGCCAGTCACACACTCTGCATACTCACAATTGACAAAAACAACAAGTAGGAGTCAGCCAGAACTGCAAGGACACACCAACACACTGCACAGTGCACAACATACAACTCACACAAGTCCATACAACCACATCCACAGGGCTGAACAATCCAAAACAACTGGCACTCAACCCCTGGGTGAAACATGTGTGTAGTTGACAATGCTGGGGCACATACACATCAACACTCCCAACAAAGTCACCCCCTTCAAACTGCACACTTCTTGACCACCCAAGTGCACACATTGTAAGTAACCCATGTGACTAGGATGACTGGCCATCACAAGATGACCATACACCTACACTGCTGGGCACACATAAAGTAAGAACACACATATATGATGACCCTGGCCAGCCTGCCTGCAATCCTGTGGATAGAATCCCACTCTATACTGGCAGTGCCCCCACACCTGACATGTGTACAATATAGCCAACATGAATAAATTATGAAAATGATAACAGTATTCCATATAACAAGCATTTACAATGCAATAGGTCTCGCAGCATTAAAGTTTGAGTTACTGGCATTGTAAATGACAATGCTTTGCATTACTTTTTTACTCAGCGCCACCACAGCATCACTCAGCACCACCACAGCATCACTCAGCACACAACAATATCACTCAGGACCACCACAGCATCGCTCAGGGCCACCACAGCATCACTCAGCACCACCACAGCATCACTAGCACCACAACAGCATCACTCAGCACCACCACAGCATCAATCAGCACCACCACAGTATCACTCAACAACACCACATCATCACTAAGGGCCAAGAATGCATCACTCAGCACCACCACAGCATCACTCAGCACCACCACAGCATCACTCAGCAGCACAACCGCGCCAGGCTTCAGATACACACCAGCGTGGTGCCAGGCTTCAAATACACACCAGCGCGGTGCCAGGCTTCAGATAGACACCAGAGTAATGCCAGGCTTCAGATGCAGACACGCGAGGTGCCAGGCTTCAGATACACACCAGCGTGATGCCAGTTTTCACACGCAGCACAAAGGGCACAACCAGGATTCACTTGCTCACCAGGGTGATGCCAGGCTTCAGATGCACGTCAGGGCCATGCCAGGCGAAACAAGCAATGCACAGGGAAATAATGCACTTCTGGCCAAAGCAATAATTCAGACACACGGCAGCGTGATGCCAGGCTTCAGATGCCCACTAGGTCGATGCCAGGATTTACATGTGCGCCAGGGCAATTCCAGGCTTCACCCTCCATGCACAGAGCAACACTGGGCTTTCAAAGCACACAGGGGCCACTCCAGGCTCCACGGCCAACGCCACAGGTCACGGGTTGCCTTACATGATGGCAGGCATCACATGCTAACGTCATTGTTTAAAACTGTTTTCACTTTACAGGATTGCCTCCCAATGACATCCGCACAGGTTTAATTAGCGTCCAAAGCACCAGAGATCGTGCGCTCTAAAAGCAGCCTAAACATAAACATGCACCCCATGACAATGCCAGGGATGACGCGGGCACACGCAGCAGGGTGATGTCAGCGTTCACAGGCAGTGCGCAGGGTCAGCTCCAGATTTTAAGTGTAAACCAGGGTGATTCCAGGCTTCAGATGTACCCCGAGGGCCGTCAGACTTCACAAACTGCGCACGGATGGGAAGCGGGCACGCTTCTGGCGCAGGGTGTGCCCTATGGCAGGGTTCAGTGGCAGGCAGTGCGATGGTTGCGCAGGGGACAAGGGCACGCTTCTCGCACAGGGTTCAGTGCCAGGCCTCTCACATACAGATCTCGGCAAGCTTGGCTTTGCACTCACAGCACAGGCCAGGGAGCAGCTTGGACATGCCTTGCCAGGCCTCTCTCGGATGCACGCACGCAGCTCACCCTGCTGTGCTGACTTGGGCCTCCAGCCGATGCAAGATGTCACACGCACCAGGCTGCTCTGTTGCAGAATGTGCTCAGGGTCATGGCCTCAGATGGAAGGCAGGCGTGGCAGGAAGTGTGCAGGGCAGTTACAGTAGTCAGTGCAAAGCCCCCGATCAATGGTCTCACATTCAGTCCAGACACGCTTCTGTGTATTATTTAAATAGGACACACAAACACAGTCTGAATAACAGAACTGGTGGGGCCAACAGGTGGGTTACGCCCATCCCGAAGACAAGCATTACCCCTTCCTCCAGCGCTTCCGCCGCCTCCGTTGCTGCTCGTCGTTGTTCCTCCGCGGGCGCCGACCCTCGGCCCCAACTCCCCGCTGCCCTGCTCCTCTTCACACCGGGTCTCAGAGGAGGGGATCTCCGCCGCTCCTTCCTCTTCTCCACCGGCCTCCTCCTCCACCGGGGGCGCCTCACCGCATGAAAACGAAACCGAAACTTACAAGGCGTGCGTCGTAAGCTGTCTACTGTAGAAGCTTACGCGCGTGACCAAATCCCAAGGCGCGCGTCTTAATACGACTCTGCGATGCTGTTTCAATGCTGCGCGGGGCGCGTGGCAAACTCATGTCTCCACTCGACAGCCGACAGCTATAGTCTCGCGGCGAGAGCGCGCTTTCGCGCGCTTTTCGCAGCGAGACCTGAAAATTACATCATTGCCCCCACAAGTATCAGAGTCAGGAAGAACTGAAGTCTCTGTCACCCCTGTAAATAACATGAATAAGTGAAAAAGGACATTGGCAATGTTGAAGCGACACACAGAGCATGTGGCACAGTAAACCATATACACACAGAAAAATCTTTATTCAGTAAGGACACAGACGAAACAGACAACAGGAACAACTGTCTTTATTCAAATTTTGTACAGATAGGCACCAAGAGTAGAGAAGAGCAAGGCACAAAATGCAGAGTATGTCCATGAGAAGCTGCACAGGCAAGGGGAAAACAGCAAGGCCAGTAGCCAGTGCAAGGTGCAGAGTATGTACATGAGAAGCTGTACAGGCAAGGGGCACATGGCAGTGAACGACAAGGCCAGTAGGCAGGGCAAAGTGAAGAGTGAGTCCATGAGAGGCTGCTCAGGCAAAGGGCGCACAGCAGTGAATGACAAGGCCAGTAGGCAGGACAAAGTGCAGAGTGAGTCCATGAGAAGCTGCACAGAGAATGTGTGCGACTGTACCCTTCCATGGTCAGCAACACAGTCAAGGGGGTAACAATGGGCAGTACAGGCCCGCTGTGTGAGAGACAGGTGTGTAAGGGTGACTGCCACTCATACTTGGCTGTCTGTCAGACTGGGAGCTGGCTGTGTGTCTGGGACAGTAGGAGCACTTGACCGGGGAGAGAGAGGCCCAGCTGAGGTAGAGCTATCAGTGGCTTGTGAAGCCAGAGGGCTGCTTGGACCAGGTGGTGTGGTGGCACGTGGAGGTGGAGTCATGCTGATGTGAGACACAGTGTGGCTGGGAGATTGTGGAGGGGTGCCTTTCAACTTCTTGGGGATTCTAAATGGCTTCCTGACTTGGGATCAATTAAAAGTGGTGTGGACACAACAGGCACACTCACCACCAAAGCTGCATCAGGTGCAGGTGCTGGCGCTCCCTCTGGATCCAGCGGTACGCTTCCCCTGGCCTTGTCTTTTCCCCTACATCCCCTGTTTACCAGGTGTTACCCCTACAGTGCCCTCCTTCCCCTGCTTCACTGAGCTTGGAATGGGGGTCGAGTTGGAGGGTGAATCTGACTTGGAGCCCTTCTTATGTTTCCCCCTTGGCATGCACCACCTTCTCAGTGGGCACAGAAACTGCTTGTCTTTGTGAGACTCTTTAGGGACAGGAGAGTCCTTGGCTGGGGATGCCTCTGAGGCATGTGAGCCTGAGGTCTGCTTCTTTGCTTTTTGGCCCCTGTTGTTGCCTGACGGGCTTTTGTCTTTGCGCTCGGGGTGGCTTTAGTCGTCTGTGGGTATGGTGTCTGTGCCCTGGACCGCTTGGACTGCTGCTGGGTGCTTCGTGTGCTGTATCGTGACTTTGAGATCTGTGGAGCATGGTCACTATCATCAGACATGGCCACTGCCAGGGGGGTGAACAAAGGGACTGGAGCTGGACTCTGAGTTTGTGCCAGTTGAAGAGCTGCCGTCACTGTGGAGGACAAAGAATTTACAGTCCGGTGCAGCCCACCCACATCTGAATGTATGCCCTCCATGAAAGCAACCACCTGTGCCAAGTTTTTTGTTGTGGTCTATGGATGCATTGAGGAGAGCTATCTGGCCCACACACAGCTGTTGCAAATCGTCCACATACTCAGCATGCTGGCAAAATGGGGACAGGGGCAGCGGTGCTTGGGCTAAAGGACACTCTTCCCCTCTTACTGATGTGAACACGGGCAGCACCAGAGGAGGTGGCTGGGAGGGTGGGCACTTTTTGCTGTGTGGTGGAAGATGAGGCAGAGTCCCCGTTCCCTGTGCCTGCTAACATGGATGCGTCATCACTGGCATCAAATGACGATGAGCTTTGTGTCTCTGGCTATGATTCCTCCAGCAGACTCCTGTCCCCCTCCGAGGCGTTGGTCACTTCTGTGTCACTGTGCTCCTGTGCATCTGTTGTGCTTGATTCCCCACCACTGGTGCCTGTCTCCTGTCCCTTCATGACCATGGGAAATGCTGCAAGAGAGAGAGAAGTAGGGTCAGTTCAGTGGCAGCAACAGATCAAGCATATGCAAGCCAAGCATCACTGAAGATGACTAAATCTACATGTTGGACACCACCCTGTGCAATAACAATGTGCAAATAAACTTCTTCTGACTCAAACAAGAAAACCAGGCATAAATGAGCCAGGTGATGACCACACAGCACTACTTCCTGCTGGTGGCTCCGTTCAACCAGACACATCAATAGATCTGAGCACACCTAGGGCCATGATGGGGACACACAACATGTTGCCACTGACAGATCTGGATGGAGCAGGAGGGGACAACACAGACACAGACTGCAACATGACATTCCACAATGGCCATGAGCCCATGCCACTAACCATGTTGTACTTTATGGTGCTAAGCTGCTGCAATTGGTGTTCCAGGTCTGTCTTTTTCAAATGCATCCATAGACCGCCTCCGCGGTGGCGGAGAATGTCTACCGCGATTTTCAAAAGTGCATCATGCTACCGCAATTAAGGTTCCCATTGGCTGTAAGGGCATGGTCCATGGAGGTGACACACTGAGGGGGCCAGGCGGGAGCTACTGTGGTGGTGCATCTTTCAATTGCATCCAATGACCGGCTCTGCGTTGTTGGAGCACATCTACCGCGATTAAGGTTCCCATTGGCTGTAAGGGTACAGTCCATGGCACTGACACACCGCTGCTGCCAGGCGGTAGCTACCATGATTTGGGTGCCATACAGTGACATGGGTGGCCGGGATTGGGGTGGTAGACAGCATCAATGAACGCATCATGCTGTGCCAATGGCCATCTGGCTATCATCAACAGTGCACAGTGGCCACATGGTTAATGGGACACC
Source organism: Lissotriton helveticus (assembly GCF_964261635.1). Lineage (NCBI taxonomy): Eukaryota > Metazoa > Chordata > Amphibia > Caudata > Salamandridae > Lissotriton > Lissotriton helveticus. The sequence continues at coordinate 614,690,734 of NC_136068.1, forward strand.
ATTGTGCACACATTGGCAATATTCCATCTACCCCACTGGTGCCATGTTTGTGTATATGATTTCTTAGATTGGCATGTACTCTTTCACATGTCACTTGTGACTTTGATGGGCCTGTACACAGGTCAGTGTTGTTATGGACTCTACAATGTGTACACATGTCAATGTGTTAAAGTGCAGTGAAAATCACAGCAATGTGTGTCTCAATAAAAGATGTTCTGATCTGCCTGTCTTCTTATGTTTGATCATGCACACACTCATCATTAATGCTCAGCCTGTGGTCACTGTGTTGTTGATGTGTGCCAGGTTCAAATGATGCCTGAAGGTGTGTCAGGTACAGCATCTGGGTATGAGACAGTGTGGTTGTATTGTTACACAAAAGCTGCATGATATACTCCCAGGCATGCCCATGGTAAATGTGGAGGTACTTGCTGTGTGTAAGTTGACAAGTGTGCGGTTGGTGTAGCTGAAGGTGTCCCTACATGTAAGCTGCTCTGTAACTTAATTTTGATGACAGTCAGTGTTGGCGTTGTGTCAGCCAAAACGTGAGATGCTGTGCCCATCTAATGATGTATTGCATTGACATGTGTCCACTTTCATCTCAACTAGGAGTAGACCAAATCTGCATATCACAGTGCTGGTAGACATGGTGGATGAGGAGATCATCTGGAAAGTCCGTCTGGATAGAGACACCCTACAGACCCTTTGTGCTATGTTGGAGCCCCACCTGCAACCTCGAAGAACATATCCAACAGCTTTCACCCCAACGTCTAAGGTGACGGCGGCCCTTCATTTTCTTGCTACTGGATCATTCCAATACCAAAGGGGATGATGGACGGAGTGCTTGAGCAAATCAAACACTCACCCCCAGTCAACTGATCTGGGTTTAATCCATCATCATTCTTTAGCTCACTTCACCACCCCAGTTCAGACATGGCCATATGCAAATCAGTCTGACCCTATGCCTCATGGGAACAGTCCAGCCCGAACTGCCAAGCCATGTCTTCCCTGGACCGGAAAAAAGCATCCTGGGACCAGTTTCAGATTTATAATCCTCATCAGCCAGGCTATCTTGAATCCAGTGGTAGAGTGAGCAAGGGACCCACATCTGGGGATACCCTGCCAACTCAGGGCGAACAAAGCAATACCAAAGGGGATGATGGATGGAGTGCTTGAGCAAACCAAACACTCACCCCATGTCAGCTGATCTGGGTTTAATCCATCATTATTCTTTAGCTCACTCCACCACCCCAGTTCAGACATGGCCATATACAAATCAGTCTGACCCTGTGCCTCATGGGAACAGTCCAGCCCGAACTGCCAAGCCATGTCTTCCCTTGACCGTAAACAAGAATCCTGGGACCGGTTTCGGATTCATAATCCTCATCAGCCAGGCTGTCTTGAATCCAGTGGTAGAGTGAGCAAGGGATCATTCGAGCACACAGTGTTCAGCATGGGTGGGATGTCACAACCTATGTTCAGCTTGGTGCTGCGTGATGTTCTGTCCACTATGATGATCTACAAGGACAGATATATCCATTTCTCCAGGGGGCCTGAATTGGCAGCTGTGAAGAAAGATTTTTATACCCTCTGACACATCCCCCATGTTGTTAGTGCCATTGATTGCACCCATGTTGTGCTTGTACCACCACAGGTACGTGAGCACATCTACAGGAATCGTAAACATTACCACTCCATAAATGTGCAAGTGGTGTGCCAGGCAGATATGATCATCTTGCACATTTCCAAGCGCGACCCATGACTCATACATCCTGCGTAACAGCATTGTACCCCAGCTGATGGCTAATCTGGTTCCCGAGCGTGCCTGGATAGTGGGTTAGTAGGCCTAGTCAAAAAGCGTGCTGTCTTTGTGACCTGCTGTCCTCTGCCTCAGCAACATTGCAATGTATATCAGTGTTTGTCACACCTAGGTGACGCTGAATATCCTAACCGTCGTTGGTTGCTGAGCCCACTGCGGAACCCCAGGACACCAACTGACGTTCGCTACAATGATGCCCATGGGAGAACACGTCGTGTGGTGGAGCGTACTTTTGGTCTGCTGAAGTCACGTTTCCGCTGCCTGGACAAGACCGGAGTTGCACTGATGTTCTCGCCCAGGATGGTGTGTCAGATTGTAGTGGCATGCTGCATGCTCCACAAGCTAGCCATTCGCAAGGAGATTCCCCTGATCCAGGATGATGATGAGCAGCCAAGGCCCCCGCCTGCAAACCAACAGGTGTCCAGTGATGAAGACAGTGGAGAGGAAGAAGGTGATGACCTGTGGCAACAGCGCATCACCCACTACTTCACTTGTAGGTGGGTGACAATGTACAATGTACCCATTGTCTGATGATGTTGCTGTTGTTGTGAAGGTGTATGTGAGATTTGTGACTGCCGCCAGTTGTTTACTCCGTGGTGGCTGACAATGTTTCGGGACAGTTCATTTAGGAACATCTACAGTATGTGTATGTTGTCACTTGTTGCCCATTGCGATGTGTGCATGTAGGATTACCTTGATGTTAGGTGGTGTGTGATGTCTGTGATGCCACACACAGACTAGTGACTATTGTTCTGTTATATTTTCCAACCTGCCCTGCTGCCACAGACCTGTTTCCTCACCACTGTATGCACCGGCATCCTCTCCCTGCCCTCCTCAGTCAGTGGGGTGGAGTGGTTATCCTGTGGGACAGGGAGAGTGTTGCAGGCAGCACTGGTGGTGGTGGTGGTGGAGGACACACCAGCCGTAACAGCAGAGGTCTGCAGAGACGTTGGTATTGCCGCAGATGTGGTGGGAGGGGCGTTGGGGTCCTGGGACCTTCTTGTGCCCTGGCACACCAGATGGCCCGGCTTCGAGCTCCTCGTCCAAAGAATGCCAGAAGTCAACATCCAAGAGTCGATGTTTCCGGTGTGAGACTGGCTCTGCAGGTTGCGGGGTTGTCCTCTGCAGTCTGTTATTGGTCACCTGTGGTCGCTGCCACCGATGACATACGAACTCTGATGGACAACGGAGAAACAGCGGCCCTCATCCTCCTGGACCTCTCCGCGGCTTTCGACACTGTCTGCCACCGCACCCTAGTACAGCGCCTCGGCAACATCGGAATCCAGGACAAGGCACTGGAATGGATCACCTCCTTCCTCGACGGAAGAACACAGAGAGTCCGCCTACCACCGTACAAGTCAGAGGCCACCAAAGTCATCTGCGGCGTCCCTCAAGGATCCTCACTGAGCCCCACCCTCTTCAACGTCTACATGAGCCCCCTCGCGGCCATCGCACGCCAACACAACCTCAACATAATCTCCTACGCCGACGACACCCAGCTGATCCTCTCCCTGACCAACGACCCCGCCACCGCCAGAGCCAACCTGCACGAAGGGATGAGAGAGGTAGCCGAATGGATGACGACCAGCCGCCTGAAACTGAACTCGGACAAGACGGAGGTCCTCATCCTGGGCTCCTCGCCCTCCGCCTGGGACGACTCCTGGTGGCCCCCCGCCCTGGGCACCGCACCCAAACCGACGGACCACGCACGCAACCTGGGCGTCATCCTGGACTCCTCCCTCTCCATGACCAGACAAGTAAACGCCGTCTCCTCGTCTTGCTTCAACATCCTGCGCATGCTACGTAAGATCTTCCGGTGGATCCCCACGGAGACGAGGAAGACGGTCACCCAGGCCCTCGTCACCAGCCGACTGGACTACGGCAACGCCCTCTACGCCCGAACCACCGCCAAGCTCCAGAAGAGACTCCAGCGGATCCAGAACGCCTCGGCCAGACTCATCCTCGACATCCCCAGACGCAGCCACATCTCCGGACACCTGAGAGATCTGCATTGGCTCCCGGTCAACAAGAGAATCACCTTTCGTCTCCTCACCCACGCGCACAAAGCCCTACACGACCAAGGCCCGAGCTACCTCAACAACCGGATCAACTTCTACACTCCCAAGCGCCTCCTCAGATCAACCAGCCACGCCCTCGCCGCCGTCCCCCGCATCCGAAGAGCGACAACAGGAGGAAGGTCCTTCTCCTACCTGGCCGCCAAGACCTGGAACTCACTCCCAACCGACCTGCGCCTGACCCAAGACCACCTCTCCTTCAGGAAGAAGCTCAAGACCTGGCTGTTCGAGCAGTAACGGCACCCCCCCCCCAACCCAGCGCCTTGAGACCCTACGGGTGAGTAGTGCGCTCTATAAATGACCTGATTGATTGATTGACTGTCAGTCAGATGGGAAATGGTCTTTGTAGTGCACCCTGCAAGCTTTGTGTTAGCTGTGTATCATTAACTGTTTGTACACTACACAGTTGAATAATCATCACATTGTTTTCTATGTGCACTACTGTGCCTCCTGACATGATGCTGTGGTACATACATTACTTGTCCATGGTGTGAGGTGTCAATACATACCATCCACCACATGCATAATTTATAATTACAGGGACATGCTGCCATCTAGGGAACAGCGCAACAAAGATTTTATGGGACAACTCTGTTATATCCTGTGTTTCTTGTGTTTTCTCAACCTATGTTTTATTACTTATCCTATGTGTTCTTCACTAGACTGCTCAGTCCTAGTGCTTAGGTTGCTAGGTAATTATAGAATGTTAAGCTTGTAATCTTCAGTTGAAGACTGAAAATTGATGAAGGAACACTCTGACAGATCTGGTGCTGTACTTGTCTTCAAGATTAAACTTATTTAAGTTTGCACTTGTTGTGCTGGTATACCTCGATGCAGGCTCATAGACCTTCTTTCCAAAATAAAAATTAAAAAAAAGTTAACCTTGGAACAATTTTAAAAAGGAAAAAATATAACTGTCGCAATTTTGTGCGTATTTCTTCGCTTATTTCACTCCTTGCCGATACTTTGACTACATCTTATTCATTGAACTGTGTTTTTAATTCTTTCTTCGATTTTACTTCAAAAATTTTGATAATCGTCGAAGTTTTAAATTTCACATTACTACGCCATTCAAATTCAGTAAATGACAGTTACCTCCTGAGCCTCGAGAATGTCAGCCTCGAGAATCCTTCTGTGCGCTTCAGTGACGCTCCTTGGAATCTCCGGCCATCTTCACTCCACCTCCAAGTACTGAGAATCTTTGCTACGTCACACGCCGACGTGCAAGTCATCACGTGGTGTCATTAGTCTTCGTTTCTTAGCAACACAGGCAGCGCGTCTTGACGATCTCCGATCTTCATTTTAATACGCACTTGGATATATTTCAACACCGTGGGTGTATCAACATCGCGTTTTGTGTTTTTCATGAACACGCAATTTGCCCTCACTCACACCTATGGATTTCGCTGCTTCAAGGGAGGTATTTAATTTTAAACTTTTGATCTAAGTGTTTTCTTTATGTGTATCATTCACGCTGATACACACAGCTTTCTACAGAATTTCAGAGTTTTGTGTGTCATTCACGCTGATACACACAGCCTTCTACAGAACTTTCAGACTTTTGTGTATCATTCACGCTGACACACACAGCTTTACAATGTTTTGACATCATATTAATTGGTGATATACACAGCTATTCACAGTCTGATTAATTTTCTGTCTCATTTACGCTGATGTACTCAACTCGTTTTTGTCCTGAATAATTTGTAAAAGATAAGCCCTTTTATCTTTCATTTTCTAGTTTCTTCTAGAATTACTATAGCTCAACAAACTGCAGTTCTTCCTCCTCCTTTTCTTTCTGAACCAGGCACTCCAAAAATTAAGTGGTCTCAGTGGTTTAAATCGTTTAATAGTTACATTATTGCCATTGATGCTGTAAAATGTTCTCCTGTTAGAAAAAATGCAATGTTATATAGTGCTTTGGGTACTGAAGGTCAGAGAATTTTTGATCATAAACCTCCTGTAGTTAGACCACCTTCAGATGACTGGAATGAATATACTGAAGCTATTGCACGTTTGGAAAAGTATTTTAAAGATAAACCGAGTATAATTGTCGAGAGACACAATTTTTATACTCGTAAGCAGAGAGAATATGAAAAAATTGATACGTTTTTAGCTGAATTGAGGGTTTTAGCTGCGACTTGTGAATTTGAGGGTCCTATTGACCAGTATCTTAGGGATCCAATTGTAGTAAATTGTTTTAATAACAAAGTTCAAGAGAAAATTCTATGTTGTCGGAATCCCTCTCTTTTAGAAACTTTAGAACTTGCAAGAGGCATTGAAAGGTCAGTTATTGCTTCGAAAGAATTGAGTAATAATAACCCTACTCATATTGATTTAGTAAATAAGGTTTCTTCTCAAAGTGCAAACCAACATGATAAATCTTCTAAAATTGAATGGAAGAAAACTGATAGACCTTTTGCTTGCTTTAGATGTGGTTCTAAGTCACATCTGGCTAATTCCACATCGTGTCCTCCTTTAAAAAAACAATGTACTAATTGTAAAAAAAATTGGACACTTTGCAGCTGTGTGCAAATTCAAAGCTAAAACAATGTTTTTAGAAGTCACGAATGCTGAGGTGGTACCTAATGTAAATGAAGAACAAATTGTTAGGAAGATTCTATATTCTGTAGATTTGGTAGATGATCAAGAAGATTCTTCTGATCCTGTTTGTGATTTAAAAATTGGTGAGGTTGTTGTGAAAGTCACAGAGGATTCAGGGTCTCCCATCACCATTATTACTGATGTTCTTTTCTTGGAAAGGTGGAAGGGAGTTCATCTCTTACCCCCTGATATACGCACTGTTGCATTTAATGGGAAGGTTATTGATTTAATAGGTTATTTCATTGATAATCTCACTTTTGAAGATCGCACTGTACAAGCTAAAATTTATGTTGCTAAGAATGGCTATGACGTTCTTGGATGGAGAGATCAAGGGAAATTCCCTTTAGTTTTGAGACCAGGTACCAACAATCCTATTCCTTTGGATCGCTCTAGTGTAGTTAGTGCTCTGGTTACTGAAGAATTGTCTCTAGAGAAAATTATGGGGAAGTACAAAGATGTGTTTTCTGACACTCTTGGTTCAGTTAAGGGTTTTGAACACAGAATCATTTTGAAACCTGACGCTGCGCCGGTTATCCACAAGGTCAGGCATGTCCCTCTTAGTATTAGGGAGAAGCTTAAAATTCATCTGCATCAACTATGTAAGGATGGTGTTATTGAGCACATTAATTCTTCATTATGGGTTTCGCCAATTGTGGTCGCACTTAAAAAGAACTGTGATGAGCTTAGGCTTGTGTAGACCTTAGAGCTGTGAATAAGAACATACAAGTGGATTGTTTTCCCCTGCCACGTATACAAGATATGCTGGCTCAATTAAGAGGTACTAAAGTTTTTTCTACCATAGATTTGAGGGCAGCATACCATCAGATCGAGTTATGTGAGGAATCTAGGGACCTAACAGCCTTCAATACTCCTTTTGGTCCTTACCGATACTTGAGGTTACCTTTTGGCCTAGCTTCGGCAGCCTCTGTCTTTCAGAAACTGATGTTTCAACTGTTTGGAGAGGTTCATGATGTTTTAGCATATCAAGATGATATCTTGATATCTACAAACACTGTTGAGGAACATCTTATCAAGTTGGACCAGGTCCTAGGTATCTTGAATGATCATGGTATGACTGTTAAAAAACAAAAATGTAAGTTTCTGCTAGATGAGGTTGAGTATCTTGGTCATACTATCTCTCATAAGGGCATTGCTCCCAAACATGATCTGTTGCAAGGAATTCAAGATTGTGCTCAACCCAGTAATAAGGACCAGTTAAGGTCATTTTTAGGGTTAAGCGAGTTTTACTCAAGATTTGTCCAGAATTTTGCACATTTAAGTGAGCCATTAAGGATGCTCACCAGGAACAACGTCAAATTTTTGTGGGGTGAGGAACACAAATTGGCATTTCAATCTTTAAAAGATTTGATAATAGGGGCTCCTGCTCTCAAACCTTTTGATGAAAATTCTGTGTCATATATTACTGTTGATGCCAGTAATGCTGGGTTAGGAGCTGTTCTGAGCCAAGTTAATGCTGGTGATGAAAATATAATAGCTTTTGCTTCCCGTCAACTTACGGTTTCTGAGAGAAACTACAGTACTATTGAAAAGGAAGCTCTAGCTTGTGTGTGGGGTGTTAAGCATTTCTCTACTTATGTTTGGAGTCGTGAATTTGTCTTGATTTCAGACCATAAACCGTTGATTTTTATTTGGAATGACAAAGGTCTAAGGAATGCAAGTCCAAGATTGGTTAGACTTTTCTCGAAACTTTATGATTTTAATTTTGTGATGAGACACATTCCAGGGGGAAAAAACTTCACTGCTGATTTTTTGTCCAGATGCCCTTCAAGCCGTTCAGACTTCGTACCTATTCTTGATGACAAGGAGGTGGTAGTTAATTTGTTGGATGGTCTGGAGTTAGCTAGGGATGTCGTGTCTGAATCTGATTGGATTAAGGCTTCTTAACAGGACAATACTCTGTGCATTTTGAAAAGATATATTGCTGAAGGTTGGCCTAGAGAAAATCAAGTTGACAAGGATCTTCTTCCATTTTCTAAAGTTAGAGAGGAATTGAGCATGGAGGGTGATTTTCTTTTGAGAGGTTATTCTCTTATTCCTCCTGTGTCCATCAGAAACAAGATTATTAATATTGCTCACAAAGGTCACGGTGGGATTACTAGTACCAAGAAAAGATTAAGACTTCATTATTGGTGGCCAGGGATGGATCTTTGTGTGGATTCCTTTTTGAACGATTGTGTTAAATGCTCACATGCTGAGAAATCTTTACGCACTGTGAATAAACCTTTGTGTCCTGTTGTTTTTCCTGACAGTCCATGGGAGAAATTAGGCATGGATTTTTTAGGATTGATTGGAGGCTTAAATCTAGGTTTTAGAATTATTCTTATTATTGTTGATTATCATTCTAAGTGAGTTTTCTTCAAGTTTTTAAAGGAACCCAACACAGTGAATGTAATTAAATGTCTTAAACAACTTTTTCAATCTGAGGGAATACCCACTTATCTGGTGTCAGATAACGGTGTACAGTTCTTGTCGCATGAAATGAAGAATTTTTTGAAGAATTTAGCTGTTAAGCACCTTACCACTGCTTTGTATAGCCCTCAAGGTAATAGTTTAGTAGAACGTAAGAACCGTGTCTTGAGGGATGCTGTTCAGTTAGCTATTTCTTCTCGGCTTAATATTCAAGAAGTGGTGAGTGACAGGATTTGGTCTTACAACAACACCCCGCATTCGACCACTGGAGTTACTCCGTTCTTTTTGTTAAGAGGGAGACAATCTTTTAATGAGTCATATCCTGGTTGGGTGGTCAGTAAAACTTACCATGAAGGAGGTGCATTTGGTTTAGATCAAATTAAAAAAAATGTTGAATCTGCTCAAATGAAGTCTAAAATCAGATATGATCAAGAGAAACATGTGAAAGATATCTGTTTCAATATTGGCGAGAAGGTTAAAATTAGAAGACCATGTAAAGCAAAGGGGTCAAAGTTTTATCCTGAAACAACTGTTGTTCAAGTCAGCAAACATGCTGTTAAGGTACTTGGAGGAAAATGGTGGAGCAAAAGAAGGGTTGCTAAGGTTAAAAATTCTAGTTTCGAACTTGTTGATGTGGAGGCGGAATTGGATGTTTTGTCTCCATACAATGTTTTGTCTCCACACATGTCTGATTTCCAGAGTTCGCAAGAAGATGGTTATTGTGGGGTTTCTGTTGAGTCTCCTGGGAAGAGCATGGGGTCTGATTTGAATGTTTTTTCATCTTCTGATGCAACTGTTTCTTCTTCAAGATCCAGTTCTAGAATTAAGTCTAAACCTAAATATTTAGAAGATTTTGCCACTTGATTTTTCTTTGCTTTTCAAAGTATGTTTTCCATATTGTTTAGCATTTTCTTGTTGTTTATTTCTTTTGTAGGAAGGGAGGTGTGTTATATCCTGTGTTTCTTGTGTTTTCTCAACCTATGTTTTATTACTTATCCTATGTGTTCTTCACTAGACTGCTCAGTCCTAGGGGCAGATTTATGAAGGCCTTGCGCCGCCGGTGCGTCACTTTTTCCCATGTTAAAAATGACGCACCGGCGGCGCAAGGCCTTCATAAATCTGCCCCCTAGTGCTTAGGTTGCTAGGTAATTATAGAATGTTAAGCTTGTAATCTTCAGTTGAAGACTGAAAATTGATGAAGGAACACTCTGACAGATCTGGTGCTGTACTTGTCTTCAAGATAAGTTTACTCCTCTCTACTGTATTTCCTGGACACAACAAACTCTTTGTTGATTACTCTGCCCTGGCAGATTTCACATCTGGGATGGACTGGCCATTGTCATCTCCTGCATACCTTTGTCTTATCATGTGCATATCTGGATTTGTACCACCAACCATGCTTTATTTGTTTTCATATGGTCCTTGTTGCTCCGGCCCCATGGCACTACACATGGCATTCAGTGCTGTGCATGGTTGTGCACAGACTTTCTTCAACTTATGCATTGGTGTGTCACACTTTGGTTGCTGTGACAGTTTCCTTTGCTTAGCTGTCTGCACACTGTGAGTGGCATTAGGATCTGTGTGTATATTTATGCAATGAGACTGTCATATGGCACCATGGTTTTTGTGACGAATGGCTAGGCATTAGTACTGGCTACTTACCTTTTATGTTTTTGTTTTGTGACACATCTGTGTGTGTCTGGTGAAGGCTTACATCCTGCTCAGGGGTGGGACAAGACGACATAATATGTCTACCTACCTGTTAGTATGTTTGTAGTGATCCATTAGCTGCCACATGCATCTGAGTGGGAGGGAGAGCTCCATCCTGCTGAGCTGGGGGACAAGGGTGCATGGTGTGAGTAGTAGTGCAGGCCTCCCACCACCACACACCCTCACTGTGAATATGGCTACCTACCGGTAAATTTGGTTGGTGTACTGCAATGGCTTCCAAATGCTTCTGGGTGGGGGTGGTGCTCTATCCTGCTTAGGGGTTGTTGTATAGTGTTTTAGGACCCTAGTGTAATTTTCCAAAGTCATGCCCTTATATAGGAATAAATCAACTTGACCTTATATAGGCATAGAAATCATAACCAAGGTATAAATATGCCCACACTTGCCCTTGCAAACACACGGTGGTTTGGAGCAGTTCGACTATCTACTTGCCCGACACATCTCGCTACAGCAAGAGCCGAAGGAAGCCGACCCTCCAGCAGATGCACTGAGAGAGACGCTGTCTTTTCTCCTGTCGAGAAATCCAGCTCCAATGTTTCCAGGCTTCCCATGTGGGGTGTTGGGAAATCGAGCCCTGAGACAGAGAGATACCAGACCTCCTTCATTCTAAACCAAGGTACGGAGCTGATTAGACCCTAAGTGAAATCTTGGATAGAATCTTGGCAAAGAGAATACTAAACTTATGCTACACTACACTTACTTCTTCCCTCGTACTAGACTTAGGTTAGGTACATTGGGGTAGGCGTATTTTAGAAGCACCAGTTGAGTACTTTTAGTCTTTATTTATTTATGTATGTATTTTATGGCTTACAAACCATACCATGCTTTTACAGTATTATTTTATCATACTCTTCCTGCTGTACGCATTATACTTACAGCCAGTCTTATGATTGTAGCAGTTCATTTCTTCTGCATGAGAAAGAAGACTGTTCAATAAATACTTTTATTGAACGCGCCCGTCTCTCTATTTCTCTGCACCTCTGGTGAATCGAAGCATGCACGATTGACTGAGTGAAATATCTATCTATTGTTTCCACGACTCTGAAGATACGTTTTATCTTGGGGAAACAAAGTTGTCATGTTTATGTGGTTATCAGTTTCTAGTGACCTCTGAGCTAGCTGGCACTCACAATTAAGTCTAATATATTCGATAGCAACCTAGTAGACATAAGTCCTTCATCGCATCTATAGGATATATTATTCCAATGCCCAGAGCCTATTGGGCATTGGAATAATATATGGAATAAAACAGCACTAACCCTACCAAGACTATTTTTAGGGTGTGCAAAGACCTCACCAATAAAAGAACTGCCTCTACGTTCACTGCCTCCATGACACACTGCGAAGATCTGGCCTCGTTCTTCGTTGAAAAAGTGGAGGCCATATATAGGTCGTTTGCTCTGCCTTTTGTCAGGGAAATTAATAGTGCCCCTAAGGTCTCTAAATCCCTACTAGCCATTACAGGTCCTACTCAAGAGGAGTTCCTAAATTTGACGATCAAAGTTAAATCTGGCTCCCCGGATGACCCTATGAGACCCATGCAATTTCGCGATTTCGCCGATTGCTGTTACCCGGCAATGCAGAGCTTAATTGATCTCTCTTTCAGAACTGGTAGTGTTCCCACTGCCTGGAAGCAGGCCACCATCATACCAATTCTAAAAAAACCTTCTCTCGACCCTTCCAAATCAGAGCACTACCGACCTATCTCCCTCCTTCCTTGGATGGCTAAAATAGCTGAAGCTCACGCCAACAGGATTCTATCCCTCCACCTGCAAGAAGCAAATATATTGGATAACTCCCAGAATGGGTTTCGAGCCGGTCATAGTACCGAGACTGCCCTCTTGGCAGTGGTGGAACATATCAGGAAAATATTAGACCAAGGTCAGACGGCGGCACTGATCCTACTGGATCTAAGTGCCGCTTTCGACACGGTCTCCCATCAGATCCTGTTACACCGCCTTGCGGAGGCAGGAGTCGAAGAACTAGCACTTGATTGGTTTCGATCATTTCTTATGGATCGAACCTTCAAAGTCTCCACACCTCCCTTTACTTCTGCCCCTCGCCCCATTCTGCAGGGAGTTCCACAGGGTTCGGCTCTCAGCCCCACCCTTTTTAATTTGTATGTTGCACCGCTGGCGCAGGTAGCTGCCAGTTTTGGTCTTACAATAGTGTCATACGCCGACGACACACAGTTGGCTGTGTCACTCAATGGCGACTCTAATATGAGCGCCTCCACCTTTCAGGCTGCCCTTAAAGCTGTCGCCGGCTGGATGGCGAATAATCGCTTACAACTTAACGCCACCAAGACGGAGGTTATTCTCTTTGGTAGGGACAGTGAGCTATGGGGAGACCAATGGTGGCCTCTTGAATTGGGCCCTGCTCCCACTCCTGTAACTGAAGTCAGAAATTTGGGCGTATGGCTTGATGATCAATTGTCATTTATTCCTCACATCAAACGTGTCGCGGGAACTTGTTTTGGCGCTTTACAGTGCCTACGGCCTATTTTAAAAAATGTTGACGCAGATACCAGGCAGATCATAGTCCAAGCTATGGTATTGACCAGATTGGACTATGCTAGCTCCCTGTTTCTGGGTGTTAATCAAGCTGAGCTAGCCCGTCTTCAGCGGATACAAAATGCGGCGGCTAGGATGCTGGTCGGCCTCCCTAAATTTGTTTCTGCTCGCAGCACCATCCATGATCTCCACTGGCTCCCAGTAGGCCAAAGAATTAAGTTTAAGGCTTTGTGCCTTACTTTCAAAATTCTTAACTTGGCCTCCCCTCCTATTCTCACCCAGACCATTCTTCACTACGTCCCCTCAAGAGCCCTTCGGTCTGCAGGGTCAAATCTGGCCATTATTCCCCGTTTTAAAAAGTCCAGAATGGGTGGCCGGTCCTTTTCGGTGATGGCGGCTACACTGTGGAACTCTTTGCCTGCCTCACTTCGCTCCATCCCTGATTTGTTTCAGTTCAGGAAACAATTAAAAACTCATCTATTCTCCTTTGTTTAGCTTCAGTGCTACCTGGTCCTTTCTGTTGTGTTGTGTATTCCTTCTCCAATAAGCGCCGGGACGCCTCTTGGCTGCGGCATCTGTGCGCTATACAAAATAAAATAAATAACATAACATAACATTGGGAATATAGGAACTACACTACAGGGTGGGACAGGGCTGCCTGGTGGGAGTTGTAGTGCAAGCCTCCCACCCACAAACTGTACAACCTTGGTAACTGGCTACCTACCTGTTAGGTGGGGGTTAACGATACAATGGCTGGTAACTGCTTCTTGGTTCGTGTGGAGTGCTATATCCTGCTCAGGTGTGGGACAGGGGGCCTGGTGGGAGTTGTAGTGCAGGCCTCCCACTTCCATACAGCCCTCCATGGCAAAATGGCTACCTACCTGTTAGTTCGATGAGGGTAATGTACTAGCTGACACATGATTGTGGGGTGGGGTGCTCCATCCTGCTCAGGGGTGGGACAAGGGGCACTGTTGGGAGTTGTAGTACAGGCCTTACACACACACACCCCCCTCCGAAAACGGCTACCCACCTGTTAGGTGAAGGTGAACAATGCAATGGCTGACACATGCTTCTGGGGGCAGTGCTCCATCTTGCTCAGAGGTGGGACTATGGTGACTGATAGGAGTAGGAGTTGTAGTGCAGGCCTCCCACCTCCAAAGAGCCCTCCATGGCAATATGGATACCTATCTGTTAGATCAAGGTGAACAATGCAATGGCTGACACTTGCTTCTGGCTGGGAGGGTGTGCTCTATCCTGCTCAGGGGTGGGAGAGGGGGCATGGTGGAAGTAGTAGTGCAGGCCTCCCACCCCCAAACAGCCCTCCATGGGAAGTTGGGCACCTTTCTGTTAGGTGAAGGTGAACAATGCAATGGCTGACACATGCTTGTGGGGTGGGGTGCTCCATCCTGCTCAGGGGTGGGACAAGGGGGACTTTTGGGATTTGTAGTGCAGGCCTCCCACACACACCTACCCCTCCAAAAATGGCTACCTACCTGTTAGGTGAAGGTAAACAATGCAATGGATGACACATGCTTCTGGGGGGGAGGTTCTCAATCCTGCTCAGGGTTGGAACATGGGGGACTGTTGGGAGATGTAGTGCAGGCCTCACATACACACCCGTCCATGGGAAGATGAGAACCTACCTGTTAGGTAAAGGTGAACAATGCAATGGCTGACACATGCTTCTGGGGTGGGGTGCTCCGTCCTGCTCAGTGGTGGGACAAGAGGGACTGTTGGGAGTTGTAATGCAGGCCTCCTACACACACACACCCCTCCCTGGGAAGATGGCTACCTGCCTGTTAGTTTGATGAGGGCTATGTAATGACTGCCACATGCTTCAGAAGGAGTGCTCCATCCTGCTCAGGGGTGCCTTGTGGAAGTTGTAGTGCAGGCCTCCCACCCCCATATAGCCCTACATGGCAAGATGGCTACCTACCTGTTAGTTTGATGGGGGTAATGTAATGGCTGACACATGCTTCTATATATATATATACATTAATTAAACAGCAAAGCAACTAAGCAACAACTGTAATTAAATTAATATCATTTTCCTCCCACAATTAAAATATTTAAAAACACTTGACTTCCCGCTGCTCTAATACGAAAATGCCACATCTTCCAAAGTAATTCAGGTACTGCACAATTGATAGATGTTAAAAATGAACCCCAATAAAATGTAAAAATACAACTGTATCAAAAACGTAATCCTCTAGGTAATAATCAACAATCCAGTAACCATGAACAACCAGAAAAATAGTATAAAAGTAAGAACCGCTCCATGAAAACGGAATAATCAAGGAAGTGTAAAATAATTGATAGTTAATATAACTAATACAAACTTCCTTTTAAAAAAAAAACCGCAATGTTCCGCAATTCCAAACTTCTTCCTCGTAAAAACTACAAAACAAAATCAAACATTCCCACCAACACAAATGTACACATAATAAACTTAAAAACAGGACTACAAACATTATTCACACAGTATTAACGTAAAAAAACACAACATAATTAGAAAAAAATCTAATTAGGCCGTGAATACAGAACACAACGTTAACAATTAATAACTAAATAAAACACTAAACACACCATTGCTTCTAAACATAACTCCACGCACACTAATTACGACATTACTACCTTCAAAATACACTGAAAATAGTTTAATATTAAAGAAAATTACTCTTAACCTCTCAGAGATGAAGCGGCTCCCAACCGCGAGCTTCTTTCTTCCCAAATGACCCAAAACAACAGCGAGCGGTTACTAAATTAAAGCCCCAAACAAGCATGGCAACTATAAACATATTAAATAAAAGTCTAAACTATTTATTTATTATTATACAATGGTTTAAAACGTACTTATTATGTACAATTATAATAATACATATTATGAATTAATACTTATTATAATTATAAACATTTATATATGTCAAACAACAATTACTAAAACATTTAATTAATGTTGTTTTTTGTTAAAAAAATATCTGAGTTGTAAATAAGATAAACAACTGATTTTAAATGTAATATGTATTAATATTCATATTTTATTATAAATATTAATAATTAAAATATACGTTGTTTGCATAACAAAATTGAACTATATTATTTTTGTCTGAAATGTATTTTAGAACAGTTGGAAAAATGTTAAAAATGACAAACAATACTTATCACTTATGAAATAAATATACTAATGTATAAAATGTGTATTAAAAATTTCATATGCATCTTGCTTTATTTGTAACATATAAACAATTTCTTTTATTATTAATTTTGTTGTGTTATTTACTTGTTAAAATATACATACTGGTAAAATGTATTTTCTCTGTCATAAATACACTCTCCTGCAAATATACATATTTTGTGATTATTTTTCTACTGTTTAATAAAAAATTACATTTTAGATTTACCTGTCATTTTTATGTTTTATATACTAACAATTATTAATAAAAATGAGATTTCTATTTCATTGACTACCTTTTCATTGCTATTACTTTTCATGTACATAAGTAAATATTTTGTAATAAATGATTTATTTTAAAATGCATAATTTACATTGTATAAATATATTTGATAGAGCTGTTATTGATGTATTATAACCAATATGTTTTAACTAATTTTAACTCTAATAATATTATTCTCATATATTTTGAAAACACTCACCTAAATCATGCTTACTACTCCACTCAACATAAATACAGAATAATATTTTTTATTAAAATAACTTATTTTACAATTCCTACTCCACTCTGTATTTAATTGGGGTAGATGCTGGACATATACTTAATTAATATACTATTCCCACTCCATTCAATATTTATTTGGGGTAGGTGCTGGCCACTAAACCTAATTTCATTACTATTCCCACTCCAGTTTGTATTTAATTGGGACAAGTGCTGGACACTAAACTTAATTAATTTACTGTTCCGACTTCAGTCAATATTTAATAGTAGTTGGTGGGTGCTGGACACTAAACTTAATTAATTTACTAATCCTACGCCAATCTGTATTTAATAAGGGTAGGTTCTGGACATTAAACTTAATTAATTTACTATTCCCACTCCAGCCTGTATTTAATTGGGGTAGGTGGTGAACACTGAACCTAATTAATTTACTATTCCCACTCTAGCCTGTATTTAATTGGGGTAGATGGTGGACACTGAACTTAATCAATGTACTATTCCCACTCCTGTCAGTTTTTATTTGGGGTAGGTGCTGGACACTATACTTAACTAATGTACTATTCCCACTCCATTCAGTATTTAATTGGAGTAGGTGCTGGACACTAAACTCAATTAATTTACTATTCCTACCCCACTCAGTATTTAAAAGGGGTAGGTGCTGGACACTGAACCTCTCCAGTCAGTATTTTATTGGGGTAAGTGCTGGACACTAAACTTAATTAATTTACTATTCCCACTCCAGTCTGTATTTAATTGGGATAAGTACAGGACACTAAACTTAATTAATTTACTATTCCCACTCCAGTCTGTATTTAATAAGGGTAGGTGCTCGGCACTAAACTTAATTAATTTACTATTCCCACGGGAGTCAAGATTTAATAGAAGTAGGTACTGGACACTAAACTTAATTAATTTACTAATACCACTCCAATAAGTATTTAATTTAGGTAGGTGCTGGACACTAAACCTAATTTAATTACTATTCCCACTCCAGTCAATGTTTAATTGGGGTATGTGCTGGACACTAACCTTAATTTAATTACTATTCCCACTCCACTCTGTATTTAATTAGGGTAGGTGCTTGACACTGAACTTAATGTATTTACTATTCCCACTCCAGTCAGTATTTAATAGGGGTAGGTGCTGGACACGAAACTTAACTAATTTAATATTCTCACTCCAGTCAGTATTTAATTGGGGTAGGTGGTGGACAATAAACTTAATTAATTTGCTATTCCCACTCCAGCCTGTATTTAATTGGGGTAGGTGCTGGACACTAAAGTTAAGTAACTTACTATTCCCACTACAGTCAGTATTTATTTGGGATAGGTGCTGGACATTACACTTAATTAATTTGCTATTCGCACTCCATTCAGTATTTCATAGGTGGAGGTGCTGGACACTAAACTTAATTAATTTACTATTCCCACTCCAGTCAGTATTTAAATGGGGTGGGTGCTGGACACTAAACTTAATTAATGTACTATTCCCACTCCAGTCTGTATTTAATTGGGGTAGGTGCTGGACACTAAACTTAATTAATGTTACTATTCCCACCCCAGTCTGTATTTATTAAGGGTAGGTGCTGGACACTAAACTTAATTCATTTACTATTCCCACTCCAGTCAGTATTTAATAAGGGTAGATGCTGGACACTAAACTTAATTAATTTACTATTCCCACTCCAGTCAGTATTATGGGTACCTGCTGGACACCAAATGTAATTATTTAACTATTCCCACTCCAGTCAGTATTTTATTGGGGTAGGTTCTGGACACTAAACTTAATTAATTTACTATTCCCACTCCAGTCAGTATTAAGGGTACGTGCTGGACACCAAATTTAATTAATTAACTATTCCCACTCCAGTCAGTATTTAATATGGATAGGTGCTGGACACTAAACTTAATTATTTTACTATTCCCACTATAGTCACTACTTAATTAACATATGTTCACACTAGTCTATATATTGTACAACATTAAAAAACATTTTTTATAAATATATTTTTGAATTTCTTGTCTTATTTTAATTTATTAAAAACTTTTTTACATTAATTTTCCTACAGTTTTTTACGTTTATATGTTTATAATATGCCATTTTTTATTTTAAAATTTAAATATGTTTAATTTTCTGAAATAAAATCCCTTATCTCCTATAAATCCAATATCCCACTCATAAAGTTTACTTAGTAAACAATAATATTTTAATTTTAAAATTATTTTAGAATTTCTATTTATACAAATTCAAATAATAATGTTTTAAAACACTCCCCACCCTTATACCCAATAAACCCACCATCCCACTCCTAAATTTAAATTTAAATTTTGAAATTATATAAAAAATATTTAAAACAAATTTTAAAATGTTACCATATTATTTGTTTACTTTTTAAAACACTCCCCACCCTTATCCCCTATAAACCCAACAACCCACTCTTAAAATTTAATTTGAAATTCAAAATTAAATTATAAATTCATACTTACGATTTTCAAATTTATACAAATTAATTGTTTAAAACACCCCCACCCTTATCCCCTATAAACCCAACATCCTGCTCCTAAAATATTATTTGAAATTGGAAATTCAATGATATATTCCTACAAAAAAATTCTAATTCACACAAATTAAATTAAAACACTCCCCAACCTTATCCCCTTAATGCATAACATCTCACTCCTAAATTTCAATTTTAAATTCAAAATGCCATCGTAAATTCATACTTAAAATGTTACAATTTAAACAAATTAAATTTAACTTTTTTAAAACACTTCCCTCCCTTATCCCCTATAAACCCAACATCCCGCTCCTAAATTTTAATTTCAAATTCGAAATGTAATCATAAATTCATACTTAAAATTAAAAAAGTTAGAAAAATTGCATTTTTTTTAAAAACACTCCACACCCTTATCCCCTATAACCCAACATTCCACTACTAAAACAATGTAAAATAATACTATTATTGTATAACTAAAAAAAAATTACTACTTAACATTAACTCTAAAATATTTTGAAAAAACATACAATAACGATATTTTGACATAATATTTTTACTATCGATATTACTAACATCAATATTTACCTAAACAGCTCAAAATGATATTAACTACATCAATATACAAAACATCGATATTTCATACTCTCAATATTATGAACTCGATATTTCTGTACATCGATATAAAAATGTTGACATTTTGACTGTGCACCGGGGCAACCATACACAACAAACAAGTCCTGTGACTAGGGCCCCCACCCTGTAAGTGCAAATAGAGTTTAGATTTTCGCAGCAATTTAATTGAGAGAGCCCCAATTCTTCTGCCTTCTCATGCATGCCCACAAGAAACAGGCTACAGAGAAGCTCACAGTGGGATCATAAAGTGCTTTTAGGAAATACAATGCCATCCTGCATTTTGTAAAAGTATGGGGCCTTAAAACTGGGAAGATAAAAGTTTTCCTTTCAATGTAATAAAACGTGCAAAAAAAACTCTATGGGCCCCATTAGGATAGCGGACGGAAATCCACCCCGACCGCCATGGAGGCGGGAAACAACTGCCCGCCTGGCCCGCGGATAAACCGGCGGTCAAAATAGGAACAACCGCACAAAAAGACCACCCGCGACGGTAGCGGGCAAACCAAAAGTGCCCGAAGCGGGCGGTGACGTCGAAAAACTGACCGCGGCGGTCGGAAACGCTGCAGAAAAGCTACAACCCGCTGCAAGCAAAGCGGAGACACAGCATGGGAAATTAGTATATCCCCGATGGTCCCGCGGTACAATCCGCTGTTTCCGACCGGCGAGGTCGCACACAGGAGCGAATGGGAGAGACAGCGGAAGAGCTGCAGCATAGCCACCGCAGCGGACGATACATGAAAAACATGGCGGACGATGCTAAAACACCACAACGATGCCAAACTTTGCACAAATCAAAGTAGCCATGCCCTCTAAATACACAAAACACATACCAATGAAAAAACAAATACCAAAAAAAATACAAACAATTCCCAGGACAACACCCACAACACACCTGACAGCAAAATCCCATTTGGACACACCCACCAGCACCTTTACTGACCACAATCCTTGCAACACTCCAGAAGACAAGGGCATACACCAGATCTGACAGGAGAGGCACAAGAACACAGCACATACACCACCACCACTACTACCACCATCACTACCAACATCACACCAGCACCAACACACCTCACACATAAACACCACACCCACCACACACACCCCTGCACCCAAAAACACTTCAAACACCACGCACCATGGCAGCACAGAAAATGCCCAAATTATTATTATTATTATTAATTGAGTTTTGTAGAGCGCAAACAACCCGGAGGCCTCGTAGCGCAGAGAGTGAGTTGACAGTCATGGTAAATGAGATAGTGAGAGTGGAACCGCAACTTTTTGGTAGCCTGGTCCAACAGACACCATTAGCCACAAGGACACAAATGTGGGAAAGGATAGTTCAAAGGGTCAATGCAGTAGGCACCACCCCGCGATCTAAGAAGGAGATCAGGAAGCGGTGGCATGATCTGAAGAGGGTTGTCAAAGAGAGGAGGAGCAAGAACTGGGAACTGGCTAACCGGACTGGCAGTGGCCCTCCCATCCCACAGAAAACATTCACACCATGGAACGAGAAGGTGCTTGCCATACTGCATCCTGAAAGTCTCACAGAAGTATCCGGGGGAATGGAGGCTGGTAAGTACAAACAAATGGCAACCAACACACTGATAAGTACTTCCTTGCAGAATCCAAACACCATTGCATTGTTCACCCTCACCTAACAGGTAGCTAGACATCTTGCTTGGGAGGCTTTTTTGGGGGTGGAAGGCCTGCACCACGACTCCCACCATGCCCCCTGTCCCACACCCCAGCAGGATAGAGCCACCCCCCACCCAGGAGCATGTGTCAGCCATTACACTGTTCACCCTCTCCTAACAGGTAGGTAGCCATCTTGCTTGGGAGGCTTTTTTGGGGGTGGGAGGCCTGTATCACGACTCCCACCATGCCCCCTGTCCCACACCCCAGCAGCATGGCGGCCTCCCCCACCCATGAGCATGTGTCAGCCATTGCATTGTTCACCCTCACCTAACAGGTAGGTGGCCAGCTTGCTTGGGATGCTTGTTTGGTGGTGGGAGGCCTGTACCACGACTCCCACCACGCCCCCTGTCCCACACCACAGCAGCATGGATCACTCCCCCACCCAGGAGCATGTGTCAGCCATTGCACTGTTCACCAAACAAACTTACAGGTAGGTAGCCATCTTCACGGTGAGGGTGTTTGGGGGAGGGAGGCCTGCACTCCTACTCCCACCATGCCCCCTGTCCCAAACCTGAGCAGGATAGAGCCCTCCCCCACCCAGGAACATGTGTCAGCCATTGCATTGTTCACCAAACAAACTTACAGGTAGGTAGCCATCTTCACAGTGAGGGTGTTTGGGGGAGGGAGGCCTGCACTCCTACTCCCACCATGCCCCCTGTCTCACACCCCAGCAGCAAGGAGCCCTCCCCCACCCAGGAGCATGTGTCAGCCATTGCATTGTTCACAAAACAAATTTACAGGTAGGTAGCCATCTTCACTGGTCTGGCTGTTTGTGGTTGGGAGATCTGCATCACTACACACAGCACCAATTGCATGCAATGCATCGATACCAGACATGTACAAGTAATTAATGTTCCTCTGCACCATGTAATGACGCATAGTATTACACTAAATAATAATAGTGAAGATCTCTCAATTGTGTAGTGTACAGACAGTGGATGACACGCAGCTAACAGAATACTTGCACAGTGCCCAACACTGACCATTCCCCATCTAATTCACAGGTGATGAAGAACTCACTGCTGAGGAAAGCAACGACCAGCAGAGCCAGTCTCCACCCTTGGTACATGGACTCTCGGATGTTGACTCCCAGGATAGTTTGGACGATGAGCTCCAGGTCGGCCCATCTGGTGTGTCAGGGACCAGCAGGTCCCAGGCCCCCATCCTCCCCACCACCACGTCTGCTGCAACAACAACAGCACAGCAGACCTCTGCAGTCACGACCTGTGCCTCCATCGCTGCTACCTCCACCACCACCAGTACCACCTGCAGAACCCTCCCTGTCCCAGGGGATGACAAGACCATACCAACAACTGTGGACAGCAGGGAGAGTGTGCGGGGATACACAGTGGCAAATCAACAGGTCCATGGCAGCAGGGTAGGTGGGAGGGCCAGGGTCACCCCCAGACCTCAGGAGGTTGGCCACGCATGTCAACTCCCTCCTCTTCTCCACTGTCCTCATCACTGGACTCAGGACCCTGAACAGCCGGGGGCCTTGGGTCCTCACCATCATCCAGGAGCTGGGGAATCCCCTTGTGAATGGCCATGTTGTGGAGAATACAGCATGCCACAATGATCTTGCAGACCTTCCCAGGTGAGTATGACAGTGCACCTCCAGTCCTGTCAAGGCAGCGGAATCTTGACTTGAGCAGGCCAAAAGTCCTCAATGACACAACGTGTCCTGCCATGGGCCTGATTGCACCTGACGTCAGCCGGGGTCCTGGGATTCCGTAGTGGGCTCAGCAGCCATGGACAGCTGGGATATGCAGAATCACCTGTGAATGACAAAAACACATTGCAATGTTGCACAGGCAGAGGGAAGCAGGTCACACACACAGCACTCCATATCACTAGGCATACTCACCCACAATCCAAGCACGTTCGGGAAGCTTATTAGCCATCAGCCTGGGCACAATGCTGTTCCTCAGGATGTAGGAGTCATGGGCTGAGTCAGGGAATCTGGCACACACATGCAATATGGTCATGTCCGCAAGACACACCACCTGCACATTGATAGAGTGATAATGTTTTAAACATGTTGCTGCTGTCTACTGATGCAGTGTTCACGATGGACATTGCCACTGCATGTGCACCACATTGCGGTAGTTACCGCCTGGCCACCAGCACCACCCCCTTCACAAGTACGGTAGCCATTGGCATGGAGACATGGGTAGATGGCTGTGGGCATGCTCCACCACCCAAATCGCGGTAGTTACCGCCTGGCCATGGCGGTGTGACACCAGCACCACCCCCTTCACAAGTGCAGTAACCATTGGCATGGAGACATGGGTAGATGGCGGTGGGCATGCTCCGCCACCCAAATCGCAGTAGTTACTGCCTGGCCACGGCGGTGTGACACCAGCACCACCCCCTTCACAAGTGCGGTAGCCATTGGCATGGAGACATGGGTATATGGCTGTGGGCATGCTCCACCACCCAAATCGCGGTAGTTACCACCTGGCCACAGCTGTGTGACACCAGCACCATCCCCTTCACAAATGCGGGAGCTATTGGCATGGAGACATGGGTAGATGGCGGTGGGCATACTCCACCACCCAAATCGCGGTAGTTACCTCCTGGCCACGGCGGTGTGACACCGCCAAGGGTCATTGCCTACAGCCAATGGGAGCCATGATTGCGGTGGCATGATGCAGTTTTGAAAATCGCGGAAGGCGTGCTCTGCCATCGTGGATGTGGTCATAGGATGGGTTTGAAGGATGCACCATCGTGTTTGGGCACCCCGGGCCCCTGCGGTGCATCACCGTCATGGAGCATTGCCTACAGCCAATGGGAGCAATGATTGCGGTGGCATGATGCAGTTTTGAAAATCGCGGAAGGCGTGCTCCGCCATCGTGGATGCGGTCATTGGATGGGTTTGAAGGATGCACCATCGTGTTTGGGCACCCCGGGCCCCTGCGGTGCATCACCGTCATGGAGCATTGCCTACAGCCAATGGGAGTGATGATTGCGGTGGCATGATGCAGTTTTGAAAATCGCGGAAGGCCTGCTCTGCCACCGCAGAGGCGGTATTGGATGCTTTTGAATGAGGCAGACCTAGACAACCAGTTATTGCAGCTTTGCACCTTACAAACGACCCCAGGGAGCTATAAATCTGTAGGAGTGAGCCTCACATTTCCACTGCTCACAGAGCCTGCTGCCTGGGACCCTCTCCTGTTGCTGCCTCAAGTGCCTGCTGCCAGGGACCCCTCACCACTCACTTCAACCATAGATGTTCCATGTCCACAGGGATGGCAAGGACAGAGAAGATCTGTGCCAGTCCATTCACAAGCGATGAGCTGGAAGTCCTAGTGGACAAGGTGCTGGCACAGTACCCAAGGCTGTATGGTGGCCCAAATGTAGTGGTACGTCATTATGAAGGGAGCTGTAGGGCAGGGGGGTGTCAGACATGTAGTTGTACTGCTGCAGTATATGCCTGAGGGTGTGGGTTTGTGTCATGCACTGACAAACAAGCTGTCTCCAGGGCGAGAGAGTGTGTGTGTCCCAATGTCACTGTTTTCCCTGCCTGCAGTTGTATGTGTGAGTGGAGTGTGTTCCATTGTCGGCCATACAGAGCTACAGGATGTTGGACATGTTGGGTGCCAGGACGGAAATTGCTCGGGTGATTGTTTCTGTGTACCCCTGTTGTCCGACTTAGTGTGAACCCAGAGACTAGGCCCAGTGCCTGCCCACCCAAGCGAAAACACATCATCGAACTTACATGGTCCTTTCTCCGGTTCATTCACACTGAAAAGAAGAAATGCACCATTTCAGTCCTGTATAATTGCACATGAACACACTTCTGTAGATGGCTATTTTGTTGGTGAGTCCATTTGCCCCGAGGCCATACACATTACAAACACATATGTTCACAAAACATGCTCATTGAATGCTGCCCAGTCATGCACACAGTGCTTCTAGACACAGGTAGATATGTGATGTATGCAGTGGGCAGACATGCATGGAACTGGTGATGTCTGCAAGCCACTGAGGGGGTTCAGTGCAGTCATCCTGCATGTGTGTGAGATTCTCAGGAATCCTCTACACTCTCATGTATGCATGCAATCACATCTGTTTGGCCCATGCAGAGTGCCCTTGTGAGGTGTCCCCCAGTTTGGGATGGTGGGAAATTACAATAGGTCATGAGTCTGTGTCTTGCTACTGTCCTGATCGAAGTAGGTACATGACACTGTGTCACTGGTCATGTACCCTTCTTTTCTTCCATACCTGCAGCTCAATGTACACCAGCATAAAGCCGTGTGGAGGCCCATTGCAGCAAAGGTACGAGCCCTGGGGTATCCAACCGATGACGCACCCACTGCCACAAGAGGTGGAATGACATCAGCCGGCTGGCAAAGAACGTGGCAGAGAAGACATTGGGGCTGCTGCCGCGTACTGGGTATTTGGCACGGCGCAACATAACACCACTGATGGGCCGCATATTGGCAGTGACTCATTCGGAGCTGGATGCACGTCTGAAGGAGCATCGCCAGCAAGGCAAGGGTGAGTTTTTGGGAAGGGTGACTTTGGCTGTGAGCGAATGCATGTGTACAGGGCCTGTGGCAGCGGTGGCCTATGTGATGTTCGTGTGGTGGTGCTGTGCTGTGTCATGTGAGTGGCTGCTGGGATGTGTGCTAGTGTCAGGCATAGTGCCAAACTGGCCTTACAAAGCTGATCCTCTCTGCTGTGCTTTCTCGTAGCCAGATGTGTTAGGATCTACTTGGTCATTCAGCATTGGGAAAGTGTGGGGAATCTATTTGGGGGTGAACAACAGGGTCCACTATCTGAGTGTGACTTCATGTATGCCTAATTTGCATGCACCATGATCGGTGAGGCCCACACATCTGACAACAAGGTGCCCCAGAGTACCACATGGTGCTTGGTATGTCCTACTTGGCATTGTGGACTGTCATGACCTAATAGGTGTGTGTGTTGTCCCCTTCTGTTCCCTGAAGGCCTGTCAGTGCCAATGATTGTTGTCCCCACATCATGTCCCTAGGTGTGGGCAGGGCAAGTTGTGTGTCTAGTACACTTCATCCACGGGAAGGGTGTTGTGCTGTGTGGCCTCAACATGTCTCAGTCATGGCAGATATTCAGGGTTACAGGCACTGTTGTGGTCTATGTAGTGTGTTGCTGCATTGTGATTGCAGGGTGTGGTGGTCACCATGTTGATTTGGGCATCTCCTGTACTGCAATGATTGGATTGCTTTGTCCTGATGACACTAACACAACCCTGCATCTGTCTCTCATGCAGAATCGTCTGTGGACACGGAGGAACAGGAGCTGGAAACCAACGGTGGCGAGAGTAGCACCACAGATGCACTGGAGGCCAGTGACACAAAGCTCACCAGCGCATCTGAGGGGGACCGTAGTATGCAGGAGGAATCCGTGGCTGAGACACAGAGTACTACATCATCTGATGCTAACGGTGATGCATCCATGTTGAAGGCACAGGGGATGGGGAGTCTGCAACATCATCTACCACACAGCGGCCAGTGCCCAGCCTCCCATCCACTTCATCTGGTGCTGCCCGTGTCCATGTCAGTAAGCGGGGACGAGTTACATTCACACCTGGCACCGCTGATCCTGCACCTATCCCCCCTGCTGCCCTCAGTGCTGAGTCTGTAAAGCTCCTGCGCCAACTTTGTGTGGACCAGACCACCCTGCTCAATGCCTTCAGTGACCATGACAAGAAATTAGGCCAGGTGGTTGCCTACATGGAGGGCATACACTCTGACATGGGTGGGTTACACTGTACAGTACAGGCTTTGTCATCCGCAGTGACGTCTGCCCTTCAAGAGGCACATGCTCCCTATTCCTGCTCAGGTGCCTTTGCCCACCCCCCAGTCAGTGGCCACATCAGATAACAGTGACCACGGTTTGCATGCGTCACAGACACGATACAGCACAAGGAGCACACAGCAGACACAACCCAAGTGGTCCCGCCCACAGACACCATCCCCACAGAAGAGCAGAGCCAACCCAGAATGCAAAGACAAGAGCCCGTCAGGGAAGAGCAAGGCCGAAAAAGCAATGATCTGACATCAGGCTCACTAGCCTCTGAGGCATCACCAGCAAAGCACTCTCCTGTCCCTAAAACTTCAAGCAGAGCCAGGCGTGCAGTGTCTGTGCCCACTGAGGAGGTGTTGTATGGCAAGGGTACACCTATGAAGGGCACAGGGCCACATCCCCCATCACATCAACTCCAATTCCAAGCCCATTGAAGTAGGTGGAGGAGGGCACTGTAGGGGCTAGCCCTGGCAAAGAGGCAAAGGAGGGTACTGTAAGTGGGATACCTGGCAAGCAGGGGAAGGTGGTCCAAAGGTGTAGCCAGACAACGAGTTCCGCAGGATCTAGCACGTCACCAGAAGGACTGCCAGTGTCTGCACCTGATGCGGGACAGTTGGTGTGTGTGCCTGTTGTCTCATCATCAGTTCCCATTAACCCCAAGACAGAGAACCCTTTTAGTTTTCCCAAGAAGTGGAAGGGCACCCCTCCAACCTCTCCCACCCACACTGTGTCACAGGTCTGCATGACTCCACCTCCACGTGCCACTATACCACCTGGTCCAAACAGCCCTCCAGCTTGCCAATCCACTGATAGCGCTACATCACCTGGGCCTCTGTCTCCCCAGTCAAGTTTTCTTGCTGTTCCCGACACACAGCCAGCTTCAAGTCTGCCTGACAGCCAAATGTGAGTGGCAGTCCCCTTCATACTCCTGTCTCCCATACAGGTGTTCTAGTCCTGCCAATTGTTTGCCACCTGGGTGTGTTGCTGGTCATGGAAGGGTACAGTCAAACACACACTGTGCAGCTTCTCATATCCTGACTCCGCATTTCTCCCCAGCCACTGAAATTGTCATTCACTGCTGTGCTGGACTCTCCCCAGTGCAGCCTCTCAAGTACTTGATGTAGCACCTACCATGGACACTGGCCATGTTGCTCTGCTATGTTGGACTCTCCCCTTTGCCATGGACACTGGCCCACTTCCTCTGCTGTGTTGGGCTCTCCCCTGTGCCATGGACACTGGCCCTGTTGCTCTGCTGTGTTGGACTCTCCCCTGTGCCATGGACACTGGCCCTGTTGCTCTGCTGTGTTGGGCTCTCCCCTGTGCCATGGACACTGGCCCTGTTGTTCTGCTGTGTTGGACTCTCCCCTGTACAGCCTCCCATGTACTTGCTGTGCCACCTGCCATGGACACTAGCCCTGTTGTTCTGCTGTGTTGGACTCTCCCCTGTGGAGCCTCTCATGTACTTGCTGTGCCACCTGCCATGTACACTGGCCCTGTTGCTCCGCTGTGTTGGGCTCCCCCCTGTGCCATTGACACTGGCCCTGTTGCTCTGCTGTGCTGGACTCTCCCCTGTGCCATGGACATTGGCCCTGTTGCTCTGCTGTGTGGGTGTCTCCCCTGTAACATAGACACTGGCCATGTTGCTCTGCTATGTTGGACTCTCCCCTTTGCCATGGACACTGGCCCACTTCCTCTGCTGTGTTGGGCTCTCCCCTGTGCCATGGACACTGGCCCTGTTGCTCTGCTGTGTTGGGCTCTCCCCTGTGCCATGGACACTGGCCCTGTTGTTCTGCTGTGTTGGACTCTCCCCTGTACAGCCTCCCATGTACTTGCTGTGCCACCTGCCATGGACACTAGCCCTGTTGTTCTGCTGTGTTGGACTCTCCCCTGTGGAGCCTCTCATGTACTTGCTGTGCCACCTGCCATGTACACTGGCCCTGTTGCTCCGCTGTGTTGGGCTCCCCCCTGTGCCATTGACACTGGCCCTGTTGCTCTGCTGTGCTGGACTCTCCCCTGTGCCATGGACATTGGCCCTGTTGCTCTGCTGTGTGGGTGTCTCCCCTGTAACATAGACACTGGCCCTGTTGCTCTGCTGTGTTGGACTCTCCCCTGTGCAGCCTCTCATGTACTTGCTGTGCCACCTGCCATGGACACTGGCCCTGTTGCTCTGCTATGTTGGGCTCTCCCCTGTGCCATGGACACTGGCCCTGTTGCTCTGCTGTGTTGGGCTCTCCCATGTGCCATGGACACTGGACTTCCTGTTTGAAGTTTGCATGTGCAGATTATCTTGCATATGATCAGCATTTTGTGCCTTGCTCTTGTCTACTGTTGTTCTACTGTCACATCTGGGCAATATGTGAATAAAGACAGTTACTCCTGTTGTGTGCTTTGTCAGTGTCCTTGCGTATTAAAGTTCTTTTGGTGTGTGCATTTGGTTGCCTGTGCCCCATGCTCTATGTGTCACTTCAACATTGCCAGCATCACATTTTAGACAGGGGTGACAGTGTCTTCAGTCCATTCAGACACTGATACTTGTGTTATCTGTGATGGCTAATTTACCTGTCATGCAGTTCTCTTTTTAGTGGTTTGCTACTGTTGGCTACATTGTTGCCATGTCAGGTTGGGGGACACTGCCAGCACAGGGTGTGATGCTGAGCACAGGTTTGCATGCAGGCTGGGCCATGTCATGATGTATGTGTGTTATTCCTGTGTATGTGCCCAGCTGTGTATGTGTATGGTCATCTTGTGTTGGCCCTTAGTCCTGTCCCCTGGCCTACATGAGATGTGTGCTCTTGGGTGGTCAAGAGGTGTGCAGTGTGAAGGGTGTGACTTTGTAGTGGGTGTGGATGTATGTGTGTGCCCCTGGATTGTGATAGACACACATGTGTCACCCAGGAGTTGTATGCCTGTTGTTTGGATTGTCCTGCCCTGTGTAAATGATTGTATGCACATGTGTGAGTTGTCTGTTGTGCACTGTGCAGTGTGGTGGTGTGTCCATGCAGTTCTGTGTGACTCCTCCTTGTTGTTTTGGTCACTTATGAGTGTGTAAAGTGTGTGACTTGCACATCAGTGTTGTGTTTGTTTGATCATCAATGTGTCTTGAGTGTGTTTGTGTAGACTGTGTGGTCCTACTGCTCCTCACTGGCATTGTGTTTGTGTTTCTCATGCATTGCAGGCACATGGTGCCTTTTCTCCTCCTATATGGCATGGTGTGTGTGGCATTGTGTGTGTGGTGTAATGCCATCCCCTATGTGTGCCACTTGTGCCTACCCATTGTGGGTCTGCACTCCCTCTATTTGTGTATGGTACACCCCTTACATGTCTACTATTGACATGCAAGTCAGTTGACTTTGATGTCAGCTGTCCCCTTGGTTTATATGTGTATGTGCCTCCACCAAGAGTGATGTTCCACTCTAGACATTGCCCCAATAGTTTATGTGTGATGTTCTTGTGCTATTAATCAGTGAGGATTGCTCATGTGCACTTCAGCTGTGTGTGCTGCCCAGTGCTCTGGTGAAGATGGCTCTGCTCTTGTATCCCAGAGTGGTGCATCCTGTTGTTGTTGTGTTGGATGTATGTGTGTTGGTCGTGGTATTGCTTCACTTCCTGGGTGTGCTGTTGTATTTGTGCTGTGCTGATTTGTGGTGTGTGTGTTGATGTTGTGTCAGTCATGTCTGTGTATGGCTGTTGTGCTTGTTGTGCACACACTGTTTGTTGTGCATACACTGCTGTGTGTATGTGGCCTTGGCATCGCCTGATGTGCATCCCCTGATGTCCTGTGGTGTTCGTTGGTTTTTAATTTCATGTGCATCTGTGGTTGGTTTGATGTGGCAGTGTACTGTGCAGGTGCACTTCCTGTGTGATTTGTGGTATGTTGTGTGTGTTTTGTTCCTGAGTGATGATGTTGTGCACTCATGTTGTGTTTGTGCTCCCATTGCCTTTCCCCAGTTTGGCTGACAGGGTATGTCTGTTTCTGGTGGGATTCTGTGTGTGTTCCTGTGGTGTTTGTGTGCTGTTTTAGGGCAGGCATCTGTTCAGGCTTCCCTGTGTGTGTGTTATGATTGTAGCTACACCCAGGGTGTGTGGTTGTTTGTGTGTGTATGTGCTGGCAATTATTGTCAGCCTTCAGTGTGGGTGGCACTGGTGTTGTGTGTTCCTTGTCAGCCACTCCTGCAGTGGCTGTCTCCCTGGTTGTTTGTTGTGTGGTGCAGGCTGTGTATTGTGCTTGCTTGTTGCTGTGCTTGTTGCTTGTTGCTGTGCATGGGCGTGCACAGGATGGGCACCTGGCCTGTGACTTGATGGGGTGTGTTGATGTGTGGTTGGGGGTGGTGTGTCCCTGTGGTATTTGTGCCCTGCCCATGCCTTGGAGTGGCCCTGCCTTCTGCATTGTGTGCATGTGTTGACCACTGCGGTGACGTGACCGGGACCGGGACGTTGCTGTTAGTTCACGGTCGATGTGTGTCTAGGATGCAGTGGGCTGACTTGGTGGTAGGTGGGTCATGTGTGGGTGCCCTTGTGGATGTGTTGTTACCCCCAGCAGGGTGTCTGTGGTGGAATTTCACCCTGTGTCAGCCTGTGTGTGCTGAGTTGTATTTGTGTAGTTGCGTACCTGCGGTGTTGTCCGCGGCGGTCCATTTCATAATAGTGCTGTAGCAGGTACAGCACCGGAAACACATGTAGAGCTGGGTCCATGGCGGTCGTGACCGTGTGGTGTGGACCGGGTCTCTGCTATTGCGCTCCGCTGTCGAGTTTCCGGCATCTCTGGTTGAACTGTGTCTCCGCTGCGGTGCGTCTGCCTGTTTGGGCCATCCTAATTTGTGGAGCGGGGTGGACGTCATTCCACACGGCGGAGAGTCTCCATTGGCTCCCGCCACCACGGTGGCGGGCGCACTTTGATGGCGGTGCAGGTGGCTCCGCGGATGGACGTTAAATGACCTATGTTTTGCTTTACTAATATGGTGGATGTGATTCCCGATGCTCGCGGGCGGAAAAATGCATTTTTCCACCCGCCAGCACCGCAGTGGTGCCACCGCCCGACATCCTAATGGACCCCTATGTTTAGGTCCGATTGGGAAGAGTGGTTGTTACAGGGGGGCAAATCTGAGTGTTTGACCTTCCTCACTGGGTGGGCTAACATCAGAGGGATATAATTTGGGCAGAAATGTAGCAAGATGAATCTGTGATAAGGTATATTAATGCATGCGAGATATAACAAACTGTCACACACTCTTGCAGGAGTGAGATCAGTAAATAGCTACCACCCTTTGTTTGTGATTTTTTTCCCTCCTGAGAAAGTCGGTGACTTTCCTCTTCGAAACCTTCATACACAGTGCGGGATCATAAATAAGATACCCTGCCCTATTGCAATTAATTCGGACTCTACGTAGCAGAGCCAACTAATCCTTCTACTGTGGTCCAGTTTCATGCAGCTAGCAATTATACGTTGTGTTAAATCAACCGTAGACCTATGCCAGATCGAAAGGCATTCCCTCATAAGGATCCGACGGAGAGAGACGCAAGCTATCTTCGCACACGAAATTCATGAAGCACCCCTGTTTGGAATCTTACCCAGTCCTGCATAATTGATTTACACAGAGATAAGAAGCACAGCTATAGGTACTGAGTCGGCTGACCAGCACCGTCCCAGGTACAGGACCAGACCTCAAAGAGGATTCGTAGTCCTCAGAAGGCTGTCCCGCATCTATCCAGTCCTGATGAAGACCCGCCCCAGATGCGCACAAACCAGCGCATCGCCCCCTAGGGTCGAAACGTTGACGCACCTCATTTGAGATTCGACTGCACAAAGTCTACTAGGACCAAGAACTGTTTGATTAACCTATTGGACTATTGCGCATATAGTTGACATTCTTCAATAATTGTTTCATCACGCATTTTTGTATGTATGTTTTAATGTATATCAGTCCTGCACAAATTTTCGTGTTTTGTATTGTATATGTTCAATGTTCGCTTGGACAGCATAACTAATGTTTGGAAACAATTCAAAAAGCAAGTATATGACTAAAACTTTACTTTCGCTATTATTGTGGACAGTGATTTTTGTGTTTGCCTTAGGTATAAGTACCACTGTATATGTACGCCTACAGGGACGTATTGTCATGATTCTGCGTACCCATACTCATGATGTGCTACACACATCCCGAAGTCATGTGCAGAGTTTTTTCCCTTAATAAAACCCACCCCTATCCCGTGCTCCCCGCACGCATCAAAGTCAGTGTGATTGGGTGTACTTTTATCTTGTTATGTCATGCCTCTCACCACATAGGTTTCTTTTGTATTTTACTTGCTTAGTCTTGTACCTTTTCACTTTTGTGTTGTTTGGCATTGGTTTGGGGGCTTGTGAACTCAGTGTATCCGAGTTCTAACCTTCGCGTATTGCTCAAAGAGACGATGCCCCTGTGAAGGTCTCATGCCTCCTGTCCCCGCATCCCTGCACGCTCCTTTTTGGTGCGCGTCCAAGGGGGATTGCAGGCAACGTCTTCGCGCACGTTCTAGTGCGTAGCTGGGAGCGGCTGGGTGCGGTCCTGTATTTAAACCGCACCCAGCCTTCTGGAAGGCGCTTTGCCTTCAGATTTCTCGAGGAGAAGGTCGCGTCGCTGGAGTGACTCACCGGAAGGTACATCCGATCCTGGCAAGTCTTCACGGCGGCTCTTCTCATTTCCCGGAGCAAGCATCTGGAACTCAAATTTGAAAGCTAAGTACTTTACTTAATTTAAGGCGCCCTTCGCAAGAAAGGTCAACAGAATTTTTGGAACATTCTTTTACAGAAGATTATGCAAGAAGAAGACTTGGGACATTTTATGCATCATAGTATTTTGAAGAACATTTGTCTTTTCATTTCTTGAATTTGTTAAACTGTGAACTGATTTAATAATAATGATGGTTTAAATTTCTGCTGCTCAAAAAGGTGTTAGAAGAAAGACATTTAGGATTAGGTGTTCTCTTGGTCTATGTTTATCTTTCTAGTTCTTTCTAGTGACAACGACACGAACCCCCCAGACCAAGAAACAAGAAGTTTATATCAAGTAAGTTTTAGGAGTAGATAGGACGACTTGCAAGGGTCTTTTAAAGAATGTAAAGTAATCCTTCCTATTTTTTTGCGTCAATTTCTAGACCAACCAGCCGACATCTCACCAGCTGACCACTAATCCTAGAGGACGTCTGACGACTTCGTCACCTCAATCAATCAAAGAAATACTGGACGAAGGCCAACAACTTCCTGATCGCAGGTAGGGGAATCGCAAAAGTCGCCACACTGATTTTAGGTATTCTCACTAGACAGATAGGGTTTGTAATAGGCCTTAGAATAGTTAGGGGAGAAAACCTTCTGACCTGAATACTAAAGTCTTCGGTGCTTGTTGCTTCGCAGGTCGACAGCAAGAACCAAAGTCTTCTCTTCAACGTCCAGTACCGGCCCTCCTCCCTGGTTCCTAGTTTAAACTTTGCTGTATACTTCAGAACCAGTAAGTTTAGATTAGAGATTAGGGAAGTTGGTCCCTTGCGTCTCAGCGAAATCATCCACGTCATCCAAGAGGGCTTCAGCCAAGACAAGGTAAGGGACGACGTGGTTTGCTCTGACAGAAGGCAAAGCCCACGTAGATAATTTCGCCCGGACGCAATGGACCACGTGAATATGCAGGATTTGGCCGCAGTTTTAGAGGCAATTAGACAGGATAACGCAGCCTTACGTAGGGATGTGTCCTCTCTCCAAGACTCGATTCAGCAGAAGTCAGTCTTGAAACCAACCACTTTTCAGAGTCCATCTTCTAGTTCTGATTCTACGACACAAATCCAAGTGGTAACTCCGTTCCCCACCCCCTTAGCCCCTCCTGAGAGGTTTTATGGGGATTGTAACAAATTCTCGGTGTTTTTACAACAATGCCACTTACATTTTATAGCTAAGACTACAGCTTTTCCTGACGATTCCTCCAGAGTAGCATTTATGTTATCCTATATGGGTGGAGATGCAGCTCTATGGTCGGTTCCTTTAGTAGAGAATGATGATCGAATTTTGTATAATTTTAAGGATTTCGAGAGGGCCTTAAAAAAGATGTTTGCAAAACATCTTTTTGTTCAATCGGCAGACAATGAGCTTTTAGGTTTAAAGCAAGGATCTTCTGATCTTTTACATTATATATCTACCTTCAACCGATTGGTTTTAGAGGCAGATTGGCCGTATGATAAAAGAGTCTCTATCTTTTACAGAGGTTTAAGGGAGGAATTAAAGGACATGATAACCCAGATCCTAGAGCCCCCAGAGGACATAAGTGCCTTCATTGACTTAGTGGTTAAGCTAAATCATCGCATTTCCGAGAGAAAAGGAGAAAGAGGGAAGTCAGAGCATAAGGTAGTTTTCTTTAAGGAAAGATCTGCTCCAAATCGAGAAACTGGTGCAAAACCAGATTCTGTTGAACCCATGCAAATAGGTTCTATCCGAGGTCCTTTATCAAAGGAGGAAAAGGAAAAGAGGCGACGTTTAAATCAATGCCTATATTGTGGGAAGACAGGACACTTTGTAAAGGAATGCCCCACACGACCAAATAAGTTTAAGACCAAAGTCTCTGATGTAGCCAGTACACAGGAAAAGTCGGAAAACTAGAAAACTCAGTAAAAGGAGAGGTCAGTTTATCGGGTAGTTTTTCTAGTTTGGCCTCAACTCTTCCTCCCATTGGTTTTAGACATTTTTCTATCCTTGTTGAACTCCGAGGTCTGCTTCCTGAATCTCACACAAGAAAGGTTGAAGCCATTATAGATTCCGGGGCTACAGGAAATTTGATAGATTCCCAATTCTTCCTACAGTTAGGTTTTACATCAGTGTTTAAGGATCACCCAGAAACTGTCAGAGCAGTTGATGGTAAAGAGTTGACTTCAGGGCTTGTAAATAGACAGACTGAACCTTTAGAAATGAATTGTTCTCCTATACATCGAGAAAAGATACAATTCGACATAATTGACGCTCCCCAATTTAAGATGATTCTAGGGATACCCTGGTTAGTAAAACATAACCCAAGTATAGATTGGGTAACCAAGGTAATCACCTTTAAGTCGTCCACTTGTACTGAACATTGTTTCCTCTTAGATAGATCTAAGGATGTGGTCCAAGGTTTTGATTTTGGAATAGAATCACCCAATGTACTGCTTTTGGATGGGGTCCCATCAGAATATAATGACTTATCTGATGTGTTTGACAAGAAAAGAGCCAATACTCTTCCCCCACACAGAGATTTCGACTGTAGAATTGATCTAATGCCTGGAGCAACCCTGCCCTGCAGTCGCATTTACGCTCTTACCGAAGCTGAAAACTCTCATTTGAGGGAATACCTTGATGAGTACCTCGCAAACGGCTTCATTAGACATTCTAAATCTCCAGTATCTTCAGCTCTTTTTTTCATTCCAAAAAAGGGGGGGGAATTGCGTACGTGCATAGATTATAGGGCAATAAACAATGTCACGATTAAGAACAGGTACCCCTTACCTTTGATTCCTACTCTTTTGGACCAAATTAAGAAAGCTAAGATTTATACTAAACTGGACTTGCGAGGAGCTTACCATTTAGTCAGAGTAAGAAAAGGAGACGAATGGAAGACGGCCTTCCGCACTAAGTTCGGTCTCTTTGAATACCAAGTCATGCCTTTTGGTCTATGCAACGCTCCTGCCGCCTTCCAGTTTTTTATAAACGAAGTTTTACATGAATTCATAGACATCTGTTGCGTAGTCTACATAGATGATATTCTCATCTACTCAGATTCAGAGAAAGAACATGTACAACAGGTCCGCGCCATTCTTCAAAAACTGCTCTCAAACTCACTTTATGTGAAATTAGAAAAAAGTCTATTTCATGTTTCCAAGGTAGACTTCCTGGGTTACATTATTAGCCCCGAAGGAATAGAGATGGACCCAAAAAAGGTAGAAGCAGTAACAACTTGGCCAAGCCCCACTACTGTGAAACAAATTCAAAGTTTCCTAGGCTTTGCAAACTTTTACCGAAGATTTATTCAAAACTTTTCTCAAATCATTACACCTATAACCAAGTTATTGAGAAAAGGAGTAAAATTTTTATGGACCTCTGATGCTGATGAAGCCTTTCAAATCCTAAAAAAGAGGTTTACCATGGCCCCAATCTTATGTCATCCAGACCCTAACCAACCGTTTATCGTAGAAGCAGACGCATCTCAATATGCGTTAGGAGGTATTCTTTCACAACGAAATTCTGATACTGGCCAAATGCACCCGATAGCATACTTCTCTAGAAAATTGTCTGAAGCTGAACAGAATTATGCAATCGCCGATAAGGAGTTATTGGCAATAAAGGCTGTGTTTGAAGAATGGCGCCACTACCTGTTAGGGGCTCGTCATCCAGTAACTATCTATACGGACCACAGAAACCTTCAAGCTCTAAGATCTGTAAAAGCTCTGACTGCTAGACAGTTACGTTGGTCTATGTTCTTCAATGACTATAATTTTGTAATAACTTATCGTCCAGGGAAAGAGAACTTAAAAGCGGATGCTTTATCTAGGATTGGAGACAAAGGCCCAGAACTACCTGAAATTGTCCACCCTGTAATCCCAACTTCTTGTTTTCAGGGAAGTATATCCATGAGTGATATTGTCAATAACATCAAAGAGGCTTTGAAAGAAAAGGATGTTGAGATGTGGAAAAAAGATCATCCTTTTCTATATGAGAAAGATAATTTGTTGATGGTACATGACTTGATTTTCGTTCCTACTAAAAAGATCCAAAAATCCATAATCCATCTTCACCATGACACTATGTTATCCGCTCACCCCAGTATCTTGAAAACTATGGAACTTATTAAACGAACCTTTTGGTGGCCTCTTATGGTCAAAGACGTTCAGCAATTTGTTGAAACTTGCAGTATTTGCATTCAACACAAGACTTCTCATCAACCTCCTAGTGGATTGTTAATGCCTCTGCCAATTCCACCTCAACCCTGGCATACTATTTCGTTAGATTTTATTGTCGAACTACCTGAAACCAAGAAGGGATTTAATACAATTCTAACTGTTGTAGATCAGTTCACGCGTATGGCCCATTTTATTCCTTTAAAAAAGCTTCCCACTGCCTTAGAACTAGCTCATGTAATTATGACACAGGTGATAAGATTACACGGTATTCCTTCTGTGGTTATTTCAGACAGGGGTTCACAATTTATTTCAAAGGTTTGGCAAAAACTGGGTTCATTGTTACATATGGATGTTCGTTTATCTTCTAGTTATCATCCCCAAACTGATGGTTTAACCGAACGAACTAATCAAACTATCGAACAATATCTCCGTTGTATGTTGCCTAGTGTTCCTGAAGAATGGTCAGATCTTTTAAGCCCCTTGGAGTTCGCCTATAATAATTCAGAACATTCTTCTATCAAAATGTCTCCGTTCTTTTGTAATTTTGGATTTCATCCCAAAAGCATTCCCGAAAGTTCTAAAACCTGTGATTCTGTACCTGCAATTTCTGACTATGTATCCAAGGTATTCACCATTCAGGAAGAAGCTAAATTCAACTTGGCTAAAGCAAAAGAATGTCAAAAGGAAGCCAAGGATAAACATCGATCTGAGCAACCTCAATATACTGTTGGTGATAAAGTGTGGTTGAGTACTAAAAATTTAAAGCTAAAGGGAAACAGGAAATTCAATCCAAAGTTTATTGGCCCCTTTCCTATTGAAAAGGTACTTAACCCAGTTTGTGTGAGGCTGACTCTTCCCCGCAAATACTTGATACACCCGGTTTTTCATGTCTCTCTGGTCAAACCATTCCATCCCCAGACTCGTGTTTCTAAATCTCCGCCTTCCATCATGATTGAGGATCACCCCGAATTTGAGGTCAAGACAATCTTAGATTCCAAAAGAGTTAGGGGAAAACTTTTTTACCTCGTTGATTGGAAAGGGTATGGCCCAGAGGAAAGATCATGGGAACCTTTGGAACATCTAAAAAACTCTCCTAGATTGGTCCGATCCTTCCATCTAAGACACCCTGAGAAACCTAGGCCCATTTCCACTGTTCTTGGGGGGATCTTGAGGAGGGAGTACTGTCATGATTCTGCGTACCCATACTCATGATGTGCTACACACATCCCGAAGTCATGTGCAGAGTTTTTTCCCTTAATAAAACCCACCCCTATCCCGTGCTCCCCGCACGCATCAAAGTCAGTGTGATTGGGTGTACTTTTATCTTGTTATGTCATGCCTCTCACCACATAGGTTTCTTTTGTATTTTACTTGCTTAGTCTTGT
Source organism: Lissotriton helveticus (assembly GCF_964261635.1). Classification (NCBI taxonomy): domain Eukaryota; kingdom Metazoa; phylum Chordata; class Amphibia; order Caudata; family Salamandridae; genus Lissotriton; species Lissotriton helveticus. The sequence goes on from NC_136068.1 coordinate 614,730,461, forward strand.
ACCTTTTCACTTTTGTGTTGTTTGGCATTGGTTTGGGGGCTTGTGAACTCAGTGTATCCGAGTTCTAACCTTCGCGTATTGCTCAAAGAGACGATGCCCCTGTGAAGGTCTCATGCCTCCTGTCCCCGCATCCCTGCACGCTCCTTTTTGGTGCGCGTCCAAGGGGGATTGCAGGCAACGTCTTCGCGCACGTTCTAGTGCGTAGCTGGGAGCGGCTGGGTGCGGTCCTGTATTTAAACCGCACCCAGCCTTCTGGAAGGCGCTTTGCCTTCAGATTTCTCGAGGAGAAGGTCGCGTCTGCTGGAGTGACTCACCGGAAGGTACATCCGATCCTGGCAAGTCTTCACGGCGGCTCTTCTCATTTCCCGGAGCAAGCATCTGGAACTCAAATTTGAAAGCTAAGTACTTTACTTAATTTAAGGCGCCCTTCGCAAGAAAGGTCAACAGGATTTTTGGAACATTCTTTTGCAGAAGATTATGCAAGAAGAAGACTTGGGACATTTTATGCATCATAGTATTTTGAAGAACATTTGTCTTTTCATTTCTTGAATTTGTTAAACTGTGAACTGATTTAATAATAATGATGGTTTAAATTTCTGCTGCTCAAAAAAGGTGTTAGAAGAAAGACATTTAGGATTAGGTGTTCTCTTGGTCTATGTTTATCTTTCTAGTTCTTTCTAGTGACAACGACACAAACCCCCCAGACCAAGAAACAATAAGTTTATATCAAGTACGTTTTAGGAGTAGATAGGACGACTTGCAAGGGTCTTTTAAAGAATGTAAAGTAATCCTTCCTATTTTTTTGCGTCAATTTCTAGACCAACCAGCCGACATCTCACCAGCTGACCACTAATCCTAGAGGACGTCTGACGACTTCGTCACCTCAATCAATCAAAGAAATACTGGACAAAGGCCAACAACTTCCTGATCGCAGGTAGGGGAATCGCAAAAGTCGCCACACTGATTTTAGGTATTCTCACTAGACAGATAGGGTTTGTAATAGGCCTTAGAATAGTTTGGGGAGAAAACCTTCTGACCTGAATACTAAAGTCTTCGGTGCTTGTTGCTTCGCAGGTCGACAGCAAGAACCAAAGTCTTCTCTTCAACGTCCAGTACCGGCCCTCCTCCCTGGTTCCTAGTTTAAACCTTGCTGTATACTTCAGAACCAGTAAGTTTAGATTAGAGATTAGGGAAGTTGGTCCCTTGCGTCTCTGCGAAATCATCCACGTCATCCAAGAGGGCTTCAGCCAAGACAAGGTAAGGGACGACGTGGTTTGCTCTGACACGTATTGATTAAGTAATATATTTGGAATACTGTATTACTGTGTATTTCTGTCCGACAGAACCATTATTGATTGTTTTACTACCCACACAGATTCTGAGGGTTACAGGGTCACCCCATTACATTTAAAGATCGAAAGGCAAAGCAGGATTGGAGCCAATCTAATGGAACCAAGCAAGTAAGGTAACCCCAATTCCAAATGTAAAGCCCTTAAAATAAGGGGCGTTTATAACTCTCCAAAAGTCCCTGCTGCTGCTCGAGGACACAGCTTGATCCAGGTCAGTCCAGGCCTTTTCTCTTATCTCCTTCTTTCTTTTTTCCCTGGCCTGGTTGTAGTTACTCTCTACGGTGGACTTTGGGAGTCTTCTTGAGCGCTGCCCTAGCTGTCGAACATTCATGGTCAAACCATCCTCTTTTTTAGTTCAGATTCAGTGTTTTGGTGCAAGTAAGTGCCATTTTTATTTTCGTGAGGAGTGCTATTAAGTGGGTGACTAAGTGTGGAGACACGGTACCCTCAACCAGACAGAGTGTGATGTCTTCCCTTACTTGTATTATTATTTTATTACCCAGATTCAGCTTCTATACCTGTGCCCATTTTAGCTGGGATCCATTTTTCCAAGATAACAATAAGTTATCTGCTACCTGTTGATGTTCTTGTGCCTGACAGGGAAGATCTAAGGATCTAAGGAAGATGGCATGATCGCTGAACGGTGTAAAAAGGTTTTCTAAGTGGGTCACTTTACTACTTAGGGCCTGATTCTGATGCGGGTTGGAAGCTTCCCGACTGAATCGGTTTGATAATGGTTTCCGACCCACTCGGATCGGGAGAGTCCGACCTACGGAGTACGATGCATCTGGATGCTTCCAGATACGATTTAGTTGGACTCCCATTGACTTCAAAGAGAGCATATGTTCCTAACTGCATCATAATTGGGCCCTGGGTTGGGAAGACACGTTCCCGATCCAATTTGGAAGGAGCAAATGCCATTAGGAGGCCTTCCTAACCGCATCAGAATCAGGCCCTAGGTGGGAATGCTTTCCTAACCACATCAGAATCAGGCCCTAAATATGGAAGAAGCTAAAATAAAATCTGTCTTGATCTCTGAGAATCCCGCCTGAAAGTTGTCCCTATGTGGCCATGTTTAGTGTTGTAAATTATATCCAAGTTACTTTGGTACAGGAGCTTATTCAGGGTGTCCCCGTACTTGTTGTGCAAAAAGTGAGTGAGGGGATTATCCTGGTGATCCATTAAACCACACACTTTAGAGTCCGGTTATTTGCATAGGTGAGTGTTAAAACCCCCCACCCAGATGATATGTGGTATACCTATTTTCTATGTTCGTGTAATTTTTCCTAGCTCCCTAATTATTTCTTCGGCTACTTTATTCATATTTTGCCCCAATTTGTTATTATAAAAATTTACTAAGATCCACGGTTCCTCATTTTTGAATTCAAGGAAAAAGATCTGTAAGTGGGTACTTGGTGGGCCAGCCTGTTTAATTTGGACTGGGATAGTATTGGAGATCACGATAAATAATTCCCCCTTTGCTCTGCCTGATGAAGAGGGTACTGCAGGAGTATGAAAAGAGCAAAAACCAGGGACGAATACAGGCTCCTTTACCCAGGTCTCCTGAAAACAACTATTCTCCATGGAGTGCCACAAATTGAACCACTGTTCATTATCCACTTTAGAGTCAATTCCTGTCACATTCCAGGATACTAAAGTAATCTTATTGTTTTTCTAGCTGCACTGGGTGGTGACGATCCAAGATATTGCTTGTGTTCCATTTGGTAGACCAGCTGCCGTGGCTGGTTAACCAGGGAGCAATGATAGTCACTCACACGATTCTAGGTGGGAGAGAGGAGCAATTCTGTTACATAACCCTACCCCCTGGGGAACAATGGGCCATCCGCATATCTAATGGGGTGACGACCTAGCCTTTGCCAACTCCTATTCTCTGCTCCTGGATTTACAACCTGTTTATAAAAGTGGTGGAATGGTAAAGGTGTAATTTGAGTACTCCCAGACGGAGGCCTGTACAGGTTTACTCGCACAAGATGGGCCACCTGAGTGCAGTTGAAATTTATCACCAAGCAATCCCCCCCAATTTTCTTTTGGGAACTACCGACCCACCCCACTCTCCTGGCCATGATGATTTTGTTTGCCAGATAATGGTTAAGGCGGCTCACATAGGGTGTGCTGCGCGGGTGGTAGTGTGGGGAGGGGCAGGGTGGCGGTGTAGCAAACACGAATATATGATGAAACAGAGGAAAGGAATTATTACGTTCATCCATTCTGTTGTATGTCTGAGTTTTCTACCTTTCCACCCTGCCCCTCATCCTCCCACCTCACCGCCCTGCAGCACACCCTGTGCGAGGCGCGACTGTCCTTAGGTTAACCAAAAGCCAATGGATGCATTTGTCAATCCGTTGCGACATTGTTTCCAACTGATTTTACCGGAGGGGTGGTACATTTGCCAGAAGCAGTACAGGGTGCGAAGTCTCCGGTGGAAGATGAAGTACTATTGGGATGGGAGCCTCTATATGGTCTTCGTCAAGGGCGGGCGGGTGCCACGCATATCAAGAGCCTGGTGAGATGTCCTTGAGATCTCCTCTGTTGGGCGTATGGCCCCCCTTGCCGTGGCTTGATGGTTCTGAGCTTCCCTTTACGGATTTTCATTACCGCTTGCTATAGGGGATGGACCTTTTGCTGCTGTATCCGTGGTAGGTGTGTTGGTCCGTGGAGGTGCAGATGAGATAGATCTAACAGCATTATGGAGAGTTGAAGATGCAACTGCGGGTATTTGACAAGGATGCACGCTAGAGGATTCGGCCAGAGAGTGTGAAGATATGTTAGGTATTTTTAGTCTGGCCAGTCGCTGTTCGATTTGAGTTAACTTTGTTATAATTGGATCCAAGTAGTATCATCACCATTTTACTTATTGCTGCCTATAATTCCTCATTGATAGAAGATTGCAGAGTCAGAGTATTTGACATTTGAGTCATTTCAGGTGTTCTGTGAATCAATATCGGGGCTTTAGGTTGTATGACCCTTGACTTTGTGATACAAATGGGTTTAGTAGGTTTAGTCAGTTTGGTGATATTGGATGTACCTGCCCAATGCCGCTTTGCAGGGGTGGTCATTTTGAAGGTCCCTGGGTGCTGTAGTAGTTCGGTTGAGGGACTCTATATTCTCTTCAGTTATTATAACAAGTGCTGGACTGGATATGAAGAGTGAGTCCTGTTGCCCAGGTGGAAGATCACCGGAATTTATCAAACTGGGAGGACAGACATGTAAAGAATCTTCCAAAGTTGCCCCCGAAGGGGACCTCGATGGAAAGAGAAGCGGCTCCATTCAAAAACACCTTTGAGTTAACTCAATTTCATGGGTGAGACCGCTGGCAGCTCTAGATAAAAAAGCATCCAGCGTTGCTACAGAGCCTCCTCATGCCTTCTCCGCAAGGCCTTTATGCTTTCCCATATTATAGGAGGACACAGCAAGGGTGAATAGAAAACCAAACAGAACCTTTTTAGATGAGGCAAGGTGTTAGAAGGGGGGCCCAGCCCAGCCTCCTCTGGGCGTGGACGTGCCTGCCCTTGGCCTGGGCACGTGCCCACGTGCGTCCAGTGCCGCAGGGCTTTGTTGACTATTTGTACGCCCTCCTGCGCGAGGAATGGTGGGGGGTGTAGTCCTCATTGCTGGCTGGCGTAGCATGGAGCAAAGACCCAGGTCAAAGCGGCTACATACGCCGCAGTGCCGCGTTGGCTATTTCAACGCGCTCCTGAGCGAGGAATGGTGGGAGGTGTAGTCCTCATTGCAAGCTGGTGTGGCGTGGAGCAAAGCCCCAGGTGAAAGCAGCTATACACGCCGCGGTCCGCGTTGGCTATATGTACGCCCTCCTGCACGAGGAATGGTGGGAGGTGTAGTCCTTGCTGCTGGCTTGTGTGGCGTGGAGCAAAGACCCAAGTGAAAGTATTTAGTCAAGAATGCCAGAAAGTAGGCAAGAGCACAATGAGTTTGTTGAGAGACTGGATGTTCTGGTGAAGCACTGCAAATTCAATTGACTTAATGATGACGAAGCTTACCGCCTCAGAACGATCAATGGATGTCTGTCAGATTTCTTTAGACGACAAATGCTGAAAAACAATCTGAGCTTGGAACAAGTCCTCGAGGCTGCTCACGCTGTAGCGCGTGCTCACTGTCAAGGGACTGACATTGATGCCAGAGACGCCCACAGCGTGTCGGTCATGAACATGAAAAGTAAGCCAAGGAACAAGGCTGAGGGACACATGGTGATGTCTCTACAGAAAAGATGTGGACTGTCATTTCCACACAAAGGTAAATGTTCCACCATTAGTCATATATGCATTGCTGTGGCAAAGCGAACCATTTCATGATGACTTACAAAGTGAGGAGAAAAGTAAGGGCATCACAGCGAGAAGACAAAATGGCTGACCGAACATGACCTCTGAGATTGTTGCTTTGCTCCCACAAGCAAAGCAGTCACATCAACTGAGGCACATCAACACCAAACGAAGTTGATCATCTTCTAAATCATCGACAAAGAGTTTCTCTGCATCAAATTTCTGTGAAAGTGACAATGACAACTATGCAATGTTGATGTTACTAGTCGAATGTGAGGAAAAATCCAAAGTGAGAAAAATCTACACCAAAAAGCACCAAAAAGATTCCACCATTGTCCAAAGATCACTCTAAAGATAAATGTGTGTTCAATTCCATTCGTATTTGACAGCGGTGCATCAATAAATATCATGCCTGACGAGAAGTATCAAGAATTGTCTGTTTCAACAAATTACAACATTTTCTTAAGTATGTTGGTCTGTTACGCTGTAAGTGGTTGAGTTGTGGTATACCTCTGCTGCAGAACTTTTCCAAGACATCATTCAACATAGCATACAGCCTGTGGTAAATGCATTTAACTATACTGATGGCATATTGGTTTTTGGAGCCACACAGAAAGAGTATGACAAAGCTCTCATGCAAGCATGCTGTTTGCTGAACAATGCAGGATTAACATTGAATGCTGACAAATGCTTGAAATTCTTAGCACATGTCTTTTCTGATAGGAACATGAAACCTGATCCAGCTAAAGTGCAAGTTTCTTCTACAGCAAATCCCCCATACAAAATTTTTAAGATCATATCTTGGAAGGGCCAGTTACCATGCTAGATACATACAAGACTTTGCTAGGGTCAGTGCACCGTTATGAGAAGTAACAAAAAAGAATGTGTCTTTTCTTTGGTACCGTGAATGTGATAAGAGCTTCCAAAAAATCAAGCAATTTATTGAGAGTGGCAGTGAAATGGCCTACCTTGATTCCAAACTTCTATTAAGACGTTGTAGTTAATGCTAGCCCTTTTGAGTAAGGTGCAATTCTTGCATAGCACAACGGACAACCAAATGCCCGGATACATAATGTGGCATATACCAGGAAAAGCCTGTCACAAACTGAAAAGCTGGTTACTCGCACCCTGAAAAAGAAAGATTGGCAGGGGTTTGGGTTTGTGAATATTTCCATGCAGTCTCGTACGGTAAGCCTTACACAGTAGTGACTGACCGTCCAGCCCTGTTAACAATATTCGGCAATCCCAAAGCCAAAATGTCTCCTCATATTGAACATTGAGGTTTGAGGTTCTAAGAGTGCCATTACAGTGGCCTGGTACCCCATCTAAGGCAGCAGAGGGATACATCAATTTTATTGTGAAATCGAGCCAACCAGCTGCCATGCCTTTGGAACAAATTGTCACAGCCACAACCCTAGATAGTGGCATGTTAAAGTTAAAAGACATTATTGTTCATCAATTTTGGTACCAGCACTCTAGACCTCTCACTAATGACAGAGAGTATTTGAAGTTCAAATGTGTAAGAGATAACCTTTCAGTGACTCAGGAAGGCCTCATTCTGTGTGGTACACAGATTGTTATTCTTTAGAGTCTACAACAACACGTGATCGACATCGCACAGGAGGAACATCGAGGAATAGTTCCTAACAAGATAGCTCTTCATGACCTTGTCTTGGTTCCTTACCTCGACGAAAGTGTTAAAATAGTATTACAGACTTGTCATATACGCAACTGTCTTTCATTCAAGTTATTTAGCACCCTTTAAACATTTCAGAATTGCCACATCATACTTGGGAGAGAATTGCTATTGATTTATTTGGTCCACTTGAGAATGGACATCACATTCTTGTCATTGTTGATGAAAACTTTCGTTTTCCATTGGCAGAAGACCATTCATCCACTACACTCGAAAAGGTTAATCAAAAATTAGATGGCATCTTTGCGACATAGGGTGTACCTACAATCTTAAAATCTGACAATGGCCCACCTTTTATTAGTCGAGAATTCAGAGACTTTCTAAATCACCTTAATATAAAGCATCAAATGAGCACTCCTCTTTGGCCCCAGGCCAATTGTCTAATGGAACTATTTATGAGTACTCTAAAGAAAGCTGTTCAGCATGTTGCATTGCAGAAGCTCGACCTCAAAGTTATTTTGAACACTACTCTTTGCGCTTACCAGTCGGTCTCACACTCAGAGGACAGGGGAAAGCCCTGCAACTCTCATATCTGGAAGAGCCATGATGACCAAGCTGCCCCAATGAACCGAACACAGATCCAAGAATTAGAAAGGTATTCATAAAATGAACTTTGGTCACAAACAGATGATGTATTTATTTGTTTATTTTATTTATTTTTATTTGCAAAGTTTTATATAGCGCTGGCTAGACCCGGAGGTATCAGAGCGCTTTACATGAGGATCGGGGAGTTACAGGGTACATAGTTATATCAGTTGGATCCGCGAGTTACTGGTTACATAGTTACAACAGTTTGAATCAAAGAAATATAGGGAAGAGGAGGGGGAGGGAAGGAGACACGAACAGGGAGACAAGGAAGACAATGTCAGATGTCAGGCTGGGTAGGTAATGGCCAAGGGGCCAGACTCATCTATAGCTTCATAGGACAGCTCCACCGGGCATCGGCCAAGGTTGCTCAGGCTCCCAAGTAGGTATAGACATCAGTAGAATCAATGAGTTACAAGATACATAGATACGTCAAATAGAATCCAGACAATCACAGAGGAGGGAGGAGGGGAAGGGAAGGAGACAGGAACGGGGAGATGAGAAAGACAATGCCAGATATCAGGCTAGATAGGTGACGTCCAAGGGGCCAGACTCCTCTAAAGCTGCGTAGGGCAGCTCCACCGGGCATCGGACAAGGTTGCTCAGGCTCCGCTGTAGGTATTTACATCAGTTGAATCAGTGAGTTACAGGATACATAGATACATCAGTTAGAATCCAGACAATCACAGAGGAGGGAGGAGGGGGGGGAAGGCGACCGAACGGGGAGATGAGGAAAACACTGTCAGATGTCCGGCTGGGTAGATGATGACAGAGGGGGAGAACCAGGGCCAAACTCCTCTATAGCTGCAAAGGACAGCTCCACCGAGCATAAGCCAAGGTTGCTCAGGCTCCGCTGTAGGTATCTACATCAGTTGACACAGGGAGTTACAGGATACATAGTTACAACATTTAGCATCAAGAGAATCAGAGAGGAGGGGGAGGGAAGGAGACCATGCGGGGAGATGCGGAAAACGATGTAATTTGTCCGGGTGGGTAGGAGACAGCCGAGGGGCCAGACTCCTCATTAGCTGTATAGGACAGCTCCACCGTGCATTCGCCAAGGTTGTTCGGGCTCTGCGGTAGGTATCTACATCCGTTAAATCCGCAGGTAAGTACAAAACAGTATCCGTTTCTTCCTATGGGGCATCGTGCAAGATCAGACTCATTAGAGGGCGCAAGGAGAGATCGAAGGAGGTGGAAAGGAAATGGCTACCTGGAGGAGGGTGATTTAGAATTGTCTTGCTCAGGGGGGGGGTTAGGTTCAACCACAAGGCACCAGGCACACAGGAGGCAGATGGGGCGCTGTGCAAGCCGTATGGGATTCTGCTGACACATTGCATCAAATGCTGGTAGAAAGACCATGTTAGGTAAGGTATGACCTCAACAAGTGCTGTCACCGGTGGAGCTTTAATGCATGTGTTGTGACCTCTGGGGCCATACCCCACCGTTCCTCTGTTCCCCTCATTGGTGTGTAGCTTTTGTTATTTTACCCTTAGGGAGAGGATTGAACTACCCTTGTTTTTCCTTCTGGGCCCCAGTCTTGTAGTTTCTCAATCCCTCTTTATTATCTACCTTCCATGCCGTCTCAGGCACTCGCGGAGTTATTGAAGCCTGTGATTGTCCCAACGGCCGCCAGTTTGAAGTCAGGCAGGTCGCTTGAGGGCTTTCATATTAATTTAGATGCCGCTGGGGAGCCCTGGTCCTGTTGTCCCCCTATGCCCTCAGGGCCAATGCTCGCTCCGGTGTCTCAGCTCACCGGTTAGCTCTGGCTTTGACATTCCCACATTGCCCAAAGACACAGAAATGGCTCTTGAACAGGAACAATCCCTGTGGTGCTCCCGCCAGTAAGTAACACGCAGCCAGCATGCAGCCCGTTGCTTCCACAGAGTCAGGCCAAGTCCAAACAGTTGGGTGGAGGAACCAGGGGCATGTAGTCGGGTAGCCCTCACCACAGGCCGCTAAAAGTTACCACAGGGACGATCCCCTACACACATGGGCGACAGGGTCTCCACAGCTTCAGGAACCCCACTCTTGGGGGGCAAGGTATGTTCCAGTAGTCGCCCCCTCAGGAAACACAGGGACACCCAGCGCAAAGGAGATGTGTGCAGCGCTTCGGGGGCCAGCGCCCGTTCCATTGTCTTCCGATTATCCCATCAAGGGGGGAGCGCCGTGTCCACCTGCAGCTGCACAGCAAGCCCCCAAGCAGCCCTTCCACAAAAGCACAAATCTCAAAGGGGCCAATCCACTAAATCGAGGGCCCCAGATTACGATGTCACTCGGGCGGTCTCTCTCCCTCACTCATCCAGTTCGAGCGGGGAGACCGAGACAGTCAGGTTCGCGCATGCCACACACGCAGGCCGCGGCCGGCAGGCACAGCCCACAGCCTGGGTCCGCTCCTGCCTACGCAGTCGAGGGCCAAGGCCAGCACCGCCCCCCACCTACCGCAGCCCACGGCGGGCGACAATGAGGCTCCTCAGCTGCAGATGGTCTCCCTACTCCTCACAGGGTACGGATTCCCACCGCCGGTCCTCAGGCAGCCGGAGCAGGAGCCAGTCGCATAGGCTATTCGGACCAATAGGCCAGGTCAGTCTGTCACCAGAGGCTCATCGGCGAGGTAGGTGCCAGCAGCCAGCGGCAGCACTTATAGCAGGGGGTAGAGGATGCGGCGGCACACTCTCGTCATCTCAGAGCCCCAGCCGGAGCTCAGCTCACACTTACTGACAGACGAATCATGGAAAAGATGTTAATTATGCAATATAAGATTGAGTTGCTCTTTCCTTCAATCAGTTGTTGTGCCCTTCTCTATTCTGCTTTTTCCAAGACAAAATTGTCAGAATCATTGAACAAAATCAGGGTGCAGAATTGTATAGGAGACCAGAACCAATATCACTAGTGTGGTTGATGTTCTTCTCACAATGATCTGGGGCTTCTTCTCTGACCCGGTTACAATTTATTTTTTGATAATCTAGAAAATGCACTAGTGTTTTACCATGTACCATCCTGTTCCTTGTTTATTTTTTCTGACTGACTTGGAATAAGTCCTTTTTCATGGGCAGGTGATTTGTGTCAGGACTCCCCTGACAAGTACTGTGCGTGTTTTTAATGCTTCTCAACGATAGTGTACTAAATTGTTAAAAATAAAACATAAAAAGTCAGTAAGCCTAAAGTTTAACTAGAGTTTCATGCAAAGTAGCAGGCAGCACAGCAAAAGATCAGAGATAATTGTCATTTCAACTGACCAAGGCTGTTACTAGGAAATGGCGATTTGGAGCATAGAGCTAAAAATGAAGCCAGTATATATGTATTTTCAATCAATGCAAACCAATGGAGCTTAATCATGTGACAGAAACTTGTGCAGAAATCTCATAAAACTTTCACAGACAGCGACACTTTAAAAATATTCTAAAATTTACTAAAAGAACCTCCAATTTTCCATGCGTTTCCTAGTTGGTGAATCTTTGCCACTGTATTAGAATGGAGCATCACACAAAATATCATTTGATTTTCAGTCAATAAAGAGAAGTTTGGTGAAATTTCAAATGTTATTTTTCTCTTTAAGAGATTAGTTGGTATTTTTGTACATTTTATTTATATTAGTCAAATAAATCCATTTACAGAAATATTCAAAATGTTAGTTAGAACAAGCATAGGAAATAACAGCGTGTTTCATTTAGAATTTAGTCCCAATTCTAATCTATAGTATACTAATGAAAATAGCAAGACATTTTTTAAACAAAAGACTAACTAAGAAAAGGTCGAAATACTCATAAACAGTTGTTCTCGAAACTCAGCTGAGTTACCCGAGCAGCTGCAGTAGCATCAGTTAAAAAGGTAAAAGGAAAGAACCACAGCAATTGCTATGATCAGCATATAGGACCTCTCCTCACTAAGCCTAAGGCAACTTAAACAAATCCCTGTTAGCAATAGCTATTGGCAAATCGGGATGGCACGATAAAGTGTTGAGGGACATAACAGGGTAGGGGGGTCAAAGATTGCCTTAACTCTTTAGTTAAGAACACGTACTATATAGAAAACGCAAAAAAATTAGCAAAAAAACAGGTGAATATGTCATCTTCACCCAATGAGGAAAGATCTTCTGATGGTCCATCATCTTCATCTTCGATTCCCACAGTAAATGTCCATGTCTACATGAAGTTATTCACATGTAGCTACTGCGTATTACAAAAAGATACATCTAGAAAGTTTCTCATGAGAACCTTTTGCAAACCTCCTCTATCAGCTGTTTGGTGTCCCACCTTGTAGCAATGAACTGCTCTATGTAATGAAACATTAAAATCTGGTATGTCCTAGTTAGATCACAACATTTAAACTACAGCAAGCATTTTCTTTCAATAATATACTTGTTTATTATAAGCATGTGGCAGAGGTAACAATCTACAATACAATAAAGTCATATGGTGTGAGGAATAAAGAAATACATGTTTTGCAGGAAACAGCACATTTCTCGAAGATTTTAAGTTCCACAGTTCAGTTATAACGTTAAATGATTATTTTCAAAAATACATTTATTTTCCTAAAGGGATAGAGAAGACTAACGTAAATATTGAAACCTAGCTGTGAGAGAATGATAGAATTGAGAGCTTTCTGCAGAAATAAGAAGCATTTTCACATTTAATGAAGGCACATTTTTCTAACATTTGCTCTGATATGCATTTTCGAAAGTCCATTTCTATATTACTATGTGGTAAATATTTTGTAACTATGTTCAGCTTTCACACTTGTACCTCTCAGCAACAACTTATCTAAGAAGCAGGTGTCAGGATCTTCTCCCTGAGTAAGGGCTGGATGTCCTTGAGGAGCAGATATCATCCATGCATACAATACGAGGCTCACTGTTCTTATAAATTCTGCTTTCACTCACCAAGATCAAAAGCAAGCCTGCTGCTCTAAAAATTGAGCAAAGGTACAACCCTGAGTCTTCTGGCTTTCAGGGCCTACTTCACGGGGACACCGCCATCAATATAAAGTGATAGGGTGGCTGGTGGGATAGGGGTTGGGTTACAGGAGTTAAAAAATAAAATAAAAAAAGACTTACCTGTACTAACACTACCTCACCCTTCCTCACTAGCTCCCCTCCGACCTCCCATCAGTCCTTGGACCTCAGCACAGGCTCCCCACTCATTGCAGACGCTGCTTTCATTCGAGTGTAAAAGAAGCGCCTAGATTGGCCAGAGCGGACTGACCCGATGCTCGCTCAGGCATGGGGAGCCTGGGGCTTTTCTCCAATCCCGCTGTGCAACACAGCTGGGTTGGAGAAATAGAAGTGGGCATGTCTGTTTGGCTGGCTTAAGACGGCCGGCCAAAAGGACATGTGTACTTTGGAGCATCCAGTCAGTCACGGCAGCAGAGTGCACTCCCACTTTTTTCCTGGCTCACGCAGGCTGGAAGCTGCAGCGCTCTATAGTGAACAATAAAATGGCAATTCACCCCCCCCCCCCACCCTAATAAAGAAAACGCTGCTGATACTTACGCCATGATAATTAGTAATTACATTCAATGTCACAAAAAGCTTCACACTATTATGAATAAGACCCATATTTGATTAAAAACATATTAGTATATTCTGGGTTATATAGATGAGGATTAACAGCGCATTACATAGAATTATAGGAATATGATACAGGAAGGGTTTAAGTTCTCAAAGAATATACACAAAAATGACGCTTACTGTATTCAGGGTAGCCATTGCGCTGTATAAATTCTATTTCATTTCATGCAGTTTAAATTTGTATGTGGATTCTTGCAAAATTGAGTGAATTATCTTAGTAGAAGGTGTACATTGTCAAAACTGACATATTACCTTGACATATCCCGGCTAACTACATTACCTCATACCTTGGGGGCAACCATTTCTAAGAAAACAATATATTTCTGAGGAAGTACCTCATTCAATGGGCAAAAGTAAACAGGTTTTGGATGCAAAAACCTTCTTACCTTCCAATTAGTTTGCGTTACTCATTTTTTTTTTGCCCATCCAAAAATGAATATATTTATTACTGGCACCTCCTTGTGTACACTCAGAAAATTATTATTATTAAGGTAATCATGTACATATTTTTGGCATACTAAAGTTTCACCAACCTCTAGAGAAAAAAACATTCTCTGAATAGAAGAGACTGATGATGTGCACACAGATTTTTTAAATTAATTTTGGGCTGCTGTGCACATAGTATTTTCACTCATAGATGCTTTGCTCATTAATTTTGTTCTTTATTTGTCTCATTAATCCAATATAATGTGATGCCTATTTTATAAAATGGAAAAATCCTGTATTTAATTTTTTTAAATTAAATTATAGTTATTCAGTGGACTTTTCGCATTTGATATGATGTTCGCAAACATTCAATTTTTATAATGGACTACATTCTCAACAATTTTGGGGTAGCAATGACCTTCTTACAATGGAAATCATTTCAATGGTATCTGATTCTCTGTCAATTTCAGAAGAGGTGAAAAATGCTGATTATGTTTAAAAAATGACATGCAAGTCAATTACATGCAAAGCATCAGATTTCAGTCCTAGAATACTTTCAGATTAAATAGCAATTTCAGAAATGCTTTGTCAAGGATTACTTAGCACACAGCCTACAAGTTCTTTGATGCAATTTACTGTTCAAAATATTTAGTTTACAATATCTTTCAATCGCAAGCTATCGACCTGAGGTACAGATTGGTGGATGGTAGCCCCGGCAGTCAGTGTGGTGAAGGACATTTCTTCCACCACCCTGATGGACTACTGTCTACAAACGTTAAAGAGTACCACCAGCCCAGTGGTGATCTATGAACATTACTTCCATACATTTTGTCAAGGCGGTTCCCTTCAAGTTACAAAAAGAGTGATGGACATCTGTCATCCTTTTTGATATCGCTCACCCATCTTTTAACTTTTTGTTTTGTTTTCAGAAACAAACTATGGTTTTAGGATTTGTTTCTGAAAAACAAAGAAAATATGAAGCCCACACCCTGGAAGTTTTCTCTAAGGGCGTGGGAGTGTCATTTGTTTCTGTTCCTCACAGCTTGAGTCTTCCTGGCAATAAAGGACTGAGAGAACAACATTACGCTGCCCACCATAAATAGGGGAGTGTAATCACCCTTCTCTGATGGACCATACTCTGTCGGGCTGGAGGAAGTTTTCCATCAACAGATCACACAGGTCTCTGTTCATGAAAAACTTAAGATCTGCCCTTCTCTAAATGATGTAGACAGGCAAGGTTTGGTGGACAGGGTACTCTGTTACATTTCTGACTGAGTACTCAGACCACGAAATAGTTAATCAGCCCCATAGTTTTGTTCAGAACTCAGAATGGGAATGTGAGGTCTATTGTGTAGCAGTGTCACATTTTCTACTTACTACTACAACTATTAGGTTCTCCACTTTTTTATGGATTGATTTTTGCTGGAGTTTAGCCTCTGTAAACTTTGACACTGCCATTCAGTGCCACAGTGTGCATTTTGTCCCTATACCATAATGTGAAATTGCTTCACTCAATTGGCATATTTAACTTTCCAGTAAGGAGATGGTAAGTTGGTACAGTAAATATGCCAGTGGTGTGAAAATTAAATGTCACATTAGGTTGCAGGCTATGTTTACTATACCTACATCTTTAACTGAAACTGTAGTTTGGCAATGTAGCAATTGCTTTAAGCTGTGTCAGGAAAATGTGCTCTGCACATAAAAAAAAAATTCATATACATTAGCTGAATCACCTCTTGACTTACTGTGTAAATTATAGAGTTAGATGCTTAGGGCTTATTATGACTTGGCTGTACTACCGCTTAAACACTGTCTGCTGTAGGCAGCAGTGCTGGTGGTCTTTAGATTGCCATATTACAAGTTGACAGCTGGGTCTGTGGTGTTGCTGTGGGGATCTTGCAGTAGTGGGCAATGGTTTTTCTTATCTATCTATTCATGTGTGTACTTTTCGAATGCACATGTGTTGAATGTACACATATACATGATAGCTGGAAACCAGCCCATATGTTGGCAGTTTAGGCAATGGGTATATGGCACAAAAAGGACTTACCTCTAAATCGCGGCAAACACGGTCATAATTTTTGGGGTGATGATGCAGCTGTGAAAGGAGGGCATCGAGAGAGGGAACTTTGTTAAACTCCGCCTGGAGGAAAAGGAGAGAGGTGAGTTTGCACCCAAAATCCTTTGCTTCTGTCAACTAGAAGCTGACCGTCCCACAGCTGCGGTCTGCTGGTCGGAAAGCCAACTTGCTGTATGGACGGTGGTGAAGCTCCACTGTACCAGCATATAGCAGCTGCTCTCCCCGACCAAAACCCCGGCAGTCGGCGTTGTGCTTACGGTGTCGGCGGTTCAGCCGTGGTCTTTGCAAACGCTACCCGCCCAGTTCGCAATACATCGGTCGGACCATTGAGCTTGCCGCAACCGGAATGGCATTAATGGTACAGCGGTCCACAGACTGCCAAACTAGTAATAAAGTCCTTAATTTATACAGGTGTACGTAAGTGGAACCTGCCTGAAAATAAACATAAGAGTGTACTATTTCATTGTACAGCTGAAAAATACAGTGTTTCCCCTCATTTTATATCGGCTCCTAGTTAAGAATGAAAGGCTACTTTTCTCATTTTGGCCCCGATAATGCTAAAAACTTGCGTCTGTGGTCTTTTTCATTCCTCATCCAAAACCTAGGTCAATGGTGAAGGTAGGGTTTTGATAACTACATTAGAAATTTAACTTTGTGCTGCCAGTAAGCCTAGTAAGCAAGTTCTATTGGCTTTAGTGCACCCACTGTCAATAAGTAGCATTCCAATTAGGAATAAAAATACGCTCTTTCCAAAAACAATCAACAAGATTCTAGACAAGCTAACTAGAGTGGGACAATCACTGTCCACTTACCTGTGATTTGTGAGTAAACGGGAACAGTTACACAAAGGTCTAGAGCGAATCCTACTTTTGCCATTAAGATCCTCATTAGGAGTTGCACGGTAAGCTAGGCTGCAAACTCAGCATGTGAAATTAATTTGACTGTACGCTAACACCCCACAAGTACTGTGCAACTACGAGTTAATAATTGGATTGGTAATAACTGTGCAGTCCCAGTCTTACGTGGTGAAATTCTGCACAATTGTTCGAGTTCTGGGGGTTTAACGCTCACATTGACTATCTGCTCTGGGCATTACATGCCCCCCATCCTGCCTCCCCTTTACCAATAACCTTGGGTCTGGGACAGAGACAGAAGCATGGCTGATAGGATTCTACCATCCACAATTACTGCCGCTAAAATTGGGTCTATGTTTCCATATTCTTAAAAAGTGAGAATACTGGGGCAGTTGTGATCCCGGGCAAGACATCCCTCTGCCTGACTTATAATGAAGACCTAAGATGCCATTGGGAGGTTCACATGGCAGAAGTATGTCATCCAAAGAGTGTTCTCCAACATTCATTTCTTCCTACAGCAGGAAAAGAACCTGCTTCCAGATCAGGAAGAGAGGATCTTTTTTCATTTTTGTAGGGTTGGATTTGGAAGGGACTTGAAGCTCCTAAGAGGAATGCCTGAGTACTGCCAACTTGGATACATGTCCCTGAAACGTTTTTCTGTCATGTGCAACAGGCCATTCCGAAAAAAGGAGTGGAATTGGGTGGAATGTCTGCATTTATGGTACTAGGAAGTCATAAATCACTGGGTAGTGCACTGAATAAAGATGGCATCCCTCCACCATCTCCTCAGACCACCTCTGGACCTGAAAGAAACAACCAAAAATAGGAATACTCCTGCTTGATCCACCTCACAAGAAGCCAGAGGTGTCTCCTGCTCGTCACTTGAATCCAGAGACGGGAAGTGTTCGCCAAGGTTCTGTTGTCTGGCACCTGTACTGCTTTGGCAACAGAAAACGCTGAAGAAGGGCTCCATCCTATCACCATTGGTAGTGAACTGTCCTAGACCTGTGACAACCCTTGCTAGAGATGGATTCAGAGCCTTGAGATTTCTTTGAGAGTATAGGAGCTCTGAAATGGACTTCACACAATGTAAAATGTTGGACCTCCTGAAAAACTTGGACAAGGTGTTAAGACAACCAGTTATTGCGCTGCAAACAAGACAGGACATTGGGACCAGGGTTTCCAGCCTTGTAAATCCCTGCCCAACAACAGTATTCAGGCTTACTTCAATAGATTATTTTTGGAACCAAAATACTGACTAAGTCTGATGGTAGAATTTGGGCAATACGGTAACCTACCTTAGAGGCAAGGGACATTGGTTACAATCAAATCCAGTTATTTCATGCTCAGAGATTTTGGTATCCAACAAGCTGTCCAAATTGATAGTTTAAGTGAAATTTTATGCATCTTACTAACTCGGCTTTGGCATTCCGCCTTGCCCTGCTGGAAGCACCTGAGACCCAAAAAAGTGGCAAAGTCCAAAGGTAGGAGTTTTGACCAGTGAGACCGTACCAGGCTTATACAAGGCTTATCTAATCTCTGTGTCAGCCTGAATTCAGGCATAGCTCCTAATCAACCACATAGAGGGACATCATGATCATCTCAAGGCCTGCGCTCAGCGGGGAGCCTCAAAAAATCATAATGAACCTCACCCCCACGATGAACCTCATCACCAGAACATACACAAATATACCAACTGAACAAAGACACCCCCTTTTATTCCACTTTACTTTTTATGCAGAAACGAAAAAGAAGTTATAACATTTCTGCAGCCATAAAAAGCCCTCCAAATGGTGAAAACATAATTATAGAGGTTGTAAGACACTATGCGAAACAGGGCATCTGGGGTTTTATATCTTTTTCAGATAATCACAACACCCTCAACTCTCCATGAATTATGAGGTGAATAGAGAATCATGAAAAGGTAAAAAAGTACTTCTAGTACAAAGCCATTATAATGAATTATTTTATTGAAAAAATATATATGAT
Source organism: Lissotriton helveticus (assembly GCF_964261635.1). Classification (NCBI taxonomy): domain Eukaryota; kingdom Metazoa; phylum Chordata; class Amphibia; order Caudata; family Salamandridae; genus Lissotriton; species Lissotriton helveticus. The sequence goes on from NC_136068.1 coordinate 614,749,307, forward strand.
TTCTCTGCCGAATGTATATACTAGTTTAGCAGATGCTTGGTGAGTAGTTGAAGAACTTATTTGTCTCATTTTCCCTCCTTCCTCCCACAGCTAATAACAAAGCCTGTCATATCCTAAATAGGATTTCTTTTACAGTTCTTCACCACTATCATTTGCAAGAGCCTCACAGAACATAAAATGAACAATAATATATGGCCCCTTACATAAGATGAAACTCAGTAATATGTTTGACCCTTGACCCAAGACGATAATCTTATTCAAATTAAAGTTGGCTTTTTTCGAGGCCACATGCTATATGTAAAATGAAAATAAGCCACAACAGGTTTTTCACAATTATCTTTTTTCCTCAACAAATTATAGGCTCAGTGCAAGCCTTCAATACTCATGATAAATGGATTGGTTAGAAGACATGTATGTAGTACCTTATGTGTAAAACTGAGTCATAGCAAGGGGATCTGTCAAACTCAGAAATCATTCCTGACGAAGGCTTGGTCCTTTATGGACAATAATTGCCTAAATATGTTGAACTGTACATGTGTGATGCTAAGGACAATTAACACATCTAAAAAACATCACCACATCACTTTTTAATGTTACTCCTGTATACTACACCCTCATTAAATTAACATTTTAGATACAGGAGGTCATTTCATCTTTTTTCACCACACGGATCCCACCAGTACATTCCCTCAAAAGGAGGCAGTACTCACCTAGGGAAGCAAGTACCTAGATTTGAAACCAATAGAAAACTTAGGTGTGAAACTGGATGTTGCCACAAATGGCAAATATTGGTTGAGGGTTGAGGGAAGATAACTGGTAAATGAAAACTTGTAAGTTCACTCTATTTTGATTAAGATATACTCAATCAACCACAGCCAAGATCTTTATTTGGCACTATGTGTTTTTTATTTTTTGTAAGAACTTTTGTTATATGGCCATTAGGGTCATTGTCAACATTGCTAATTTAAGCATGAGCTCTGCTGCCATGAAGCTCAGGAATGGATACCAACAGACTAATGGGCGCTCACCAATATAATATTTGGGTATCTAGATAAACTATATCACATGTGGTGCTCCTAGGAAGGTGGATGTGTATCCAACACCCACATAGTCCCGCTAGCGCAGAAACAAATTAAACCAATGTCCTCCGAGCACTCAATTATCCAACTAACCATAGGTAATAACACAAATCAATTGGCAAATGTCACAGTACAATTGCTTGCAGTAAATAGTCCAAAGTTTTTTTCAATCATGGTTCTTCTGTGTTTATTTTCATTTTCTTCAAACACTGTGACTTCATCAGGGCTATTATTCCATGGTTCAATCTAATGTAGTAGATTCCTCTAGCTTCATCTGTATATCAAATCTCTTTTATTATGTTATGAGGTTCAATCCAAATTCCACTCGTTTATGTTTCCTTCGTTCTCAAGTTCTCTGCTCCAATATATAATTCACCTTACATCTGGCGGTCCTGTATTCAATATTCTCAGTCGTTGTAACAAGTATTAGTTATATCATACCTCGGAGTATACCAATTCCTGACTTGGGGTCTTAATCCATGTACACCTCCCTATTAATATCTCTGCTCATTCTATAAATTACACCTTTAAGACCCCAACTCGATAAAGTATTTGGGGTACTCGGTTCCCTTGAGTTTCTCCCTGTTCGTATTGCTTTGTAGACTTTATCAAGTATCTCTAAGACCCCAACTTGAAGAAGTATCTCTCTTCCTCCTCGTTCCCGGTAGCACTATCCCTGCTACTCAGTACGGCGTTCTGCTGCCATGATGCTGCCTTTGCGCACCTTACTACATGACTTTATTTTGCAAGACTCTGTTTGTGCCTTTCACAGGAGAACTGTCTGCGTTCTCTGCCTGTTCCTGGAGTTTAGTCTGAACACAATATACAATGTAGATAAACAATGCCCCTTGTTATTCTGTTCTGACAAAACATGATAACACAGCTGCAGTGCTGTAAACTTGTGCTTTGATATTACGGGGATGCATGTTGTTCAATGCACACACTTGGAGAGGGACCTTTCCAGGGAGAAGAGCTATGCTGATCCTATGATGTAAAACTTCCATAATGGCACTAAGGTATGGGGTCTGCTGACTGTTGGCGTGTAGTTACACGCCCCCACACAAACACACAGCCATATACACAATTTGCACCAGAAGCCTTTTTTAATTATCAGAATCCATTTAATCCATTTGTTAATCCTGTATTCTTTTTTTTTTTTTGTCCTCATTACTACCATGGTTTCAAATGCCAAACCAAAATTCGCATACAACAAGCTATCTCAGTTTGTGAAAAACTGGCAGGGATAAGGAGCGACGGAGTGGGGGCCAAGCATCCCTCAGCTATTGCAAGCTCAGTCTAGAAGGCATAAAACCAACCGGTTACCTAAGCAATGGCAACCCTGGTAGGAGTGACAGCCACATCGGGCTGGGCTGAGACCGGGCAACGGCTGTATACATAGTGCAGGAGCAAAAAGGGCACCATAGTAATCATCGGACCCGGGGGAAAAAAAAAAAAACCCGGACACTTTATTAGACCCATGATAACAGATACCAAAAAGCCCTTTTGCTCTGGTTACCAGACCTGGCCAGGTCCATGCGAGCTGTCTGCAAGATGGAAGCCTGCCATTCACTAAAATAGGGGGGTGAAGGTTCCTTCCACTTCCTGCAGATTTCCCTTCTTGCCAACAGCACCGCATAGAACACCAAACTTTTAGCTGCACTTTGATGTCCATCCAGAATCCCAAAAATCACAAGAGGCAGATCTATGTTAACCTGGGCACCCAATGATGTTGTTAAAGTCTTACTAATCGCTGCCTAAAATGTATCTAGCCTGGCGCATTCAAAAAACATATGGGTATCAGATGCTGCCAAAAGCCCACATCTTGCACATGCAACAGAGTTTGCCCTCAGTAAATTTAGATAATTTAAGGAGAGAATAGTATGCCCTGTGCAGAGTAAAAAGGTGATTTCTGCGTAGCCATGAGGGCTTCACAATACTACACAAGAGCTCAAATGACACACACCAAAGGTCTTGCAGGTTATGGCTAGTGATTAAAGGGCTCCACAACGAATCCGGTAAGGTGAACTCTCCATCCGTTTCCTCAAGGATGAGTTTATACCACTGTGAAGTCTCCTTTTTAGCTGGTAAATTATTCACTAGATTGTTGATAAGTAGGCTGAAACCTCCAAGTGCAAACATATTCCTTCTGGACGGTTGAGTTTTGTAAGCTTGCGTCCAACTGGTCATTTGTAGATATTTAAACCTCGATAGGGGAAACTATCACAAAGGTCAGTGAGGATTCAGACTCACCAGTGAATCAGAGAACTGCACAAGCCGCCTAGCGTGGTGCTGCTGGAGGCGGAGCCCCTGCGGGTGTACCGCGCCGGTCTCCCTCCGCCGCTGTCCCTGTTCTTGGAACAGCCGCCGAGAGGGGGGGACCGAGAGGGAAACAACTACCCTTCCCAGCTGCCCTGTCACCAGGAAGGAAGGCGGGTCCACAGAGCGCGACTACCGGCGCATAAAATTGCAAAGCCCCATCGGTGGAGCGGGGAAACTATCACAAAGGTCAGTGAGGATTCAGACTCACCAGTGAATTAGAGAACTGCACAAGCCGCCTAGCGTGGTGCTGCTGGAGGCGGAGCCCCTGCGGGTGTACCGCGCCGGTCTCCCTCTGCCGCTGTCCCTGTTCTTGGAACAGCCGCCGAGAGGGGGGGACCGAGAGGGAAACAACTACCCTTCCCAGCTGCCCTGTCACCAGGAAGGAAGGCGGGTCCACAGAGCGCGACTACCGGCGCATAAAATTGCAAAGCCCCATCGGTGGAGCGGGGAAACTATCACAAAGGTCAGTGAGGATTCAGACTCACCAGTGAATCAGAGAACTGCACAAGCCGCCTAGCATGGTGCTGCTGGAGGCGGAGCCCCTGCGGGTGTACCGCGCCGGTCTCCCTCCGCCGCTGTCCCTGTTCTTGGAACAGCCGCCGAGAGGGGGGGACCGAGAGGGAAACAACTACCCTTCCCAGCTGCCCTGTCACCAGGAAGGAAGGCGGGTCCACAGAGCGCGACTACCGGCGCATAAAATTGCAAAGCCCCACCCGCGTCGCGGGAGCGCCGGGCTAAGCCCGGGCAAAGGGCGGGCCCTCTACGGCCCTCCAAGGCCATACCAGGCCGGGCTGGGCCGCCCCATTTGCTTCGGTACTAGAAGTACACACCTCATCAACGTACGATCATGGCGAAATCGGGTACTGATGCCCAAGTAAATGCAGATGGCACCTCTATTCTGGGACCCCTGGACAAATTCTTCTTCAAAGCAACCGCCGAAATAGATAGAGACCTAGCCCTGGTAGAGCGCCGTATTGCACGGCGACAATCCATAGAGCTACTTAAAAAATCCACACGCCACCCAGGTCTCACACTTACCCTAGAGCCTCACCCATTAAATTCAACTGTGGAAAATTCTGATGATGATCCATTAAATACGGATAATGTTCCTTTACTGTTTCAATCCTATTTTTCCCACCAAAATTGTGTCCCTGTCCTATCCCCTTTAAATTCAGCTATTAACACAATTACTGCATCTACGGATCTTATTGATCTTGTCACTCCAAATCTGCCAAAAATCGCGGAGTTTGTTGCACCTGACATAATAGAAGTCCCCCCGTCTTCGGAGACCCAAAAGCTAAAGATGTTTCAACCTCCACCCCTTGTACTAAGGTTAGATAAACCTTCACATGCCATAAATCAACCTAAAAAGAAACAGGTTATTATTCGATCACCTCCCAAAAAACGTCGAAAAAGAGCCCCAGTAAAATCGGCTCGTAAAACTCAAAAACCTGCCGAGGACCTACTTACCAAGGAGTTGTTACAAATAGTAGAAGACACATGCACCTCATCTCGGGAAACATTCACTTCATGTGTCCCTCCTTCAATTAAAGATTTTGTGGATGCAATGGAACATCTTATTAAGGCCCTATTAATTCCAATACTCGAGAGAGTGACGAGAGTAGGTAGTCAGGTGGATACCCTTTTGGGAACCTTTGCGCAAAACCAACCAGGTAAAAGGGATCAAGACGGTGTGTCAAATTTAAAGAAGGGAGATGCAATCAATAACATAACAAAAACTACTATGGCCACAATAGATCCTACAACTTCTATTGGTGGAGAGAAAATATCCAATAAAGAAAAAATGATCCCGGCCCAAAAAACTACGAATGACAGGAGATCTTCAACACAAAATACAATCCAACAAACACATTCAACAAAGATGAGGGCAGCAAATCAAAATCTAATTCCCCCCACAAAAGCGCCTCAAAACACCCAGGCGCAAACGGCACAAATAAACTCCCTTATAGCTTCTGCAAAAATGGGCAATACACCATCCACCCCAGATAACATCAAGTCTGCCGCCCCATATAAAAAACAGCCACGTGAAAGGTATGTCGATTTACCCCCTGCTGCATTACAGAATGTTATAGTACTAACGGGGGTCCAACCACTATCTGCTACGGACGCTTATGAAAACCACCAAAGCCTAAAAAACAAGGTGATTTTTTGGCTTAGTGAAAACAGACCTTTACCTCCGCACATAAATGGTGATATAAAAATGGTAAGAAGAACAAAATGGGTTGGAATTCGCCCTAAAGATATAGAGGGTGACGTAGTAATTGTCACCTTCAAAGATCCAAGAGTTATTACACATATAACAGATTGGTTCTCTGGTTTCAGCAGGGGACCAATATCATCAAAACCCCTGGCGTACTTTTATCCTGAAGCCTTAATGCCCCCAAAGCCACACCAAACCAAAACTTATTTTGACAAATTCTTATTGGAACACCCAAGAAGACCAACCCTCGCCAAATATCCTCCAACGTATGGAGTAAGGGATCAGGCATTCCATCCTTATAATGGCTATATGCGATTCCCAACACCACAACATAACTTGGTGGGATATGCTGAAGCTCCTTCTTCTATAACCCCGTCCTGGAACCTTGCCTGCCACAATTATTATGAACCACTCTATGGTCTTGATGAAGTGGAATGACTTTCTGCAACCAAAGAAAAAATCAACTTAACAGGAAACTTGTGAGCATAAATATCGATATTTCACCCAGCCAAGACTATCCGGTGGACGGCCCTGATACAAACCCTTTATTGAACAGGTCAAGAAAAAAAGGAAAAATCAACGAGCGGAGTAAAACTAAAAGGGCACCAAGATTAGCATCAAAACCTATTGAAAATACACAAGTTATCCAAAAGGGAGATAGGGATAAAACAACCAAATTGCAGATCCTTTCATGGAACCTGGCCGGGCTTGCTTAGAAAATTACATTACCAGACTGGTTAGACGTGGTTAATCATTATTCTATCCTGTGTTTCCAGGAAACCTGGGTGATTTCCCCTATTCACCTTCAGGGCTTTCAGACATTCCACTCACCAGCGACCGTGAGCAATCAGGGCAGACATAAAGGGGGACTCTGCACGTATATTAGCGTTGCAGTTGGCAATAGGATCAGAAAAACGTTACTTAAGGAATCTTTCCAAATAATTGAAATGGTCATAGCTCCATCCTTCCTATTGCTAATAGTAAATTTTTATAATAATATGACCTCAGAACAGATGGAGAAAGCCGTGGACGATTTACAACAAGCCCTGCTAACTTTTAAAGAAATCTCTGGGGGAGAGTGCGCAATAGTGTTTATGGGCGATTTCAACTGTCACATCTGCCAAAACACGATGAAAGATGCCTGTGATCCTTATGAAAGAAATGAGATGTACTCTGAAGACCCTACCTTCAGTCATTTCCAACACTCAAAAACAGGGGATCGGCTAAATAGTTTTATGACCTCGTTTAATTTATATTTTGCAAATGAGTTACTTTACATCCCAAGATCTTTCAAATCAACGTTTCATGGTAGAGGAATGAACTCTCTCATAGACTTTATACTATGCTCAAAAAACCATGCCCCGTTAATAGTTTGCTGGGACACCCTCGACCACCCTTATAGTGATCATTATCCTCTGTCTGTAACTATCGAAATACCTTCTCCACCTACCACTCAAAGTAGCCGAAAGGTAATTTACGAACAACCAATTAAAATGGGGGCTATAAATGGATACTCTGTCAAGTGGGATAAAATCAACCCAAACAACCTCTTGAAAAATCTAGTCAATAAAAGGAGAGAGGAGATATATACTTGTCTCTCTAATAAAGATAACCCCAAGGCTATTCGCAGTGCCTTTATTAAGATACAGGCTACTTTAAAAGAATTATTGACGAGACAGTTTAAATCAGGCCCTATTGCCTCTAAAGGCTGGTTTGATAGAAAATGCTCCATGGCTTTAAAGTCTTTAAAGAACTTGCTGCACGCTATACCCAAATCACTCACAGAAATACGCCAGGCTAGAATCCAGTACCGCTTAGCCATTAAAAATAGAAAAAAGGCTCTTAAAGCGGAAGCATGGCATAATCTGGTGACAACATCTGAAAACAGGGACATGTCAGCTTTTTGGAAACTTATTAACACCCCTTTGCCGTGGGTAAAAATGCCCACGAGGAGTTTGGATATGGCAATTAATGGTGAGGTGTGGGCTACCCATTTTAAAGAACTATACAGTAATCCCACATCCCTAAATAATCTTACACCAGAACTCATTTCTCAAACATATATAAATACATCCTGGGAGAGCCATAGCAAAATTGTATTTTCGTATGAGGAGGTAGAACTGGCAATCAGGGAAAGTCCTTCTGGGAAGGCACCAGGGCCGGATGCCATCCCAGCAGATGTGTATAAGGCAGAAATAGAATTTTGGGCTCCTCTTCTGACCTCTGTTTTGAACTCTCTAAATACTCTGGATCTTCTTCCAACATGGGCCGAGGCGATAGTAATACCTATTTTCAAAAAAGGAGATAGGCATTCTCCATCATGCTATAGACCCATATCCCTGCTCCACACGTTAATGAAGATTGTTGGGCGCATCATCTTGAAACGAATAACTGAATGGACGGAAGCCGAGAATATTCTATCGACCTTACAATATGGTTTCCGGTCAGGTAGAGGAACAACAGAACAGACCCTCAATTTACACCTGATCATGTCCAAATATGTCAACATCAAGAAGCGAAGCCTGTACATAACGTACATAGATTTAACCTCAGCATTCGATTGCGTCCTGCATGACCAACTATGGGATACTTTAAAACAATTGGGGATAGATCCATCAATCCTCCTTTTTATCAAGGCCCTGTATAGAGACGCAGGAGCCAGAGTTAGATTTGGCCCGAAGGGGGAGTGCTCGCCGCGCTTTGGCATTGGCAGAGGGGTTAGGCAGGGGTGCATCTTAGCTCCCCTGCTTTTCTCGCTCTATATAAATGCCATAGGCGAACATCTTAAAAACATCGAATGTGACTTCCCAAAAATAGCCGGTCAATCTATCCCTATATGCAGATGATGCGGCAATTCTCTCCCAGACAAGAATGGGTTTACAAAAAGCTGTTACCGCATTTTCTGCCTTCATGAATGACAGGGGCCTGAAAGTAAACATAGGAAAGACTCACACAATGTTATGCAACAAAAAGCACACAAAAATCCCATGCCCTGTTTTCATCGAGGGCCAAAAACTGGAGACTGTGGAGGCTTTTACATACTTGGGCATTTGCCTACATAGAAAAGTTTTGTGGCAATCGGCTGTTGACAAGAGGAAACTCGCGTTTATCCGAGCCATTGGCGGGGTTCGAGACTTTGCGGGAAAAATAGGGGGCAGGCCGGTAAAACAACTAATAACTATATACAAAGCGAAATGTGTTTCAACTGCCATTTATGGCGCTGGCCTTTGGGGAATTGACAAAAACATTTCATTAATACAAACAGTGGAAAATCAATTTCTAAGATACCTTTTGGCCTCCACAAAAGCAACCTCTGTGTATATGATGCACATTGAACTGGACCTCCCGTACATATCGGACATAATAAAAACTGAGCCTCTTCTTCTCTGGCACAAAATCTGGTCCACCCCCGAGACATCTCTGAATAGAGAAGTGATACTAGATATTTTAAAATTGGAGGGGGTCAACCATGCAAACCATTCTAAATGGTTGGCTTATGTTGAGAACTTTTTTGAGGAAATTGGCCGTCCGGAGTGGTTTTCGGACCCTGTCTCACTGGAAAATGTCCCAAGGAAATTCTTAAGAAAGACCCTAATGGCCCACCTGGAAACAATCAGATGGAATAAGCAAAAACAAAATAAAAACATCCAGGCATACCAAAGGGTGACATCCCATAAGGGTCTACAATTATATCTCACTACAGATTTCTCATGTTATTCGAGGATGCTACTTACCAGATTCAGACTGGGTTCCTTTTTTAGACTTGTAACATTTCCTACATGCAATGATTGGACTCAGATTCTTTGTCAATGCCCATGTGACGACATGTCAATACAATCTAATATCCATACTATTCTATTTTGTAGATATTACATGTCACTGAGGAAAGCCCTACTGAAACCCCTACTCAAAAATTGGGGTCTCAGATCCTGCAAAAGTGCTTTTGAGCGGTTACAAGAACTTGAAGACAGAGAGGTGATATCCACAATGGAACAGTTTTTAAAACTATTGATTAAGTTTAGGAGATCCTTAGAATGGCCTGTGTGAAAGTCATGTAGTTTTTTCCATATTGACCTTTGTCCTCTTTTACTTCTGAATTTTAAATTTATTTTTAACTATGTAATTGATGATTTTAAACTGATATTTTATCTCTTTTTATAATAGCTATAATTATGTATGCTTATATGATATTACTTCGTGAATAGCGAATAAAGCTTATTTTGAATCTTTGAATCTTTGAACCTCGATAGGTTAGGGCCGATCTTAGCCTGAAGATGTTCCCATGAAAGCAACTCCCCTTCAAAGTTAATCCTGTATTCTTATTCAAAACTTTAACAATAATTTCTCCATTATGCAAATGAATTGAGTGAATGTTTGTTTTAACATTTTAGATACCCTTGAAGAAGGGCATAAATAGCCCGAAATGCAGTGGGTGGATAAAGGTTGCTGTCTTGAATGAACTGAGTATTCCAGCATGCCATTGAATATGGCCTGGATGGTCAATTCCTCAGCTTTTGAATAAAATGGAGTCAAGACCCATTTGACATGAATGGAGAAATTACTATTAAAGTTTTGAAGAATACAGGATTAACAAATGGATTAAATGGATTCTGATAATTAAAAAGTCTTCTGGTGCAAATTGCATATATGGCTGTTCGCTAATAGTTTTCCAGTACTTCAAGATGGTGCCGGGGGCAGAGCACACAACGAGCTGCAAGTCATATCTTGGCTAAGAGTATCTTTGAAAATTTGTGGACATGGAAAACATTAAAATATCGGTGTGCATCCGTTCCTTTAACGAGTAGTCTGCTGACAAAGCCCAGCGAGCTTCCTTTATATAATTGTTATTGTTATTGTTATTGTTATTTTAATTTTATACCGCGCCTAATCACCTGCAGGTCTCTAAGCGCCAGGAAAAGATGGTACAGGACAACAACATAACAAAGTCAGAGTAAAGAGCAGCATTCCGGTTATGCTATGCTCAGGCTTCTCCTAAACAATAGCGTTTTTAAGCTCTTTCGGAATCTTAGGAGGTTTCCTTCCTCGCGCAGCCCTCCAGGCAGACTGTTCCACAACTGGGGAACCAGTACTGAGAAAGCTCTCCCTCCCTTCGTTGCTAGCCTATAGCGAGAGCAGGTCAGCAGCTGCGAGTCCGAGGACCGAAGTGATCTCGTCGGACAGTACAGCTGTAGGCGCTCCTTGATATAGGCTGGAGCCTTACCGTAAATTGCCTTATGAGCTGTACACAAACTCTTAAATTCCACTCTCTCTTTAATTGGAAGCCAATGTAGGCTTTGTAGTAGGGGAGTGGCTCTAGACCTCCTGGGAAGTCTAAAGATCAAACGGGCAGCATCATTCATCAAAACCTGGAGCCTGTTGGTGAGGGTTTTCGGTAAGCCAAGATAGAGAGCATTTCCGTAATCGATTCTGGAGATGATGGTGGCAGCCACTATTGATCGCATCATGGACTCTGAAAGGATAGGGGATAGCTTCCGCAGTTGCCGAATGATATTAATACAGCTGCCTACCACCGATGCGATCTGAGCAGCCATCGACAGGTCGGCATCCAGTTTAATCCCTAAGCTTTTCACAGCCAGGCTTGGTTTTGGGGCAGGGCCCAACTCCATAGGCCAGTAAAGGTCACTCCAAGGTGAAGAAGTGGATGGGATAACCAAGATCTCAGTTTTGTCAGGATTGACTTTTAAAAGGTTATCCGTCATCCATTGCACCGTGAACCTCAGGATGTTCTGGGATTGGAGTTGTGCCTCCGTGGTGTCATTTATACTTAGCAGTAGCTGCGTGTCATCAGCGTAGTTAAAAACTTTACAGTTCATCGCAGCTAGCGAAGCAATCAGTGGTTGCAGGTATAGGTTAAATAGAAGCGGGGACAGGGCAGACCCCTGCGGTACCCCACACTCCAAGAACCCCACCTCTGATGTTTCATCCCCCAGTTGTATCTTTTGGGTCCTTCCTATAAGGAAGGATTCCAACCACTGAAAAGCCAAGCCCTTAATCCCAGAGTTCTTCAATCTATCCAAGAGCAAAGCATGGCTGACAGTGTCGAACGCCGCTGATAGGTCTAATAGTATCAGGGCGCTCGCATTCTTACAGTCAGCTCGACCTCTTAGATCATCCAGCACCGAGAGCATCACTAGCTCGGTGCTGTGGTGGGCTCGAAACCCTGCCTGTCTATCATGGAGTAGGTGGTGAGATTCCAGATAGCAGGACAGGGACTGAAGAACGTGCTGCTCAAGGATTTTTGAGAGAAAGGGAAGCTGGGAGATGGGTCTGTAGTTTTTTAACACAGCAGGGTCCGACCCTAGTTTTTTCAATAGAGGTCTCACCCGCGCCTCCTTAAGTTCATTCGGCAGATATCCCATGCCTAGCGATCTATTGAGGAGAGAGATGATATACTCCTCTAATAAGGGACGCGCGATGCGAAAGATCTCAGGTGGACACGGATCAGCTGGGGAGCCAGATTTAATTTTGCCCATCAGTTGTTCCAAAATTAGTGCATCCATCTCTGGAAACACATCAAAGGAGCAGTCATTCGCATTTTTAGATGTTAGGCTGGTCGCAGTCCCTGTTGCTGCCACACTCTCCATCTCTTGGACAATGATCTTCACCTTCTCCAGGAAGTAGGTCTGGAAGGTGTTGCAGTCAAAAGGGGCCTTAGCATTGTCCGGCTTTTTACTCAGCTCGGCCAATACTTTAAAGGTTTCTTTCTGGATGTTAGTGGCCTTGCTTAGGCGCAACTCAAGGTATAATAAACTTCGCCTTACCAAGGAGAGGGTAGGTAGGCCTTATAGTCCTTTTTCCATTGTCTGTATATGATGACATCCCCCATTTATATTCTATGGAATTGTAACAATGCTAACTGTTTTAGGTTTATGCATTTCACTGCTGGTAGTGGCTTGTATTCTGCATTATAGAGCATGATAATTAAAATAAACATTCTGAGCTATAACAGTGTCTCTTTGTGTACAAGTACGAGTGAGTGAGAAAATGGGAATGTCTTGCTGCCGCGATTCCTGGGAGAGTTGGGAGTGTTGTGTTCTGTGTTGTCTAATCATTTGTAGCTTTGTAATTATGTAGGAGAACGAATGAGACACTATAGCTAGTCAGTTTTGGGATTTTGGGTACTACGTGGTAGGAAGGTGCAGCCCCTATACACAGAGGTCCTTTTTTCCTGCGCATAGTTCTGTGTATGTGCAGAATATCTGCAACCCTTTAAACAGTTTCCAGTTCTCTGTACACTATTTTATTCAATTGCTAAATATCTCATGATTTTTCTGAATCTCTTTGGGAATTTTATTGTTTTTTGCTCTCATCTTTAATTGTATTTGGGACTGTTCGAACCTATCACACATTTTTCTGAGTAAGCACCTGTTGCTTGTGGCTTTTGTTTGTGAACCTTATTTTAACCAAAAAATGTTGTATGTGATTAGGATACTTGGGTCATCACTCCCAAATTATTATTCTGATTTCTTTCAAGTAAAAAAAGGAATGAGGATTTGCAAGACTTTCTCAAAATCAAACAATTGTATGATAAAGTGGTAGAGGTTAAAAGTGATGGTTCTAGTTGCACTTTAACCCTCACATATCAACTTTCATTAATGTAAATATTCTCATCAGCTTAAATTGAATATTGATCATTATTATTGTATCAATTAAAACATTTTCAAAGATGTTTCCCTAATGTAGTGCTCTTCTACATTGGGTTTCAGGATTCAAACATTGACCATGTACATATTTATTGTGCTCTATTTCATTTCTGCTTGTGATAAGATTAAGATTGGTCTCTCACCTCAGACCAAGAATAAAGTTCATTTTCATTTTTTGTCCTTATCAACTGGTGTCCCAAAATTACTTTAACCTTCCCTGTCTTAATGGGCACTGTACCTCTGGTGTTTCTATGGTTGCGAGCTTAGAAATGCTGACTTCATCTGCTCTACGTGTTCAGCTGATTACTCATGTAAACTCAACAGGGTGAGTGTGGTGTCCAGTGATATGCCTGGCTTGCTGAGTATTGGCCTGTATACTTATGCAGCCAGCATCCTTGTATTAGTTGTGCTCTCGCCTCCTTCGATGGTTTACATTGTTGCAGGTCCTCACTTTTTCACTGAGCCTGCATAGAGACCATCAATCAGCATTATGTTGTGCCCATCTCATTAAAGCAATCCAAGCCTGGGTTAAGCTGTGGTTTGAAATGTGCATCTAGGGCAGATGTCAACACTAGTAATTGTGTTCATCACCAGTGTTGGTGCAGTTTGGGAAGAGTTTGAAGATCTCCTGTCCTGTATAACCCCTTGCATGCTCGTGACGGAACCATTCCGTCACGAGCCACGGTGATGCTGTGCTGGTGACGGAATGGTTCCGTCACGGCCCGGCCGCCGCGCCTGCGCGGCGCTGATTTTGCGCCTGTGCGGCGCGTTCTATTGAGCGGGCGGGGCCGTGACGTAACCATTCTGTCACAAGGCACAGCGCCACCGTGGCTCGTGACGGAGTGGTTCCGTCACGAGCATGGCTACGCCGCGCGCCCCCCCTGCCCCCTAGCGCTGGAGCGGAATTACCGCCGCGGCCAAGGGGATAATGCAGTATCAGCAACAGGTTCACCTTACTATCAGTCTATATAGTGGGTTTAAAATATTTTTGAGGCACACAATCCATGCTTGCCATCGAGATGCAGTGGTGACTGGTGGCATCAGCCGGAAACGGTTGGCGATGCCCATACAATGGACGAGGTGATTCAGAGGCCTCCCTCCATTGTTTTGAGACATAGCAGGTGCTGGGCTCATTCTTGGACTTGGGATATCATACAGGGCTGGTGTGTAAGTTTACACTTGTAAAATCATGGCCTATTGATTCCGCAGTGTATCTGACTAAACCATTGGGCTGCGGGGAGCATAGCTCTTCGTTCCACTTAAGGGCTGGTACTGTCAAGTATTTGATTTGCTTCCCCTCAGGCTTTCAAGCAAATCTTGATTCTTTGCCTTGTTTATGTAATGGGCGTTCAGGCCAACCCTCACTGCACTTTTTATTATTCTTTGGTTTTTATTCCATGTACAAAAAGCTTATTTTGCTCCCCTTGATAAAGAGGTGCAGCATTACAGAATTTAGGGTAACATTTAGTATGCCGCTTCAACTCCATGATGATGAGTCAATTGCTCACACGGGTGCTTTCCTGGGAGCTGCTGTGCCAGCCAGTATTTCGATGAATACTGACTAAACTTGAATATATAATCATGCAGCATTGCCCCACGCACGGTTGATGCAATATGAAATGTAACTATGTATTTTTATGAATTGTTTTAATTATTCATATGTTTTATTAAATACTGTTATACCTTGATTTCTTATAATGCATCCTTTCCCCGCTTACCCATTCCCTGCTGCTCAGCCAGTATGAATGTGATGGGATGTGATGTGGAATGTTAGAATGCTTGATGAGGGAGTGGAATGCTGGAGTGCCTGTGGAGTGGAGAGAGAGACAGTTGGAGTGTGTGGGTTAAGCAGCAAGGATGCTGCTCCTGGTGGGGCTCAACTTCATATCTGCTATTTACCATCTAAACCTGACCTGTAACTAAGCTTAATAAACCTCTTTCTGAAGGGGTCAGGAAACATGGATCAGAGTGAGTGTAAGGCTAGCCAGCCCATCACCAATATGATGCCCACAAGGGGTACCTGCAAAAAGAACACAGAGACAAAATTGGTGTACACATGGGAGCAGACCACCTTTATTAATCCTGATGCCGTGCCTGACATAGGGGTGCTGGGACATCAGAGTGGATGAGCTGACAGACTGGTACTGCTTTGCACAAGTGCATGTCCTTACTAGTAATAGCCAGTCCAGCTGAGCCAGGGTCCATGACAGAAGATGGGGTACCAGCACTTTGGGAGTGGAGTGGCAAGCGGTCTCACTGTACCCAACCCGGACAGGAAACATAAAACTGGGGGCTCAGTGCACAAGCAGGCCGGAGTCAGACATGCAGTAATTCAGTGATGTGTTTGTCACAAGACAGGGTTGGTAACAGTTGTGTTGCATGTGTGTCAATCGGGTCCCAGGCTCGACAGGGCAACGCGTTGCCATTGCAACAGAGAAGGGGGGATTTCAAAAAAGAGTGTATCCATGTGGAGTAAGAAATCATATAGATTAGGTCACAGGAATGATGAGATTAATAATCAATTTGAAAAATAATAACTAGGACTTTTTTCCATTCAGCCTGGAGAAATTATCTTTCTTGCCCACCTCTTACAGGCCTCTTTTGTTCCCGCACCCTTTCCATCCCCTCCATGATCCAGAATAATTTCTTGGGGGTTGGGGGAGGCAATATGCACCCCCCCCCCACCCCTCCACCCCCCCCCCACCATCCTCACCAGTTGGAGTCTGGCAGGTCACTTCGTACTTGAAAATTGTGCAGACTAGTATCAGCTTGAACCAGAGCATGGCAGAGCTCTGCCCGTGAGCACCAGCCCAGAGCTGCTACTCTGCGCAGCCGTGTTTGTGCCTTAGCAGTGTCTCTCTAGGCCTCGCTGCTCAGAACAGCAGGTGCCAGTGCAGCGGGGCACACTGTGCTACACCCCAGTCTCCATGACTGGGTTTCTTCTCCTCAAAGTGCGTGCCCTTGCAAAAGGAATTGTTTCTACCAGATTCACTAATGAGAAGTGAAACCGGGGTTTAAACATACTGTGAACGAAGCAGTTCTCATGAAATATCTGTTGGTTTGGGGGGGGGCGAGTCAGGGGACCCAAGTCATGCCTTAGAGCGGTGATGGGGGCAACGTTATAGCAGGAAGATGTTTGTGAGTGGTTTTTTTATGAAGGAGCACATGGTATTAGGTTTGCAGCCTAAAGAATAATTCCATCATTATAAATTCAGGCCCTAGGGGCTTGGATGTCCTGGTTTAGGCTGAGTTTGCAAAGATAAACTGTTTTGGATTATTGTTTGTTGGCACATCTTCGCTTCCCTAGGCTAACACCAAAGGGGAGACAGGGTCCAGACAGAAGCGGCTTAGCGGGGGGGGGGGGGGGGGGGGGGGGGAGAGAGAGATTTATCATGAGAGCAGAGAAAGATAATGGCGGACAAAACAGAGGGAGAGGCTGAGAGAGAAGAGAGGGCACGGAGAAAGAAAATGAAAACTCTAGCAGGGAGCATGGGAAGGAGAGGAAGATGAGAAAGTTAAAGAAAGGGGAAGGCGATCAAGGAGAGCGAGGGGAAAAGGATAGATAGAGTATGAGTGAAAAGAGGGCTAGTGATTTGAAGCTAGAGAGAAGAGACGTGGCGTCCAGTCACTAGGTTACATGCAGGGCTTTAAGTGGGCCGGGTGCTGAGCACCGGCAGTTTTTTAAAGGGGGCCTAGTAACGGGTCTATATCGGGCTCTGTTTTTTGCCCTGGCACTGGCGGCCGTTTTTTTTTCCGGCCTGCAGTGACAGCAGGCACATCGATGTGCGGTGCTCACACTGCTCACTTCTCTCTAGTGGAGGTTACACCATGACGTCATGCCAGGTGAGCCTTGTAGGGGAAGGGAAATCCTTTAAAGAGAGTCATTTTCTCTCTGTATTTCCCTTCTCTTTTTGAACCTCAGCAGCAGCAACATTGTTGTGGTGTCACCAAGGCTTTAAGTGGAAACTTTTTCAATACTATATAAAACCATAGTTGCTGCTTATTTATCTTATGCAACTAACAACTATTGACAAAAGCCAATAGTCCTGACTTGTTGTAGGTATGATGTTAATGTTGTATCATATATCTGGATGCAATGAGAGAAACAGCAAAATACAAGTCAGGAGGCACACTATGCTAAGCACAGATTTTTAGCTTACTTGTTTATAAGCCAAGCCCTTAATTGCATTGGTTACGCCCCTTTCAGAGACCCTCCCCAGATTTTCACCCCACTTAAAGCCCTGGTTACATGCTATTAGGATACCACAGACGGAGTTTGAGAGTAATGAAGATAAAGAAAAGTCAGGTGGAAAGTGAGCGATATAGTGAGTGGTAGGTAATGAGATTGTGAGAAAAATGAGGAGAGAGTAAGACAGCAAGGAATGTAGAGGGCAAGAGAGCAGATAGGAAGAGAGTATACACTTGTGAAAAGGATGAGTAGGAGGGTACATGGGGCTTAGCAGAGAAGTTGAGAGGAAGAGATGGAGAGAGACAAACTGACTAAAGAGGGGACTATGTAAAGAAGATTGCCATTGATTGTGGACGAGAAAGAGAGGAAGGGAATGTTGAGTAAACAATAGAAATGAAGGAGAATTGCGAAAAAGAGAAAAGTTGGAAAAACAAAAGGGCACTGGGAGAGAAGTATGGGGGAAAAAATACAATGAGACAAAAGAGGAAAGAGGGGTAGGGACGTGACTGAGAGCTCCGGAGATGAGGCAGAAGCCAATGTGGGGTTCTCACAGTTCCTGTCAGTGTGTAATAAAGGTGTTCAGATTATGTGTGCATCCAAACCTTGCCCTTTCTGCAGACCATAAAGATGATGGCTATACATGTCCCAATTGCAATTTCTAATTGATGTGAAAGTGTGTGAAGGATGTTTATGCAGCAGTTGAATTTTTGACAACAGAAGGAAAATTGTTGGCTAATGGCCCTCTCTGCAGGGTGACCCCCAAAACGTTTTGCCTTCTTCCTCCTACTTTTTGCTGAATTTGTTGTTGTTGACCTTAGGACTCTGTGGACTTTACTACTGCCAACCAGTGATAAAGTGCTTGCACTCTCTCCCTAAAACATGATATAATTGCTTTACATCTGTTTGGCATATTTAATTCACTTGTAAGGCGTGTGTAGACTGATAATGATTCATACATACGGCCTGTAAAATAAATGCGATCACTGGAGAACTAGGCTTGGCAGTTCGGGCTGGACTATTCCCAGGACGAACAGGGTCAAGACTGAGTTATTAATGGCTGCCTCGAAACTGGGGTGGCATGGTGAGCAAAAGAACAATGGCTTTAACCCAGATCTCTTGACTGGGGGTGAATGCATGATTTATTCAGCATTCCGTCCACCATTTGTTTGCAGAGCACTTTTCGCCCTAAGTGGGATAGGTATACCCACACGTGGGTCCCCTGCTCGCTGTGCCACTGGGTTCTAGATAGACTGGATGATGGGGAGGAATACCCCGAAACTGGTCCCACAATGTTTTTTACGGTCCTGGGAGGACCTAGCTTGGCAGTTTGGGCTGGACTGCTCCCATGAGGAGCAGGGTCAAGACTGCTTTGCATATGGCTGTGTCTAAACTGGGGTGGCATGGTGAGCAAAATAATGATGGATTAAACCCAGATCTCTTGACTGGGGGTGAATGCATGATTTATTCAGCATCCTGTCCATAAATGGTTTGCATAGCACCAGTGCGTCTGCAGCACTTACTGTGCCACCTACTTAAGTAGCACTCTAGAACTTGTCCATTACAACATGAATGCAGTGGCACACTGTCATGTCGACTTGCCATTTAAATCTCCTTGCCAAGCCTTAAACTCCCCTTTTATTACATATGTCACCCCTAAGATAGACCCTAGGTATCACATAGAGCAGGGTGCTGTGTAATTAATAGGTAGGTATTGTACTAGTAGTGAAAAACTCCCAAATTAATTTTTCACTACTGTGAGGCCTACCTCTCCCATAGGATAACATTGGGGATTCCTTATTACATCTAATATGCTGTAATTTCTAATTGAGAAGAGGTAGATCTATCATGTTTGGCACCTATGGAAATTGTAATTATAAGCCCTCTTTAATGGCAAGGTCGGATTTTTCATTACAATCTTAAAAACTCTACTTTTAGAAAGTTGTCATTTCCTGCTCTTAGCCTTGCATGATTGCAGCCTGTCTCTGATTGCATGAAAGGGTTGAGCGACAGCTGGGCTTTGTGTATTATCGGAGGCTGCTACACATAATGGGAGATTATGTGTGACTTGATGGATCATCCTGGCAGGATGGAAGGGGAGCTGGACACAGCCTCACTTAAACCTGAATAGGCTGTTTTCTGTCCCCACAAAAAAGACTGCATACCCCCCTGTAGTAAGTCTGGAGCCTGCGCAGGAAGGAAGGACCTCTATGAACTTATAAGGCCTTCCTTTGAAGACTCCCTCACTTCAAAGGCACCACTAAGTATAAGAACTAGACTTCAGACCCTGCCACTTCAGTAGACTTCTGGACCTGTGGATACTCTGCCAGGGAGAAGGACAGCTGCTCTAGAAGAACTGCTGCCCTGTTGTGCTGGCCTACTTCCTGCCACCCTCCTTGCCAGGGTGAAAATGACTGGACCTGCATCATTTGACCGAGGAACTCAGAGTGACTCCAAGGACTAGTTGTCTTGGAGGAGGTGCAAGGTGATTCCTATGTAGAGTGTGTTCCCTTAGTCCAGTCGGCTAGTGACAAGGATGTGGGTTACTGTCTGCCTGGTGTTGATGTGGAGCCACTTGAAGATCTTACGGAGCATGTAAAGGTGAGGAAGTAGGCTTAAGAGACTGTGTTGATCTGTCTTTTCATGGTGAGCCTACTGTCCAGGTTGATGCCAAGGTTGCAAGTGCAGTTGGTTGGAGTAGGTCAAGATTCTAGTTCAGGAGGCAACTAGGCATCGTTCCACAGGGAGGGGTTGTTCCTGAAGATCAGGACTTCTGTCTTGTCTGTGTTGAGTTTTAGGCAGTTGTCTTTCATCCAATCGAAATGCTTGTCATGTACCTGCAAATGTTGGTCAGCGTGGCTAAAGGGTCTTCTGACAGTGAGAGGATGAGCTGGGTGTCGCCAGAGTAGGCTATTATATTCAGTCAATGTGTTCTGACGATGTTGGCCAAGGGAGTTATATAGGTGTTGAACAGAGTAGGGTTGAGGGATGAAGCTAGAGGGATGCTAAAGATGGTGTTCTTGGGTTCTAAGGTGAAGGGAGGTAGGCAGATTCTCTGGGTTCTTTCCAGTAAGGAAGAGGCGATCCACCTGAGGGCATCTCCTTGGTTTCCAATGTGGTGAAGCCTTTTGACAAGGGTGTGATGTGATATTATGTCAAACTCTGCTGAGAGGTCAAGGAGGATCAGGGACGCTGGATTTCCCTGGTCAAGAAGGGATCTGATGCTGTCTGTGGCCGTGATCAGGGAGGTTTCGGTGCTGTGGTTTGTGTGGAATCTGGAATGAGAGGTCTCCAGATGATTGTTGTTCTCCAGGTGTTCTGTGAGTTGGCGTTTGATGGTGTTCTCAATGACTTTGGTGGAAAAGGACCTCAGAGAGATGAGATGGTAATTCTTGAGTTCATAGGGGTTGGCAGATGGTTTCTTGAGTAGGGGTTTGACCTCTGCGTGTTTCCATTCTTTATGAAACTTGGCTGTGGTGAAGGATGTGTTGAAGATGGCGGTGAGCTCATTGCTAATCGTCTTGCTCCAGAGTTTGAAGATGTGGTGAGGACAGGGGTCACTCCTGAGTGGGCGGAGTTCATGATGACTGTGCTGTCTTGCGTGGTGAGCAGGTCCCAGGTGCTGAGCAGATGGTGATGTTTTTTATTCATGGGGTGAGAAGGCTGAGGATGTCAGTGGTGGTGGGTTGGAGTTCAAAGTTTTTGCAGATGGTGAAGATCTTGTCATGGAAGGAAGAGGTGTGGCGCCGCAGCTAGGGTGACTGACTCCGGAATCTGGGGATCACGGTCCGATCCCCGGCACCGACAGCAGATTAGCCCAGCACCATGTGACTCTGGGCAATAGCTTGCTTAATCTTCCCGACGGCCCCCAGCGCCTAGAGACCCGTACGGGTGATTGTGCGCTTTACAAATGTGGATTTTTATTATTATAAGAAGTCTGCCAGCATGTCTCAGAGTTACTGGGAAGGGGTGATTATATTTTTGGTGGCTGAGGGTTGGAGAACTTTCTGACAATGTTAAAGTCTTCTTTGCTCTGGTTGGATCTTGCTTCAATGTGATTGACAAGGGAACTTTCTTTTATCTCTTTCATGACTTGGTGGTATTGGTTGAGGGATGGCTTGAGTGTGGCTTGGTCTGTGGGCTCCTTGCCATTTCATTTTGAGTCATTTTCAGTTGTGTTTAATGATATCTAGTTCCGTGGAGTACCAGCTGGCTTGTTTGGAGGACCTCCTGAGTTTGGAGGGTTTAATGTGGGCAACTCTGTCAGCACAGTTGGTGATCCAGGCAGAGAAGTTCCTAACAGCCAGTTCTAGGTTGGTTGAGGTGTGTGGGTAGGAGGTGTTGCTGGTGTTGGTCCATTTTCTCTCCAGGACTTTGTTCCAGCTGTGTTGTGAAGTGCTAGGGGTGGTCCTGGGGGAATCCGCGATGGTGAAGTAGACAATTGTGTGGTCTGTCCAGGGGAGCTCAGTGACATAGCTGTACTGAACTCTGTCACTGTGCGTGAAGGTGAGGTCAAATGTGTGTCCTGCAATGTATGACGGGTTGGTGACTAGTTGGGTGAAGCCAATATTGTTTGTGCTCTAGAGGAGGTAGTTGGAGTTAGCATCATTGAGGTTGCCATGGTGTAAATTGAGGTTGCAGAGGAAGATGTAGTGTTTGGAGTCAATGGCGAGTGGTGCAATGAATTCAGGAATGGTGTCTCAAAAACTGGAGCAAGGTCCTGGAGGTCTGTCGGCAATGGTGCCTCTGATGGTGACTTTGCCACCGGTTTGGAGTTGGAAGTTAAGGTTTTCCATGATCAGGGTGACTTTGTTTGCGGTGGTGGTGCAATGGATGATTTCCTTGTGGATCATAGTGATTCTCCTTGTATGTTAATGTGTTCTCTGTGTGCTATCTTGTAGCCATCGGGCATCGTTGAGGCGATTTCAGGTTTGGGTGAGGGGTTGAGCCAGGTCTTGGTTATTAAGATGACATCGGGGAGAGTGAGGGGATGATGTCCCAGATCTCGGTGGCGTGTTTGCAGATAAATCTTGTATTGAGCAGGAGGCAGTGGAGTTGTTTGGAGGTAGTTGTGATCGGTGTGGTGGTGCTAGTTGTGCATGCGGGTGCTTAAGTGATACAGGAGAGGAGTCAGTGCTGGCAGCTGAAGGGTCCTACAGTCGACCCAGGCAAGGTGTGACTGCAGTTGTTGTTGTGAAGTCCGGGGTCTAGAGTTTGGAGCTCGTGGAGAAGTATCTTTGAGAGGCTTCCTGGCGTTAGGTGCAGTTCAGGCATGGACGGGCATATACAAGCCTCCCTGTGGCACGCCGGTGGCGTGGCTGCACTGCGGCCTCCATTAAGTAGGTCCTAAAAGGAGGAAGGGGTGCTGAGGTGGAGTGTGCGGCAGGCAGGAAGTGTCAGGAGGAGAACAGCGGGGAAAAAAGTAACATCAGGGGAATGGCAAAGTGGGAGCAATGGAACAGGGGGGAAGAAACATGCAGAAAATTAGCAGAAAAGAGGCAACACAAAGTTTATCAGTAGCAATAATACAGGACGGTGCAATCAAGCACTTAATGGAAATTAAATATACCAGTTGTGGTATCCATGGGTGCAGTGTGGCATCAGTTGTTGCACAGTTTCGAGTTACTGAAGGGTGTACCACTAAGCTTGCATTGTTTGCCTGTGTGCTCTATTCTCAAGCAGAGGCCCTGAGTTACCCCTCAGTTTTGTAAGCCCGATCTCTTTCACTGTTCAACTCAACATTATTTTGCCTCCGTTGTTTGTTTGTGTTGTCTCCTATGACCCCACCCCACGTGCTAGTTCTCAGTCTGGGGTGCCCCTCAATTTTATTTGCTTCCACTCCCCATCTCTGATTGCTTCCAGCTGCCTTTCATTGTGCTTGTGCACAGCCTTTATTTGGACCCAGAAAACGAGCACACAATCTTGCTCAGCTCCGCAGATGATGAGTGATCTCTCACAGAAATTACAGCAGTTCCCCCAGGAGAGGTGGTGGACAGTCTCTTGTGACGTTGTCACAGATTGGACCACTGCTTTGTGAGAACGTGTAGCCCCTGGCCACAAGCCGCTCAAAGGGAATGTACTGAGGGGGCCCTCGGGGGAGGCAGAATGCAAAACTCACAGGGCTGTTATTCTTCAGAGTGAACCATTTCTTTAGTAATGTGCAGATGGCATGTGTTGTCTGTCTGCTTCCAGCTATGCTGCTCTTCCAGCTGTTCATCCTGCCCGCCTCATCTTTGATCCTCCCATGGGCACCCATGCCTTCCTTGGGACTTATCTTGGCAGTTTGATGCTCACTTGTCCCTTCACAACAGTATGCACGCAGGGGCCCTGTATTGATCTCAGGGCAGATGACCTCACAGATCCCCACTGTCCACTTGAACCTGTAGGTTGGCATGCACTATTTGAACCTCAGAGACAGGTTGGTTGCTAGCTCACCACTGTGTACTTTACCTTTCAGATTCAACTAATGGATCTTGGGGGCAGGTGGGCTGCCATCTCACCACTCAGGACTTTAGGACTTTAGCCTGTAGATCAGCACATAATCATTGAAGAACCTCAGGAACAGGTGGCTTGTCACCTCACCAGTAAATACACACTGGTGAGCTGACAAGCCGTCTGTTCCTGAGCACCGGGGAAAATAGTTTACGTGGCAATACATGTACACCTCATATGTAGGGTATATGTTCACCTCAAAAAAGCACCCTCTGTAGTCTGCTTTCATTATGCATTAAAACCTGGAGATGGTATATGGCTTCACTTCCCCCACTGCACCACCCATGCCTTAATGCAGATCCTACATCTACCTGGTTACAACATATTCCCCAGGATAATGTGCTTCATGACTAAACACTTATAAGGTTCCAAAGGCGAGGCCTTTTGGCTATGCCAATGCTTGTTAAGGTAGGTATGGTGTGTATTTTATGGAAGTCTAAACATTTTGGAGGTCAGTACATCTGCAATTAAGATCAGTTGATAAAAACTGTTTGTTATAAAAATATTAAAATTCACCTAAATAATGTCAATTGAAAAATATTATGTTTACAGTTATGGGGTGCTGGGCTGAGAACTAAAACCAGCCCAGGCAAAAAAAAAATGATATACTAGCTTTACACTACATATGGGGGAAGACTGTAATAAGTGAGCTAATTTCACTCCAGAGAATTTGGGGAGGTTCTTCCTGTACAAAATTGATACTCACAAACATTTTCCCAGGGGCCAAAAAGTTGGATGGTGATGTGACTGAGGGCCGCATTGATGATAGCATGGTGGCAGTCATGAAGGGGGTATTCCCGGGGGGTTGTGGTTGTATAGTGGGTGTAGGAGAACATCAACATTTATTACTTCAGGATCTGCATTGTACAAAACCTCATGTGTTTGATTTAATAAACTATAGTGTTGTTCTTGTATAATAGGCACCACAGCCTCCCAAAGAGGCTTATTTACAAGCCCCTTGCGCCGTTGGTACTCACTTTTAATATCGAAAAAAGTGACGTTTCGGTGGCGCAAATGGCTTGTAAATAAGCCTCAAATAACGCACATAACTGGCTTGCCTCTTACTTCATTATGGTACAAAAGGGAGTGGCAGAGTGGGCTACAGAACGGTGATGGATTAAACCCAGATATTTTGACTGTGTGTGAGTGTTTGATTGATTCAGATGCTCCGTCCATCACCACTCCCTTTTGTACCGCTTTTGGCCGCCATAAGTGTGGCAGGGTATGCTCAGACGTGAGTCCCTTGCTCACTTTGCCACTGGATTCAAGCGAGCATGGTGGCAGAGTTGGCTAAAGAACGGTGATGGATTAAACCCAGATCTTTTGACTGGGTGTGACTGTTTGATTGATTCAGATGCTCCGTCTATCACCACCCCCTTTTGTACCGCTTTTGGCCGCCATAAGTGTGGCAGGGTATGCTCAGACGTGAGTCCCTTGCTCACTTTGCCACTGGATTCAAGCAAGCCGGGCTGAAGACGGCTGGAATGCCAGAAACCGGTCCACGGAAGCTTGTTTCCGGTCCAGGGAAGACATGGCTTGGCAGTTCTGGCTGGACTGTTCCCATGAGGCACAGGGTCAGACTGATTTGCATATAGCCATGTCTGAACTGGGGTGGCAGAGTGGGCTAAAGAACGGTGATGGATTAAACCCAGATCTTTTGACTGGGTGTGAGTGTTTGATTGATTCAGATGCTCCGTCCATCACCACCCCCTTTTGTACCGCTCTTACTTCATTATTGGCATTGTTTTAAGGGTGGGGGGGAATAATTGTTTCAGAATTTATAATTGACAACTATCACTGAAAATGAAAATACTTCTCAAGGCACCTATATCTGATTAACTAAGGTGAAACGGTTCTGCATGTTAATGAACTACACTTTTTTGGTTTTGAAGAGACCTTAGAATATTTAAATAAATGCTTGCCT
Organism: Lissotriton helveticus; assembly: GCF_964261635.1. Classification (NCBI taxonomy): domain Eukaryota; kingdom Metazoa; phylum Chordata; class Amphibia; order Caudata; family Salamandridae; genus Lissotriton; species Lissotriton helveticus. Next base: position 614,775,192 of record NC_136068.1, read on the forward strand.
GTTTATTTAACAGCTTTTTTAATGTTAGTGCTGAGTCAATTAAACAGACCCTCCAGCTTTTCGCGATTTCGCGATTTGCAAAAAAATCACGAAATCGGGTGAGTAGCGCGATGGCCGCGATATTTACAATTCTTGCCGCGATAAGTGTCATCAAAACAAACATTGCCCTTTTATTGGCTGTTTGCGCACATGTTACGACTGCCGCCGTCCAGCCGTCAAATACCTGCTGCCTCCCACTTGATAAGATCTAATTCTTTAGCCTATGTGGCTTTGATGTGCAAATGCAGCTGGCGCCTCGCTCTGGGACAGGACATTTACTCTCACCATGACGCCTGAGGCTCAGAGAGAGTGTAGGTCGGCTCAGGCTGCGGAAGGATGTTATCCGTTTTCTGCAGCCTGTGCATTTCTTGGCACTAATGTCTAGGGAAAGATTGCTTAAGAAATGTACAAGTGCAGGTGGACTGAGTGAGGAGTGCCTGGTGAGCACGCTCCATGCCGTACTGTCTTTTGTTGAATTTTATTGTTCGTGTAACACTGCTCTTATTGTGATGTCTCAGCAAACGCTTGCCTTGTCAGAAAGCAGGATTAGGAAATGGCTGTTTGACTTGAAAGGAGTGTTTTGTGTATGTGGGCTTCTGTCCATGTCTGTGGGTCAGAGAGTGGTCTGCGATCCGTCAGATAATTTTTATTTAGTTAGTTAGTTGTTAGTGAAGCCCCTGGCGTTTTTTTTGTCCTGGGAAAATGTCCTGCTACATTTCAGTGTTTGGGAAGGTGGGAGATTTGCAAAATAAGTCAAAACACTGGTAAGGAAATTATGTTTATTTTTCTGGCACGTGGGATCTGCAAATTGTGACTTTATTACTTTTTTCTGCCTTTTTTAGATTATTTCTCCAGTGATTTCATAAATACAACTTTGAACCTTAAATTACATTTCTTAAGTTTTTCCAATGCCTTTAGTGAAATTTGCAAAGTTTTGCACAATATTTCAAGGACATTTGTGGAAAGCAAATCCTGCAATTTGTTACACATTTAGTTTTCATTTTTTAAGAAGATTATCTGTTCCAAACTGCCAAGGGAACCTGCCTGTCAATCATTAATTAAAAAAAGAAAGGTTCACAAAAACTGGCAGATATTAATATTTGAGAACATTTACAGCTAAGAACTCATAAGTATTTTTACTTTCTTTGGTCCTCCGCTCCTGACCAGGCTCTCCTCCACGCAACGCAAATAGCAGTGGGGCGCCCTAAGCAGACCCTTCAGGATTTCACAATTTCGCGGTTTGCCGCGAAATCGGCACTTTTGTAAAAAATGCCGCAATTTTGACAAAAGTGCCAGTGAAATCTGCACTTTTGTAGAAATCGCGGCATTTTTAGAAAAGCTGCTATATCCTGGGGGTCTGCTAAATTGCCAATTAAGCTAGCGCATTCACAGACAGTTTGTGACGCAAAGCGCCTCAGCAAATCTGCTCTGGGGAGTAGAGTTCAGAAAGTTAGCATTTACAATACACATACACGCCAAAGGGTTCTTGCACTCCAGCCATTCCCTCGGTATCAGGAGCAGGGAGAAGGCCTCGAGGCGCATTAGGCGTGTCAGCAGGACAGGGCACGCCTGGGTCATATTTACATTGGCAAATCTGCAAGTGAAAATAACCCACTTAAAAAGCAGTACCCGGGTTTATCGCTTACTGGTAGAACTGGCTTGTGCTTGTAAAAAAAGTCTTGTGTCCGTAATTCAGGATAATCTGTGGAGGTAATGTGTTTCCAAAGGCTTAGCGAATATACTTGATTGGGGATGGGAGGGGGGGGGGCATTTTTAAGTGGCTGAGCTCAGGTCGCTCGTGTGTGCTTCTGGCATCATTGGGCTGTTTCAGGTTATGGTCTTTGTCATAGATCCTGTTGGGGACATTACCACTTTATCAGTTGTTGAATTGCACTTTCCACATAAGTAGCACCGCTCTGTCTGGAAGTGGTATTTCCCAGTGACCTCTAAACAATGCTACGGCCGCTCTTTACAATGCCCTTTGCAGATTTCGATGGTGTTGTGATGAACAGAGGTCGTTTCTCGCAGTTTCTGTGTTTATAGCTCAGGTAGCAGGTTAAATGTATTTCACACTGGTCCCTGCTTCGGAGAGGCCGTCGATAGATCACTGCATTTTTAACCCGTAGACGGTGCTGGGACTGCCCCCCCCCCCCCCACTTGTCAGTTCGTAGTTCCTGCACAGGTCTTTTCTCCATGGCTATGGTTAGGGCCAGGCTAAAGGATGAAGTTAGGATTACAATAGGAACAGGATCAGGATCAGGATAATGAATAGTTATGGTTAATATATGGGAAAAGGTCACGCTTATGACTGTATTGGGGTCAGCATAGGATTAGACGGTGTGAGGTTACGGTCATGTTAGGCTAACGGTAGAGGTTAGGATTGGAGAGGGCCAGCTCTTAAAGTTTAGATAATTTTAGAGTTATATTTGGGTAAAGGTATGGAACATGATTTTGGTCAATTTAGGTTGTGTAGTTAGGTTTATGAAAATGGTTAAGATGAGGTAACACTTGGGTATGATTTAGAAAATGGGTTACGGTCAGACGTTAGGTTGGGATTTAGCTTATTGTTTAGGATTTAAAATACATTCTAAGTAGAGCAGAGAGAACCACTCAAAACCAGTATAAGATTTCCACAAAAAAAAATGTTATCACCTACATTTTTTTTATTGAAGTATCGATTGCAAAGCGCACCCAGACAAACACGATATTTTCTATCTAAAGGTTTTCACCTAAAATATTTATCTGTAGCAGTTTTTTTTCTTCTGAAGTGAGTTAAGAGGAAATGACAAACTAACACAAATGTATAATGCAAATGACAACAGCAACTTTTGTCCTCTCTGGAAGAGCCAATAAACAGACCCTCCAGGATTTCGCGATTTCAGATGAAGAATTGCAATTCCAAGGGATAACAGCCTTCACCTGTGGGCTGCTTCCTCTATTCCATATTCCAGGTTGCCTATTCAAAGTGGAATACTCTGCTAAAACAGTTTCCATTGATTTAAGGCTGAAAATGAATGAATATGAGTAAAATAAAGTGCCGCAAAAATGCCGCTAAATTTCCATATTTGTGCCGCTAAATTTCCATATTTGTGCCGCTAAATTTGCGAATCCATGCCGCTATATCCTGGGGGGTCTGATTAAACAGCAGCCCAGTGCTGCTGTTGACCAAGTCAGGAGGGCCGCATGCGGCCCCTGGGGCAATACTTTGGTTATCACTGCTTTACACGTACATTTTTTATATATTGAAGTCACATTCGGTATTTACAGTAACTTGTCAAATATATTGCTGCCAATCCTTCGTTTATACATGCACTTCACTTGAAAGTGGAAAATGTCCTGTTCAAGAGGCCTTTTTTAATATGGCAATGTGCCTGAAAAATGAGTAACCAGGAAGTAATAGGAAACAACTTCTCTCCCTGGCCCAATGTGTGACGTTAGCGAAAGTGGGAATAAGGCAGGCGTTCCATCACACATGCTGCCACAGTGTGCTCAACAGTTGCATGCTCGACAACTATCAATCCCAGGCTCACACATTGAGCATAATAGTATTAGCAACACGCTGGAACATATTAGAATAACCTTAAAATATACGTGTTAGCACTCAGCGATTTGAGCAAACGTGTTCATTGTGGATATAAAGAGGAGAGCAATCTTGCATGTAGGGACTCAGTTCTGATACTGTTTTATTTCTGAAACAGAACCTCTTCTGGTATGCTATTAACTGGCACAGCAACAGTAAAAGCATACTGTACAGGAACAATATTTAAGGGCAATATTTACTCTGCCTGTATGGGATTTTGATTGACATTCACTGAACCAGGCAGAGAATTTTTCAATAGCACTGTTTCTCTTGTAGAGTTAATATGTTTCCCTTCTGTACACACACAGATTTGTATCATGCACACTTTCTTCCCAGGCACAGGGCTGATTTGCTAATATGCAGAACTAAAGACCATCATTAGAATGGTGGACTTTGAAGTAATGACACTCAAGGCCACCATTCTTTCTGTGGGACAGGAGCAGGACTCCTGAGAAAGGTGCTATAAGTGCTTTAACATAAACTGGGCAGGACATGTATTTCTAGCCAGTTCCGCTAAAATTAGAATGGTACATATACAATATTTCCACTGTACTTTCCAGCAGTACGGATCCACCATGGGTCAAAATATGCTGTAAAATACACTTTACAAGAATAATGGATAACATGAATAAAAATGCAATCACAAAAAAGTATCCGTTTTTCTTTTCTATCACTGATGTCTCTTGATATTGTGGGGGAGCTGTAGGTTTGAATGTGAGTCAACAACTGTGGTTCAACCAGATGTGGATCTGCACACTTTTGTCGCTTTTTGAAATTTAAAAAAGGCCGATAAGATAGATTGGTCCTATGTGTAGGTTCCAGAGGACGAGAGCCCTATGAATAAATAAAATTGTCAAGGTAAACCCAGAGAACTCACCTAGGCAAATTTACATGGGCCAATGTTCAAGGATGCAAGTCATTAAGCTTTTTTTTTTTTTAATAAGAAAGAAATACAGAGGGCAAAAGTCAAATGCTTAGTCTATCAATTATAATCCATAATATAACATAAGTAGGCCTGGGTGGAGTTTGCGAAGTACTGCTACGCGTAACTCTGAGAAGTGGCCAAAAAACTCTGCTGCCCTACTCTGTGTTCTGCAAGCCGGCGGAGGGCATAGGTCACGCTGTTCGTACTGATTTTAAGTGCCATGTGTTTGCCCTGTGCTGGAAAATCCGCGCAAACATCACCATGAGCAGCGCAAGAGGATGCTGCTTCTTTCTGCCGCTCAAGTAGATTTTCCAATCGAGTGGCAGCATCCGGAACACAAATGAATGCTTTCTCAATGCGAGTGGTCATGACGACCCACGACCACCTGCGTTGAGAAATCTTGCTGGGAAGTGGTCTAGCATTGGATTTTACTCGCTCATGCTTGCCAACTTAAAGTTGGTGAGCGATGAAAAAACTCTGCTCTGCTTTGCGGAGCAGAGTTTTTCCCTGCCCAGGCCTAAACATAAGGCTACAAACTAATCATCATTAAGAAGCATCACTAGGTAAAACATACTTACTGTAAAAAAAGACCTTCCAAATGTAATAATTTCTGAGTACCTCTAACCTACATACAAGGGGAAATGACATTGCAATATAAAACAATAGCTGCTTGAAAACATGAATAAGACACATAGGGCCTGATTTTGATGTTGGTTACATTCCTATATTTCACTATGAGAGCATCCAGTATGGCCGTAACCTGGCTGTAATTCATGCTTTCATATTGAAATGGGGGGTGAGGTTCATCCCTGCACCCAGTGGCAGGCACCTCAAGGTGCCTGCCACAAGGTGCAGGGATCAACAAAGGGGCACCATAGGTGCTACCTCGACCTCCAACTGGAGGCCAGACACCAAAGGGGTCCTATGATGGGGGGACCTCCACATGCTTTCCTACATGATTTCCATGTCAGACAGGCCGGCATGGAAACTATGTCGGAAACCGGGTATTGTAATCTCAAGGGTGGAAGGGGCCGCCCTTGAAATTACTAGCCAGCTTTTGACTGGCGGACAGGCTCGCTGAGCTTGTCGGAAGCCAGCCAGAATGGCTGGCTAGTGTACTTTCTGACCACCTCCACCATAATGAGGTGGTCGGAAAGGAAACCGAGCGGCCCGTTACGATGCAGCCCTGAAGGATCCGACCACAGGGCGGAGCCTTTACGGGCTGCATCGTAATTGACCCAATAATGTTGAAACATTAAATGTGTGTTCCTGAGGCAGAAGCCAGTGAGTTCGTAAATTGTTACTGCAGAAAAGAAACGTGTCTACAGGACAGGGCACATTCTGACTACTTAGAGAGTAAAGGAAAACACAGCATTAAAGAAATCACAAATGTGATGCACAGTGCCACTTTTAAAACCCAATTTTTAATGGAACTACTCTAGGCTCAGTAAATTAGTTTTCCGACCTTTTTATGTCCGTTTAAACAACATTATAATGTTAAATACAGCACAAATGCATTATTTATGACCCATCCATGTTAATTAAACGCACGTTATTCATTTGAATTTCACACTCACAACTCACAGTTGCACACCTCTTTTTAAATTCATAGTGCCCTATTCATAAAAGATAATCCTTTAAATCTATGGAGTGATATTTACATCTCTGCCTGAGCATACTTGTGAGATTTTTCTTTTCATAGTCATTCCAAGAATTGCTCCTGGAAAGCTTTTCCACTTGCAAGCTTTCCACATGTACTATCAGAAGTAAGAATATACTATCAGAAGTAGGAATGTACCTTCAAAGTGGGAAATCTCCAACCACTTCCAGGGTAGAGAGAGAATGGAAAGGAACTTAACCCCTTCGACGCTCATGACGAGCTCAGCTCGTCATGGAGTTTCCATTGATTTCAATGGAAATTACATTAGCGCCCTCGTGGTGCCTTAGCATCCAAGTGGTTAAGAATGCCCACAAATGGAACCCTTTGTGACAGTGATACGATCTGACCCAACAATTACTCCTTTTAATATGGGTGGGCTGGAGTTAAGGACAGCATTGTATGCTGATGATCTGTTGCTATACACTACTAACCCTTTAGATGCTATCCCAAAGCTATTCAATTTAGCAGAGGAATTTGGAGCCATCTCAGGTTATGTTATTAACAAAAATAAAACAGATGTAATGAGTTGGAATAGCCCTGTGCCTATACCAGATACAAAAATAAAGATCAGATATTTAGGTATACTTATCACTCAGAAACTACAAGACACTCCCAAAATATCTTGGCAGATTGTGGTTAAAGAGATAACTAAACTTCTTCAGAGATGGTCCAATCTCCCTCTCAGTATCTATGGAAGAGTCAATTTAATTAAAATGGTAGTATTACCCAAAGTGACTTTCCTATTCAATAGTATTCCACTAACATTTTGTAATAAAGACATTTCAAATCTCCAGGGAAAAATGGGCTCATTTATCTGGGCATCTAAGTCACCAAGAATAGCATGGAAGAAATTGAGGAGGGGGTTAAAAATAGGAGGATTAGCTCTCCCAGACTTGTTATTTTACTGCTATGCATTTCAGTTGAAAAACTTCAGACTCCTGGCTAATAAGTTAGACTCATCATCACATGGTCGTTTGTTTCAAGCTTTGTTATCTGACCTTCCTAAGGGTCTTGAATTTTTTTTGTTTAAATTTGACGCCCAAAAATTTTATAAAAAAGTCTGCCTTAAAATTTTACTATCAGCCTTAAAACTATGGCAAACAGCCTGCAAAATTTGGAAAATCCCTTACTACAACTTTCTGGCACCAATTTGGGACTCCCCCGGAACACCTGAATGTTTACGAGATCGACTCTCCCTTCCCTTGAGAGAGGCTGGTTTAAAACGATGGGGAGATGTCCAGGTAAATCAAGAACTATTAGATTGGACATCTATACATAATCTGACGGGAGGGTCACTTGCGAGGTTTAAATACTATCAAATTTCATCATGGTGGGGAAGCCAAAACTGGGTGTCAGAAACAGTGGGCTGCGAATTCCTAGAGCTAGTCAACAGACAAGAAGGGTGGAAGGGTGAGGTCTCAGCATGGTACAACTTATTAATCGGGGCAAAGGATAGGCAGGAGGAAGAGATCTCGAAACTGTGGGGGGATTTAATAGGAGAGGACCCAGAGAAACAATCGGAGGTTTGGTTAGACTCATTTGCAATATCTCAAAAAATAATAAAACCCGCCAACCTCAGAAGAAATCATCTCTACACGGCACACAGGGTCTACTGGTCTCCCTCCAAGCTCGCTAAAATATCGGGAACACCATATTTCTGCCCCAGATGTAAAAATACAGAGGCAGACGATGTACACATTTTTGCAGACTGCATAAAGATTAAAAACTATTGGTCATTGGTCTGTATTTTTTTAGAAGAGGTATTGCTTAGATCAATCACGTGTAATTTCAGACTGATCTTTATGGGTTTGCTAGAGGAATATGATATCAGAGATAGTATCACCCAGTTTATATTCTATGTGATTGTTATCGCAAGGAGGGAGATCTGCAGAGAATGGAAATCCCCAACCCCCCCGAGGTTAGCAGACTGCTTAAAAAATATTATGACTACTAGTAAAATAGACCTCTTGTGTGGAGGAGAGGAGGCGGCAAAGATTTGGGCCCCGCTGATAAGATGGTCGGACAGTTAGACAACAAACGTCCAATGATTATGCCAGGGGTTTGCGGTCCGGTCCTCCCCAAGACAAGCCACAGAGACATCGATCAGGGGAGTTGGACTGGTAGAGAACCTACCTCTGGGAGATCTCTTGAAAGCTAAACATAATAATAAAGTATTCCAGGGCGCACAGTTAGGTATTATGTTGGCAGAATTGAGAGTTTCCATCTAGAGTTATTCCATCTGGTGGCATATATGAGGACAAAAAAAAAAATACAAAAAAAAAAAAAGAATGCCCACAAATGTACATCTTTGTGCGTATTCACAAACTTTTAAGGCAAACTGTGCCTTGGAATGCACACTTCTACCCTTGAGTTTGATTTATGACTACAGATTTATCTGCACTTGTGATGCAGAAATCTGCACTAGAAAATGAATTTACTCCTGTCAATAGCCCCTTTGTGGATTCTTGACTGTCATAAAAAAAATTTAATTTAGCTGTAAGCTTACTCCAATGAGCAAAATTACCTTTTCGAATAGGGCTCTCTAACTATAAAGAAAATCAGTATTACACTGGGTACAACTTTATTGTACGTCAAATTCAATAATTCTATTAAAATAATCTTGAGCGCCATGAGACAACGTGTCAATAATCAACAATGTCAATATTGTGAGAGTCCACCCAAAAGATATCCATGAATACTATGCAGCCTGCAAAAGTCATCCTTCTTTGTTAATGCCATAATAAAAACTTTGATATCCCTTTTCCAAAGAGAAATACTTCTGCGACTGAGTCCAATTGAATAAACCAAGCTGGATTTAGTGTCTCTTTACTCTGTATATACGTGGACATGCAATTAGTTAATTCTAAAAAACATCCTGTGAAACAGGAGGGCCATCGAGATTGGCAGATTGGGATTTCCTTTGTAAATGGTTGGGACTCACCAGTTGCCAAACTCACATTTTTCAAGCCCCACTTTGAATCAGGAAGCCATAGATTTCTCAACAGTGATGCATCCAACAGTTCGGCCGCAATATGCAATCCTTCAAAATGGCATGGCCATCAAAGCAATACTGCCTGTAGTGTCCCTCAGCTGGGAAGGTCACAGCTTTGGGATCATATTATGTGCAAATAACCAGGGCGTGACCTCTGCTTTGTGACTATTTGTTCTGACATAGCTTATGATCATCGATTCAATGGATCCAAGCACAGTGCAACCAACATCTGAATGTAGTTTCAATTTTACCAGGACCTCTGTATCATATACGTAATTGTAGAAGTTTCGTACTTAAGATTTATTGAGCTATGGGAGTGGCTTAAGGTAAAAGCTGAACAGGACCACAAGCATAGCAGGCCTTATGGTAGAGAGGAGTAAACTATTTAGATAAAAGGTGAGGTGTTGACGATCTGTATGTGGTTGTCGTTAAAGAAAGCTTCACATACATGATATTGGGTGGGTCAAGGATGTAATGTGTCAAAGACATCAGAGAGGTTAAGATGTATGAGGATAGTATTGTCATTTTGAGCCACTTGGGTTTTGAGTTGCAGGTCATCTGTTATTGTGATGATGGAGTAATCTATCTCACAGCAGAAACAAAAGCTCTTTTTTCGTGTTGGCTGAGTTTCTGTGCTTCTTGTCTAGTTGACATGATGCTGTTCTTTCATCAGTTGTGACAAGAAGGGTCCCTTGGTAATTGAGCTGAAATTTTTAGGATACTGCAGCCAAGAGTACTGATGGCCTAATTTGTAATGCAGTGGAAGCGGGAGATGAAGGTGTGGTTCTTTAGTGGTCTTGAGCATTTTTACTTGTTTGGCAAGGTGATACATTGTAGTCTTGATATAGGGGTATCCAGAGTATTGCCCACATGCCCAAACTACTGAATAGCGTGTGCTTCCATCCCTGTTGTGGAAATCCATCCGTATTTTTAAACTTTGGGCAGGAATTTCAAATGCTCATTTAAGTCAAAATTGAAATTACTTTCTATTACTGACTGGAGTTCTACATACTCCCCGTTCTGTCTTCCTCCCATCTTTCAGAACGTATTCCATGCCCGACAGTTTGCCTCCTTCAGCCCACCAAACGTGCCCACTATTTTTGATATCCTCCCTCCAACCTGTAAAGATCAACCACATACCAGGTGTGCTGCTTCTCTTAACCTCCTAAATAAAACGTGGTAAGTGCCTGCCTGACTTCACATTGTAAATAAATCCTCTGCCTGGAGTTCCGACTCCTGTCACCTTAGAAAATGCCCCCCTTAGCAGGTATATTGTATCTGGCACCCTAACACCCTGACTCCACAAAAAGCATATTCTGCCTTACCTTAGGCTCTCAAAAAAGCCCTACCTGAGATCCTGCGTGTCCTGAAAACTGATAGAGCGCGCGAGGTCACCCAGCCAATGATTTCGCCGTTTCCGGCTTCAGGGCCCATATACTTTCAATTCACACTATTCATTGACCAGGCGACTTCACGGGCTGCTACCAATTGTGTGTGTTCCCTACTGTTATTACTCAGTGTACCCGACTTACCATCCCCCGACACGGGTACCTATGACTTCAATGGATCAGGGGCTTAGCTGTAAAAGGAAAGGCAGCAAATGCAATTTCAAAATGACATTCAATACTGTTGTAAATGACCACGGACAACTGGAAGTTCTAAAATGTTTATCTAAAGTTCGTTTTCTGAAAGCATGAGATTTACAAGAATAAGGCAATCGATAATCAAGATAATGAAAAGTACATAACTATAGAGAAATAAAGTCAGGGTAATCATTAAAATGCAATTATGAGATGCAAAGGAAATATACTATGCATTCAAGGCAGGAATTCTTTAGAAAATCTAAGTAAGGTCGTTCTAGACCATATCAGAAAATGACAAACTGCAATGCAAAATATGATCTCTAAAAGGTAGGGTAACATGAGAACATATCAAGAAAAATTATGCAAAATGACTTTACGTTTCAATAGTTTGCGGCAAAAGCATGGAAAAATCAACGTATGCAAGATGTCTCTTTATTTGAGCAAAAGACAGAAATATAGAAAGGCGCAAGTTTTAAGGAACTTAGAGCAGTATTTACCTAGACTGGTGTGGAAACCAAACCCTGGCCACGGGTCAGTTAAGGACAGGAAACCCTCAAGGAAGGATACCCCTCAAAGGACAGCAGGTGCAGAATGGACACCCCGGACAGGACAGGATACCCTCAGATTAGGAATCAGGACAGGACCTCAGGACAGGACAGCAAACCCTCAGGACAGGACCGCTCAGGACAGGACCACACCCGCAGTTTGGAAGCAACGCCTACGTTCCACCCTCTCTGCAGCTATCGATCAAGACCCCGATTGGGTCAGCGAACTCCCAGCAAAGTGCTTCGCCAGCACTTTAAGGTTCAGTAAAACCTTAGTCTATGGTCAATTTCGGACAGAGTGCTCCGCAGCGCTCTGTATCTTCAGTCACCTATTGAGTACGATGGGTCAGTGACAGGTCAGCTAAACCAGACAAGTCGGACAATTCCCTAGGTGAACCCAGGGTAGATATACTCTTTGGGTCAGTGTACCACCCCCCAAATGTTGCAAAGTGTCAGAATCCCCAATTTCGATTGGTCCTAAGGTAGGCTTTGGGTAACACACCAATCATATCAGTCTATTTAGATGCTACATTTACATATTTGGGTACCGCCTAGCGAGATTGGGGTTCCCATGGGAAACCGTGCAGAAATACGAGTGACAAATTAACAATGTAACACATGAGGAGCAACATTCTCCATTCTCATAGCGCAGAGGTGGCTTTCCCAGGCGCATCTTGACTGTGGCTGCCAGCTGGCTGAGTTCCACTGTCCAAAGTGGCCACCTTTCAGTGCTCCCTGGTCATGCGCAGAAGAGACCGTCAATATGGCTCCCAATCAGTTCGGACCCCCATTCCCCGCGGTACATGAAAAGTAAGCGAGAACAAATTAATACACAAACATAACGTTCTGAAATCACATCACAGGGTTGTACTTTCAACTTATCATCATAAAATATACTTATGCAGTCTAAATGTTAGCTACATAGAAACGGTGACAAGAGCAGTGGCACGAGCAGTACCACATTATGGGTCAAGCTATGTATTACGCATGCGCATAATTTTCCCTCCAATTCTGCAGACGCGTCAGTACACGTGAGTGTGGCTGACGCATGCGCAGTAACTAAATACAAGCGGCAGACATTTTAAATGACTCGAGTAAATTATTTTAGTAAAACACATAGGCAAGCTTCTTAATCCTTATTTAAACTAAATATAAACGTTAGTAAGACGTACACTTATTACCTTGTTACACATAAACGAGGTTCATGACTTCGGCAAGGTCGCAAAATATGCGAAGCTTTGCTTCATCAATCCCCTCTTTGATGATATTTACTATCATCACAAATATAAATGGAAGCAGATGCCAACTTTCTCTCACACTTTATACAATTCTATCTCTTCTAGCAATCGCTCCAGCTTTTCTCGTTCTGTTTTGGTAGGGTGAGAATTCTTCACCTTTTTATAGATCTGATTATTCATCTCTTCTAATTCCACACTCCGTTTCACTCCTCTTGTATTTACCTCTCTCGCATTCACCTCATACTTCTTTGTGTGCTTGCGGCATTTGCAACAGACAAATATGAAAAATAGGATGAGACCTATAATTCCAATTGGCATCAGTACTTTGAGCAATAAGCCTTTACCTATACTAGCGAACCAATGACCTACATTTGAGAGACCATCTACCAGTCTCTTCCAGGCGCTATCAACCTCGAGTGGTCTGAGTTCCTTTGCCAAATTAGTAATGTTTCTTACATATCTTTTGAGCTGCACACTTTTGTCCGGAATATAAGTGCAACAATATTGCGCCTTCAACATCCGGCAGACTCCGCCCTCTTTCGCCAATAAGGTATCAAGAGCAAGTCTGTTCTGCAAAACCATTGATCTGATCGCAACCATTTCGGTATTAACCAGCAGAAATCCATGAGCTGTCTCAGTCGACAACACATCCACTATAGTGGACAATTTGCAAATTCTGTGAGTGTTCAGAACCACTCCCACTCCAGGTATCAGTGCACTGAAAATACTACCCATAATTTCACCTATACTTTCTCTTTTACTACGCACTAAGCCATTAGTATTTTCACTGCTTCCAGCAACTCCATTCACATGGTATATTTTCGGGAAGACAATGCCAAAATAGCAACTTCCATACCAGTGATCCGGCAATTTGAAATAAGCCTTGTCCCCACAAATATAATAAATTCCAGGAAACACAGGCTCTGACCCATTTTTGAAACCCCAACCTCCAATTACCTTGTAATTATGTTCGCATTCACTGGAACCAATGAAAATGTTATTATAATAGCTAGTCTTCTCGCGGTGAAGACATAGCTTGCCTTTCTTTTCAAAATCCAGCAACAGAGCAGGACCCGCCCCACCAGTTGAGGTGCCTTCCATGTTCTCTGCCCACTTTGGCCTTTTCTGACTTTCGTCATTAGCCTTCTTTTGTATTTTAATTTTCCTTTTCTCTGCCATGTTTAGGAACATCTTTTCCTGCTCATGCAAAGAACAAGTCAAGTTATCTCTGTGTGCGTCAGCTATGTCGATATTACCTATTGTTAGGAAGTAATCCCCCATGTATCGTATTGCGTCACTTTTGGTATGTACAGGATTCAAGTTCCCACGTATAGGAAGCTCAGAAAAGATCACGTCATTATTAGAGTAATAGTACTGTAACGGTCCTCTTTTGTAAAATAAAGTAGCTAAAATGCTACAGGAAATTCCGTATGTCAGTGGCAAGTGATGGTATGTCACGCCTTCAGCCACAGAAGTAGGTAGCTTCATGCAGACATAGCAATCTTCAATTTCCATAGTCTCTACATAGTGTATTAACAAGTTTGCGAAAACATTTAAGCGTGTCCTGTTTTTGATTCTATGATAGTGTAGTTCTTCCTCATCTGATGCTTCTAAGTCTTGTTTTGTTCGTCTCAGTGCTCTCTCATGTCTAGCTACACTCTGTGTTGTCAGCTCTTCACTGTCAGTATTTACAATTTCAGTAGGGACAATATTAGTGTCTTTGCTTACAGCAAAGGGAATGAAAATTGTTAGTCCTATCCAGAGTAATATCAGGACAACTATACTACAGACACATACCTTGCAGCATGTTTTGCAACAGCTGCGACTAGGTCTACCATTCACGTTTGAATCAGACATTTTGGCTCAGAAGAAGTTTCTCAACCCCTCTTTGTGTCTCTACACAAGTATTTTACTTTGTGCAAATTCACGGTGGCTCTTCTTCCTCTTCGTCAGAGTACTCAGGGACGGGCTCTCCGTCGCTTACGTCAGTGATATCGAGATCTTCAAGTTCTTCTAACACAAGTGTCCATTCAGGTGACTTGTACTTTTTGTTTTGTCTCTTTATCCGATCACTCCTTCTTTTGGAAGTGTCTTCTGGTTGTTCTGCTATACGAGCACTGCTCCTTTCTTCTGCACGTTTTTCTTCTACTGTTTTTATTCTCAATCTCAATTTCTTTATGTATTTAGGCTCAAGATGCTTTCTTTTCTTTAGTCTTTTGGTTGGTACTTGGACTTCGTTTTCTTCTCTTGCCCTCTTATTTTCATTAGCTTGTGGCAATTCTGCTTCAGTTTCTTCTTCTTCTATCTGACTAATTCCAGGGCTAGCATCTGTTTCTTCTGCCTGGGTACTAATCTGGCCTTGTTCAGGTATACTGTGTGTTTGCTCTTCAAGTGTCTCTAACTCTGTTTCCTGAACACGTTCTTCTAATTCTATCTGATCCTGTTCAAGCACTTCGATCTCTGGACTTTCTTCTGCTCAAACTATTACACTATGTCTAGTCTATCCCTTCCCCTTCCCGATATCAGGTGTCAGTGGAGGAGTATCAATCACTTGTTCTGTATTCCTTTCTTGTTCAGGATCCTTCACTTGTTCAGTATCGGGCACTTGTTCAGTCTTATTCACTTGTTCTGTATCAATCACGTGCTCTGTCCCTGTCTGACCTTCTCCTTCCTCAGTTTTGATGTGAATCTCAAGAGTCTGAGGTTCTTCGCCTGTGCCTTGCTTTTCCTCTCTAGTCCACTCTCTACCTTCCTGTAGTCGCTCACTTCAGTGAGATCAATCAAGGGAATCCACTCTTCTGGCCATATGCTTGGCAGCTCGTCTTCAGCTACTTCTGGCTCAGCTTCTTGGACCCTTTCAGCAGGCTGGACTCCTGGCAGTTCGTTATCAACTATTCTTGGGCCAACATCTGCTAATTCTGCAGCTCGACTGGTACTGGGCTGTACGTCGTCAGCTACTTCTGGTCTGGCTCCTGCAGAGTCCTCTGCTGGACGTCCTTCTGCTTCAGGCACTTCGTCTGGTGGTACCTTCTGGGTGTGGCTGGCGTGTATCCAACGCGGAACCCCTGCACACTCGACTGCTGTGGTAGTAACCAGAATCACCTGACGTTTTTCTCCCCACCTTGGCTCCAGGCAGCTCTTCCGAGTATGCTTCTTTATCTTCACCCAGTCCCCCGGGACCAGTTTGTGGAGGGGAGTCGTTGGATTGAGGATGGCGTCTTCTCCGATCTGGCGAGAGATAGAACGCACTTGGTCACCCAATCTTTTGCAGTATTCAAGCACCAAATCATCAGTAATACTCAACAGTTTGCTTCCAGGCACCCATGCTTGTCTCATCACTCTTCCCATAATGATTTCATGTGGACTTAGGCCTGTCTTGCGATCAGGAATACTTCTGAGTCCCATCAGGACCAAAGGTAGGGCCTTCACCCATGTCAGTTTAGTTGCATCACACAGTTTTGCTAGTCTGTTTTTGATAGTTCCATTTATTTGTTCCACTACTCCAGAAGCCTCTGGACGGTAGGCACAGTGAAGCTTTTGGGAAATTCCAAAGGCCTTACAGAGTTCGTCGATCACTGCATTCTGAAAATGTGAGCCTTGATCTGATTCAATAGTGACTGGAACCCCGAACCTAGGTATCAGTTCTTTTAATAAACACTTAGCTACTGTTTTTGCGTCATTTTGGGGAGTAGGGAAAGCTTCCACCCATTTTGAAAATAAACAGACCATGACAAGGACATATCGCTTTCCTTCACACCGGGGCATGGTGATGAAATCAACCTGTATCCTTACAAAGGGACCCCCAGACCTCCCAATTTTCCCCAGTTCCACCACAGTCCTCTTCCCTGGGTTCATCTTTTGACATGACAGGCACCTCTGGCAGAGGGACTCTGCTACTTTCCTGAACTTTTTACTGTACCAAGTCTGTTGGAACACTAGAATCATGGCGTCCCTACCAATGTGTGATCCTTCATGTATCAACCTCGCCATTGTGCTATGTAAGTGTCTAGGCAATACAGGCATACCAGTTGGACCTAAGATGACACCATCCACACGTCTTGGTCTACACCCATCGTCCTTCCACTTCTCTCTTTCTTGCCAAGGTGCCGCCTGCTGCCACTCTTTCACTTCATCCCATGTAGGCACTTCCTCAAACACCTGAAGTTGGCAGCTGGTTCCTGGCCCCCCTCGTTTCGGATTTACGATATACCGATCTCTAGCGCACCATTGGGCCACTCGATCAGCATAATCGTTTCCCAGTGATACCTTGTCCATGCTCTTCTTATGAGCAGCACATTTTACCACTGCCAGTTCCTTTGGTAACTGGATTGCCTCTAAAAGGTCTTGGACAACTTTTCCATTTCGAATAGGGGTACCTGATGAAGTCAGGAACTCCCTCTGTAGCCACAACTGGCCAAAGTCATGCACAACCCCATAACAGTACTGACTGTCAGTATACACTGTTATGCGTATGTTCTTCCCAATTTGGCAAGCTTTTATCATAGCAATCAATTCGGCTACTTGTGCAGACTTGATGTGATATAGATAACCTGCTTCCTCAATTTTCTCTAGGGACACTACTGCATAGGCAGCACTCAGGCCTCCTTGTTCATGCCTTAGACATGAACCATCTACAAATAGTTCTTTATCATGCACAGGCAATGGCGTTTCCTTTATGTCTGGGCGTGGCTTGGTATTGAATTCTGTTAGATCAATACAATCATGTTCATCATCCACCCCCCCTTCCATATCCTTTGGGTCGGGGAGTAAGGTGGCTGGGTTCAGAATACTGCACCTAACAATGTTTACATTTGCAGCACCCACAAGAATCCTCTCATATTTAGTCAGCCGACTAGGGGTGAGATACTGAGTTTTTGTTCTGGTCAACAAAATTACCACTCCATGCGGAACATACACAGTTACCGGATGTCCCATGACAATTGACTCACTCTGTTCTAAACTGGCACAGGTAGCAGCTACTGCTTTCAGACAACCTGGTAATCCAGCAGCCACTGGATCTAAGGTGGCAGAGAAATATGCCACAGGCCTTCTCGTTGTGCCATGTTCTTGAGTTAGGACTGACAATGCGCAATTATCGCGAGTGTCACAGAATAGGGCAAACTCTTTGGAATAGTCTGGCATCCCCAATGCAGGAGCAGTACACAGACAATCTCGTAGTTTGGTGAAGGCTGTTAAGCTTTCATCATCCCATTCTACAATCTCGGGTGTTCCTCTCTTAGTCATTTTTATCAAGGGCCTGGCTAGGACTGCAAATCCCAGAATCCACTGCCTGCAGTATCCTATCACACCCAGGAACATTCTTATTTCTTTCTGAGTACGGGGCAACTGCATCTTTTGAATTATTTTCACTCTTTCCGATGTCACTTTTCTGACACCTTTTTCTATCTGGTGCCCCAGATATTTCACCGATTTTGCACAAAACTGTAACTTGTCAGGGGACACTTTATGTCCCTTTTCACACAGGTGATTCAGCAGGGCAATGGTGTCAATCACACAATCCTTATGACTTTTAGACGCCACCAAGAGGTCGTCTATATATTGCACTAAGACAGAGTTCCCAGGTAGGACTAAAGTTTCCAAACATTTTTTCAAGATCTGGTTAAAGATAGAGGGGCTCTCTGTATACCCTTGAGGGACCCGGTTCCAGCAATACACGTGACCTTCGAAGGCAAATGAGAAAAGAAATTTGCTATCTGGATGCAAGGGAATGGAAAAGAATGCATGACATAAGTCTATCACGGTGAACCATTCAGCATCCCAGGGAATCTGATACAGAATCACTGCTGGATTCGGGACAATAGGGCAACAGGGAACTACTATTTTGTTGACTTTTCGTAGATCCTGTACTACTCTGTACTTGCCACTAGGCTTCTTAATACCCATAATCGGAGAGTTACATGGGCTACTCATCACCTCCTGTATGATGTTTCCTTCTAACAATTTCTGTATTTCCACAGCAACACCAACTTTCACTTCTGCATTCATCCTGTAGGGTTTAGTATTGGGGTATACTGCATTGTCCTTTATTGCTATCTGTATGGGGTCCACATTTTTCATTAACCCTACATCTTTCCCAGTAAAGTCCCATACCTCTGGCTTTACTGCTTCTTGGAGTTCTTTGGGCAAATCCTGCATAGTCATTCGTTTAATTTCCGAGTCAGGTCTGACTAACATTAATTTATAAATGCCGTCTTCATCTGGGGTCTGAATTTCCACACCCTTTGGTGTGCAAAAGATGGTACAGTTCATTTTGCACAGCAAATCACGTCCCAGTAAGTTTACCGGACTGGTGTCACAAACGACAAATCTATGCATTTCCTTAAAGTTTCCAATTGAAATCTCCATGGGCTTGGTAACAGGAGTACTAATCAATTGATTAGATACACCCACTACTTGGATGGCTTCTCCCGAGAGGGGTAGGTTTGGAACGTCCACTGTTCTCACAGTAGAACGGGTAGCGCCAGTGTCCAACAGAAAGGTGACATCGTTTCCGTCGACCTTTCCTTCAATGTATGGTCCGGACTGGTCTACCGGCAAGGAGGCGCCAAGTACGCACTCCTCGTCCTCCCCTCTCAGGCCCCGTCAGTACTGGTCATCACAAAGGAAGGTATCATTTAGAAGATACTGCGAAGTTGCTGCATTTCTGTTCTCATTGCTTTCCCAGACTTCTATCTCATCTCCCTCTGCCTGTTTTCCCCTGTATACTTGCTTTGGTGCTCGGGGCACCTGAACTGTTTTTACCTGTGGTTGAGTCTTTCTTGGTCTCTCTTTCTGCGTCTGTGGAGTTAAATCAGGAGTTTTGGGGTTATCTTCGGGCAAGTAAGGACACTCGTTGCGCCAGTGTCCAATTTCGCCGCACTGATGGCAGGGAAATTTTTTCATAGCCTCCTCCCTGCTCATTTTGGGCCGGGGCTTGCCTCCTCCCCTTCCCCCAGGGCCTTCGTTCTTTGTATTTTTGACCATGTTACTCAACTGCTTTTCCTGCTGTTCTGCGAGCTTCACCTGAGCCCACATCACTTTTTCCTTGAGAGCCTTTTTCTTTTCTGCCATCTCGTTCTCGCAGTACTTTGCGTACCGCAGGACCTCGTCTACCTTTTTGGAGTGCCAACAGATTTTGTTATCTTTTATCCACTGACAAATTTCAGGTCTTAAACCGTTTACAAACCTGTAAATGAAGTGCGTCATGTCCTTCATCTCGATGTTATCTATACCACTGTATGTTTTAAACACCTGCAACAGCCTTTCATAATAGGAGTGCACTGTCTCCTCTCTTTCCTGCGTTGTTCTATCTATCCTGGTCCAATCAGTTTCCTTAGCTGGCACCTTTAGTTTCAAGTGCTGAATTACTTGTTCATACTTTCTCATGACTTCCTTCGAAGGTTCCCCTGTTTCTTTAACTCTGGTATACTCTTCACTAGGCCAAGCTATGGCTATTTTACACTCGGTCCATAGATCGACTGGGACCACAATGTCAAAAACCCATCCAGGTCTTTCCACAGGCATTTCTGCACCTTTATGAACCTTTCCACTTGCCGGTACCATTCAACCGGCTTCTCGCGCAGTTTCGGGAAATCGTTAGTAAAGGACACAATATCCTGTCTGGACCATGGAACGTGCACATACCTCCCACCTGGTACTTCCCGCATGGGGCATAATGTTTCGGGTTTGTCTACTTCTCTCAGAGGGAACTCAGGGGTAGCTTGTCTTGATCGGGCCTCATCTTTCTTACGTGCCCACCTCGTTTTCCACCTTTCCACGTCTCCCCATTTTTGCAAAACTGCAAGCAACTCTTTAATCTGCAACTTCCTCCCTGACACATTCAAGTTCTCTAAATCCTTATCTGAGAACTCAGCTCGGTATGGTTTCTGCAAGGGCTTCGATCTCGATATATCTATCCCCATACTAGCTGCAGTGTCGGTCAGTTTTTCGTGGAGCACCCTAGTACTTCTGGTAAGGCTTTTACACATGAACAGCAATTCTTCTTCAGAATAGGTATTTAATCTGTCTAACCCCACATTTCCTGCCATCAATTCCTCTATTTCTACCCTCAGCTTGTAGAGGTCTAAAGGTTTCGTTTGCGGAGCCTGTTTTTCTAAATCACGACTCCAATTCTCAATCTCTTCTGGCGTTACCAAGGAAACACTCCTAGTCCCTGTTGCTGATTCTAATTTAATTTCTTTCGCATCAAAAGGATTATGCCTCTTCTGCACTCCCTTTCCGGTCTGTTTGTTTGGTAGATCCAAGAACACCACTTCGGACTCACACTCACTGGACTGATCGTCTATCAGTAGGGGCTCTTGCCTCGGCGGGGCCATTATCGGGTTCATAACCGGAGGGTTCAGACCTCCTTGATTATTCCCGTACAACGGAACCACTGGTCCGATTGTTACCGGAATAGTCAAAGCTTCAGGACTGGTATTTAACTGGGAGATCTTCTGAATTATTTCTGTCCTCTGTCTAGCTAGGGCCTCTTGCTCCCTTTCATCTAGTACTCTTCCTAATGTCCGGTCAGGTATCATCTGTGGGGTCAGGTGAGGGGTAAGACTCGGGGCGGTAGGATGCGTTTCACTTGGTCCCCCACCATAATTTGGTTTTGGGAACAAAGTTCCTGTGCCAAATGACCTACGCTCTTCCCCATATGGAGGCTGCAAAAAGGGTACTCCTGAACTTACTGGCTTTTCTTCGCTTTCATACAGAGGTCTGGGAAAAAATGTTCTTTCACGGGAATATTTTTCCTCTGAGCTCTCGGGCATTCTAGGATATATATTTCGTACTTCCGGGGGCTCGGGCTTCTCGAAATAGGGCAATACCTGGCCCCCTCCCCCCCTACATAGGGATCGCTCCTCCTCCTTAATAGATGGACGCTGGAGATTCTCTCCTGCACTGGAAGGTCGGGCTCCTTCATTATAAGGGGGCGGACTTCTCGTAAAGATGTCATCTAATAATTCATCATCTGACTCTCCAAGAGCTCCCCAATGCTTACACTTTTCTGTCCTTTTTTTCTCCCCCCGACGGGGTACATGCTGGCATCATAGGAAACAGACCCTCAACAATCATGCTCTGCCTCCACTGTTTCATCCTCTTGTCCCTAGTCTCCTGTTTCAGCCTTGGGTACCACTTGGTCAGACCTTTGTCCATCCGGGGTTTCTCCCTTTCGAAAGCCTCAATCTCCCATTCCTCTAATGCCTCATACTGCGTTAGTCTCGGTCTGGGATGCAATTCATTCATGCGGGTCCTCAAATTAAATAAAATTCTGCCATTAAAAGTACCGTCTAACGGAAAAGCCAATACTCCGTCATCTTTTGTGTACTTTACCCAATTCTCCAACCACACACAGGTGTTGTACCCTCGGTCAAACATCATGAATGAGGCAGGAGTATTTGGTGGCGGAATAGTAACGCCCTCTCTAGACTTTATCGGGTTGTCCGTTTTGAAGAAATTCTTTACCCTGCTTACAAGGGACATCTTTCTCTTAGCTCCGTACATAATATCGTATCTATTAGCTTTCCACTGATCCCTTTCAAACCCTTGGTTTCTTGGATCGGGTCTAGTCTCTGGACAATACGAGTGCCACATACGATTTCTACGCTTAATTCTGTTTACAAAATCACCTCCAATTAGAACGCGTCTTGTAATTCCATGCAACCAATGAGGTGCGCGCGTTCAAATAATTTCGGCCAATGGGTGCGCGGCCCCTTCGTGAGACTGTCCTCACTCCTCGGCGCTTCACCCCTCCTTTACAATTTCAGCCCCGCTACCCGCCCGCTGCTTCTACCAATCCCAGCGCGGCACGGAGTGACGTCAGAGACGCTTCGCGGCTGACTCCCTCCCTTCACAAGGTAACGGAAACTTTCTTTCTTTCTAAAGTGCTCAGTGCTTGGTTATTTTACAACAAATACATATTCGCCACAGTGCTCAAGTGTCTAGACAGAACAGATTTCTTTTACTGCAAGTAAACTACTTCCATTTACTTTTCACACGCTGCGGGTAGATCCCTTCCGCCTACCCTTCACTCTAGCATTGGTGAACCTGTTATTCCCCTAAACTCATCCACTTCTTTCCGGGATATATCTGAGTCTAAGGTTTCCCAGCGGACCCCTTTGCTTTCACCCAAGCTCCGAGGAACCTGCTACTCTTCCGATGTGACCCTTACTAGGTTACGCCACTATGGGAATTTTGCCAATGAACCTCGTTACTGACATTTATTCACACTTGTATTCAGAAAACCCTAGTTAGTGCTTCCCGGTTATCCTAACCTGCACCTAACTTTCCTTAAGCCTGTGACCTCAGGACAATAGATTCTATTCACCACTTGCCCTTTCAATTCCCCGGGGAGTTCGGACAACAAGAAACAATACGGTTTACAAATACATGGATTAATACATATAACAATATAAGAACAAGAATAATAATGAAAAACCAGTTCATTGATTTCAGCAGCGTATTCACAAGAGAGTGATCAGTCCCCTCGGAACAGCCGCTCTTATAGCAGCATTAATGTACTAGCAGCTTCCGACTTAACTAGTCTAACTAATCCTGCCTAACCTTTAGCTAGTCCCTAACCATCCTCTGATCTACCAGAAAACTGATAGAGCGCGCGAGGTCACCCAGCCAATGATTTCGCCGTTTCCGGCTTCAGGGCCCATATACTTTCAATTCACACTATTCATTGACCAGGCGACTTCACGGGCTGCTACCAATTGTGTGTGTTCCCTACTGTTATTACTCAGTGTACCCGACTTACCATCCCCCGACACGGGTACCTATGACTTCAATGGATCAGGGGCCTAGCTGTAAAAGGAAAGGCAGCAAATGCAATTTCAAAATGACATTCAATACTGTTGTAAATGACCACGGACAACTGGAAGTTCTAAAATGTTTATCTAAAGTTCGTTTTCTGAAAGCATGAGATTTACAAGAATAAGGCAATCGATAATCAAGATAATGAAAAGTACATAACTATAGAGAAATAAAGTCAGGGTAATCATTAAAATGCAATTATGAGATGCAAAGGAAATATACTATGCATTCAAGGCAGGAATTCTTTAGAAAATCTAAGTAAGGTCGTTCTAGACCATATCAGAAAATGACAAACTGCAATGCAAAATATGATCTCTAAAAGGTAGGGTAACATGAGAACATATCAAGAAAAATTATGCAAAATGACTTTACGTTTCAATAGTTTGCGGCAAAAGCATGGAAAAATCAACGTATGCAAGATGTCTCTTTATTTGAGCAAAAGACAGAAATATAGAAAGGCGCAAGTTTTAAGGAACTTAGAGCAGTATTTACCTAGACTGGTGTGGAAACCAAACCCTGGCCACGGGTCAGTTAAGGACAGGAAACCCTCAAGGAAGGATACCCCTCAAAGGACAGCAGGTGCAGAATGGACACCCCGGACAGGACAGGATACCCTCAGATTAGGAATCAGGACAGGACCTCAGGACAGGACAGCAAACCCTCAGGACAGGACCGCTCAGGACAGGACCACACCCGCAGTTTGGAAGCAACGCCTGCGTTCCACCCTCTCTGCAGCTATCGATCAAGACCCCGATTGGGTCAGCGAACTCCCAGCAAAGTGCTTCGCCAGCACTTTAAGGTTCAGTAAAACCTTAGTCTATGGTCAATTTCGGACAGAGTGCTCCGCAGCGCTCTGTATCTTCAGTCACCTATTGAGTACGATGGGTCAGTGACAGGTCAGCTAAACCAGACAAGTCGGACAATTCCCTAGGTGAACCCAGGGTAGATATACTCTTTGGGTCAGTGTACCACCCCCCAAATGTTGCAAAGTGTCAGAATCCCCAATTTCGATTGGTCCTAAGGTAGGCTTTGGGTAACACACCAATCATATCAGTCTATTTAGATGCTACATTTACATATTTGGGTACCGCCTAGCGAGATTGGGGTTCCCATGAGAAACCGTGCAGAAATACGAGTGACAAATTAACAATGTAACACATGAGGAGCAACATTCTCCATTCTCATAGCGCAGAGGTGGCTTTCTCAGGCGCATCTTGACTGTGGCTGCCAGCTGGCTGAGTTCCACTGTCCAAAGTGGCCACCTTTCAGTGCTCCCTGGTCATGCGCAGAAGAGACCGTCAATATGGCTCCCAATCAGTTCGGACCCCCATTCCCCGCGGTACATGAAAAGTAAGCGAGAACAAATTAATACACAAACATAACGTTCTGAAATCACATCACAGGGTTGTACTTTCAACTTATCATCATAAAATATACTTATGCAGTCTAAATGTTAGCTACATAGAAACGGTGACAAGAGCAGTGGCACGAGCAGTACCACATTATGGGTCAAGCTATGTATTACGCATGCGCATAATTTTCCCTCCAATTCTGCAGACGCGTCAGGACACGTGAGTGTGGCTGACGCATGCGCAGTAACTAAATACAAGCGGCAGACATTTTAAATGACTCGAGTAAATTATTTTAGTAAAACACATAGGCAAGCTTCTTAATCCTTATTTAAACTAAATATAAACGTTAGTAAGACGTACACTTATTACCTTGTTACACATAAACGAGGTTCATGACTTCTGCAAGGTCGCAAAATATGCGAAGCTTTGCTTCATCAACCCCTAGAAACATATTATAGTTGGTTCTATGTGTATTTGATTTTTTTTTTAAACCAGTCAGAAGAAAGTGGTTCTGGTAACTATTTATTTGTCAGACTGATTTTGACTATTTTTTCACCAAAATGGCTGTTATCAGTCTGATCAATTCAAAGATGCCAATGCAATTCTTGCTGAAAAGCATTTCATGTCAGGTTGGCTTTTCATTGTTTTGTTTTCCAATTTATTCCTTCTTTAAACCCATCCTTTTATTCCCATTTTTGTTTGCTTTTCTCTCTCTTTTTAATGTGTGGTTGCCACCTTAGCCCCTGACTGTGCCCTTCTTTGCCCCTTCCTACGTGCATTCTGTTTGCGATTTTTGACTCTTCATAAGGGTGGCGCTTCTTTGTATTTAAGTCCTCCTCCTTCCTTCCTCCCTCCATACTTTATATTTATTGATTTTTCTTTTTGCAGGAAACTGCCGCTAAAACGGAGATAATGGGCTTGATATTAAGTCCTTGTGAATTCCCATAGCTGCCCAGGTTCTGGTGTTAACCTGGGCTGCTATGAGAATTCACAAGGACATATTATCAAGCCCATTATCGTTGTTTTAGCTGCAGTTTCCTGCCGCTAAAGCGGCGATAATTTTATTGTTGTTCTTGATTATATCCCCCTTTGAGTTTTCGTGGAAACTGTAATTTATCATTATCATCTTTACCCAAAATGAAGTTTTATCAACCTGAAGTTGTCAGGCTGGCTTTATTCATTTTGGGACCCTGTAATAATGACTTCACCTCACACCTAAATCCCACCACACCTAGCATTGTGCCAACTTTTTAGGGCGACTTTCAATGTTTGGCATACTGTCTCCCTTAATCATCCGACATCATTAGGGGTGTGGCTATTAATGGTAGAGCAGGAACAGAGGCACCCAGGTCCATGGGTCTGTAGGGCTTACTGAACCCTGCTTATTCCTGTATTTAACTACCCAGATAGCAGTCAGAAGAGGTATTTACCTTGTTTGCCCCAGAGCCCATGTCACTTGGTACACCACTGAAAATCATTCTTGTCACCCTGCCTCCCTCAAGCCATAAACATTGACTACATGCCAAGGGTACTGCCTCCTTCATCCCTCTAAAAAACACCCATACCTGAACATGTCTCCCATTGATGCTCCAAAATATACACCGGACCCACTCTGCCTCTCAATCCACAGAATGATTCCCCACCTGGTATCATGCACCAAAGATCCCGGTGGCCGGCTTATATTCCTAACAGGAATGGCACACAAAAGTACACCCACTCATGCATATTCCAGCCACCCAACCGCAGAAAGTGTTGAGTGCTGTTTCAAAGTGAATGCTTTTATCTGAGTTGCAAGTTGGAAGTGGAGCTTCTTCTAGTGTGCTGTGGGCTGGTCGATAATGGGTCTATCTGGTGAAAACAAGCACCTCCTAGTGATAAAGACACTACCCCTTCCTTACAATTCCTTTGCCTCTTTCCTTTCCATCACATCTCTAATATCTCCCCTCTATGACTACACTTAATATGCATATGTATTCTCCTCCTACCACACATCCCATCTGCTCTTCCTACACCTGTCACATCTTACTCACACTTCCCATCGTATTTCTCTCCCTGAATCACTTCACTCCTCCTTTCACCTTTCCCATGCACTTTGTTTCCTCAGCTGTAGCTCCCTTTCTCTTGTATTCACCTTTCCCCTTCTTCGCTGCCATTCTCCCCTCTTAGACCTATATTTCTCTTCTATGTGCCATAACTCTTACCTATACAAAACATCTACCTGCTGTTGCACCTATACGCAGATTCCTCCTACCTTGCTCTCGATTGAGTCCTCGATATAACAGTCAGTGCAAGCTTAACCTTGCCTCAGCCGCAAGTGGCACCTTAAGCTGTCATAGTTATGTGTTGTGATAGCTGAGTATTTTCCCGACAAATTTACCACTTAGTAATATAGAAACGTACTTTAAAGCTAACATAGAAAATGAGTGTCAACGTCGAGGTTAGAAAAATGTGCCTTTATTAACCATGCAAAAAGTGAAAATGCTGCTTATTTCTGCAGAAAGCTTTAATTTCTGTTGCTCCCTCTCAGCTATAGTCCTCAATATTTCCTTGATTCTTCTCTACCACTTTAAGAAAACAAAGGCCTTTTTGAAAATAACGATTTAAAGTTATAACTGTACTGTACAATTTGACATCTTCACTAAATGTGCTTTTTTCCTGCAAAATGTATTCTTTTCTTCCTCACGCCATATGACGTCATTGTATTTTAGAATTGTTTTCTCTGCCACATGCTTATAATGAACAAGTATATTAATGAAAGAAATACTTGCTGTAGTTTAGATGTCGTGCTCTAACCAGGACATACCAGATGTTAATGGTTCATTTGATAGAGTAGCTCCTTGTTACACGATGGGACACCAAGCAGCTAATAGAGTTGGTTTGCAAAAGGTTCTCACGAGAACATTCCTAGATGTATCTTTTTGTATTACCTTTCAGCCACATCTGAATGAATTCATATCGACATTGACGTTTACCGTGGGAATTGAAGACGGAGGCGACGGACCATTGGAAGATCTTTCCTAATTGGTTGAAGATTAAATATTCACCTCTTTTTGCAACATGATTTGCATATTCTATATGGTATGTTTTCTTAGCTAGCGAGCTAAGACATTCTATGCACCCCTACCCTATTTTGTCCCACAGAACTTTATTGTGCATGTCGAATTGCCATAAGCTACTGCTAACGGTGACTTCTTAGAGTTTCCTAACGTTTAGTGAGGAAACTTTCTATCTTTATGCTGATCACATCTACTGCTGTGATTCTTTTCTCCTACCTGTTTTAATGGTTACTACTACAGCTATTTAGCGAACTCAGCAGAGTGCCCAGAACTACGCTTTATGAGGAGTTCAACCTTTCTTAATTATAAGTCCCAAATGTACTTACTCTTTTCCAAAAGAACTCTTTATGTGTTGTTGTTATGATAGGTTAGGTACTTTAGATTAGTATAGAGACTACGGGCCAGATGTAGGTGAGGGACATTTACCGATTCGAAAATACCGAATTTTACCGATTCAGTATTTTCGAATCGGTAAATGCTATGTAGCTAAATATTCGGTACAAATTACCAAATCGTTAAGATTCGGTGTTTACCGAATCGGTATTTACCGATTCGGTAATTGCCATTCATTCCTATGGGCCTCCAGGCCCATAGGAATGAATGGCAATTACCGAAGCGGTAAATACCGATTCGGTAAAAGGGGGAAAACATTGAAGGGTGGCAGGGTGTCCCTTTGACACCCTGTTTCACCCTTCATTTGTGTATGGGTGCACATGTGGCACACATACATGGCCTAAGGGCATGTATGTCTGCAACATGGCACTGAAGTAATTTGCTTAAAAATGCTTTTTTGTGGGTTTTCGTTATTTACCACCAACTTGTAGTTGGTGGTAAATAACGAATCCTAACAAGGGATGAGCACTCATTTAAGTGCTCCCTACATTAGGAATTCGGTAATTTACCAAATCGGTATTTAAGAATTCGGTAATTTACCGATTCTTTAAATTACTGATTCGGTAAATTACCGAAGCCTTAGTTTGGACCCCTACATCAGAAAAGCCTATTACCGGTCGGTAACGGCCGAAATTCATTCATTTCGTCCGTTACCGACCGGTAATAGGTTTCCTACATCTGGCCCTACATTCTGAATGGAACACACTGTTATTTTCTATGCTTAATCTAACTAAACTTTTCGAATACTTCTATAGATGGAATTATTTGAAATAATCTGAATAAAAAGAACAACAATATTGACAAATCTCTTAAAGAGAAGATAAACTTTTGAAACATTGCCAAACCTCTTTTTATTGACTGAACATGAAATGTTAAAAATTATGTCTATTTTCTGTGATGCTCCATTCTAATACGTTGGCAAAAATGTATTGACTAGTAAAGGCGTGGAAAATTGGAGGTTCACTAAATTAGTTTTAAAGTGATGCTACTTGTGAAAGTTTTATGAGATTTCTGTACTTGCAGTGTCTAACAGCACTTTAGATTCTAGTACTTCAGTTTAACACTTGCCACGTTAAATATAGGTCAGTAAGCCACAGCATGCAAAGTACAGCTGGCTAAAATAAAACAGAAATGACATGGTGGTACACACGAGACCTAGGGTAAAGGGTCCAGTGACTCACCAAACAACCCTGTGGAGTCTCCCACCTCCAATTGGTCAGTTACCATGTGGATCCTGCGGCTTGTGCCCCTGTACAAAGAAAACTAAAGAATTGGACCTGGGCATGAGAACACTGTGGAGGCAAAAATGTTTAACCAACTGTAACACAGCAAATGTGGTGAATGTGATCAAGTGTCCATGTTGGCTGTTGTATATTGAGATGACAACTCACAAGGTGTGTGTATGCATCTCTGAACACTGCAGCACAATCAGGTGCAAGAGGTACACCACCAAGCTGACTGTCCACTATATCGAGAAGGTCCTAGGAAAACTGTCACAAAACCATTCGTACATGAGAAACACCCATTTCCTCTTTGAGGAAAGATGGGTACATAGGCTTATTACAGACTGCCTTGGACTCAATAATTATATCCTGTGGGGAAGCCTATTGGCAGGATGAGAAGAAAGCTCTCACTCAGATTAGTGACAACGACCTTAGTATGTAGAACAAGGTACCAACAGCCTACTTTTCTAGGGGACTCATTTAGTATCATATAGGGTCACAAAATCAGTGGATAAAGGTTGCCACACAATGTGGAGACGAACACACACGTATGGAAATATATTATTGTCCTATGAACAGCTTGTGGACACAGGAATATGTAAAAATACAGTAATAAGATCTGATATCTCTTAACTACTGCTCTTACAATCACACGTCACCGTAGGCCTATATCACATGGGTGTGTTCAAGTCAAACACCATTTTACACCGCAAAGTAAATGATAGGTGTACTTCTTACTGATGTGCATGATTGACTATTGAACGAACCTTAGCCTCTTTCAGTTTGAACTGATGATAGTGGGTGAGCCACACTATGAGAAACAGACATAAAACTATGATAAATGCAGTGAACAAAACACACACGGATGCTTCAGGTGTTTTCTAACATTTGCGTGGACAGACTGGGTATGTGACAACCTCTGTAATCATTCCCCCTATGGGCAAACATAATAATCCCTTTGATGCCAGTTGAAGTAGTGCATACCTGAGATCTGTATTTTTACTCAAGCATATTGAGCCTTACTCCAGAAGTAACATGAACTAATACAATGATAAATAAAATAAAATTTGTTAGCTTGGTTATTTATCGTTGTTAGTGGTTTTTGGATGAGTTCTTGTATCCACAGACTACCTGTCCCAGGCTGATATCACTACCCGACCAGAACAAGGAACTATATCCTCCAGACTCCCTTGTTCACATGTCGTTATGATCCGAGACGTTGGTGTTCACATGTAGGCAACGCCCTGACGTATATGCCTGGATGTCATCATCCAGAAAGCTTTTCAACCCCTCCGCTCCGGAAATGCGGTAACCCAGCAGCAAGGAGCGGAGAGTATTTGGTGGCTACGAGTGGTGTGCCTTCTGACAAAGTAAGTATTACTGGGCGGGTTACGGGTCTTTAGTTTGGTCTCTCCATGGTGACTATAAGACCCATGGTTACCACGGAAGAGGTAGTGGATAACTTTGCAGAGAACTGGTTGCACATTGCTTACCGCCAGATTGGGCCACCAGACTGTTTCAGAAAAAAAGAACTCGTTATACCTGTCTTGATTTAATGCATTGCATCTGTTAGCTATGGTTAACCTTCAATACAAGCAAGAAGGGGGTTTTGTATCTTTGGCATAGTAAACCCTAATGACATGCCAAAAATAAGACTCTACAATATATATAAATACATGAAACTAGTGTTCAACTGTGTTATATATGAAAATACCAGAACATACTATACACATTTTAGTTCTGGATGTATGTATGTTTTAAGAGATTCCGTCATCATCTTCTGGGGAGAGACTCCTCCCAGCTGCACTATTTTCATTTGTTTATGTTTTCCTTCCCTGTTTGGGTATCCCTGCCATCATTAGTGTGTGACTACGAAGGACACCACCCCTCCATTGACCGATTCTCTGGTATTTCCTAAAGCATAGGGTAAGGAGTATATCTTTACAACTATGATTAATTATCAAATACAGTTGACATTTTATGGCCTGTTTTACATCAACAATTGCTTTGCTTGATATGGTTAACAACGGCTATATGAAAGAGTGGAGTCTTGCATACAATTGATGTAATGACGCCCCCTCCTTATACATGGGGGGTCCTACTGTAGAACTACCTGACTCACGAACTACTGTTTTCCTTGACTAGCTGCACGTGTTGGGTGGGGTGTTATTCAATCATAGGGTGCCTTAGTAAATATTCATGCAGTTCACTAGATAATGTTTTCTGGCATCTATGTGATAAGTAAAATATGTAGGCAAACTTTCCGTCTCTCTTGTCTCTTTTTTGTGACTTCCCTGGATGCAGGTGAATGACAAAATATGGATATTAGTATCCCACGTAGGATTCACTTGGGTTAATATGTAGATGTACTTTTTCACAACAGCATGTAGAACATCGGTGGACACCTGTTACTATTTAGATAGGGATCCAATAGCCCTGACGAATGCGCCAGACCTTGTAGGCTAATCCAAATGGGCAGAAAGATTTTGGTAATTTTTTAGATGGACGAGAGTCATCACTCTCTAAGGTTTCCATCACTTGATTTGATTTTAGTGTACCTATGGTCCTCACTAATAAAGGGGAAAACCGAGGAACCTGAAGGTATCTTTAATTGAACTAAATCCCAACCTTGTCCTGCAAGTTTTATGTAAGAACTCCCTCCTACCATCAAGTCTTTGTGGAGGTTGAGCCTGCCCTGGTAGTACCATCTTACCAGGGTGGGAAGGGATCCCAATGAATTATTATTATTTTTTTCTTTATTTCTTTTTGTTCTCATTGTGCAATAAGTTGGAGTATGAGATATTGGGGCCCTTGGCTTCTCTATTCCGACTTAGGTCAGCCCCTCGTGGAAACGTGTGGGTTGGGGGAGATCTTTCCTTTCTGACTGACAGAGCCTCCTTACTTCCGCTTCCAATGTGTACCTTTCGTGGAGGGGAGCTAACCATTTTGGCTACTTGTACAAGCCTTTGCTTGTTGGTTATTGCTATTGCATAATCATTGGACATCCAAAGACCATTTATCATTTCTCATATATTCAGAATATCTCTGTTCCCAGATATCCCAAAAGCTATACCTCTTGCTTTGCCTCCTGCTTCGGTCTAACTTATTTACCCTCTGGATCGATGCCAGCCATTCCCACTGAGTGGGAGGGTTGGGCATTATCCATTTAATATCGATTTCCCTTCTGGCCAGTATAATTAACAGGAAAATGAGTTTTTTAGTATTTTACTTAATTTGAGATGATCTTCGATATGGTGTTGGATCCCAAATATAACGAGATCTGTGCCTACCTCTAAGATCCAAGAAAACCTTACCGACTTCATTCCAAAATTTCTCAAGCTGGGGTCAGTACCGAAACATATGTACATCGTCCGCCCTCTCTTGTACACATTTTGGGCAGCTTTTCACATTCTGTTTCCTTAGCTTAGACAACCTCTTTGGTGACCAGTATGCTCTATGTATGGTAAACAAATGGTTTTTTTTCTTAAAGAGGCAGATTTTACAATGTATTCAACACACAAAAGGCCCTCGGGTCTGGGGTCGCACAGGTGGTAACAACTATGCTGAAAAGAGGGGGAGTCCCTTTTAACGACGGTTTCCCTCGCACACCAGAGGTGTCATGCTTCATCATAGGGAATCCTCCTGGCATAACAAACCTAGTCGTGAATGGGGCTACAACCCTCTCGCTGCAAGGGAGGAGCTCAGGGATGTTTTAGGTAAGTGGGGTATTCATAAAAACCAATGTAAGAGTGGTGTGCGGTGGAGGGGGTCCACTGCTAACTAGACAGTGATTAAAACTTGGTACGAGGTTAGCCAGACAAAGTATATTAATTCTACCTGGTGCTAGGATTAAAAACAAATAGCGGATTGTGTGACTTCCAACATTAGAGGCATTTGCACTAGAAAGTGATCGACATGTTTCAGCATGTTGACCTCCACAAGTATCATGGCTTACATCAGGATCTCTTAATATAGCTACTGCTGGGTGTGAGTAAACAATTATCATGTGATAAGGAGGGAAAAGGTCAGTGTGTATATGACTAACACTCGACCAGTGAACCGGCAGTTCTGTAGATTCACTGATAGAACCTGCATAAGTCAGGTACTGTACCACATCTGTCCCTGGCTAGTAGCTTAGGTACACACCCATCTAACCACTTAGCTGAAGCAGGGAGTCAGAGGCAGCAGTCTATTAGAGTATTTTTCTCTATAAATTGGCCCCATATGGTTACACCTTCTTTCCTCAACAGGATGGCAAGCCTATCCTTCAGGCATTCAGGAGTTCGTGGGGACTCCCATATTGGGGCAAATTCACTACAATAAGGTATTTTTTAAAGTTCTTCTTATTTGATACCATAATCTGGAAGATGACCATAAGATTTTCAGTTTTACCTTTTTAAAGTACTTTCGATGCCCCAATTTATACAAAAAATAACTGCTTTTGACATTAACCATTGCTTGTAATTATGTGGGGTAGGTATCGAATTCATTTAACAACACCCTCATACTCTCACATTGAAATGTTCTACAATACTGTAATATATCTGGGCTTGCTAACCCTCCTTTCTCCTTTCTCTTTCTCAATTTCCTCAAAGCTATCCTTGTCCCCTTCGCTGTCCATATAAATCTGCTCAGCTCCCCATGCAACTTTTTTATCCACTCCTTTTTTAATTCCAGTGGTATTGAGCTAACTACATATGAACATTTAGGTAAGATTGTCATTTTCAATATATTTGAATGCCTCATAAAAGTTGATAAGAGGACCACCCAGACCTTAAGGAGTTTCCTGACCTCCAGTATTTTGTTTCGAGCTGGAGCAGGTGAGTATGTATGACTTGTTGGAGGCTCACCCTGACAACCGCGACAAATGAAGGTAAGGGGTACCGGCGCCAGGGACTACCATGCATAGGGTATTGAATCTGAAACAAACACCTTTACTTAATCGGTAAACTGTCCTTGACGCGGTCGGGTCTTTGGAGGCGTGTTTATTGTAACTATGACATCGGGGATGCTCAGTTGAGCCTCCGGGATCTCGATGCGTTGTACATTGTTTCTCCAGGCACACTGGTCCCGTTTGGGCAATTTAAACATTGGTTGTGTTGGTGGTTTAGGGTCACGTTCACAGGCAACATCCTACCTGACCAGGACCTTTTGCTCTTAATAGTCTATTGCACCAGGGCCATTTTGTTAGCAACAGACCAGTATAAATATGACCAAAACTTTTCATGGTGATTTGTGTCTCTTTCGAATTTAGAGACACTACATTCAGTGTCGTAACACTTCGCTGCTACTGATGAGGCACAACTAGATATCTTGAATGGGTGAGTTTACAATCACTCACCTCTTCGTTCAATTACTACGTTTGAGCATGTGTGCACAGGGGTTGCATACAGAGTCACTTACAGAGCTATAATGTATTGCATGATAGCATTGTGTTTTTTAAAATGTTGTATTTGATAATGTGAACAAAGTACACATCCAGTAATCATCATTATGATTGATCTCACTTGGGAATTTTCCCACCACCTTGTTTTTATTCTCTTTCGGTACTCTAGTTTGGCTGCCTTCTCTTCTGGTAACTGACCCTTGGGAACAGTAAGTGGTAGGTAGCGTTGCACCTTGCCACCCATTGTAGATAGTTTTTATCATTCACTCGGTCCTGAAGAATCGCCATTGATCACTTGTTGACAAACCTGAGGCGAGAAACATGTTGACCATCTGAGGGATGAGAGCAATCTTTGTCACATTATAACAAAACAGTCGCCCTCCCTTTCCCCTTTTTACCAGGTTGGGACCCAGACAGAATAAAGGTTACCACAGAGGACTCCCTCACCTGTTTTAAACATTCACTTTTCACATCTATACTTACATAGGTCCCTCACACCCATGGCATCTATACGGCAAGGAACAGAAGATCTCCGATAAAGAGCCCCTTTATGGGTGCCCGTCGGGCATTGCTGCGCCGGCCCAACGAGGAACAGGCCCATATGATGAAGCATGAAACCTAGCTTGCTTGGTGTGTGATGGCCCTAGTTCCGACAGGAGGAATTCCCCACCTCCTCACTACCTAGAGTACATGTACAGGGTGGTTAATATACCACCGAGGAACTCCATACCCATCTCTTTTTGACTTACCTAAGGGCTTGTAAATTGGACCTTTATAAGCCCTATCCGTCCCTTCTCTTGTTGACATCCCCCGAAGATTTCCCCCAGATCATATTTCCCTAATATTGTGTTCAGAAATTGGCGTGTAACTCTATCGAATGCTTTGGCTACGTCGAAGGTGATGAGTGAGAGGGGGAGATTCTTGTGCATTGCTACATCAATCCACCGATCAATTCATGCATCAGCTCTTGGAACTGTCTCCCTCTGATAAAGCCTTTCTGGTTTATATGTATTAAATGGCCGTCTACCTGTCCCAATCTTGTGGCCATGATTTGTGTGTGAATCTTGAAGTCACTATTCGAACGTGATATGGGTCCGTACGAGTCGCATTTTTCTGGATCTTTCCCAGGTTTCAGCAATATACTAATAATCTCTTTATTCCATGAGTCTGGGAGATCCTGTCTTGCTAGGAAAATGTTGTTTAATAGCTCCCATAGAGGGGAGACCAAGAGTTGCCATAATGTGGCATATACCTCGTTTGAGAGTGAATCAGGGCCTGCGGCCTCACCATTTTTTAGATTTCTGATTGTCTCGGCCAGCTCACCCATTGTGATTTCTCCATTGAGATCATTCCTTTGTTCCTGTGTCAGGGCTGGGAGAGCTATCTTCTCTAAATAACTGTTAACTTGGCCCATTCGTTGAGGCTATGTCCACAGTATAGAGATCTTCAAAGAAGTTCACGAAGGCTTTCTCAATCACAGAATCTTCTGACGTGGGTGCAAGTTCGTTCTCAACCTGAATGCTTATTATCTTGTTCTGTGTTTAATCCATTTTGGTTTTCCAAGCAAGCATCTTACCACAGCCCTCCCCATATTTATAGTGGGACACTCTACTTGCTTCCCATTTGCATTTTATTATGGCCTTTAAGGTGTCTGATAAAGCCTCTTTCTTTACTTTCCTTTCCTCCTCCAACATAGCTATTCCTTGTGAGTTCACCCCTGTCCCTATTTCCGTTTCTAAAGTTTTTATTTCTTTTTCTAGTTGACTGATTTTGCTCTCTGTATTCTTGTGTTTGTTTGCTGCAAGACTTAATATTTTCCCTCTAATTACCACATCATATATGCATCCCATGCCAATTGTCTGGAGGTCCCTTTCCTATTTAATAGGAAGAATTGTTCCATCTCTTTTATGAGTGCCTCAATGTTCTGTAGATCCGTAAGTGTTTTGCGATCTACTGTCCATCTTGGGGATAGTGGGGCAGTCTCTAGCTGGATTTGTAACAGCACTGCGGAGTGGTCAGACAGATGCGCTGGTAGGTGCTCCATCTTCTGTGCATTCTTAATCAAGCTCCTCTCTATAAAAAAAAGTCTATTCTGGAGGCATTCCCGTGTTTTTTATTTTGGAATGTGAAACAATGGGCTTTGTCTCCCTTCTCCTCACAGACGTCGGCTAGCCCCCAAGTACTTGATATAAAGTCTAATCCATTCCCTCATTCTAGGAAGATTAGGTGTCTTTCTTATGGGGAGTCTGTCTTTTCAAGGGTTTAAAATTCTATTGAAATCGCCTCCCATAATTGTAGGGGCTGAGATTTCTAGTAGCTGCAAACCTTCTTTAGTGGTTACATTGTGGCCAATGTACCCCACTATGGTGCATCATTTATTATGTATTCTAACTTTCACTATTGCCCATATCCCTTTTGTGTCCATGCTTCTATCCTTACTCTAAGTGATTTTTTTAAGAGAATCACCACCCCCTTGACACAGCAGTCTTGATTCGTTCACACATATATTTAGAGACTACCTGACGTGCCGTCCGGAGCAGACAGCCTCCTATAAGGAACACCAACCTTTCCCTTTTCAACTACTTTATAATGGCCTCATCATTCTAGCAGGGGCTGTAATCTATAATCCCCCGGGACAACAAGCCAACTTTAGTGCCAAATTGCTCACCCGACTCCTACCAATTTGTTTAAAATATAATAACTATTTAGTAGTCGGAGACTTTAACATGCATTACGAAAAAAAGGACACCCTAGCTGTTTCCCAAATGGAGAGTGATATGGGGATCCTAAACCTAAAACAGCGGATAGAGGCCCCCACCCATATAGCTGGCCATACGTTAGACCTACTCTTCACCAATATTGAAGCCACAGACATCTGCGAAATTACGCCATTACACTGGTCAGACCACTTCCTCATAACCTTCACACTGGGGCTACCCACCAAACCACCAAGACCCAGAGCAAACCATCAAATATCCTACCGAACTTGGAGGCTATTCAATGAATCAGACTTTGGTACACACTTCTCCGACGTCAACTTAGAACTTTCAGACGATAACACAGTATGCGTAGACGCACACACCCTCGAAAATGTGATCCATCTAACTCTAAACAATCTGGTCCCCACTCGGAAACTTAGGAAAAGGCCCCATACGGAAAAATGGTATACCCCCCAACTAAAAAGCCTCAAAAGGGAGTGCCAGAACTTGGAACACCTGTGGAGACAATCCAAAAACCAAACAAACAAACTAAATTATTTGCTCAAAATGAGGTCTTACAACCTCACCATAAAAAAGACAAAAAGAAACTATTTCTCCCAACGCATTCATGAAAACTGCAACTCGGCTAAAGAACTATTTAAAATTGTCAAAGAGCTTAATAAACCGTCCAGTACCATCCAATCTCTCACCCCATCGGTAGAGGCTTGCGAACGAATCAGTACCTTTTTCACAGAAAAAATCAGGAAAATGTACGCTACCTTCAGTCCCCAGAGCTCCCCTAGCACAACTCACACAACAAAAACTATCGGAGCTGCTCCCGATCCAGAAGCAACCCCAACCTTAGGTAATTTCGAGCCCCTGACCGAAGAAGAGGTGCTTAAAGTTATGAGCACAGTAAAATCACAGTAAAATCAGGCTCCCCATTGGACCCTTGCCCCCATTTTATCTTTTCAAAAATGGCCCTCCCGCTCTGCCCTCTGATTACTCAGCTCTTCAACAAATCCCTAAGAACCGCAATTTTCCCGGACTAATGGAAACACGTGTCAGTGATTCCCCCTCTGAAAAAGGCTGGGACGGACGTCCTTAACCCTGAAAATTATCGGCCTATCCCCCAGCTCCCATACCTTTCCAAGGTCCTAGAAAAAGTAGTAAATGGCCAGCTGACTAGGTACCTGGAAACGAATCACCTTCTGGACCCATCTCAGACGGGGTTCAGAACTAATAACAGCACGAAGGCAACGCTGCTGGCAGTTTCAGACAGTGTCAGAGCATGTACCGACCGAGGCGGGGCGATGCGATGGCTCTGATACTGTTGGACCTGTAGGCAGCGTTCGACACGGTCTCCCATAGCTGCCTACTTAACATCTTGTATGAAAAAGGTGTTCATTCCACTGCCCTAGGCTGGCTACACTAATTCTTGAGCGACCGCACCCAAGCAGTTCACATGGGTCAATTTCACTCTAAACCCAGCCCCATCAGTTGCGGTGTCCCACAAGGAGCCTCATTAAGCCCCACCCTTTTCAATGTTTATCTATCATCCTTGGCAGGAAGTGGGGCTTTGGCATCTGCTCCTATGCGGATGACACACAACTGATGGTGGCTTTGGATCAGAAGCCAGACATCATCAAATCCAAATTACATAATTGTCTCTCTGAAATGGCCCAGTGGATGCACACACATTGCCTGAAATTAAACGCTGGCAAATTCGAAATTTTATTGTTTGGTGGCGCCAAACGTGTATGGGATGCTACCTGGTGGCCGCCCACCTTAGGCACAGCCCCTACCACAAAAACAGCATGCCAAAAACCTGGGCATCATTATGGACGACGCCCTGTCCATTAAGGATCATATACAATCTCTTTGTGGCAGAGGCTTCGCCATCTTGAAACTCCTCGCCAGATTGTTCCCATGGATACCACTGGACTGCAGACGCTCGGTAACACAAGCTCTGCTGGTCAGCCTCATGGACTACGGCAACGCCCTGTTCGTAGGCATGAATCAGCATTTATTCACACGCCTACAAGTATTGCAGAATGCTGCGGCAAAAAAGTTCGATTCTGTCTCTGGCTGTCTGAAGGAACTGCACTGGTTGCCGATGCGTCAGAGAGCAGTTTTCAAGTTGTTGACCCATGCGCACAGAGCTCTCCATAAAACAGGTCCAACAATACTTCAGGGGAGGATCGAATTCTATATCCCCACCAGAAATCTTCGGTCACTCCAATCAGCTCTTGCCAGAACAAGACGCATAAACAAAGTTAGGTCTGGGGGTCGCTCTTTCTCTTACCTGGAAGCCAGGAAATGGAATGAGCTTCCCCAAGACACACTGCCAACTACCTTCATTTCCGGAAAAAACTAAAAACACATGTATTCTCTAATCCATAATGCATCATTCTTTAGCATCAGTTCTGCAGATTCATCAACCTGGTACTAGCACCGTGATATCCTCCGGGATGAGTGTTGCGCTCTACAAATAACAAATAACAAATAACAAATAACATAGGTATCCACCCATCTTTGTTTTTTAATGATGTCAACTAATTCATCCTTTAGAAGGTGTGTTTCCTGTAGTATTATTATTTTGCTGTCTATTGTTTTTAGATATTCTATCATTTTCTGTCTGTGACTCTTGATTCTAATGCCATTAACATTCCACGAGAGAATATTAACTAGCATTAGTTTTTTTTGGCATGGGCCTCGGCACTCCCTGGGTCCCCACCTCCTTAATTTTGGGCTACTAGAACAATTTTTTCCCCCTTATGCTCCCCCACCCAGTGCACATTTTTGTGTGGTTTCATTTGTGAACTACATCTTCTTCTTCCTCTCCTTTCCCCTCCCAGGAGAAGCCTCCCTTTTAGCTTCTCTGGGCAGTACATTCTGCCCTTTTGAGCTCTTTGCTCCCCAGGCCTCAGCTGTGCTCACTTTGTTGCAATTGCATTTGCTGGATGAAGCACTCCACTTCTTTAGGTTCCTTTATATTGTACATTTTGTTCTTCCACATGACTTTTAGCTATGCAGGGAAGCGCATCTGA
Source organism: Lissotriton helveticus (assembly GCF_964261635.1). NCBI lineage: Eukaryota > Metazoa > Chordata > Amphibia > Caudata > Salamandridae > Lissotriton > Lissotriton helveticus. The sequence goes on from NC_136068.1 coordinate 614,815,734, forward strand.
ACAGTTGCTCCGAGGGATCTTAGTTGTTGCATTAACTGGCCTAGCTCCCACTGCCTATCTTGGGTCACCTTAGAAATGTCTGACCGGATTCTGAATCCCCAGTCACCCTTGGTGTAAGTACCAGCCTTGAGGGCTTTATTCAAGATGTTTTCCTTGAGGCATAAGTCCTAAAGTTAATCAGGATTTTCCTAGGGTTCTTCCTCACTTTCCCCTTCCCGAATGGATCTCAATGTATCCCTTGTATATATTCAGCTAGGGCAACTGATTTCAGGCAGGGGAAGCTTTCTTCTAGTAGGGTGATCGTAATTTTTTTATATCGCCTCCTTCCTAGCCTTCGGTTACATTTAGGACTCTTAGATTATTTCTTCTAGCTTTGTTTTCAAGGGATTCAATTTTATCCCCAATGTCTGATATGCCTGTGTCCTGGGAAGTTCGATATACCACTGTGTCCTCTCGCAATTTGCGACCCCATTGGTAAGGGCAAGCCCTCCTAGGTATGTGGCCTGCTGGGCTCAGCAGACCACCATGTCTGGGACAAGCATTTTTTTTTAATGCAGCCCATTTTCCTTCAAGGAAAACGGGATGCATTTAAAAAATGTTTTTAATTAAACATTTTCATTTTCCATTTGCAAAGTGGAAGGGGTTCCCTGGGGACCCCTTCCCTTTTGCTAGTGCATTACCACCCTCTTGAAGAGGGTGGTAATTTGCGAGTGTTTTGGGCCCGCAAAACATTCTTGCATAGGGTTGCCCTTGCTATTAGGAAGGGAATGCCACTTCCTAATAGCGAGTCGCAAAACCCTATTTTGCGAGTCGCAAACAATTGTGAGTCGCAAAATAGGGTTTGTATATTCGCCATGCTATTTTTGCATGCGCAAACGGGTTCGCAAACCCGTTTGTTTGCGCATGCAAAAATGGTCGCACATCTGGCCCTAAGCTCATAAAATACCCCTCAATACTGGCAATCCACCTAATGCAATCTAAAACAGTGAGACACAAGGAGGGGTGAAAAAGGTTAAGTATTTGCAGCTCATCAACAGACTTTGTTTCATATTTCAAGCTGCCTTTAACTTCACAATTCATGGATTTTGACTTCTTATAGACACAGGCAAAGTTGGACTGGGTGATAAAATAGGCTGGGCACCAAAATAAATGTGTCCTCCCATTAGTGAATCAGATAGCTAAAAGAGTGTCTCCCATTTGCAAATTGGAGCAGATTTCAAAATGTTTATGGTAATATTAGGGAAATCAACAGTAAAAGCAGTCAACCAGACCATAAAACAGTCACACAGACATGCATAAAAACATCCGATATGCTCACCTGTCAGACTAATATGTTTTCTGCAACTTTCCTCAAAACACAGTCCAGCATTCTGTTTTTTAGACCCCTTGGCAAGGCTAACCCAATTGTTTTGCTGTCCTCCTTTTTTTGCTGAAATATTCTTGTTGGCTTTAGAACGCTGAGTACTTTATCACTGCTAACCAGTGCTAAAGTGCATGTGCTTCTCTCCTAAACATGTTGACATTGGTGGATACCTGATTGGCATATTTAGTTTACATGTACCCAGAGCCTGTAATCTAAATGCTGCCAGTGGCCCTGCAGCACTGGTTGTGCCACCCACACAAGTAGCCTTTCAAATGCACACAGGCCATTGCAAGGCCTGTGTGTGCAGTTCACTGTCACTGAGACTTGGCATTTAAAACTATTTGTCAAACCTTAAATTCCCTTTTATTGCACATAAGTCACCCCTAAGGTAGGCCCTAAATGACCCTACAGGCAGGGTGCTGTGTAACTAAAAGGCAGGACATGTACTTTTAAATTGTATATGTCCTAGCAATGACAAACAGCTACATTTGTTTTTCTCTGATGTGAGGCCTACCCCTCCCATAGGCCAGCATTGGAAATTCCCTTCTATACTTTCGCGTGAGAATTCCAGGCAGAGAGGAGTAGCTTTAATATGTTTGGAATCGTTGGTATTTTTAATGATAAACCCAGTGAGCAGGGTGTAAGGCACCCAATCCAGTTGGTACCGATGTTGCAAGAGAGCCATCTACTCTTTCAGAATTCAGCAACCCTGCCAAGGCTGCCATGACATTGCGAGCGGTTGCACCGTAGCACTGATCTCATTGGGACTGTCGCCCCCATGCTCCAATAGTGGACCACGGTGACCGTTGGGGCTGTCACTGCAGGATCCTAACTGATCGTGACTATCACCTGCATTGCAGCACACATTGTGGCGACGATGAATGTTTGGGCTGTTTCCGTGTCCAGTAGATGCGCTTAGGAACAAGTACAAAAGCCACCTGCAGGGTTATTGCTGCTTCACAAACTTATCGACAGGAGCAGCAAATAAGAAAGAGCTACTGCACCTAAAAACCATTTCCTTCTGCAATCGCTCCAGTACGTTGAGCCCGAAGAGCACAGTGCGAGCTGCTCAATGTGGAGTGTGGAGAAGAAAAGCACCCCGGTTTCTGGATTCTTTTGAAAGCTGTGGTTGGGAAGGTAGAAGTAGGGCTAAGCCTATGTGAGACTTGTTGGAGCTCGGTGGTTTACCGCCTGGGAAGCTATGAAACTTTCAAGGCCACAGTCAGACTTAGATGCACATCTCTAGTGTGGGCAATCCCTGGTGTCACCTCTTAGAATCCGCCTGGGATGCAGAATATAGCATGGTGGAGAGGACCTGAAGGTGGAAAGCACAGTCCTGAGAAGGGCTAGAGTACTAGCCTTAAAGGACAACTGTGTGGGCTATTTAGTGTGGTGTATTTAGTGTGTGCAATAAATACTGCTTCTTATATTAAAGATCAGTATTCGACCTGACAATCTACTTGTGTGGGTCATTGAGGGAGTTTTGAGACATGCACCCTCACAAACCCTGCACCTTCCTCCCCCTGAGGAGCAGTAGACTGCTCAACTTGTGCTATCACCGAGAGGCAAGTGCTGAAAGAGTAGTACTTGTTACAGCAAATAAATGATGGATGGAATGCTGACAATCCAAACATTCTCCCCCAGCCAAAATATCTCAGTTCTTTGTTCTTTTGCCGACTAGGCCGCCCCATTTTGGACTCAGCCATATGCAAATCATTCTTGACCCTGTGCCTCATGGGAACAGTCCAGACCGAACTGCCAGGCCAGGTCCTCCCTGGATCGGAAACAAGCATCCTGGGACTGGTTTCAGGGTATGTCACCCTTCTTCAGCCAGGCTAGTTTGAACCCAGTGGCACAGTGAGCAAGGGACCCACATCTGGGCATACCTATCCCACTTAGGGCAAAAAGTGTTACAGCAACCAAATGATGGACGGAATGCTGACAATGCAAACATTCTACCCTAGTCAAAAGATCTGGGTTAGATTCATTGTTCTTTTGCCCACTACGCCACCCCAGTTTGGACCCAGCCATATACAAATCAGTCTTGACCCCGTGCCTCATGGGAGCAGTCCAGACCGAACTGCCAGGCCAGGTCCTCCATGGGCCGGAAACAATCATCCTGGGACCGGTTTCAGGCTATGTCACCCTTCTTCAGCCAAGCTAGCTTGAATCCGGTGGCAGTAGTACTTGGCCCACTTAGTAAGCACCCATAGTAGATCGGGCCAGAGACATCAGGAATAAAAGGCCAGAACCCCTGTGGTTGGGAACAATAGCATCTGATTTGAACTTGGGGCTACCCCTTTACTGGGGTGCCAAGTCTCATGTACAAAACAATTTCCTACACTACAATCTTCTTGGCAAAGTAGAGACCCCACTTATAAACGACTATGAAGAGTTACCATAGAGGGGAAGCAGGTTGCCATTCAACTTTAGGGTTCAGGTAAATAGATCATGCAGCAGCTAATAAATCAAGCCTTGACTGAGACATGGGGTGGCCTGTAGTCATCCATGTTAAAAGGGTGGTTCAGTCTATGATATCCCCATTTTCAGGTGACTCAATACTTGGATGGTGAACCACTTTTGCCAGCGAAAAAACATCTAGTCCAGTCAGAAACACTGAAATGAGGTAGCACATGCATACCGTACTGGGCCTTGCAATTCTACTGCTGGTTACTGTTGTTTCATATTTATGTGTGTGGGGGGATATTCTCTGGTACATATACGTTTGTTAGATACATGCATATATGTGTATGAGTGGCTATTGATGTTTGTGAGACCTGGTTACATCCCTTAGTTACATAATCACAGATGGGATCACAAGACTGCTACACAGCTGCCAGTGAGAATGAAGCTGCTTGTTATTTTAAATGTAATGCATTTATGTATTAGGCACTTTGCTATCCAAATAATAGTCACCTCTTTGGACTTGTTTGCTCATCTGTATGAGCAATATTATAAAATGAATTGTGTGCCACAAAATATATCATCTGACTAACTTGCTGCCAAAATTATGTGAACCTTTACTAAAATTAATTAGAAAATATCAACAACGCAATACAACTGTCAACATAACTAACAACAATTTTTAGCGGCAATGATTTTTAATAAACTGCATTTTAAAGTAGCAGGTGACTTTACAACATGCCATTGGCATTTTGTTGTGTAATAGTTACAGGAAAGTCATCCTTTTTGCCCTGGTCACCTCCATTTTTTGACCGATGCTAGTGGTTACTGACTCTGAAAGTGCACTGGGCTCTGCACAGTTGAATAAATCACTGTCAATTCAAATTACTAATAGTGATTTGAGCTTAAAAACAATAAACCGTTTTGATAGATAGTGCTGGGCCGTATTATATATAGGAATAAATCTTTATGACAGCATGAGATAACCTCCCCAAACGAATCAACCAAAATACTTCTCTAATGCAAAAATGCTCAAAGAAAAACATAATCATAAAGTAAGTCACAATGGATTCTAATCAAGAGCTGAGATACCATAGTTTTGACTCACATTGCCGTACAGGGCTTACTTCGGAATACTTAAAACGACTACTGCAATAACTTTATGACTATGTTTTTCTTAAGAGTCTAAAGGGCATATTTACAAGCCCCTGTCGCCACCAGAGCATCACTTTATTTGACGTTGTGGTGGTGATACGGGCTTCGCATTATTTACAAGGCAGCGTTCAGACACTTAACATGGCTTAATGCTGCCTAGTAAATAAGGCACCCTTTCACAATATACTTAGCCTGAAAGGGGAGGGCAATGGGTGTTGTGGTGGGCGTGTCACCGCAACAACCATGCATTTCGACGCTGCTCCATATTTACAAGTGTGGGGTAAATATGGAGTAGCACCAAAATTAATACCAGGGAAAACCTGGTCTTAACAGGGCGCAACAAGGAGAAATTCTTTATTTCGCCTCTTTTTTGCTGTTTCTTTGTTTGCTGCATTGTGCAACACACATAAAAACAGCAAAACACCATTGATTGTTTATGTGCAGGGAGGTGTCCCTTCCTGCACATAAACAATCATTTCCCTCAACGCAGGCACCCTTGCACTATGGTGCCAGGGTGTCTGCGTTGGCGCTCGGCAACTGAAACTAGCACCAGTGTAGGAAGAAATGCAGGGCTGCATCGTATTGTTGTGAATACAGTGCAAACCTACATTTCTAACGTGATGGAGCGTGGTGTAGCCTTCTTGGCTTAATGCCATGATTCGCCACTTTAGTAGTAAATATGCCCCTAAGTTTGCTCTTGGTTGCATTTTTGGTGAATTGATTTTATTTTTTAATGGTGGTGTTTCCTATTTCTTCATAATAGACTTTGATGCTTGATACAATCCATCTTTTCTTCTTTATAACATTCTTGTGTTCGGAATTTTGATCAGCTTTGATGGGGTCATCCGATTAAACCATACTGGTTCTGATGATGGTATTTGCAGATTGATACCACTTGAGACCTAAACATCACCGCTAAACCCACTTCTCTGTTCCAACTTTTGATTCCATCATCTACATTGATTATTCTTTGTGATAGAAGGACATTTCATATTGATTCTTTGGAGAGTGGGTCCCTATAAATTGAAAAATGAAATCATATAATGCAAAATCCAACCTGTAAGTGCACTGTCACTGTGTATTCAGATATTGTTTGATATCAAACCTGTGCTGTTTTATTTATAAATACAGTTTTCTTTATGATTTAATCTATTTATGTGCCTTTCTTATATTAAAAAAAAATCACTGGCTTTATTACCCCTTTAAAAAAACAACTTGCATTTGAATGACTTATTTTGACTCTAGATGCTACTAATTGGGCATCCTGTGTGTAATTTTATGTTGTTCCCCTTGACAGCAGTTTAGCCTTCTAGTATTAGAAACCCAAGCTCACAAGGGGGTATTTGAAATTCCCCTTTTTATTTGATTGTCTTGTACTCCAGGTTCCCAGAAGTGACTTCAAGATTCATTTGGCTGACCTCCAGTTTGAGCTAGTGACACAACAAGCTTCCAGAGTCCTGCCCAGCTAACCAGCAACAATTGGAACTGACTGGGCCTGCCTGAGCCCCGCTAATGGCCTTTGAAGTAGAGAGTCCTGATCTCCAAGAAGTGCCTTCCTGGGGTCCTGGACCCTTGGCTTGCATCAGAGTGTACTCCTCCTGACCGCCAGGTGATATGCCATACGTTTTGGGCTCCTCGCAATGGACTATAACTCTTTGCTTAAACTTAAGAAAGTAACTTTTCAGTGGGAGTAACCTGGTCCCCGAATGCGACCCATGCTTCATTGCATTTGACCTGAACGTGTGGCTTTTCACACGTCCAGCATGACCAGATAATCACAAGTGGCCCTATTTTCACCTGAAACTTTAAAAGCTTACATCTCTGGTTCTACTGATTAGATTTTGGACGATTTGATGTCTTATATCTTGATAAAAGTTTTCTTTATTTTCTAAATTGATTTTGGATTTTCCCTCTGCTGCGTTTTCACTTTATTGCTGTTTGAGTGCTGCATAAATACTCTACACATTGCCTCCATGTCATGCCTAAATGTTCTGTGCCACACTGTCAGAGGGTTAAGCACAGGTACATTTAGTGACTTTTGTGGTTCACACTGAAAAGATTATGTTTATTACTTGAGTGAGGCTCTCACCCCCCCAACTAATAACCCAAAGTCTTACACTACATCACAATCATATTTCTTCTAAAACATGTCTAAATTACAAGGTTACAATGGAGAATCCTGCAACGTAGCCGGTATTTTTTTGCCCCTACACCTTCCCAGATTTAATGCCTCCTTACATGTATCTGTTTAAACATCTTAAATATTAAGGAAGTCCCTGGCCCCTTCCTGCTTAATGAGTCAATCTGACTATCCCCTAAGCCAACTAGTAAGGAGATTCTACAACAAGTAAGTCAAAACATTTGAAAAAGGAGAAATGGCAAAGGATAGAAAGAGAATAAAGCACTACATGAAATCAACATCCCTTAGTTAAGACTTCTGGATCTGCAGTAGTTTATCATCTAGTTTCACACGTGGTCGGAAAATCTGCCCAAATCCCTTGAATTTATCTCTCTGGTCCTTCATCCGGTAGATTATCTGCACATATGATGCCATGCTATCCATCTTCTCTATCCAGGTCTCAGCCGTTGGATATTTATCCGGCTTCCACAGCCTTAATATGCACATTATGGCCATTGCAAGTGCCGTCCTAAACCATTTACTTCTTCATGAAAGGATTTCAGGGTATGAAGAAGCATCATACAGGAGCTAATTTAAAGCTGACTGGCTATAGCTAGGGAGTGTGTAATTATATGCCATATATCTTGCCCATATCTTTCCAGTGATTAAGATTCACATATGTCGCTGTCTGGGGAAGGACATCTCCAACATCTTGTCTTATTACAAAGGTATGCTGCTCCCATTTTCTTTGGGGACCAGTGCCACCTATTGAGAATTTTGTAATACTTGAACTACAGTTGGGCTTCTCGTGGGTTTTCATCATGCGACTCCTGTATGTCAAGCCAGATCTCTTTCCGAATAATCAAGCGTAATTCTATAAGACTACCAGCTGTTTGACTATAAGTCATGAGAAAGTGAGATCTGTTATTATTGTATAGATTCTGGAAACTGCCCATTTATGCATGCTCCAAATAGCAAGATATTTTAGAAATAAGGATTCTTGCGGGGTTACAGGTTCGGGGCCAAAAGATTTTCTCATACACCGCCTTGGAGACTGATAGTTCCAGAACTGGGTTGGAAGGAGACCGGAATCAGATTGCATTTCTACAAATGTCTTGAGTCTGTCTCCATTTATTACATGATCTGTCTTTAAAATTCTGTGGGATTCTTAGTCTTTCCCTGACTGCTCTGAGTGCTCCATACCAATGTGTCTATTGTGCCTGTATGATCCCCTCTGTGTTATCTACTATTTGTTTTTATTCTAGCATGTGCTTTGGCCCATGCATATACCATGATTGCAAAACACACAAGATGATGGACGGAATGTTGCACAATGGCAAAACATTCACCCCCAGTCACAGATCTGGGATTAATCCATCGTTATGTTGCTCACCAACCCACCCCAGTTCAGACATGGCCATATGCAAATCAGTCTTGACCCTGTGCCTCATGGGAACAGTCCAGCCCGAACTGCCAAGCCATGTCTTTCCTGGACCGGAATCAAGCATCCTAGGACCGGTTTCTGGCTATCAGCCGTCTTCAGCCAGGATAGCTTGACTCCAGTGGCTTAGTGAGCAAGGGACCCAAGTCTGGGCATACCCTTCCCACATAGGGTGAATCGCAAAACACACAAGATGATGGACAGAATGTTGCACAATGGCAAAACATTCACCCCCAGTCACAGATCTGGGTGTAATCCATTGTTATTTTGCTCAACAAGCCACCCCAGTTTAGACATGGCCATAAGCAAATCAGTCTTGACCCTGTGCCTCATGGGAACAGTCCAGCCCGAACTGCCAAGCCATGTCTTTCCTGGACCGAAATCAAGCATCCTAGGACCGGTTTCTGGCTATCAGCCATCTTCAGCCAGGATAGCTTGACTCCAGTGGTGTGGAGAGCATGGGACTCACTTCTGAGCATACCCATCCCACTCGGGTTGACAAATGCAAAACAACAGTTGATGGACAGAATGCAGAACAATGTCATACATTCACCCCAGAACAGAGATCTGGGCCTAAATCCATCGTAAGAAGATGGCTTTTCTGGAAAATAAAATACTGGATGATAGACAACAAGTAACTCTCCTATATGAGGACTGAAAGAGTGTGGAACTATTGCCATTTCATCCTCCTTTTCAATACAGCACTGTTTCTTAACCTATTTACTTCTTCAGATCCCTACTTAATTATCACTGGAACCTTGCCCCCCCCCTTGAATCACTGTTAGAATCCAGAGATTCCAACAAAGTCATTACTGGGAACCAGGGGTCACTTTCTAAGCATTTTCGATGATAAGAACCACAAAACAATACAGAAAGAAACCGGAACAGGCATTCATCAAACACATACCCAAATGATTAAATATTTCATTTAATTTACAAACATGTATAAAAAAAGAAAATGTTAAGGTTGGACTTAGCACCTTTCTGGATGGTCATCCCCAAACTTTTTGCCTTTGAACTTGTGTTTTCTGATGCCGTTTTTGTCAGCTTTTAGGACTCTGCACACTTTACCACTGCGAAACAGGGCTGAAGTGCTTGACTGCTCTCCTTTAAACATGGTAAAAATGGCTTGCACCCAGTGGGCACATTTAATCTACTTGTAATTCCCCAGTAAAGTGGTAGTATTTGTGGGGCCTGTAAATTAAGCTAGTGGGCATGCAGCACTGATTGTGCTGCCCACTTAAGTAGCCCCTTTAAACATGTATTGGGCCTGATGTTGCAGCCTGTAAGTTCAATTCTAAACTGCCATTTTGAGGAGAAAAATAAACCTTATGCCAGGCCCAAACCTTCTTTTGTAATGCATATGTCATCCCTAGGGTAGGCCCTGAAAAGGTTAGAGGACAGGGTGCAGTGTGTTTAAAAGTTGGACTTGTACTTCTAAGTTTTACATGTACTGGTAGTGAAAAACTCTTGAAATCAGGGCTTAACTCTACTTTAAAAAAAACATTGAGTTTCATTATTACATTTCATAAGTAATTATGTTCAACTGAGAGCAGGTGGATAAGTCAAGTTTGGTGTCTAAAGAATTATAATTTAAATCCCTCTTTAACGGTAAAGTCCGATTTTAAGTCACAATTCTGAAAAGGCCACTTTTAGAAAGTTAGCTTTTTCTGTCCTAAGCATTTGCTGCCAGCAGCCTGTTCCTGGGTCACAAGACTAGGTATAGCTGGCAGCTAGTCGTTGTGTATTGGTCCAAGACAGTAAGACAAAGGGAAGATGAGTGTTGGCAAGATGGGCCACTCTGACTTAACAAGGGGATGGAGTTCTCACCTACCATACTTGCACATCACACAGGGCCTGACTGAACACACTCACAAAGGGTATGTCACTAGTCTTTTGTGTCCCCCACCAAAATCGGGGCTAGGGCAGGGAGGAAAAGTACAGAACCTTCACCTACCTCAAAGGTATAAATAATGGGCCCTCAGACTCAGCACTTCAGTACACATCTTCAACTGTGGGAGAATCAGAAGATTTACTGCTGTGCTGCTTTGCTGCAGAAAGGATTGTGACTCTGCTGTCCTGTTGTTCTGTACTGCTGGCCTCCTGCCTGAATGAGAAAGACTGGGCCTGCATCTTGAACCCAGGACCACCAGAGTGACTCCAAGGGCTGGATGGCTGGCATCCTGATGACGGCCTCAGGGACAGACAGACCCCAACAACTTGGAACGCAGCACCTGGACCAGTTGTGAGTCCTGCCCTCCCATACTTTGCTACCTCAGTCCTGGACCCTTGGAAGGGGGCCTGATCGTGCTTTGCCAGCCCAACTGTGATCCCGGCAGAACCAACATGATGTGATGCATTGCCTCCCAAACTCCATATCTGAACAGCAACCCAACACATCACCTCACAAGCCTCCAGATCCGAACTGCCGCATGACACAGCCCTGATGCAGGACTTCGCATTGCAGCCCATAGTCTCCTTGGTACTGCTGCTGCATGATGCTTCCTTGATGCATTGTAAGTCCCTCATTGACGGCATCCTTGACGACAACTCATGTCTCCACATCACAAGCCTTGCAATTTCTTCAGATCCAGCTGGTATGCAGCACTTGGCATTGCAATCCTCACAGCTTCCAAGAACTGCATTGCAAGATGCTATCCTCGACGATGACACAGGACCTCGCATCACAGCCTCACAGCTTCCCAAATCATAGCTGCGCAATGCATCTCCAGACCAGGGCCTTACATTACCCTCTCTGTGTGACACATCCTTGATGCAGGACGTTCTAGCTCTCTTCAACAAGGACTGTAGGAAAACTTGCTGAGTAGACCTAACTTGGTCCCTGTATCAGCAGGTGTTCCACCACAGTCGGCCTGAATTTAAGACTATGTCCCAGTCCAGCGCGACCAGATAATCACAGTTGGGGCTTTCTTCTTTTTGGTGCTATTTCTAGATACATCTTTTAAAATTGCATATTTCCAATGCTACTGATTGGATTTTTGTTGTTTTGGTCTTAAATTATCCATTAATTTTGACTCCATTTTTTTAAAATTGGAGTGGGATTTTGTGTTGTGTTTTGTTTCAATTTTTTAATATGGGAATTTAATGCATACATACTTACACATTGCGTATAAATTAAGCCTAACTGCTCTGTGCCAAGCAACAAGAGGGTTATGCACAGGTTAATATGGTGTCTGCTTGTGACTTCACCTTGACAATGATTGCGTTGATGTTTTAGTAGAGTTTTACCGTTCTCAACCAGTAACCCAATTTCTAACAATTATTTTAATTCAGTTGAGGCCACTCTTCGTCAATACTATATTCTTTTCATGAACTTGCACTGCTCTCATGAATCACTCTGAGGATACTGACTTATTTTATAGCCTCCAATCTCAAATTCCTTCACATTTCCAGAATGTTTTAAAACGTTCAGTTTTACATTTTCCTTCCCTATTTAAATACATTCTACTAGTCTGGTATTATTATAGTTGCAGACCCCTTGATCAGGCTTTGCAGACTCCCAGGAGTCCCTGGACCACAATTGAAAGACCACTACAACACAGCACTTATTTCAGTTCTACGAAAAGCAGACAAAGACCACATGCTCTGTGACAGTTATTGCTTTCATTGATTTACAATTTTAGACCTGTCAGCCTTAGTGTGGTCTTCCCCCAGACTTTGTTCCCACTTTCTTCTTCTTTTTGGTGACTCTTTTTGTTGGCCTTATGATTTTGAGCACTTTACCACTGCTAAGTAGTGCTAATGTGCATATGTTTCTCCCCTAAACATGGTGACATTGGTATATGCATGACTGACACATTTAGTTTACTCATAAGCCACTTGCAAAGTGGTATACCATATACCCAGGGGCTGTAATCTAAATTCTACTAGTGGTCTTGCAGCACTGGTTGTGCAACACACATAAGTAGCCTTTCAAACTTTTCTCAGGGTCTCCATTGCAAGGCCTATGTGTGCAGTCTACTGCCACTTCGACTTGACATGTAAAACCTCTTGCTAAGCCTTAAACTCTCCTTTTATTACAAATAGGTCCCCCGCTAAGGTAGGTCCTGGGTAGCTTATAGGGTAGGGTGCTGTGTAAGTAAAAGGTAGGACATGTCCTGGTAGTGAAAAACAGCTAAATCCATTTTTCTCTACTGTGAAGCCTACTACTCTCATGGATTAACTTTAGGAATTCCATAATACACTTTTAATTCCTGATTAGAAAGGAGTGCTGTGTCATTTTGTATATCTTTGGAATGGTAATGACAAATCCTGTTTACTAGTAAAGTTGGGTTTAAGATTCCTATTTTAGAAATGCAACTTTTAGAAAGTGGATATTTCTCTGCTCTTACAGCTCTGTGTGCCTGCGGCCTGTCTCCAATAAACGTCTGGGGTGGGTGATAGCTACACTTTGTGAATTCCTTCTAGACAGCTACAAACACAGGAAGGTTAGATATGACTGAGCACTCATTTGCATTCTGATGACTCTTCCTGGGCAGGAGGAAAGGTTGTGTTCTGTCCCCACACAAAAGGACTGATTACCCCCCATAGGTCATCTGGAATCAGGGCTAGGAAGAAAGGTGGTTTGTGCACTTCAAAGAACCTGCTTTGAGTTCATCCACATTTCAAAGACACAACTGGGTATAAGTACTGTGTCTCTGACCCCACCAAATCAGATATTTCTGAACCTGTAAAGAACATCTGTCAGAAGAACTACTGTGCTGCTACAAGAAGTGTCACTCTGCTGGACTGCTGCTGCGGAAGAACTGCCTTTCTGCTGTGCTGCCCTGCTGCCTCCTGCTCTCTGACCTTCCTGAGGGAGAGCTGGACTGTGCCTTGCAGCCAAAGTAATCTCCAAGGGCTTGTTGGCTTGCCTCCTGTTGCTTGAGACTCAGGGATATCAAAGTCTCCACCCCTGCTCCTGTGCCTTGTTCACTGGAATGCTCCTGTGCCTCATTCACTGGAATGGACCCAGATACTTGCAACAGAGAAATCAATATATCTCCAGTCTGCTTGTAGCAGAACCGCCACACTGACCCTGTTAAGGGAGTAGAATCGGTGCTTCACACTCGGAACCGCTGCATCACACATGTAACCACCGCTTTGTAATCAACACATCGTTGCCACTCCATAGAGAAGATTGGCATATGGCCCCTCTAGCATGGATTGATCCCGTACATTGTCTTTAGAACTGCCACACTTGGAACCAGTGCATCACTAATTGCACCCAACACATTGATGGAGCTGCGTGGAGAAATCTGGAGCAATACCCCCACAGCATGGGGATTATCAACGCATTTTGTACTGCAGCAAGAATTAAGGTACTTTGCTCAGTGGGCCCTGCATTGGTCCTGCAGCCATCCTGCGCTCCATCATGGGTGGCCTGAACTCTTGACTTTGTTGTGGTCAAGCACGTCCAGATAACCAAAATAAGATTTTATTGCTTTTAAGAGCTAAAATCGCTTTTATACTTAAAAATTCATATCTCAACTTCTACATATTCAATTTTTGCAATTTGTGTCTTGATATATTTATTATATTATTATCTAGCAAAGCTATCTGATCCTAACACTGTAAAGCATTGGCCCCATGGTTTTCCAAAAGACTGAAAAAACTAAAATGGTAATGTACTAAATATGAAAGGCTCTGGAGGATAGGCTACAAACTCTGAGAAAAAAACTAATTCTAAAAAGGAGAATGCAGTCTATAAAGCCATGATCAGAGAAGAGAACTCCCATACTAGAAGGTGGTTCTGACCATCTAAGCCACACCGATTTTTTGCTTTTTGAACACTTAATTTTTGAGCTTTTACTGTGGGAGAGCCTCATAAGCTGAGACTCACCCACAGTGAACTCATGATGAATTAGACAGCATGTGGAGTGCACCGATGTCTCCCTTGTGAGAAGGCCACTGCGCTGCAGCCAGGGTATGGGGCACTGGACTGGTTACATGTAGACATGTGTGCACACACGTGTGCACCCATGTAAGGGCTGCACGGGGAGATTCCCATTGTGCACAGCCCAGGAGCAGGTACAAATAGAATGGTGTAGCAGAAATTATTCAGAGTTGGGTAGTGACATCGCATAGGCTTTAGAAAGTGGAGGGACACATGTAAGAGAGTGTCAGTGTGCTTTACTGTTTTCAATGAAGGAACACTCTGTTATTCTCCTATGAAGATGGAGACCACATGGGCTAGTTTCACTTCCCTAGGGCCTACATATTCCAGACACGCACCAAAGTATACTGTACATTGTGTAAAAAGAAGGATTCTACAGAGTCCAAAGCCATATCTGTACTGCTTCTGAGTCATCCAGAAATGTCATATTCCTCTGACTCAGCTCATAACAAGAGTATGGCTGAGTGTGACCCTGCCAGGCTGTATTAATTACTTTCCTCCCCAAGCTGTAGCATCAGAGACCTAGCCCTTAACTGCAAGCTTTCCAAGGGCGAAGGTCTTCTCTCTAAGAGGGAGAGATGGGGTGGAGCTGCAGGTTATCCATCAGCAGCTGTCACCTGGTGCCAGGCACCAGGTCTGTTCTGGGCCTAGGCCATGAAGGCAGCAAGGGGGGAAGGGGGTTTTTCAGATACCATGTGGCATGAGTCCCCTGGAAGATGCCATTTTGAACTATCCCAGAGGCCTGTGCAATAAGGAGGAGGAAGGGACAGAGAGGTGATGTGTCACTGCAGGATAAGGCAGAAGTGCCTTCCTTCCAGCCCCCTCAAAATATTTTTAAAGGACTTGCACAGTAAGAGGAGCTCTCTTTGGGATGTGGTCTTGCTGAGGAAGACTAGTGCTGGAGCCTGGCGCCATAGGCAGTTGGAAGGAGGTACCCCCTGACTGTCCCAGGACTCTGGACTGTGCCATTGAGGGAGTCCAGGGCCAGTGAGGAGAAGCCTGGGCCTTTGCATAAGGATAAGAGAGACTCAGAAGGAGAACAAGGTAAAAGGCTGGCATAGGGAGCCGGTGAAGACAGCTCCCTGCTGAGTTCACCCTCTTGGAGACCAGGAGGGCAGCGGAAAGTGCTCCTTGTGGCTAGGGATGGCCTCCAGGAGCAGGAAGAGGTCAAAATGTTGGAAATCGGTCCTCTGAGGGCTGAGATATGCCCCCCAGAAGGTAGGCAACCTTTGACCCCTGAGCTGACCGACGACGAATCACATGGGACTCTGCCCCCGGTCTTTAATGGGCCCCCAGAGTGGATCAGGTCCTGGGCCTGCGCCCAGAAGATGGAGATGCCGGGGAGCACTGTCGCACTACCAGTGAAGGTGTCTTCGAAGAGTGATAGGAGCCCACCCTGGCCCCCGACGACAATGGAGGGTGGGAAGCACCGTCACAACCGTGAACATTTCTCTAGGGCCCGGGATCCCAACTCCGGGCCCAAAGCCAAGAAGACAAGCTGGCGAACGTGTTGCACTCTCCACAAATATTCCCCTGGGGCCCAGGCCCCCAACTCCAGGCCCGAAGCCAAGACGGAAGTCAGTGAGCGCCGTAGTGCTCCCAGTGAAGGTTCCCCTAGGAGGCCTGGGATCCCCAACTCCAGGCCCCAGTGTGAAAGGAGAAGAGGGGGAGTTCCACCGGACTCCCCCGAGTTCCCGCCAGACCAGTGACAGCCTCCGTTTCTACCCACAGGAGCGGGCATACCAGAATAGAAGGGCCGGGTCCCGCGGTAGCAAGTGAGGGTGCTGGCCAGTCAGGGAGGTGAGTGCCTTTCCAACAATCTTGGAATGCGGGTTGTCCGGGTGGGACGGGCCCCCGAGAGGAGCAGCTAGGGGTGGGCTCCACAAGCTGTACACCCTCACCTGCAAGAAAGGGCTCGGTGGGACTGGGCCCCCACCGAAGGTCAGACACAGCATTGTGCCACCAATGAAGGCAGCGCAGCTCTCCCCCGAGCAGCGGGAGAGCTGCCTCTCTAATATGCCTCATCTGGAGAAAAGTGCCCCATAATGCCTTGCAAGGCAGGTGTATTGCCTGCAGGAAAACCTGCGTTTTCGACGTGTGGTGACCCCAGGATGATAGGGCCACCATCAGTGGTGTGACAAGGTGCAGGGGGAGCTGCAGGAGCTGCACAGACTCCCCCAGCACGAAAGAGGAAAGTCCTGCCTAAGGCTCTGGGAAACAACCCTCAAGGGCTCAGCCATTCTTCAATACCAACTTGTGGCTGGAGCTTTAGCTCTGCAGCTGGGTGTGGGTGATTGGGACTGCACCAAGGCGTGAAGGGCTGAACTGGGGATACCTTGGAGAGACATCCCCTAGAGGTGAAGAGGTGCAATTGAACAAGTGGTGCATTTACATGATGTTTTTTCTTTTAGGGACTGGAAGTCAACTATGACATGTGAAATGATAAGCAAATTGGGATTATGTTTCCAGGTATTCCTGCTAGCAGTGCATGGTTGTCAATGAATAATCCTGTGGTTATACCTCTGATGCCTTTTAGGGGCTGAAATTGCATTGTATTGTTACTGTTACCAGACATGAAAAGTACTGTCATTCTAAGTGATGCCTAAACATGTATTCTTGCTACTGCGCTAGGTGAAGAACAACCCAGACTGTCAGCCACTATGATGTAGAAGTGTATACTGTATGGTCAGCATGAGATGCTCAGTCAATTTTATGTGTCACTATGGCAGGTGTTCTCATTATAAATGCTTGTTGAGATAATGGAGTGGGTCGTCACTGGGATGGTGCCAGTGGGCACGGCCGTCACTCTGGGTTATGATCCACACGCTGCATTTGGGAGGCAAGATGATGTGCATACATGTGAGTGGTGGTACTAGACCTCACCCCCCTGCGGGAGGGGTGGGAAAGTTATGCAATGTCACAAAGTAATTCCAACATCTTATGTATATTTGTAAATTGATCAATGGTATTGAGTAGTGTTTGTGTTTAATAAATGTACTCTTCCTTTTATAAAGCAAAGTACAAACTGGACAATCAATTATTGAGTGTTATTTCTGCGTACTTGGCGATTACAAGCCTACCCCACCTTCCTTGAGTAAACCTTAGACTGCTCTGCAACGATACCCTCTGAGAGCCAAGTGGTACAATGGGGTCTTTGGTTCTCAGTGGAGGACAAATGTAGACATGTTATTTGTGCAGTCTGACAGATACTGCTTCATTTTCCAACACCCCACTATTTCATTCAGGAAATAGAGACAGAAAAGATTCCATTGGAAAACTTTTCTTGACAGTAAAGAAACTCACTAAAGTGGCTTCTAGCAATTCCTTAGAAGTCAATCTTTCCTTCTGAAATAATCTGGCTTCCCATTTTTGTAACAAGGTGGAACTCATTTTTAATAAGTTCTCATCGTCTCAGTCTCCTTCTGCTGAAAAAAATCAGGTTGAGCTTCTTTGAGGGAGTAAATTCCAACTTAGAGGAATTCACTCCTCTGACTAATGAGCAAGTCATTACACTAATTAAAGGTAGCAAATCAGGCTCACCACATGATCCTTGCCCTACCTTCATTATGCAATTGGCTCCAGATGTTATTGCTAACGATCTCACAGTAATTTCCAATAAAATGTTCGTGACAAGGCAGTTCCCAACACAATGGAAAAGGGAATCTAATCCTACCCTCCTAAAGGAACCTAGCCTTGACCCCAGTGACCCCTACAACTATCAGCCCAGATCCAGATTTCCTTTTGCTGCCAAACTAATCAAAAAAGCTTTAAATCAGCAATTGATGGCCTATATCCATGCACATAAGCTCAGGGACCACACATAATTTTGATCCAGGAGCTGCAAATTACAGAAACAGCGCTGATAAAGGCTATGGAGGAAAGAATACATACCTTGCACAAAAGTGGCCAGGCTGCGCTTATTCTGCTGGATCTGTCTGTGACCTTCAATACGGTCAACCACAGTTTCTTGGTTGATCGCCTTAATAGTATCAGGATCAAGGGACCAGCCCTCTCCCTTCTCTGCTCTTTCCTAACAGTAAAGCAGCAAACAGTTTCTATTAAGGACGTGGACTCACAACCTTTTATTCTGCTGTGTGGACTATCCCATGGGTCCACACTTAGTACGACCCTGTTCAACACATATATGACTCCCTTGGCAGCCCTGATTTAATCATTTGAATTTTCTGTGACCTTGTGCGCTGATGACACCCAGATAGTTGTGGCGTTAGCTGATCCACTGAGTGACACCTGTCAGAAACTTTATACCTGCATGTTAGCCATCAATGATTGGATGGATCACAAATATCTTACACAGTATTGCAAAAAGACAGAGGTATTGCTCCTTCTCGTCTCCTTCTTGCTGGCCTCCCAAGTTAGGAGCTCTACCTGTTCCTGCTACCAAAGCTAAGAACCTAGGTGTCCTCATCGACAACAAACTTACATACAGTGATCCAGTGAGTGCAACCACACCAGAATCTTTTTGCACTCTTAAGATAATAGAAAAAACGCCTTCCATTTATCCCCACCACTCTTTGAGCAACTGTAATATTGGCTCTCATTTTAGCAAAACTGGATTACTGTAACAGATTAAATTTGAACCTCTGTTCTCAATATGTCCACAAGCTTCAGGGTATCCAAAATGCAGTATAAAGACTGTTACTGGGAATTCCCAAAACCCAGTCAGTCAAACACGCCTTACAGGAGTTTCATTTGCTCCCAGTAAAACACAGACTGACCTTTTAAGGCCCGATGTATCACCTATAGGGCCTTTCACAATCCAGGCCCCAAATTCCTCAAAGAACGTTTCAGTTGGTTTTCACACAAATGTGGAATGCACCAGCAATCCCAAAAATAATTCTGCCCATCCAGTGTTGGTATTACAAAGTTTTTTCTTTATTGTTCTTGTTCAACACAAAACAGCTGACGCATTTCGTCCAACTTGTGTGGACTTCATCAGGGCTTAATGAGTAAGTGTAAGCTTCTAAGGTAGTAGATCTTTATAGACAAACTGAAGACAATTAGGAACTGTATTCGTCCTACATTGCAACTGATCCCTCCTGGATCCAGGGTCAATTCTGAATAAAACGGCTCCTGTGCCGTGCCGAGCAGCAGAAATGACTGTCCTTGCTCCTGTACGCTTGTTCTCTGAAAGTTGCAACATAGGACGAATAACGCATCAGCTGTTTAGTGTTAAACAAGAAGAATAAAGAAAAACTTTTGTGATACCAACAGTGGATGGACAGAATAATTTTTGGGAATGGTGGTGATTTCCACATTTGTGTGAAAATTAACATTAGTCTTGGTGACTGTTCTATGGAAATGGTGGCAGCAGTGGAGTTGCACACCTTTTGAGTTAAATACTCATAACTTTGGACTCTCTGTGGGGGATTGTGTTTCGGACGTGCATCACAGGTGCACTCTGGTGTACCTTTTCGCTTGCTCTTTCAACTTTGGGAGTGTAAAGTTTCCGTTGGTGTCAGCCAGTAAAACAATTAGGTTCTAGCACTGCCATAAAGATCATCGTTCCTACCTTTGCGCTGACTTCTTGGGGCAGGAGAAGTTTCGTAGCATGGGCCGCAACACTTTGGAACTTACTCCCTCTGCATATCAAGTCTGTACCAGAACTAAATACCTTGAGAAAGCTTCTCAAAACATGGGGGCAGATATACAATCCCTTTGTGCTGGCAGTACTTCACTTTTTGCGATGCACTGGCAGAGCATTTCTCTTCCCCATATTTACAAGGACAGGAAAAGCCACCCATCGTAGCTTTTCCTGTCCTTGTTAATAAAGCCCCTTTACACGCAGCACTTTGTGTGAAAGGGGCATTCCTGTGGGTGTTCTCACGCAACACCCATGGAACCATGCACATTTCCAGATTTATGAAGAAATGTAAGCCTGGAAATGCATCAGTATTCTACACCACCCCAGGGGTGTGGTAGCGAGGCCAAACAAGAAGAAATATTTTCATTTCTCCTCGTTGTTTTCCTCTTTCAATGTATGCTGCATTCTACAACACGCATTGAAAGAGGAACATGTCTGTAGTGACTGGTTTCATGCAGGAAGGTACCCCTTCCTGCACAAAAACAATCTCCTCATGACGCAAGCATCCTGGTGCAAGGGTGTCTGCACCCACACAAGGCAGCTGTTTGTGCAACTGTGCAGGGGAGAGCACGGGAATGCAATATATTATTGTAAATATGTCGCATTCCTGTGCTTTGAAAGTGCTGCTGCATGGCACAGCCAAAGGGTCTGTGTTGCCACGCTGCGGCTCCTTCTTGTAAATCTGCCCCATGATTCTTTAAAAAATGATGAGCACAAAACTCTCCATATCCTACAGTGCAGAGACACCTTCCAGTAATTGCTGTGCTTTACAAAAACATATAACATAACATCTATTTTTCATAATCAGTGTGGAGTCTTTTTCTGGTGTTTTCATTGTGTTACTGGATGTGTGTGTTGCACAAATACTTTACACATTGCCTCTTGAGTTTAGCCTGACTGCTCTGTGTCAAGCTACTGGAGGGTGAGCACAGGTTAACTTTTAGCTTTCTTCTTACTTACCTTGATGTGGCGGGACCAAAGGAAACGAATACTCTGTACGTGCAGGTAAGGCAGGTTTTATTGCTATTAACAAGCGGTTGCGCTGCTGAGGAGGATTGCGATAGTATGGCAGAGGCGCTTCGGTGCTTCTTCTCACAGGTGAACTCTTCTCTTTCCTTATCTCACTCCCGGGTCTTCCTCCCTTGCTTGGAACTCTGGGTCCTGTAGTCCCGTCCGTCTTGACAGGCGGTGTCACCAAGCCGGATATGTAAGGAAGAGAAGAGAATACGTCTTAGGCAGACGTTCCGGGTTGCCAAGACAGTGTGGGAAGGGTAAGTGAGGGGAAACACACGTGCAGCACAGCAAACAGCGAAGTGGCGGCGTGCAGTAGGAAAGGGGCACAGTGAAGGGAGAACGAGTAACGGGTGCACTACGGAGGTTTTAAGCCTCGTCTACCCGCCCAGCCCACGATACGATCCCGTACCTGGGTTAGCCACACTTCCCTTGAAGTGTGGCTTGGCGAAGCGCCGTGTCGGTGGCCTCCTGGCTCAGCTACAGCTGGGCTCGCCTCTTCCGCCGTCCGCTCTTCTCCTTCACTCTCGACCACGGGTCCGTCCTCTTGGTTCGCTTCTTCCTCGTCCTTCTTCCTCCTCACTCCAACTCCTCCGGGTGATGAACACACCCCCGTCTCCGGCGTCTCTACTTTTATTTCCGGGTCCATGGCCGGCCAGGGGGCGTGGTCCGCGACGTCCTCAGTCCACTTAAAGTAACAGTACCCGTCCTCTTCTCTCGTGCTGACCTCCTCCCCAGGCGCTGCCCCAGTCCAGTCCACCGGCCGCTGTAGGGATGATAAAGAGGTGAGCACAGATGTAGTGACAGGGGGGAGATGCCCTCGTGATAGGGACCCCTCCCTCATGCCACACACCTCCCCCCCAGGAATCTCCCGATCGGGGAGAGGGTAGCGTGAAAGGAAGTCTGCACTACCATTGTCCCTGCCCCTGCGGTGACAGACCGAGAAAGCGAAAGGCTGGAGAGTCAGAAACCAGCGAAGGACCCTCGGGTTGTTGGACTTGTTCCTGCTCATCCAAGTCAGAGGGGCATGGTCGGTGTATAGGGTAAAGGGGTGCCCTTCCAGGTAATACCTTAGCTTGTCCACCGCCCACTTAATGGCCAGGCATTCCTTCTCTATGGTAGGGTACTTGACCTCCCGGGGAAACAGTTTCCGACTAATATAGAGAATCGGATGCTCAGTACCTTCCTCAGACATTTGAGACAAAACCGCCCCCACCCCATAGTCGGATGCGTCGGTGTGGAGAATGAACGGTTTGTGGAAGTCCGGGGACCGCAACACGGGACTCGTGGTGATAGATTTCTTTAGCGTGGTAAATGCGGCCCACATGGCAGTCGTGGGAGTCCTTAATCCCGCGGGATTGTACCCGTTCTTCAGGGTGTCAGTGAGGGGACTTGCCAGATCGGAGAAGGAAGGGATGAACCGGCGATAGTATCCTATCAAGCCGAGGAAGGCCCTCATGTCTTTCTTGGTTTGGGGAAACGGTGTCTCTGCGATGGCTCTGATTTTCTCGATCTGTTGCTCGATTAACCCGTGTCCCAGTAGGTACCCCAGGTATTTGACTTTCTGGAAACCCATTCTGGTCTTTTTGGAGTTTATGTGTAAGCCTGCCTTTTGGAGCTGGTTCAGAATGGCTGTCAGATGCTGCTGATGTTCCTCCCAGGAGGCGCTGAACACGATGATATCATCCAGATATGCGGAGCTAAAAGCTTGGTGTTCTCGCAGGACGTGGTTCATTAAACGCTGAAACGTCGCGGGTGCTCCGTGAAGGCCGAAAGGCAATACATTAAACTCGTACAATCCGTCCGGTGTGGAAAAAGCTGTTTTCTTTCTGTCCTCTTCTTTGAGGGGGACCTGCCAATAACCCTTGGTCAGGTCTATCGTGCTAATGTATTTCGCCCGACCCAATTTTTCGATTAACTCGTCGATACGGGGTATGGGATACGCATCGAAAGATGATACAGCGTTCAAGGCGCGGAAGTCCATACAAAATCGCGTGCTGCCGTCGGGTTTCGGGACCATCACTATGGGGGATGACCACTCGCTCCGTGAGGGTCGGATAACTCCCATCCGTAACATCTCTCGCACCTCTTTTTGGATGGCGTCTCTCCGCGCTGCTGGAATGCGGTAGGGTCTCTGTTTTACAATGGTTCCCTTTGGGGTCGTGATCCTGTGTTCAATATAGGACGTTTTTCCTGGTCTGTCCGAAAACAGATGGGCAAAAGGTTTCAGCGTCTCATCCAACTCCTGGCGTTGGCCTTTCCGGAGATCCTCGTTGATGACGAGATGTTCCAGAGTCGTCTCGGGGCCTGACCCAGTGGGCAGGGTGTAATGATGGGCAAGAGGGGGTGGTCCGATCCATTTCTTCAGGATATTGATGTGGTATATCTGTGATTTTCTGGCTGATATCCTCAATTTATATGTTGTCTTCCCGACGGTTTCTAGCACTTGATATGGCCCCTGCCATTCGGTATGGAATTTTTTTGTCGTGGATGGTAGGAGGACTAGGGCCCAGTCACCCTCCTCCAATCTCCTCCATCTCTTCCCCTTGTCGTAACACGTCTTCTGCTTGACCTGGTTTTTCTCCAGTTGGGAATAGGCCAGCTCTCTGATTTTCCCCAGGGTATTCTTCAAAGCTTGGCTGTAGTCGAGAAGACTCCTGACATCGCCCTGTTGGTCGGATTCCCATACCTCTTTAGTCATTTCCAGCAGACTCCGTGGTTGCCGACCGTATAACATCTCGAACGAGGAGCAACCGAGGCTGCTTTGTCGTTGTCCTCTGATCACGTATAAGGCCAAGGGGAGGATTCGGTCCCATTCACTCCCGTTCACTGACAACATTTTCTTCATGGTTGTCTTGAGGGTACCGTTGTATCGCTCCACCAGTCCGTCCGTTTGAGGGTGATACACTGAGGTCCGGATCTGGTGGAGATTCAGCAGCGCACACACCTCCTTCATAAGTCTGGACATGAACGGGGTGCCCTGGTCGGTGATCACTTCCTTCGGAAAACTGACCCTTGAAAATAGGTCCAGAAAACGTTCAGCTATGGCCTTGGTGGTTGGGGCTCGGAGCGGAAAGGCCTCTGGGAACCGTGTCGCATAGTCAACTATGACAAGAGCGTACATGTTGCCTCTCTTTGTTTTCGGAAGTGGACCGATAAGGTCCATGGCGACCCGCTCAAATGGCACCCCTATTATAGGCAGCGGCTGCAGGGGTACGGCCGGGGGACGGGTGGTATTCTTTTTCTGGCATATGTTGCAGGCCTGGCAATGGTTTTTGAGGTCTTTGTACACCCCTGGCCAATAGAAGTAGCGTAAGACGTTCTGAGTAGTTTTCTCCGTTCCGGAGTGTCCGGCTAACAAGTGAGTATGTGAATAGTACATGATTTGTTCCCTGAAGTCTTGTGGGACCAGCAACTGCGGAGCGTCTGTGGGGTTCCCCTGTCTATACAGTAGGTCGTTTTGGATCAGAAAACGAGGGTACCTGACAGGGTTGTCGTCCTGTGTGTGATGGGCTTGTTCCCAGGCGTTGTAGAGACTGGCGTCATTTGCCTGCGCGAATTTAAAGCTCCGATCCGTAACCCATGGATCGGCGGTTATCATGGCGGTTGCCGGCCCGTCCTTGTTCTCTTTTTGTAGGGTTTTCCCGAAGGTCTCTAAAAAATGGGGATTGTCCGTCCCTATGATGATCTCCTCCGGTAGAGTCTCTAACACCCCCACTTTCACCGCTATCGTCTTTGCGTCGGGCATTAGAAGGGGAATGTATGCAACCGGATATGATTTTACGTCCCCATGGACGCATTTGATGTGTACCAGAGTATCGGGCACGACCTGTCCCTCTCTCACCAGGGACCCCTGTACTACCGACTGTTTACAGCCGGAGTCTAATAGTGCTTTAGCCCTTGTCCCGTTCACCCAAACACTTACATAAAAGGCACCTCCTAACTCCGCTGAATACATGATGGGTTTCGGAAGGTAGCCGACCTCCATCGGCTCTTCAGGAGGGGCTCTTCGCTGGGGACACATCCGGGCTATGTGGCCCCATAACCCACACTCGAAGCACTGCGGCCCCTTGAACAGCGGTCCCTCGGGTTTAGTTGGTCTCAGTGGCTGGATGTTGGACAGGGGACGGAACGGCTGGACCCCAGGTGGGGGTCGGGTAGTCTTTGCAAACCGGGGTGGTGGTCGGTTCGGTTTTTCCAGTTCCATCGGAAGGGTCTTTGGTTGGGCCCTGGAAAAGGTAGTCGCCATTTCCATCGCCTGAACGGTAGTCAGATTCGAATGCTGTCTCAGCCATTTTTGGGTGGCGTATGGGAGGGCTTCTAGATATTGCTCCAGATATATTTTGTCCATTATTTCTTCTTTGGTGCTCGTTAGGGGAGTCAGCCATTTGTCGGCCGCCATCTTCATCCTGAAAAACAATGTTTTGGGGTTATCTCCAGGCGTCCCCCGTTCCTTCCTGAAACGAACCCTGTAAGCTTCGCTATCCATCCCCAGATGGTCCAATATGATGGCTTTAATTTGGCCGTAGGGGGTCTGTCCCCCGGGGTTGGCCACTTGATAGGCCGCCTGTGCTTCATTGGTCAGGAGAGGAGCAAGGAAGAACGGCCATTTCTCAACCGGCCACCCACAGGCCAACGCCACCCTCTCAAAGTTGGTCAAAAATGCGTCTGGATCGTCCCCAGGGATATATTTTTGCAGTGATATACCTGACGGCGTGGGATGCATAGCTCTGGGCTCTCTAAGGGCCGGACTAGCGGTGTCCCCCATTATTTTCTGTAGACCCTCCATCTGTGAGGCTACCGTGTTTCTGAATGTCTCTCTGTCCGCCTGGGCGGCCGTGAGCTGTTGTTCTACAGCCCATCCTAACTGTTCTTGGCCTTTTACCAGGGTCTGTAGCAATTCTTCCATCTTGGGTTGACAGATGGTTAGTTGGGTGCCCGCATTCTCCACCACTTGTGGCGGGACCAAAGGAAACGAATACTCTGTACGTGCAGGTAAGGCAGGTTTTATTGCTATTAACAAGCGCTTGCGCTGCTGAGGAGGATTGCGATAGTATGGCAGAGGCGCTTCGGTGCTTCTTCTCACAGGTGAACTCTTCTCTTTCCTTATCTCACTCCCGGGTCTTCCTCCCTTGCTTGGAACTCTGGGTCCTGTAGTCCCGTCCGTCTTGACAGGCGGTGTCACCAAGCCGGATATGTAAGGAAGAGAAGAGAATACGTCTTAGGCAGACGTTCCGGGTTGCCAAGACAGTGTGGGAAGGGTAAGTGAGGGGAAACACACGTGCAGCACAGCAAACAGCGAAGTGGCGGCGTGCAGTAGGAAAGGGGCACAGTGAAGGGAGAACGAGTAACGGGTGCACTACGGAGGTTTTAAGCCTCGTCTACCCGCCCAGCCCACGATACGATCCCGTACCTGGGTTAGCCACACTTCCCTTGAAGTGTGGCTGGGCGAAGCGCCGTGTCGGTGGCCTCCTGGCTCAGCTACAGCTGGGCTCGCCTCTTCCGCCGTCCGCTCTTCTCCTTCACTCTCGACCACGGGTCCGTCCTCTTGGTTCGCTTCTTCCTCGTCCTTCTTCCTCCTCACTCCAACTCCTCCGGGTGATGAACACACCCCCGTCTCCGGCGTCTCTACTTTTATTTCCGGGTCCATGGCCGGCCAGGGGGCGTGGTCCGCGACGTCCTCAGTCCACTTAAAGTAACAGTACCCGTCCTCTTCTCTCGTGCTGACCTCCTCCCCAGGCGCTGCCCCAGTCCAGTCCACCGGCCACTGTAGGGATGATAAAGAGGTGAGCACGGATGTAGTGACAGGGGGGAGATGCCCTCGTGATAGGGACCCCGCCCTCATGCCACACTTGACTAGGATTGTGCTCATGCTTGGACAAGGTGCAGACCTCTACCAACCAGAAATCCAATTTCTAACAACCTTAATATGAAAATCTGGATGAAGGTACTGTCAAATCGTGTCAGGAAGATACCAAGCCTCATTCATCCAACTCTATTGGCATTTGTCCCTGGACAATCATTTAGGATTAGGATATTTTCTCACCTGATGTGGCTCACCAAAGAACCTTACAAATATCAATAGCCCTTTCCTTGCATGCGCAGAATGCATTTGGAAGGATCTAAAGTGGATATCGCCTTCTAACACTTAAGATGGTTGATCTAGATGATGCCTATATATGTCAGGTGCGAGTGGTTTTCAATAACCCTCCTGCACAGGTGAACAGCTGCCAATTTCTGTATGACAAATTCATGATTGCGAGTAGTACTAGATATGGTTGTCCATTGTTCCATTGTCCATTGTACTGGCTCTAGAACCATTTTCTGTTACCATTTGACTACACAGCAGAGAAATACACCCCCACAGACCCCAGGAATCATGATTGCTCTTTGTGGATGGTGTCCTACGTGCACTTGCAGACATAATTCCTCACTACCTGCACTGTTGTTCCTGATAGATACATTCTCTAGTTTGTTTGGGCAATAGCATACACTGGGGAAAGAGTGCGGTGATACCTATGTCTAGGGCCATTGTCATTACCAGGGAATCAATAGAAAGATCCAGCTCTAACCAATTGTAGTACAGTTAAATACCTGGGCATTCTTCCCAACACAGGCCTATGTCTATAAAAGCCAATGCTTACATTGTTAGTTGCATCTCCAGTTGACATTGTGAAGATAGCTTAATAGCCAAGATGGTGGTCGTGCTATGCTTCATTTATCAAATTGTCACGATACTGCTTTTGAAGAAAGGGACCCTCCAGATTGATAGGAATCATATATGGGGTGACGTGAAGATGTGTTTGACAGACACTAGCCTATATCCAAACATTAGCTTAAATCCTTGGATTACGAGATATGCCCAAGAAGCATGCACATTTAATAGTTAAAATCCATATTCTCATGGATTTTGTTGGAAAGCAAACTGATAAGTTGCCCTTTGGATGTCCTGTATCATTTCAATACATCAACAACCATGTCCATCAACCCAACCATACATGCAAATACTTCTTCCTAAAGCTTTGCCCATAACACCTGGGGGGTCAAATCTGCTTGCATCTATTGGCACCCACCTGTGTTAATGCTAGTAGATGGTTTGAAAGTAAAAATATATGCTGGGATACATGGAGGTCAAGGCGCCCTTGGACAGCTGTTAGAGGATAGAGAGGTCAAAGCATTCCAAGTCCTTTAAGAAGAATATAGATTGAATATTTTCTAGATGTTGAAGTATAATTAGATGACTCATTGCTTCAAATGTACTTTGAAGCCACACTCACTGGAACAGCACTTTTCCTCGATACTTGACTACTTACATATGTTGCAGCACTTTAGAGGAACATTTGTGGGGCTCAATAAGACCCTTATTTCGAATCTGTTCTCCAGGACACTAGAGGCTTCTCTGCATCAGACATGTCAGATTAGCTATACCATGAATTTAGAGTGGTGTAGTGGTGTACGTTGTTATGAATGTATATCTATGTGCTCAGTGAAGCTAGCCTGAAGATCAGATTTTTTCTTCACAACTAGTATTGGACAACCAAAAAACTTAAACGAGCAGGCCTGAAGGAAGACTCCTTTTGCTGGAGATTTACACTGCTTGACTGTAAACCCTAAATTTGCCATGGCACTCTCCAAATATAGGTCCAGATGTATCAAAGGGTTTTGCCCATTCTGTGGCAGATTTATGTTAACTGGCGCATCCCCAGGGATGCGCCAGTTAACATGCGCCACAGTGCGCCACAGCTCCGCCACCCATGGTGCGCCGCATTTATGATGCGGCGCACCATGGGGCAAAAACGGCACAGATGCGTGACGCATCTGTGCCGTAAAGGTGACGCATTGCTGGAGTTGCGTCGCAAGCGCGACGCAGCTCCAGCAAGGCTCGGGGGTGCCCCATCTCCACAATGCTGCGTCAAGACCTACGCCTGCTTCAAGCAGGCGCAGGCTTTTGACGCAGCATTGGCCTGAAAGTGACTGAGTGAAATCTTATAGATTTCACTCAGCCACTTTTGCGAGGCGCACCTGCCCCGGAACGCCCACCCTGCGCTGGAACGCCCACAAGCGGCGCAGGGCTTTACAACGTGACGCATCTGCCTAGATGCGTCACGTTGTAAATCGTTCGTAGGGATGCGCCACGTTTACGGCGCCTTGCGTGACGCAACAGCGGCGTAAACGTGGCGCAAGTGCCTCATAAATCTGCCCCTCTGTGTCTATGGGGAAATGTGTTGATACATATGGCCCATAGACTCTTACTGGTTCGAAATATGGAGGCATGTTTTTGAACCTTCAGCTAGCCGGGCCTGCACTTTTTCATGATACCTCGGATGTCCTGTGCGGCAATTCTCATATGAAAAGATGGATCTCTCACAGACAGCTAAATAGTTAGGCACTGGAAGCGGCCCAATGTTCCAAACTGTCGGAGTTGCAAACATACCTCTTGTACAAGTTGCTGAAAAGCTAAAAAAAAAATTCGTCGGTGTTTTTGGTTCACTTGGAAAATGCAGATAAAAGCAGATAAAACTATTAAGGCCAACAGAAATCCAGTTCTAAAATAATCTTTGTTTGTTTTCACATAGATTTCTTTCTTAGGAAGGCAGTCCAGTTGTGTGATTGAATCAGTTTATTATTCAATTTCAATTTTTATTATGATTTGGAATTCCACAGTTTATTAAAGACTGAGGAAGGCAGGATTTTCGGCCATATCAATTTAAGAAGGGATTTGTTTGCAATTTCACGAATAGGGAAACTCGTACGAAATTAATTCTAGGAGCCACATGATGTCCCTTAAAATATTACTGATGTTAATTCTGAGATATCTCCAACCCATTATGTGCCTGGAAGAGCATTGATAATAACCTAAGCAATGTCACCTGAGAAAATTGTATCATATTTCTGAATTAAAGTGATTGTTTAGCATTAGTTTCATATCATGCTAATGGTTTGTAAATAATTTCAGAAGCAATTATTATTGATTGTTGATGACGCAAGAAATCCGCAAAAACAAACTGGGACTGTAGTGCTGTAAAATGTTATGTGGTCCTGGTTTGTGCCAAGCACACCCTCTTCAGTTGTACCAAGCACAGACTGGAGTAATGCGACATTTACAGAAAAAAACAGTTCTGTCCCTGATGGACACACAATCATGAGCCTGCACTGAAGACAGAGCAGCACTGAATAAAGGGCTGGCATGTCAAACCTTGCCCCAGCTATCAAATCAGAAAGGGTAGAAGGACTTTAAGGCTGGGCAAGGCTCTTCCCATAGGCGTGTTCAGTGTGTGACTTTGTGGAAGGAAGTTATCTGGCGCTACGTAAACAACCTGTGTTGCAGACACCTTCCTTGGCGAGATCATACACATTGGAGGTACTTCTGAGCCCCCTCGGTTTGCTCATGAGGAACAGGGCAGCTCAATTAAAGATATTTAGGCTCGTGCCATGAGTTGGAAGCATGGTACAGCTGGCAATAGACTTCATTGAGAAGCTGATGACAGAGAGCAGCCACCCAATTTGGTAATCACAGATTTGTCCCAAAATAGCGAAACCAATAGACATCCGGAGCGGTTTGATAAGAGTGATCCATTCGCAATGGTGGGCACGGGTAGGAGCGAGACTAAGGAAGAGTGTTAGGATGGTACATAAAGAGTCCTTAAGGAAGTTAAATCACTAATCTTTCTACCTGAGTAGTCTTAGGTAGGAGCAATGCATTCATGAGTTAACCCAAAAAAGGGAACACCAAAGGTCCATGGGACTGGTATACGCTCGACAGTAACTGTCCAAGGAAACAACCAGCCTTACCCCCACATCAGTTTCTAAATCTAACAAGATTGAAGGCTGGCTAAAGTGTAATCTTCAACTGTGGCAAACTTTCGAAGAATTGCATTCGATAAGGTCAGGGTTCAAATTCAGAAAGGTTTTCGGGTCATCTCTTTATAGGAAACCTGTATTGATGATTAACTGCATTTAGACAATTATCGCAAGTTTATCAAGGCAACCCTTCATCATAAATTGTAAGGTGGTGGAAGGTTTGGCCTCTCAAAGATGGGCCCCCCATCTTACTCAATTCTTTTAGGAAAAGCGTAGCTTAGCCTTTCTTGACTAAATAGTGAAGCCATGATTGTTGACCATCCTGTGATTCTGATTTTTGTAACTTTGGACTTCAACTTCCACTTTAATTTCACAGTTTACAGTAATGACATATTTGAATAAATGGATATTCTCCTGAATAGTCCCCATTCAGACAAGAGACAGCGAAGGAAATCTTTTTCTTACTTCCATCCATGGTCTCAACCACTGAAGCAGACATTACAATTGCATAACCCCCCTATTACACCGAGCTGCAGGGCAGCATAGGATTACTCATTGTCGCCAGACTAAAAAGCAATTCTTACAATTTTTAGAAATAAAGACAATACTCTTCGTTGTCAGTTAGTGAGGTGCTGAAGGGATGTTTCCTGTCTGTAGTTACCCAGATTAGCTGGCAGGCAGCTGGTGGAATGGAAAAAAAAAACTTTCCTCAAGGAGAGGTTTTTGTCATGTCATGTCATAGGCAACTAGGACAAAGTGTGGTTGTTTGTGGTCTTTGGAAAAATATTGTAAACTAATTGGGGCATATTCTCAAGCCCCTATTACCACGGCAGCGTCACTTTTTCTGACGTTCCCATAGCGATAGGGTCAGCGCCTTATTCTTATGGCAGCGTTAACACACTTAACGTGGCTTTAAGACACATTAAGTGGCTTAACGCCGCCTTGAGAATAAAGCCCCTTTCATGCTAAATTTAGCATGAAAGAGGTGTGCAGTGGGTTTTGCGGTGGGCGTTCCACCGCAACTCCCATTGTGATCGATGCTGCCACCTATTATCGAGGGCGGCGATAATAGGTGGCAGTGCCGAACTTAAGTCCAGGAAAATCCTGGTCTCAAGTTGGAGAAATGAGGAGAAATGATTTATTTCTCCTCGTTTTTGCTTTTTCCATGCGCAGCACACATGGAAAAAGCAAAATGCCATGGTTTGTTCATGAACAGGAAGGTGTCCCTTCCTGTACATAAACAAACCTTTTTATTTAAATGGCTTAACGCTGCCTTGTGAATAAGGCGAGGTCCCTATCGCCACCACAACGTCACTTTCAGTGACGTTATGGTGGCGATAGCGGCACGTGAATATGCCCCACAGTGTTTTGCATGTGTATTTTTATTACCAGGAAAGAGTGGTTTTCAGGGGATAATTTAATGCTTTTTTACCCTCTTACCAACTAGGGCTGTATCGAAGGTGTGGAAGCATAGATTTAATTTTTTCTTGCTCCTTATTAATTCACCATCAATCAAGGAGCAAGGAGCTTTCTTTATACCTGTTTCATAGACTTCAATTAGGCTGCATGTCACAAAGTCGATCACAAAAAACTATGGTGCAACAATATCTATGTACAAAATATACGCAATAAAAATATTGAATTTCCATACCTGTTATGTAAATTACAAAAATACCTACTACCAAAATATTGGTCCCAAAAATACAGTTATTATCAAAAAATATCTGCTACCAATTTTTCTACTACAAAAATATTGTATTTAAAATTAAAAAAATAACAATATGCTTAACCAAATATTCTGCTACAAACATTTTGGGGCCGATTCCGATTCGGTAAAATCCAGTCCGAATCGCCGTACGGATCGTATTTCCCGTACGAATCGTATGCCGAACCATCCCCTTACGTACTATGTAGTACGATGCGCACCCAACGCAGTTCTCCGTATAATTCGTACCAAGGACCGTACGACTCAATATTCGTTATGGATCTCAGTCGGAACACGCAGTACGCGATGTCCGTATAGATCGAAGCAGCTTTGTACGACCCAGCAAGTACGATTCGTATCGACAACACTCCTTACGACTCTTTTTTTACGGTAGCTGAAAACGTCAGGAAAAGCAGATTTTGCCTCGTAATGCGTATGGAATGGACCCCCCCGGGTATGGTGCGTACACCCCATGATTGCAGGGATATGGTGCGTCGATGTATGGTGCGGACACCCCTGGATTTCAGGGGTACAGTGCGTTTGTCCCTGTGCATACACCCCATGTATGTTGGTGTATGGTGTGTAGGGGTACGGTTCGTACCTCCCAAGGCCGTAGGTGTACGGTGCGTACACCCCTTGAATCTAGGGGTACGGTGCGTATGTTATTGTGTGGCTCTCCGTACATGTTTGGTTCAATTTTATTTCTGAGTCTCCCTATTGTATACTTGAAATGGTCAAATTGTACTCTGTATTTTACTCCTGCTACAATATTGGAACTGCTGGTGAATGATGTATCCTCAAAGCAGGTCTTCACATCCCAAGCCCTTCGTTGACGGCAGCCTTGATGATGCAGGACTACGCATCACAGCCCTGCAGCTTCTTCAGAACCGCTGGTGTACAATACATCTTTAATGAATGACTCTGCATCGTACAATCCTCATCCACTGCATCATTGACGATGACGAAGGAACTTGCAGGGTAGCTTTGCAGGTCCTCAGAACCGCTGCTGCATGACGCATTTCCAATGTGGGATCTCGCAACGTGCCACGACTAGTATTTAAGGGGCTCATGTTCAGTGTCCTAACTTGGTCCCTGTATCAGGCCTGTGCTCAATTGTGGGCAGCCTGATCTTGTAACTTTGTCTCGGTCCAGTACAACCAGATAGCCACAGTTGGTTATTTGTGCTTCTAAGGACTATTTTCACTTAAATCTTTAATATTGTGTTTGGCGTTTTGATGTCAAACAATAATTTAAATTTTGCTCTAATTTTCTCAATTGGTTCACAATTTTTCTTGTGTTGTGTTTTCACTTAGTAACTGTATGAAGTGCTGCATAAATACTTTACACATTTCCTCTAAGTTAAGTCTGACTGCTTTTGTGCCAAACTACCAGAGGGTTAAGCACATGCTAATTTTGGATTTGCTGTGTGTAATTCTGACAAAGACTGTTATTGTTGCTTTAGTAGGGTTTCACCCCCCAACCAGTAAAACAATTTCCAAAAGAATACATCTCAATTTATCACTACATTTGCAAGATGAATTCTGCAGCACAAAAGCTATACGACAGAGTGACTTATTTAGAAGAGTTCAGACAGGTTAGGGACAGCGTAGATAGGGGAGAAAACTCATGGCACTCTAACAATTTGAATTGAGCCAGGTCACATGAAGCAAAAAGTAAAATACGCCTATAGAAAAAATATGTTAAGCAAAATGATGGTGAATAACAGACTGATAGATACACCAAGATGCACTAATAGGTTGAAATCATCTCTCAATCTATCCACGCTTATGGAGTTTACACTTCATTTGTAGAGACAGCAAAAAACAGGGTTTGATTTGGGATTTGAATCCTGGACAAACCTGGCCATGTTTATGTATGTGGTCAGCTAAAACAATTCCTCTCATTCTTCGACAAGGACCACCATACATTGATTGCTGAATATCCTAAGGCATTTATCAGAACTACCCAACTTCCAGAGTGACCAGTTGAAGTCAAATCTAAATGCAACACTAATCCGATTTTGAATCACAAAAAGTTTAATAAAATATTTTGCCACTAGGAAAGTGTTAGAAACGAGGATTCCCGGTGGGCTAGGGCATGCGCCAAAGCCAGGCAGAAACCCCCATTCTAGGCAGAGCAAGGGAGTTACACACTGAATATAACCCCTGCTCACCCCCTTGGTAGCTTGGCACGAGCAGTCGGGCTTATCCCAGAGGCAATGTGTAAAGGATTTGCGCATCGCACAGACACAGCTGCAACACCGTAGGCACACTACAAAGGAGACTCCACACAAGGTTATATAAAAATAGCCTTTGTATTATTCAAAACACATTAGAGTACAATCACTTATCTCTACATTGTGCCCACTGGCACGAGTTAGCAATTTACAGAAGATTATGTACAAGGCAGCGCTAATCGGGTCGCTGCCAGAACCATCACAAAAGTACAAGTAATACATATAAAACAACCAGTACCTACTGGTAAAATAATGAGGTTAGCAATATTGTAGTAAGCATAAACCACATTAGCTCAGGCATAAAATGCAAGCATCATAGCATGACATTTAGGTAAAATCACGTGAGCATGAGTCATAACCACATAAGCATAAATGCAACATATTTAGGCATACAAATATATTAGGCATACCCCTATTAGAATCGGGCATAAACCATAATCAGTAGTGCACACAGATATTCACCATTCTATTGTAAGGCCCACCTTGGTATGCAAAACAAACAAGCCCCTCGTTGCAGCTGCCCGCAACTGCTTTGATGCTGTGTCCAGAGATCAAGCACTGGCCCCACTCCCGGACTACTAGTCTCAAAGTTGCCCAAACGTTGCAGCGGCCGTCAACTGCGGCACCGCTGTGTAGCCAAAACAACACTGGCAACAATTGCGCAAGATGGAGCTCCCTTTCAGGGACTCTCAGAGAGGAATTGCTCACAACGTCACAGCTGCTCGCTTCTGCGGTGCAGCTGAGAAAAATAAGGCTAACAAAGCACTGGCCGGACAATGTCCATTTGGGAGCCTCACTCTGGGACTCCTGAAGTAAAACTGCCCAACGTTGCAGCTGCCCACTGTCAGGCGGGGCAGCTGTGAAACCAACCAAACACGGGCACTTCTGGTGCCGCTTCCGGCACCCTTCACACTTTCCAGAGCCCCCTCTCACCGGGACTCTTCGAGTGCTGCTCCGGGGCTCCGGTCTCCTTTCTCGGGGAGGCTCCTCACTGTTACGGCAGCACACGGGGCTCTCCCCGAGCACGGGAGCGACTTTCAGGTGCTCCGGGACTTCCGGGTTCCATGACAGGCCCCTCCCACAGCCAGGCGGCACCTGCCTGACTTCCTCTTTTGGGCGCTCTCAGTGGCGGCTTGGGCTGCGGCTGTATTTCGCTACAGAAATGCTGGGTGGGCTCACGCCAGCAAAACAAGCAGAAATGCGGGGTGGGCACCCGCCAAAGTCTCAAAACGCAGGGTGGGCACTTGCGAGGAGCTGCAAAATACGGGGTGGGCTCCCGCCAGCAAGACAAGCAGGAACGCGGGGTGGGCACCCGCTGAAGTCTCAAAAAGCAGGGTGGGCACCCACGAGAAGCTGCAAAAATGCGGGGTGGGCACCCGCTGAAAAAAACAAGGGCAAATGTGGGGTAGATCCAGCTGGTCTCAGGAGCGCAGGGGGGAATCCCTCATGCTGGGATTCTCCTCGCAGACTTCGTAGCAGTATGCTACAGGTCACCAGCTACCCTTTTTGTCCTGGGTAGGTAAAATATAGAGCTCACGAGGCGCTGGAAAGCTGGAAAATCTCCAGGATGTAGAGGCAAGGTTGGGCAAGGTCAGCAGACTGGGGGACAGCACACTAGGCAGAGCAGCAATTCCTAGGAACAGTCAGGCACAGTGAAGAGTCAATCCTTCCAGCACAGCAGCCTTTAATCCTGGAAAGTCTCTTCCTGGTCCAGTTAAAGGCAGAGGAGCAGAGTTGGGCGCAGGCAGGCCAGCACGCAGGGACCCCCAGGAGCCAGCAGCTGGGTCCGACGGCAGTTCCTCCTGGCAGACTGTCCCCTCCCAGTAAGCACACACACAATAACAACCTGGGGTCACAGCCTCTCTATTTATATTACATTTCTTCTTTATCCTCTCACTTCTAGAAGTCTCTGGAAGGGTCTTGGAGGTTCCTGTCCCAGGTGGCTCTGGGAGGGGTGTGAATCACTTTGTTTACCAGGCTACCCTCCTCCTTTGTGAGCTGGGACTGGGTCATCAGACACACAACATGGGGGCAGAGCCAGCATTGTACAGGGCAGGCACAGATCTATTCAGGGACAGGGGACTTCTCCTCCCACTAATCCAATTGCAGATCTTCTATTGAGCCTAGTGCCTACTCACCCTGCCCTCCCTAGATCCACCCACACCTCACCAGCCCGGGTTACTTCTAGAACCAGACATGCAATACACATCAGGCAGGCAGACACACAGCACCCAAAAAATGCCAACTTCTAAAAGTGGCATTCCTAAAATAGTGATAGTAAATATGTGTGCACCATTACGCAGCATCTAATATTTCCATCACAAACCTACCAAACATGATGTACTTACCTTTTTGCATTTAGGCATTATCCTACAAGGGGGGGTTCCCAATGTTAGCCTATGGAGGGCAGAGTGCACACGCACTTTGCACTGTTAAACAGTGCTAAAGTGCCCAGAGTCCTAAAACCACCAACACCATGTTAGAAAAAAGGCTAGAAGGAAGGCAAAAAGTTCAGGGATGACAATGTAAAAAGGGCCAAATCCAACAGCAAGCATATTATTTTTAAACATTATCTGACAGGTTTTAGGCAATGTCTATAGGAATGTATAATCGTTAACGTAAATGCCGCTAATTAATTCAACAATAAGTGGGCATGGTTTCATCCTTGGTATGGTACCTGTTTGATGAGCTGTAACTGAATAAAATTTGTCTACAAAAAAAAAATGATCTGACAAGTCATTGTAAGGATCACCCAGTTTATGATCTGTACTGTCCCTGCCAGCAAATGAATATCTTACAGTTTCTGATTGAGAGTGGTGCTATCAGGCCCGGACTGGCCATAGCGGGCACTGGGCAATCCCCCGCTGCGCCGCACGGGTGGGGGCCGGTTTTGGCCCCCTGGGGGCCATTTTTGTTACAGGGCCGTTTTGGCCCTGTAACAAAATCGGCCGAACACCGGCCCCGTCAAAGAGCACAGTCGCACCTCCAACCCCCCCGAGTGGGGAGGGGGGCCGGCCGAGCACTTTCCCGGGGCCGGTTTTGTTTCCCAGGGTGCTTTGCATGCCTCAAGATGGCATGGGCACTTGAGGCTTTCAGTATTTGTACCTAGCCTCTGGTCTCCATACTCCTAGAAGTTCCAAAAAAAGACAACTTAGTATTTTTTTTAAAGTGCACACATCTTGTTTTAAAAAGATGCATTTAGCTAAGGTCTGCATTTGTCTGTTTTGCCACATCTGGCGGAGTAGTTTGATATTTCTGTATCTATATTTTTAGTTTTCATCATTTTGAAGGCACCTAGGTGCCAGGTAAGCTTGCCACGTGCAATACATAAATACATTAATTAATCAAATAATTAATGGCTCAAAAAACTGATAGAGCTTAAAGCAGATGCTTTCACCTCAGAAAATCCTGTTACGTCAATAAAAGTACACCACAAGAGAAATGGAGGTTCAACAATGTTACTCACAGTGGTAGATAAGAAAGCAAGCAGAGGACTTTTGCTAGTTACAGGAAATAATGATAACTTGTAGTACCATTAGTCACTCATCTACCTGTTCCAAGAAGCTGGCTGAGATACAATGTGTAAGCATTACTCAGAGTTTGAAGAACTGGGCATGACAGCAGGGATATTGCTCACTGACAGAACATCAGGTTAGCTTCTGGAGCTTATTTGGCACGTAGGCTAGAGAACAATTTCTGTTAGAAGACTTATCTGTCTATGGAATCACATAAGTCAAATAGCGCTGCAAGTTTGGGTGTTCATTGAATTGTCAGATGCCTCCTTTCTAAGTTTTGACTTTCAGGGGGAAGAGAAGTTGAAAAGTCAGACGGTGCGATTGGTTAAATATTATGGGGCATATTTATCATTGTTCTTGTGTGACCTTGCAAGGAGGTGCATGGGCGACGGAAGAACAAAGTCAAATTTATCAAGCCATGCAAGGCCACCTTGCATGGCCTTAAGTGGCGTGATAAATCTAGAGTAATGCTACGCAGCGCAAATCATGACATTAAATGAATGTGCCCCAGGGAGGCGTTCCATGGGTGGATCATGGTGTTCTGATGCATCCATCCATGGATTTTGTTGCATTCCCAGGTTAACCATTACTGGGAGACCTGGGAATGAGTCAAAATGCTATGTCTGCCCAGGTGAAAGGAGGAGAAATATCTTTAATTCTCCTCAATGTTCCTCTTTCTGTGTGTGCTGCAGCACAAACAGAAGGAGGCAAATGCCTCATCAGAGGAATGGTTTTGTGCAGGAAGGAGTCCCTTCCTAAACAAACACAATCATGCGTATAATAAAAGCTGCCTTGGCGCTAGGCAGCCAAGAGTGTTACAGTGCATGGAAAGACAGGAATGCATCGTATGAAGTTAAATATGACACATTCCTGCCCTTTCCCTTACATGCAGTGCAGCAAGATGGCTTGCTGTGTTGCCCTGCATTACATTTTGATAAATGTGCCCCATAGTATGAAATACTTTTATTTTATTTATTTGTCTTTAATAGAGCCCAGACATGACCCGTTAGGGTATCAGAGCGCTTTATAGGGTTAACAGGTTGTAAACAAATAAGACATAGGTCGGGAGGGTGGAACATTTGGGATCAAAAACAAGTACAAACATTCTACAAGTCGAAGTGTAACTAAAGTCAATGAATATAAGGGTGGAGTGCCAGGAAGTGCAGGGTGGATAGCATCCGGTCAGTCCAAGGTGTAGTAGTAACAGATCAAAAACAAGGTCACTAAGGGTGAGTGCAATGAAAGAATTAGGAGAGGAATTTGCCAATTAGGAATGTTTTGGTTTCTTTTTTTAAATGTGCCAGAGACAGCATTCTTCTAATGGCGGGTGGGAGTGAGTTCCGGATTCTTGGTGCAGCCCCAAAGAACGCACTATTATAGGTTTTTTCCTTTTGAAAGCGCGGAGGC
This sequence comes from Lissotriton helveticus, assembly GCF_964261635.1. NCBI lineage: Eukaryota > Metazoa > Chordata > Amphibia > Caudata > Salamandridae > Lissotriton > Lissotriton helveticus. Next base: position 614,855,388 of record NC_136068.1, read on the forward strand.
TGGAGCAAGAGGTCTCTGGAGGACCGGGAGTTTCTGGCTCCTCCACCCACCACGAGTTTCTGGGAAAGAAATACAGGGGATTTAGTGTATAGTGCCTTGTGAGTGTTACATGGCAGTTTGAGTTGGATTCTGGCATCAAGAGGAAGCCGAGCTTTCAGGTGCGGTGAGATGTGGGCAATTTTTTTAGAACCTGTTAGTAGCCTGGCGGTGGCGTTGAGGCAGGCTTTAAAGGGGGCAGGGAGATCTTGGGTAGGCCAGAAAGGGTAGAGCATCCTGTGAGAAGTTGGCCTGGTATATGATGTCCACTATTCTAGTGCAAACAAATAATAGGGCAACCCAATATTCCCAAGGAACTGGGTATGATCAATAACAACAAAACAAATGTTCCTTAGGCGAATTATTTAACCTTAATTTCACAGTTATGCAATTGTCACAATAGTGAGCATAAATTAAGTTTTTCAAGACAGTACAAATCTTAAATCATTTGTATTTATTAAATCCAGAGGATATATGAACTCATTATATCTCTATCCATTGGTGGCAACTTAAATAGGCATACTGTTTTTTTCAGTTTGTCAATATATACACAGTACCACAAGACACTTTTGTAAAGAATATGGACAGTATTAACATATCTTCCATATATACATAAATGTTGTAAAAATTATATACAAAATTATAAACCACTCAATGTTGATGCTATTTACAAAGAAGTGCTGTTGCGTCGACGTTTCGGTCTCATACAAAACAAGTTAACGAGACCATCATCAGGACATAGGTTGCACAATGGACTTATAGTGAAACAATATAAATATCAATCATAACTGAATCTATACATAATCTTGAAAACCACATCAATTTAATAGGTCTACCCACACCGAACCGATTAGTGGAAAAATAATAAATAAGAAAGTGTCAACAACTGTGTCCAAAGATTAAAATCTCCTATTTATAAATGTACATATATACAAAAGTGGTCATGTCCCAAATCGACATGCACCCACACCAAAATGTCACCGTGAGAGATAGGGAATATATACATGAATACTCACTGGACAACAAATGGAATGATGTCTAATCCTCTTGGAGACATAACATATATCCAACAATGTATAAACTTGCCAGAACGAATAGAAATGGACAAGACCATGCCAACATAATTATCATGAGAACAACAGGGAGGTCCTACCTTTGGTAGTGTCTTATCAGTCACTATCTCGTAGGAGCACCTAGCTCTGCTCCGCTTTATCTACAATAAAACCAAGCGCACAGTCAGCTATATAGTAATGTGCATAATATCATCTAATTACAAATAATTCCATATCCGACAAAAGTCAGAATGTACTTACTTAGCAGCGAGTGAATCAACAGCCAAAACAGTCGGGGTCGGTAGAAACGCGAGCCGATACTGGCGTTTACCCAGAGTATCAAGGGAAAGCTCGCGGTCACGTGATAAAGCGTGACACGTCATGGCGGCCATTTTGGGATAAAAATTATGCCTGACTATGCCACAGGATAATGTTAAAGGTCAGGCAAAGAGGCAGAGAGGCGGACCTGGCGTTAGACAAGAGAGCTCGCGGTCACATGGTGTAGTTTGACAGATAATGGCGGCCATTGTGGGATAAATAACATGCCTGACTTTACCTCTAACCACTATTAGGGGTCAGGCACAACATCAATAGTCTATTGAATCGGTCAGAAATAACGAATAGAATGTAACCAACTAATCATAGTTCATACAAGCGATTAGTAACAGATACAGTTATGGCAAGGGTTACAAAGGTAATAATCTAACTCACAAATAGACCTGGCTAGGAAATACAATGTTAATCCAAAATTTACACTAATGTTATTAGCGCAAAGTTGCCAAAACCTGCCATTCAACAAAGGAATTTAATCCCTTGGACACAGTGTTGGCTGACCAAATCCACCTGTTTTCGTTCTGTGTAAGTAGACGGTCAATGTTACATCTCCTTTTTGACTGTTTAACAGTCTCCAAAACAAACCATTGCATATCACAGGGTGAATGTTGTGTTTGTAAATAGTGCTCCACTAAAGGGGCTGTTTCTATCTTGCATCTGATTCTAGACTGATGTTGTGTGATTCTTTTCCTTACTTCTTGTGTGGTTTTTCCTATATAATATAGTGAGCAAGGACATTTAATGCAATATATGACATTTTTTGTCAGACAATTAGTATGGTTTCTTAGAGTCCAGTTTTTTCCATTGATGCAGCACGTCTTGGTTATTGTTGTGGTTTGACATGCAGTACATGAACCACAGGGAAAATGTCCCATTACCGGTGGTAGGCCCCAGATGTTTTGAATGGTGCTTGCGGTCGGTTCTTTATATGCTTTTACCAGATGGTCCCTTAAGTTCCGTGCCCTTTTAAAAGCAAAACGTGGTACTGGTAGTTGTGGTTCAATCTTTTGGATCAAATGCCAATTGGTTGTTATAATTTTCTTAATACGGTTATCCAAAAGTGGTGACACATGTTATTATGTCAGGAGCAGGGTCTGGTTTAGTATTACCTTCCAGAAGTGACTGTCTATCATAGTACCATGCTCTTTTCATTGAGCGTTTTACCAGTCTGTTAGGGTAGCCTCTCATTACTAGTTTGGTCTGTAGTATTTTTGCCTCTGTGAAATTTTATTCTAGTGAGCACCTTGCACCAGTCCAAACGACCCTTATTGATAGTAGGTTATAAGGTTACCCTTATAGAAAGCTATCCTAGTGGTAGCTGAGGAGAGCAGCATTCAGGAGGAGACTTGGAGACAAGTTAAGCAAGTTATTTTACCAATTATAATCTCTTGAATGATCAAATGAAAGCACAACACACAAGGTATATATCAAATATATATGTATTTATTCTAAACACAACCCCTCTGCATTGTTTTTGAGGTCAGAGGTAAAAGTACAATACAAGGAACTTATTTAGCATACGATAAGTTGCACAGTATACGTTATGCCCTAGGGGCCTCACAAACCATATACTAAAATAGTGGTATAAGAACCATGTGAGAGTTAAAAAGCAGGCCTAGGGCCTGTGGAATCGCTGGGGCTGCCTAGAACCACCAAAGGTTAGGATGTAGGAGGCCTACGGGAGACGCATGCAGTGTCTAAACACAGCCAAGGGTTACCATTGACTTTCTATGGAGAACGAACCAATTACAAAGTTACAGTTTAAGAATACTTCTAGGTGAACTACGATGGAACCCTTTTAGACAAGGACACTTCGAGAGTCAAGACCCATGGGAGCACCGGAGTACTCGTGTTACCTCACCCACGGAAGCCGGGTGCAAAGGTGCCTTTTGGTGTCGGGTTTCGTCTTCGATTCCAATGGAGAGCTGCGAAGAAGTGCTGCAGGCGACCAGAGGAAAAGTGTTCGGGTGGATCCAAGGGTGGATGGAGATGTGAAGGACCTGAAATCAGAGGAGACAGAGTCTGGGCCACTAGCCAGTGACCAGGATGACGATAGGAAGATGCCAACAGATGTCGGGTGATTTCAGGTGAAAAGGTGAAGCTTGTCTCTTCAGCCACGAGGACCAGGAGTCATCAACGACAACCAGGAGCTGAATTCTAGCTGTCCCACAAAGGATATAGTTGACTGCAGTGTTGGTATCCGGATTGGACCCAACAAGCTTTGGCAAACGCAATCCACACAAGATGTCAAGATGGGCTTCGGTGCAGACCAGCAATGTCTGAGGAACTTCTCTTTTGAGGAGAAGTTGGGGCAAGCCTGGAGCAACCAGGAAAGCAAAGTAAATTAAGGATTGGTCTTCTTGGGTGCTCACTAGCCAATGGACTAAGAACCGCAAAGATGCGTTGAGCTGAAATGCACAAAGCAAGCCCATGGGACACTTGTGGAGTGTGGGCCTCTGAACATTGGTGTAAAAGGTGCTCAGGGCTGGGGCTTCAAGCACCCCAATGCACAGCTTCGGGATACCTCGGGAACTAGGTGCAGTAGCAGAAATGCAGGATGTCCAGGAGTTCCATTCCAACGTCTCTTGTGTACGACTCAGGTTTCAGCTTTGCTGGGAGCGCAGGTCAGCGTCAGAGATGTCTGGAAGTCCATGTCCTGTGTCACAGATTCTTTGAGATCCGGCTGGAGCTTCGAAAATGCAGACTGGCAAGGATGCTGTTGGTGCCTGTTTGAACAGGGTGGTCACTCCTTTAGCACAAGGGAGATTTCTTCCATCTTCCAGTCGATATGGAATGTCAAAAGTCCAAGATATATGTAGTAGAGTTTCGTCCATGGTAATCTAAAGTCCTAGGGACTGAGGTTCTTTACTTATAGTAAGTTTAGGGGTTGGACTAGCTCTAAGGTCCATCCTATGGGTGGACCTGGGGGGGGTCGTTACACCCCTTCCCCGTTGTCCAGTTTCATGCCAGAGCTGGGGCTGAGTGCCCCAGCAATCAGTTTGAACTGGGAAATGCATGGAGCACCTTGTGTGCCCCAGGCAGTGTCTGGAAAACATTCACTGAATGCAGCACTCCCTGCCCCAGTACACTAACGCCTGTCTGGGGAGGTGGCAGCACCTCCCTGGACAGGAAAACTATTGTCCAGGCCTCCCTTGCTGGAGTTTTGTCCAGCATCAGGAGGGCAGACTCGTGTCTGGGGCAGAAGCATCCATTTTGTGATGCTGGGGCTCTGTTTAACTTTAACCTAGTTTAACAGTAACTACATGTCTTCTCGCTCTAGAAGGTTGGGATGCTACCCCACCGCCAGAATTGGCGGGGGTAGTATTCCAAAGTATTTGACACCTTACATGACATGTTTTGATAAAGCCAAACCAAAGTTAGCATTAACCGTGAGTATTATAATGCACTTAAGAGTATATGGTATGGCTATATCATAGAACAGCTATAAGGTGATGGTTCCGAAAGCTGCAGAGGGGCTCAGCTCATGCTAGGGCACCCTCTCACACAAAACCAAGCACTCTGCCTCCAGGATTGTCGAGGCATGCCGTAGGAGTGACTTATAGGTTACTATGTCTCTATATATATATAAGGTAGATATAGATATACTATATCTAAGTGAGGGGTGATTACACCACATTACCCAAGCTGTAAGAACAGACCTGTGGTGTCAGTTTGGGAGGCTAACCAGGGGTGGCACAATACATGCTGCAGCCCCTGGTAGGCCTAGGGTGCACCTATGCCCTAGGTACCTAGAGTAAAATATACAGGGTCTCACAAGGGTGACCCAGTAACCAATCTGGTATGTACCTAAAGTACATGGTATCAATTTAGAAAGAGTTCATCTAGGCTGTGGGCCTGATTAGCAGGACCCCAGCCATACTAAAGTCGAAAAACCAGTGAATCACGGCAAAACGTTGGGGGTAACCATAGGAAGCAGACCCTACTCTCCTACACCCCCCTCTCCCCAACGCAGGGACATTACACTAACCTTGACCAGTTGAGTCTTCATGTTCTAAGTGGAAATATCTGGAGAGTCCATCTGCATTGGCATGGTTACTCCCAGGTCTATTTTCCACTGTATAGCCCATCCCCTGTAGGGAAATGGGCCACCTGAGCAGTTTGAGATTTTCACTCTTAATCTGTTTTAGCCACAAGAGGGGCTTATGGTCTGTCTGAACTGTGAACAAGTATGGCCTCAGCATCTTCAGGGCCCAAACCACAGCAAAGGCCTCCCTCTCAAAAGCTGACCAACGTTTCTCTCTAGGGGTGCGCCTTCTGCTAATAAAAGCTACTGGCTGATCCTGACCTTCTTCATTCAATTCTGATAGCACAGCCCCTACCCCCAACTCAGAAGCATCTGTTTGAAAAATGAATTCTTTGGAGTAATTAGGACTTTGCAGAATTGGTGTAGTGCACATGGCCTGCTTCATGTCATCAAATGCCTTTTGACAGCTGACTGTCCACTGAACTTTCTAAGGCATTCTTTTAGAAGTTAAGTCATTCGGGGGTGTCACAATGGAACCATACCCCTTGACAAATCTCCTATAGTACCCAGTCAGGCCAAAGAAAGCTCTCACCTGATTCTGGGTAGTTGGAGCAACCTAGGGGCATATTACCAAGCAATAGCGATAATTATCGCTATTGCTTGGTTAGAGACAAAAATTTACCGCTGAGCTGCGGCGATTTTTATCGCAGATAAACCTTGGTATTACCAAGGTTTATCGTAAATGCGATAAAAAACGGCCGCAATGCATGAATATCGCTGAAAAGTCAGCGATATTCATGCATTAACGATGCTAATGCTCTTAGCCATGTTATCCACCTACCATTGGATAACATGGCTGAGTACTGCTCAGGGACAGGTGCTAGCTTTTGGAGATATTCGCGCTTAGCGCGAATATCTCCAAAAGTTGGTAATAGGAGATAGCGATGTTAGCGACTGTTTCCAGTCGCTAACATCTTGGCACGCCCACTTTGCATGTCATTAGTGATAAATATCACTGACATGCAAAGTGGGGCCCAAGATGGTCGCTATCTCCTACTAGCTGTCGCTAACTGGTGTTAGCGACAGCTAGGTAATAGGGAGATAATTTTATCTCCGCTTTCTTGGCTTTTAAAGCCAAAAAAGCGGAGATAAACCCCCTTGATAATATGCCCCCTAGTCCATTATGTTCTGGATTTTGCTCTGCAATGGTTGAACCTGGCCGCCAACTACAAGGTGGTCCAGGTATACAACCTGACTTTGCCCTATCTGGCACTTAGTAACCTTGATAGTTAGGCCTGCTTTATGCAGAGCCTCCAAAATATTTTTCAGGTGGATCAGGTGATCTTCCCAGGTGGAGCTAAAGGCAGCAATATCATCAAGCTAAGCTGCACAGTAGTCATCCAGGCCTGAGCGGACTTTGTTCACCAACCTTTGAAATGTGGCAGGTGCATTTTTCAGACCAAAGGGCATCACCACAAACTGAAAATGCCCACATGGGGTTGAAAATGCTGTCTTTGGCTTGGCATCGTCAGCTAACCTGATTTGCCAGTAGCCAGCTGTCAGATCAAATGTGCTCAGATATTTGGCAGAGGCCAACGTATCTGTGAGCTCATCTGCTCTGGGTATTGGATGGGCATCTGTCTTAGTGACACCATTGAGACCTCTGTAGGCTACACAAACCTCATCTCTCTCTTACCACCCTGAGTGTGAGGTTTTGGCTCTAGGACTACTGGACTTGCCCAAGGGCTATCTGAAGGTTCAATCACTTCCAGTTCCAACGTTTTCTGGACTTCTGTCCTGATACAGTCCCTGACATGATCAGGTTGCCTGAAAATCTTATTTTTAACAGGCAGGCTCTCCCCAGTGTCCACTTCATGAGTGCACCAGGTAGTCTGACTTGGAGTCAGTGAAAACATATGTCTGTATGCCTGCAGAACTTGTCTGCAATCACTCTGCTGCTGGTCAGTGAGGCTGCCTGCCAAGACTACACCATCAACTGACCCATCATCAGGGTTCTGAGAGAGCAGGTCTGGAAGAGGGTCACTCTCTTCCTCCTGTCCTTCATCAGTAGCCATGAGCAAGCCCATGTCTGCCCTGCCAACATATGGTTTCAGTCTGTTGACATGAAGCACCCTTAGGGGGCTCCTGGGAGTTCCAAGATCAACCAAATAGGTGACCTCTCCCTTCTGTTCAACAATAGTGTGGGGTCCACTCCACTTGTCTTGGAGAGCTGCTGGAGCCACTGGCTCCAACACCCACACTTTCTGTCCTGGCTGGTAAACAGTCAGTACAGCCTTTTGGTCATGCCAGGCTTTCTGTAATTCTTGACTGGCCCCAGGTTTTTAGTTGCTTTTTCATGTACCCAGCCATCCGGGAGCGGAGACCAAGTACATAGTACACAATGTCATGTTTAGGGGGTTTGAGAGGTAACTCCCATTCCTCCTTCACTAGACACAATGGACCTCTGACAGGGTTCCCATACAGAAGTTCAAATGGGCTGTAGCCAACCCCCTTCTGAGGAACCTCCCTGTATGCAAACAAAAGGCAGGGTAGCAGGATATCCCATCTCCGCCTGAGCTTTTCTGGGAGACCCTTAATCCTACCCTTTAATGTCTTGTTGAACCTCTCAACTAGACAATTGCACTGTGGGTGAGAGGGTGTGGTGAATTTATAGTTCACTCCACACTCTTTCCACATTGCAGTCAAGTAACTAGACATAAGGTTTGCACCTCTGTCTGATACAACCTCCTTAGGGAAACCCACTCTTGAGAAAACTCCCAAGAGGGCTCTTGCCACAACAGGTGCTGTAGTGGTCCTAAGTGGTATAGCTTATGGGTATCTGGTGGCATGATCCACTACCACCAGAATAAACCCATGCCCAGAGGCTGTTTGGGGATCCATTGGTCCAACACTGTCAATCCCAACTCTTTCAAAAGGAACCCCCACCACAGGTAGTGGTATAAGGAGGGCCTTTGTAGTGCCACCTGCTTTGCCACTGGCTTGGCAGGTTACACAGGAGCTACAAAACTCATTTGTGTCTTCTGACATGTGGGGCCAGTGAAAGTGAGGGACAAGCCTGTCCCAGGTTTTGTTCTGGCCAAGATGTCCTGCAAGGGGAATGTCATGGGCTAGTGTCAAAAGGAAGCCCCTAAATGCCAAAGGTATGACCAACCTCCTGGAAGCACCAGGCTTGGGGTCTCTACCCTCTGAATACATGAGCCCTTCATCCCAGTAAACGTAATGGGTTCCACTAGCAATCCCCGCGGCCTCAGCAGCAGCTTGCTGTCTGAGGGGTCCAAGAAAAGGGCAGTCCAACTGCGCCTGCCTCAGATCTGACCTGGAAGGTCCCCCTGTCCCAAGAAACTTAACCTGATCAGGTTCAAGCTCTTCTAGGATAGTTCCTTCTTCAGGCTCTCAATCAGCTTCCTCAGAAGGCTGATCCTCACTCTGAGGCAGGGGGGAAGGCACAGCCTTAACCCTACTGCTCCTTTTCCTGGTAGGCAACTGGTCCATTATTCCAGAATCCAGTGGCTGTTCAGCGTTGCAATTTTTGTCCTGTGACCTAGTCACTGCATGAACATGTGCTGAGATACCTAACATTTCTGGCTGTGTCCTAAACTCCACTTCAGACCAGGCTGAAGTCTCTAGGTCATTGCCAAGCAAACATTCTACAGGGTGGTCTGAACGAACAACAACCTTCTTAAGGCCAGTTACCCCTCCCCAGAAGAAATTACCAACTGCCATACTCTGTGTGGTAGTGACATTGCAAGCATTGGTCACTTGCTAGGTTTCACCAAGTATGATCTGTCCAGGGTCCACAAAGTCAGGTATCACCATTGTGACACTGGCACCTGTGTCCTTGTAGGCCTGAGCCTCTTTCTCATTGACTAAAGGAGTTTGTCTGTACTTGCCCAGATTACTGGGACTCACAGAGGAGGACATATCCATGCCTCCATCACAGATCAAAACAACTTGAGTTGGTGTTCTGACTAGGCTAGAACCCATCTCAGTTCCCAGGGTTAACCCTACAACACCCTTCTGTTGAGAACCACCACTTGGAGCTGAACTAGGGGGAACAGTTGCCTTAGGGGCAATGGTGGCTTGAGCTGTCTCCTTTGTGGTGCACTCACTGGTCCAGTGAGTATAAGTCTTACAGACCTTGCACCAGGATTTCTTTGGACCTTCTTTCTTTTTGGATTGTTGGGGACCCCCACCATTAGAAGCTTTTTGGGAACCTTGTGAAGACTTCTGGTCTTTAGCTTCTTCCCCACCCTTTTGGTATTGCTTCTTCTGGTCACCACCTTTGTTCTGTAACTTCTGCTTCACCCTGGTTCTGACCCCTTTACTTGCCCTCTTACCCAATTCTTGTGGAGTGGTCAAATCAGAGTCAACCAAGTGCTGATGCAATAACTGGTTCTGACAATTATTAAGAATCTGTTCTCTCATAATAAGGTTATACAATCCTGTATAGTCACTTACTTTACTGCCCAGCAACCAGTCTTCCAGAGCCTTAGTAGCATAATCTGCAAAGTCAGTCCAGTTCCAAGTCTGTGTCTTCTGTGTATCTCTGAACAGCAACCTATACTGTTCAGTGGTTAGGCCACACCCATCTATTAGAACACTCTTCAGGACATTGTAATTGTCAGCATCCTCTTCTCTGACAGTGAGGAGCTTATCTCTACCTTTGTCTGCAAAGGAGAGCTACACGTTTGCTGCCCACTGCTTAGGGGGTACCTGCTGTACTTTGCAGGCCCTTTTGAGAGCCGTTATCCATGTGTGGATGTCATTCCCACTCCGAAAGGGAGGGACAATCTTGCTTAGGTTTTTATGGTAATAAGACCTATTCCTACCACTAGGGATTTTGCTGTCACCAGGGGACTCTAGTCCTGCCAATTTTCTCTCTCATTCAAGAGCTAGGGTCTCTTTCTCAAGGGCAACCTCTTGCCTCCTGATTCTAAGCTTAACTTCTGTCATTCTAGTTTCATGCTCTCTTCTCTCAGGGATAGATCTCCTCCTGTGATATGAGGCAGAGGATCCTATTGATGAACCAGAATGGTGAGATTCCCCTGAGAGAGATCTCTGTCTTCTAGGTACACCAGTAGGCCTACTTGAGGGGATGAAGGGAGGCCCACTGTGGCCATCTCCATCTCCAGGTAGCCCTGTGTCTTCCAGATCGGGTTCAGGAACCACTTCCTAGTCTGCATCCTCATCATCCTCAGAGTTCTAGTGGGGAGCCCCACTAGGATCCTCTTCTGGTGACGGATGGCCCCCCTCCCTACTACCTTGAGTATCTGGATCTGATGCTTTTGCTAAGTCATCTACCACTAAGGTATCTATCAGGTGTTGGGTGGTTGGACTCTGTCCTTGCTTTAATTTTCTTATGGCACATAGTCCTCTCAATTCTTGGAAAGTGAATGTGCCATATTTAGATGTCTGCACTTTGCTGAAATCTGGCAGAGAGACACTAGTTCCTGCCCTTAAAGCCATGACTAGTGAGGTGTGGTGTGTGCACCTACCTACACTACTTGTTTTCCTACTAGAACCTCTCTAGGAGTTGTAGTCAGGGTGTGCTAAGCCCTTACCACCTACAACTTCTAAGTTCAGTAGAACTTATGTATTATTAGTCTTAATTTATTTGTACCTACTGGTACCTTAATGTGATTTTCAAATGATATTCTCAAGATTATTTGGTAAAGCAATGCAAGCTCTTATCCCATCTGCTGCACACCAATGTGAGAAGTTGGTCTGGCATATAATGTCCACTATTCTAGTGGGCACCTTGCACCAGTCCATACGACCCTTATTGATGGTAGGTTAGAAAGTCAACCTTATAGAAAGTTATCTTAGTGGTAGCTGTGGAGAGCAGCTTTCAGGCTAAGACTTGGAGACGAGTTAGGCAAGTTGTTTTACCAATTATAATCTCTTGAATGATCAAATGAAAGCACACCACACAAGGTATATATAAAATATATATGTATTTATTCTAAAGACAACCCCTCTGCACTCTTTATGAGGTCAGAGGTAAAAGTACAATAGAAGGAACTTGATTACCAAACGATAAGTTGCACAGTATACGTTATGCCCTAGGGGCCTCACAAACCATATACTAAAATAGTGGTATGAGAACCACGTGAGAGTTAGAAAGCAGGCCTAGAGCCTGTGGAATCGCTGGGGCTGCCTAGAACCACCAAAGGTTAGGATGTAGGCGGCCCACTCGAGACGCGTGCAGTGTCTAAACACAGCCACGGGTTACCATTGACTTTCTATGGAGAACGAACAAGTTACAAAGTAGTTTAAGGGTATTACTAGGTGAACTATGATGGAACCCTTTTAGACTAGGACACTTCGAGAGTCAAGACCCATGGGAGCACTGGAGTACTCGTGTTACCTCAACCAGGGAAGCCGGGTGCATAGGTGCCTTTTGGTGTCGGGTTTCGTCATCGATTCCAATGGAGAGCTGCGAAGAAGTGCTGCAGGCGACCTGAGGAAAAGTGTCCGGGTGGATCCAAGGGTGGCTCGGAGATGTGAATAACCTGAAAGAAGAGGAGACAGAGGTTGGGCCACTAGCCAGTGACCAGGATGGCGATAGGAAGATGCCACCAGATGTTGGGTGATTTCAGGTGAAAAGGCGAAGCTTGTCTCATCAGGCACGAGGACCAGGAGGCGTCGACCATGACCAGGAGCTGGATTGGAGCAGTCCCACAAAGGATCTAGTTGACTGCGGTGTCGACATCCGATTGGACCCAACAAGCCTTGGAAAATGCAATCCACACAAGATGTCAAGATGGGCTTCGGTGCAGACCAGCAAGGTCTGAGGAACTTCTCTTTTGGGGAGAAGTTGGGGCAAGTCTGGAAAGCAAAGCAAATCAAGGATTGGTCTTCTTGGGCGGTCACTAGCCAACAGACTAGGAACTGCAAAGATGCATCGAGCTGAAATGCACAAAGCGGGCCCTCGGGACACTCGTGGCTTGTGGGCCTCTGAGCTTCGGTGCAAAAGGGTGCTCGGGACTTGGGCTTCAAGCACCCCAATGCACAACTTCGGGATACCTCGGTAAGTAGGTGCAGTAACAGAAATGCAGGATGTCCAGGAGTTCCGGGCCCATGTCGCTTGTGTCCGCCAGAGGTCTAAGCTTTGCTGGGAGCGCAGGTCAGCGTAAGAGATGTCTGGAAGTCTGTGTCCTGTGTCGCAGATTCTTCGGGATCTGGCGGGAGCTTTAAAAATGCAGACTGGCAAAGATGCTGTTGGTGCCTGTTCGAACGGTGTGGTCACACATTGACCACAAGGGAGATTTCTTCCATCTTCCAGTCGCTATGGAATGTCCAAGGTCGAAGATATATGTTGCAGAGTTTCGTCCAGGATAATCTAAAGTCCTAGGGACTAGGGTTCTATACTTATAGTAAGTTTAGGGGTTGGACTAACTCTAAGGTCCCTCCTATGGGTGGACCTGGGGAGGGGGTGGTTACACTCCTTCCCCTTTGTCCAGTTTCACGCAAGAGCTGGGGCTGAGTGCCCCAGTAATCAGTTTGAACTGGGAAATACATGGAGCACCTTGTGTGCCCCAGGCAGTGTCTGGAAAGCATTCACTGAATGCAGCCCTCCCTGCCCCAATACGCTAAAGCCTGTCTGTGGATGTGCCAGCACCTCCCCGGACAGGAAACCTATTGTCCAGGCCTTTCCCTGCCGGAGTTTCATCCAGCAGCAGGAGGGCAGACTCGTGTCTATGGCAGCAGCATCCATTTTGTGATGCTGGGGCTCTGTTTAACTTTAACTGGTTTTAACAGTAACTACATGTCTTCTCCCTCTAGAAGGGTGGAATGCTACCCTGCCGCCAGAATTGGCGGGGGGTAGTATTCCAAACTATTTGACACCTTACATGACATGTTTTGATAAAGCCAAACCAAAGTTAGCATTAACCGCGAGTATTATGATGCACTTAAGAGTATGTAGTATGGCTATATTATAGAACAGCTATAAGGTGATGGTTCCGAAAGCTGCAGAGTGACTCAGCTCATGCTAGGGCACCCTCTCACACAAAACCAAGCACTCTGCCTCCAGGATTGTCAAGGCCTGCCGTAGGAGTGACTTATAGGTTACTATGTCTCTATATATATAAGGTAGATATAGATATATTATATCTAAGTAAGGGGTGATTACACCACCTTACCCAGGCTGTAAGAACAGACCTGTGGCGTCAGTTTGGAAGGCTAACCAGGGGTGGTACAATACATGCTGTAGCCCCTGGTAGGTCTAGGGTGCACCTATGCCATGGGTACCTAGAGTACCATATACAGGGGCTCACAAGGGCGACCCAGTAACCAATCTGGTATGTACCTAAAGTACATGGTATCAATTTAGAGAGAGTACAGCTAGGCTGTGGGCCTGATTAACAGGACAACAGCCATACTAAAGTCGAAAAACCAGTGAATCACAGCAAAAATTGGGGGTAACCATAGGAAGCAGACCCTACTCTCCTACACATCCATATTCTAGTCTGGAGATCACTAGTGCCTGGACTGCCATTTGTAGGTCGGGAGTGTCAAGGAAAGGTTTTAGTTTTCTTAGATAGCTCAGGTGAAACCTGGCAGTTTTGGCCATCAAGCTGATGTGGTCATGCATATTCAAGCAGCTGTGAGGGTTATTCTGAGGGATTTGGCGGGGTCCACTATGGTCGGTGGGCAGTTTAGGGCTGTGATCGACTTAGTCCATTTCCGAATGTCAGGGTTGATTTTGGGTGGGGAGATTAGAAGGAATTCCTTTTTTTGTGCTTTTAGTTTGAGCTAGTTGGAGGTAAGCCATTTTACAGTCAACTTCAAGGCTTCATTCAGGGAAAAGATTTCCTCCAGAGAAGAGATTCTGATGTAGATCTGGGTGTCATCGGCATACATGTAGTAGGAGATGTTGGTGGTGCGTAGTACTTCTGCTAGTGGTTCGAGATAGAGATTAAAGGGGGCAGGGGAAAGTTTTGATCCATGGGGGACTCAGACCCTAATCGGAGAGGGAGCAGATAGGTTACTGTTGACTAAGAATCTCTAGGAGCAGTTCTGGAGGAAGGATCTGAACCATTCAAGCGCAAAACCATCCAGCCCAATCCTGAGTTTGAGGCGTTCGAGAAGTTTCTCGTGGTTGACGGTAACGAAAGCTGAGGATAGATTGAAGAGGATTAGGAGTCAAGTTGTGCCTTGGTAAAGGGCTTGAAGAGCATCATCCACGATATGGAAAATAATGGTTTCAGTGCTGTGCCCAAGGCCTGAACACAGATTGGAAATCGTCTAGTAGTTTGAAGTTGGTGATGTGTTGGCTCAGTTGAAGTTGAGCACATTTCTACAGAACTTTCGCTAGCAGTGGGATATTGGATATAGTTCTAAAGTTGTCTTGAGAGGCAGGATTCGGCGTAGGTTTTTTAAGATGGGGATGACTTGACCAGCTTTCAGAGAGTCAGGTATGGACCCCTGTAGAAGGGAGGCGTTGATTATTGCAGTCCAAATAGGAATGATGGATTGGGAGGAAGGGGCCAAACAGTTGGAGAGGAGTAGGTCATTAAAGTGGTTGTTTGGGTTTAAGGAGGATGGAATTTCCGAGATGGTACGGTCGTCATATACTTTGAAGTTGGACCAGTGTGCTTGGTTTTTGGTGGATGTCTGGGGGGCAACGTAGAGAGATAAGTCGAGTCCGGAGGGGGTTGGGAGTAGGTAGCCGATCTAAGTTTGTTTCCTATAGCAGTCATTTTGTCAGAGAAGGAGGAGAATTTCTCACATGTTATTAGAGATGTAGGGGTTTCTTTGGAGGTTTTAGCCAGTTTATTAGATTGGTGTTTGACCATTTCAAAGCGCTTGCGGGCCTGTTCTTGCCATTCTCCAGTTCTGAACTGAAGAATTCTTTCTTTGATTTGAGGATGTTGTTATTATGGGCATTTCTGGTCTGACAGAGAAGTTTTAAGTGGGAGGCTGAGAGGTGCTGTCTCCAATTTCTTTCTGTCTACCGGAGGGTTCTCCTTTCATTGCTGAGGGATCCATTGAACCAGGGGTTTCTGTCTTTGATTTTAGTTATTTTTAGCTTTAGTGGGGCAAGATTATCAAGTATGTTAGACATAGTCGAGGTTTAGTGTTCTGTGACGTTGTTGACCGTTGAGATATTTGGGGGGGTAAATCTTGTAGCATGCAGCAAGTTTCACGAGATCAAGGTTCTTTGTGTCTCTAACCTAACGTTTTGGATTCACAGATTGTGGTGGCCTTGTCTTGTGGGTAATAATTACTATAAGAAGGTGGGTCTGCACACCTATTGTAATCTGAATTAAGGGATGATTACACCTAAATGTGAGAAAATGTAAAGGTATGTTTTGCATGCGTACACGTGAATATGGGAGAGTACCCTACTCCCAGAGCGGTAATACAAATATCAAACCAGAGTCCTTAGAACCCATAGACTTCGTGCCGCACTGCTTGTGGCTACTAATGCCTAATCACTTACATCCAAATGTACTCAAAGTTCTATATAAAAATAATGCACAATAATCATGAAATATTTCTACTGCATCAAGTCGATTTACTTTAGCAATTTTTGAATTGTGAAAACTCAAAGGTTATTTGGAGTGTTTAATTCTCTATACATCAGAAGTCACTCCCTAATTTCATTAACACCAAACAGTAGTTTAACAAACATGAAAAACCACAAACGTAAATGAACGAGACAAAATTTAGAGTTAAATCCCAATGCATTTTGGGTTCATTCAGAACCCTTCATCAGGGGTTGTTCATCAACAAAAACATATATTATATTATCATTCTCAGTGTTATTCTTCTTGGTTGATTGCGTCCGAATCTACAACACAAAACATGATTGAGTGTCATTCTATAGTGGTATGCATATAAATATTGCCATGTACCAATGATCAAAAAATGCTTAAGGCTTGCATATGAAAAACCGGAATTGGAGTTAAAAGAGCTGAAAGAAATTGGAGGTTTGGAAAGCTGGAAACGAGGAATAGTGAAAAAACAGGAGTAGTAAAAAATCAAAGCCACCTCCATTATAGAGTCGTGAAATAGAAAAACCCTTTGAAATCATTCCTAATCAAAAATGCCCTCTAAACTGTGAAAAACAAACCAAGCCATGCAAATTGTCACGATTATTGACCATGACCCGCAAATCCAATTACCTGAAGTGAAAGCTCAGCAAAAACACGACCTAAATTTACAACCAAAGTGCAAACAATGAATTACCTCTCCTAAATATTTTAAAGTAACCTGCCATTTGTGAAAAATATATTGTTACTTCATACCTGCCTTTTAAGAGTCTCATCAAAGTGTCTTTGTCCGTTAAAGAGATAAGTCCTATGCAGGTAAAAAAAACAATTGCCCAATCATGAGTATTACACCATTAGAGGATAGTATGTATATGCATCGTTCTCACAAACGTCTTACCTCGGGACATGCGCGCTGCTTACAAGCCCGAGTCTGTACCGTGGGGCTGCCTGCCTGAATTCTACGTCAAGAAATAAAGTCAAAGACCAGCGTATTAAACCGACTGTACATCAAAAAGTCGTATGATGACAAGATCAAGGTTACCGCATTAACGCTCACCGTTGGTAACAATCGAAGCGTCCTGCTCTTGCCGGGCGTCACACTGACGTCACGTGTGTACGCCCCGGCCAATCCTCATATCTATAGACCATGAAACTAAAAACAGAGAAAGGTTTACTCTGTTCTACGCAGGTAACCGGGTCATAGAAACAGAAAGTGGACTGAAAGATTCCCCTCGGTAAGGTCAACCAGAACTTTATAGAAAGGCCTAGAGGAACACAGTCCTATCTCCTATGTGAAAGAGACCTCCTTAAACTAAAACCTCATTGAAAAAATGACCTGAAGAAAAATAAAAGGTGAAGAAAAAGAAAGTGAAGACATGCAAAACTAGTAAATGAGAAAAATATAAAAGTAAAGATGCACAGATGCAAGCCCCTTACAATCTAATGTGTAATCCAAAATCTGTGCATCTTTACTTGTATATTTTTCTCATTTTTTTTCTCATTTACTAGTTTTGCATGTCTTCACTTTTCTTTTTTTTTATAGAGAATTAAAAACTCCAAATAACCTTTGAGTTTTCACAATTCAAAAATTGCTAAAGTAAATCGACTTGATGCAGTAGAAATATTTCATGATTATAGTGCATTATTTTTATTTAGAACTTTTAGTACATTTGGATGTAAGTGATTAGGCATTAGTAGCCACAAGCAGTGCGACACGAAGTCTTTGGGTTACAAGGACTCTGGTTTGATACTTGTCCTGTGGGTGCCAGGTAATAGGAAGGTAATAGCGTGGTGATAATACCAGTCACATAGATCTATAGAGATGTTATATTATGGTAATATAGCTTATATACCGCACGGCTACCCTGGGGTGTCCCAGCGCTGCGAGATAAGATTGACCGCTGATTCCTTAGCAATGATCCAATCTAGAGTGGCACCTTTTGTGTGTGTTGGGAGTGTGCAGGCTTGGGTAAGGTCTTGGTCAGCCAGGAAGTCTTTGATGGCATTGACCTGAGGGTCCTTGAGGTCATTCCAGTGCAGATTGAAGTCCCCAAGAAAAATGTCATTGGAATTGGGAGAAACCTTGGCTGTAATGATTTCCATGAGGTGGTCAAGTAAGGTGTCATTCATATCTGGGGGGTGGTAGAAGATGCGCAGCCTGCACAATTGAGCGGCATTGTTGCATATGGAGAGTGCAAGGTATTCGCGGGAGTCTGTGGGATCTACATGAAGTTCAGTTATTAGGAGGTTAGAGGGGTAGATGCAAGCAATGCCTCCCCCTTTTTTTGATTGCCTGTCCATCCTTGAGATATTAGACACAGGAGGGACTAATATGTCTAGGCAAGGAGATGAAGATTTTTGTGAAGACATGATTTGGTCTGGATTGCTACGTCGGATTTTTGGCTCAGGATGAGATCTATAACATCAGAGGCATGCTTTACTGCTGAACAGAAGTTAATTAAGAGGCCGAGAGAGTGGGGTTGGGGTGTGTGTTGTGAGGTATACCAGAAATTGGCACTTGAGCTAGGTTGTTGCTAATAACTCCTCTGTTGCGGAAAGTTGTTGATATATTGGAGCTGATTGCAACCGTATGGGTTACGTGTTCATCAATCTTGTCCAGTAGACTGGAGGCGTCAGGAGCAGACTTGTAAGTTAGGAGGAGGATTGGAATTTCGTCCCCCGAGAGGTAGATAGTCTGCGTGCGAGGGTGAAGGTGTCTCAGGGATAAGGGCAAGGGGTAAACGAGGGGCATGATGAAAGGGGAGAGTTGAGTTCTGTGGCAGCTTGAAGTTTGAGAAAGAGAGTTCGGAGGGGTGAAGGATGTTTTTGAATTCAAGAATGGAGTTATTGATCCTCTGAGTTTTGTTGGCTGCTCTGAGGTGCAGATCCATACGGGAGGGAAGTACTTGCAGGAAGGAGGTCAATGGGTTGGGATCGGTTCTATTGGCATGGTCGGGTAGCATGGTAGTCGGGTTAGACCATCCTATGTCACAGATCCTGAGAGGAGGGGTTTGTGAGTGGCTAAGCACGCTTGCCAGAGTGGTCGATGGATCATTGGGGTGGGTGTTCGCTGCGCTGCAGGTGTCTAGCGTATTAGTCACTATGGGTGTGGGGGAGGAGCGCGGGTTGGAGGAAGGGGGCATCAGCATGGCCTCCATGAAAGGTGGGGCATGGGGGGTGAGGGGGAGTGGTTGGATCTTTGGTGGGGCTTAACGGGGACTTTTACCCCTGCCCTTTGTGCTGCGTTGATCGGAGCAAAGGAGGGGGTCAGGTGACAAAAGCTGGTGCTGGAGGAGCGTGGAGGGATAAGGGTCATGCATGTCTTTTTTGAGGGTGGGGAAAAGGTCTGCAAATTTGTTGAGATCTTTGTTTGGCGCTTGGATCAGGACAATGCCATTTTTGTATAAGGTGATGGTAAGGTCAGCTCAACTTGGTGCCGTACTGAATGTTCCTGGATTTGTGTACGTGAAGGAGGTTCTAAAGGGTTGTGTGCCTTAAGGTTGGTTTTCTGGAGTAGAATCATTAATGATTGTGCCCTTGTCTGCACTATAGCGCAGGTCAGAGATCAGGATCTCAGGGTGTCTTTTCAGAATACATATATGGTTCCGTCATTGTTATTTATTTTAGAAAAAAGGTGCACCAACTGCTAGCACTGGTGATAGATTATGCACGTTCCCATGTATTTCTTTAAAGCTTTTGGTTTGTTGGAATATAGACATTTCCATAATATCATTATTATTAGTCAAAATGTTATTGGGAATCAATTTAACATCCAACTTTCAACCGGCTACAATGTTTGAGAAGTATTGAGCAGTTTCCTACAGGGTTTATCACTAGACTTTCTTTTTTGAGGAAGAAGAGCAGTAATATTACCAAGGAGGTTCCAACCTGCATTCATTCAGCTCATGGAACCCCCTGTCACCTGCCATAAATTACCAAAGAGGAGACAAACATGGCCCTGAGTTATCAAGACAAACTTGACTGTGCCCAGCCATACATCATGCCCACCAAACCACTCCCCAACAGCGAATTGCACAATAATAAAGACAAAATCCTCTTTCTTTCAGCCCATGTGAAAAAATCTATTAAAAATTAAAAAAAAGACTATTACATATTCTGTAATGAAAACAACAACATAAGAAAAGAATGGGAGCTGGAGCTGGAGCTGGAAGAAGGATGCTCTCAGAAGTCTGCACTCACAACAAGAAGTAGAATTTTATATAATCTCCGCCGCGATGCATTGTTTTCATCATAACCATGCACATGAGGTGAGGGAAACATCTATAATAAAGCCTAATATCAATGAGAAAATCGACTTATTCCACCTATTGATTCTGCTGCTTTGACTCAAGGAAACGTAACATGGATTATGGGTTTGAGTCAAACATGTGTTGCTGGAGCATTGGAAGATGTATACTCAATACAAATAAATCGAAGTATTGAGTATACATCTTCCAATGCTCCAGCAACACATGTTTGACTCAAACCCATAAGCCATGTTATGCACAAATAAATCGAAGTAGGTCAAACCGGGCGAAGATGGCGGCCGGTCAGCCGGCCGAGTGAGCTGGTTCCGACACTCTCCTCCTCCAGTAAATCCGCCGAAGGTTTGCTTCCATGGATTCCTTGTGTTAAAGGCAGCTGAATGGGGCTGGAGTCGCAGTGAATTTCAGGGACAACTGAGAGAGAAACCCCTTTTGTACTTCCGAGGTGCCTACCTTTGGGCTTAGAAGCAGGGAGCCGATCCGGGATGCTGCGGTGGCCTCTCTTGTGCCGCAAACGTCTTACATGCTGGATTCTCTTTCCTTGGAGAAGCACTAGTGTTTGCGGCCCGGGCGGCGGATTTAGCGGTCCAGCACACAAGCTTGTGTGCCCTTCACATCCAGGGATGCTGCAAAAAAATCATCCGAAGAACGCCGCCGCAGTTACGGGACGCATGACAGTTCCGAGAGGCACTGGTAAAGCAGGCGGCGTAGCAGTGGAATCCTCTGGGGCTCACACTTGACCGTGAGTCCGGGGGGAGGGATGTCAGCACACAATGAACCAGGCTCTCGCAATGGTGAAAAATGCGCAGATTTTCTCGATGACTCTCAAAAATAAAACAGATAAAAGCAAAATGCCTAAACTTTAAACTGATTCCAAACGTAATCTGGAGGGATATATGACGTTACCACGCGTTCTTTTACCACGCAGACCATTACCACGCATTTTTTACAACGCAGGACCCTTTACCACGCATACCATTACAACGCTGGTATTTACAACGCAGGTACTATTACAACGCATACCATTACAACGTAAGTATAGGTAAGTAAATAATATGGTAAAATAATTTATTTATTAATAATATTTTTTTAAATTAATAAATTATTATTTTAATATTTAATATTTTAATTATTTATATTAATATTTATTTATTAATTTTTAAATATATATGTTAAAATACCCCTGTACCCCAAAACCCAAACCCAGCCCTAAAACCTAAAAATACCCCTGTACCCCAAAACCCAAACCCAGCCCTAAAACCTAAAAATACCCCTGAACCCCAAAACCCAAACCCAGCCCTGAACCCTAAAAATACCCCTGTACCCCAAAAACTGAAAACTGACCCTGAACCCTAAAAATACCCCTGTACCCCAAAAACTGAAAACTGACCCTGAACCCTAAAAATACCCCTGTACCCCAAAAACTGAAAACTGACCCTGAACCCTAAAAATACCCCTGTACCCAAAAACTGAAAACTGACCCTGAACCCTAAAAATACCCCTGTACTCCAAAAACTGAAAACTGACCCTGAACCCTAAAAATACCCCTTTACCCAAAAACTGAAAACTGACCCTGAACCCTAAAAATACCCATTTACCCAAAAACTGAAAACTGACCCTGAACCCTAAAAATACCCATTTACCCAAAACCTGAAAACTGACCCTGAACCCTAAAAAATACCCATTTACCCAAAACCCAAACCTAAAATATTTTAAATAAAATTATATACTTACCAATACTTACGTTGTAATGGTATGCGTTGTAAAGGTACCTGCGTTGTAAATACCAGCGTTGTAATGGTATGCGTGGTAAAGGGTCCTGCGTTGTAAAAGTTGCGTGGTAAAGGTAGGTCGTGGTAAAAGTTGCGTGGTAAAGGTTGTATACCAATCTGGAGGCACCAGCGTCTCCCACATCAGCTCTGCCCTCCTCTACTGACAAGGTTTGCTGTACTGTTTCACTATCCTCTTTGGGGGGCTGGCTCTGGCTGTACCGGCGGTGGGCCTCTTGACTGATACAGAGGCTCTGAAAGTGGGGGAGGCAAAAAGGGATGGCAGTCCTAGTACCCCCAATACTCCTCTAATCTTGGAACTCCAGTCTGACAGCATGGTTCAATCCAACGGAATGCTGGGAGTTGTGGTCCAGCCTGAGGAAGGGGAAGCTGCTGTATCGGTAGACACTTCCTCAGCTCAAGTGGAGATGCAAGGGGGTACGGGGGTTCAGCGGCAGCAAACTAGGATTGCACGGGAGGAGCTGTCCATAAAAAACGCTCTTTTGAACCCCGATGGAGAGGCGGATGGCGACAACTTCTATTCTTTGTCTGACCATACTGAGTAATCAGAGGCGGATGGCAGTCTGGACAAGGACTGGACAGATGATGAGGATAGCTAGTCAGGGGATTGGCACACTAGCAACGCCTTAAACGCAGAGGCAGTCCCAAATGGATTATCTACTGTTCGTAAAGCCTCTATGGCTTTGGCTTCAGGGTCAAATACTGGTTCTTTGGTGTGGGACTATTCGTTTACTGGCCAATCTGGGCTAGAAGGTGCTCCTACCACTCAAACTGGAATTTGTTCTGACCGTCACTCGGTGAGATGACACTTGGGGGTAAACAGTCAAAATATCGAGTAAAAAATATCGAATGGACATAATATCGAGTTTAAAATAAAGCATGGACAAAATATCGAATGGACAAAATATAGACATCAAAAATATCGTTTTTAAGGTACGTAATGTAATATCGAATGTTAAAAATATAGAAGTTAAAATATCGAAGTATGAGTTTATGCTAGCGGGCGAAGATGGTGGACGCAGCTTGCTAGCGCTCCCACTGGCCCGACATTGATTTGCGCATTTATCCTGGCTCCCGGACCTAATCTGCAGCCTACCGGTTTTGATTCGGTAGCGGACGGCGAGAGTTGCCCTCCGGTGTAGCGAGAGTTGTTTCCGGGCCCCCTGAGGTGGAGAAAGCGGCGGGGGCGACCTGAGGCCTGGTCCCGGCATGCACAGCCGGGGCCTCGATTTTGGTGAAGCCCGGACGGGCGGCCCTGGTACTGGCCCGCGGCCTCGGCTACTGGTGCTGCCTCGGGCCATCAGATTCGCATTGGAGCGGAGTGTAGACGTCCCGCTGTGCCCCCCGTTCTCTGTGTGGCAGCCCAGGTTGTGTGGACGTCGGAGGGGGGATGCGGCCTGCGCGGCGGCACGGAGACCGGGGCCATGAGTTTCGCGGTCCCTGGCAGCGAGTGGTGGTGCCCGGAACCAACCCAGACGGCGAGGTGGGCGGCCCTGCCTGCAGTCTTGGACGCAACGCTGGTGCACTGACTGGGATCCCTGACCGGTGGCCAACTGGGAGCTCCTGCTGTTGTGGTGCCTGAGTCCCGGGAGTGCCTGGGGACAGTAGCAGGGGTGCCGCAGCACGATCCGTGAGTACCTCCGCCCCCGTGTGTGTGGACAAGGGGCTGAAGGGCCGCAGCGGCCGGCAGACGTGGAACCTGGGCGGTGGCGTGAGGGGACCCCTGCGGTGCGAGTCTAGAGAAATACCCTGAGGCCCATTGAAGAGCCTGAACGCGGCCAGACACATGAAACCTTGGACATGACCAGGGGCGGAGGGGGCAGTGGGTCCGCCAAACAGGGGCCCATCGACAAATTCACTGGGCCGAGTGGAGGTGCCGGTGCGTCGGGGGGAGCCAGGGTGCAGGGCTGGACAATGCAGCACTTATGGCGGCGATCACCCAATCCAGGGACATGCTTGACGCCAAGATAGGAGCGGTTGGGGCTGATGTGACCTTGCTGCGCCAAGACCTTCACAACGCAGTGACTCGCATCACGGAGGCGGAATCCAGACTCTCGAATGTGGAGGATGATGTGGGGACCTTGAAGCAGAAAGTGGTCGCAATGGAGAAGATTCAGAGGGGCCTTGCGCTCCGCGTGGAGGATGCCGAAGGGCGGGCGCGCAGGAATAACCTCCGCTTCGTGGGATTTCCTGAGGGATGCAAGAAGGGGAATATGGAACACTTCTTGTCCCAGTGGTTGGAGGACTGGCTACCCCCGGACGCGCTGACACGGTGCTTTGTGATAGAGCGCGCCCATAGAGCCCTGACGCAGAAACCGCCCGCCGGGGAGCGGCCCCGACCGGTGATTGCTAGGATTTTGAACTTCCATGACAGGGACACCCTCTACAGGAGGCGAGGGCGAAAGACTCTGTTATGTTCGAAAACCAGAAAATCATGATTTTTCCGGATTATACGAAGATGGTGCAGCAGCAACGACATTCTTTCATAGCGGCCAAGGCGAAACTACTTGGCTTGAAGCTCCAGTATTCTTTATTTTATCCAGCCTGCCTCCGGGTGATTTTCCAATCACGGACCCACTTCTTTGACACCCCAGAGAAGGTCTTCAAGTGGACGGATGAGACAGTGAGGGTCCGGCCACATGCTCAACTGGGCCTGAACCTGGGTTCCTCCAGGGGTTCCTCTCAGGAGCGGGCCGACCAGCGTTTCCGGGGTAAGAGACACAGGAGCTCTAGGTCGCGGCAGCGCTCCTCTTCGTGCAATGGGGCGCAAGATGGAGCACCTACAGATTCGGACCAATCCAGCAAGGAACATTGAAGGATATTGGAGTGCGAGGTGACCTATTGATGTCGTAGATTCTGGCAGTGAGTGGTCGGTTGATATGCACTGCTGCTCGGATGGCTTGGGACTGAGTACCTTGACACTGCTCGCTCTACACATTGGTGATGGTATGGGGCTGCGGGGTGGGGTTCGGGGTGCCTGTTTACAGGGGCTATTTGCCTCCTACATAGGCGGGTGTTGGAAGGGGGGGTTCTTCGTGGTTGAGTGGGTAGTTGGGATCCATTGGTATGGTTGGCCTTGGCCGCTCTGTTTTGGGCCCGAGGTTGCCCATGCCGCGACAGATACTTCTGTGTTCTATGAGGTATAGGGGTGGGGGGCGGGGGATGGGGGACGGGAAGTTCAGGGGGGTGTTCTGGGGGGTGCAGATGGGGGGTGGAGGGTGGCCGGTGGGTTGTGCACGTGATTTTCATGCCATGCTAGTACTAGCGCTATGTATTCAGGCCTGCTGTTGGGTGCTCTTGCTTTGTGTTCCCTGGGATCATGGCTGATGTATTACCTCTGGGGCCCCAGGGGGCGTCTATGCGCATACTGATCTGGAATGTCAGGGGAATGTTGGATAAAATTAAGAGGGGTGCCGTCCTGCGATGGGCAAAGAGGGAAGGGGCGGATGTACTGCTCTTACATGAAACGCATATGATGGGGACGAAAGCACTTAGTCTGCAGCGATTTGGCTACCACCAGGTTTTTCATGCCGGCTTTTCAAGGGGCTCTAGGGGGGTCGCCATCTTGATCCATCGACGATTAGCTTATGTTCATGAGAGACAATGGCTAGACCCGCAGGGCCGATATATCTTTGTGAAGGGGATGGTGGGTATGGAGCCTGTTGTGTTTGGGAGTGTCTATGCCCCTCCCCCATTGCAGTGGTCCCTGGCTGAAAGGCTGTTTGCGGTGTGGGCAGAAGTCCCGGAGTCCCTGGCAGTGCTGGGAGGAGATCGGAATGATGTGCTGGATGCGAATGTAGACCGCCGGAGGCTGCAGGAGACAATAGCGGTTGCTGCCCCCTCCCGGTTGCGTGCGATGGTGGACGGGTTGGGCTGAGTTGATGCTTGGCGACACTTGCATGCTGCGGCCCGAGAGTATACGTATGTTTCAGCAGTGCATGGCTCCTTTTCACGGCTGGATTGTGTGTTTGTGCCCTGTGCGTATCTGAGCAGAGTGCGAGGGGCGGCCATCCTGCCTCGGGGGTTGTCCGACCATTCCCCAGTGGCCGTAGATATTGAATTGTGCAGGAGGAGGCAGCCGTTTAGGTGGCGAATGTCCCCATGGCATCTTCAGCAGGCTGACTATATCCATCATATGAGGGGGGCGATAGCCCACTATTGGCAGGAGAACCTTGGCGAGGAGACGGAGGTGACAGTAGCCTGGGAAGCTATGAAGCCCACGTTGCGGGGAGTAGACATAGCGTGGTGTGCAGCGGCTCGCCACCGACGCAGGGAGGCCATAGTTGCAGCAGCGGCGCGAGTGGAGGTCCTTGAATGGCGGTGCCAGGGGGAGGGAGATGGCGAGGCTGTGCGGTTACTCCTGCAGGCGCAGCAGTCCTATGCGTCTGTACTGCTTGATGAGACCCGACAGGCATGGCTAGCCACACGCAGTAGGATTTATCAATGGGGGGACAAGTCATGTACTATGCTTCATAGACTGTGTCAGAATACCCTGCAGCCGATTACGCTGCCTGGACTCACGGATGATGCTGGCGTTACGGTGACGGATCCAGTGGAACTGGCGGCTAGCTTTGCGCGATATTACGCGGAACAATATGCGCCGCAGGATTATCTCCCGGCTGAAGCGGTGGACAAGTTTGTTGCTGACCTGCCCCCGAGGGCCGTCTTCGACGAGACGCGGGCAGTATTGGACCTCCCCATTACAGTGGAGGAGATGGGCGACGCGCTGGCACAACTCAACACCGGAAAGGTGCCCATGCTGAGTGGCTTCCCATGCGAATTCTACAAGAAATTCCAGCTCCAATTGGGCACTCACTACAGGGCTGTCCTGGAGGCTGCGCGGGGGCTGGGTCGGTTGCCCGCAGACTGGCGACATGCTGAGATGGTGGTATTTCAGAAACCGGGTAGGCCGCCTGCTAGACATGATTCGTATCGCCTCATATCATTGCTTAACATTGAGGCTAAGCTACTAGCGAAAGCGCTGGCGAACCGGCTTCTCCCCTACGTGGCCGATCTAGTTCATCCGGACCAAGCAGGCTTCATGCCGCATAGAGCGACACGACACAACGTTAGACGGGCACAAACAGCCATAGATGCGATGGGGGCCACGGGTGAGTGAGCTGCCCTGCTCCTGGCGGACATAGATAGGGCGTTCGACTCCGTGAGCTGGGCCTACTTGTTCGCGCTTCTGCCTCGCCTTAATCTGGGCCCTGTCTTTATCTCATATGTTCGGCTGGTGTACACTGACATCACGGCGGCCGTGCGGGTCTCAGGGGCGGTTTCCGCGAGGTTCCCAGTCGGTCGTGGGACCCGTCAGGGCTGTCCGCTGTCCCCGTACCTATTTGCGCTAGCTATGGAACCCCTAGCCTCCTGGGTGCGAATTGATGTGCAGCTGCGGGGCTTCAGATGGGACGGGGGACTCACTGACAGGATCGCAACTGTATGCGGACGACGTCCTCTTCTTCCTTACGGACCTAGATAGATCGGGCCCGCGGGTATTAGAAATTATGCGCTTATTCGGAGATGTTTCGGGTCTGTACCTTAATCCGCGTAAGTCCACCTTGTGGGTGCTAGGTGATGGAGCGTATGCGGGCTCCTGGGCGTCGGCCTTAAAGGTGGCGGTTGGAGGCCTGTTGTACCTAGGTGTGTTCTTGTCCGAGTCTGCGACGATCTCTTGGGAGCGCAATGTGGTACCGGTCTGGGACAAAGTTCAGTCGGACCTTAAAACGTGGGCCCAGATGCCCCTTACTATATTTGGTAGGTCTGCGATTTTCAAAATGGTTGCGCTCCCACGCCTTTTGTATCAGCTGCAGAACCACCCACACCCGGTGGCACCCCAGTGGTTCCGGCAGGTTAATTCGGCGTTGGGACGCTTCTTGTGGGCTGGGGGTGCCGCCAGAGTGGCGCTACGTACATGTTTCCTGTCCACATACTGTGGTGGTCTTGCGACATCAGACGTGCTGTCATACTACCAGGCCTCCCACTTGTTAGTCCTGAATGAATGGTGGTACGGAGATAGAGGGGACCCGGCCTACGCCTTGGAGCGCTCGCTGATGGGGGATCAAACCTTGCATACGATTCTGTACTCGGCCAGACTGTGGCGGCGGCTGCCCCGAGCCACGCAGGTGGTGTTTACAGTATAGCGACAGGCGCTGCGCCGCATGGGTTGGTGGGGCAGACTGACGGCGGAGAATCCTTTGTGGGATAACGGGCGACTCCCCGCATTGGCCTCGCTATCGGGGTTTGGCGGATGGGATTCAATTGGGATCTCGTCGCTAGGAGATGTCGTATCCGGCGCAGCCCTCAAATCATTTCAGGAGCTTAAAGTCGAGTTCCATATGCCCAACACTCAATTTTTTAAATACCTCCAGCTCCGCCACGTGCTTGGACCCAGTTTGATGGGCTTGGAGTCGCTGCCGGAGTTCAGCCCTCTGGAAGCAAAGGTCTTCATGGGAGACCTTGGCGATAAGAAGGTATCCCGTATCTATCAAACCCTAGTCACTCATTGCTCCTCCTCCCTACTTAAGTCGAAGGAAGCCTAGGAACGGGATATTGGCCCACTGGATGAAGACGATTGGAGAGAGGCTTTGGAGACCCCGCGAGGGACCGCAATCGCGGTGCGCCTAAGACTGGTTCAATTCAAATATCTACATAGGGCCTACTATACGCGAGAGCGACTGTGGAAGGCGGGTTTGATTGGGTCCCCGGAGTGTTTGCGATGTGGTGCTGAAATGGGTACTCTGCTACATACTGTGTGGTCTTGTACTGGTCTGACCCGGTTCTGGCAGGGTATATGGAGTTGTCTATCGGAGGTACTGGGATGGGATCTTCCCCGGACCCATCGTCTGGCCCTTCTCCATATACTGGAGGGTGTCGGGGGAAACATCTACAAGCGTCACCTGTTGCTGCTGGGCCTTGTTGTGGCCAAGCGAGACTTGGCAGAGGCGTGGAAGAGTGATCGGGCCCCCCGCTGAGTGTTTGGAAGGCAGGGATGGATTATTGTATGGGGTTGGAGCGCCCGGTGTTTGAAGCAAGAGGGAAAGCATTTCAAGATTTGGAAGAGGTGGGCGGAATATAGGGGTTTGACCTTGGATCCCCCAGCGGAACCGGATGAAGAGGTTGTTTCGATGGACGGGCTGCAGGCCTGAAGAGCCGCTAGCTCCCTTACTGGATACAAACGAATACTGGTGATTGGCTATAATTACGTGCAGTGGGTTAGGGTGGGATAAGGGGTGGGTAGAGGGATCGTTGGGGGGTCATGGGTGGTGGAGGGGAAGGGTGGGGTTGTTTCCTATTGGGTTTGCATCGTTTTCCTATATGCTTTGATGTTTTGGCAGGGCTCTCCTGACTGTGGAGGACTGCATATATGCTTTACCTGATCAATAAAATAAAAAAAATTGTTGTGAAAAAAAAAAATCGAAGTATATAATATAGGTTATTAAATTATCGAATTTTTAATAATATCGCATTTTTTATAGTGTTTTGTATGTTATTATATGTGTGAAAAGTGTATATTTATGTTATAATTGATTTTAATTAATGAATTTTGTTTTTTTAATTTTTGCGTAATTTAATTCTGTAGCGTTGTGGGTTTATAGGGGAATAGGGTGGGAAGTAATTTAATTATAATTATTAAATATGTAAATTTATTTATTGGTATTCATTTTTAATTAATTGTTAATTAATTTATATTTGGTAATTAATTAAATGTTAATTGGCAAATAATTTTAATTAATTGATGAATTGCTAATTATGTTAATTTCACTAATTTATTTTCTGTAGCAGGTTGTGGGCTTATAGGGGAATTGGGTGGGAAGTAATTTATTTATAATTAATTAAATATGTAAAATTATGTATTGGTATTTATTTAGAATTACTTGTTAATTAATTTTTTATGGGTAATTAATTAAATTTTAATTGCCAATTAATTGTATTTAATAGATTAATTGCTAATAATGTTAATTTTAATAATTTATTTTCTGTGGAGGGTTGTGGGTTTATAGGGGAATAGGGTGGGAAGTAATTTATTTATAATTATTTAATTAATTCAATTTATTTAATTGTATTTATTTTGAATTAATTGTTAATTAATTTTTAATTGTTAATTAATTAATTGTTAATTTGTAATTAATTTATATTAATAGGTAACTAATTGTAATAATTAATTTAATTTGTAATTTTAATTGATTAATTATTATATTATATTAAATTGGTAATACATTTTAATACATTTTTTATAGATATTAATTTATATCTTTTAAAATAATATATGAAGTATTTACTTTCCCTACTGTTGCACTCTCTGGAGTGGGAATAGTAATTTTTACCCCTACGCTATCCAACGCTTTTCCCACTGTTGCACTCTTTGGCGTGGGAATGGTAATTTTAACCCCTACGCTATCCAACGCTTTCCCTACTGTTGCACCCACTGGAGTGAGAATAGTAATTTTAACACCTACGCTATCCAATGCTTTCCCTACTGTTACACTCTTTGGAGTGGGAATAGTAATTTTAACCCCTACGCTATCCAACGCTTTCCCTACTGTTGCACTCTTTGGGGTGGGAATAGTAATTTTTACCCCTACGCTTTCCAACGCTTTCCCTACTGTTGCACCCACTGGAGTGGGAATAGTAATTTTAACCCCTACGCTATCCAATGCTTTCCCTACTGTTACACTCTTTGGAGTGGGAATAGTAATTTTAACCCCTACGCTATCCAACGCTTTCCCTACTGTTGCACTCTTTGGAGTAGGAATAGTCATTTTTACCCCTACGCTTTCCAACTCTTTCCCTACTGTTGCACTCACTGGAGTGGGAATAGTCATTTTTACCCCTACGCTATCCAACGCTTTTCCTACTGTTGCACCCACTGGAGTGGGAATAGTAATTTTTACCTAGTCTACACTATCCAACGCTTTCCCTACTGTTGCACTCCCTGGAGTGGGAATAGTAATTTTTACCCTTACACTATCCAACGCTTTCCCTACTGTTGCATTCTTTGGAGTGGGAATAGTAATTTTAACCCCTACGCTATCCAACGCTTACCCTACTGTTGCACTCTTTGGAGTGGGAATAGTAAATTTTACCCCTACACTATCCAACGCTTTCCCTACTGTTGCACTCTTTGGAGTTGGAATAGTAATTTTTACCCCTACGCTATCCAACGCTTTCCCTACTGTTGCATCCACTGGAGTGGGAATAGTAATTTTTACCCCTACGCTATCCAACGCTTTCCCTACTGTTGCACTCACTGGAGTGTGAATAGTAATTTTACCCCTACGCTATCCAACGCTTTCCCTACTGTTGCACTCTTTGGAGTGGGAATAGTAATTTTTAACCCTACGCTATCCAACGCTTTCCCTACTGTTGCACTCACTGGAGTGGGAATAGTACTTTTTACCCCTACGCTATCCAACGCTTTCCCTACTGTTGCACTCACGGGAGTGGGAATAGTAATTTTTACTCCTACGCTATCCAACTCTTTCCCTACTGTTGCATTCACTGGAGTGGGAATAGTAATTTTAACACTCTTGGTATGCTACGGTAATAATATTGTATATTTTTTAATAATATTATGTTACTATATATATATGTTTTAACAAATAAAATTGTATTATTTTTTTAAACTTACATTAATTATTTAGTAATTTTAAGGTTATTTAAGTATTTTTAAGTATATTTTAGTTATTTTTTATATTATTTAATTTTTACATTCATTTTAATAAATTCGATATTTTTGCAAAGTACATATTTTTAAACGATTTTTTTGATTCGATATTTTTGTACTTACCTCTTTGTAGATAGGACTTCGTTATTTTTGTAGTCGATTTTTTGGAGTCGATGTTTTTTAATGCCATATATTTTTGTAGTCGATATTATGTCAGTGTTCCCACTTGGGACCATCTACCAGACAATAATGGCACACCGGGAAGAGACCAGGCAGGAAAGTGCTCGTGCTCAGGGGGCATGTCGCAGGGTCCAGAACTCTATATGGAGGGTTGCCAAAACTTGCTCTGACATTGCCTCGAGAATCGGGGAGGCAGAAGTAAGGATCTCGACTTTGGAAGACGATATCGCTATTCAAAGGGGCATAATAGACTCAATGAAATCTCAAAGAGACGATGTCCAGTGGAAACTTCCTGACCTTGAAAACAGGGCTCGTAGGAACAATCTTAGGGTTTTGGGGGTACCGAAATGGGATGGAAGGGTCTGATGCTAGAAGGTTTATTGTTGAACTGTTTTGTGAAGCATTTCCGGACGTTAATGAATGGGACTGGCAGCTCGAAGTTCAGAGGGCACATCGTTTCCCTTTCAAGATAAAACAGTGTGCCGGTCAAACGGACACCTCGTGCTATTATTATTTGCCTGAGCAGTTTTTTTGGCTAGAGAAATGGTTTATGATTTGGCTAGGCCGGATAAGAGGCGGGTTGGCAAGGGCTGTGAGTTCTTTGTCAGACCCGACCTATGTCAAGCAACGGTTGAACGGAGGTGGCAGCTCCGGCAGCTAATAACACCCCTGCAGGCTAAAGGGGACCAAGTATTTTTGCTTTTTCCGTCTAAACTAAATATCATTTTTCAAGGCCACACCAGATTTTTTGTCTCAGAAGTCCAGGCTAAAGAGTATCTGAACTCACTCTAAGTTGTTAAGATTTGTGGGGGGGGTTTCTCTCTATTGCTCCTACTTCTTTTGAGGAATTCCATTGGGAATATTTGCTGTGTTTTTAGTGGGGGATACCTGTTTGTGGGGGGCCAGGGAGTTACTTTTGTTTTTGAGAAAAATGTTTTCTTTCTTTTGGTCTCCTACGGGTAACTCCCCAGTTGGAGTTATACCTGTCGCTGACACCGGGGGAGGGTTTGGGTTTAAACCAGCTTTTCCATCACTAGGACTCAGGTCCTGACGCCGTATTTGGGGGTGGTGGGTCAAGGGGGGTTTTGGAGGGTGGGTTTGGGGGTTGGTGGGGGGGCATGGGGGGATCGTAAGGGGGAGGGTGGGCAGGGGGGTATAAAAAAGCTTGATTGTGCAGTTATACCATGGCCCTTTGGCTAAAAAATTTAATATGATTGTCAGTAGTGGGCGCTTACTCTTTAGCGGGGTTGTGGCTATTGATCTGCCTTGCTTAGGTTTTTTTATCTCTCTAGAATCGATGGCCCAGGGTAAAATACTCATAGGTACCTGGAATATTTGTGGATTAAATGATGGCAAGAAAAGGGCTTTGTTTTCAAGATTTCATCATTCTTTGCGATTGGAGGTACTTTGCTTGCAGGAAACCCATGTATCTTGGAGTGATCGGGATCATTAAAAAATTCCGGGCTATGATTTAATTGGGTGTTCTCGTCAGAGTTCTAGGATCAGAGGGGTGGCGGTTTTATTAAAACGTGGATCAGGGCTTTGTATGAAGACCGCCCAAGACAACGCCGGGAGATGGGTAATCAATGAGCTGCGAATAAATGGCAGATCCTTAACCATATGTACAGTTTGTTCTTTTAATCTGGATGATCCGGCAGTGCTGAACCATTTGAATATTGAGCTCGCTCTCTGGCCCCAGCCTGTGTGCCTCTGTGGAGATCTGAATATTCATCTCCCTGCTGATTTTGATTTAGTGGGGTGGCAACATTATGTTGGTAAAAAGCCAAGAGTCTTTAGGTCTCTTCAAGCTATGGCTCAAGAACATTATCTCACAGACCTCTGGTTTTACCATAATAAACATTTTGTATTTGTATTTGTATTTGTATGTTGGATTTATATCGCGCCAATCACCTACAGGTCTCTAGGCGCGCGGAAAACGATGATATGTATACCATAACCGCATACAACACAAAGTAATAGTGCACCAGCCTACACTGCATTTTGATGGATACACATATTTTTCTGCCCCCCATAACAAGATGGTCTGGCTAGATTATTGTTTTATGTCTGAACAACTTGTAGCTTCCACATCCATTTCAGTCCTCCCTAGGATCCTATCAGATCACAATCCTTTGATCATGGAATGTAGTTTCACCCATACAACAAGAGTCCCAAGAACCTGGACTTTTGAGAGGAAGCTCTTGCTGGAGCAAGAATATATAGACCATATGAGGAACTGGATTGTGGAATTCTTAAATATTAACAGTGGGACAGCCTCGTGTATTACAGTTTGAGACACGCTAAAAGCGGCAGTTCGGGGGGAAACAAAGAGCTTTTCGTACTCCCGGCAGAGGTCTATACAGGATGAGATCAACAGTAGAATTGTTGAATTGGGGTTGGTAGAGGCTCAACTTATGTGTGCGATTAAGGAAGGGCGAGATACAACTCAGGGGCAGCTGCAAGTGGCTAGGGTCAGGGCCTCTCTGCTGGAGTTTTTTGATCAAGACCTTGCTGCTAAGTACCTGTAATTTCGATCTATGATGTTTGAGTTTGGGGGAAAATCATGTAGGGTCTTGGCGAACCAACTTCAGCAGAGAGGACTGGCTAACCGTGTCACTAGAATTCAGGACCACCAGGGGCATATCTGAGATACACCGGAGGGAGTCATGGAGGTATTTCGGCAGTTTTACTGTAGTCTATATACAGAGGAAAATAGAGATTCCAACTTAGAAAGCTTAGCTGAGGCCTTTATACAGGACCTGAACACGCTCCAGGTCACTGCTCAGCAGAACGAAGTTCTCTCTGCCCCTATAGATTGGAATGAGATCGAGTTGGCAATTAACTTATTAGCCAGTGGGAAAGCTGCTGGCCCTGATTCCATCACTCTGGAATTCTATGGTTTGTTTAGTTCGGAACTCCGGGATGATATGCTCGAAACGTTCAGGGGGGCACAGCGTGGCCATACACCTGCTTCATGGCATCAAATTACTTTTATTTTAATTTAAAAAAAGGGGAAGCCGGAGCTCTGACTGATTAAAGCAGTGTCACCTTGACATTCACATTGCTAAAAATCAAACAAAACAAATTGGTAGACCTAAAATCCAACAAGAGTTTAATGTAAAATAGCAAGTAGCACAGGAAAGGATCAAAGACAAATGTCATTTTGAGTGACCATGGTGTTTGATAGAAATCAGTCAGTTGGAGCAAAGTGCTATCGTTTGTGGCAAAATAAATCTAGCAAGATACAAATGTTTTCTCTCACTATATCTCAATGAAACTTAATCCACAAAAATGTATCTCATGCAATTGGCAGGATCTTCCACCCCTGGTAGTACTGAAAGGCCTTGAGGAGAATATATAATTAATTAATCTCACAAAATCCTGCATTCACTTGCCAGGTTTGAAAGTGAGACTATGCTTTTGTGAAAGGTACAACCAACTCTGAGCTCCATGGCTTCTGGGCTTTTTAGAGAAAGTTAGCAAACAGGTTTACTGTTACAGAACGTCTCAAATTAATATAAAACATCATCCATATGTGACTCAAATAGACAATGCATTCTGGGCTATATTTGTAGTTATTAATACAGCATAACATGAAAGAAGATTAGCATAACACAGTCAAGATTTAAATTTGTTTTTACAACATATTCTGTGTCTTACTGTGTCAAAATTGCCACAACAAGTGTTTCACACTCTTTATGATGTGTGTCTGACATGATAGAATTAAGTTAGATCAAATGTATTAGGAGCATTTAACAATAGTATATCACTAGCTTTAATAAAAAAAGGCCATATGACAAAGGTGACCTTAACTTTTTCAAAAACACAGCAAGTTTTTGTGTCTTGAAATAAAATTAAACACATTTCAATCCACAGATAAAATGTAATTTTTATATGGTAAAATGTTCTGCCTTGCGGCAGCTCATGAATCTTCAGCTCAGTAGGGAGTTCAGATCAAGATCTTGACCCTCGTGTGCAGTGCAGCAATCCTAGGGCTGTCGTGTATGGTGCCGAAAGATATTCCCAACGAATCGCGTGGCTTCATTCAGGCTCAGCACCGGGAGTCCTTCCAGTGCTAGCACCACTCCTTGACTCAACTGGTGTGAAGACCCAATGCAATGCAGCAAGTGTCAATGTCTTCCCAGATTTCAATCAGTGCTGCCTTACTGAGCTGGCGTTTTTGTCCCTCAAAGAGCTGGGGTTATTTTTGGAGGACCTTGTTCTAATCACCTCCAATTCTTACAGGTATAAACTTGGGAACCTATCTTCTCTTGTCTCAGCCATGTTGGGGTTTCTGGAACAAAAAAAACAGCAGCATGGATAAGGAATGAGTCATGTAACTTGGATGGTTCAAGACTGCCCTTCTTCTTGTTCTGAAATATAAATTGTGAAACAACTTTGCCCTGCTACATAGTTCTCCACCTTTCTTATGAGGAGGAGAAATCTTCCATATAGGAAGAATAAGCAGAAAATGTAACAGATTGAAGGCAACAACATGCATGAGCTGTAAAATGCCACCATAGTAATACATGACAACACATCTTTTTAATACTTACAGTGGACAAATGTGCATATTAAGATGTGTCGATTGTGTTATGTGTTGTCTGTTCACTACAGGTGGGATGTAATGATGTGAGTGGAAATTACAAGTGTGGATGAATTATGTATCTAGTGGTAATATAGAATATGTTGATGAATAAATGAAGGATATATCAATTGTTACATATTAGAGAGAGATTTGCAATTTGGTAATCACATAATTGTGTTGCAACATGGTATTTGTGGACGGTGTCACAGTCACCATTCATCATCGACTTAAAGCTGTCCAATCACTGTGATGCAACAACCAAACTTGCAACTCAGGTGAAATGTCAGGTCACTAGTTTTTGCCAGACCTGGAGACCCTGACAGCTGTTCTATGTCCCATCCTGGGATCATGGATGGGGCCGTAGTTTAGGGGTAAGGTCTACATGTAAGCACCATCGCTTATCCAATACAAAACACACTAGAATCAACTTATGCCCTTTTAGGGACACATTGCCCACCCTTATGTATGATAAGGGTACATGAAGTGTGGCTTAAGGATGCCAAAAGTGCATTCAATAATTGCTCGCATTTGTGTGTGTGCCTTGTTGTACCTCTGTCGAGGCTGTGAGATTGTACATTGCAAGGGGTTGAAGAAATGGAAAGAGAGAGAGAATATCTGGCATCACATACAGACAAGACGTAATATTTTACATGTAGTTACCTTGATAATTATATAAATGTATGCATTCAATGTTTACCGGTAAACTACCTTTACAAGAACTGCGTTGTCAGTCCATTACCCCACATTTTTTACTCCTTGAAATCCTTTACAATGCAGGGCTGTACGTTACAAACCATTACAACGCATTCCCCATTACAACGCCCCAGTGGAGTTAGAATAAAGAAATGTGTTGTAATGGACAATGCATTGTAATGTATTGCGTTGTAAAGCCCTACGCTGTAAAAGATTTTGCGGAGTAAAAAATGTGGGGTAAAGGCAAACGTTGTAAATGCGTGCGGAGTAAAGTGTCATATTCATGTTTAGCTCATAGCTATCTATTGTGAATTGGCGAAGTTGTGAAATAATACCTTTGTGAATCCATATCCAAGGTACACATTCAGAGCAAGTGTGAGTTGATTAAATTTCCCTAGTAGCCACATATTGCCAACATACAGATCAACCAACTCTTGTACAAGAATGCAATGTTGCAAAATGGAGCTGTTGTGTGAAGCAGCACCTGCCATTACAGACAGTTTGCACACTGATGGAGTGCCAGTGGTGTCTGTTTCAGAAATGCGGTTTCCATCTGGCAGGGTGGCTGAAGTGCCACATGGTATAAAAAACAAGGTAGTCCTAGAAACAGTTTATATATCACATATTCATTGAGATATTCATTTCTACTTAATGTGGAACTTAATCCTGAAAAAGAACGGAAAACACATAAACTAAATGCGTTAGCAGTACTATCCTAAATATCCAAACAGATTATACCACACTAAGTTTGATAACAAAATACATTTGCAATTTATTTGTAATCATATATACATATTTGCAAAAGAATCCCAAGAAAGTTGGGGGAGTTCTGCCAGGTGCAGTATAAAGTGCAAAAGTTGTTGTGCTCGAGTGAGAAGAAAGAGAAAATAAGTAAAAAATATAATCCAAAGATTCTAAAAGAACTAAGGTTCTGTTCCCTTAGTATAGAGCCTGTCCCACGTATATAAATCATACGTTTTGGTTATAGTCTTTCAAAGGGTAGGGGATGGGGTACAGGCATCAAGGAATGCACTCACTCTGCACCGCTACGTGGTGCGACAGGTTTCAGCCCAGTCTGTACAGAACGCACTTGCACACACATTCACTCAGCACCCTAATGCAGTGCATCTGGTACCGAGCAGGTCAATGGATAACATTCTGCTGACTCCATGCTATAGCCTCCCTCAACCCTTCAGTTCACCTTGATTCAGTTAATTGTCCTGTACCTCTGGATGGAAGATAACCAGCCCTGCCTCCCGAATACTAGGCCAAACGCTGTCAAGGCCACACTTAGACTAGGTACTCGCGAAGCAGGTGAGGATATTCAGCAAGTTTTAATTAGGAGGTAAACATAAGCAAGGAGATTTTACAGCCACTCGGAACGTTCATCCACAGATCTCAAAACACAATGGACTCACGCAGTCTCTTGACCCACTTCTGACTGTCTCAAAAGCATTCCTTCAACCCAGTCAATCTCTCTTTCTACTACCTGGCACCAAGATGTCTTTGGGAGGGGCTAGTTGTCGAGAGGGCAGTTGGTCCACTACAATGATGGTCAGCATGCCGCACAAGAGAGAGGCAGTAGGATTGATGAAACAAGCCACACAGAGTGAACCCACCCACTACCAACTAGATGCTTATGAGTGTCAGGGTTCCTGCGATACAAGTACCACATGCCCTAGGTGGGCACAAGATTTCTGGGGTCTGCACTAGACAATCCAATCTCCAAACACTAGTTTTAGTTCAATGTTTACACCCGTTACCCAATAGGATTGAGTAACCGAGGTGGGAACTTGCAGAGGGCACCACTCTCCAGAAGTCACAATATATGGTGTAGGTCCTTTGCGGGAGACCTTTGATGTCCCAGAGATCTCTGGGAGAACAAGAGGCTCACCGTTGGGCCCTTGGAGAGCACACTTCAGGGTGTCACACTTCAGGAGGTCTCAGGCCAGCCACTGTTCAGAAAGTGCACACGGTCCCCTTCACAGGCAGTAATCCTCCATGTGCACAACAGAATCCTCTGGCAGTGTAAACCATGCAATCCGGGTTTATGGTCTCACTTCCCTGCAAGCATATCTCACCCTTTGCTGAAGGATGGGACCAGTAGTTATAATGTTATGTGTCTTTGAAGTTAGGGGTGGTTAAGGGGGGTTCCCCTTTGAACCACAGATGTCGCCCCAAATTGTAGACCTGACTACTATGGGGATGTGGAAAGTAAATCTTAATCTTTAGTGGGGCTATGATCCAGACCCTAGTGGCTAAGTGTCAAAAACTCTCTCTCCAGTTTATCACCATCCTACCCTCAAATGGCATAGGCCTGTCATTCTGATGATAGGCCCATGATATATGACTGTCGCCGGGGAATGCACAGATGTGCGCCGCAGACACCTGGTGTCCACTGGAGTCTGGAGGCAGGCACCACAGCACACAAGACTCTTAGAGCATAGAAATGTCCATTTTCTTTAAGTAACATTTCTAAGTTCGTTATGCCAAAAAAAACTTTACCATTGGGAAGGGTTTGGCATGGTGAATCTATTGATAGGCAACATTTTGAGTCTGCTCCACTTCAATACATTATTGCACCCCCAAGTAATGTCATTCACTTCTTTATGTTAACTTATGGGAAGAGCAAGCCTCATAGGTATTGAAAACACACACAGGTATTCCTCATTCCCTGGGCAAACGTGTGCTAGTATGTACAGAGACCTGCAATGGCAGGTTGGGCACATAGTCCCCATCACCAGGGGTATAAGTGCGCCCGCCCAACCCTTCAACGACAGACTGGATACGGGTTTAACTAATATGTGTTTTTTCCAAAATGTATGTCAATGTGTATGCACAGGCCTGTGATGGCAGGCTGTACACGCAATCACAGGCACCATAGGTGCGGGTGCTCACATCCAAAAGCCTGCAAGTGCAAGCTGTTTATGAGTTTTATCATGCTAGATGCCAGTGAGCACACAACGATCTGTGATAGCAGACCAGCCCCTTTTTCAGAACGTCGAGTCGGCCCCACTTCCCAACATGGGTAGGAAGGGGGTGCACACTTTCAAACTATATTTACAGTGGGAAAGTGTCCAGAGTCCACAGGCCACAAAAGAGAATCTCAGGAGTATACCTTAGGAATAGTAGCACTCCAAGGCAGGGCAAGCCTCACGTGGGCAGGGAACGTCCACATCTACCCACCCGGCCATCACCCTACCACCCCCTCATGCACCCGTCAGGGCCTCCCTGGGGGGGTGCCCTCATGGGATACGATGACCCACTCAGGGTTGGCTGAGACATAAGCAATAACCAACCTAGGCAGGCGTGCAATGGCTTCCAACAGGCCTATCCTGTTTGTGGTACACTCAGAGCTATGTTCCACTACTAGCCATTACCATACCCGCCCCAGGTATTTGTTGTGGCTGCTTACAGGGCACACAAAGGTACAGCACCTGAACCTATCCTGTATTCACCCAGTGGGGGTTATACTGTCATGCACATCTTCCCTCTGCAGTACAGTGG
Source organism: Lissotriton helveticus (assembly GCF_964261635.1). NCBI lineage: Eukaryota > Metazoa > Chordata > Amphibia > Caudata > Salamandridae > Lissotriton > Lissotriton helveticus. The sequence continues at coordinate 614,896,004 of NC_136068.1, forward strand.
AAAGCTGCCCATATTCCTATGGTTTTGTAGAGAGGGTCTGCAAAGACTAGGAGGAAAAAGCTAAACGTTTTGGGGTCATTGCTCTGAGATGGGCCATGTCTAACAGTGATTAACTGCTACATCTCGAAAGCTGTTGAAAGCACTGTCATTGGCTTGCCTAAAAGTCCCCCGCAGACTACCTAGTGACCTTCTGGAAAGATTTAGTGGCCAACAAATGGAGTGAGTCAGTATTTTGACATGGGGAGGGGTGACCTCGGAGCGGGCTGTAGGTGAATTGAGCACCTCCTCCCGGCCTGCAACCATGCAGATTTATTAATGTGATGTCAAGAATGAAACACAAAAAAAAGTTATGGGAGGTATGCTTGCAATTTGTCTAACCACTGGCAATTACTCAGGGTAGGATTCCAACCCACCATGCTTTTGCCCAACATTGCACCTCTTTTTAAACCAAGCCATCTGCAAATCAGTCTTGATCCTGCTCCAGTAGGAAGAGTCCTGCCGAAATTATCAGGTCAGGTCCTCCCTGAACCAGAGAACAAACAACCCAAGACCGGTTTCACCCTGACTGGGGCTCTTCAGTTGAATGTAGCTTGGTTTCAGTGGCGAAGTGAGCATGGTACCCTTGCCACTTAGGGGGGTATAGCAAACACACAAAGGGTGGAGGAAGCCTTGCTTTCAAAGTGTCTAACCACTGGTTATCACTTGCGGTAGTCTTCCAACCCATTGTTCTTTTGCCCAATGTTCCATCTCAGTTTGGACCCTGCCATATGCAAGTCACTGTTGACTCCGCTCTAAAGAGAACAGTTCAGCTCAAACTGCCAGGTCAGGTCCTCCCTCACTGGATAACAAGCAACCCAAGACCGGTTTCACAATGATTGGTGCTCTTTGGTCTGGTGAAGTGGGTTTAGGCAGCACTGTGAGAATGGGACCCATGTCCGGGCATATCCTTGCTACTTAGGGCAGTATATCAAGCACACAGAAGGGTTGATTTGCATATGGCTGGATCTAATCAGAAGTGGCATGGTGGACAAAAGAACGATGGGTTGCAATGCTAACCTGAGCAATTGCCAGTGGTTTGATGTTCTGCAAGCATCCTCTTAGTACCTTTTATGTGTTTGATGTACTGCCCTAAGTGGTCTACAGTATTCCCAGACGTGGGTTCTGTGCTCACTGTGCCTGTGGAACCAAGCTACACCGACTGAAGAGCCCCAATCAGGACAAAACTGGTCTTGGATAGCCTTAGTCCTGGTTCAGAGAGGACCTGGCTTGGCAGTTAAGGTTAGACTGTTCTGATTTAAGCAAGGGTAGGACTGAATTGAATATGATTTGGGTCTAATCCTAGGTGGCATGGTGGGCAAAAGAACAATGGGTTGGAATGCTGCCCCAAGCGATTGCCAGTAGTAAGAATTATTACAAGCATTCTCCCATCATCTTTTTGATGTGATGTCAAGGATCAAATCATGTGTCGAGCAGTAATCATATTATCTCTGGGTCTTCCAGTCATAATGATTCTCTTCCTGCCTCTTCTGTCTATCCTCCTCAATAAATTATTCACCAACATGAAGAAAATATGTTTGTTCTGTCTTTTGATTTATTACATGGGCAGGCAGTGTGTGACTGATTGATCTTTTAGTGATATTTAGTTGGTAATGTGTTCGGTGTCATCTTGACTGTGGATTTCCAAACTCCGTTGCATTACCAGGAGTCTTGGATTTGAATGAAGGTTTGTTCCCTGTATATTACTTACAGACTCAAAACTCAATAAGTGTTATCGCCTGAGATTTCATAAAACTTTTTTTTTAATTTAAATAAAAATAAAAATGTTAATACTTTTTTTCCTATTTTGCTTAGGTGCTGTTAGTACTACTCCCCTGCCTCCACTGATTTCCATAAGACCGACTTGCAGGACCAGTGTTTGGCCATCTTTTGAGCTTGAGTTACTTCAAGAGTTTGTTGGAGTAAATTTGAGCGTGCTCAGTCTGCAGTACATTCAGAGTAGATGTGGATGTAACTTTGATGAAAAACATGTGTCTCGCTCTTTTGTTGGAGGGGTGCATGTGCCTAGCTGGGCCTCTCTTAGCTCTCCTCTCCACTACCCCAATTTGGTAGTAGATACTTCTCATTTTCCAACCACTCCTCCTTTATCCTTGAACATTTTCATCAAAAAACGTACATCCCCATTTGCAGAGTTGGCAGCACTTGTGGCTGAGATCTTCGTGCATAAGGGACAGGGCAGGCATAGATGGGGCTCACCACCCACGTGTTAATGAGTAGAATTTGTGAGTACATAAAGTATGCCCAATTGGAGGATACTTTTCATGCTTAAAAATACTTTGGCACAAGAGGCCCATAATAGCAATCACCAGACTGTATATTTAATAATTCAGTAAAAAAAACTCCAGAAAAAACCCATTATGATTCTGGAGGAGCGGTAGTCAGAATTTGAAATTACCAGGAATTACACTATTTACCTCAATTGTGGGGTTCAGCTTGGATCTAGGAGGTGCACTCCTATTCAGAGTGATGACCACCTCTGGAGCTCAGTCTAACTCAGCTACTTCCACTTCTCACTCATTGTTCAAAGAATCCTGAATACAGTAGGCCATGGTCACAGCACTACCTATCGGTTTGTCTATACAATGGAATGAAACGTGCCCACTGATCCCCTTGCAATGAGGCATTGCCACATAATAATCAGAGGGTTCCCGCCCACTGAAAAACAACTTGAAAATGTCCCTCCATTGTCTTTCAGAAGGCAGTGGACGATATAGTGCAGCCAATATTGTCACTGCTTTTCATTCTCTTGTTCTAGCATGTAACTTCACTGACCAATCGGGAGAATATGTGTATTGTCCCCTCAACTGAAGGAAGTCCAGAATTATACGTAACTGTGATTTCACAAATGCAACTTTTTCTCCACTGAAACATCTTTTAGATATGGCAAGAGTCATCATTACTGGAAAAAACGAGGTGGTAGGTAAAGCAAACGTCAGCTCAAAATCTAGACCCCTGGGAATGTTTACTTTCTGCTTAGAGGTTTATTGCCAAGTGCTATATGTTTGGTTTTGACATATGACTGCAATGAAGCATATTAATGCACTAATCTAGGATGTGTGTTGTTTGCTGACCAGAGCACCTGCCTTGCCACGTCACTCTGGGGGTTGAGCTGTAGCATCCGAGACTGGTACAAGTACAGGGTCTCTGCTCAGAGCTTGTCATCCAAGATCCAAACCGGTTGAAGCTTTAGATCGACAAACTCTCCTCTCGCCAACATGAAGATGGTCATTGCCTTTCTCCTAGTGGCTCTCTGCTGCTCCCTTGGTAAGTAGCGTATTCTCTTACTAGAGATTCCCTGATAAAGTTCATTCTAAATTCGAGTTAGTTTAGAAATTATTGTGCCCTGTCCAACCAGAGGGAACTTTACTGCCTGCATGCCAGGGATGGAATCCTGTTCAAAGCACCATCCATTAATCTGAGGGTGGTAACCAAATCATGCCAGGTCCAATCAGTGGTGTCCAACGGTGGTCAAGGAGGGCCAGAACCACGGCAGGAAAGATAAGTCTACATGGAATAATTTTGAGCAGAACTGATTTACATTATTTGCGCTCATTCTAAAATTCTGGCATAATTCAGGTGCTACTGGACCTACGCTGGACACCCTTGCTATACACTGGTAATGCCTCGACCTTGGCAAAAAAAAAAAAACCACAGCAGCTCTGTCCTTCCAGTAATTCCTGACTTGCAAACAACATGAACAGAACACTGAGAGTGAATCTGGAATCTAAGAGCCACTGTGCCTGAATAAATATTTTTTTAACATTTTTTTATCTATCTGTTTCTGTATCTATTTATTTATATAGTTACTATTAAGTAGCAGAAGCATTTTGGCATGAAATATTTCGTCATGTACCGAGCTCAAGAAAACAGTCTACCTGTCATAAAACATTTGTGTGGGTAACACTTTTAGAAGGCGGGGAAAAGCAACTATAGTGAATAAAAAAGCTAAACTGTATACATTTGTATCATTTACATACTTACATCCTTTCCATTCGGTTGAGTCAGTTCCATCCTTCTCCCACTTTGACTCCCAAACACACTCACCAAGCAGGCTGTTGTCTATTTGTAACTCAGTTTATCAGCGCATGTAAGGTCCAGACTGTGTCACATGCACATTACATACCGAATACCCCTCCTCAAACGTGTCCTACGACAGCAGGGTCTTCGGTGGTGTCAACATCCTTTAGGAGTGCTACGGCTTCCTCCTATGCATCAAAAGTAAAATGTAAAGTCTGACTCTGCAAAAGCAAATGTGGGGAGACTTTTAAACATGTGTGGGTTCATGTCTGAAATACCTGTCAGGGAGGAGGATTTTTCTGCAACTCAAGCCGGCAACATTGACAGATTTCGCAAAAGAACAGGGCAATTCCTCAAAGCCCATTGCAAAAAGACACCTAGGAAGTGCTAAAACGAAAATCTTTTAGCTCTTAATCTGGCGGTGCAGCAGAGCTGTGCTCCAGACTCATAATTTCAAACTTCTTCTGCAGGTACCGGATACAGTGCTGGAAGGCGCCGGAGACAAGTGCAGTCTGTGAACTACGTCTACTATAAAGGTGGGTCTTCAGTTAAGATGCTGGCTGTCCTGGACACATATAGGGCAGACGTCTTCCTATAAATGTTACATTTTCATTATCCAAAATAAAGAAAAAAACAAACAGTATAAGGACAAGTTCTAAACTACAAAATGTTCCTCCCTACCTCCGACTTGGTCCAACTTAATTGGCTAATATCAAACTATTTGGGTATTTTGGACATTTTAATAAAAGTGGTGACATTTATACCCATTTTTAGGGACGAACCTGCGTGAGCATGTGCGCTGAAGCATGCTCTCACTTACAAGACACTATTGTTTGCAATAAAGGGCTTATAGCCCGCACAGTGTTCACTATTTGTTGGCTTTAGTGGCACTTTTCTTTGCTGCCACTTAATTGCGCAGCGCAGGTCAAGTATCAGTTCCATTGCTTTCTGTGGAGCACAGACCAAGCACAGATGTATTTAACTAAATCAGTGTCCGTCCGCTGCTCACACTCTGATTGAGGTGCTATTTATATTTTCCCTCCCTCTGTCCTACTCCCAACCCTTCATTCATAAGACTTAGGGGCTTATTTATGAGAGGCTTGCGCCGCGTCACTTTTTCTGACACTTTGGCAAGCAAATCTATGAGGCCACTCAAAGCCATTTTGCATGGCTTTGTATGACCTCATAGATATGGAGTAAGAGAAAGCAGAGCAAGTTGCTGCGTTGCCTTACACTGTGCCAGGGAGATTTACTTAATCACGTAAAGCTGGGGCAGCGCCAAAACCTTACGCCTCCCCAGAGGAGGCATAGCGAGTAGAAATATTTGTATTTCTCCTCGTATTTTCCTCTTTCCATGTGTGCTGCATTCTGCAGCGTGCATAGAAATAGAAAAACACTTCTCTGAATTGTTTTTGTGCAGGAAGGTCCCCCCTTGATGCAAAAACAATCCTGCATGCAACGCAGACATCCTTGCACCATGGTGCAACAGTGCCTGCATTGGCACTAGGCAGCAAATTGTACGCCAGTGCGGAGTCAACAGACCGGAATGCATTATATTTCAATAAAGTGGTGCATTCCTGCCCTTTCGCATTGGCATAGACCAGCTCAGCAAGAACACTTGCAGTGCTGCCCTAGACATGTCCTCATAAAGGAGGCCCTTAAGGTACTGTCACCTGCGAGCACACAGAGCTGCATTGCTTCTGGTCCTGCGGCTCTCTGTGCATTGCTTGTTCAGAACATCAGACCTTTTAAAGCTCTGGCTGTTCCCTTCCCTGCCAGCCAGAGGCAGCTGCAAAGTCAATAAGAAAGCAGCAGTGTAAAGGAACAGGGAGAATAATTAGATCAAGGGCAGGCTCCCCAGTACTGCAGCCTTCTTACAACAAAATAAGCTGGTTTAGTAAAATTACATTCAGCTCTGAAAAAAAGCTCATCCAGATGTGTTTTCTCTTTTGTTTCATTGAAATATCAAATAATCCTATGATGGCTTTTCTCCTAGACATGTTTCATCATTAATTAATAGTGAAGTCATGCAAAAAAAGCTTTTAGTGAACTAACCCTAGCTCCGCCCCCTCTCTTCATCTTTTCCAAGAAGCAGAGGGAGGATGAAATATGATGGAAAACGTATATTAACCTGCGACCAGAGTGTAGATACGTCACTCTGTTAACCTCTGAATTGAAAGCTAGCCAGCAGCAGTCACATTCACAAAACGCATTGAAGAAGACAATAAAAACTTGTCCTACTACATTGAACAAAAAAAGTGTGAGAAATAGGCGCAAACCACTGGCAACAGTAACCCAGTACAAATAATAATACATACCACTCTTCACAGGCAAATGAACCGCATTCGCCCAATCAGTGATTTCATATTTTATCATTGCGGGTGGATGAGGAGTCAGCTGCCGGTAAGAGCGGTGGGGACGGGTGGGTTGAATTTCAATAGAGGACAATATATAACTTATTTTCCCTCTTCGTCGTCTGTCGAAATTTCCCCATACCCAGTCCCACTGCCCCACTGCTCTTACCAGCACGGGCTGTGGCTGTAAGGTGTTCTGGCTTCTTCATCCTTGTCCCTGACTCAGTGACATAGATAGTGTCAGGCATGCCTGCTATGTTCCGTGGCTACAAATGATGAACCATACTTTTTTTTGTTGATTTGGCTCTGCTCACTGGATAAAAAAAAGCAATGTCCCTTGAGCATCGTCCAGTCAGGGAAATGGGTGCTTCATCGCGCTTACTACTCATAAATCTGAGTTTACTGTTTACTTTCTAAATTTGCGTTTGCACTTGAACCCTTTGAAAAGATGCCTAGGTAAGGAAGGTAAAGGAAGGTTTTATTTTAAATTAAAAAGACAACAGGAGGGAGCTGTCAGCCAGTTCTACAACGGTCAAGGGGCATATTATCAAGGGGGTTTATCTCCGCTTTTTTGGCTTTAAAAGCCAAGAAAGCGGAGATAAAAGCACGACTGATTGGGTATGTCGTGGTCCTTCTGTGTGTGAATTTAATTTAACCAACTATATTGAATATAATTGGATTGTAAAAATAATGCATTAAAACGTGCACCTGGTATTTATTGATCAGGTGCCCGCCCCTACCCCCCGTCCTGATGAAGACTCCGCCGCAAGGGATTAATTAATACCTGCCAATTTTGAAAGGGGTCGAAACGTCGACATCTCCTGTGTCTCTTCTTCAGCTCCACCCTCCTAAATATTTGATATTCACTGTATCAAGTGGAGCATGATATGTGTTGTAAGTTGATTTATTGGATTGATTTCTTGTTCTGTCTGGAGAGGAGCACCTTCCCAGTTGGTGCATGCGGCGAGACCAGGACAGTGTCTCGCTGAAAATTCTCCCGCACAGATAACGCAGCACTCCTTTTGGCTTAACAAAATGATGTTTATTTCAGATGCAAACTCCTACGCGATTCGAACTCTGTTCTTGTTCACGGTAGTATAGCAGAGTTCGAAACGCGTAGGAGTTTGCATCTGAAATAAACATCAATTTGTTAAGCCAAAAGGAGTGCTGCGTTATCTGTGCGGGAGAATATATATACATACACAACTACCAAATACACAAAGACGTTCACATGTACACCGGATTCGCATCCTACATACCCACATGTTTGGAGTCACCCCATGAAATAATCTTCATGCCAAGCCAGCTTCTGCCTAACTCTTGTGGAAGGATGTGTAGAATCACCATCACAATGTTTTTCACTCCTTTGTCCCATTTGCCGCTTTCCATTCTGCACAACATGTTCATCACCTCCATCTACATCAATGTCGCACCCAGTTTCACCTTTCACAAGCAATCTTCAATTTTCACCCCTTTTTTTCATTTGCACACATTTCCATCACTCAATAATACAGTATACAGATACACCTTCTTCACTTGTAAAGATCAGAGAATTGAGCCAACCCTTTCTCCTCCTTGCGTCCTTTACTCACACAAGCCCACTCTCTAATTCCAAAAGGTTTCCCTGGCCCAACAACTTTCTCAGCCCAATTTCTTCTTTTGACCCCTTTCTTCAGCAACCCTCTCACTTTTCTTCTATGCATAACCTCGAATGGAACCTTGCCAGTGACACAGTTGGGCGTGGTGCGATAAGTCCGTACTAATTTCTCCACCACGATCTTCCATTGATACCCCTGATTCGATGGCAGATGCAGACCCTCTTTCAAGGTTCTATTCCACCTCTCCATGAGTCCATTACTCTGAAGAAAATAGACCAAAGACCTGATGTGCTCAACACCATACATTCTAAGAAGATCCTTCATCTCCTCTGAAACAAACTGCACATCATTAGCTATACCATCTGTTCAGGTACCCCTTTTGTATGCCATAACTCTTCCAGAAATGTCATCACATCCTGAGATTTTACATAATCTGTAAGTTTCATGTCTGGCCACCACAAATAATAATCAATGGCCACCAGAGCAAATCTGGGACACAAACCCACCACAGGGTATGGACCAGGGATGTCCAAACCCAACTTCTTCCAGGGTGCATCCATTTTGTCTACTTCCACAGCTGGATATTCCACTGTCTTTTGCAATTTGTCACTCCATGTGCACAATAAACAATCTTATCACCCTTTCACGTTTGTCTAATCCTGGCCACCAGTACTCTGACCTCACTCTGCACTTGGTTGCACTCATGCCAGGATGACCCTCGTGTGCTAAACTCACTATGCGATTCCTCAATACCTCTGCAACCAACAATTCGCCCCTAAAAACCACCTCACCAATGACATATAATTCTTAGTCAATATTCCTAAATGACTCTGCCTTCTCAGATGTTTTACTCTTGGCCGACCATCCCTTAACCATATACTCATTCACCTCATGCAATGTGACTCCTCACTGACTGCCTCGACCCACTCCAGCTGGCATATCCGACTCTTAGTGAGCACATCCACACTTGCCACATGGCAATGCTCCTTCTCTTCAACCCCTTCATCCTCACTTTCTACTGGTAATCTTGACAAACAGTCCACATGCATGTTTTTCCTTCCAGGCACATTCTTCATTCTGAAAGTGTATTCCATCAATCTCAAAACCCACTTGGTAATCCTAGATGAAATCTGTCTAGTACCTTTCCTAGTAAACACATCCACCAAGGGTCAATAAATGGTGCAAATCACGTAGTCCATTCCCCACAAAACCTTTCAAAGTGACACACACCCCTCCAACACGCCAAACATTCACTTTCAATCGTGGAACATGACAACTCAGCACCAATTCTCAGCCATCTCCTCAACAACTCATCATGCTTTTGAATATGTTTCCAAAAAACATGGATGTCATCTTGTAAGTTAGTCACCTTATCTTCTTTCTTAAACAAGTGGTGCATGTCCCTTTGGTACATTACTGCAGTGGATGCCGGACCAAAGGGCATACGCTTGAACCAGTATACTCCTTCATTGACTCCAGATGTAGTGTGGTCAGGTGATATGCTGATGACTGATCAAGCATAGAGAAAAAATTAGCACCCTTGACTGTCATCAACATATCACCAATGTCAGTAAGAGGAGGCCGATCAATCCAAATACATTTGTTTAAGTCATGCTGAACCACACACATACGCACATTCTAATTTCGCGTCTTAGCTAAAATGACCTAAACCCTTCTCCTTGCACCTACCATTCTTTTCTGGCCCCCCTAAGTTGTTATTTGCATGGTCGAGGTTTGAGAAAGGGCAGCCACCTCTAGAACTGGGTTCAAATCCCAGCGTCCGGTCAACATCCTGAGATTCTGGGCACATCACTTATCTCACTGTGCCTACAAATGAATGTGACCCTGTGGAATGTATATGTTGCTTATGCCTTTGCTTCAATTGGGCCCTGAATAAAAACTGCAAAAATGTTTTTAAAATAAACATTGCAAAGCTAGTAGATCTTGCCAAATTTGTATTTAGACATGTTGTACAGCCCAACTAAAAGAACAGAAAAAGTGCTTTGACATGGTCCACACTGGTTGCCTTTCAGCGCTTTTTAAAAATGTTCAACCATGCTGCACAGCAGCTACGCGTATGCTTCGTAAATGTTTTATTTGCCATATTGTACAGCTGGTTAGTTGCTGTGCAGCATGGTTGAAGGTAAAAAAAACTGTATAAAGGGGCCAGCATTGATCGCGTCATGGCACTTTTGTACGCTATACTGTGGTACTACATGGTTAAAAAACACGAAACCTATTGGCTTTGCTTTGCCAATGTTTATTTTTTCCCTAGGGAGGACAGGATCTAGTCCATAGTATCTTGCAGGAACAATGAAACAGAAGTGTGCCACAGTTGTGAGGCACGGTCTTCTCAAATTAGTCTTCCGCTAAATGCCTTGTGTGACTTTTGAATGTGATGTATGTCCTGGCATGCGATCTACTCACAATATACCAGTCAAAAACATATCATGTAACCAGTATTTCTGAACATTTACACCTTCAGATGAAGCTTTCTGTTATTGAAAATATTTCATTGCAGCCAATTTTCCACAGAAGTAAGTCTGAGTCAAAAGGTGTAGACATGGGTGTTCTCAAGTGAGGTATCGGGATGTGCCATTGGAATACAGTGAACAGCCACAGAATACATTGCCCAATTTCCCCACCCTACTCACACAGGCAAATAGACTCTACAAAATGGTCGTAGTACATTTGTACAAGGGTTTTTAAGATACCTCGAACACCTGTTATTTAATAAGGGTCTACGTGAAGGCATTTCTCTAACAGAGAAATACTGTTCTGTAAAAATAAAAATAAAAGTATAGTCAGATTTATTTCTGTGAATGCCCAAACAACAAATCATACAAGGACTAGTGCTCTAGTACATTTTCGTAAATATCCCGAAGTTGGAAATATATCCATTTGTATGAAGAAAACTACAATATTTATATTTCTAACTTTAAACAGATGGATTGGTGCTTTGGTCCATTAGTGTCTGCCACCATTTTTCACTTACAGATCATTAGCAGCCTCCCATTATAGTCTTTTAAAGGAAATTTGTATTGTTGATATTTTTAAACGCTGCTGCAGATACATAGCTGGCAAGTATCCCAGGTTCACATGTGACTAGTTAGTTTAGTCCCGTTTTTTCTAGGAATTCTGGGACTTTTAGTCCTGGTTTTATACTGGGTTAAACAAGACTAGAAGTCCCAGAAGTCTAAGATAAATCCAGGTCTGGCGTTCCTAGTCATGCATGGAACTGGGGAACTCGTATGCATATACTTCTTTGTGGCCATTATCCATCTTCATTCAATTAAACTAATTGTGTATTTGTTTCGCACCAAGTCTGCACCAGGTGGGGCCCCAGAGGATAATATTTTAGCTAGGGTTTAAAAAACTACCTGCAACTAAGGACGCAGTGGTTCAGTCCTGGGCTTTTCTTTTACAAATCATTATTCTGGTGTTTTTGCTAATTTGAATCATCTAATGACAACCAGAACTGCAACTCCCTGAATGCATTTGGTTGTTAAATTAAAACCCAGAACTTGTGCATTCAGTCATGATAACATATAGAGACATCTGTATTAGTAAATCCCATTTAAGGTATGGGGCTTGGACCTTGCAAGGCAAGTTTTGTCTGGAAGTTTGTGAATTCCCACAAACATGTAGCTCTGTGGGTACTGAAATCCAAAACCTTCCCACTGTGGAAATGGTTGGAAAGTTACTAATTTCAAGGGCTGGAATAACTATAATTCCAGGATCCGAAGAGAGAAGCATCACCCCTACGTTTTGTTGTGTTGAGCTTTCTCCTTTGGGAAAATATGTTTTACTCAGAGACAGAGATGGCTTTGGGCCAGTGTGACTGGTGCGGCCACACTGGACGCTGACCTGGAGAGGGGGACGCTGACCTCAGGGGAGCCGCTGTATTTAGCTGTAACTTATGATTTAAAAGCGCCTGTGGCAGAGTTCCCTGTGGGCCCAGTTTTCAGACAGCAATAAAAATGTCAAGATAACTCTTGTGATTAATGTTCCTGCCATAGAGAGAGATCAGAGTCTTGTCTAGTTACAGTTTTCACTTGCCATAAAGTAGTGCAAAGGGTTAATATGCCTGCCACAAAGAACTCCTACCGTGCAGATCACAGATCTGCATTTTATGTGGATAGCTGAGTGGATTACTGCTTTTGTCACAGAGATCCTTTTGTCACTGCAGTTCATAAGATACAACCCCAATATAGAACAGCGACTGTTCCCAACAGTAATTAAAGAGCTGCACTTTGTTTTTTCCCCAGTCTTATCTAGTCCTAATGGTGCTGAAAAGGGTTTGTTTGGGCAGCTCTACATTCTTATTAGTAAAGTCAGTGCTTTAAAAAAATAAATGTATGAGAGAGAGTGTCTATGGAGAGATGAGGGGCACTTTTCCTTGGTGGTCATGAGGAAATCCGAGGAGGAGGTCATGAGGGTGCATACATGATTGTCACAAGGGTGCCAACAGCGCTAAAGCCGGCCCTGCAGACAGAGAAACAGAAATGCATTTGCACAGCTGGCTCCATTCCTCCTGTGCAGAACTTTACGCTTTCAACATTTTTGCAAACGGGGAACAGCAGCTCCTGGGAGAGGTAAATCGACAGTTTCAGTAGTAAGCGTGGAAACTTCCCTTGTGGCGCTGCTTTTCAGTTTTACTGTTGGCAATGTTTGTGAATTGAACAAAAGAATATATGTAGGTTCAGGCCAAGTCATAAATCTCTTTCTGGTGTTTTTAAAAAAAAGTTGATTAGTCCCCAAAACTTTGCTGGCCAGCAATGGTTATTTTGTCAACCAATAACAGAATATTTGCCCCCAAAGTTGTTATAACACATTTTGGAGTAAAATAAATCATTATTCGGGTCAAGTGGTAAAAATGCTGCTCTTTCTTAGGGGTTTATCACCACAAAACAAGCCATGGCAATTTAAATACCATAGCATGCCTGCATTCTCAATATGTAGAATGTAACTTGGTTGTTCTGCCTAATATTGTTTATCATTCTTATGTCTGAGATTCCAAAATTGAGTAATCCAGTCTATTTTGTCTTTCGCATATCTCTAAGTAGGGGGGCCTTCCAACTAGGTATGGGGTTTTGAGGCACTATATCAATATTCATCAAAGGAATAAAAAAAAGACAATATAGTAGCTTGTCTTGCAGGTCATGTCGTGGATACCAATAACATTCTGCAGTGCATTTACTTTTTATGATTATATAATTAATACGCGATTATTTCCATCTACACAGTTTACTAGCCCCTTCCGATTTTTCTGCGATATTCTGATTGACAGATAGTAATACGCTTTCTTCGTGTGATAAAACGTGTCAATTCCACTATCCATTCATCCTAGTGAATCATTTGGAGTATCTTTTTCACTCAATTGTTGTAACAAGAATAATTCAAGAGTGATCTCATTGTAGAGGTGTCCAGCATTGACTCGCATGGACCGGATTCATGTCAGACGGTCAAGGCAGCAAGTGACGGGGTAAAGGATTCCTATTCAAATGCATTGTTGGGGTATTTAGCCACTGTGGGTCTTCTAAAAATCTTGCAAACTTGTGTCCCACATGGACCAAGGGTAGACATCTATACTCTAGGGAGACTGCCTCTTCAATTTTATTTGTTAAACATTATGACATAGTTCTTGCAAAAGCTTGAAATACAAACTTGATAAACAAAAACATAAAAGACAAAACCCTAGATTTATAACATGCTGTTTAAGAATATGTATAAACTCATTTTCACTTAATATTGGAGATGCAACTACTGTATCCAATATAATATATACAATATAACACTCAGACAATACAGATGAAACCTACAACATGAATGAGGAGCAGATGGACTGTGATGTAAACAAAATAACTGTCCTCCACATTTTCTGAAAACTTGAAAAGCGGTTCAAAAACCATGTCACATAATTATATCAAACTCTGAAACAGTAAATAAATGTATCATGAGTTAAAGTGCCATGTGCCCCAACAGAGCAATTACATGCTCCCTATGCTTTAGAATCAATGTTGTTTTATTCGGTTTTATGATGCAACAGAAGTACAACATACACTGCCCACAACCTCCTGGCTGGCACACATCAAAGGATAGGAAAGAGAAAGGAAAGAAAAAAGACTAAACTAAGTTTAACTTACCCTCCCCGCACCCTTCTCCTCTCCTAACCAGCGGCCCTATGCCCCATGCCTATCTCTGGGAGGTCTGTGATCAAAACAGGAGAACCCCCAATATTTGGTGCTGCTACGGCCCTTCCGACAGCCCCAATATGCGTTTGGGGAAATTCTGTGAGTACATTCCAAGCAGCTGAATTACTGGTACTAGCTAATTTTGTGACACAGGATTCCTTCAGTTATGAGTTGAACCCTTCTGAATAGGGAAAAGTCTGCAGACCTAGATTGCCTTTCAGAATTCCACACACCACCCTGATTCCAAGGGGTTTAAGACAGGTATTTACCACCTGCTCCAGGCACTGGTGAATATCTGCAGCACCTCTGTGTAATGGGATGGATAGAGAAGGTCAGAATGTCATCTAATGGAGGAGCATTACAAGCATCCACCATGCCTTCGCTAAGGATCAGGTGGGGGGGCAGGAACTGGGTACAGGGGTGCAATGTAGATTTTCGGCTGGTAACATGTAAATGTAAATGTTTTTGTACTTGTATAGCGCACAGCTACCCGCAGTGTGTTTCCCGGCGCTTGTACGAATACCGCAAGGGAACCCTTCCTGGCTTTCCCTGTGAAGTGTCCACTCCTGGGCACCCCCATGGTGCAGACCAGGCATCCCTCGTGTTGCGGGGGCTGTTGTGGAGACTAAGCAAGCTATTGCCCAGAGTTGCAGCGTGGGACCCAGGATCAGATAAGGCACTGAGGCGAGAATATCCGGTCAGGGGAATTAATGAGCCCGAGACCCTCCGAGGCGGGAATCGAACCCTGGTCCCTGGCCAGAGCTCTGCATCGAGGTCTGCCTGCTCGAACCATTGAGCCACACTTCTCCACATTTTCCAGTGCAACCGCACCTGGAGATTCCGGTATGGGAACACCGGTTTCCTGATAATAATGCCGAGCAGAATGCCACACTGGAAACCCGCTCCACACTTCTTGTAATTTGGGCCTCAGTTGAGGCATGTAAAAGCCTAAATGTCCTTTTTCGGTCTTGCCTACATCATTCTTTAGCTGTCTGTTGGCCAGGCCTGTTGTTTCACAAATACTTAGAGTGGCTTATGTGTTACTTCATTACACATGAATAAAGGGATGTGTAGTCTATCTCACTTCCCTCTCTTGATTCGATGGTTTTCCTTCTTATTTTTCTGCTTGTCCCGCGCAAGAGCATTTCGGTCTCACATTGTTTTGAGGTTCACTTGTATCTGTCCTATGCTGATGTTGAAGTTTTGCCACTCCAACCATCATCTCCTTGTGATTGCATTCAGGAAACTACAATGTTCTTTTATTTTGAGGACTTCATGGAGCATATCATTTTTCTTGCTTTCTTGCCTGTGTGCTGCTTTTTCTGCTCACATTGCCCCGCCAATGTGCATGTTGCTTCCCCAATACTCCAGCTTTTATTTCTTACTTATTTGTTTGTAAATATAGATCTTCATATGTGTCTTCCCTTTTGCTCCCACCAATCATCAGTGTTTACTTCCTGCCAACTCTCCATTCCTAACATTCCACACCCTCCCTTCCCTGTTACATCTGCTATATTTTTGTGTAGTTGATTTATTTATTGACTTGTGGGTCCGGCTGCTGTATTTTGCTACTGCAGCACAATGTTCTCAAAATGAGACTAATTTTTTAATGAACTACTCCAAAGTAAAATTCTGCCATCTTGGAACAGTAAATAAAAAAAACAAAGGAAATGGCGACCGTATTATGACCTATGTGTGTGCATGCATGATAACTCATGGTAGTCATATAAGAACGAGTGTCCCTAAATAGGAAATCAATTTCTAAATTGCCAAACATGCTTGTGCATGCACCTTGATGCATGCGTTCAAATTTCGGTATAGACGAGATGTGGCAAAGCCAAAAGCTCATCCTTTTAATACAAAGGCCTACAGGCTTCACCAGATCTATTTCATAACAAAAATCGACAATTAGGGGCTTCCATATTAAATGGCAATTCTTCACTTTGTCCTAACGCTAAATGTACCACAACTGATGGTGCCTTAAAATGCAGCTTTGGATGGTCTTTGACTTTTGAATATTCTGGACACATAAGGGTTCTATACAGGGTCGAACTGGCCGTAGCGGACACCGGCATTTCTCCGGTGCGCCGCGAGGATGGGGGCCTGTTTTGGGCTCCTGTGGGCCGTTTTTGTTACCGGGAGCCGGCAATATCGTCCCGCTGTAACAAAATAGTCAGAAACCAGCCCTAGTAAACAGCTCGGCCACTCCCCCAGGGGGCCGGCCGAGCCGTTTGCCAGGGCCAGTTACAGCTCCCAGTCCGGCCCTGGTTCTATAACCTTAGCCTCTTAGTGGATATGGATATGTACTTATTATGTTGGGTACAGAATAAAATGCACAAACAATCATTCATTCTTTTATTCCTGAGAAGTAACCATATGACATTTTAAGGTTATATCTACCAATATTACTCCTTACTGTTAACCTGTCATGGAGCAGACTATAGCACTTACCACAAAAATACATGGCAGCAGAAATCTAACAAACTGCAAACCTAACAGTCCTATTTTTGCATTGCTTTTGTAAAAGTCGATCAACCCAACAGGAGTGCCGCATCATGATACTACTGTTGCCAGTCATAAGTGACGTCCACCACCAGAGAAGCTTCTCCTTGCATACCCTGTCACCCAACCACACACAAGAGACCAGATCACATACTTTATTTAAACTGCTATGGCATGCTAAATGTTTCATTTCATTCCAGGTGGATTTCAGGGAAGTGTTGAAGAACAGAAAATGTATTCCGTAAGTAACAGGGCAAGCATGTATGGTCTTAAGGCACATAGAGATGCATGGAAAGTAAAGGGGTACGGAGTGCAGCTTTTACGCTGTAGGAACAAATAATGAACACTGCTGGCAAAAGCAAATAAAATTGACCAATGACAGTCACTTCTGGTATCTAACTACATGTCACAGGTGTACCTGTGGAATAGTGTGTGATGCTTCACATTAGATCGCAGTGTTTATGATTGAAGAGTTGGCTGTGGTTCTCCTTACTCCATCTGTAGGTCTTTGTGGGAGTTTGGTGCAGTGAGCATTTCTCTGCTTAATTGTTTGGTATCACTGGTGGGTGAGGAGTTTGAGGTCTTAGTATTTTCTGGTAATATTTCAGGGAGTTATATCTTTATAAAGTACATTTGAAGGGTAGAGTTTATCCCACTCAAAGACCTTTCAACAGTATATTGGAGTTGATTCCAGATCTTAACTTCATTACCTCAATTTGAGAAGGACCCTAGGAACACCTCTGAGGTTAACCTGAAATTAGTAGGTATTGCAGCATGAAGTAAAGATGGAGGTGTGTTTTGCTCTGAAGTGGTCCTGAAATTTAGACTTCTTGTTTCGTCAGATATAATTTTGTGTATTTTGCTTAATTTCATTCCTAGTTTATTTTTTAACTGTTTAAAGAATGGCAAAACATATGCAGTTGATTGTAGTAGTTACTGCCTTTCAGTAATTTCCCCCAAAAAGTACTTACACCTTTGCCCAGTACTAATTTCAGCATAACCGTATTTTACTGCAAGGAGTAATTTTTATTTAACATATGTCCCGGTGTTTGAAAGTTGAAAGGACTGAGTATAGTAATTCAAATTGGCTTTCAGATGGATATTTATAAAATGGCTTTTTGATCTAGGAATGTACTGATGTATTCCTAAACTGTCTTGCAGAAGGATCAAGCACAGATGTTTGGCTTTATGTACCAAAGCATGATCTGCCTCTACACTGCAGTCCGGGTAAGAGTCTCTGCATCATACTTTACCACCAAGTCCAAGAAAATGCAATGGGCCCGGGTGGCTAAAGGTGCTTTGTTGCAGTGAGGCGGGATGGGAGGGTGATGTGTTGAAGCACCTGCGCTCTGGTTTTACACCAGGGTAGCTCACATTTACAAATGTGCAGACTGGTGCTCCTCCTAGATCCATCGCATGAAGGTCCCTGCAACTTTCTTCCTCACACAGACCCACTTGGCACACAGTACATCACCGAACACTCACCTACTCTGCAATCCAAGCGGAAGGCTTCACTCTAGCGGTCACGCACCAGCCAAACAGCGCATCAGCCTCCCAGCCCACCTCTCGCCGCACCCGCTCCGCGGGTGCCGCTTCGTTGGTGTGTGCTGGTGGAGGCGGCTTCCTGAAGAACTGAGGCGAGGACACCAGCACCAAGACAGCAAGGCGGTAAGGGGCGCGAGGGACCAGCGGGGCTGCGAGCGTGCGGGGACTTCATTTCCCAGAAGTCCCTGCAAGACCAAGGAAGAGCTTCCGGTCCGCTCTCCCTGCTGGCCCGCCCCCCGCCCATCCAAGTCCGCTAAAAGCGTCCCTCTCCCTCCACCTTGTGGGACACTCACCTACTCTGCAATCCAAGCGGAAGGCTTCACTCTAGCGGTCACGCACCAGCCAAACAGCGCATCAGCCTCCCAGCCCACCTCTCGCCGCACCCGCTCCGCGGGTGCCGCTTCGTTGGTGTGTGCTGGTGGAGGCGGCTTCCTGAAGAACTGAGGCGAGGACACCAGCACCAAGACAGCAAGGCGGTAAGGGGCGCGAGGGACCAGCGGGGCTGCGAGCGTGCGGGGACTTCATTTCCCAGAAGTCCCTGCAAGACCAAGGAAGAGCTTCCGGTCCGCTCTCCCTGCTGGCCCGCCCCCCGCCCATCCAAGTCCGCTAAAAGCGTCCCTCTCCCTCCACCTTGTGGGACACTCACCTACTCTGCAATCCAAGCGGAAGGCTTCACTCTAGCGGTCACGCACCAGCCAAACAGCGCATCAGCCTCCCAGCCCACCTCTCGCCGCACCCGCTCCGCGGGTGCCGCTTCGTTGGTGTGTGCTGGTGGAGGCGGCTTCCTGAAGAACTGAGGCGAGGACACCAGCACCAAGACAGCAAGGCGGTAAGGGGCGCGAGGGACCAGCGGGGCTGCGAGCGTGCGGGGACTTCATTTCCCAGAAGTCCCTGCAAGACCAAGGAAGAGCTTCCGGTCCGCTCTCCCTGCTGGCCCGCCCCCCGCCCTTTACGCCTCCTACTTAACAACATCTCTCTCCCGCAGCGCGGGACGCAGCCCGGGCGAAGACAGGGCAAAGACAGGGCCGTTTGAGGCCGTTCGAGGACGGCAGAGGACGGCCACGGCCCTCTCACCCTGAACTCCATGTCGATTTCCCAGCCCCCCACGAAACTTAACGCACATTACTGGGACTCAGGATGCGTCCCAAAACTAGAAGTGTGTCAAAGAAAGCGACTCTGGTGACGCAAGTGACCGGCCCCATAGACCTTTTCATATCCAGGGTCAATGACACCATTGACAAAAGCATCATACTACTGGAGAAAAGAGTCTCTCTGGACCTTATGCAGGCAAAACGATCCTCGCTCGGTTCACTTGCCACTGCAAATTCCCCCGTTCACCAGGTGGCTAATAACTGCTCTTTGCCATTGCCATTAACCATCGTCCCTACGCTTACTGTTCCAAACTCCGTGGATTTATCCGTAACCCAATCGGACTCTGATCAATCATACGTCGATCTCGACGCAACTCCAGACTTAGTAGCCTGCCAATCACCGGTTGAGAAATTAGACCAGAGTGCCGTCAGTAATCCTTTACCACCTGAGCCAGAAACGACCCTAGAAACAACAAAACCAAGGGAAAATATTTCCACCCACTCCAAGGCAATGCCAATCACTAACGAAAAACCAAAGACAAAAATGAAGAATCACAACTTGATCACACCTACCCCAAATTCCACGGCAGGTATCCCCTGTTGGGTGGAAAATATGGTCATGGATTTAAAATCAGACCTTGAGACCAAAATCACAGCGCAGATTAAACCGCTTATATCAAAGTTGGATAGACTCACGTCATTAATCAACACCAAATGCAGTTGTAAATCAAGTAGGATTGGCCCAGCCCCAATGCAGGGAGCAAAGGAAACACCTCAAGAAAAATCATCCAGCACTAAACAAATAATAGATATAACAGACAAGTCTAACTCTTCACTAATCAAAAAAGCGGCAGTAACACATTCGTTTGCCAAAAAAGGGAGCAAACCGGACGCCTCCCAAAACACACCGGAGGCGGTAGATCCTTTTTCTGCCATACAAACAGGCCCAGAAGCTCAAGCAAAAGCAAATAATAGACAAACGAAAGGAAATTCCACCATTCCAGTAGAGACACCCTCCCAAGAAAAATCATCAGATCTGAAGACTAAGCAACCTCGGCTCAAAATAATTAACTTACCCCCGGAAGCTTCTCCCTTCGTGGTGGTGTTAACAGCAGTCCCCCCACTGAAGGAGGGTGCAAGAGAAACTTTCGTAGAGCTGAGGAACAAATGTGCCCAGTGGCTTCAACTCCATAGACCACTACCTGCCCACATTAGGGGCGACATCCTCTCTGCACGTAGAGGAGACTGGGTTGGTAGAAGCACGAAGGCAATAGCAGGGGACGTCATCAGTATCAAATTTAGGGAGATAGGGGCTTCAAATTACATCTGCAATTCGCCTAACAGAGGCCCCGCCACACAAATAAATCCCCTTCCCTTGTCCTATTTTTTACCCTTTTCCTCGAGGCAAAACTTTCCCTCATATGTACAACCATCAAACATTGGCCCTATAAATCCCTCTGAACACAACATGTATCATCCCCAACGCTATCCAAATAGGTCAAGCTCCTTGCAAAATTTACAGCACTCAGCTTTCCAGTGGCAACCACAAGCCTTATTTGCCCAACCCACATACCCTGGCACTCAATTTCCCGTAAATCCACCTCAGCATCCACATCATACCACCCAACAATGGTGGCAACCTCAGCAATACACGCACTATAACACTCATTTATGGCAAAAGCCGCGGCAAGGATGGTTTCCCCCATTCAACCCACTAGGCCTAAATCATCAAGCCAGAGATAGGAATGAATGGAGTGGACAGGATCATTGGACAAAACATAACGACCACATACGTTGGGATAGCTGGAATGGCCCCCAATTAGCAAATAGATATAGTCCCCTGGAGTCCGTTGACTGACTACCACAACCTCAGGAATACTCCCAAAATCACACAGACCGTCCGGAACCCGCTGAACCCCCATCAGTCCCTTTAGATCCAGAGATCCTACCTATTTCCAAGAAATTAAATGAACTAAAAAGAACAAAAAGCTCAAGGGATAACTTAACAACCCTGACCTTGAGCTCGTGGAACATCGCTGGACTAAGGACAAAAATAGAGGATGGGACAATCCAGTACCACATGCTTAATCGTCAAGTATTGTGTATACAGGAGACATGGTCACTAAAAGAATATCACCTGCAGGGGTACAAGACGTATTCGTCCCTCGCGCAGTCGGGACATACAGGTAGACCAAAGGGAGGTCTGTGCATTTATATAGCGAACACTATCCAAAACGCTAAAATAAAGGTTATCGAACTGGCACCAAACTTGCAGATCCTTGGTCTTTACTTCAAGAAAAGAGAGTCAATGATCATTATTAATTTTTATAACAATCTGGATGAATTGGACTTCGAGAGAGTTTTGACCCATCTCCACGAAAAACTAGCCACCCTCATAATGAAGCAAGGAGAAGGAGGCTCGGCAATAATAGTATGGGCAGGCGATTTCAATCTCCACGCCTGTACCCAATTAAAAAGAAAATGCCCTGGCATGGTGACAGAAGATGGCCTCTTACTTACCCATTTCGCGCACAACAAAATGGGTAGGCAAATGAACGATCTCCTATCCGATCTGGATCTCCAGATAGTAAACACCTTGGACCATGGGGAGAACTCACTTGCACCCACCTATATAGGAAGAGGCTACCAAACTACGGTGGACTTCATAATTATATCAGCTTCCTTACAATCAAGAGTTAAGACCTTTGAGGTATCACCGAATTCTCAAAGTGACCATGCAACACTAACTCTGGAAGTCTCACTAACTTATCAAAATTGTTCTCCAGTAATAATAGCCAATGCATTGACTCAGGAAAATATCAACGTGGACAAAGTAAATGGGTATACTATAAAGTGGGAGAGGATAAATCCAGAGGAACTCACCAAAGAGCTAATAAGATCAGTTTATCCCCAAATTGAAATCTGTTTGGATTTAGCTACTAGTGATATGGAGCTTTTAACTAACTTCGCCCAAATTATGGAAAAAATTAAGGTGTTACTTACAAGAAAACAAAAATCTGACCCATCCCGGGCCACTGGCTGGTTCAATCAAGAGTGCACTAAGGCACATACAAAACTAAAGTTAGCCTTGAATAAAAATGAAAGGAATCCCAGAACAATAGCCACTCTCAGAAGTGAATATCAAAAAACAAGGAAAAAGAGGAAAGAGGAATTGAAGCAAGCGCTGTGGCACGAACTCCACACTAGTGCACAGGAAAAAAACTCTATAGCCTTCTGGAGAATTATAAGATCTCCCTTCTTGGTGGATGATACTTCCCCAAAAATCGAAGCCGCCATAGATGCCGCAACTTGGGTAACACATTTTACCAGTATCTTCCAAAAACCAATTTATGACCAAGAGCTGGAAGAAGAGGAAAAAATGTTCCCACCATACCCGATAGATATAAATTTCGATATCTCTGAAATTCTTGTGGCATTGAATTCTACCAAAAAAGGGAAAGCACCAGGGCCGGATGGTGTCCCGGCAGACCTTTTTAAATATCAAACAGAACTTTGGGCACCAATTTTAACAAGGGTCTGCAGCGCTACGGCAAAAATAGGAATTCTAGAATCTTGGACTAGGTCCATTATGGTGCCGATTTTTAAAAAAGGCAATCGTATGGACCCCGCCTGCTATCGCCCAATTTCCCTGCTGGACTCACTGGGGAAAATAGCAGGAAGAGTGATATTAGAAAGACTGCAGGACTGGGCGGAAGAAAGAGGTGTCTTATCCGATCTTCAATTCGGATTCAGAAAAGGATTAGGTACTGTGGAACAAGCTCTAAATTTATCAATAATCTTCGGAAAATATGTGCATGCAAAGAAAGCAAAACTTTACATGACCTATGTAGATCTGTCCGCGGCCTTCGACTGCGTCTCGCACACAAAATTGTGGTCCCTTTTAGCACAGATGGGGATTGACCAACCACTCCTGAACTTTTTAAGGGAACTCTATTCCAATCCATCCGCAAGAGTTCGCTACGGGACAAAGGGAGAACTGACTGCGTCCTTCACGGTAGAGCGTGGGGTTAGACAGGGTTGTGTCCTGGCACCCTTTCTTTTCTCCCTCTATACCAACAACTTGGAGGTTGAGCTACTAAAGGGTGCCCGTGACCTCCCATTGGCCAAACATCGCCCGATCCCCGCTCTGCTGTATGCGGACGACGCCGTCCTCCTTGCACAAACTCCCCGTGAACTCCAAAGGTCCCTAAACAGATATTCCCAGTTTATGAGAACTCTTGACCTCCACATAAATGTGAAAAAGACTTTCATAATGAAGGCTGGAGTCGGGAAAAAACAGCAGAAATCCATCTACCTCGACAGCCAAAAAATTGATTCAACAAATGAATACTGTTATTTGGGGGTCATGATAGACAACAAACTCTCCTGGAAACCAGCAGTAGAAGCCAGAAAACATTGTTTTAAAAGAGCACTAGCCGCATTGGTGTCGTTTTCTCAAAAATTAGGAAAACGTCCACCCAGGGAACTGCTAACCATATATAAAGCCAAATGCCAATCTACAGCTTTATATGGAGCAGGACTATGGGGATACACGGACGTCACTTCTCTGCAAATTGCAGAAAATAAGTTTTTTAGATTCATCCTATTTGCCCCCAAAACTTCCTCCGTTTACGCCTGCCACTTAGAATTAGGGGCACCATACATTGAAGATCTTGCCAGAATACAACCACTCCTACTTTGGCGACGTATTTGGGTGTCAGACAAAAATGACCTCACAAAATCAATATTGGCGGATGCAATGTCTCTGGACTACGCTTTAAAAATCAAATGGCTGGCTTATATCCGGACCTTTCTTAGCGATCTTGGAATGGAAGAATATTATCTAAATCCCGAAAAAATTGGAGAACTCGCAAACGACAATTTAAAAAAGCGAGCGTTGGATCATCTGACACAATTGAGACTTCAGACAGAAGCTAGAAAACAGTCGGTGCAGCATGCTATACTGGTCCAATCTTCCCTTTCAATGCAGCCCTATCTAAAACTTGACATTGGCACCTTTGAACGATTTCTCCTGATAAGATTCAGACTGAACATATTCCATAAATTGGTGGTTTTCCCAATACCAAATGTTTGGGATTCAAACGTACCACCATGTCCTTGTGATGGGATATCAGGTCAATCCACCATCCATACAGTTCTGTTCTGTAAATTTTATCAGGACCACCGCAAACTTTGGCTATTGACCCTTTTAAAAACTTGGGGTCTTAGACAATGCAGAGCAGCCATGTTGAGTTTGCAGCTTTT
Organism: Lissotriton helveticus; assembly: GCF_964261635.1. Lineage (NCBI taxonomy): Eukaryota > Metazoa > Chordata > Amphibia > Caudata > Salamandridae > Lissotriton > Lissotriton helveticus. Next base: position 614,920,627 of record NC_136068.1, read on the forward strand.
GGACACCGAAGCCACATGTTACCATGTCCTGAATTTTTTAAAATGTATATATAGACATCGGAAAAACCTTTAAATTATAATAGTACTGTAATTTCTTTTTGCTGTCGTTAAATTAATTGGTAAATCAGATTTCACTGAAGATTTTTAACTGTAATGCTTTTATGGATTGTAATAATCCGAATAAAGTTTATATATATATATATATATATATATATAATACACAATACACATCACCGAAAACGTACCCGCCTGAACACTTTACAGGCAAATACTGAAGTAACTTCTTGATCTTTGTTTCTTTCAGAATGGGCCTGCGAACAAGAAAGCGGAATCCTATAAATTTATTACAATAAACCTCGTCAGATATGTGGTAATGATAACTGTTTTAATGTCATGATATTTTGTGTGTGTTATTTGACTCAGTTAGACTCAACTGGTGTATGTCAGTGTATCTGAGTAGAAGTAGCAGGCAGTGGCGTTTGTTGAGGAGAGGACACACGGGGTGGTGCCAGATACTGTGCAAGAGGTTTTTGAATGATGCCAGTGATGCATGTTGTCAGGCACGCCCAGGGCAGGTCTCGGGTTAGGGACAAGGAGCTTGCACTCATTGTCTCCTTAACTCCAAACATTGTTGCAGCATCTTTCACATAATATAAAACACAGATGAGATTTACAGGGATGTAAACCTGCTTGCCTGAGCCAAGTCAGAAAAGAATGTCTTACAGGAAGGGTATTACCAAGTCACGCATGTAGCTGAGTGCATCTTTTACTGCAGATGTGTTCCTGAAAAAGTAATGCATCACTGACAGCTGGGTTAGCAGTGTGGATGATGTCTTCAAGAATATATATTTACTACAGACCAAGTTCTCTTTACCCTCAGGAAACTACTGCAGCCAGCTGTGGAATGTCTACCCAACAGCTGTTCCTTAATCAGGTAAGAGTTTTCTTGCTCTAGTGTTATCCTATTGTAAACCACTGTGATAGGTCAATTGATTCTGGCCTCAGTTACTAAATATTCTTGAATCCTATGGGACGCAGACTTGAGATCCTGCAGGTACGACTAGACCCGTGCAAACTGTTTTAAATCAGTAAAATATGTGACATTTTGTCAAACTTTACTGGAGAAAACTTTTGCATATTTTTTCTATAGGGGATTTTTCCCTAATCAGTCCCCTAACTGATATCTTCAAGTCTTTTGAACTCAACATTTGCCCACATAATCAATTTTTGCACAGGATTGCTTGGTGCTAATTTTATGAAACGTTATGCAAGTTCCCATGGCATTTTCAAGAGGTCAATACATGATACAATTAAGACCATTGATGAAATAAAGGCAGAATTAGAAAGGGTCTGAGTCAAAATAAATATGGTACGTTTGGATCTGCACATTTGTGTGCAGGCATAAGTCAGAGTTTTTTATACACCGCATCGTTACATGTGCATTTTGTTTGCATGGTTATGATTACCAATCAACACAGGCGATTTAGTTACACCCATTATTGAAGTGTAAATAAATGACATGGGGAAAGGCCCCTATTCAGAACAACTTTGAATTTCATTACCTAATTCTAACAATTCAGCCGCACATGATGCCAAACAATACTTAATCATAAGATGAACTTTCAGTAAATCGGTCACAACAAAGTTGTTAAACATGTCCTGTCCTCAGCTCAACCAACCTTTAAAGACACTGGTTTGACAGAGACAGAGATGGAGGCAGGGCTAGGGGTAGGTGTATACAGAGAAGAGGGTGAGAGGTTAATACAGAGAAGTAGGTGGAATAGAGAGAAAGTACACTTTCCCAGGAGCCCCTTGGAAGATGGGGGCCCTGGCAATTGCCCACTTTGCTGATGCCCTAAAACATCTCTGACCATGGTCATCCAATAGCAGGACCCACAGAGATATTTAGGTTTGATTCATTCTATGTGAATTTATTTGACTTGTATATTCTTAAAATTTTGCATAGATCAGGCCTCCTAAATCTACCCTGGACATGTCAGATAAATCTTTGTTTGTCCCTCAAGGAGAGGATGGTAAACATTAATTTTAACGATTTATTGTTTTTGCCTCTCAGGGATTCTATCCATATTGTAATAATGCCCATATATTAAAAAAATCTCACAATAGGAAGATGAGGAAAATTCATACATCACCACGAAAAATGATGCCTATGACAAATCACAAAGGAGTTGACCGATAATCTTCTGATGGAGAGGAGGCCTTTCGTGGCTCAAAACAAACTAAAGAAGTTGCCGCCGTCTGTTTTAACATCATCAAAGGCCTTCGCAAATTTTTTGACTATCTGCCTTTGTACGCCCGTCGCACAGTAGCAATTGCTCTCATTACATCGAGAATTGACTACTGTAACAGTCTGTATGAAGGGGTGGCAAAATCTACCCTGCATAAATTACAGATGGTCCAAAATGCGGCGGCTCGGCTGGTTTTGAGATGGCCTAGAAAATCATCTGCATCAGCCGCCTTGGACATGCTGCACTGGCTCCCCATCCAGAAACGTATACTATTTAAGATCCTCCTGATTACATTTAGAGGCTTTCATAAGCGTGGCCCAAAATATCTGTCCAATAAATTTCACAGAAACCATCCGAACAGAGAACTCAGGTCAGCTACGGCCAACTTAATGTCCATCCCCAAGTTCAGACTGGCCACCAAAGGCGGAAAATCATTGGCAGTCCTAGGCGCCAAAGCCTGGTCTATTCTTCCGGCTCACCTCAGAGCATCCCTTTTAGAAAAAACTTTAAAAAAAATATTAAAAACTTGGATCTATGGACTGTCCGAATCAAAATGCAAAACCCTTGTCTAAATGATACCTAAAGCTCAGTTAAAACCACCTGAAACTCTATTTGTAATGAAGTCGTAGCGCCAAGATGCTCCCTGGAGTGTGCGTGCGCTATATAAAAACCCCCAAACATCAAACATCAAACATCGTGGGGGACAGCATCTCGTGAAAAGGATCATCCCTCACTTCTTGTGCACCTAATTCGACCACGCATAGTTCACACTCACATGTAAAAATCCCCTTAAACTTGAAATTACTACATCAAGAATACAAAATAAAAATGTTTTCTCTCTGTCCTTACTTTTTAAACCATTTGCATTTCTTTACCATCACTATTCCCTTTGTGACATATTCCTTCACTCTTTTTAGCACTTTTTGGTGGAGAGTCCAGTTTCTGTCTTCACCTCACAAGTTTTCTCATCCACTCTTGGTATTCTACTTTTGAGCATATTTCCCTGCTGTAATTCGGATTGTTCACCTTGTCACTGAGCCTATTACCTAATTGGCATTCAAGTGTAAAATATGTTTTCCTACTTTCTCACTATGTTAACGTTGCACATGTCCCTAATTTCTTTTGACATTGTTCTTCTTACTCTCTTTATTGGTCTCCAAACTCTCCTCTCCATCCTTCCTTCTCTTTGAATTTCTAGTTGTGCTCATCAGTACTCATCATCCATAAATGTAGTTTTCCTCTGCACCGTGGAATGGGCATTTTGCCTCTTTGTTTTCACCTTTTTTCTTGGTTGCACAAAGTTTTTGTTCTGATGACAGACTTTCCAAAATAGATTGTGTTTCTAAACGTTCTATCTTCTGTAGTTTTAGGCCGAATTTACTATGGCCCGGTATTGCTGATGCCTCCTGGTTAACTGACCCCTCCTCCTCAACTCCAGCAACCCCTGACAATTGTGAAAACAGAAGCAAGCTCCTTATTTTTTGGTTTGGGGTCATAAATCCCTGACCGTATTTATTTACACATATAAACGAGACAAAAAAACATTTTCCTTTATGTACAGTAACACACATTTGTACAGTTGGTTTACAGGAATCAATGGCTAGCCTTAACAAAGACACTAATACATTTATTTCCTATCCATAACTGCATTTCTGTTCCATTACATCCTCAAAATTCATTTTTGGGTGAGATCATCACTGGTCCCAGAGTGCTTTCCTCTTAACATCCTGTGTCCAATCAAATATGCACCTGGGTGTGTGACTCCTTATGGGAAGACCCCACACAAGGATCTCCCATACCGGGATACTCCTGTGCAGGGGGCCCATCTACCCACTAGGATACCTCTCTTGGACACCTCCTACACCCATCATTTGCCTCTCCAAGGGACTGTGCTAGGTTGTGTCCAGTGTGCCTGCAGGAGTGGATGGCAGGTAAAGACAGCATGTCAAAGGCCACCCCCAACCGCCTGTGCCCCTGTAAACTCCTTTGAACTCACTGCCAGCACTCCTTGGAGGGTCCTCTGATGCTGTTGTAATTTTGGTGTAGAAGAAAAGGATACCTTATATAGAGCATAAATGTCCAACCAATCATGACCTCAAAAGCCACAGGCCAGCATAGTCCACCTGCTATCTGGCCTCCCACCAAACAAATTGCATTGGACTAGTCCTAGCCATGCCACCAAGTTCTCAAGAAAATGTTCTTACATTCCTCAGGGCAGTGTACCCCATCCTTCGAGAACCAACCGCCCAGTCTTGATGCAGGCTGGGATAAAGATAACCCCCCCGGTTGGCTTAACCAACTTACCCATTCTATTGTGCACATGCTTTGGACTCGGAATGATGGCTGGCCCCACTCACACTGTCTCAGGAGACTCCTCCTCATGCCAACCAGGCTTGCAGACAACCAACACGAAGCAGGTCTGCCCTTTCAGTTGGAGAAGTGCCTTTTTTCTGTGCAGGTAGTGGCAGGGGTGTGGAATGTGTCTAGGAAATCATAGGCTTGTGGGTCTTTCTCGCAAAGGTTGACTTAGCAGTGCTCCCGCTTGCGGTTTCTTCCCGTTGACGCTGTCAATGAAAGGTCCTAATTGAATTTTCACCTTTCACAGAAACTGGATCAGATGTAAATATTTAAATAGGGGATATTTGAGACCATTCCCATATTTAAGGTGTGCCCTCTAATTGGATACCTACATGCATGAGACCTTGCTTGTTTGCTTGTTGCAAACCACACACCCACAAAGTATACTTATCAATTTCCCCTGACGGACTAACTACATTAGTGCAAAATCAGCCAAATCCATTGGAGTGCTTCACCTGAATTCCAGTTAGCCTAAGGCAGACAACGCCAAGTAATGAATGATACTGGTGCAACAACGCAAACAAAGGAACCCCAAAACCCCCCAGTGCTCCCTCACCTCCACAGCCTAGAAGTGCCCACCGGAGCCACCACTCAGTACAGGAATTCCTAAATTGCACTTGGGTATGGTGGGAAATGGCTCTCAAGCCCCTGTGGCTCCGTGAGGCATTTGCTGGACCTTGGCTGCCAAGCTGGATGCGATGATTCTGAAAAAAGATATTCGAGACCATTACCATAGTGCTGCCAGTTATCAGCATTGGCCCACAGGAGCCTAAAACAAAGAAACAGAAAAACAAAGAAACATGCAGGCAAAACTCTGGGTTCCAAGCACATGGGGTAGAGAGGTGGCGTCCTGTCCAAGGTGGCCAGTGGGAAAAAGAGACCCATTTTCCGCCTCTCAGCACCTTTTATGGGCTAAGCTGACAAAATTGCTCTAACAGCACCAGAAGCACTCCAATGCCTCTAGTACAGCGCCACTGGTCAGTCAATCCTGCACTGACCTTCCCCATAAAGGTCAAAATGCACCACATCCCTGGTTCGACCCAGATCACCACCATATGTATGGCTCCTTGAGTTAGGCGAGCCTTTGTCAATTTCTACATGATGAGTAATTTAGTTTCATCTCCTTGGGTAGTTTTCAGTGAGGGTCTGTCTGACATCCGGTCTACTTGCACCTCATTCCTGAGAGATTACACACATGACTCATATCTAAATCAAAGCCTGTCTAAATATGGTCATGACCATATTGCTGGTGTGCCAGAAGCAAGTGTGGCAGACCCACCAAATGTAAGATTGTCTGTGTTGTTCACTGCCATGTTGGACATGCCATCATTTATATTTTTTTCAGAAGACAGATCTACAAAGACAGACTTCTCTTCTTCAGACACAATATAACTAATGTTCCTCACTCACTTCTAATTTTCTTTCAGTGTGTATGAAACAGTTCTGAACTTTTCTGCATGAGACTTCAAGTGAGTAAAGGGCAGACCCAGCAAAAAAGATACTAGTAAGAACAGCACTGGGAGGACACACACTAAATTGAACTGCCCTTTTGAAGTCAACCAAAAAAGAGATTCTGATTGACGAGCTGGTGGTGATTGCAAAATTAGGTAATTTGGCTTCCCCTGCACTCTGAATGAGGCAGGAAAGAAAGGGATAATGTAGTAACTATTAATCAATTTTAAAAGGGTGCCCTAGTTCCACCAACATCTGTTTGAGTGCTCATTGGCCCTGCATTCAGCCTCACATACCTGACCTCCTCTTCTCTTTTGTACTCCACAAAAAAATGGACCTTATATTGGTGATCTCAACCTCTTCCTGCCACATGTGAATATGTGAATCAGGATTTAGGTAAATGTGTTGATTCCCAATATTGCAATGTTTCCAATAACATGCCTTTGCCATCCATCCTTCTGTTCGTTTGGTTTATTCTAGTGATCACATTAGAAAATGTAGTTCATGTAATCATGTGATTGTTGTGGTACGCATGCTTTATGTTCCTTCATATCGCCTATTACGATTTCTCAAATCTGTAAAACCATTCACTGGTCCAATTAATAGGCAAGTGCCAACTAATCACCATTGTCTGAAACTGAAGTTCAATATATGTTTTATTTTGGTACAGAAGGACTACAACATCTACATGGAACTCGTGAAGATGGTTCAGGTAAGTTTGCTATCTTGTATGTTACTATTACTAATGTAGGAATAGTTGCACGGTTGTGGCATTTATTGAAATCCATCTCAGTGTAGGGATGATAGCTATCAAAGTAAGAGTTGACTTATCTTTGCTTGGTATTAGTAATGCCCCTGCATGTGCTCACACACGAATATTCACCTTAAAAATATAATCAAAGGCTCTTGTATTTTGTTTCTTAAGAACGCTTTTATTAGGCTATAGCATGAGAACAATGCATATTGTACATTGTACAGTATCATTTAATGATTCAGATAATCAATGTGTAATGTCCCATTAGGTCACTATATGAAATATAGTAGAGGAAACACCTGAAGGGGACATTGGTCTATTCTTTAACGTAACCTTGACAAATGATATTGTTTACAGTTTGAACAGGCCCAGCACTAAAAGTTCCAGAGACAAGATCTGTGTCTCCTATGTAGAGGGGTCTATGTCTGGCAATTGATATTTAGTTCTGTTATCACTCACAGCAGGCACACACACAGCGTTTCACCACACTCAGAAGTGGGAATGAACCAAGATAGTGGGGCACTCCAGGCATGGCTTTGGGAGCAAAGAAAGAGTGTGGGAACAGAGTCACCACACACTGTCGGACACCCTTTCCCTGGTCCCCTCAAAGTGGACCTGTAACTCACACACAAAAGTATCCCACTCCTGCACGATTGGAACCCTTCATAGGCCCCACAGCTCCTCCCTGCACAGCGCAGTGAACTCAGCTTTACTCCATTTTAACATTGCCACATTCCAGTAGGACATGTTCGGAAGGCAGGCACCTTTCCAGTTCATGGCAATTGCGTGTTTAGTTATTATTAGGACTAACAGCCAGATGCATCAAGCTAAAAACCGGTCGCAAAGGGGCAGATTCTCAGAATCTGCCCCTCTGGGACCGGTATTTTTGCATTTCCCAAATGAAGAAATCGCTAATTGCGAAACCGCTAAATTGCGAATGTTTGCATTTAAGGAATCTCAAATTGAGATTCCTTAAATGCAATGCATGAAAGTTTAAAAAATAGCAAATTCGCTGATATGGCACGCAAATTACCACGAAGTACAACTTCATGATAATTTGCAAAAACTTTGAAAAATACACTAAAGTGCATTTTTCAAAGTTTCATGTTGCGCACACACATGCCCTAAGGGCATGTGTGTGCGTAACATATGTGCACAGATCAATTTCAGGGGTGCAACAGGGTGTCCTTTGGACACCCCTGCACCCTTGAAATCGCAATCTCAATTTGCGAATCGCTAATTGCGATTCACAAATTGAGATTGTCTTCCCATTTATTCCTATGGGCCTCTAGGCCCATAGGAATGAATGGGGAGGTATTCCTTAATTGCGAGTCGCAATTTGCGAGTCGCAATTAAGGAATTCTAAGAAATCGCTATTTTTTTTGTGATTTCTTGATGCATTCCATTTTGCTATTCCTTATTAGCGAATCCTTATTTTACGCTAATAAGGAATCGCAATATGGATGCTTGATCCATCTGGCTGATAGTCTATGAATCAGACTGTTGGTCCTCTCTGTCTCCTATGTCAGAAAATCCCCAGTAATTCCACCTCCATGGTGCTGAGATCCACTCTAACCGCAACCTCTGCCAAGGCATCTAAGACCGCCCCTTATAATAACTGTGCCCCTGGACAGTTCCAGAACATATGTGCCATATCTGCAGTTCTAGAATCACATCTGGGGCACACAGACTTGCTTTCATATTTGCAGTGCAGTCTCTCGGAGGTAAGATAGGCCCAGTGTAAGATGTTGAGCTGGATGTATCGGAACTATGCATTTCTGGACATTTTACGGGGGTAGATGAGAGCCCTATCTCATTCTTTAGGAGTGCTCTCATGGCCAATGTCTCGTTCCCAGTGTAATTTCGCAGGCTGCATCAAGTCCCAAGAACTAGAGGCCATTGTGTGTGTGAACCTTGTGATCCCTCACATAGACTGCGTGGAACAATGGTTGTGTCTCAGATTCTTGTAATATGCCAAAGCCGCTGTAATTCAGCCAGTATTGTGCGGTGCACTAGGTAATGACCTGGGGTATTCTCATGATGTTAGTGTAGGTGCTGAAAGGGTGCAAGAGCTCCCTAGTGAAACAAGGTGCCCAGTGTGACTGCCCCTCCCGCCTCTCAAAGTTCCACCCTCTCACTTCATAGCAGATCCCTGAAAAGGTCCTATAGATCTAACTCTGATATCCAACACGTATGGTACATTTGTCAGAGTGAAGCTCAATAGGGTATTGAAATGTAGGGGGAGTTTACCATTCAGCAACAGAAGTTCATGTATTATTTAAGCAGCTTGGCCCAGTATAGATGAGCCAGCTCAGCCAGATGTCGACCGCCCGCCATCTTGATGGCCACGGTGCCACAAGATAATAAAGCCCGAAGTTAGGAGCCCCTAGTCATCCCACCGCAAAAGGCAGCTGGAGCTACCTCATTGCAACCCGTCTCCACCCTTTGTTTCAGATAAGGCAGCCCAACATCCCATGCAGTGTGTGGAATGTGGAGAGTGGTACAGTGACCGGCAGGTTCTGGAAGTAATACAGGAGATGGGGAGCATCACCATCTTAGAGAGGGAAGCTCTCCTGCACTGTGAGGGGTAGCGTGCTCCAGAAGGATATCTGTGGCCTCAAGGTGGCAATTGCCCTCGTAAAATTGCCATCATGTAGATCACAGGTTTCATGGTAGATATGAACTCCAAGGTAGCGGAACTTGGATGGTTCCCAATGCACCTGGTGGGTCCTGCCATATGGGGCTGTGGAGGGCATTAGGGTCTCAACGGAGCAAGACAAGTCTTGTCCCAGTTCACTAAATTGTTCAAGCACTGAGTTGATGCTCCCAAGTCCCTGTCGGATGTCATGTATGTAAAGAAGGACATAATCCATGTATTGGGAGACCGCATGTGGTTCAGTACCTCAATCAAAGTCTATTGTAAGTAAAAGCCTCTGCATCAAACTGACATTTTTGGGAATGTTTAGATCTGATGACAGCATTTCCAAAAATGCCAGATTCAAGCACTCACAGTAAAGTAAGAGAAGATTGAATAACTTGAGCGTTCATTGCAACATAATGTAAATAAAAACTGCTGGGGATATCCAGGTGATATATTCTCCATAACGTGTTAACGGTATGTCAAAAAATCAAACATCAGAACGCTTGAATCGTATATTAGATTTGGTACTGAGGTTTAAGCATATCACATTGAATACAACCTCAAGACAGAAAGGTGATGCATTTCGGTCGATATTTCCGGTCCTACCAAAGTAGTAAATAGTGAGCAATATGTGTTTTATCATTTTCAGTTTTTCTAAATGACTGATGTGTTGTCCTGTTATTTAGACAAAGGCAAGTGTGTTCTTTTCAATGTATTTACTTTTCTGAAATGGCAGCATTTCAATGGTGATTTATTGATTATTCCTTATGGAGTTGCTTCTTGTTTGGTACCTTCCCTAAGGACAGAGTGCCATTCACTAATTGCTCTTTGGCGCTCATTAACTCCAGTTTGCGGCCATATCAACATGTTGGATTTGCAACCTTTTTTCTTTATAAAGTAAAGACATGCACACACATAGGCTTTCTTAAAGATGCAATGACAATGCTGGTCTCTTTTGCACTTTTTTTACTTTGCAATATTTCATTATTTATACTTTTTAACTTCATCAGGTAAATTGTCAATTTCATCTTCCGGCTCCTTTTCATAATGCACTTTTTTGAGAGTAAAGCTTAATTCTAGTAACTCAGTGTAATCAGGAAAATGGCTCTTCTCTCTATATGACAAATTCTTTCTATTACAGCGGGGGGGGAGGTGACAGAAAGGCAGCCAATCGTTACCAACCATTTTCCCTAACAATAGGGCAGACCTATTGAATTTGCCATTGCTTATTTCCTGTTCTCTCTGATCAGTGATACAGTTCTAACAACACTAGGTGGCACCAATTTCGACTTTTTTTTAATACATACATCTGACTTTTCATTTTGAATTTTTTTTAATTTGCCTACTTGAACAACTTTTAATGTGTTATGACTGCTATTACTCTTCTAAAGAGAAATATTTGGCTCGTGAGCTTGGTGATGTGCAAAATGTAATGTTCTCTCTCTGTGTAATCAGTCTGTTTCTAATTTTGAAAGCCCCATCTAGGTCTTGCATCCTCTCAAATGAGGATGTGATAAGAAAACAGATGTTTAGCCATGTTTCATCAAAGCAGAATAGGTTCATTGAAATGTGTTGTGATGTTTTTAAAAAATGTTTGAGGCTATATATTCAACTGATGTTAAAATATTGTAATCAATTAACAATCAATAATGTCTCTTTCTCTAAGTCTGGAGATTTTAGAAACATTGCACGCGTGGAACGTACTTGCGATGGTTTTTTTTCTGTTCTGGGATCAGCACTGGTAAGTTCACTTTCTTACAAAAAACAGGGCGCTTGAAAATTTCCTGATTAAGTCTAAATATAGAACTTGTTTTTGCTTTACATTTCCAAACTCTTCAATACACGTCATGCATGATAACCTTTTAGTGTGATATCTGAACTTTACAACATGATGTAGATCTCTACCCCCTGTCAGCCACACACCTGCCAACATTGAGTGTATATTCCTCACCATAAAACTTAGGTTGCTTGCCACCCAACACTCAGCAAGCTACTTCACATAGCTTGGCCAGAATAGTCATAAGTATACAAATCTCAAGGATAAAATATTAAATCCAAATTATCCTATGGTGAGTATATATTTTCTGTAGCTAACTCTATACATATGTTCCTTTGTGATATATACATCTTCCTGGTGTGTAGCTGTGAAGTTGGGCATAGTAAACTATGCATCTGCTGTATGTACTTACCTTTTGATATTTTGGTCTACGATCTTTTGTCCACAGTATTCTCGATATTCTGAGATTTTCAATTTTCAGTAGTACAACTATTAGTGGGTGTTAGAAAATCCAACACACATTAAAATGGAGGAGTAGCCTACGGAACCTACTTGCCAATAGGAGGCAGATTCCAGTGCAAACCGCTTGTAAATAATGCAGTGCTACTTAGACAAACCTTGAAACATTGGCATACGTTGTTGATTCACTACAGACTATAGGGGGGGGTTGACCTATGAAAGCCATCTTCATCAGAGCTCTTTAAAGCAGGGCCCACTTGTTGGAAGATGGATCCCCTTTAGCAAATGGAATTTGGTCATACAACTTGTAGTTGGACGAAGAAAAGTATACCCAGTACTTTCATCAGGTCCATGATGTCTTCTTCATCTGGTTTCACCACTCTGAAAGGTTACAGAACACTTTACAAACATCATTAGAGTTATACAGGTCTAGATGTACAACGGAGTTTAATGTTGCCATGAAGTATATGTCAATATAGAAATACATGTCTTTTAAACATGGTATATAGAGAATACCTAATATAAATGTAATACAGATCCACTTTGCAGTCAACGTCTGACAGAGACATATATTTATTGTGTTGTTGGAGAAAACGACAGGGGACACTGCTGGAAGTGCCTTGGTTATCTGGATTTGAGTGCACATGGGAGTTTGCTCACGTATTGTATTCCATGTTGTGCAAAATTCCAAAACAAATTGCGTCAGACAAAATCTGGTAAATGCTGAGTGGAGAAAAAAACACTCTAAATTATACAAAGCAAGATGCGAGAAAATGCCTCATATTAAACATTTATCTCACATTTCAAACTGCAAATTGTGGGTTGGGAGGTAATACTGCAAAGGGGGTTACCTGAGCTCTGTGGTATTCATATTTCCTCAGACAGTGGTATCTTTAGTGATTACTGAGGCTCTGGAAATGTGAGGCTAGAAATGAGGATTAGCATACAGATATGAGCACTTAGATTCTCACAAGGGTTTTAAGAGGGCCATAGTCATTGATACCAAACTAATACATGACTGCTAAATGACTCTAGTGACCTATCAGTGTGTCTAAGAAAGTGACTGAAAACATAATCACAGATCTGTTCATTGTGGCGGAGCAGCCTGCATATGTGAGATTTGACAACAAGGACTGCATTTCATGCTTTTAAATGTGTTGCTGACAGTTCAAGTCCTCATTCTTAGAAGGTACATAGGTTCAGATTTACAAAGATGTCACGAAATGCAGTGCATCAACCAAAGTTGCTGCGCTTTGTTGTGTGAGAGGAGGAGAGCAGAAAAACACCATATCTTCTAAGATATCCTGCTCTCTCCTAGCACCGGTGCACATTTGAGCTCCCTAGCGCCAAATATACACACATTGCACCTTATTACAAAGTTGTCTGCATCATGTCTAGCATAGGTTTTGTACTGGAAGAGTACCCTTCTATTGCAAAATACTGTTCTTAGACAAACTTTAAAACGTTTCCTAACTTTGGATGTGTCTGCAGCACATATGCAAAGTAGGAAAAGTTTAGAGAAATATAAGCGTTTCTTCTTTTTACACCTGCCTCAAAGAAGCATTATTTTTGGGTGCAAAACTTTGGCTACTATTGTTAGGAGGTGAGGTTTTGCATGAATAACTGTGGGTGGTTGCATGGAAACAACCTTGTACTATCCATCGAACATCCCACTTGCCACAAATCATTGGATATTAGTTTCAGCCAACTTTCCAGCATAAAGCACATTTTGTGTAACTTTTGTGAAGAAATCTGCCCCATAGATTTAACAGGCAATAGTGGGATATGGAGCAAATTTACAAATTTGAATGTTCAAATAGATGTTGTTTGTGTGGCCTGGTCTGTTTGTACTAGAAGGTGTCTGTGGCTTATTTTCTTCTGTCCTCTTACAGGGTGGAGTTTTTCATGCCCTTGGATTTACTGCTGGCGAAATTGGCCTATGTGCGGCCGGACTATTGGTAAAAGCTCTTTCTTTATTACATACATTCCTGTCTGTTCAATGCCTACTACTTTAAACATCGAATGATAGAAAGGCAAACCTTGTCTAGTGAATTCTGGCAGAAGTGAGAACTAAGTGCCAAGAGGTGATTTTCATTTGACTCCTATGTGCCTCCTCTTCTCATTATCTGAGATCATCTTCAGACTACAAAATGTAGAATGCTCAAACCCAATCACAAGATAGCTTCACTATCAGTCATTCGTCTGTTCATAACATATCTTTTCAAATTCCAAGCAAATATGCATAAGATTTACCCAAGTCTACTGCAACAGCCCAACCTAGATTATGAAATGAGTAAATGAGCTTCAACCAGCAATGCAGCATTTTTTCCTACCATTACTATAAAGTAACTTATTTGTTTGCTGCAAATCTATTTTCCGACAATTTAATTTTTTTAATGTATTTTCAGAGCATGTATCTATAGACCAGAAGGGATTCACTCTGGTTAACAATATTATTATCACTGAATGGATTGGCACAAGACCAAATAACCAGGCTGTAGTATGACAGCATATCGTCCGCATAAATATGTTGTCCTAAATAAGTTTGCAAAAATAATGTCTGATTAGGTGAAGCGTTTCTAATATTAAGTTCAATAGGGTGATATTTATGTTAACGATATTTTGGAAAAAATCTTTATGTCAGATGGTACCAGATACGGTTTTGGTAGGTATGAAGCAAAAATGATGCTACATAATTCAAAATTCAAACATGAGATTTTACAATATATCAAGCTCATTAAGTACTGAAAAATGTCCAATGCCACTTATAAGGACTGGTACACTAGAAACCTTCTGTTAGGGAGATTGTATCTTGCTAGGACTTAATTATTGTCCCTATGTTATTTATACAAAACCTATTTAAACCTATGAAAGCCTTTGATTCGGATCCTTTGACCTAAAATCAGCTTTTCTAGTGGCGAACGTCAGCTAAGAGAGTCTGCCAGCCTCGGTTCAAAGAGACCTCCTCTGACTGTAAAAGATGTTCATATTAATGAGAAAACACTGCCTCCTATTTTCAACTAAAGACACTTACTTGTTGAAAGGATGAGCCCCTAAGTGAGGATGAGCTAGGGCGTTTTACGTAAAAAGAACACTGCAGGATGGAAGATTCTAAAGTAGTAGTGTGAGAAGTTGGCCTGGTATATGCTGTCCACTAATTAAAGTGGGTCTTGAACCAGTCCAAACAACCCTTATGTTGATTAAGTCAAAGATAACATTTAGTGAAAGTTATCCTAGTGGTAGCTATGGAGAGCAGCCTTCAGGCTAAGTCTTGAAGGAATGTTAAGCACCTTGTTTTACCAGTGTGCAACCTTATAGTATTGGCTAAATGAAAGGGGAACCACACAGTAGTTATAAAAATAGGTATGTATTATCTATAACACTCTCTAGTATCCACTACACGAGGCTAGAACACTAATCAAATAATACAGCTGCAAAGACTCAAACGTAAGTAGCACAATACACAGTGGGCTCCAGGGGGAGACCAAACCATATACTAAATAAGTGGCATAAAAACCACAACTCGGGACTAGACTTAGTCTAGGAGGTGTAGAATTGCTGAGACCCCATCGAGTTCACACCCATGGGGAGTGAATAGGGACTCCATGGAGGATGGTTGCAGAGTGAGAACACGACCGCGTGCTCCGTACAATTCAATGGGAAAGTCGCAGTTGGAAAATCAGAGATTAAGGACCATTCCCAGCAGATCACGAAGACAAGCCATGGAACTTAAGAGTTTGAAGAGCGACCCCACCCGTGGGTACCTTTGTACCAGAGTTACCTATCCCCGAGGAGCCGGGTGCATCGGTACGAAGTGGCATCGGAAACCCTCGTCGTTCTCTATGGATGTCGACAAAGAAATGCTGCTTCTGGAAATACGAAAAGTGTACAAAGTACGAAAAATTTGCGGTGGAATCCAAACGTGGATTCTAGATGGGAAGAACCTGAAGGCAGAGCGGACAGAGTCTGGGTAACTCTGGAGTGACCAGGGGCTTGTAGACGAATGCCCTCTGATGCCGGGTGCTTCAGGTGTGTTGACGGTGACCTTGACTTCAGCTGTGAGGACCCGGAGACGTCTAGAATGACCAGGAGCCGGAGGCGAGCTGTACCACGAAGGATGTCGAGTGCTGAGGGGTCAGTGTCCAGCGTGAGTACCAATAAGCCTTGGCAGCGGCAAACAACGTAGAAGGTAAAATTTAGTATCGATCTGGGGGGTTGGTGTCCGGCGGGAGCACCAACAAGCCTTGGCAGGAAGGCCAAACAGGTTACGGTGTGGACTAGCAAAGTCCAGGGAACTCACCAAGCAATGGAGAGTCAGGGCACGTCTGGAGCAACCAATAAAGCCCATGAGAAATCAATGTGACCTTAAGAAGGACCCATAGGCCGAATGACCAGGATTCGCGAGGGGACCTCAACCAAGATTGCAAAGTACCAGCCCATAGAGCACTCGGTGCAAGGAGGCCAGAGGTCTTTGGTGCAAATACTGCTGAGGGTGATGACTACACAGAGTCCATTGCACAAGCTCGGGATTGCAAACAAGCATATGCAACTGCAAATGGATGCAGTGCACAGGGGTTTGGGTTATGCAGTCCCTACGAGGGATGCTGGTCTCAATCTTGGTGAGAGGACAGACCGACCTCAGGGATCTTCGGAAACCTACCTCCTGTGTTGCTGAAATCTTCAGAGTCCGCAGGAGCTCAGGAGCAGCAGACCAGTCAATTGAGGTTTGGTGCATGTGAATGCAGGGGAGTGACTCCTTTACTCCAAGAGAGATTCTTCAGTTGTCTTAAGTGCACCACAGGTCCTGCATGTAGCCTGTATGTAGCAAAGGCAAAAACTAAGCTTCGGATGTAAAGGGCGACAAAGTCGAGCCCAGTCGAGTTCCAGCAAAGTCCAAGGTGTCCACACGGTGAAAGGTCAGTGGTTTCTTCATGTAGAATCTTGTCCACATAAAATCTAATATCTTACAGCCAGGTAAGCCATTTTATACCCAAGGGAGGGTGTTGGACAGATTCAGGGGACCCTCCTAGGGGAGGTGCAGGACAGAGGGGTGGTTACACCCATGTCCTTTGTTCAGTTTCGTGCCAGAGCAGGAACCAATGGCTCCTAGAACTGATTTGAGCTGGACTATGCACAGGGACACCAAATGTAGCCCAAGTACAGACTTTTAGGCACTCTCAGGGTGCACCCACTCAGCCCCAATACACTAAATACCGTTTGGGAGGTGGTCACACCTCCCTTTGATAGGATGCCTATTGTGCTGCCTTCCTCTGCTCGAGCTTGGCTCAGCAGCAGGAGGGCAAAAATGTGTCTCTGGTCGGCAGCATCTATTTTGTGCTGTCCGGGTCGAGAAGGCTGGCCAGTAAGACCAGTGACACCACAAAGCTCGCTTCAGAAGGGTAGAATCATACCTCCCACACCAGTTACTGGTGTGGAGGTATGATTCCAAGGTGTTTGATATCAAACACGATATGCTTCTATGCAGCTGCTTTCGAGATAGCAATTACCGCAAAGTTATAATGCAACTCTACCTATATGTCCGGCTGAGTCACAGACAACCCAGGAGAATGGTTTCTGAAGGCTGCAGAGAGGCTCTGCTCATGCAGGGGCATTCTCTTACATAAAACACAGCACCCTGCCTTCAGGATTGTTAAGGCTGGCTATAAGAGTGACTCATAAGTTTTAAGTATAGTGACAAATAGATATAGTGAACCTATGTCTAAGGTAAGTGGTGCAAGCACCAGCTTACACAGGTTGCAGCAGCAGACCTGTAGTTCTATTTTGCATTGTCTCTCATGGGTGGCATAATACATTCTTCAGCCCATGGGAGGACTCTGGGGTACCTATGCCCTGGGTACCTGGGTACCATATACTATGGACTTATAAAGATACCCCAGTATCCTATCTGGAGTGTTCCAAAGTACATGCATAACAATTCTAGAGAGAAAGCAGATAGAATGGGATCCTGATTAGCAGGATTCCAGTCAGACTAGTTAAAAACCAGCAAAACACCAGGCAAAAATGTGGGGGTAACCATGCAGTCAGATCCTACCTTCCTACAATAATATTTTGTGATTTTTCATGTTGCTCTCTATGATATACTACTAGGCCCAGATATACATATCACTTAAGTCGCACAAGGCAGCAGAACAGTTGCTCTGCATGGATGGCAGAGAGCAGAACAGTGCGATTTTTCTAAGACATGACGATGTTCTACTCTCTCTCTAAGTTGGTGCACTTTATTTATTTATTTATTTATGGATTTTATAAAGCGCACGGCTACCCCCCACGGGGGTGTCCCGGCGCTAAAATTATCTGCTAGAAGGGAAGAGCAATCTAGATAGAAGCAAATAGCCAAGTTTTCAGGCCTCTACGGAACAGAGCTTCAGATGGAACGAATCTCAGGTCGATCGGTAAGCTGTTCCAGTGTTTGGCAGCTAAGACAGCGAAGGCTCTGCCACCCATTCTTGAGCGCCGGAATCTAGGCACAAGCATGAGACGTAGATTGTTAGAGCGAAGGTCTCTGACTGAGTAGGACAGTCTCAATCTTTTTCTTAAGTATTCTGGGCCGGCGTCGTTCAGAGCACGATAGGCCAGAACAAGCGTTTTGAATTTGATACGGCTGGCTATAGGGAGCCAGTGGAGTTCTTTACGAAACGCAGAGATAGAGTGTCTAAATGGGATGTTACCAATCAGTCTTGCCGCAGCATTCTGTATCACCTGCAGGCGTTCAATTTGATACAGAGGGGCCCCCGCATATAGACTGTTGGCGTAATCCAGATGGGCAATGATTAAGGCTGCCATTTCCCTATGCAGACACCCTTGTGACATAGTGCCAGGGTTTCTGCATTGTGGCAAGCATAGGTGTTATACCATAAGCGGTCTCTGCCGGATCGGTATGCTTTAAGGCATTTCCCACTTTGAATGAGTGCTGTATTCTGCAGAACACATGCAAAGTGGGAGAAACAGGGAGAAATGAAAAAAATTCTTCTCGTTATACCTGCCTTGAGGAGGTGCAGGATTTGGGTGAAAATCCCTTTCTACAATTCTTTGTAGATAGGGATTTGTGGCAAAACCTACAGGTGGTTGCGTGAGAATGCCCATGCGCCATCCATGGAACACACCCTCGACACAAAGAAACTGAAGACAGTGCATTGCTCAGCTCTGCGTTACTTCAGGTTACAATTCAACGCAAATCGGTCTTTGCGTTGGATTGCAAATACCACCTGAACGCTTTGCTTGGAGTTTGAGCTACAAAAGTAACGCAAACCTGATGCCAAGTGCTTGTACACCTGGGCCCTATTGGGAAATACATTTCATGTTCCTTCAACAAGTACAAGATTATGTTAAGGTGCATGACCCAGGTACATGATGGGCCACTGGGATCTTGCTTTAAGACTTCATTTAGAGTTGGATGGTGTAGAAAAGGTAGACAGAGTGGTATATATACTGGAGAGGAATAAACATAAAGTGAGAGACTAAGGGGCTTGTTCAGGATTTGGGACAGCAGGAGCCTTGCCATATATCAGCAGGGTGACCATCCCTGCACACATGCAATCCCTCTGCTTCATTTAGAGAAGGGGTGCTGTTAGGTTTCAGGGAGTGAGGCCTTTAGTGACAATACTTTTTGAAACTTTTGACCTGGCAATCCATTGCCAAAGAGCTACTGGGTCATCAGTAGTCTTAAAGCCTCCATAATTAGACATATATTTTTCTTGCATCATTCAGGAAAAAAAGCCTATTGGTTTCTGAGGCATGTGACATAAATTCCTCTTTGCCTCAAGGCCATTGTTTTTTCATTTGGTTTAAAGAGCCTTGCTTTGTGTATTTTTTAAAATCGTTTTCACCTGAAAAAAGACTTACACCATTTTTAATTTCTGAACGAGTCTCTGTGCCTTTTCCATAACCGGCGATGACTGTGTAAGGGCTTACCTCTTTGAAATCTTGTACTTCTAATTAATGTTTTCTCTTCCTTTCAGGGAGCAATTGGAGGATTATCTGGAGATCTTCTGGTAAATTTTGCTTCATTGTTTGAACCAATTTATGTTGAAGTTTGCCTGCACAGATGGAATTACATTATAAATGTTTATATCTTCTCAGTAACACTTTCTGAATAAAATGCACTTCCTCTCCTAGGCACATTTGTGTTTCATTAAGTGTTAGGTACAGCATCACAGGTCAGATTTATTAACCTTTCATGCAGAACAGTGTGGCTGTATTGAATGAAAGAGGAGATCAGAAGAGCACCATGTATACTGGCTCACTTTGGACTGCTCTCAGTCAAAGCACATACCCTTGCATCATAGTGCAAGGGTGTTCTATCAAGCATAGTTTTGTGCTGGAATGGGACCCTTCCAGCACAAAAACCATGCTGTAATACTGTTATAACTTCCTATGTGTGCTGTATGGTGCAGAAGACATGCATAGTTGTAAAAATGTCTGTTACTGTGACTCTCACGCTGGCCTTAGAGAGGCATAATGTTTTGGCACAAATACTTGTCTACAAATGTTGTCAAAACTCATAGGCGGTTGCATGGGAATTCAAATGTACCATCCATGGAAAATCCTCTTGATGCAAAGAAGCACAAAGTGTAATTTTAGGCAACATTCCAATGCAAATCAATATTTGAGTTGGAAAGTATCGTACAGTACAATACTTTGTGCTGGGTTTGTATCACCTTTGTGTGACTAAATCTGGGCCGTATACCTAACATGTAACAAAAAAAAAGATCTGAGAACCCACATCATATTTGTTAACGTTGATGTTTGTGAATCAGACTTCCCTTAATAATTATGTTCTCCTATTGGGGAAAAATGCACATGAATTTGCTGAAAGATTGGATTCATTCTTTTACCATTAACTGAGAAAGTAATCAGTTCCAAAGTACACTCCCCAGATCCTACGCCCTAATCTGCGCATGTTTACTTAATTATGTCTTCTCCGGTGCTATCTAGACTACTTGTGTAATGTACCCATCACTAGCTGTTTGCATATTTTAGGATATACACCTCATCCCCACCGCCCTGTGCTTTGTTACCGCTACTTTTGTTGATGTATTCAAGGTTGAAATGTTACTGATATTCTGTAAATAATTTAATCATTCATTGTTTAATAGAGCACTAATGTGTTGTTTTTCAGACACTTGCAGGCACTTTTACATGCAAACCATAACTTACAAACCAAATGCAATGCTCATGATCTCACCCTAAATAAAAAAAGAAGCAATTCCAATTGTGGTAAACCACAGTATAGATGAGATGATATGTCACTTGTTCCCCCCCACTCGGACAGGTGCAACTATGAATGAAAAATCATTTATTGGTTTGATTATTTTTTATTTAATTACATTTTGTTCGTAGGAGATGTTATTTATTGACATAAATATTGTGGATTCATAAGCATTGTAAGTGGTGTGCATGTTATGGTTTGTATGGCTATTCTGTTAGTTATGTCTTGTGGCCATAACAATACCTGCACTTTAACCTTTCTATTTTTCTATTATTTTCGTGGGAAAATATGTAACATCTAATCTTTTTGGGAAGGTACAGCTCCCTTCCTCCCACCTCATTTGTTATGACCCTCTTCATCTTTCTACCTATAATGGGGGAATGTATGTGCATATATTTTTATATTCAAAGAAAATAGAAATCAAAGGTTAAAAATTGGTTACAGTTAAGAAAACTATATTTAACCTTTGTTTTCTATGTTCCAATGTTTTTGCAGTTTGACTTTAGTTTGTGTAGTAAAGATTAAATACAGTTTTCTTAACTGTAACTAAGTGTTAACTGTGATATATATATACATATATATATATATATACATGTATATATCCTTCTGTAAAAGTGCAAATAGGTGCGCTCTCAGGATAATGGACACACAACCAACTGTTGAGATGCAAAACAGTGTATTCCACAACGTGTTTCGACTGCGTCCAGAGCCTTGTTCACGTGAAAAGAGTGCACAAATCATAGGTGTTTATAAAGTTCAATTGACAGTGAGCGAAACAGAGAAGGGACAAATTATAAACCAATAGTGGCGGTCATCTTGTAATGGATATCACATAGTATACTACATACTGAATCACTTTGTAGGCATAGTAGAGGTTCATAATGTTGTGCACATAGTACTACCATCATTATTACCTTGGAATTGTATTTCAAACCATGTGGTTCAATTGAAAACATAATCAGTATATGTTCATCAAAACCAAATCTCTTAGGATCTCCGTGTCAGGAGAGGACAAACATGTTCACCTGTATGGCGGCCATCTTGTGGTGAATACCACTTCATGTATTGTATGCAAAATTGCTACCAACACAATGCAGAAGGTTGTGTGATTATACATAATAGTACTGCAGTCTATCTTGTCACGAAATTAACTAGTCAACCATGTGGTAATGAAAAACAAAATAAAGCCATAGTGAATGACTGGAACTACCGTAATCCATGATTGTAATCATAATTGAGTACTTCTGAAATCAAGTAAGATCAAAAAAGTGACCCTAACTAAACCAATTGTTCTACTTAACATTCACAGACAGGTGAACCATAAGAGGTTTGTATAAAAAAATTACCCAGGGTTAGGCTATCAATGCCGAGTGGCCCAGTTGACACCCACAGACTATTGACGGTGTCATAACAACAAAAGGGTATGTATTGGCTTGGTGCACAAGAACACACACATAAATACTATCAATGCATGAGACACGTCTGTATGAAACAAGAGACTCAAGAGTAGTGGACTCACTCAGTCAGACTTCCGTGATCTTACGCCAAAAAGTGATAGCGTCTATGTGCTGTTAGATTGACTGAAAACATCCTCCCCAAGTGTGATCCTTCAACTCTGCTTATAGTCCAGTGGCAATCCGGTGCCAAATAGCCCCACTGGTGAAGTGAAAACGTGTATTCGAAGAAAAGGGTGGGTGACCTGTGAGTGTACCTCCAACAAAAGAAACAAACAAAAAAAAGGTTTAAATGACAAAAATATGTCAGGTGATACAGTTTCTGATGCACATGTAAATGGAGAAAGAACAACATGAAAATCATGAAAAACAGAATGTTAAAACTCAGACTGCAGATGTAAAACAGAGATACAGAGGAAATATAGCACAATAGATCTCAAGCTATTCCTTTCTAAGATGTATGGCCATTTCCTGGTTAATACATGTATATATATATATATATATATATGTATCTATATATATATATATATATATATATATATATATATATATATATATATATATATATATATATATATATATATATATATATATATATACATACATACACACACACCAGGATTGCCTCCAACAAAGACGCCACACACGGAGGGTTAAGGCACTCCACACCACAGGTAGCAAGGCTTGAAAAGAGAAGCAGCTTTCCCAATCGCCATACGCGTTTCGAGCATAACGCTCTTGATCACTGGCTGGCTTGCAAACAGGAGGCGAATTGATAAGAACTTGTGATTTATTAAGTAACAAGCTCCGCCCCAGTGGGCGTCAACTGTGGCATTCTGGTTAATGTAGTCAGCAATATGCCACCAAGCCTACCAGTTAAGCTCAGCTCAATGGAGAAGGAAGACATGAGCATCATTAGAAATACAAGTATACATCCCAACAGTTCGCTGTAGACATTTACATTGTCATCATTTTGTAAAAAAATCCTTTAAACTTTCTGATTATATTGTCTTTGTCCATTATTGTTCTAAAATTGTCTGGTTCCCAAGTTGAAAAAGATATTCATATGCAGTTTCATATTTCTGTGTGGTGAGGTGGAAGATTTCCCTCTTTAATTGTTTCTTGTTTCTTTCCTGAAGGGAGGCATTCTTAATGGACTAGGAGGCCTTGTGGTAAGATCAGTCTCTAATTTAAAAAATAATTTGTCACAAACTCTCTCATTCATCTGCGTTTCAACCCTTCCGCCTACTAGCCCTCCTTGAACCCCCCTGCACACATGAATACACACACACACTATGTGCAGTTGAATAAATGGTTTAAAGTAATGTTACATGGTAAGAAAAGTGCCTCTCCAAATATTATTAAGAAAGTGAGGAAGATCGACCACCTGCTGCGATGTCTCTCCAATATTGCCCATTCTGTACAATGAGTTTTAAACTCTACTCAATTGGTTAAGGCCTCAATTAGAGTTCAGCAGCCAGGCTACTGGTTCACAAATGTGACTAATGTCTTGTCCGCCCTATTACAAGTACTTTATATCCAATGGCACATTTAATAATAGGACGGGATATCTGCCACATATCTTTCACATCTGCGACAGAGTAACTAACACATCCAGTGAACTCTAAATCAGGCTCTTAGTCTAAATTGCTAAGGGCCTAATTTAGATTTTGGTGGTTGGGATATGACATCAGAAAGGGGGCAGATATTCTGTCCACTGTATTACAAGTGCATTAGATTTATTTATTTATGCTTTTTTTTTATATAGCTCAAACTTTACCCGAAGGTATCAGAGCGCTTTACAATAGAATCAGTTACATTACATAAGGACTTCAGAGTACTCAAATAACATAAAATATACGAAACAAATAAACTCTAAACTCACGTAAAAATGGTAGTAAGTACAAATGTCTACTACAGTTACATAAATACAAGATTCAAATTCACCCATGATTACATTTTAAGAAGAGTTGAAGAGATTAGGGTTGGACAAATATATATTACATTTTTACAGAGCATGATCTTGCCATTGCTGGAGTTCTTGAAGTGCACATTAAGGCAGGCCTTTGGGTACTGTTGCACTCATGGGCTGCATTCCTGGAGGGATCCTAGAGCTGCTGAAGTTCAGATGTCTTTCACACCCGTTGACCTGTTTGCCTCAATCTCTCCAAGGCAGCAGCAGAGATGCCCGGGGGCCTGCAGGGCGTCGATGGGGATACAGAAGTTTTCTTCAGTTTTGCTGAACTCAGCACATCGAGTGGGGGTTGAGTTGGGGGACGGGTAGCGTCAGAGTGGTTTCAGTTGCAGAGATGTCCAAGTTAGAGGGGGCCACCGACACACCAGCTCACCTTTGGCACCGAGTTGGTGTCTCCATGCCAGTCAAAATAGCGTCCCTGGTACCAGTTGGCTGGGCACAGCAGGGCATCGGCATTGGACCCGGGGTCATAAGGCCAAAGATCAGCAGTAGCCTCCCTAAACACCAGATGGTGCTCAGCAGCCTTCTATGCACCAGTTACTGGGCATGGCGGAGCACATCAGCGGACCCGGTAGCACACATCAGATGAGTCCTGGCCGAGCCACAAAGCACACCACCCTCCCGCTGGAGTGGGCTTCACCGCCAAGATGGTGGTCTCCCACATTTCCCCTCTCCTTTGTTGCTGTATTGTTCTTGCTGTAATGCCCCATTCCATGATCCTGGGCTCCATTGTCTGCCATGGGAGATCGAGCAATAGTCTCACTCGACTCATGAACACGCGGTGCCTAGATGGACGGGCTCCATTGGGATCCATGCCAGAACGATGATCCAGACACCAGGAGATCCCGAAGGGAGCCCCTTATCAGTCGGCTATCGTGCAGCATGTTCAATGGCATTTGTAATATGGTAGGCAAGATATTGGTCACATTTGTGACAGAGTATCACATTTGCCAAATTCTAAATTAGGTCCAAAGGACTCTGTTATGCGCACATCAATACTGGGAACACAAGTCTAACAGTCACATCATCCTTTTTGGTGCTTGCATAAGGATTTCATTATTATTTAAAGTCCATATTCTAAAGTGTATTAAACGGCATGCTTTTGCAAAAATTGTATTAGTCTCAACCTTTTGCATTACATATTATTACAGTTTTTCCATTCTGCTTGTGAGGGAAGAATTAAACAGACGATAATGTGGTCATTTTGGTCCAGTCCCAGCACTTTTATTAAAACTTAAATTTAGAAAACACAACCACTAACTTTTCTTATTACATTACACATTCGTGTACAACGGTCTGATGGTCAGAATTACTGAATTCATCAAGGTCTCGAATGTACATTTGTATGTTTATGGCTACGAGTTGCCTTCATATCCTGACATTTAAACAGGCTTCATTCAGATATGTACTTGCACTCCTACGTTGAGCATTGGTGTGTACATTCCTCGTCATAGAAACCCCCCCCGTCTTTTTTTTGCAAAACGTAAATTTACGTTCAGAAAAGACATTGTTTGCAGATAATATTATGTCAATGTAGCAAATCTGCTCACATGTAGTCGGGTCATAGAATTTTAGCACAGCTTAATGAACCTGCGACTGAAAAGTTAATCACCTGCATAAACTTTCACATATAAAGAATAGTTGAAACTTTTCATATGGACCAGTGGTTTCCCCCCAGAAATCTCCTAATGGGATCGTGCCTGCCACACGTTTGTACGTTCTTACAACGTTTCAAGGACATTCATTTAGTAGAAATCCCTTGCCCTTAATTAACCATAACATTTCTCAATGAGCAGAGTTAGTCCTACAGGCCATTCTGCCACACTGGAGGAGTTTGTGCAACGCCATGCGTGAGTACAAGTAAATATGTTTACTCGGAAATTACAGTTTGTCCACACTCAAGTGTCACATTCACAGAAATCCTTGTGAGATGGTTTCTAAGTTACCTGAAGCTGCAATACAGGCCTTCACAATGGGGCCAAGATCAAAGAGAGGGGTAAATATTACTGCAGAATATATAGAAACCCCACTCTTGTCATTTACATGGTATCTATCTCCTGATAGGTTTTGCAAATTGTCACATCCACTTTGTCAGTGCTGATATGTTACATGCCAAGGGTGGCCTCTGATCTTTAGCAGGTGTGTGCAACTTTGATGTAAAATATGTTTATAGGTCAGTGGACCTGCTAAGCATTCTTCTCTAAGCAGATAGCACCAAACATGGATTTAAAGTGTTAAAGTAGAGTGGCCACCACACTCCAGGGCATTATGGGTACAGTTTCCACGTCTGTACATTTCGGTGATGGCGTATTGCATTATCAGTGCTGTTGTCATTTTTTACTATCATAAAACTAATTAAAATAATAAACCTAAAAGCAGTTCTTTGTAGGTATAAATTGGGGGTGGGGGATTGACACATTTTCACAATTCGCTTTTGCGGAATTATGGACAATTACGAGAAATTACATGTAATTAATTAAATGAAATGATCAACTAGCATTTGGCACTATATTTATTGAGAAATGCGTCCTGGTCCATTTTGTGGCAATAAAATGGTGAAAATAACAGCAAACAAAGCCTGCTCTCATTCTGCCATTCGCTTTCTTCCACCACATTCACGGTAACCAAATTTACCACAAATGGCAAATTTCCTAACATGTAATTACGCAATGTGGCATAATAGTTCACATTTGGGTATACAAAATTACATGAAATTTTTCTAATTACGCCAGAGCAACATCTGGGCCTAGTGAGGTGGTCATCCTTCATGTTTTGGAGTGAACAACAATCTTCTCTGCTAAAATTGTTTTCTGGTCATTTTTGTGTGGTAATTAATAGAGCAGTGTTAATCACAGTGAAACAAATGTTCATTGCTACATATGATTCTCACAGAACAGGCCACCCTTCAGCACTTCATGAAATTTCGCCACACAGGTTTTGTTCTCCCTTCTAATTCAGACTTTTTTCCCTCCTCCAGGGTGGTGTGGAACTTTTGGGGACCGGACTTGTGGTACAAATTTAACTCATATTCTATCGGTGCATTGGGGATTATTTGTATAAATTATATGTTCATGTTTTTGTTGTATTTGACCATATCTGTGGCATGTTTTGAAGTATATCACAATCTACCCTGCCACTACTGTTTTTCAGCATGAATACAATAACTGAAAAGTTGACTCTACTGCAAAACAACACGCCTGTGTGGATTGAAAACGAACCCCAAAATCTCAATTGTTTAGTGAAAACAGCCCTGTCTGAGAAGCATTGGGCCCCTTAAGCCACTGCAACTGCTGTCCCATTGACGTCTATGCCTCTGCCAAAGTCCCTCCCAAACCGAGTCCCCATAGCAGACATTACAGTGCATCAGCCCTCTGCTCAGTTATTCTTTATTTTGTCTTTCAGGGCGGCCTTGCTCAATTGTTAGGTGGAGTTGCGGTAAGCATTACCTTGCATGAGTGCAGGGGAGGGAGCCTGCAAGAAACAGTTATCCCTATTTGATTGATTCTGACTGATAATGCAATCATGGTTTACAATATTCCACCCCCTCCTCCCAGTATTGCTGTTCTCTATTTTCCCTGCAGAATAGGCCGGTTGCACCTCACCAATATACACATCATATTTGAGATTTATGTCACAATCTACCCTGCTGCTACTGTTCTCTATTTTCAGTTTCCTTTGGAACTGCTGCCAAGGGCGGAGCTTTGGGGGGAATGAGGGGGGTGTATTTGTAGTATATTGTTGGGTATAGATGCTTTCAGTCTGGTATGATGAAGTCTCTGTCGAAGTCACCCTGGATTTTTACATTTCCGCACTGACAAACAAATACAGACATTCTGTCTCTGTTTCCAGTCTCTGCCTTAAAACTTGGTTAATTTGAAAACGATTCTGTTTTAAGTAGCCTAACACTCCTCTCTCTCCACTGCCTCCTAAGCCCCCCTGTCCTGCTTCTAATAATGTATTTAAGAAATGCAGAGTGCTTGTTGGGAAATCTGAAGGCACCCCCAACCTTACTTACCAAGCTATGCCCCTGCCTTCTGCACCTTTGATAGGGATGCCACTGCTAAAGTCCCTCCAACATATGTTGCCTGCCAGAGAATTAACAATATGTCTCATTCCCTGCTAACCTGATGTGTATTTGTCCCCCAGGGCGGTCTTGGAAATGCACTAACCGGACTTGTGGTAAGCGTTAGCTCTAATTTAATATATCGTTGAAGAGTGGTGGGGAACTCCTGCCGGGAACTGTGGTCTCACATATGTATTGCCTTTGATCTATAAATGAATCATATTTTACAGTCTTACACCTTCCTCTCTATTAATACTGTCCTCTATTTGTCCTCTAGAAAGGCATTGCGAACGTAGGAGGCGGAGCTACAGTAAGGAAAATAATATATACATATCTATATCATATAAATTATACATTTTATGACTCACGTCTTTTCATTGTACAAAATTGATGAGTAGGGGCTGTCGATAGCCTATGTCCATTGAGATAGGCCTACACCACTTTTGGTTGTTACATGACATTTTATCCACTAGTTTTAGAAGATGTCACCATCCCTTTTACAAAAAATCAGCTCTGTTTGATTGACAAGGATGGTGGCTTAAATACAACAGTGTTTGTTTACTAAATGAAAAAGATAAAACGACATTAGTGGTGATTCCTGTGGTTTTAGTTAAAGCCAAAGTTTCCCTGTTTCAAGCTCAGGAGTATTGAGACCACTTAATGGCAGATCAATAAGCTACTGCTTAAGTTCATAACTATCGGTGTGACTACACCGTACATATATATGCACACTGTGTCATCCCATTCCTGTATCTATCTCAATTCTCTTAGTGAGCCATAAGGGGTAATGTTTTCTTCCTGGTAGGTCAAGATCACACCTGCTAGTAACTGATGCAAACAGATTTCTAAAACCAGATTCCCAGAAAGGGCAATTTTATTGGTGTAACAGTTTTTATAAAAAAAAGTGTTCATAAGTAAGTTGTGTAATGGAACAACACATGCCTAAACCATGACCGAGTCTTTACCACATGTGCCTTTACCATGCATGCCTTTACCACGCAATTTTGTGATAAATACATGACTGGTAAAGGGACATGTGTGGTAAAGATCACACTCCTGTCTCTCTGCCCTAATCCCTTAAAATTACCCCCTACAGTCTAATCTACCCGCCCCAGCCCTATAAACTACCCTGACCCCTATCCTGATCCTTAAAATCCAACCTCCATTCCTCAAAATACTACTCCGACCCCAGCCCCCCACCTCGAGGCCTAAAAACATCCCCACCCCCTAAAACCTACCCCCACCTCCCCCCGCCCCAGCCCAACAGCCCCCTCGAACTGTAAACTGTCCCTTTCCTGTCCCCTGCCCTAAGCCCTAAAACCCAGCCACCTAAAAAAGTACTCCAAAACCAGCTCCCCTCCCTGAGCCCTAAAACCAGCCCCACCACCTAAAACCTACCCCCTGCACCAGCCTAACTGCCACCTCAGCCTATAAATTTCCCTTTTTTGTTCCCTACCCTGAGCCCTAAAACTCATGACCCACCAGCCCTGACAAAGATCCAACCACCCCAGCCCCCAAAACTATCCCAGCCCCCAAAACGACCCCATCGCCTACAAACTATCCCCACCCCGAAAACCCCACGTACCTCACCACCTTGCAATCCTTCCTCTTCCGCCAGGCAGCCAGCAAGTTACCCATGCATATGCGTGGTTAAGGCATATGCGCTGTTAAGGCATATGTGTGGTTAAGACAGAGTGGTAGGGTTTGCAACGAACACACGAGGGCTAAGGCCACTCTGTTCCAACTGTTTCTCTCATAAGGACACCCTACGAAATTTAGCATCACTGTTGGAACATATGTTTAAACAACAATGGATACCACTCACACATCCACTGAGAGAGCCATACAGCCAGGCACACACCTACTCACATGCCTATACAGACACTCAGACATCCACTCACACACTGGTACAGACAGTCACACAGCCACTCAGATGACACATTAGAAATAGTAATCAATATCAAGCGGGAGAGAGAGGAAAGGCTAGAGCTAGTTCACTTCCCCATGTAATGTATGAAAATCAATGGGAACTAGCTACAGGGTAGAAGCTCCTAATGTGTTTTGCAGATGGAAAAGCATTTTGAAAAAACATTTGGTATTTTATGAAGACCCTAACCCACCAACCTAGTTGGTGGCATGCTTCATCATCGGGTCCCACCCAAGGCACTGAGTGTACCTCGGGTGTGCTTCAACGCCTGGTTACAGCAGAGTTAGTATTTTGCCATGAGTGTGCAGTGAAGGTGAATAGTGTGTGGATTAAAAAACTGTCCAATTGGTCCCTGGACTCAAAAGACTATTTTAATGGTGGACCCTTGGCAGTTATAAAAACTGAGAAGGGGATATTAGTGAAGTGCCTTGAACTTCCCCCAGTGCAAAGCCACTTGTCTCCTTGCCAGGAGTAGGAGCATTGCATGTAGTTTCCCTGTGCTCACAGGAATATTTTTCACATATTCCAGTAAGCCTGTCAAAGGTGTAAGGGCTACCAGAGTTCCTAGTGATTACCCAATTATGCTGTAGATATCAACCCAGTATTTTGCTACGGGAGAGCAACTCCAGGCCAGATGCAGAAAAGTTGCCGGCTCAGACCTGCATCTCCAACAGCTAGTGTCAGGCCTAAGTCCCATGCGGTTTAGCTGGATCGGTGTTCTATAGAATCTATGTAGGAACTTAAAATGTGTTCACTTTAGCCTGAAATTGAGAGAGAGCACATATAGCTGGGAGCAGCAGAATTTCCACTGCTCTTCCCAGTTTGGAGGATTTATTTCAGTGTTCAATTCAATCAGTGGTTTTGGGATCATCACTGGAGCAGTGTTTTGCATGTAGCTATATATTCTTGTGATGAGTCTGTGTGGAGTTGGGCCAGTCAGCAAATGTTCAAGTGCATGTAGCCTGGGCGGGGGCCTAGGGAAGATGGTGTTTGCTTGTTGGCAGGCCGCTTTTATTTGAGGATATAGAAACAACTCTGAAAAAGTTGGTGTTTTTCCTTTTGTTCTGCCAGTAAGGGGCGGAATTTATTCTCAGAATATAGATCTGCATTGTGTGTTTATCCCTAGCCCATGCACCAGCCTCACGCTTCCCCTGTCCTCCATTGGGGGGGATACATGGGTTATGCGCCAAAGGGATAGAGGGTGCATATAGGACCTCTAATTTGCATTTGTTTCTCAGACCTTCACAGCCCCATCTTAGTGACTCTACTGTGTCAATCTCATTATGTGGTCTTTTATATGGTTGGTATATAGCAAGTGGTAGTGGCGTGGGTGCAGCTTTATCACGCTCAACTGCGAAATGTGGCTGAAACGGTAAAGGGTGGACCCAATAATGGAGGAACTGAGCTTGGGGGAAATATGCATGTAACAAAATGTCTGGTGCCCCCAGCCCTCCCAGTGTCAGGGGAAGCGTCAGTAGCTCCCATGAGACCTGAGCTTGTTTTCTAGCTCAGATCAATGACGTTAATAGGGACTGAAGTGTCTTGAAGAAATCCTATGTTAGTGTAAGTGGAATATTTATGAATAGATATAAAAAGTTAGGCAAAATAACCATTTTAGCTAAAGCTATACGACCTCCCAAAGACAAAGGTACTCTAGTCCAAGTCCCTATCTTGCCCTCTAGCCATGTCACTACTCTGCCATAGTTCATGTCCCACAGTTCTTGAATATCACTGCTTAGCCAAGCCATATTCCCAAATATTGAATGGGTCCTTCAGCCCATTTCAGAGGATATTCTGTTTGACAGGGTTTGGTGTTTGTCGTGAGTGGAAATAGAACCGATTTTTACCAATTTATTTGTATACCTGATAGTCCCCCAAATTTTATAATTGAATTGAATTAAATTGAAAAGGGATTTATCCAGCGCAACATTGCCCGTAGGCGTCAAGGCGCTAACGATGGAATAGGCTGTGAGGAGAGGGGAAGGTATTACAGATAGGTCTCCCTGAAGAACCAGCAGACAGGAAAAGAGAAGACATTACAGATAGGTCTCCCTGAAGAGCCAGGTCTTTAGGGCTTTATGAAAGAGAGAGTAGGTCGACTGACCTTTAATATCCGCCGGAAGGATATTCCTGATCTTGGGGACAAGGGAGTGGAAAGACCTCCCGCCCCATCTGGCTTTGTAGATTTTGGGGATCATCAGAAGATTTTTGTTGGCCGATCGAAGGACCCTACCAGGGGTATAAGGTGTTAGCAAGGATTTGAGATCTTCCGATCCATCGGCATACAAGGCACGGTGAGTGAGACAAAGAACCTTGAACTCTATCCTGGCCTGCATAGGGAGCCAATGAATCGCCCTCCTAATGGAGGTTGCTGATGAAAGTCTAGGGGCGTCAACGACAAACCGAGCAGCTGCATTTTGTACCACTTGCAGGCATTGTACCTGCTGTTTATTGATACCCAGGTACAGTGCGTTGCAATAATCTAACCTAGAGGAGATTAGTGCAACAGTTGCAGTTTTTTGGGCCTCTGGGGAAAGATAGTGCACCAACTTCCTCAGGGTTCTAAGAGCTCCACAACAGGTGGAGATCGTCCTGCTGACCTGTTTGTCGAAAGAGAGTTTATTGTCAAAGATGACAACTACATTTCTAGCGGACTGAGAGGGCTTAGGGCAGACCCCAAGGAACAGAGGAAAACGGGAGTTCTGATTCCTGATTAGGAGCTTATAGACTGGAATAGATAACGGTTATCTTTACATGGAAGAAAGTGGCTATCTGGTTGCAGAGCTCCTGTGATGCCACAGTAGGGTCTGGAGATTGCAGGGCTGATAGGGAGTCAATGGTTTTAAACAATTCCCTGGTGGAGCTAAGGGAAGTGGTTATCTTAGAAAAATGTTGTTTCTTTTCCACAAGCACCGCAGATTTATATTCTTTAAGTAGAATCTTATGTTTTTGCTTTTCTTCAGGATCTAAATTAAGTCTCCAGGCTCTCTCCTGTCTTCTACATCCCTGCCTGAGGGACCTGAGGGTGTCAGAGAACCAAGGCGCTGAAGGGCGTTTTCTGGCAGAATAGTGTGGCTTGATAGGGGCCAGTTTATCTATTGCCTTCAGGATAGAATTGTGCAAGTCAAGCGCAGCACTAT
The DNA here is from genome assembly GCF_964261635.1 of Lissotriton helveticus. Classification (NCBI taxonomy): domain Eukaryota; kingdom Metazoa; phylum Chordata; class Amphibia; order Caudata; family Salamandridae; genus Lissotriton; species Lissotriton helveticus. The sequence continues at coordinate 614,954,105 of NC_136068.1, forward strand.
GTGTGTTCAATGTAGGTAGCTGGGCGTGGTTGGGTAGCAGAGGGGCTAGTGTGTCACAGTTTATTCCTTTAAAGTTTCTTTTAAGTTCCCACTTACTGGGGTTTGCAGGGGCTAGGATGGAATTTGAATATCTAAAAGCAAGGGGAATGGCCATGTGATCCGACCAAGAGAGCGGACATCATCTGCGTACAGTGATATGATTATTCTCCTAGTGGAGAAACAAAGTCCCATGTCCTCGCGGTGCTCCCTCAATCTCGCAGCTAATGGCTCCATTGCGATTGTATACAAGAGGGGGTACAAGGGGCTGCCCTGTCTTGTACCTCGGTGATTGGTATCTTCGAAGGGACCAATCCATTTAATCTAAGTCTAGCAGAGGGGCTTGTATACAGTAATTTGATCTGGTTATTGTATGTTGGGCTAAATCCTAATCTTGCTAACATGGTAAAAAGATGTTGCCACGCTAGCGAGTCAAAGGCCGTCCTTGGTAGCATCTAAAAGCGCCGCCAAGGCTTGTGTTTGGGGATTTAAATAATGCAGTACCGCGAAAAAGGTGCGTAGATTGTGTTCTGTAGATCTATCTGGGATGAAGCCCGATTGATCGGGACTGGCGATCAAGGGAAATAGGGGCTGCATTCTGTTTGCAAATAAGTTAGCATACATTTTAGTATCGGCATTAATTAAAGATAGAGGGCGATATGAGTCTCTTTCATTTGGCTGTTTCCCTGGCTTGAGCAGTAATAATATGATTGCTTCTCTCATTGTGGGGGTAGAATCCCAGTTCCCTGGGGGATAACAGGTCCACATAGCTTTTATAGAATGCAGCTGTGAGGCCGTTCGACCTGAGGGCTTTATCCGAGGGCAGGCTGTTTATTACTTGTTGTATATCTTCTACAGTGTGAGGCTCATCCAGGTAGGCCCGATGCCCCGTGCTCAACCACAGCAGCTCAATGGAATCTAAATAGGTCTGCACCTCTGCGGGTATTGCACGTGAGGAGGAGGAATATAATGCAGTGTAGAATTGAGAAAATTGGTCTAAAATTTCTTGCGGGCCTCTGACCTCAACTTGGTTATCATCCAGAATCTCGGATATGAACGTGGCATTACCAGGTGGGCACAGCATATAAACTAGAGTTTTACTGGGTCTGTCTCCCTCGCCATATCATCTAGCCTGTGCATATTCCCCCCAAATTTCACCTCTGTGAGTGCCTCCTCTTCGTATTCAGAAATTAGCTCCCGAATGTCTCCCAGGAGTTGTAGTTCCCAAATTCTGTAATACTGTAGGATTCCAGTTCCTGGAGGATCAGCCTAATTGATTTCAATAGCCCAGCCTGTCTGGAAATACTCTGCCCCCGTATAACCGCCTTGAAGGCCTCCCATAAAGTAGCTTTGGATTGCACCGTGCCTGCGTTTGTGGCAAATTAATCTTCTATATCCCCTCTGATTTGTTCCCTGAAGATTGTATCAGTTACACATGAGAAGGGAATCTCCAATTATTAACCTCAGGGGGACCTTTGGGCATGGTCAATCGCAACAAGACAGGAGCATGATCCAACAAGGTTCTGGATAGGTGTCTGACCTCTGTCGTCCAAGCCTCTATGTCTGATGACACCAACCAGTTGTCTAAGCATGACCAGGCATTATGATGCGCTGATATATATGTGCCCTCAGATGTAGCCGGGTGCCTGGGTCTCCAAATATCTAATAAATGTCCCTCTGTTATTATGGTGTTAAGTGTCTTGTTAGATCTTGGGTGTAGTCTGCAAGCCCCTCCCTTCCTGTCCATACGGCCATCTAGTAGAGCATTGAAGTCTCTACCCCATATGACTGTGTCCTGTACTACCATGGTGATTTTAGCCAACACAGTTTGAAAGAAATCTGGCAAGTCAACATTTGGGCCATACATAGCAGCGCGTGCAACTTTTGTCGCACCTAGCCTCCCACCCAGGACCACATATCTGCCCTCTGTGTCTGTATGTGTTATCGTTTCTGTCCAATCTATGCAACGTCAGATCAATATGGACATCCCTCTGGCAAAGTTAGAATTGATAGAAGAGTAGATTGAGCTCCAGCGCTTATTATTTAGCTTAGTTTGTGTGTTGTTTCTTAAGTGCGTTTCTTGCATAAAGCATATATCTATGTTGTGTTTTGTCAAGTAAGCATGTACCAGTATGATATTACAGTGGTTATTTAGTCCTCTGATGTTCCAAGTAAGTAGATTAAGGGTTGTCATGGATGAGGTGCTTTAGCATTAGGTGACACATCTTGTGTGCCTATTGTCTCTGGGTAGTTACAATAACGATTCTTGTTGACGTGACCCAGAGGTATATGAAACAGTGAACCCAGTGTAAAAGTCAAGCTTGCATTTATCCAGTAGTGGAATCCTACTATAGATTTAATGATCATTTTCTTACTGTCCTTTATAACTTTATTAACATTACCATCCCTTCCTCCGCCCACACCAAACCCCCCAACAGGTTGAGTATACGTTCCCCCCATCTGTCAAACTAAAAGAAGATCCCCAGACAAGTGTTTGAGAGCCTACCTGCAATATAACAATGCAAAAATGTAATTGGCATTACCGGCACGGGCCAACTACACATTATTCTAACATTTTAGAGATATTTGCGACTTAGCAATAGCAGAAAATGGAGTTATAGCAAGTTAGTGACAATTTAGTAATGCCTGGCGGCACAGGCTACACGATTTAGTCATTATCACTAATTCTGGCAGCAGGTGATACAACCACAACTGCCCTGTTTGCTTTCTTCTGGCCCCCAACATGTTTTGCATACTTCATGGACAAATTTGTGTCTTTAAAATGGTGCACTGAACCCTTGTGTGGTATTTTTAGTTTGGCCAGGTACAGAAGAGCATAGGGTATATCTGCTTGTTTCAGGAGACCCTTAACTGCCACAAATTCCCTCCTGGCTGCCTGTACCCCCGGGGTGAAGTCTGGGAACGTGGAGATGTTACCCTTGTAATGGATGGTGCCTCGTTCTCTGGCTAGGCGCACAACGGTGTCTCAATACTGGTAGTTTAATAAAAGCGACAAAATTGGTATTGGTGGGGCACCAACCAGTGGCCTAGGTCCTAGTGTCCTGTGGACTCTCTCTACTATAAAACATTCCAGAGAGCTCTTCGCCAAAAAGATCTTGTAGCAAATGTTTCCATCTTGGAGATCACCGTAGTTTCCGGAATGCCTATTATCCATAGATTGTTTCAGTGAGATCTTGCTTCAAGGTCATCATTCTTGGCTCTGATAAAGTAGTTTGTCCTGTTGAAGCAGCTTTTCCTTGGTTTCGAGTTGGGATTTGCGCGCTACCTTTGCACCATTGTCTAATAGGTCTAGTCGGGTCTAATGGGAGTCTACTTGTTTCTTGACCTGATCCATTTGTGAGGTAAGTAGACCTAGTTTATAGTTTATTGTTTGTAGGCTAGATTTCATGTCTAGAAGTAGGGATCTAAGGTCCTTGTTTCCGCCTACTGCCCCATCCTAAGCACCCTGGTCAGTATCAGCATATGTACCCACATCCAACTGGCAAATTAGTCTTTTAGTTTTGAAGGCTAGCTTTGTTTGCTTAGTATCATGTTTTCCCAAGTCTCCAGGATTTTGTAATTTAATTCCACAATCAGAAAGTCTAAGGAGGTAGGGGGCAGATCTCAGGCTAGTAAGAGAATCCAGACCCAGGGTCGCCCAGCATTTACCATTATCCTACGTCCTGTGGTCACTCTAGAGCAGGGTCTCTGGTGTACCACCAAGCGCCCTCCTCGCGGAGTTTTCTGTGAGGTTTGGATATTAGCTATGCTTAAACACCCTGGTATTGCCTTGTGGTAGGTCTTACCGGACTTCCCAGCTGCCGCCTCAGGCTTAGCGTTTTGTGTCGCTCAATTCGGCCTCATCTCCAGCGCAATACGATTTGATAATTCCTTTACGTGGCACTGCAGGCAGATCTTGATTTAGGGCCTTCTGTAACACATCTCTACTTGTTTCTGGGTTGACAGCGTTGATATTTTACACCTCACTTTGGGCCTGTACGATACGTCCTGGTTCGAGCCCCAATATTCACTTCTGTATCTCCACTTGCCCGGCTGGTGGGCAACAGAGTAGCAGCCTCTGCACTTCCCCTAGGTGGCACACCCAGCAGTCACAACAATCCCATGCGGGGGGGGGGGGGCCACAGCAGTGATCACCGACAGTGGGAGCAGCCTCCCGCCTGGGGTCAGTGGAATTTGGTCCCAGGACCTCACTGGCACTCTCAGCAGCTCCTTACCTGACCTCCAATATAATCTTCGGCTTATTCAGCGCACACAGGTAGGCGACCAGTGTGCATCAGCATTTGGCGATGTTAGGCCGCTACCTCCGGGGCTCTCTGCAACAGTCACCTTGTGTCCCTGCGCAGGCCGCACACATCCCCAGGGCTCGGGCAGGGCCGGTCAGTTGTTATGGGGCCTTATTTCAGCAGCTGTCTTCGCCCTCCTCTTCAGAGGCTCACTCTGCAGACCCAACTATCCCCCCTGGAGGGGAGGGGGGAACCACAGCAGAGATCGCCGACATCAGGAGCAGCCTCCCGCCCATGCCCCAGGACACACGCATAACAGCGGCAGTCATCGTCGTCCAAGGACCTCTATGGCACTCTTAGCCGTTCCTTACCCGACCTCCGATGCAGTCTGCGGTCTATTCAGCACACACAGGTAGGCGCTTGGTCCTCATCTGTATTTGGTGATATTAGGCCGCTACCTCCAGGTCTCTCCGCAGCAGTCACTGCTCATCCTCTGGTAGACCGCACGCCCTCCCCTGGGCTCCGGCAGGGCCGGTTAGTTATTTAGCGGCCTTATTTCTACAACAGTTGTTGCTGTCATGGATGGGCACTTGCCTGCGCCCACCCAGTCACCTTTACGACAGGATATTTGTGCCCCGCCGTGGAGTCACAGCGGCAACGCATCGGCCTATTTCTTCCCGATACGTAGGCCAGTCGGGGGTTCCACTCTGATTACAGCTGATTGTGCAGTTGCTCCTCAATTATATGCACCACAGCTGGTTCCGGCTTTTCTTATAGATATATGCCTCACATCCAGAGCAGTTTAAGGCTCCCAGTTTATTAGGTATGTGAGTAATTATTTTGCAGCTGGCAGAGACTCTCAAAGAGCGGCCAGCTTGCTGCTCGGCTGGCCAGGCCCCCAAACATTTGTCTAACTTAATTACACTTCAGTGCAGAGCTGTCACACCTCTTTGTGCCTCTATTGTGAGTTCACCAGTCTGGAGACTGCCCTGCTGTGAGGGGAATCACTACACAAAGGCTGGTTCTGAAGCCTAGCCTGGAAGACATTTGAAATGTAAATGCAGTGAAATTTCCCTTTCCTTATCAGGAACAGTAGCTGTCAAAGTCCTCCTGTTTTTGTAGATATGGGCAGTTTTAAAGGCAGGAAAAGAAATGTGAATTTGCTTCGTCAGCATGTTGGTGTGTGTTTGTACAGCATCCTGTGGGAAAGTACATCTGTACTTCTATTGTTTGTTACAATATAGCCACTGGATGGAACCATCCCACTGTAGTGTGTGTCCCACCTGTCGGTTACAATTCCATTTGCAGTCATGAAGGCAGCCATCCTGAATCTCATTAGGAGGAGCAGTCTGCCTCTGCCCACTATGTGTATGTTCTGATCTTTCACTGGGGAAACTAGACATCAACAAAAAGGCCCTTTTGCTAAAAATAGCTTGAAGCAGAAAATATACAGAACCAGATGAATATATTGTATTTGCGCACACTCTTGTGCCATTTGCAGAGCCTACTTTTCTGAAGCCTTCTTAGCTCAGAAGGTATGTCATTGGATTGTGCATTGGGTGCCCAAACCCATGTCCAATCAACAGTTTCAGGACTAATCCCAAAGAGCCAAGTAAGCATTAATTTGTTCGGATGCCAATGAACTGACTAGCTTTGAAATTGTCAGTAACACCTTCTGTGTTCAGTGCCTCAAGGCCATAGAACACCTGAAAGCGCTGCGTCTACACACCATTTATTATCTACAGTATTCTATAATCTCTGCCCTTTGGAAGTGGTAGAACGTGCCCTGTTTTGACATACTAAACCTTTTTGCTAAGGCGCCAAAGGCCATTCAGTCTGTAATGTGCGCTGAATGCAAATGAGCTTCACTATCGCAAAAGCACCATTATTATGAGTCCCACGAACCCTCATGACTGTGTTGCGCAGTTTGGTGGGGGAGGGGTGAAGTTAGACACTGGACACTGCACACCCGAGCCTCAGCTGTTGCTGTCTAATGGGAGACGAGCAGGCTCTGCATTCTAAGCCAGTCCGAATAAATTTGGAAGTAAGAAATGTTTCCTGGGAATGAACAAAGTATTCAGGTCTGTGGGGACATCACCAATTTTTTACTAAGGACTCCAAAAAATAAATAACAAAAATGGTCTTTCTGGGAAGGTTCTTGTATAGCCTTTGGGAAACAATTTTACCACCTCTCTTACCTGCCTCTGAGAGGCTCCAGTGGGCTGTACTGTTCTTGAAGGAGTTCCCTTCTTCATCTTTATGCACTTTAACTTGTACATCCCTATTTCTATGTGCTAACAAAGGCGGAGCACAGAAAAGAAGAGAGATAAATGTCCTACCTTACAGCACAAGATCCTTCTCTTTGTATCTGGAGGCAGAAGCTTCAGCCTGTAGGCTATCTGGGGTAAGCACGAGATGAGGCACCTTTCTCAATCAGAGACTACACTAAAAAATGTAGTTTTTCGGTCCCCAGGCAGTGTGCTCCCCCACAGAACGGGTCTGCAAGAGAGGCTATGCTGGGTCCCTAGCTGCACTGTCAATTGCTGTTGTGCGTCAGTGCAATGAAGGGGATCTATTGCCTCATTTTTTGAGAGAGAAAGGAATTCATGGGCACACACATTAAAAACTTACTTGGGAGAAAACAAAAGAAGTGCATGCACAGCTGAAACTGCCTTTGGGAGAAAGGATTACAAGCATAGCATGCACAGTGATGCTGTTCACAGGAGAGAAAGGAGTACATCCATATGCACATTAAACAACCTACATGGGAGAATAATAGCCACAACAGTTCTTGCCAATGTTAAGAAATGCCTGCTGGGCTGGCAGACATCTCTAAACTTGGTGGGCAGAGGACACTCGGTATGGCGGGTGCAATGTATTCTGCCATACCAATGGATTTACCTCTGTCCGCAAAATTACGGCCCTTTGTAAATGTGACTTTATTCATCATTTCACTTATAAACAGAATAAAAATAATGTAATTGAAATAATATGTTGTTCATCTAAATAAGATTAATGTCAAGTACTGCATCATCCAGTGGCCTTGTCAAAGGAGTGAGCTCACTTGTAGCACATGAATACACACTCATTAGACAAGAGCTCAAAATATCCTCACTCTAATTTTGGACTGACTATCCAGCCTAAGTACCAATTTTTAGAGTTTGTGATGCAGCGCTGTGCAGCTAAACACTTTGCTGCGCAGCACTAGAGGTAGAGGGTGGATACGCACTGTATGTATCCAATACAAAACATTTCTATCCTTAACCCTTGTACTGGTACTGTTTTCTCTGCCAAGCACCAACAATGGCACATTTCCACCATGGTGCTAGGGTGCCTTCTTTGCAGGCAGAAGTGTTTTTTGCACCTTCCTGCACACAAACAACCCTGAGAGGTTTCTTCCTCAACAGAATTACACCGAGTTTGAAAGGAAGGTAGATTTTGGTTCACAGATCATGCTTTCAGTTATCTGGTGTAAGTCTGTTAATTAGTTGTTGAGAAATTTAAGGAAATTCAACTTTGCTTGTCAGTGATTGCGACTAGTTCACAACAATTTCATGATTAATTGCGAATGCTTGAGCCAACAGTCAAGGATCCAATCACAGACCCACTTAAAACTCATACACCCATTCAAAGAGCCACTGAGTGACTCATTGACCCTCTGACAGACCTACTCAAACACTCACGCCCCTAGTTGCAGACCCACTCTAAGACTGACACTCCCACTCACAGATGCGCTCAGGCACTCATGAATCCACTTACAGATCCTCTGAGACACTTATACACCCAGTTCAGATCCACTCAGACACTCATGCACCCATTTTTCCATCCAGTGGTTCGAGCTGCAGGCGTGTTATAACACTCTATGGGAATTAACATTGGAAACATACTTTTCGGACCCTCCCTTTTTCTTAGCCTCTGCTTGACGAAACACCCCAAAACGTTCCATGCGCAACCAGAATTACAACAGACATTTTTGGGAAAATGTTGTGAAGATTCTTCAAGTGATGCCAAAGATATAGCCAAGTCCAAACATGCTTTTCCTATAGAAAATGGTCCTTATGCATTCTGCAGCACACATAGAAAGAGGAACAAACAAGGAGATATACGTTTACTTCTCCTCATTACACCTCAGCTGGAGAGGCATGAAACATTGCTGCATGCTCAGGTGTACAATTCCTTGTAAATCTGGGAATGCGTAAAGAAACATGAGATGTTTGGTAACATCCACCGCAAATCCCATGGAAGGCTTCCCTTGCACAGAGTAAGGTAACGCAACGATGTGTGCGGCGTTGCTGTACTCCATATTTTTTAACCATTCACAACAATGCAAAGTAGCTTAGAGGCTTGCATCACAGATGTATATCTATGCATTTTGAAACATGACGCACGCCTCTCCTAAATATGCCCCCAACTTTTTCAGTGAACCTGTACAAGTGCCAGCATAGTCGATTATATGGCATCAAGTTTAAATTGAGTAGCACTCAATGAATAATATTTCTTCTTTTAGAAATCTATACACCTCTAGGTCTTGGCATTATTGCTACTATTTCCTGTCCTACGTTGTTGCTGTTATTATCACAAAATAGTTCCTTTGAATTCCATGTAGGAAAATGGGCTAGTATTTAAAGACTACTTCTTTTCCAGTACCAAAACTGATGTGTGCAAGGCACCAGCACAAAATGCACTCACCATGGAAAAAGATATCAGGAAGATACAGAATGAAGGTCTACACAGGCCTTGTATGAATAATAAAGTGTGGTCTAATACATTACATGAATTGCTCCTCTATGTTTGATACTGAATACTTTCAGATTCTTGATCTCTAAATCAGTGTGATTTAAAGTATAAAAAGAGAAAACTGTCAGAATTCAAGGTTTGTTAAGGCCTGTTGAGATGGTGGATACAGGAAAGGGTGCTAATGTTGCTTTGTTGAACCTCTCACAAAGCACATACAGAAAGGAAGAGGACCAAAGAGTTGCATCTTTAATGAAAGAGCAGCAACAGTGTAATGATATTTTATTGTGCATGGAATAGGTCTGTGTGTCCTACTTTGGGAACTGTTTCTCTGGGAATACATTTTGAAAGCCACATTTAATGTGAAGATAATTCTTCAAATGAAGTGTAAGGAAAACAAAGATTGTGTCTGTTTTATAATAGATTTTACAAGTAAGGATTACTGTCAATGACCCCTTATCTCTTTTTATTTCCTTTTACAGGGTGGTCATAGTGGAGGCTTTATGGTAAAATAAACTTTTCTTTTAATTATATATCCAAAATTATCTATGTCTGTGAAGTGACATTGATTCTAACGTTTTCCTTTACTTTTCCTTCTGCAGGGCTACTGAGTGCTGGTAAAAAAACTTTATTTTACTATGTATTACAATGCATTGTTTAAGGTAGCATCCTAATTCACCGGTTGAAATCCAGAGCTGGAACGGGTATTGTTTTCGCTTTGCTGAGCTCTGTTCACAGTACCACTTGATTGAAGAGAAACACATTTCAATACAGCCTGTGTGAATTAATGTCACGGGATCAATGGATGTGATGTGACACAGTTCTGGACTGTAACAATTCAGAGCAAGAAGCAATCCACAATAATCTACGTTTAGTGCAAACTTTGTGGTCTCCTTGACGATTACTCCAAATTGACTTTAGAGGCATTTCTCAAGCACATGCTGATATTGAGGTGATATGTTCATAGTGGTGATAGGGTATTGTTTTACATCTCTAATGAGCTGTGCAGTTAAACGTGGTGTTATTCACCTTGGATATAAACACTGTTTCCACTTTCACAAAGTCAACTATTGTGTACCTTCATTATATTGAACTGGTTGCACCCAATGTGTATGTACCGTTGAATGTGTATGGATGCGTTCGATATTCTAAGAACTCTTTGCCACTGAAAATAGATTACAGCCCTTTTCAGCCATGTGGCTCAGTGCACCGATGTTCTAAGGAGGAGCCAGAAAATATATGGGCCAATGTGAAACATTTGTGTGGACAACAGCAGGTGCCGATGAAACATCAGTCTGTGGAACTAAGTAGGAGTAGTGTGGTACTGGAATGGATTTGGCACATGATAAATTCACGTCATAGCACCATTACAAAGTAGTAAAATCAGTTTAGATCCATGGCATCGGTAATAACGATTTGAGATCGATTTGTTTAGTTATAACATCATATGGAAGTCGCAGCTGCATGGGTTATTTCTCCGGCCAGGTGGTAAATGTATGCATGGGCACATACATGGGGTGGGAAGTGGGTGAAGGTGGTGGGTAGATTGGGTGGGATTTTTTTCTAACAAGGGACATCATTGTATGTTTACCCTCATAGAAATAAAGGGGAATGTGACTTGGCTACTACAAAAAAATTCTCATGGTATTTTTCAGGTCAGTTTTACATGCTGCAAAAATCGGGGCAAGCTCTTCCGCATCCAGTAATATTGGATGTGGGAAAACTTAACCTGTTTAATAAAGTGGAGCGAAATTAATGAATAAAAGCATGCATTAAATGTGTTCCTCTTTACTTGTATTCAGGTCCGATGTCTCTTAATTTTTAAGAAACTTTGAGTACTACATACCCATAAGGTTTTCAGGCCTTTCAGAGAGGATCTGGGCAGCAGACATAGCCCAAATGGTATTTGTTATGTATTCTGTAAATGATTTGGTTATTTTAAAGAAGCTTATATAGCAAATATGCTTTTTTTTTTAAAATAGAAAAGTGTATTTTGAGAGCAGGTATTTCAGTACAGCATTTTAGGTTTCGGTTTGTCTTTAGTAAAAAGTAAAGTAAATGTTTAAATATGATGTTCAGAAGGCGGCGTTTGAGTGAATGCTGTAGTTTTGCCGTTTTAAGATGTGCTTTGTGAATTGTAGAAGCAAGACGTTTTTGGAAATGCATTCAAGGAGGAACAGCTAACAATGGGCCCCAGGAGCAATTAGAAAATTCAGGGTTTTTTACCTTTTATGAAGAAGGCTCAGATTTAAAAAAGTACTGTAGTAAAGTTTATAAGTTTGGTTTAGACAGTAATTGTCTAAAAGCACTGCTATGCTGACAGTTGAGGGGAAGAAAATCATTGACAAGGCCTGCAGTAGGGTACAATCCATACTTCAAAGAATTTTCGTATACCTGAAACAATAGGAACAAAGTATGTGTTTGACATCACCCCTATAATAAAAAATATTTTAAACTACTGCGTTTTGTGCAATAAAAGCAACATAAAGGAGCTAAATATTCATCAATGTTGTTGCCCCTAGGTGCTCTCTAAAGAGCATCAATATGGTTTGGTATGGGAGTGTTAAAATACACACACACAGACACACACATGTACAAACATTAAAATGCTGGTTTGCGAAGGAGGTATTGAGAGCTGACTGATACTGAGATTGTTGGCGCTTCATTGAGTAGTTTCTTTAGGTATGTATGCACTTCGATCATTTCACACAAATCAGTTATTTTGTATTTTCTGTAATTTCCTTTTAGTAACGCCTGGCCTGGTATCTGCATCACCTGGAAGATTCTGAACAGAATTGAAAGTTAATTGCCTGCTTCTTCTCTTTCCTGGTTTTTAATTTAAGGACTCGTCTTCCAGATTCAGATATGCATGTGATTGACCAACATTCCACTGTGGTCCTGCTGTCTCATCTAAATGATGTGTAATAAAATAACTAATGCATCCCACTTTTTCTGTGTCCCTGGTGTTGATTGGATCTTCCATGTCTTGGTGATGGTTTATAGGGTTAGAGAGCAAGATCTGCAAACACCAGACATCTATTGAGAACAGAGTACCCATGTGATGCACCATATCTTGTATCACACTAAATGAGCATGGCCATTAGGCAACACCAGGTCATGTTTGATATCTGCTATTCTGATATATTTTTTTAAGTCCAAACATGTAGCGCCAATAAACTTCAATCGCCATGATGCACAATGTTCTGAGCTACAAGGCCAGGAATGGATGGAAGTGCCACACACTACTTGGGGTACTTATGAATGTGATCTATAACGCTAGTTGGAAAATTGAACCTTGGTGTCAAAATGCAGTGCTGCGGAATGGGTTGAGCTGTTTCATCATCATCATAAAACTTTAGTTCGAGATCATAAAAGTGCAAATACAAACAAAACATATTACAACGAACCAATTGGTACTATAGATGCCATATATATCCAAAAATCTCCAAAGTGCAAAACATTATACACTAAAGTCCCAATTTTTCACATAACCCATCAGCAGATTCTCTAGTTCCACTAAACACAGGACACATCCTGCTGTTCCTGGGGCAACTTATACACTAGCCTGTGCAGATGTTTGACTAATAAAGTGTAGATTCAACTAGTGTTCTCACATGGGCCCAAAGCATTTGATCTTTTCCACCCAATTGGATGTGCAAAATAGCAGTAAATTCTAAAGACTCAGGGGCTTATTTACAAGCCTCTTGTGCCACTTTTGTGTAATTTTTAACTTGGGAAAAGTGACGTACGGGTGGCTCAAGGGGCTTATAAGCCCCTTAGTAAATAACAGTAAATTCTAAAGACTTAGGGCCTCATTTATGACATTTTGGCAAAGGGCAGAACAGCAAAGCAAATTGCTGTGCTGCTCTACGCCAAAGTGAAATTGCAGGTATGCACTGAATTTAAGCAATACAGTGCATTCCTGTCCATTCTACCTGTGCTGGAGGCATTTTGGCAGCCTAGCTCCAATGTAGGCACCCTTGTAACATGGTGCAAGGGTGTTTCCATTGTAGGCAGGATTGTTTTTGTGCACGAAGAGGCACCTTCATGCACAAAAACAATCCTATGAGGCATTTTCGTCTTTCTATATGTGCTGCAGAATGCAGCACACATGAAAAGATTTAAAAATGAGGAGGAAGTAATATATTTCCCCTAGTTACACCTCATCTCGGGAGTAGTCCAGATTTGAAGCTTTGCCGGGTTCACATCAATTTGTAAATATCGAACAGTGTCAAATTCCATGGGTGTTGCACGGGAAAACCCTCCTGGTGCACAATATGGTGACACAGCGATTTGAGTTGCGTCGCCTTACTCATGATGCATGAGGCCACTCAAAACCATGCGGGGTGGCTTTGCATGGCTTCATAAATGAGAGCCCTGCATCATGCATGTACCACTATAGGTGGTGCAAAAGTGATGCAAGGCTCTCATAAATACGCCCCTTAATGTGCAATTTTCATTTATTTCAGTGCAAATGTTAGAATAAAATGCAAATACTTCTAATACCCACATATGGGTATCAAAAAATAAAACATTTGTATATAAACAAAGTAGCAGTGGGCCATGGAAATTTGTGGGGGCTTCATCAATTTGGCTCTTTGGCTAGTGTATAGCATGTACCAATACATTTGAGTTGAAACATTGCTAAAATATTTATGAGTTAAAAAACTCTAATATTAAAAATATATCTTATAAACATGGATAAATGCAAAGAGCTAAAATACACGATGAACTATCTATTTGCAGTACAGTTGAAATTAAGAGTGAAATAGAGAAGAACTCATCTGATCCCTGTTACGTAACTGCCATAACAATTCCTAGTTGCTTGCTTGGGTACACTTTGAACTCCAGATCCAGGCACCCATAATGTATTTTGAAACAGCAAATACCACCGACCTAGAGGAATCTGTCCTTAAAATCTTAAGTGCCTCCTGGTGACTTCTAGTGCCAAGATTCCTTCACATGGCAATAGCCATTTTTTCCTCTGGGAACCATGAGTAGGGCAAAAAAAATGTGGTTTATTCTCCAATGCCCCTCCACATACTGGGCACTCTTTGCCCACACATTGGTCATAGACCCACTTTGCACAGAAGACTCTCATTGGGAGGGACGGGTACCTGAATGGTAAAAACTGTTTCCGAGCTGGAGGGAGGGGGGTTCCATGTAATCTCATCAATCATCCTTTCATACATAGTGAGCATTTTAAAGTTAGTAAATTCCTTAGTTAAGATGCCTCTATTACTGCAAATTGTCTCTGCAGATATGAAGTTGCAATAAGCCACTTTGATGGAAGTTTCTTAAATGACACCCTTTCTCTTTCCCACCCCATACTTATATGCTCTTTCAATTTTAAAGGTAATGACAGATTGCACTAGAAATTGTTCACACTTTGTAGTTCTCCATAAAAGGTCGAACGTATCTCCCTCATGAAATGCATACCACCATTAAAGGGCAATCTTTATTATATTTATTTTATCCACTTTATTCGTTTTTTTCTAAAAACATAAAAGTACACAAAACTGATACAAAAGCACATACATTTTAAAACATTTAAGCTATCAGTATAATATAGTAGCTGAATAATAAATGAAAAAGAACAGTACACCCATGTTACAAATTCATAAAACAGCACTATTGTATTTTATACACGGTACAGACCGGGACATCTTTTCTTCTTAGATCGTACAGCAGCAACAAGAAAACAGGCAACGTTAAAAATATCCCATGGATTACTCAACATTTGGAGGTAAATTAGAGGTGTTTTGACTTGTACAAAGCCCTTACCTTTCAATAAAGGAATTATAAACTTCCTCCTAATATCGTTGTAATAACCACAGAACATCATGAAGTGTAAAGTGTTCTGTATGGAGAAGTTATCACACTGACAGGGTTCCGCCTCCTCTGGTTTACACCAGCCTTGGAAGTCACCCAGCGTAGAGTGAATCAGGTTAACACTGAACCTAGTCAGGAGCCTGCGATGGAAAGGTTTAGTCACAGTTATCAGATCAGGTTCAATTAACAAGGTGGTTTTAGTCAAACAGTGAGCCCTAGCTGATGGTTTCTGCAGCTCCAGCTCTTCCCGTTCCATCATTAAAATGTTTAAAAAATTAATTTTGACCCACTTTACATACCCCTTACAGATCCTTTCAGGGTGATCAAAAAGCTCTTGCCGTCCTAATTTAGAAAGCATGTGTTTAACATATGCCCGCCACTTGATGTCTTTGACTTTATCCAAATTGACGATATCACGCAGAATCAGATGATTCTGTGTCAATTCTTGATTAAGCCAAGTATTAAGCCAGCACAAAAGTGGAGCTAAACTCATTATATCCGACATGTAGCCCTGCCCTAATTCCTCGTGAATCGCATAGATAGATTTTGATTGAGGGACAGACAGAAGGCTACGGAGGAATCTATTCTCAGCTATCTGAACCCCTGGCCGTTGTTTAAAACCCCAAATAGAGCAGCCATATGCAGCAATAGCAAAGCACTTTGATCTGTAAATTTGGAGAATCGCCTCTATGGGCCTAGCCCCCAAGTGTGGGCAAACCCCAATAAGAATGACGTTGATGTAGTGACAGCCAGTCTTTTTACTTTTTCTTGAGGGGCCCATGAACCCTGATCATCGAATAAGACCCCTAAATATGGGAATGAGGTAACCCTGGACACTTCTACTCCATTACAAAAGAATAGCTTCACTTTCCTAGATTTTTTTTTCCTGATTACCATGGTGTGTGACTTCCAATTGTTCACGATCAAATCCAATGACTGCATATAGGTTCCAAAAGCATCCAAAAGTTTCTGGAGACCCAGCGCAGTACGTGCTAAAAGGATGGCGCATCTGCGTATAGGAGAACAGGTATTAAATATTCACCTACACGCGGAATATCCAGGCTCGCCTCCTTGAAGGATTTGTCCAAAGCGTTAATATAAAGAGTGAACAATAGGGGCGCCAGTATACACCCTTAGCAAACACCCTGATCAGATTTAAAATACCTGGTACATCTACCGTCCTGGGATATCCTCACTGACGCATAAAGATCCCGATGGAGGTCAGCTAAAAAAATAAACTAAACATGGCCCAATGCCCATTTCCATTAAAATATTCCACAGCTTTGACCTGTTGACCAGGTCAAAGGCTGAAGACAGATCCATGAAGGCCATGTGCAGAGAACCTTCCTTGGCCACAGTATATTTACCAATTAATAAATGCAGTTTGAGGCACTGATCCATGGTGCTTCTACCCTGCCTGAAGCCATACTGCAAATCTGATAAAATCTTATTTTCAGAGACCCAGTCTGTTATCTTAGCTAAGACCACTTTACTCAGAATTTTAACAGCTGAGTCGATCAGCGATATAGGTCTATAGCACTGCGGGTCCCCTCTCTGACCTTTTTTAAAAACCGGAATAATAAAGGATTCGCTCCAGGATACCGGGAACCCCTGCATACCAGAAGCATTAAAAACATTAGCCAATATTTTTTACCAAAATTTGTGGTCACACTTATAAAGATCTGGTGGTACCCCATCGAGTCCAGGGGCTTTATTACTCGAGGTGTCCTTTATTGCCTTCTCAATGTCCATCTCACTAAACACAAAAAGGGCTGTTGCTAGTTGAAGAGGAAGACTAGCAATAGACGTAGATGAACCACCAGGGTCATAAATCGCCCCACAATGAGCTTGCCACTGCGCCTCTGTGATGTTACATTCCTGCGCAGCGTTCTCCACAGAAGAAAACAAGCATTTACAATGCAATAGGTCTCGCAGCATTAAAGTTTGAGTTACTGGCATTGTAAATGACAATGCTTTGCATAAATATTTTTTAAATTTACAATTGGTATATAAACATTGTTTGTGAATGGTTAGCTGTTGCTTATGCTAAGCAAAGTTGGCAGTAATATAGAGAGCTAGTCTTGCTTGTTATAAGCATGCTGATTTAAAGCGCTCTGATACCTGCGGGTAAAGTTTGCACTATATAAAAGTGAAAACTAATAAATACATTTTAAAAAAGCCTACCTGTACCACGTCCGTTTTTATTCTACGATGCCACATATCTTTGGGTCCCTGTACTTATTAACTGCACCCTGCTGTGGGAAACCTCCATGGCAGGAACAATGTGTTGCGGGACAGACACGGGCAATGTAGCCACTGTCCTGTGGCTGCACCGCGGGGTAACAGTGTAGGGGCAGGAAGGCAGACAGTTGGTAGTGCTGTGCCATAGCAGTGTAGTTCTCTGTGTACGCTGGGCATGGGGGTTGCTATTGGCTGACAAGAAGTGGTGAGGAGGTGCCGGTTTGGTGTGCCTGCTTCCTGATCTTGGGCAGGCGACAGGTAAAACAAGAAGGTTTAGTGCTTTTCGTGGAGCCAATAATAGATATAGCCATCTGTTTTATATCTTAACTTAAATGTAAGGTATTTTGTTTTGTGATTTTCACAAAAGACCAGAACTGGGCATGAAGTTAGTGTTCCTGTTGGTGTATTGTAGAGTTCAGAGCTCTTTACCCCCACACTACCTCTCTGAGAAGCCTTGGACTGCTCACCCTCACTATCCTGAGAAACACACGCAAAATAAGGTTGGCCAAGATTTCAGAGCCGTAGTGGGCCAGACACCAGTGACAAAATATCGAAATTGCCGGGTGACCCCAAAGAGAGTCTGACCCCACTTGTCTATGTTCTCTCATCTTCCAGGATACCAAGTATCAGGCATGCCTCCCTGATTGATTTGGTTGTATTCCAAAAGGTGTTCCATCAAACTGCATATGGTCCAGCCATCAATTCCACCCTCTGGTGTGAGATTAACTTCCTTGCCACTGCTAGAATTCTGATCTTCTGTTTCCTGCTGTTAGAGCTTCCTGGGCTTGCATTTTATGGAGCATTACTTTATTTGCTCTTTTCTGTGTTTGGCGGTTTCAATGTTGGGAGGCTGATTCACAATAATACAGTGAAATAGCTCCTCTGCTTCGCCACTGCTCCTTCAAAATGCAACGAGGCCCTCAATTCAGAACTGTTTCAGAGTTTCTTATTGTACATCGGGTGGGATCACCCATGTATCGCCACTCTGTTTGGATGACTACTAGGTGTGCTGCCCCCAATCAGATGTCAGTGGAACGTCTCCTTTATTCAAGAAAGTGATTTCTGGTTCACTTCTCCTTCATAAAACTTTTCCTGTCAGGCTGCGCAGTATCACCAAAAATCTCCACCTTCTTTTTTCAAGAGAATGTATTGAAATGTGCAATGTAGAGTCCAAATCATTCCCCTCCTTGGTTTGTAGTGCCAGAAATTACAGGTGCTTTCCTTATGCTGTGTGACTGAGGGAGCAATTTACTGTACGCAGTGAACCCTAGCATTCGTTTAACGCTGGTGACTCAATCTGGGCCTCAGCAATGTCCCGGTGTGGCCTTCAGCAGAATTCCAATGTGGCCCACTGCTTTCCCTTAGAGTTTAACAGCCATCTGGGCACGGGAGCATGGTTTCACTTACTGCTTTTACCCAAGCTGTGCAACCTCCCCACTATGCCGGTCACCTGCTCTCAGCAGTCACCAGCCTTGGAGCCCTCTATCACTTGTCTGTGCTCTCGAGGATGTGTCTGTTCTTCAGTCCACCCAAGCTTGTGTTCGGATATTCTTTTGGCTATAGCTGGAATGCCATTGTAACTTTAAAACCACATCCACGTGGAGGCTTTGCTGCCTGCTTCCTCTCTATGCAGAACTTCTCAAACTTCAGCTATCATTCCTCCACCTCAGTCGTGGGCAGAGGCACCAGCAGTGCTGAAACTGTTGCCTCTTGTTTAAAAGTGGGTGGCAGAAGCAGAGCCTAGATCCACGCATCCTCCACCAGAGCTGCCACTCCTCAATCAATCCAGACTGGAGGAAGCGGGTGTAGAGGTTAAATCACTGGACTTGAAACCCAAAGACCTGGCTTGTGTTCCCTGCTCCTTCATTTAATCAAGAACCCTGCGACTCTGCGCAAAAGCCTTTCTCTCCTCGTGTCATAAGTATTGCAGTATAAAACATAAATGTGTAAAATCCAACGAATATGTATACTACAAGTGGACATGTTTCACTGTCCTATTTACCACCGTTTTGACCCTGGTTACAGTAATTCAGCCTCAACTGGGTCAAGCACTTTATGATGATCAATATAAGACTCTCACGTTAGAGATGCTCCTGCTGCAACAAAATGCCTGCTGTAACTGCTCTGCATTTCTTGAAGAAAAGTCTACACTACGTCTAATACTAATAAAAGGTACAAATGCAAGCAGTACTTCATAAACCCTCTGCAAGACAATCCGTACTGTTTTTTCCAGTACAGTGTTTTTTTGTACCCCCTCCCCCTCCCCACCCTCCCAAAGAAGCGCGCGCCGGTCCCGCCTCTGGGCAGTACACGGAGTCCGGCTGCAAGAGACCCCCCCTCCCCGCCTGGCGCGCGCTTCAGTGCGTCTCGTGCGCGTCTTCCCCTCCTGTATTGCTTCTATCGCGCGGCCTTGACGTTCATGATGCCCGTATCGCCCCCTGCCGCCTCTAACCAGTGAGCCACACCTCTCCACTGAAGCCACAGTGTAGATTAAGACTCCCCTGGGTGACTTTGACATTCTGCTCAGGGCAAGAAGCAATGAAATGTAGATAAAAAGTTAGACAAAACGTGAAAAATTGTTCAAGCCACGAAACAGACTGGAATACCTTATGAACAAGCAAACAGTCAGGGGGCTTGCTCGCGAGACAGTACTCAGCTGCAGATTGCGCAACATAAAGACAAATATAAAAAATCATAAATAAAACACACCTTTCTGCAGTCTTGGGGCTCCATTGGCGCACGCACCAGAAGTCAGGCAATGTCGCCTGTGACGGGGCGGGGCCGCGTCCGGACCGGAAGAGGAGGCAGGCGGAGTAAATGCGTATCGCGGCCCGGGGCTCCTGTGAGCGGTGGAGAGCCCCGGGGCCGCCAGCAGGAGGTTACACAAGTGTTGCGGGGCTCCCTTGACCAAGAGGGAGCCCCGTGAAAGGAGCTGGCAAGAACCGCAGCGGCGGAGTCCCCCAAGATTGGCCCGGTAAGCTAAAAAGGGCTGGGGGGTTATTGGTGACCTTGTGTGTATGTCTGTATGCGACGGGGGGGAGCACTCGTGTGTGTGTGTGCGTGCGCGTGTGTATGTGTGGGGGGGTGTCTGTAGCTGCGTGCGTGCATGGGCGCTCGTGTGTGTGTGTGTCTGTGTGAATGCGTGACAGCAGCTGCCCACAGCGAGCGCGTTCGCGTGCGCGTTTCAAATCGCCTCCAAGGCGATGCGCGCGGCCAGGATTGTCTCCTGGAAAGCAGACACGGCAACAAAAGGTTCTCGGCGAGAACGCGCTTCCGCACGCTTATCCGAGACCTAAAAGGGGGCATTTATAAAGGACTAAAATTTAGAGCTGTCTTTTAAAACTCTACTGAAAGAAGGGTGTTCAAAGCCTCTGCATTAATTTCTGCTTTCCGGGAGTGCACTGCCAGCTTATACTGCTTACGAAGGCTAGCTACCACCAACCTATCTCCGGGAGCACTCTTCAATGCTGAAATGAGTAGACGATGGGCTTTTGAGCAGGTGTCGTCAAACCACCTAGGACCACGGTTCCCTTTGGACTTGGTGCCAATCGTCAGATCTGCTGCGATCTGGCTACAAATACCCTCAAAGGCTTTAAGGATCAAGCCTTTCAGATTCGAAGAGTCCACACATATAGCAAGATTCCCCTCAGCCTTTCTACAGAGATCTGTGAAAATGTATCAGGCATTACTTTTGGCCACTTGAGCCTCCTCCCCTGGTCACGTGCTACCCGACAGTTAGCTCCACAACTCCCCCCCCCCAGGTCCATGATACCAACCCCGCCCTCCAATTCTAGAATAACAGGGTTATGGTCGCTATATGTTGACACCCTGGTGTTATAAGGAACTACTCTGTCTAGCCACCTGGGGGACAGAAATATATAATCAATAATGGTATCTTTATTGTTAGATTTAAACATGGGACACCGCTCCAAGTGGTTGAAAAAGCCAGGTTCAAAAAGATCTGCTTCTGCCAAAAAGTCCTCCAGGGCCTCCCCCCGCTGGGATTGTTCAAAGTGGGGAGTCATCGAGTGATTAGGACCCAAGTGATTATCAAGATGACAATTTGAAGCGCAAGGATGTATGTTAACATCATCCATTAAGAGTACATAATAATCTGTGGATTGTTTTAATCTATATTCTTCTAAAAACAGTTTAAGAAAACACACGTGTTGGTTCCTGAAGTCCGCCTCCCCAGAGTTGTAAAAATGTACCAATAATAGCTTTGAGTGGTTATGAATAGTTACTTCTACTGCCAAACAGTGTGGAGAATCTACCTCTAACATTTTTAAGGAACCCTTTAATTTAAGCGATAGGAGGAGCACTAGGCCTCCTATTGCTCTTCCCACTGCAGCAGGCCGAGCAGGCTGAAAGAAAGACCTAAACCCATCAACCCAAAGGTTTGCCCCCATATCCCACGTTTCCTGTAGCGCTATTATGTCGTGGGATTTAGTAAGATCATTCCATAAGGGGTCATCTCTTTTTGATTTAAGGCCGGCAATATTCCAACTAATAATACTGCAGGTTCCTAAAGTTTCGCCTCCAGTATCGATATTGACAGGACCCTTCGGGCAAGAGGCAGCATTTCCACCCACCTTTTTAATCAGTCAATAATTTTCATCAAGTTGTGCTAGAGGAACAAATCTATTTGAAAGGTGTAGATCCCCCTCTACAGTCTGCGACAGACAATGGGCCAGATGAAAGGTACCTTTCCTTGCCTCCCTGCTTTTATTCTCTAGACCAGGTACAGCACTTCTTCTAATAGGGTAGCTTTTTAAGCACTGCGGACATCCCCTTACTCCCCCCCTTGCTACATCCCCTCCCCTTAAAGGGTTTTTTACAGGGGGTAGAAAAAACCCAATGGAAGTGCCCTAATATCCCCCCCATAAACAGAGGATGAATCCCAAATCAACCTTTCTGCAACACCTAGTTTATTAAAATTGACTATAATACAATCACCAGGGACCTGTGTGGGCCCGCTTCCAACCCAAGGCACCCTTCTTGACATTATAATATGTGTCGAGATCTCAGATTGTCCGGTACAATATTAATCACACCAATGTTTCGATTTACGGATAAGGGCCATCGTTGATTCACTGTCAGGGTCCCTAACAGGAGGTACCCCAACAAGAACCGCAACCAAGGGGGTGGCTTCCGGTGGAAGATTAATTCTACCACCTTTATGACTTACATCAACAGTTTGGGGTGTACACTTCTCAGTACCTGTCACCATCATGGCAGTAGATGATAAGTTATCAGAGCTACTAATATTTAGACAAGACTTCGCTGGATTTAGGTTTCCCCCCTCTTCAACATCATGTACAGATTTTACCCCTCTTTCTACAGATAAATGTAGTTGATAGCCAGGGGTCTTTCTCTCGGGGGTTAATACTTCTCGCTACAGGGGGTTTAGGTAACAAACCTACTTTATGAATAACTTTGGTAGGATACTTTGCGTCCATTAAAAAG
The DNA here is from genome assembly GCF_964261635.1 of Lissotriton helveticus. Taxonomy (NCBI): domain Eukaryota; kingdom Metazoa; phylum Chordata; class Amphibia; order Caudata; family Salamandridae; genus Lissotriton; species Lissotriton helveticus. The sequence continues at coordinate 614,976,658 of NC_136068.1, forward strand.
GAGTCCAGCCTCTTACATTTATTCTTGAGGTCCCCAACACATGTATTAAGAGTGTCAATAAAATCTTTAGCGATACACATTAATATGGACTCAAACCACTCACTAAAAATCTCCTCTATCAGCGTCCGAAGAGTCAGTTCAAAATTTTCATCCAGCTCAAACGGCGATTTAACCAAGCCTTTTTTGACATTCTTTTGCCATTCACCAGTTTTCCTGTTAAAGCCCTTTTTCTCCTCGGGAGCCCCCTTTAAAACCGCTACAGGTCTGGTCGTGACACAGGAGGGAGAATCCACAACAGCAATCTCTGGTAAAACTGTCTCAGGGATTTGAGCTTCACTCCTTGCGTTTGAGGCATTAATCAGAACCCCCAATTCTAATGGTGCGGGGCAGATAATTGATGTTCCACTGCCACTTGCTCCTCCCACAGGTTTGACTTGTGCCCAACCCCAGCTCTTTTTCAGCATTAGCAATCTCTTTGTTCAGGGCTTCCACAGCCGAAGTCAAATATGAAATTATTGAAGGAGTCTTTCTTGGTATTTTGGCATGTTTGTGCTTACCCATATTTAGCAAATGTTAAATACAAGTACAATGTGGTCGTCTGGTTCCAGACTACCACATTGTACTCGGGAAAACGCTGACTTGCGGCTTTACTTTTTCACCTGAAAACACTAAAAGGGAACATATTGATAACTTACTGGATTCCCTATTTAAAATACGAAAACAGGCCTGAAGAAGTCTGGTGACGGACGAAACGCGTTGGCTATTGGACTATCTGCCCTTTTCTATATTAAAAAAAAGAACATTGAATAATAAATTGAATTGAAGCGAAGAGCCTCCGTTTGCTGCTTCTTGGGAAAACTAGTACTTGTCTTGTATTCACCATGATCACTATTTGGATTTAAATAATGTTTTGAACGTCTGAAGGGTGCAGACCAAATTTCGTGTGTATTTTGTCAAGGGAATTGGGTTTTCTCAAATCTCTGTTAGGACCATATAAGGGATTACGTTCCTGGTACTGGCACCTTCTGTATAGACTTAAGTGTGGTATTCTAATGGTGGTGCACGTGGTTCTGCAGACACAGCCTCTGTGCAGAGTGGCACGCCTTTCAGCAAGGTAGATTCCAGCCTTAAGTACCCACAACAGAGGCAGAATGAGGTGCGAACATTCCACGCTTAGAGATCAACAGCCACACAGACGGTGATCAGGTAAAGAGGGAACATTCTGACCTCACCTAATGGACACTGCTCACTCTGAACAATAGAGACTGTAGTCTCACCCTTCACTGCCACCAATTAACAAGAGCTTGAGGTACAAGAAGTCTGATCAGCAGCCCCCTCTCAGCAATGAACCTAATAACATTTTAGTGGAGCCCTGTCTCCTCTGCCCCCAATTAGGGGGTCTGTTATGATGACAGGCGGAAGTACCACGGTGGGGCTGGAGGTGGCGGGAAATGCATTTTTCAGCACACCAGCAGCAGTCCTCACGCCCGTCACCTTACTATGGCCAAACATAGCCCATTTCCTGTCCGCCGCGGTGTGACGTGAACCGCCATCAAAGTGCGCCCGCCACCGTGGCGGTGGGAGCCAATGGCGACTCAACGACGTGTGGAATGACGTCCCATCCGCCGTACAAATCAGGATGCCCCAAACATTCAGTCAGACCGCAGCGGACAAACCGCCCAACCAGAGACGACAGAACCTCGAGAGCAGAGCGCGAAGCCAGAGTCCCGGTGCCTTCCGCTCTACACCTCTACCTGGTGCAGTACCTGATACATTACCAGCAACTCATGGACCGTCGCGGACAACGCAGCAGGTACTCAAAAACACAATCCTGCACACAACCACAACACACTACTGCGCCTATATGGGGTTCCTGGACACCAGACACCCTGGTGAGGACAGGAACACATCCACAAGTGTACCCACACATGTCCTACCTGACACAAAATCACCCCACCTCATCCAGGTCACCCATCTACCGCAAAATCACAGCAATGTCCCGGTCACGTTGCAGTAGCGGTGGAGCCGCATGAAAATACGCGCACAATGCAGTAGGCAGGGCCAGAGCCAGGCATGGGCAGTGCACAAAGACCACAGGGCTACACCTCCACCCTCTACACACTTGGCCCCCCCAACATGAAGGGACATACCATGTGCCCCTCCTGTGCTCCCCCATGAACAGCAACCAGCCAGGTTAACCCACACTCTGCACCACACACCAAACAACTAGGGAGACAGCCACAGCAGGTGTGGCTGCAGAGGAACACACAGCATAGAAGCACAGGGCCAGGGTAACCCACACACCACAACAACACTACACTCATGACAAGTAAACACACATAGATAATGAACAATCACTCAACTGGACACACATCTTTCCAAGTCACACAGACATACCCCACACTGACACACAGCCACATACACATAGCACATGCCAGCAGCAATGGAGGACAACATATAGGAAAGCTAAAGTGAGGTGCACACACATGGAAGCCCAAGGAGCTAACCACCAAGCATGTGTACATCACATGCAAGACAAGGAACATATAATACATCCTCAGCCCATCAAATCACACATAGGCATTCGAAATCGTCATCGCTGAGAGATGCCGGATTTACGGCTGGGCGGAACAGGAGGTCCAGGAATATTCGGACGTTATATCGTATACACCACTGAAACTACCGTAGCACCGTATTAAGAAGTGACAACCGAACAAGATAATAGCATTGACTTTGTACATAAGGATTGTTCCTGTTCCGTTGTTTGGCGCATCAATACGGCGCATTGAACACGTTATCTGTAGCATACAGAAGGCTCGAGGGAGGATTCGCATTCATATAAAACAGAAAAGATACCCTTACCGGGTTGGATTTATCACCGGTCAAGTGGAACTACAATACACGCAATTATCACAAGAAAGCCCTGAAGAGTCAGAGCAATCTGCACTCTGACGAAACACGTGTCGGCTGGCGTGGTAGAGCTCGAGCAATAAAAAGAAAGAATTGCTCATACGAGAAGAAGTGGACATTAGTTCTTATGATTGTATTGACCGGACTAACAACTACACCACTCTGTGTTTGAATGCAATAGTGTGTGTCCATAGGAAATTGTTTTTCATTGTTCAGGTGTTGTATAGCAACATCTTTTTGAGGGGTTGAGAGGGTCTCCCCTCTCCTATAGCACCACTACCTGGAAATGTTACAGACGGATAGGCAGTCAGTAACACAGCAGAGCGCAAGTATTCCCTGATAGGTAAAACCCTGCATCTTTGTGAATTTTAAATCACACCTGGCGGGCACAGTGAGTGAAGTCTAACCACAGCCACCTCAATGCAACAACTCAGGGAAACCGCAAGGCAACCTTTGTATAGGCATAGGGATGAAAGGAAAGGTATGAAGTCAAAAGGTGAACAGCCACACATTTATATAAAACTACTTGACAGTGGTATGTAAGATGTACAACACACAGGGCCCATTGCAGCACTTCGTGACTGTCAAACACAAGTAGGATCCTTCACACATACCACCCTCCAATCACACCTGCAGCACACAACACCAGTGTCAAACACATAGAAGGCTGCAAATAATGTCCATTCAATACACTGACAAACAGTCACACACCATTGGGGATATCCACAAACATCACACACACACACACACAGGGATGCCTGATCCAGTGATTGCACAAAAACAATAGCCAAATACATAACTCAACAACATCATACATAGAACCACAAGACCAGACATTACCTGTGCAGCAAAATTGTGGAAAGGCAATGGGAGCACATACACAACAGGAGTGCATAGCCTCATCAGTCAGGAACAATGGACAGACAACATACTACAATACATACAAGAAGTGCACCATCACAAAACAATCATGTACACAAACTGGGAGAAATGGGTCTACAATGACACACAGACAGACATACCACACCACCCATCAAGTCAACATGGTGTCACAGTGTACCACATGCCTGCACATGCACAAGAATGACAAGAGACAGTCCAAATATGAGAGGAGAAAACACCAAGGACACACCTTACACAAGCACAGGAACTAGAATAGACCTAAATCATGTGACAGACACACAAGTACGGTACAACACACTGGCAACACACATCTGAATGAAACACAACACACCAACCAAACTCACACACTGACATGCAAATAGAACACCACACACAGAGCATCTGTCAGCTGCAAGGGACAACACAGCCCAAACACTGCATAGAGCCACATCAAACACACAACAGATGCACATGACAATCAATCACATTGCGAACACAGCAGGACATCAGGGGATGCACACCAGGCAAGGACAAGGCAACATACACTCACAGCACTGCATGCACACTAAGCAGTGTGTGCACAACAAACATACCTGTTTCACACAGATATGAGTGACACACCATGACCACCCACAACAACAACCAAAATAGCACACAGACAACACCACACCCAGAAAGTTAGGCAGTCCGTCAGCAAACACACATACAGCCAACCCAACACCCACAGATGCACAAGTCTGGGCCCCCAAAGTGGATAAAACATGATTAAAGGAAACAAGCCATTGGCAATATTGAAGTTGCATATAGTGCATGTGTCACAGTAAACCATACCCACACAGAAAACATTTTATTTAAAAAGGACACTGACAAGGCAGAAAACAGGAGTACCTGTTTTTAATCACATATGACACAGATAGGCACCAAAAGAAGACATGAGTGAGGCCAGTGGCCAGGACAAAGTGCAGTTGAAGTACATGAGATCCAGCACAGGCAAGGGCCAAACAGCAGTGAACAACAAGGTCAGTGTCCAGGACAAACTGCAGTTGAGGTACATGAGATCCTGCACAGGTAAGAGCCAAATAGCAGGGAACAACAAAGTCAGTGGCCAGGACAAAGTGCAGAGTAAGTACATGAGAAACTGCACAGGTAAGGGCCAAACTGCAGGGAACAACAAGGCCAGTAGCCAGTCCAAGGTGCACAGTATGTCCATCAGAAGCTGCACAGGTAAGGGGCACACATCAAGGCCATTTGCTAGTCCAATGTTCAGATGTTACATTAGATCCAGCACAGGCATGGGCCAAACAGCAGTGAATGACAAGGACAGTGGCCAGGACAAGGTATGGTTGAGGTACATGAGATCCAGCACAGGCAAGTAGCAAACAGCAGGGAATGACAAGGCCAGTGGGCAGGACAAAATGCAGAGTAAATACATGAGAAGCTGCACAGGGAATGTGTGTGACTGTACCCTGCCATGGTCAGCAACACAGTCAGGGGGGTGACAATAGGCAGTACAGGCACATATCAGGGCGAGACAGGTGTGTGAGGGGGACTTCCACTCAGACTTAGCCGTCGGGCTGACTGGGAGGTGGTTGTGTGTCAGGACAGTTGGACGACTGGACCGGGGAGAGAGAGTCCCAGCTGAGGTAGAAGCATAAAACTCATTTTTATAGAAAAAAACAACTATTTCACGACGGCCATACTGACAGCAAAAAATTCATCAAAATAACTTTTTTCGACAGTAAAACAATTAGCCAAAAGTGCTGAGGCCGCTGAATCTCCAAAAACTCAGGCATTCTGTCACAAGGTGGCTACGTTTTTTCAAGATAAAGTAAAGGCGGTCTACGACTGTTTCGCCAAAACTATAGATCAAGAAATAGCTGTAGTTCCAGAGGTTTTAGTTAAACCTCAGTTTGCCGGAACTATTTTCTGGACCGACACTGAATCTAGGGATTCTCCTGAATTATCTACCTTTACGATACTTACAACGGAAGCAACAATTAACCTGTTAAGATCTATTAAATCAGGCTCTCCTCTGGATTTATGTCCTCCAAAAATGTTTCATCTTTTTTCTGAGACTTTTCGTCTCACTTGGGGCCTATTCTTAATTAAATATTTTCCACTGGCACTTTCCCCACCAGTTGGAAGTTGGCCTCTGTGCTCCCCCTTTTAAAGAAACAAAATCTGGACGATACTGATCCCAATAATTACCGTCCAACTCCAGACAGCCGGTACCAGCGAAAATGGTTGAGAAAGCAATGAATAGTGTCCTATCTGAATACATTAAAAAAAATGATTTTTTAGATGACACTCAGTTCGGTTTTCGAAAGCACCTCAGCACCGATTTAACTATCAGGCTCGGCTTCAGACTTCCTCGGGGCTGTGTTGAGAGTCCAATACCCGTCCCTACCGAACTACCTCAGAGTCCAATATGCAATGAAACGAACAACCGAGATAGTACAGCGGGGCGCGGGAAAGGAAGGGGACAGCAGGGAGGGAGATCTGTAACAACAAAGAACAAGAGTTTAGAACACCCTATCTCCCTCACTCTAAGCAGTTGTTGTCTACACTTAATGTCCCTTAACCAAAACCACCCCACTGTGGCTAAGCAATACCTGTAAAGGAAAATACACAAAGATCAAATCCAAATGGAGACAGTGGTGGGAGGAGGTATGAGGAACTGTACCCAGCTGAAAAGACAAAACGAACACTATTCAATGCCTTCTGGTTAATGGGAACGGTTGTTTCTGTTGTAGATCAAAAGGTGCCATACACATACCATAAATAGTGCATCATTTCCTATTATATGGGTAATCCACAATTCCCATTCTCCAATACCCCTCCTGTCTCCTGTAGAAATGAGATAATGAAAGAATAATGAACCCTGCTCTCCACGGGGACCTCCCAGAGAAGAACAGAGAAAATGCTCCTTGGTTGTTGAACACAGTGTTGAATTCACACTCCGTTACAGTTTCTCATAAGTAAGCTATTACTCCTGAAGGAATTGAGGGCTTACTCCTTCATAGATTTAGACATAGCGAGGCTCAGTGATTAGATGCAAGTGAGTCCCATCGCAACTGAAACAATTATATACAGATATATACAACGTGATATTGAGCTTGACACTGCACCAACAAAGGTCTCTGTTCCTCAGATCAAAACGCAATATCAAACAACGTCTAGGACCGAAGGCGAAGTTCTAGAAACCTTCGTAAACACTCAGCCGAGTGAAGTTTCCACTCCGAATGCTGCTGGCAGGTGTGCTGTTGGGATCGATGGAACCAACACCTCACACCGCCGAATACCAGGCTACTCACGGTCTCGGTGGACTTGGGACAACAAGTCTTCCTACCGCTTACGATCCTGGGCTCCAGAAATGTCCCTGACAAAACGGAATTATCGGCGTTTCACCGCCGTCGGCTTCTCTCCTTTATTTCCTGGCATGCGCGCGCAACTCGCGTTGTACGCGACGTATGCGAGGCATGCCGGGAACTGTAGTCTTTGTTCTTTTAGGCCGCCCGTGATCATTCAGCGCTATGGATCATGACAGTACATCCCCCTTCACAAAGGGGCCAGACCCGCCCGCGGCTTCTCAGGAAACAATCGATGGAATTGGCTACCAACCGGGGAGCCCGAACGGCCCCCGCCGGTTCCCAAGAATCCTCCTCCGGACCAAACCCCTTCCAGGATAGCAGGTATTGCAGGCGACCCCTCACCCATCTAGAGTCCAAGACCCTCTTCACCTCATACTCCCTATCCTGTTGTACCCAGATAGGCAAAGGGGCACTACGTACAGGACACTTGGAGGGTTTTAAGAGTGAAACATGGAAGACAGGATGGATGCGCAACTGCGCCGGTAAACGCAGACGCACAGCCACCGGATTCACATGCCCCACCACCCGGTAAGGGCCTATGAACCGGGGGTTAAACACACTGTGTTTTTTAAACTTGATGTTTTTGGTAGACAACCACACCAGATCTCCTTTCCGATATACCGGATTGGGTCTCCGGTGTTTGTCGGCTTGGTGTTTGTATCTAGCTTTGGCCCGTGCAAGATTCCTGCGTGTATCCAAAAGTACTTTGCGTACCCGCAACAATCGTTCCCTTACCTCTGGCAGCTTCACATTATCGGATGGTAACAGCATGGGAGTGAATCTGGGGTGATGCCCGTAGGTACAATAGAAAGGAGTGTGTTGTGTGGATGCGTGTTGGGTGCTATTATAGGCCACCTCTGCCACCCACAACCAATCCACCCACGAATCACTGCTTTCCTCCACATAACATCGGACATATTGTTTCAAGGATTGGTTCAGTCTCTCCGTCTGTCCATCCGTCTGTGGATGGAAACTGGTGGACACTGATGAGGTTATGTGCAATGGGGTACACCATCTACTCCAAAATCTGGCCGTAAACTGGGCCCCTCGATCGGATACAATGTCCCGGGGAAGGCCATGCAGTCTCACAACGTTCACCAGCAGTAGCTGAGCTAATTGGCCCGCAGTGGGCACTTGAGCGCAGGCGATGAAGTGGCCCATTTTTGTCAGAAAGTCCACCACCACTACTATGGCTGTTTTGCCTTGGTCTTTCGGAAGCCCCACAATGAAATCTACTGAGAACCTCTCCCACGGAGTATCTGGAGTGGGCAGAGGGTGTAACAATCCCTGAGGTCTTTGTCTGTCCGTTTTCATTTGATTACAAGTGACACATTCCGCCACCCATCGGCTCAAATCAGGTCTGATGGAAGGCCACCAGAATTGTCTCTGGGTTTTCTCCAACGTTTTGATGAATCCCATGTGACTGGCACAAGGAGCCTCGTGGCACCAGGAGAACACAGTTTTATGCAAAATGTTCGTGGGTACTAGGACCTGCTTTCCTCTCATCGGACGCCTTGTTTTATTTTCCATTCTGGATGGTGCCTGAGCCATGTGCGCCACACACAGGTTTGTACTCCTCTCTTAATTCCAGACAGGAAGTCGTTGGTGTGTGTTACTCCAATAACCTTTCCCGGCTCGATGATTGACCGAATGGGTTTCTCCAAAGGGAGCAGGTGGTTTTCTCTTCTCGTTAGTGCATCCGCTTTCCTGTTGTTGGTACCAGGCCGGAACGTAACCACGAAGCGGAACTCCTCGAAGAACAACATCCACCGAAGCTGTCTAGGGGACAGATGTCTTGCGGCCCTTAGAAACGGCAGGTTTCGATGATCGGTATACACCGTGATCAGGTGTCTAGCCCCCATCAGCCAGTGACGCCATTCCATGAAAGCGTCTCTTATGGCTAGCAGTTCCTTTTCTGCGATTGTATAGTTTATTTCCGCAGGACTGAGTTTCCGAGACATGTAGGCTATCGGATGAAGAGTGCCTGTAGAACCCTCCTTTTGGGACAACACAGCCCCCAGAGTGATTTCAGAGGCATCTGCCTCGACTATGAACGGGATATCAGGATTGGCATGTGTTAATACCGGAGCTGAGGAGAATGCTGTCTTTAATTTGTCAAAAGCGATTTGCGCTTCCTCATCCCACACGAACGGTACGTTCTTTTTGGTAAGCCTCGTGAGTGGTGACACCATTCCGGAGAAACCGGCTATGAATCTCCTGTAAAAGTTGGCAAACCCCAACAGGCTCTGAATGTCTTTGACGTTCTTAGGACTTGGCCATCCCACAATGGCCTGTAATTTTCTCTCTGCCATCACCTGTCCTGATGAAGTCAGCATTACACCCAGAAACTCCACTGTTGTTACGTGAAATTCACATTTGGTGATTTTACAGAAGAGATGATGCTCCCGTAGTGCTTGCAACACAGATTTTACATGTGTTACGTGCTCCTCAGTCGAATTCGAATAGATGAGAATATCGTCAATATAGACGACTACATGATGATCCAGATATTCGCGAAGCACTTCATTTAGAAAGAACTGAAAAGCGGCCGGGGCATTGCAGAGCCCAAAGGGCATTACCAAATACTCATAGAGTCCGTACCGCGTCTTAAAGGCCGTTTTCCACTCATCACCCCGCCTAATGCGAACAAGGTGATAGGCCCCACGCAGATCCAATTTCGTATAGATGCGCGCCGCACGGACTTGTTCCAGTAGCACTGGGATCAAGGGCAGTGGGTATTGATTCTTAACGGTGATGGCATTTAATGCTCGGTAGTCGATGCAGCACCTTTTTTTCACCATTTGCTTTAGGTATGAAGAACAAAGGAGATGCTGCAGGGGATCTGGATGGTCTAATGAATCCTAGAGACAGATATTTATCTAGATAGTCTCTCAATGTATCCGTTTCAGGTAGAGTAAGAGCATAAATTCTCCCGTTGGGGATTTCAGAGCCTGGGAGGAGGTCGATGCGGCAGTCATATGCCCGGTGAGGTGGAAGTACCTCTGCCTCTTTATCGCTGAAGACCGTTCCAAACTCTGCGTAACAGGAAGGCAGGGACACGTCTTTTTCCGCTGCTGTGGCATAGACGCTAATGTGGTTGCCGGGCTCCAAGTCTTCGAGAAACAGTGTTCAACGCAATACTGAGAAAGAAACTGGATCGTTTTAGCGGTCCATCGTATATCAGGGTCGTGTTTTTGTAACCATGGGAGACCCAGAATGATCCCATACTGTGGGGCTTCGATGATGTTGAATACCAGCTGTTCATGGTGGGAATTATCATAAACAACTTCGTACTCCCGCGTATGGTATTTTATGGGACCTGCATGTAGTTCCTTATCATCTACTGCGTAGACGGTTTCGGGTATGTCTTTGGGTACGAGTCTGACTCCCAATCGACGAGCCTCGGTATAATCCATAAAACAATTCGTAGCCCCAGAGTCAACCATCACACGTACGTCTTGATTCACGTCCTCAATCACCATAATCATGTTCAAGAAGAGATGATTCCGCTCGTCTTCTAGCTTCGGAGTGAGTGAAGGGATAATATGTGTGCTTGAGGGTTTCCCTTCATCCACCATCAAGCTGTGGAGTTTCCCGACTCTTTTTCTGCTACTCCTGTGAGACTTTGTCCTCCCCGATACCTATTACCTTTAGGTTTCACCGGGCATTCACGCAGGAAATGGCCTTTCTTCCCGCAATAGAGACACAATCCATGTTTGCGCCTATGTTCTCTTTCGCTAGCGGTTAACGCGGCTCGCACCGCCCCTATTTCCATCGCTTCAGAGGAGGTAGCCGGTTTTTCCCCGCTACTGGCTTGTTCACAAGGCATCACGGCTCGTTCCTTCTTCTTATGTTCTCCTTTCCTTTCCCTCATACGATGGTCCAAGCGTAATGCTAGGTCTATTAAGGCAGAGCAGGTACGGGGCTGAGGGACTATCTGCGCCAACACGTCCTTCATTTCTTCGCTAAGGTCTTGATAGGACAAGGCTGTTCTCTTGGCTTCCGGCCAATCAGTTTCGGCCACGAGTCTTCTGAAGTTGTTGAGATAAGTAACAAGATCGGCCTCTCCCTGTTTCAGCTTCAACAACTCTCTGTCCGCCGTGAGGGTCTCTGCCCTCCTATCAAATGTTTTTTCGAATTCTTCCCTGAAATTGTCCCAGTGATATAGGAGGGGGTCATCCCTTCTGACTATTGGAACAGCCCACTGTGCAGCTTCCCCCCCTAAGTATGAAATAAGGAAGGCTACCCTCGCTTGATGTGTGGAAAACATCTTGGGTTTGCACATAAAGTGCATCTGCACCTGTGTCATAAACACCTGAACCTTTTTAATGTCCCCATAGTATCGTTCTGGTGGGGCAAGAGGGATTTGTGCCGGCATCTCCACCACCACGGAAGTGGTAGGGGAAGAGCCGCTTGTAGCCCCTGTGGTTGCTGTAGTTGTGGGCATTCTATCCACCCTGGCTCGCAATTGCGCATTCTCCACCCTCGAGGCAGCTACCTCTCTATTGGACGCTGCCAGCTCCACCTGTACTAAGGCCAAAGCAGCCAGGACATCTTCTAAGGTAGTCATGGCGACACTCAACACAGCCAAGAAGAGGCAAAATCCTTGGGCCGATAATTCTATCAGGCTCGGCTTCAGACTTCCTCGGGGCTGTGTCCAATACCCGTCCCTACCGAACTACCTCAGAGTCCAATATGCAATGAAACGAACAACCGAGATAGTACAGCGGGGCGCGGGAAAGGAAGGGGACAGCAGGGAGGGAGATCTGTAACAACAAAGAACAAGAGTTTAGAACACCCTATCTCCCTCACTCTAAGCAGTTGTTGTCTACACTTAATGTCCCTTAACCAAAACCACCCCACTGTGGCTAAGCAATACCTGTAAAGGAAAATACACAAAGATCAAATCCAAATGGAGACAGTGGTGAGAGGAGGTATGAGGAACTGTACCCAGCTGAAAAGACAAAACGAACACTATTCAATGCCTTCTGGTTAATGGGAACGGTTGTTTCTGTTGTAGATCAAAAGGTGCCATACACATACCATAAATAGTGCATCATTTCCTATTATATGGGTAATCCACAATTCCCATTCTCCAATACCCCTCCTGTCTCCTGTAGAAATGAGATAATGAAAGAATAATGAACCCTGCTCTCCACGGGGACCTCCCAGAGAAGAACAGAGAAAATGCTCCTTGGTTGTTGAACACAGTGTTGAATTCACACTCCGTTACAGTTTCCCATAAGTAAGCTATTACTCCTGAAGGAATTGAGGGCTTACTCCTTCATAGATTTAGACATAGCGAGGCTCAGTGATTAGATGCAAGTGAGTCCCATCGCAACTGAAACAATTATATACAGATATATACAACGTGATATTGAGCTTGACACTGCACCAACAAAGGTCTCTGTTCCTCAGATCAAAACGCAATATCAAACAACGTCTAGGACCGAAGGCGAAGGTCTAGAAACCTTCGTAAACACTCAGCCGAGTGAAGTTTCCACTCCGAATGCTGCTGGCAGGTGTGCTGTTGGGATCGATGCAACCAACACCTCACACCGCCGAATACCAGGCTACTCACGGTCTCGGTGGACTTGGGACAACAAGTCTTCCTACCGCTTACGATCCTGGGCTCCAGAAACGTCCCCGCCAAAACGGAATTATCGGCGTTTCACCGCCGTCGGCTTCTCTCCTTTATTTCCTGGCATGCGCGCGCAACTCGCGTTGTACGCGACGTATGCGAGGCATGCCAGGAACTGTAGTCTTTGTTCTTTTAGGCCGCCCGTGATCATTCGGCGCTATGGATCATGACATTAACACTGATCACAGCATCGGAAATGATCAGGTAAACGGTCGCCGCAGTGGGCAGTGCAGCACTTGTGCTGCTTGACCTCTCGGCCACGTTTAACACAGTGAACCATCAGATGCTCTTGGAAGTTCTAAGGAGCATTGGGATCAAAGCGAATGCATTTACCCTACTTAATTCCTTTCTGTCAGACAGGGAACAATTTGTGGCGTTAGACAATCTTAGATCGCCCAATTTTACATTGTCATGTGGGATGCCACAGGGCTCTTCCCTGAGCCGGACTCTTTTTAACATTTATGTTGCTCCATCGGCAAAGCTGATTAGATCCTTGGGCTTTTCGGCTGTCTCTTATGCAGACGACATGCAGATTATCGTCTCTGTATCAGGATCCCACAGTGAAACTTTGAACCAATTCCACGCTTGTCTTCGTCAGGTTGGGGAATGGATGACCTCTAATTGTTAAAAACTTAACTCTAGCAAGACAGAGGTCTTACTCTTCGGTGCACATTCTAACTTCTGGTCACCTGACATTTGGCCTCTGGAATTTGGGCCATTACCGACACCAGTGTCCACGGTTAAGAACCTGGGAGTCATTTTTGACTCCAAACTTTCATATGAAAATTATGTCAACCAGGTTACCTCCCTCTCTTTCTACGCTTTAAAACTCCTACGAAAAATCCTATCTTTTATCCCTGTTGAGCTTCGTAAATTAGTGATCTCAGCGCTTGTCCTTTCTAGGGCTGACTACTGCAATGGGCTTTTATCAACCTCCGGAAAACGTGCCTAACGAAACTGCAGGTTGTGCAAAATGCAGCAGCTAGGCTCTTGCTGAATATCCTAAGACACAGATCTGTGTCGAAGACACTCAAGGACTTGCATTGGCTGCCAATAAACAAACGTATTGAGTTTAAAGCTCTATGTATTGTCTTTAAGACCACACAGGTATAGGACCAGGTTTTTTTAAACTGAACTCGATGCCCTATATACCAGTATGCAAGTTTCGCTCATCCTCTGCAAAAGATCTTATTCCTGGGGGGTAGACGCTTTGTGTTGGGCACGACTAAATTGTACAATTCTCTACCTACAAAACTTAAACAGGAGACACATCTGTTAGCCTTCAGAAAAGTCAAGTCAAGTCAAGTCAAAATTTGTATAGCGCACTACTCACCCAGAGGGTCTCAAGGCGCTGAGGGAGAGGGGTTCTCTACTTATCAAATAGCCAGGTTTTGAGTTGTTTTCTGAAGGAGAGGTGGTTCTGTGTGAGGCGGAGGTGGGTGGGGAGGGAATTCCAGGTTTTGGCCGCTAGGTAGGAGAAAGATCTTTCGCCCATGGTGGCTCTTCGGATACGTGGAATCGCGGTGAGGGCTTGATTGGACGAACGTAGTTGGCGGGTGGGGGTGTAAAAGGTCAGGCGCTTGTTGAGGTATTTGGGTCCTAGGTTGTAGAGGGCTTTGTGTGCGTGGGTGAGGAGACGGAACGTTATTCTCTTGTTGACGGGGAGCCAGTGAAGGTCTCTCAAGTGACCGGATATGTGATTGTGGCGGGGTATGTCTAGGATGAGTCGGGCGGAGGCGTTCTGAATGTGTTGGAGCTTTTTCTGTAATTTGGCTGTGGTTCCGGCGTAGAGGGTGTTTCCGTAGTCCAGTCCGCTTGTGACCAGTGCTTGGGTGACCGTCTTTCTTGTTTCGGTGGAGATCCATCGAAAGATCTTTCTGAGCATACGTAGGATGTTAAAGCATGATGATGAAATGGCGTTAACTTGTCTCGTCATCGAGAGGGAGGTGTCAGGACCTGACTTTGCGCCTACCTGACTTTGAGCTGCTCACACTACATCCCCCATGATGCTTAGTCCCAAAACTACATTTCCCATGATTCCTTGCGGCGCAGCGTTATAGCGCGCCTTGGACAGGGCGCGGGTGTACTTGATTCTTTCTGCCTTTCCCGCGGAAGCTCTGGCGGTTCTCTTGCTTGTCCTGCCAAGATTCGGGAAGAATCCCTGACGGCGATACCAACGTTCTGGTACAGTACCGCGCCATTTCCCTGTGGCGCTCGTGGCATTTGTAGCGTGTGAGCCCTGCTCACAGGAGTCAGACTTAGCGGTTATCTGGGGCGTTTGTTTGGATGCAGAAACTGTGGAGACAGTGAGTGGCTACTCACATATCTTTTGTTTACTGTGTGTGCTTTGATCTCGTCTAGTGGCGGAATGTAGAGGGAGGCTTTTCCTTCACATTGCCGACATGAAAACATTGACATATGGTTTGTACTAATTGTTGTGGAATACAGGTACCAAAGCGGAGGGCGGTAGTGCGGTAACTACACCTTGCCGTGTTTGGGGTAACTGACTATTTTGTGTTGAAGGCTTACAGGTACCAAAGCGGAGGGTGGTGGTGCAGGAACTACGCCTTGCCGTGTTTGGGGTGACTGACTATTTTGTGTTGAAGGCTTATAGGTACCAAAGCGGAGGGTGGTGGTGCAGTAACTACGCCTTGCCGTGTTTGGGGTACAGCCATTGATATCAGGAACTGACCAGGTTCTGTGGATGATGGAATCCACTTCTCAGGTCTGCTGTGACCTAGGATATTGATTGGAGCGGGTGGTTATTCCCCCTGGGGTAGGTTTCATCCCTCATCGATGTATATCCCTATAACGGTGTTTTATGCACACATACTAATGCTGGCATTCCTGTTGTACAGGGAAGGAGAGAAGAAGGAGTAGAGGTTGGCTGGACGTTCAAAGGGCAGCAACAGGCAGGTGGCTTTAGACTATTGTTTCAGTGAGAATTGAAAGAGAGTAGGGATTTGTTACTTGTATTAACCTGTGTACTTTTCTTTTCACAGCTTCCCTTTCCCAGCTGCTCCCTTCCTTTCCTTTCCCGGGTTTTTCCCCTTTTAGGGGTTTTTTCCCTCACCGTATCACTCGAACACCCTGTGAATTACTATTCAGGGTGTTTGGGAGGTCCGGAGGTGGAGCTTTATCACATCACAACGATCCTGCGGAGTGCAGACCTTGACAGGAGGAGTCTAGAATAAATCCCAGGTTGCGAGCATGGTCTGTTGGTTTGGGTGCGCTGCCCAGGGCCGGTGGCCACCATGAGTCGTCCCATGCAGAGGGGGATGATCCTAGGATGAGGACTTCCGTTTTGTCTGAATTCAGTTTTAAGCGACTGTTCTTCATCCACTCGGCTACGTTTTTCATCCCTTCGTGTAGGTTGGTTTTGGCGGTGTTTGGGTCTTTGGTGAGGGAGAGGATCAGCTGTGTGTCGTCAGCGTAGGAGATGATGTTGAGGTTGTGCTGGTGTGCGATGGACGTGAGGGGGCTCATGTAGACGTTGAAGAGGGTGGAGCTGAGCGATGATCCTTATGGTACGCCGCAGATGACTTCGGTGGCACCTGATCTGAAAGGGGGTAGGCGGACTCTCTGGGTTCTTCCGGCGAGGAACGAGATGATCCAGTCCAATGCTTTTCCTTGTATCCCCGCGTTGCTGAGGCGTTGTACAAGGGTGCTGTGAAATACAGTGTCAAACGCTGCGGAGAGGTCCAGGAGGATGAGGGCCGCTGTTTCCCCGTTGTCGAGTAGAGTTCGGATGTTGTCTGTGGCTGTGATGAGGGCGGTCTCGGTGCTGTGTTTGGCTCGGAAGCCGGACTGTGAGGGATCGAGGGATCCGTTACACTCGAGGAAGGTGGCAAGCTGACTGTTGACGGTCTTCTCTATGACTTTGGCAGGGAAAGGGAGGAGCGAGATGGGGCGGTAGTTCTTAAGTTCAGTGGGGTCTGCTGTAGGTTTTTTCAGGAGGGCACTGAGTTCGGCATGTTTCCAGCTTTCTGGGAAAGTAGCGATGTTGAGGGAGCAGTTGATGATATCTCGGAGATGGGGTGCGATGGTGGAGTCGGCCTTGTTGAAGATGTGATGGGGGCATGGGTCAGTAGGTGATCCGGAGAGAATGGAGTTCATCAAGCGGATGGTGTCTTCGGTGCTGATCGGGTTCCAGGCGCGAAGGGTGGTGGTGGGGGGCTTCAGTTCGGTGGTAAGGGGGGTGGACTGGTCACCGAAGCTGTTAAGTATGTCAGAGATTTTGCTGTGGAAGAACGAGGCTAGAGAGTCGCAGAGGTCTTGAGAGGGGGTGATGTCGTTGGTGCTGGCGTTGGGATTGGTAAGCTCTTTGACGATGCTGAAGAGTTCCTTGCTGTTGTGGGCATTGTTGTTGAGTCGATCTTTGAATGCAGATTTCTTGGTGGATCGGATCAGCTGGTGGTGTTTGCGGGTGGCGTCCTTGAGGGCGGTCATGTTGTCTGTGGTTGGGTTTTTTGACCGGGCTTTCTCGAGGGTGCGGCAGTTCTTTTTGGAGTTTTTGAGGTCGTCATTGAACCAGGAGGCTTTTTTGCAGCCTGGCTTGTTGTGAGGGTTTTTCAAGGGTGCTAATTCGTCAGCGCAGTGGGTGATCCATTGTGCGAGATTGATTGCTGCTTGATTTGGGTCCGATGATTTGGTGAGAGGAATTTGGTTTAGCGATGTGGTGAGCTGGTCGTGGTAATTTTGTTCCAGTTTCTGCAGGGGACTTGTTGTGGGTGGTGGTGAGTCGTGGTCTTTCTGAAGTTGAAATGGACGCAGCTGTGGTCCGTCCAGTGGAGTCCTGAGGTGTGATAGAAGGATACGTGCTTGCCGGAGGAGAAGATTGGGTCGAGCGGGTGTCCGGCGTAGTGGGTGGGGGTGTTTACCAGTTGTTTGAGTCCGAGATTGGCGAGGTTGTCCAGAAGGGTGGATGTGTTGCTGTCGTTGTTCTTTTCCAGGTGGAAGTTGAGGTCCCCTAGGAGAATGTAGTCCTCGGAGGGGAGGGCGTGTGGGCTGATAAAGTCAGTGATGTCTTCGCAAAATTGTGTGCGGGGTCCTGGTGGTCTGTAGATGAGGGTGCCTTTAAGTGTGGTCTTGGGGTCGGTGTGTATCTGGAAGTGAAGGTGTTCGGCTGGTTGTTTATTCATTAAAGCTTCTACGAATGCTTAAGTCAAAATTTGGACTCAATGAGTAAGCGCCTTGACACCCTCGGGTGATTGTTTCGCGCTCTATAAATCGCCATTTCTTTCTTCTTGGAGACACCCAGAGCCCGCACCTTGCATGCAATGGCAGTCCACACGGCCTTACGCTGGTGGACTTTGGGAGACAAGAGGGAGGAAAATCTGTGACACAATGTTTTGTACCATTATCTATCAGTACATGAGCATGATACTAACTCAGCCCAAATACAGAGATATGTCAAACAGATACAATACAGCATCTCACGTAGTACATTAGCATGGGAGAATCACACGTACATGCATGCAGGTATGAGGGTGGTCACAGTACCAGTCCATCGCATACACAAGCAGGATGCCAGCACAGATAGCTATGTGTAGGCTTCCCACATTTACTGTCCAAATAATTTAGTAGAGCAAATCATACAGTACATATCAATATATGTTTGGGGGTTGACTCACTGTGTCCAACACTGCGCAGCCCTCAATGGCGCCAGGCGGTAGCTACCATAATTTGGGTGCCATACGTTGATGTGGGTGACTGGGATTAGGGTGGCGGAGCATGCCAACGGCCATTTGAACATATGTATATGGCTATGCCTACCGCACTGGCGTTTTTGGGATTGGTGGTGACACAACGCTGGTGCCAGGCAATAGCTACCATGATTTGGGTTCCATACATTGCTATGGGTGACTGGGATTTGGGTGGCGGAGCACGCCAACTGCCATTTGAGCATGTGTATATGGCTATTACTACCACACTTGCCTTTTGGGGATTGGTGGTGACACACCGCTGGTGCCAGGTGGTAGCTACCGCGATTTGGGCGCCATACATTGATATGGGTGACCGGGATTTGGGAGGCAGAGCACTTTGACAGAACCAAGGGATGCATCATGCTGTGTCAATAGCCAATGGGCAGTTATTAACAGTGCACAGTGGCCACATGATTAATGGCACATCATTGTGCACACAATGCCAATGGAACATTTACCCAACTGCTGACTACACAAGCCATGTTTGTGTATGTGATTTTGGACATTTGTATGTACTCCCTCACATGTCACTTGTGATATTGATGTACATGTACACAGAACGGTGTTGTGTTGGACTCTCCAATGTGTACACATGTTAATTGGTGAAAGTGCTGGGGAAATCACAGTGATGTATGTCTTAGTAAACAATGTGCAGAATAGATGGTCTAATTTTCTTGGATCATGCACATACTTGTCAATAAACGCATTGTCTTGGTCATTGTGTTGTTGATCTGTGCCATGTTCAACTTACTCCTGAAGGTGTGGGAGGTACAGCAGCTAGTTATGAGACAGTAGTGTTGCTGTTTCACACATATGCTGTATGAAATACTCTCAGGCCTGCTCATGCTAGATGTGGCCATATCGCTTTGTTCATTCTAATAGTCAGATGTTGTTTCGGAGGCACTTGCTGTGTGAAGGGGGACACATGTACGAGTAGTGTAGCTGAAGATGTCCCTACATGTAAGCTGGTCTGTAACTCAAATAAGGTGACAGTCATTGTTGGCGTAGTGTCAGTCAAAATGTAAGATGTTGTACACATCTCATGGTGTATTGCATTGACATGTGTCCACTTTCATCTCAACTAGGAGGATACCAAATCTGCATCGTACATTCACAGTGCTGGCAGACATGGAAGATGAGGAGGTCATCCGCAAATTCCATTTGGATCAATCCACCCTACAAAACCTATGTGCTTTTGGAGCCCCACCTGCAGTCTCGCAGAACATATCCGACTGCTTTCACCTCAAAGTCTAAGGTGATGGCGTCCCTGCATTTTTTGTCACTGGATCCTCCCAGCACACAGTGTCCAGTGCAGGTGGGATTTCGCAACCTATGTTCAGAATGGTGCTGCGTGATATCTTGTCCGCTATGATGATCCACACCGTCTTAGCCATTAAGTAACTCTTCTTTTTCCTTTGTGGAATACATCACGTGATTCCGCCCTCAAACTCCGCGTAGCATTTTTTTGCGGAGTTTTGTGCTGACCGGCTGAGGCTACATCGGCTCTCTCCCGGGTGTTTGTAAGTGCGACCGTGCCCTTTGAAGCATTTCATGGCTAATTGCATTTTAGACCGGCCATATATCTGACGGGCATTCCCGTGTTGTTTTCGTAGGATTGACACTCATCGAGGGTTGACGGAGCGGCTGCCCGTCTTTTCACTTTCCTGATCCCTGCGGCTGCGGTGTAACGGACGAATTGTCGTCGATTTGTAAGTACACCCCTTTCCCCCCAGACTCAGTGCGCAATATGGCCAGCAATCTCTGTAGAGGGTGCCTTTTGAAACCAACATGGGGTACTTTTCTTTCTGAATTACAGCACCACAGAGCTTTGATGTGCTGCATTGATGGTCGGCTGCCTAAATAGGTTTTTTCCCGCCTTTAAACCCGGAGGTATGTAATGTATTTCTGACTCTTTTACACGAGGTTTGTACATCCATCAAGCCTTGGTAAGCCCACAATGGAGTCTCTGTTTCATATCTTACAGCGATCTTCAGTATTAAAGACCCGGCGCCTCAGACCTCATTGGTTACCGAGTAATGTAGGTAATTGTGTCCCTTGGCTTAAGACGATTAGTGGCTTAGGGCCCTTGCCGGTTTTTTCATGTAAGGTTTTTTTACATGTAAGAATTTTTCATGTAAGTTTTTTCATGTTCTTCTGGTAGGGGCTATAACTCAGTGCAGATTAACCATCATTGTACAGACCCTTAAGTCTTTTTGACTTTTGTACTTACAGTCTGTGCACCTTGTTTTGCACCCTCGCCTTCCCAGACACCCTTCATACGGCAAATGACGACTGGGGGGCAACACTAAACTCACCATTCGGCTGAATGGGTGAAGTTTTTGTAAGTTTGCCCTTTGTTTGTTTTTAATCAAGTAGATAATGTGTAATGACAAATAACCTCTTAACTGGGTGTATGTTTTATTCTTTCTCCTCTGTAGTTGTGAAACAATATCGCAGAGATTGACCACGACTTTTTGCGTGGCTTACTCAATTCCCACGTTTAGAGCCCAGCTGGACCTTGACTCCATGGTAATTAATTATAATGAATTTATTACTGTCAAACAGGACGGTTGTAATTTGGTTTCACCACGTAGAAGTCTGACTTCTTGTTTTAACTTTTCAGATAGGATTGCCCCACTCCTTTCCTCTCCTGTATATGTCCTGATGAAGACCCACGCCAAAGGACTTAACGTATCCTACAGATAGGGGTCGAAACGTTGACGGCTCTCTTTCGTGGACATCCGGCACATGCCCCTGACAGTTTTGATTCTAGTGTGTGACCGTTGAATGTCATTGGTTAGCAGTTTATCAATGGATGCCTTGATTTTTGGCTTGTGTATTTAATTTGTTATGATTTTGTTTTGAGCATTGTATTTATCACATGTTTGTTTTTGACTGTGCTTATTTTCTCTGACTTTATACTCCCTTGAGCACTACCCCTTCCCCTCCTTCCTTTCCTCTCCCCATTTGGGGCCATTTATTGAATGTGAAGTAATTCTACAGTGGTAGATATCTGGTGTTGAAAATAAATGACAATACCTGAGAATTCCATGTGATATTTTTGTTTGTTAGTTTAAAGTAGTGTTAGTGTGTGTAGCATACAACACGCTTCCCTCGCGGGGACCCTCTCCTTATATGTACCATATAGCGCCCAGGTCCCCGCGACTGCATGGGTTCAACCCCCTTTTTGTAACGTCTTCTGAGCAGGTGCTGACCTGCGAGGTTTCCTTTTGTTTAAATTAAATTTAAGTAGACCATGGTGGAATCAGAATTGTTGTCTTATACAGAGGAGTATATTAACCAGTTGACAAAGGATTTGTCCACTACCTTTTTGTCTACATCTGACCCCACGATTGATTTCTCTCTAAATGATAAAATATCCCGTCTAGAGAGATTAGAGAAAAAACTTATAAGAACACGGTTACATGGGCACCTGTTTACGAGATATCTCCAGGAAAACCTCATCCCGGTGGGTCTACAGATTAAGATAGAACCAGCTATCTTTGTGGACGTGCCCAAGTTTAAAGAAGGTTTCAGTTACGTGGCCAACAACTGCTCCCGGCACTGGATGGTGCTGGGGGTTGAGACTGCTGCAGAGCAAGTCGTCTCTCTCAGCAAGGAAATTGCTGACCTCAAAGCTGAAATTTTGGGAGACAATACTCTCACAAAAGCGAAGGAGGCTGTGGAGAACTTGGAAGCAACAATTAAAGACTTTGATATAACAGCCCAAACCAAGAAATTGGAAAAATTAGCCAGAGACCTGAGATTATTTGACAAAAAGACAGTCTACCCTTACCTGCAACCCGACTATTACAAGCAGGACAATCAGGGGCGATTTACCAACCGCAATCGCGGTGGATATAGAGGAAGGCGTAATTTCACGACATTTTCGGATTCCTCCTTTAGCTCAGGGAGTGAAGGAGAAGCAGGACCTAGTACTTCCTACAATTACCCACCTCAAGAGTCAGAATATCAGCAGTATCCTCCCCAATACCAGCTGCATTTTTTAGACCAGGGCCGTGGACAATGGCGGCCTCCACGAGGACGCGGCAACAATTGGGCGAGAGGACAAGCGAGAGGCCAACAACAAAACCCCGGCGGATGGGAGGGCAACAGAGGCAAGCAGCAGAAACGGGTGACATTCCGCCCCAAAGTGCACGGCGAAATCTCGACCAGGAGGAACACCTACAGGTGGTGAACCATCCATCTATTCCAGAACATATTACTGGATCGAACACACCTAGCACCAACAGGCCTACCTCCAACCCTGTGATTAACATCTCCAAGTACAAACTACAGGAAGTAGAGATAAAGGTCTTGAGTAGAGGCCTCTCATATGTCCCAACGGCTCCAGCAAATAAATTTCTGCTAAAAACAGAATTACACAGATTCTTTAGGAAGATCAGACTAAGATATTTCTTTCGAAACCAAACAAACAGGCAACAAAGCTCCATTACTGGACTTAGAGAACCTTCCACCTTCTTCCCACCCACTTATGCCATGAGCCATATGATCTTGGCTTTTGAAGAAATTATGACTACCTCAGTAGACCGAGCACTTGATCAACGTAAATTCGCCAGATTGAATTTAAGTAAAATGGAGAAAAAGGCGCTAACAGGATTGGGTACCAACAAAGAGATCGTCATCAAGCCCGCCGATAAAGGCGGGGCGATTGTCATGCAAGATCTGTGTAAATACAAGGAAGAAATTTACAGACAACTGTCAGATGGAGTGAGCTATCGGCAACTACCAAGTGATCCTTCACGAGAACTTGCACTCACCATTTTGGCAGCTACACAGAAAGGATTGGATGCTGGTTTCTTGAGTGAGCAGGAATTCAAATTCCTTAATCAAAAATTTCCGAGACTGGCAACAATATACACCTCACCGAAGGTACATAGGAATCTGGACAGCCCTCCTGGGCGTCCGATCGTGTCAGGCTGCGGGTCTATGCTAGAGCCCCTGTGTAAATATGTTGATTTTTTCTTAAAGCCCATTGCCCTTAACACCAGGGCTTACCTTCGTGACACAACACAAACAATCAATCTGATAGATGAAAGACCATTCAACCCACAAAGTGAACTTCTGGTAACTTGCGATATTATATCGCTCTATACCAGTATTCCTCAACTGGATGCATTGGAAGTGATGCGAGAAGCTTTAGATAAGAGACCGGCACCTGTACCAGTCCCGACGGACTTCATTATTGAGTTGCTGAGCATCGCCATGAGGCAGAACTTCTTTATTTTTCAAGGAGATTTCTATCTGCAGACAAAGGGGGTAGCCATGGGGGCTACCTTCGCTCCGAATCTGGCCATCATATTTATGGAGCACTTTGAACAACAACATATTTTTTCAACTGATAATCCCTTCCAAACCAGGTTGACCTTATGGGTCAGATACATTGATGATGTCCTGTGTATCTGGGAGGGCAGCAAAGAACAACTGCAAGATTTTTATGATTGGCTCAATTCAAGAAACCCCCATATTCAATTCACGATGGAATCCAGTAATGAGGCTATTCCCTTTTTGGATATCTCCATCTATGTGGATTAAGACCGCTTACAAACTACCCTGTATAGGAAACCGACTGAGCGCAACTCTTTGTTGCAATATGGGAGTCATCACCCCAGAGGTCTCAAAGATAACTTACCGGTCGGGAGATTTCTCAGAATTAGGAGAAATTGCTCCACTCGAGCTAACTACATCCAGGAATCCGAAGTCCTATGTGATCGTCTCATCTCCCGGGGGTACCCGGTCCGGATGGTCAAACGAGCCAGGAAACGGGCGTGGTATAATCCACGGCACATTTTGCTGAACCCAGAAATTACCAACCAAACAGAGACAGACCGTATCATCTGTGTCACCACTTTTTCAACACGGAGTAATGAAATTAAACAAATTATTAATAAGAACTGGTCTCTGGTGGCAGATGAGATTGAGCAAACTCATCTCCCTCTCCATTCCTGCAAGAGGGCCAAAAATATACGGGACATGGTGGTCCATTCTTATTTGGAACCAGTGAGTCAACCAACTCTCACGACCTTGTGGAATCTGCCCCCACTGGTAGGTCACCACAGATGTGGCGCATGCACTGCGTGTGACACCACAATCCAGACTAAGACCTTTGATCATGGTGGACGCACTTATAACTTAAAACACTACATGAATTGTAATTCGACCTGTGTTATCTACATTATCCAATGCCCATGCAATCACGTGTATGTGGGACAAACTCGACAGAAAATTAAATCTCGGATCTCATCCCACAGCAGTAGACTGCGCTGTAAAGTGGTGGGTGCTCCTTTAGTAGAGCATTGGCAAAAAGCAGGGCATTTAGTGTCTGATTTGAGATGGCTCGTTATTGAAAAGGTATCCCTGGGTAGAAGAGGGGGGAACGTGCTGACAGTATTGAATACACGAGAATCCAAATGGATGTCCCTTTTGGATTTGATCAAAAATGGCCTTAATGAACAGGACAGCAGTTTGGCGCAAATGGCAGCACTTGGTTAATAGGTTTGTTAAAGAGTGATATCCATATCCTTTAGACCGACTATGATGACCCCCATATCTCTCAGTAATGCTTGAAACACTGGATTTAATCAATGATACTCGTTTACACTCTCATGCTGGAGAAGTGCACGAGACGGTGTTGCGGTTGCTGTGTTATGGTTTGATCCATGGTTATACTTTATATAGGGAATCCCAAGTGCTCTTTTTGCAATTTAGTAAAATTGGTCAGGAGCTTGGTATGCTATACGTAATGTAACTCGCTTTACAACCTCTTGCTAGAGAGTTGCGCGGGTATCTGTATTCACTGACTTATGCATTAACTGTTTGTTCCTAATTTACAATTTATTCTTTAGCCCATTTTTGACATCGAGTGCTAATATATATTATGATGAGTTCTGCAACCCGTTTACAACCTCCTGTGAGAGTGTTGCACGAGTATAAGTCCATTTGGGAATTTTCAAGTGTGATTTTGTGACAAACTGTGTCCCTCTTTATGACGTGCCCCAGGATGTGCCACCGGCGATATTTCCTGCACTAGTTAAAAAAAACCCAACCATTGCTTCCAGCTGTAATAATTATATATTTTCTCTGAAATTCATGTTTTCAACTAAACACACATTACATAATGTTCCAATCACGATACAATGCTCCTTTCTATTGTGACACTAGCAGGCACCGTCTTAGCCATTAAGTAACTCTTCTTTTTCCTTTGTGGAATACATCACGTGATTCCGCCCTCAAACTCCGCGTAGCGGTTTTTTTGCGGAGTTTTGTGCTGACCGGCTGAGGCTACATCGGCTCTCTCCCGGGTGTTTGTAAGTGCGACCGTGCCCTTTGAAGCATTTCATGGCTAATTGCATTTTAGACCGGCCATATATCTGACGGGCATTCCCGTGTTGTCTTCGTAGGATTGACACTCATCGAGGGTTGACGGAGCGGCTGCCTGTCTTTTCACTTTCCTGATCCTTGCGGCTGCGGTGTAACGGACGAATTGTCGTCGATTTGTAAGTACACCCCTTTCCCCCCAGACTCAGTGCGCAATATGGCCAGCAATCTCTGTAGAGGGTGCCTTTTGAAACCAACATGGGGTACTTTTCTTTCTGAATTACAGCACCACAGAGCTTTGATGTGCTGCATTGATGGTCGGCTGCCTAAATAGGTTTTTTCCCGCCTTTAAACCCGGAGGTATGTAATGTATTTCTGACTCTTTTACACGAGGTTTGTACATCCATCAAGCCTTGGTAAGCCCACAATGGAGTCTCTGTTTCATATCTTACAGCGATCTTCAGTATTAAAGACCCGGTGCCTCAGACCTCATTGGTTACCGAGTAATGTAAGTAATTGTGTCCCTTGGCTTAAGACGATTAGTGGCTTAGGGCCCTTGCCGGTTTTTTCATGTAAGGATTTTTTTCATGTCAGAATTTTTCATGTAAGTTTTTTCATGTTCTTCTGGTAGGGGCTATAACTCAGTGCAGATTAACCATCATTGTACAGACCCATAAGTCTTTTTGACTTTTGTACTTACAGTCTGTGCACCTTGTTTTGCACCCTCGCCTTCCCAGACACCCTTCATACGGCAAATGAGGACTGGGGGGCAACACTAAACTCACCATTCGGCTGAATGGGTGAAGTTTTTGTAAGTTTGCCCTTTGTTTGTTTTTAATCAAGTAGATAATGTGTAATGACAAATAACCTCTTAACTGGGTGTATGTTTTATTCTTTCTCCTCTGTAGTTGTGAAACAATATCGCAGAGATTGACCACGACTTTTTGCGTGGCTTACTCAATTCCCACGTTTAGAGCCCAGCTGGGCCTTGACTCCAAGGTAATTAATTATAATGAATTTATTACTGTCAAACAGGACGGTTGTAATTTGGTTTCACCACGTAGAAGTCTGACTTCTTGTTTTAACTTTTCAGATAGGATTGCCCCACTCCTTTCCTCTCCTGTATATGTCCTGATGAAGACCCACGCCAAAGGACTTAACGTAGCCTACAGATAGGGGTCGAAACGTCGACGGCTCTCTTTCGTGGACATCCGGCACATGCCCCTGACAGTTTTGATTCTAGTGTGTGACCGTTGAATGTCATTGGTTAGCAGTTTATCAATGGATGCCTTGATTTTTGGCTTGTGTATTTAATGTGTTATGAAAGCCATCTTTAAGGCCGTTAAAGATCTTACGATGAAGCGGATTACCTCTACGACCGAAAGCTCTCTTTCCCACTGTGAATCCCTTGCATCCTACTTTTTAGGGAAGGTGCAAGCTATTTATCGGACATTCCCTGTTACAGGGCACAGTGAGGAAAGTACCAATGGGGTTCACCATCAGACTACTCTGCTTGTTTTCCCCCCCCTCACCTCGGACGGCTTTGACAAACTTGCATTGCAAGTTAAATCCGGATCTCCATCCGATCCGGTAAGGCCTGCTCTCTTTCGGGATCAGGCTTTTATGGGGCGTTCAGCTATATGCTCCCTTGTCAATCTGTCCTTGGAAACGGGAGTAGTTCCAGCCAAGTGGAAACAAGCCGTGGTGTCCCCAATTATTAAAAAGCCCACTCTGGACCCATCCAAGCCTGAAAGTTACCGCCCCATCTCGTTGCTACCCTGGCCAGCCAAGATTACTGAGGCCCACGTCAATCTGGCCCTGTCTGAGCATTTGGTACGAACCAATGCCCTCGATCCCACACAAAACGGATTCCGTGCTGGGCACAGTACGGAAACCGCGTTACTTGTGATGGTGGAACATCTCCGGGCAAGGTTGGATGCTGGTCAAACGGCGGCGCTTATCTTGTTAGACCTTAGCGCCGCCTTTGACACGGTGGACCACAGCATCCTCCTGCACCGGCTCGAGGAGACTGGTATTGGCGGTCAGGTGCTGCAATGGTTCCGCTCCTTTTTAGACGACCGCTCCTTCTGTGTTGCCATCCCTCCCTTCAAGTCCAACTACCAACCGCTGGCCATGGGGGTTCCGCAAGGGTCCTCGCTGAGTCCCACGTTGTTCAATCTCTACGTGAGACCGCTGGCTGATGTCGCTAGGCAGTGGGGCCTAACCTTGGTCTCATATGCCGACGACACACAGCTGGCGGTTACTCTCAGCGGGGACGCGGAAACTGCGGCCCCCAGGTTTCAGTCTGGACTGAAGGCGGTGGCTAGTTGGCTGACAGGCAACTGCCTTCAGCTTAATGCCACAAAGACGGAGGTGATGGTCGTCGGTAAGGGAGTGGAGCTGTGGGGCGACCAATGGTGGCCTTCAGAGCTGGGACCCACTCCGATTCCGGTGTCGGAGGTGAAAAATCTCGGGGTATGGTTGGATGCCGGCCTCTCTTTTGTAGGGCACACACAAAAGACTGCGGCCTGTTGTTTTGGACTTCTAAGAGGCTTGAGACCAGTACTCAAGTTCTTTGATGCCCCAACCAGGCAACTGGTGATCCAGGCTACTATCATCTCTCGCCTGGATTATGCCAGTTCTCTCCTGGCTGGGGCTAACCAGGCCGAACTAACCCGTTTGCAACGGGTTCAGAATGCCGCGGCGAGAGCGATTGTTGGCCTGCCCAGATTCAGTTCTGTGGCAGGTGTCCTTCGCTCTTTACATTGGCTTCCGGTTAGGAAGCGCATTCTTTTTAAGATCTTATGTCTTGCTTTTAAGATTCTGAGAGGTATCGGCCAGGAAATTCTGTCGAGCTGCCTTTCCTTTTATGTCCCCACCCGCAGTCTCCGTTCCCAGGGTCTGGCTCTTGCAGTGGTCCCCAGATTTAGGCTCAGTCGTATGGGAGGCCGTTCATTTAGGGTCATGGCTGCATCAGCATGGAACTCCCTCCCCGTTGAAATCCGTCTGATGGAGGACCTTTTGACCTTCCGGAGGGCGATAAAAACTTTCCTGTTTTAGCTGTTCTGATTTTATTTTCTGTTGTGTTATGTTCTGCCTTGTCTTTGCGCCGGGACGCTCCTTGGCTGGAGTATCTGTGCGCATAATAAATCACCCTAACATAACATAACATAACATAACATTTTGTTTTAAGCATTGTATTTATCACATGTTTGTTTTTGACTGTGCTTATTTTCTCTGACTTTACACTCCCTTGAGCACTACCCCTTCCCCTCCTTCCTTTCCTCCCCCCGTTTGGGGCTATTTATTGAATGTGAAGTAATTCTACAGTGGTAGATATCTGGTGTTGAAAATAAATGACAATACCTGAGAATTCCATGTGATATTTTTGTTTGTTAGTTTAAAGTAGTGTTAGTGTGTGTAGCATACAACACGCGTCCCTCGCGGGGACCCTCTCCTTATAGGTACCATATAGCGCCCAGGTCCCCGCGACTGCATGGGTTCAACCCCCTTTTTGTAACGTCTTCTGAGCAGGTGCTGACCTGCGAGGTTTCCTTTTGTTTAAATTAAATTTAAGTAGACCATGGTGGAATCAGAATTGTTGTCTTATACAGAGGAGTATATTAACCAGTTGACAAAGGATTTGTCCACTACCTTTTTGTCTACATCTGTCCCCACGATTGATTTCTCTCTAAATGATAAAATATCCCGTCTAGAGAGATTAGAGAAAAAACTTATAAGAACACGGTTACATGGGCACCTGTTTACGAGATATCTCCAGGAAAACCTCATCCCGGTGGGTCTACAGATTAAGATAGAACCAGCTATCTTTGTGGACGTGCCCAAGTCAAAAGAAGGTTTCAGTTACGTGGCCAACAACTGCTCCCGGCACTGGATGGTGCTGGGGGTTGAGACTGCTGCAGAGCAAGTCGTCTCTCTCAGCAAGGATATTGCTGACCTCAAAGCTGAAATTTTGGGAGACAATACTCTCACAAAAGCGAAGGAGGCTGTGGAGAACTTGGAAGCAACAATTAAAGACTTTGATATAACAGCCCAAACCAAGAAATTGGAAAAATTTGCCAGAGACCTGAGATTATTTGACAAAAAGACAGTCTACCCTTACCTGCAACCCGACTATTACAAGCAGGACAATCAGGGGCGATTTACCAACCGCAGTCGCGGTGGATATAGAGGAAGGCGTAATTTCATGACATTTTCGGATTCCTCCTTTAGTTCAGGGAGTGACGGCGAAGCAGGACCTAGTACTTCCTACAATTACCCACCTCAAGAGTCAGAATATCAGCAGTATCCTCCCCAATACCAGCCGCATTTTTTAGACCAGGGCCGTGGACAATGGCGGCCTCCACGAGGACGCGGCAACAATTGGGTGAGAGGACAAGCGAGAGGCCAACAACAAAACCCCGGCGGATGGGAGGGCAACAGAGACAAGCAGCAGAAACGGGTGACATTCCGCCCCGAAGTGCACGGCGAAATCTCGACCAGGAGGAACACCTACAGGTGGTGAACCATCCATCTATTCCAGAACATATTACTGGATCGAACACACCTAGCACCAACAGGCCTACCTCCAACCCTGTGATTAACATCTCCAAGTACAAACTACAGGAAGAAGAGATAAAGGTCTTGAGTAGAGGCCTCTCATATGTCCCAACGGCTCCAGCAAATAAATTTCTGCTAAAAACAGAATTATACGGATTCTTTAGGAAGATCAGACTAAGATATTTCTTTCGAAACCAAACAAACAGGCAACAAAGCTCCATTACTGGACTTAGAGAACCTTCCACCTTCTTCCCACCCACTTATGCCATGAGCCATAAGATCTTGGCTTTTGAAGAAATTATGACTACCTCAGTAGACCGAGCACTTGATCAACGTAAATTCGCCAGATTGAATTTAAGTAAAATGGAGAAAAAGGCGCTAACAGGATTGGGTACCAACAAAGAGGTCGTCATCAAGCCCGCCGATAAAGGCGGGGCGATTGTCGTGCAAGATCTGTGTAAATACAAGGAAGAAATTTACAGACAATTGTCAGATGGAGTGAGCTATCGGCAACTACCAAGTGATCCTTCACGAGAACTTGCACTCACCATTTTGGCAGCTACACAGAAAGGATTGGATGCTGGTTTCTTGAGTGAGCAGGAATTCAAATTCCTTAATCAAAAATTTCCGAGACTGGCAACAATATACACCTTACCGAAGGTACATAAGAATCTGGACAGCCCTCCTGGGCGTCCGATCGTGTCAGGCTGCGGGTCTATGCTAGAGCCCCTGTGTAAATATGTTGATTTTTTCTTAACGCCCATTGCCCTTAACACCAGGGCTTACCTTCGTGACACAACACAAACAATCAATCTGATAGATGAAAGACCATTCAACCCACAAAGTGAACTTCTGGTAACTTGCGATATTATATTGCTCTATACCAGTATTCCTCAACTGGATGCGTTGGAAGTGATGCGAGAAGCTTTAGATAAGAGACCGGCACCTGTACCAGTCCCGACGGACTTCATAATTGAGTTGCTGAGCATCGCCATGAGGCAGAACTTCTTTATTTTTCAAGAAGATTTCTATCTGCAGACAAAGGGGGTAGCCATGGGGGCTACCTTCGCTCCGAATCTGGCCATCATATTTATGGACCACTTTGAACAACAACATATTTTTTCAACTGATAATCCCCTCCAGACCAGGTTGACCTTATGGGTCAGATACATTGATGATGGCCTGTGTATCTGGGAGGGCAGCAAAGAACAACTGCAAGATTTTTATGATTGGCTCAATTCAAGAAACCCCCATATTCAATTCACGATGGAATCCAGTAATGAGGCTATTCCCTTTTTGGATATCTCCATCTATGTGGATGAAGACCGCTTACAAACTACCCTGTATAGGAAACCGACTGAGCGCAACTCTTTGTTGCAATATGGGAGTCATCACCCCAGAGGTCTCAAAGATAACTTACCGGTCGGGCAATTTCTCAGAATTAGGAGAAATTGCTCCACTCGAGCTAACTACATCCAGGAATCCGAAGTCCTATGTGATCGTCTCATCTCCCGGGGGTACCCGGTCCGGATGGTCAAACGAGCCAGGGAACGGGCGTGGTATAATCCACGGGACATTTTGCTGAACCCAGAAATTACCAACCAAACAGAGACAGACCGTATCATCTGTGTCACCACTTTTTCAACACAGAGTAATGAAATTAAACAAATTATTAATAAGAACTGGTCTCTGGTGGCAGATGAGATTGAGCAAACTCATCTCCCTCTCCATTCCTTCAAGAGGGCCAAAAATATACGGGACATGGTGGTCCATTCTTATTTGGAACCAGTGAGTCAACCAACTCTCACGACCTTGTGGAATCTGTCCCCACTGGTAGGTCACCACAGATGTGGCGCATGCACTGCGTGTGACACCACAAACCAGACTAAGACCTTTGATCATGGTGGACGCACTTATAACTTAAAACACTACACGAATTGTAATTCGACCTGTGTTATCTACATTATCCAATGCCCATGCAATCACGTGTATGTGGGACAAACTCAACAGAAAATTAAATCTCGGATCTCATCCCACAGCAGTAGACTGCGCTGTAAAGTGGTGGGTGCTCCTTTAGTAGAGCATTGGCAAAAAGCAGGGCATGTAGTGTCTGATTTGAGATGGCTCGTTATTGAAAAGGTATCCCTGGGTAGAAGAGGGAGGAACGTGCTGACAGTATTGAATACACGAGAATCCAAATGGATGTCCCTTTTGGATTCGATCAAAAATGGCCTTAATGAACAGGACAGCAGTTTGGCGCAAATGGCAGCACTTGGTTAATAGGTTTGTTAAAGAGTGATATCCATATCCTTTAGACCGACTATGATGACCCCCATATCTCTCAGTAATGCTTGAAACACTGGATTTAATCAATGATTCTCGTTTACACTCTCATGCTGGAGAAGTGCACGAGACGGTGTTGCGGTTGCTGTGTTATGGTTTGATCCATGGTTATACTTTATATAGGGAATCCCAAGTGCTCTTTTTGCAATTTAGTAAAATTGGTCAGGAGCTTGGTATGCTATACGTAATGTAACTCGCTTTACAACCTTTTGCTAGAGAGTTGCGCGGGTATCTGTATTCACTGACTTATGCATTAACTGTTTGTTCCTAATTTACAATTTATTCTTCAGCCCATTTTTGACATCGAGTGCTAATATGTATTATGATGAGTTCTGCAACCCGTTTACAACCTCCTGTGAGAGTGTTGCACGAGTATAAGTCCATTTGGGAATTTTCAAGTGTGATTTTGTGACATACTGTGTCCCTCTTTATGATGTGCCCCAGGATGTGCCACCGGCGATATTTCCTGCACTAGGTAATAAAAAACAAACCATTGCTTCCAGCTGTAATAATTATATATTTTCTCTGAAATTCATGTTTTCAACTAAACACACACTTACATAAGGTTCCAATCACGATACAATGCACCTTTCTATTGTGACACTAGCAGGCACCGTCTTAGCCATTAAGTAACTCTTCTTTTTCCTTTATGGAATACATCACGTGATTCCGCCCTCAAACTCCGCGTAGCGTTTTTTTGCGGAGTTTTGTGCTGACCGGCTGAGGCTACATCGGCTCTCTCCCGGGTGTTTGTAAGTGCGACCGTGCCCTTTGAAGCATTTCATGGCTAATTGCATTTTAGACCGGCCATATATCTGACGGGCATTCCCGTGTTGTCTTCGTAGGATTGACACTCATCGAGGGTTGACGGAGCGGCTGCCCGTCTTTTCACTTTCCTGATCCTTGCGGCTGCGGTGTAACGGACGAATTGTCGTCGATTTGTAAGTACACCCCTTTCCCCCCAGACTCAGTGCGCAATATGGCCAGCAATCTCTGTAGAGGGTGCCTTTTGAAACCAACATGGGGTACTTTTCTTTCTGAATTGCAGCACCACAGAGCTTTGATGTGCTGCATTGATGGTCGGCTGCCTAAATAGTTTTTTTCCCGCCTTTAAACCCGGAGGTATGTAATGTATTTCTGACTCTTTTACACGAGGTTTGTACATCCATCAAGCCTTGGTAAGCCCACAATGGAGTCTCGGTTTCATATCTTACAGCGATCTTCAGTATTAAAGACCCGGTGCCTCAGACCTCATTGGTTACCGAGTAATGTAAGTAATTGTGTCCCTTGGCTTAAGACGATTAGTGGCTTAGGGCCCTTGCCGTTTTTTTTCATGTAAGGATTTGTTTCATGTAAGTTTTTTCATGTTCTTCTGGTAGGGGCTATAACTCAGTGCAGATTAACCATCATTGTACAGACCCATAAGTCTTTTTGACTTTTGTACTTACAGTCTGTGCACCTTGTTTTGCACCCTCCCCTTCCCAGACACCCTTCATACGGCAAATGACGACTGGGGGGCAACACTAAACTTACCATTCGGGTGAATGGGTGAAGTTTTTGTAAGTTTGCCCTTTGTTTGTTTTTAATCAAGTAGATAATGTGTAATGACAAATAACCTCTTAACTGGGTGTATGTTTTATTCTTTCTCCTCTGTAGTTGTGAAACAATATCGCAGAGATTGACTACGACTTTTTGCGTGGCTTACTCAATTTCCACGTTTAGAGCCCAGCTGGGCCTTGACTCCATGGTAATTAATTATAATGAATTTATTACTGTCAAACAGGACGGTTGTAATTTGGTTTCACCACGTAGAAGTCTGACTTCTTGTTTTAACTTTTCAGATAGGATTGCCCCACTCCTTTCCTCTCCTGTATATGTCCTGGTGAAGACCCCGCCAAAGGACTTAACTTAGCCTACAGATAGGGGTCGAAACGTCGACGGCTCTCTTTCGTGGACATCCGGCACATGCCCCTGACAGTTTTTATTCTAGTGTGTGACCGTTGAATGTCATTGGTTAGCAGTTTATCAATGGATGCCTTGATTTTTGGCTTGTGTATTTAATTTGTTATGATTTTGTTTTGAGCATTGTATTTATTACATGTTTGTTTTTGACTGTGCTTATTTTCTCTGACTTTACACTCCCTTGAGCACTACCCCTTCCCCTCTTTCCTTTCCTCTCCCCGTTTGGGGCTATTTTTTGAATGTGAAATAATTCTACAGTGGTAGATATCTGGTGTTGAAAATAAATGACAATACCTGAGAATTCCTTGTGATATTTTTGTTTGTTAGTTTAAAGTAGTGTTAGTGTATGTAGCATACAACACGCTTCCCTCGCGGGTACCCTCTCCTTATATGTACCATGATGATCCACAAGGACATATATATCCATTTCCCAAGGGGCCTGAATTGGCAGTGAAGAAAGATTTGTATGCCCTTGAACACATCCCCCATGTTGTTGGTGCCATTGATTGCACCCATGTTGGGCTTGTTCCACCACAGGCACGTGAGCACATCTACAGGAATCGTAAACATTTCCACTTCATAAATGTGCAAATGGTGTGCCAGGCGGATATGATCATCTCACACATTTCCAGGCTCAGTCCATGACTCATACATCCTACGTAGCAGCATTGTACCACAGCTGATAGCTAATCTGCTTCCTGAGCGTGCATGGATTGTGGATGAATATGCATAGTCAAACAGCGTGCAGTGTGTGGGACTTGCTGTCCTCTGCCACAGTAACATTGCAAGGTTTCCCTGTGTTATTCACACCTAGGTGACTCTGCACATCCCAACCGTCCTTGGTTGTTGAGCCCACTGCAGAATCCCAGGACACCAGCTGAAGTCTGCTACAATGATGCCCATGGGAGGACAGGTCGTGTGGTAGAGGATACTTTTGGTCTCCTGAAGTCACGATTTCGCTGCCTGGACAAGAGCAGAGGTGCACTGATGCACTCGCCCAGGAAGGTGTGTCAGATTTTAGTGGCATGCTGCCTGCTCCACAACCTTGCCATTCGCAAGGAGATCCCCCTGCTCCTGGATGCTGATGAGCAGCCAAGGCTCCCGCCTGCAAACCAACCTGTGTCCAGTGACGAGGATAGTGGAGAGAAGGAAGGTGTCGACCTGCGTCAACAGCTTATCACCCGCTACTGCACTTGAAGGTGTGTGACATTGTACAACAGACCCATTGTCTGATGATGTTGCTGTTGTTGTCAAGGTGTATGTGACCTTTGTGACTGCATCCAGTTGTTGACTCAGTCGTGGCTGACAATTTTGACGGGACAGGGTATTTTGGTTCATCTACCGGATGTGTATGTTGGCACTGTTGCTTATTGTGATGCATGCAGGATGGATTAGTTTAATGGTATATTTTGTGTGATGTCTGTGATGTCACACCCAGACATGTGAATGTTGTTCTGTTGTGTTATCCTAGGTCCCTTCAGTCTTTCCTTGCCTACATACATTCAGAGCTCCTGGTAGATTGTAATCATGGTGAAGACTGCACCTCCTGGAATAAGCACAGAGCAGAAACAACAACATGTATGCAAGAAGTATTTATTTACAACGGTGACATGTGATGGGGGACATTTACATTGAGGTGATTAGTGAAGCAGTGAGTTGACAGTTATGGTAAATGAGAGAATCAAGTAGTCACCACATTGATGTGGTGACCCAGTCCAACGGACAGATGCCATTGACAAGGCAGTGCGGGTAAGGACAGTCCAATAAAGTCATTGCAGTATTGAAGAGGGTTGCCATCATGGCTGGATCCGTGCCTGGCGTTTGGCAGGTGGTTTGCCACCAGATACTCCCAGGGATTTCTTAGCACGGCCTCTTTGTCATTTGGCAGGGGGGAGCCTGTGGGGTCTGAGGACTCACACCTCTCTATGGCCACAGGGGAGGATGGTGAACTGTCATTCTGTGGCCCACCAGATGGAGGTGGAGGTGTTGGTTGTGGTGCAGGCCTGTCGCTCAGTACTGCCACTAGCTGCCCAAGAGGTCCACAATTTGTCCCATGCGGGTGTCCATGGACCTCATCAGCAGGAGGCGCTCGCGTGAATCTTTCTCAGGCTGGCCCCTTCGCCCCTGGGCCTGTTCATAGGCCCCAAGGACTCTGGTGATTTTGTCCAGGGCTTCGGTCCCAGTGTCAGGTTGTCTTTGACGTAACCTTGCCCTACCACCTGCCCTGTTACCACGGACCTGTTGCCTCACCACTGTAGGCACCGGCATCCTCTCCCTGCCCTCCTGAGTTGGTGGTGTGGGGTAGTCATCCTCTGGGACAGGGAGGGTGTTGCAGACATCACTGGTGGTGGTGAAGGGCGCACAGGCCGTTGCAGCAGGCGTCTGCGGATCAGGTGGTATCGCTGCAGATGTGGTGGGTGGGACGATGGGGTCCTGGGATCTGTTGCACCCTAGCACACCAGATGGGCCAGCTTCGAGCTCATCATCCTCTGAATCCCGGGATTCAACATCCAAGAGTCCATGTTGAGGGGGGGACTGGCTCTGCAGGTTGCTGGTGTTGTCCTCTGCAGTCAGTTCTTGGTCACCTGTGGGACAGAGGGGAATGGTAGTGACAAAAACTCCTAGGCAATGTCAATAAAGCAAGCAATATACACAGTATCTATAACATTAAGAAAACCAAGGAAGACAGAAAAATATATTCAAAGTTGTTACCATTTTAATAATTTCTTCTCATATTATCTAAACAGATGATATTTATACAAAATATTAAAAAAATTAAACACAATATGTAACATCACATTTAATCAATATGTATAAATAAAGTTAACTTGACGCGCGTTTCTACGTATACAATGCCTTCTTCAGGAAAGCCTCACATTTATTGATCCTGTTTTAATGTGATTAGTTCCTAGTGATTAACCCATTAAGTGTTGCCGTCGGCCGTTGAACGTTCGGAGCACTACCTGGCTAATGCTGCGCACGTTCAACGGCCGACGCAGCCCCGCCCATTCTTTAAAACGGGCGCACTGCCGTGAAAAAACAGCCGTGGTTAACGGGTTAAAATCTGCAACTCCATACTTGATGGATGTTCTTGATTCTAATAAATGGCTGATAAAAATGCGGTGCACCGAAAGTGCAACGATGTCTTATTCATTTTAAAATCAACGATATCACGAAAAGGTCGGATGTCTGGTTATCAAACAAGCCTCGTGTAGGTATATTTGAAAAGCGACCTGGTCCCGCTAAATGTTAAAATCAGTAATATGATATTCTGGAAAGCCTCTTGCGATGGAAGAGATTCAACGAAGAAACTGGAACAAGCTCTAGATATGCAATAGTGTTCCAAATATGTAGCTCAATAGACATGCACAGTAAAGGACGTATCTGATAAAAGGAGGCTCCAGGTAGGACCAGGCTAAGGATGTCTTCCGGTGATGCCTTTGGAAAAGAGGAGAATGGTCATTGAGGTGCACCCTTCAGGCTTGGTGTTAGATGTAACTTATTCACAGGTCATACACCACATAGTATACTAGTTTGCACAATGTTTGTATGCCCAGTACTGTGCATCCAGACATGATGTTGCACTACATGCATGTGGAGTAGGGGTGCGGGCGGACCGGAATAACAGGCGGGGAGGCCGGATATATTGTGCAATGATCAGCGATTTTTATTGATCTCAGGACAAGGGTCTTTATCGTCGTGGAGTAGGATGAGAGTGTCCCGGATGGATGGGTAGGGCAGGGAAAACAGGAACGATGGTTTGGTGCGGCGAGGCCGTCTGGAGGGCTTCTTCTCCTGGACTGATGTCGTCTGTACTCCGGTAGACTCCTGGCACTCCTCGGAGGTATATAAGGGAGAGAGGAATACAGGGCGGTTAGTCCTTGTAAAAGGTCTTCTGAGAACCTCCACCTTCACCGGGGAGTGAGGAAATGGAAATAGGACAGTGAGGAGGGGTTGGTAGGGTAGGCTGGGAACAGTCACGCAAGAAGAAACAGGAAGTGGGTCAGCGTGTCTCGGGGTACCGGTGCTCTGGTCTTTAATACAGTGCAGGTGCTATACTACTACATACAGTGCTGGGTGCTCGTGAGGGGAATGTACACTTATTTACAGTTAACTACAGGGAGGAACACGGAGAAAGGGTAGTGTGTACTCACGTGCCCCGCCGCAACTCTTCTCCTAGTTGCGGCTGCTCTCCAGCCACCTCCAGAGGACGCCACCAGTCTTCGGTCCAGACGTCCTCCTCTTCGTCCTCGTCGTGGTTCTTCTCCTCCGCTCGCTCTCTGTCCGTGGTTCTCTGCTGGCTGCTGCCTCCTGCCACGAGTCCGCTGCTGAGAACCGTTTCTCCTCCTCGATGTCGGCTTTTCTGTGTTCCGGGCAGGGTTTCGTCCAAGCGCTTCCGGGGTCGGGGCAGCTGGTTTCCGGTTCCTCGAGGAATGCCTGACTTCCGGGGTCACGGGCGTTCACTTCCGGTTGTTCGCGTTCGGCTGAGGCTGCCGGGTCCTGTAGGGGAAGAGAGAGAGGAGGGGTCCTGGAGGTTAGGGACACTGCATGCCCGGTCCCGGTGGCCAGGGGCCCTACATTCGGATGCCGCCCCGGGGAGGTAAGGGCCGCCTCTTCTCCACATCCCCTTTCCCTAGCAGACTTTCTTGTAGGGGTTGAAGGAGGGGGGGTAGCGGGAGAGGTAGTCCGCGTTACCCTGTTCCAACCCCTTCCGGTGTAATGTCTTGAAGCGATAGGGCTGCAATGAGAGAAACCACCGGAGTACTCTGTCGTTGTGGCCCCTGTTGCGGGCCATCCATTCTAGTGGGGCATGGTCTGTGTACAAAAGAAACTCACGCCCCTCCAGGTAATACCGAAGGCTTTCCACCGCCCACTTGATCGCTAGTGCCTCTTTTTCAACCACGATTCAGAAAAGGGGGTGGTGATGAACAGAGTGTCTGAATTAAGCAGACCACTCTTACCCAGTCCAAAGTTCAGGGCTTGATCCATCACCGGTATTTAGCTCACTGCCCCATCCCAGCTCAGAACCTGGCTATATGCAAATTAGTCTGTCCCTGGCCCAGTGCATCATGGGAACAGGGCAGACCAAACTACCAAGCCAATTCTTCACCAGAAAGGATACAAGCTACCGGGGACCGGTTTCTGGCATTTCAGCCTCGTCGGCCCGGCTTGCTTGAACCCTGATCGGAGGCGTCAGTCTGCAGGATGAAGCGTTGAGTATAATCGGGACTGATGAGCACTGGTTCGGAAATCAGAGAATGCTTGAGCAGGTTAAAGGCGTGTAAAAGTCGAGGAGTGGGATGGTGTGATTGCTGTTCTGTTTTGGCGGCCTTTTTTAACAGGTCGGTTAAGGGGGCCGCGGTTTAGGAAAAACTGGGAATTAATCTCCTGTAATACCCCAGCAAACCAAGAAAGGCACGGAGTTCCTTCCGGGTTTGGGGAAAGGGTATAGCCTGGATGGCCTTGATTTTGTTGTTCTGGGGACGGATGACCCCTTCTCCCAAGAGGTATCCCAGGTAATTCACGCTCTGGGCCACGAGCGTGGTCTTTGCAGGGTTGATGGTAAAGCCATGATTTCCCAGGGAGGTTATGACGGCCCGTAAGTGTTGGAGATGTTGTTCCCAGCTGTCACTATATATGACGATATCGTCGAGGTATGCCCCGGCGTATTGGGAATGGGGGCGCAATACCAGGTTCATAGCTCTCTGGAACGTAGCCGGAGCTCCGTGAAGCCCGAAGGGCATTACCCTGAACTGGAACAAGCCTTCAGGAGTGGAGAATGCGGTCTTGGGTTTGTCTTCTTCTTTTAGTGGGATCTGCCAATAACCCTTGCACAGATCAAGGGTACTTATATATTTGGCCTTTCCTATGCGCTCCACCATCTCGTCTACGCGGGGTAAAGGGTAGGCTCTCTGAAATCGATACAGAATCTTGTAGAGCCATCGGGTTTAGGGACTAGAACAATGGGCGAGTTCCAGCAACTGCTGGAGGGTTCTATGATGCCCATTCTAAACATCTGGTTTGTCTCTTCCTTAATGAAGGCTCTACGTGCTTCAGGGATTCTGTAGGGTCTTTGTCTTATTGTTTTTCCCGCTTCCGTGTGGATTGCGTGTTCCACTACGGTGGTATGTCCCAGTAGGGACGAAAACACCTTTTGTACGGACGACAAAGACCGTCTGAGGTCCTGTTTGTTGCTTTCAGGTAGGTCTGGGTCTAGGCACCCCTCAAAGGGAAGGACCGGGATACTGGACAGGACAGGATGGGGCCCCTCCCACTTCTTCAGGAGGTTCACGTGGTAGATTTGTGTGATCCCTCTGGTGGAGTCGGTTTCGACCTCATAAGTGACAGGAGTTACTTGTCGTAGAACGGGGAACGGCCCTGCCAGTGCCCTAGCAGCTTATGGTCAGAAGACGGCAGGAGTAACAACACAAGGTCCCCAGGGAGAAAGGAACAGGCCTTGGTTCCTTTATCATATTGCTGTTTCTGCGTGATTTGAGCGGCCACCAGATTCTGCCTTACGATCTCTCTGACCTGTTCCAAGTGGGTTTTGAGATTGTCCACATATTCGGGCAAAGGTCGAGTCCGGTCGGGTTCGGCTTCCCATGCCTCCCGAGCCATGTTTAACAGGGTCCGGGGAGCCCATCCATAAAACAACTCGTATGGTGAGTATCCGGTGCTGCTTTGGGCCTTACATCGAATGGCGAAAAGAGCAAGGGGAAGCATGTCTTCCCACTTTCTGCTCTCCAGTCCTAACAGCTTTTTAAGGGTGGTCTTTAATGTGGCGTTATATCGTTCCACCAACCCTTCTGTTTGGGGGTGGTAAGCTGAGGTTCTTATTTGTTTGATCCCGAGATGGGAACATACTTGGCGCATAAGGGAGGAGACAAAAGGTGTCCCTTGATCCGTCAAGATCTCGCGGGGAAAACCTACTCTAGAGAAGATGAAGATGAGGGCTTTGGCCATATTTTGAGTGGTGGGTTGGCGCAAGGGAACGGCTTCCGGAAAACGGGTGGCATAGTCGACCAACACAAGGGCATATCTACACCCACTCCTAGAGGGCAACATAGGTCCTATAATGTCCATCCCTACTCTGGTAAAAGGGACATCGATTAGAGGGAGAGGTTGGAGGGGAACTCTCGGGGGACGATATCGACTATTCCTCTGGCAGACCGGGCATTCCCGGCAATAGCGTTTTATTTGCCCGTGCACTCCAGGCCAATAAAACTTTTCCAGGATCGTTTGTCCCGTCTTTTCATCACTGAAATGCCCCCCTAGTAAGTGGCTGTGGGCCAGAAACAATACTTTGTCACGGAACAGTCCAGGGATGACCAAGTGGGGGGATTGCTGCGGTCCTCCCTTCCTATACAGGAGGCCGTTCTTTCGGAAGAAGTAGGGACCTACTTGTAGTGGGTCTTCGTTATCTAGGGCCCGGCCCCAAGCTTCTTGCAACACAGGATCTTCTTGGTGGGCCGCGCGGAAATCCCTATCGGTTTCCCACGGATGGTTGTCCTCCTGGGCGGGGCAAGCAATAGTAAAGTCCCTTTTTTCCTTCTTCTTCTGGTTTTTCGTTTTAATCGGTTTAGCCGGAGAGTGCACAGAAGGAGAGGCGTGAGGAAAAGGGGCTTCCGCCCACCACTTCTTCAGGGAGTCCGTAGTGTCCTGTAGGAGGTGGGGAAGACCACTATAGTCACTACCCAGAATGGCTTGTTCTGGGAGATTGGGCACCAGACCAACACTCAGCAGGCTTCCTTTATCTGTGCTGTGTTGCACGTGTACTCGGGTTGTTGGATAGCATTTGGTATCGCCGTGGACACATTTGATGGCCATGGTACCCGTCACAGGTCCGACAGGACGTGGCAGTTCCTGTGGTCGAATAACGCTGTGTCGACACCCCGTGTCGGCAAGGGCCATCATTCGGTGTCCCTCTATGCGTACCGGACAGTGAAATGGCGGAGGGGTGGTTTCAGCAGTGAGACAGACATAGTTCCTGGTCAGTCCTATGTCCATGGGTTCTTCCCGTTGTGGACACATACGTGCTATGTGTCCGTACCCACCGCAGTGATAACATTGAGGACCGGGGAGAGGAGGTCTAGGCACGACAGGGTATGGTAACAAGGGTACTGGATCTGGTTTCCTAGCCACGGGAGGTGGTCTGTGAACTCGGGGATGGCTACCATGTGGCATGCGAGAGGGTGGATGTTCTTCTTTGATTCGCTGAGTTTCCTGGGCTCTGCTGTATGCACTGGCAATTTCCACTGCACTATCGAGCGTCAGGCGAGCATGTTGGCAGACCCCTTTCTGGGTGGCTGGGTGTAGGGACGCTAGGAACTGCTCCAGGTATACTTTCGATAGGATGTCTTCCTTGGTGGCCGTGGCTGGCTTCAACCACCGGTTGGCTAGGTCCTGTATACGGAACGACAAAGCCCGAGGAGTCTCCTGAGGCCCTTCCCGTGCCTGTCGCAGACGAACCCTGTAGGTGTCGTCGTCAATCCCCAGGCGTTCCAAGATGCAGGCTTTGATGTCATTATAAGGGGTTTGTCCCTGGATATTGGCTTGCTGGTAGGCTGCCTGTAGCTCCCCCGTCAGAATATGACCAAGGTAGTGGCCCCATCGGTCGGCAGGCCAGGCAGCAGCCTGGGCTAGGCGCTCGAAATTTGTGAAGAAGAAATCGGGATCTTCACCTGACACATATTTTTGCAAGACCACAGAGGGTAGGGAGGTGACCGGTCTTTGTTGCCCCATGACGTTAGTAAGCTTCTCAAGGGCCTGGTCCTGTGCGGTGCCCTGACCCTTTAAAACGTCGTGCAACTGTCCGCGGTCGTCTTCAGCCGTCTTGAGGAACCGCTCCATCATTTTTC
The DNA here is from genome assembly GCF_964261635.1 of Lissotriton helveticus. NCBI lineage: Eukaryota > Metazoa > Chordata > Amphibia > Caudata > Salamandridae > Lissotriton > Lissotriton helveticus. Next base: position 615,020,228 of record NC_136068.1, read on the forward strand.
CTAGCTGTTCCTGGCTTTCCGCCATCTTCTTGACTGCGGCCTCCATGCTTCCAGGAAATCCCACTTCTGACACCAATTGTGGAGTAGGGGTGCGGGCGGACCGGAATAACAGGCGGGGAGGCCGGATATATTGTTCAATGATCAGCGATTTTTATTGATCTCAGGACAAGGGTCTTTATCGTCGTGGAGTAGGATGAGAGTGTCCCGGATGGATGGGTAGGGCAGGGAAAACAGGAACGATGGTTTGGTGCGGCGAGGCCGTCTGGAGGGCTTCTTCTCCTGGACTGATGTCGTCTGTACTCCGGTAGACTCCTGGCACTCCTCGGAGGTATATAAGGGAGAGAGGAATACAGGGCGGTTAGTCCTTGTAAAAGGTCTTCGGAGTACCTCCACCTTCACCGGGGAGTGAGGAAATGGAAATACGACAGTGAGGGGGGGTTGGTAGGGTAGGCTGGGAACAGTCACGCAAGAAGGAACAGGAAGTGGGTCAGCGTGTCTCGGGGTACCGGTGCTCTGGTCTTTAATACAGTACAGGTGCTATACTACTACATACAGTGCTGGGTGCTCGTGAGGGGAATATACACTTATTTACAGTTAACTACAGGGAGGAACACGGAGAAAGGGTAGTGTGTACTCACGTGCCCCGCCGCAACTCTTCTTCGAGTTGCGGCCGCTCTCCAGCCACCTCCAGAGGACGCCACCAGTCTTCGGTCCAGACGTCCTCCTCTTTGTCCTCGTTGTGGTTCTTCTCCTCCGCTCGGCTCTCTGTCCGTGGTTCTCTGCTAGCTGCTGCCTCCTGCCACGAGTCCGCTGCTGGGAACCGTTTCTCCTCCTCGATGTCGGCTTTTCTGTGTTCCGGGCAGGGTTTCGTCCAAGCGCTTCCGGGGTCGGGGCTGCTGGTTTCCGGTTCCTTGAGGAATGCCTGACTTCCGTGGTCACGGGCGTTCACTTCCGGTTGTTCGCGTTCGGCTGAGGCTGCCGGGTCCTGTAGGGGAAGAGAGAGAGGAGGGATCCTGGAGGTTAGGGACACTGCATGCCCGGTCCCGGTGGCCAGGGGCCCTACATTCGGATGCCGCCCCGGGGAGGTAAGGGCCACCTTTTCTCCACAATGCATTACTTGTCCATGGTGTGACATGTCAAGACATACCATGCACCACATGCATATTTTGTGGTTACAGGGACATGTTATCATCTAACGACTAGCACCACGACAAATTAATGTGAAGCATCTTTGTTGATTACTCTGCCTGGCAGACGTTACATCTGAGCATGGACTGCCCATTGTTGACTCATGCATACTTTTGTCATGTCATATGCAAATCTCCATTTGTACTACAGTCCATGCTTACTTTGTTTTCGTATTGTCCTTGCTGATCTGCCCCATGGGACTTACACATGGCATTCAGTGCTGTGCATGATTGAGCAAAAACTTTCTTTAACATGGGAATTAGTGAGTCACACACTAGTTGCTATGATAGTTACATTCGCTTAGCTGTCTGCAAACTGTAAGTGGAATTTGGACCTGTGTGAAGTTTTGTGGCATATGAGTGCTGGTGTTGTGATATGGCACCATGCTTTTTGAGAGGAATGGCTGGGTGCATGCACTGGCTACTTACCTGTTCTGCTTTTACATTTGGGTGGGATTTGTAACACATCTCTCTGTGTGTGTGGTAGTGGGCTCCATCCTGATCAGGGGGGACAACAGAGCATAAGATGGCTACCTATCTGTTAGTTGGATTGTAGTGATACAATGGCTGCCACATGCATCTGGGTAGGAGAGAGTGCTCCATCTTTATGGGCTGGGGAACAAGGGGGCATGGTGGGAGTGGTAGTGAGGGCCTCCCAGCCACAAACAGAACAACCTTTGAAAATGGCTACCTACCTGTTAGTTTGTCTGTAGTGATACAATGGCTGCCACATGCATCTGGGTGGGATGGAATGCTCCATCTTGATGGGCTGGGGAACAGGAACAAGGGGGCATGGTGGGAGTAGTAGTGCAGGGCTCCCAGCCCCAAACAGCCCACTCTGGGAAGATGGCTATCTACCTGTTAGGTGATAGTGAACCATACAATGGCTAACACATGTTTCTGTGGGTGGGCAGTGCTCCATCGGCTCTGGGGTGGGAAAGGGGGTCTGGTGGGAGTTGTAGTGCTGGGCTCCCACCCACATCCCTACCTGTTGAGACGGCTACCTGCCTGTATTTGTTTCTAGTGATACAATGGCTGACACATGCTTCTGTGGGTAGGGAGTGCTACATCCTGCTCAGGGGTGGGACAGGGGGCATGGTGGTAGTTGTAGTGCAAGTTGCCTGGACATATACAACCCTGTAAATGTTGGCTACCTTTGTGGTGATTCAGATGTAGTGAATGTTACATCTGTGGGACATGTGTTGGGTTTTGTGGTGCATTTGGATATACTTGGGCCTCCGAGATGTGGCGTTGTAGTTGTGCTGGACGACAGTACATAGCTGTGTAATGGTCTATATTTGTTTGTACTTACCAGCCTGCACTCCCCTGGCTATTCCTGTGAGACTCTCTGGATGCAGTATGGCAAGCACCTTCTTCTCCCATGCAGTGAATGTTTTGAGTGCAATGGGAGGGCCACCGCCAGTCCTCTGAGCCAGCTCTCGGTTCTTGACCCTCTTCTCTTTAACAACCCTCTTCAAGTCATGCCACTGCTTCATGATTTCCTTTTTTGATCGGGGGGTGGTCGCTACTGCATTGACCTTATCGACTATCCTTGCCCACATTTGTGCTCTTGTGGCTAATGGTTTCTGTTGGACCAGTATACCGAACACTTGTGGTTCTACTCTGATTATCTCATCTACTATGACTGTCAACTCACTATCTGAGAATTTGGGCATTTTCTGTATTTCAAAAACAACAGAGCCAGTAGGTCGGAGAATGCTGAGACAGAAGAAACGACACTGATAGGAGGGCACAGATGGATTAACTATGGTGCCTAGAAAGAAAAAAAAAAAAAAAAAAAAAGGGGGAGAAAGGGACCTGTCAACAAAAGCTGATTAAGTCCTATCAGCCCACCTACTGGCGGAGCCTCATCATGTAGGACTTCCCAACCTCGGACAGTGTGCAATCGCACTGTGTATATTAGCAATGCAACACTGGACCAGGGTACGGTTATCGCAGTTGTTCGTACAAAAGGTAAGGCTGATATGTGCAGTGCAAAAAAATTAAATAAAGTGAAGTGTACTAAAATGACTATCAAGGCAAACAAAGACCTTTAATAGTGTTCGCCTGGACGTCAGATTAAAAGATAGTGAGGGGACAGTGTGAAAGAATCACTGTCGTACTTGCTTGGAAAAAATCAAACACGATCTGTATAGGACCAACATGTTTCTGCCTTTGTGTAAAAAATCACTGGCATTCGTCAGGGCCAAGCTCATATATGCTACTGCATTATCACTATCATATGTGATGAAATAATAACAAAACAATTTTATCAACAGATAGAATAAGTGTGGTCAATTAAGACCATCCTACCGCATCTTCTTTATATTGCAAAATTTAATGCAACAGATCTTCCCCATCAATGTGTGGGAAGCAAGCCTCACCTCACCCGGCAACTGCTCGGACGTGTAAGGCCCCGCTCTGTCCGTCGGTACCTTGCGGCAGAATCACGAGCCGAAAGGGAGGCATGACTGTCAACTCACTATCTGAGAATTTGGGCATTTTCTGTATTGCCATGGTATGTGATGTGCAAAGGGGTTATAGGTGCAGGGGTGTAAGTGGTGGTGGGGGTGGTGATGTGTATGGTGTGTGATGTGCAGGGGGTTAGTGGTGCAGTTGTGGAAGTGGTGGTGCTGCTGTGTGTGGTGTAAGTGGTGATGGAGTGTTGATTTGCCTCTCCTTTCAGCTGTGGTGTATGTCCCTTCACTTCTGGAGTATTGCAAAGGATTCTGGTCAGGGAAGGGGCTGGTTGTGTACTCAGCTATGTGGGTGTGTCCAAATGGGGTATTGCTGTCAGGTGTGTATTGTGGGTTATCATGGGATTTGTATTTTTGTAGTTGCCCTGTGGTTGTGTCATTGGGATGTGTTGGTTGTTTTTTGGGGCATGGCTATTTGCTGTGTGCACTTTGTTGCTTTTTTGTGAGTTTTTCTGTCAACCGCCATTTTGTCACAGAGCATCTGCAGCGGTGGCTATGCTACAGCTCTTCCGCTGGCTCTCCCATTCATCACTGTTTGCGACTGCGGCGGTCGGGAAATGCGAAACGCACCCCGGTCACATCGGGAATATTCTAATTTTCCGTGCGGTGTCTCAGCTTTAATGGCGGCGGTGTAGTGATTTTCTGCTGCAAATACGACCACAGAGGACGTACTTTGGCCTTCTCTGCCCACTAAGAGCGAGTTTTCATTGCCTCGTTCCACCGCAGTCAGATTTTTTTAGCAGTTGAACATAATTGTACCTCCGGTTTTCCCATGGTACCGGCGTGTGGTTGATTTCCGCTACCATGGCGGTCGGGGAGGTTTTCCGACCGCCATCCTAATGGGCCCCTTAGTGTCTAGAGCTTCACCCTCCAGATTCAGGGCAGCCAGCAATACACTTTCTTTGTCTGACTTCACCCTCATCTTGTACGCATGGGCAGACCAGGTACTTCCATAATAATAAAACCAGCAGGCTTCTACTACTCTGATGCACTTATACGCCTAATTCATGTACACCACTGTGACCACCCACAACATACACTTGGGATGTTGACTTTATGTACATTTTGTATTCATGATTGCTCTTCAGTGCCATAGAAACAACCTACTGTGTGATTAAGTAACTAAACTAGTTATTAATCTAACTGCACATTGACAAGATATTTCTAGCCAGCGTCAGTGAGTGAGTGAAACAACCTTTAATACAGAATAGGGAGGGAAGATCATTTACTGAAGCTTTTTCTTTTTCCTATGCCACTTCGATTTATGTAGTACAGACCCTGTTCCAAGATCGGGATCCAGTATATATTGAAAAGGGATGTGCTAGGCTTGACATCCAAGAGGATTGGATTTTTTAATATTTACATGATCTTTACACTTGAACCTGCATGGTACATGGAGAACAATATGTAATGTTATTTCATTCTATAGCGTATTTCTTCAGATTGCTTGCTGGCTATTTCAGAAAGCCTTCTCCCACTGTTCTTCTAAAAGCCAGCATGCAAAATTGACCTTGAGTTCCTTCCAAGTGATTCCTGTTCTTTCTTTAGCGTGATCCTCTCTTTACCTTCTATTCTCTGCATGTCTTCTATTTCCGAGAATAGCCTCCTCTCCTTCACATGCTTGTCTGTCTTAATCCCTCTTGTTGTAATTCTGCAAATGGCCCACACCTCATTTCATAGATCACAGCCTCTCCTTTTTTGTAAAACTACATCTGAAACTGAACAATACCTACCTTTCACCATCCTACTTGTTTTACCAAATATTTTCCTGAAACCACACATCCTTCACTATTGATAGCATCTAACTGGCATTAATTGTAATACAACACAGATTAAACTAGACTACCTGCATGAAATGCAATTTTTTTTAGAACATGTGACACCTCCTAATTTCCAACAACACCACTGGATAAACCACTAACCTTGGGCTCTGCAGTAGTGTGCTTCTTGCTGTAAATTACTTCAATGCCTCATCATGGGCATACACTCTATACAAATGCAATTACAATACAATATATTATATGCCAAGGCAAATTGAAAATATATTTGAGAAGCAAAAATAATCCAATGCAATGACAAACCTGTAAGAGCCAAACACTGATGATTGAGTAAGACAGTAGTGATCTGTTAACACTAGGGTAGGGCACAGAGGTCTGGTGAGATGAAGAATAACACCTCCACTAAAGAGAGAACAAACACAGCCTATCTTTCACCAAACCAATGACATAAAACTCTGGATAACAAGTAACTGTACAGAGAAATACCACAGAGAAAGTTTACTTTTTGTATCTTAAAGAAATACCTTACAAGAAAGATAGTGTTAACACAGAAAGGCAGTCTCTTGTCAGTTTGCTCTACAAGTGTTCCTCTGCCTTCAATCTTAGATCAGATTACTTAGTAGAGTCTGAGGCCTGACTGGGCTATTTAGGGCTAAAAGGTTTGGTCCACTGAGGCAAGCAGAAATAGGCTACGTCAGTAGGAGCACAAATTGTTTGCTAGGTGATGGCTGTTTGTGTACACTATGAATTACATGGGATCCTGTAAAAACGTGCTTGGATTGTTTTGAAGAGTCCTTTTTAGGGCATTGTATACTTTTTTAGGCCTAGCATTCATCAAGACTTTTTTCTTTCAACAAGTCCTTCTCCTCCATTAGTATTCAGCATGGGGAACTTCTGCCATTTGCCAACTTCACTTTGAATGACAGCCTTCCACTTTTTCACAAAGAGCACATCCACACAAAGTAGTTCCCTTCCCTATCAGTGGCTGCTGTGGCAAAGGATGATTTGCAAGGTCTAAACAATGTTTTTGTTTTTAGCTAATATCCATTCTCTATATTGTTAAGAGCCCTGCCGATTCACCAAAATGACAAAACAAAGCAAACTATGACAAAGTCAAAAGTCTGTCAGTCAATACTAGAACTAATGGCTTTGCCAATGGTGGCGTAGAAGTGCGGTGAGAGGCTGACCCTCCAGGACAATGCAACCTCTATGCAGGGAAACGCAGATTTTTTCGGGATGATCAGAATGACAAGTGCAACTTTTAAAGACGAACTTAAGCATCAACCCACTGGGGTTTTATTGTTGGAACATTATTGAGCACATTACAAGATGGACTCACTTGAGAAGTACAGTTGCAGCACTACAAGGACCATAGGGCCACGTTGATGGCCCAGCCCACTGGGGCATGTACTGGTGTGCTTAAATCAGTGTGCAAAGCTGTCCTGTGAGGTGCAGGAAATTTCATTGAGATAGGGGATTGGCACCCGAAACGTGTCTGGCTGACAAGACAAGACAATATACAGTTTGTTTGCTTTTACCTGTATGCAGCTGTTCATCAATAAATTACCGGACAATCACTGACCTGTGGGCTCTTCTATTGGGGCTAACCTTTCGAAAGAAAGAAGCACTAAAAAACGCGTTTAGCTGCCTGGCCTTCGTGTCAGTGACGGCCCGCAACCTCAAACTTTTTAACAATAGTTACATTCATTGGCTCACACCAGTTAATGGAAATATTAGAAGGACCAAATACAACTTATGTGTGTGTCATTTACATGTCGGCCACCTTAAACTGTGCTATCCTTGAGGCAGTCTGTGTTATTTCTCAATATAACAATGCAAAATTTGCGTAGAGACCTATATAGCTGGAATATCATCACACCAAATTATAATGACGTTGATGAAGAACAATAAATACGTTTTCTTGTAAATACCTAAATTTTTCGATACGTCCATAAAAACAAGAGAAAAGAATACAATAATTCATGGTAGTAAAGTGTGGTATAATTCCATTAAAAATCATCTTCTAATCATGCCCTATTGGGCCTATCATTATGCATTACAGTGCTCTATCATATGTCCTGTTAATATATATTCTTTTCAATCTATATATTCATTAACTGGTGTGAGCCAATGAATGCAAATATTGTTAAAAAGCCCAAGGTTGCGGGCCGTCACTGACACAGACGAAGGCCAGGCAGCTGAAACGCGTTTGTCAGTGCTTCTTTATTTTGAGTGGCATGGAACAATACATTTCTGAAGCATTTACAAAGCCTGAGTACGCACCGTTGTTCTTGGACTGCTGGTGCGATTTGCTGCATGGGACCGCCCCTGTGAGTTGCGACACCAGCCGTGCAGAGAGTGGCAATATTTTGGGCGGTAATCGTTCATGGCGTAATTGAGCATTTGTCTGCTCCGCTGTCATGTGGTATTTCGCCGAGGGTGGACGTAGGGATCTCCAACTGCAGGACCAGACCCCCGGCTGTGGCAGTACTGACGGAGGACAACAAACATCAAGACGTGGACGGTGTACTGACGTAAGACACGGTCTAGTGTCTGAGTTCCTGCTGTAACAATACACCTAACACCCACCCACCACCAGGCGTCATAGAGCACATGACCCTGGTCAATAAAAGGGCAGAGCGCACGTGCTCCAGGGCCCATTACCTATCCCCTATCACTGCGTCTCATTTACCTAGCCACAGAATGAGGGCCTAGCGCCCTCACCAACCTTACAATGGCGACGAGGCGGAGCTGTGCCCAGCGTGCCACAGCCACATGAAAAACTGCGTGGGGGAAGAGGAGAGAGCTGCAGGGCGACGCCGCGCCCCCCTCTCCCCTGCAGAATCGGCGCCGGCCTGCCGTGAGGCCCGCGGGGCATGTGCCTTGCCCCGGGCCTGGACGTCCAAGACTAGCCGACCGGAGCCCACCCGAGTCAGCCGTAGCAGCAGAGACCCTCACCGAGAGGAGTGCTGGCCGGGAGGAGCCAACTCACCAGGGCCGCAGCTAATGGAAGGGCCTGTGGGCCTGAGGTGAGCCTGGGGGGCCCGCAAGCCAGAAGCGACCCCCCCTATGCATGTATGCAAAGCGGAGCCCACCCGCATAATTATGGCGGCCCACTATGAACATTAGGAAAAGCAGGGCCAGCGGAGCCAACCCGCGGCCTGCCTGAAGTGTCCCCTGTCCCCCGCCCCGCACAGCGTGTACGCAGAGGAGCTGCCACGGGCGGTGAGAGCAAAGGAAAGTGCTGCGCGGCTCCCCTCCTGACTGTGACCAATAAGCGGAGCCCACCCGCAATCAACTGCGGCCCACAATTAACATGAAGTGAAGCAGGACCAGCGGAGCCCACCCGCGGCCTGCCTGAGGCGTCCTCTGTCCCCGCCGCGTGTGTGAGTGGAGGCGGCGGGGTGAATAATCCCCGCGCCCGCAGCGTGTGACGAGCTGCCGGGCACCGAGGGTCGAAGCTGAGTCCAACCGGCATATGGCCGGAGCGGCGCTGACAAACCACCCTCACAACCCCCGCACGACCCGTGGACTGGAAGAGCCTGCTGCGAGGGGCGGAGGGGAGAGAAAACGACTGAATGCGGCCAGCGCCGCTGAGGCAGAGTAAACCGTGGCACCAGTGAAGCACCCCAGACGTTTGGTGCACAAGCGTGGGATTCGGACAGCCGTGAGCACCAGTGCCCCACCCCTACAGGAAGAAGGTGCGCGTGACCGGTGGGATCAAGGAGAGTAGTCTGCACCCTACCTCTCGGTGCAGCCATGTAACCGGGCCCAGGCCGGCATCCAGGCGAAGCAGAGTGGGTCGGGAGACCAGTGGCAAACCAGCAAGATACCAGCGCAGGGCCAGCACGAGAACACGAGGCTCGCATCATTTGAGCAGCTGCCGTGCTCGGCAAAAGACAAAGTCACAGCGCCACCTGGTGGTAATTTACCAGTACTGCACCCGCAATGTACAATAAAGTGCAGCAACACTGGGGACACAACCACAAATGCCCAGGACGCATAGGTGATGCCCCAAACCAGAGAAGCAACAGGTTTGACTGCGAGATAACAGTCAAGGATACCCAGGCAAGGATATGGTAACAGGAGGGTCCCCAGTAAGACTGCCTGCGAGATGCACTACTCCTAAAGCCACAGAAAGCAAAGGTGAGAGCAAACTGATCACCCCAGGAAGCAAAGAGACACCGCACAGCGACGTAGGACACACAGCTGCGCAGAACTGGCGCACAGGCGCCACACCATGGGAGAGACGCCACCAACAAGTGAGTGTGCAAGGACTCTACACAGCTACCAGGACAGCACAGCACTGTGATACGCAGGACGACGCAAGGAGTGAAGGAACTCCACACACCAGGAAAAGGACGACCGAGCAGAAGCGCAGTCCGCCAGAAGCACTGACGCCACACCAACGGAAAGCACGGTGACGCCTAGTGGCCACAGGCTGTCACCGCTGCCGGAAGAAGAGAAAGGAGCACCACCACGAGACTCCCCACCAGGCAAGTGCGACACAGTGAAGAAGCGCGACGACCGCCAACACTGCTCCAAGATCCCAGAAGAAAGCAAGCACACCCCGTGACGTAACGGGAGCGACCTGAACACGAAGAAGCTCAGAGCGGTGACGTAACCCTCCGCACCTAATGAATCACAAGAAGAGCGCGGAGAAAAGCGCGCCAACGCTACAGCACCGGAACGGAGCAAACAGCGACCAAACAGAAGATAGCGAAGCGTGAGGACTCACGCAGAAGACCACCCCGATGGTCGCCCCACAAAGCCGACCCCACAGACGGTCGCACGAAAAACCTGGACGGTCACACGACGTGACGCAGCCAAGAAGGCGGCCAGCCAGATGGCCGCACCAAGAAGCAGACCCACCAGGGGGTCCCAAAAGGAGGTGACCGAAGCAAGAGTCAACAAACCGCATCACAGCAAGCATCCCGCAAGAGGACCGAAGATAGCCTGCCAGCATCGGCAGAGTGGACCGGCCAGAGGTCCAAGAAGTTCGAACACCAAGACACAGTCCATGATCAGCGACTAACGAACTTCAACAACCACAATTCAACATGTAACGTCTAAGGAGAGAGAGAAGATCGCAACGCCCGGTCCAGTCACAGATGAGTAGAGACAGTGTCCGTGAACCAGGACAAGACCGGATGGAAGCAGGCGGAGTGCACGCTGCCTGGAGAAGTCTGACCAGGAAGAGGAAGACATCAAGGTGACCAGACCGCGTTGCGAAATGGAAGGAGGAAGAAGATGTCTAAGTGGCACGTCTGCCACCACCAAAGAAGAAGAAAGGTGAAGAGGTCTGGTTGGCACGTCTGCCACCACCGAAGAGAAGGAAAGGAGAAGAGGTCTGAGAAGCACGACGACAGGAAGACAATGAGAATGGAGTAGAGCAAAGAGGAGTGTGGACCAAGACACGACAACACACAAAAGGGGAAACACCGAGGAGAACGTGAGAGGTGCACAACAGTCCACACGCACGACCGGGACAAGTAACATCACTGAAAGCAAGCATCCACGTGCGAACCCGACAGTCATCCAGGAATGACGGAAGCGAGCAGGCCGGTCTGTTGGCAACACCCACCTCTGGGATGGAACGGACACAAGGGCCGCGGAAATCCAGGGGCAGAGGCCTCAGGGACACCGGTGGCAGCGGGTCCCCAACGAGAGACGGACTGTTGAAGCTCGCGCTGAAGATCCTGGAAGACCGAAGGTCGCACAAGACGGAACCAGTCCCAACAACACCCTTTCAGGTGGAACTCGAACACGGAGAAGAGGACCCGTAGCGACGTTCTTCAACATGTTGAAGAGGCAAGGCGGCATGTCCACCGGTCCAGTGGAAGCCTGGCAGAAAGGCCTCCGAGTCGTCCAGTGAGAGGGGACACCCACGAGAGAGGGGTATCCGTGAGAGGGATAACCTGCAACTGAAGATCCCGTCAAGGACAGACACCAGTTTGAACCAAGTACTATGTACAGGACGGTCCAGCGGAAAGCAACAGTCTTGGGACCGGCTATAGGTACTTCTACACGTTCACAGGATTTGAAGCAAAGCGAAATAGACTGTACAGCCCACTTACAAGCTGCAAGTCTGCCAAGGCAAGAAAAGACGCCATTGCCAGCAATTGAAGTGACCAGCAGTAAAGAAGACTATGTGGGAGTCGTCGTGATTGAATTATGGGTTTTGTGTGAACACTATTCTTTCCCACAGCTTGGACTTTAGTTAGTGTAATTTTATTAACTAAGGTTGGGAGGGATGTACTGACGTAAGACACGGTCTAGTGTCTGAGTTCCTGCTGTAACAATACACCTAACACCCACCCACCACCAGGCGTCATAGAGCACATGACCCTGGTCAATAAAAGGGCAGAGCGCACGTGCTCCAGGGCCCATTACCTATCCCCTATCACTGCGCCTCATTTACCTAGCCACAGAATGAGGGCCTAGCGCCCTCACCAACCTTACAGACGGAACAGAGACGGCCAGCCAGCTGAATGTGTTGTCAACGGGAAGACCGCCCCGCTGAGTGAAGTCTCCTGAATGTTTCCGCAAATACTGAATATTTGAAAATCAACAGTAAGGGCGTTAAGGCTTTAGAATTTTCGAACTCATTAACTTTGATTCCATGACCTAAATGCCCCTCGAATAATGATGTTCAGCGATGCTGAATGCCTTGACGCAGCGGATGCAGTGTTTAAAGGTATACCTCCGGAAAGTTGAACAGAGGGAAGTTCGAGCACCAACCAAGGACCAGACACCCTGAAGTGGTGGTTTATTAAATTGGAAAGGACTTACAAAAAAGAAATCAGAAAGTGATGGGAGGCCACTTCTCTGCAATGATATCTTGATGCAGACAGGATAGGGGGTTACGGATTTACACCGTTCCCTCATTTGCAAATCCGGACCCTAATCTCCTCAAAGATTGGGCTGAGTTCACAAGTGCTTCTGACAAAGTCATGTTCGAGATACTGATAAAATACGCAAAAAGCGACAGAGAAAAATTACTAGAAAAGCGACAGAGAAAAATTACTAGACTAAATTAATAACATTGAAAGCAATATCTCCACCTTTGGGGACAAAGAACAATCTGACAATCTAAGGGCGAGGATAAAGGTGCGATTGATCACATAAGAAAATGACATCAAACGGTGCAAACAGAAAGTTTGCACTGGATCAACAGGACTAAGGAACAGGTAGAGTTCTGACATTCGCAAAAAATATGACGCTCCTCGCACACTACTACAGGAGACTAAAAATACAAGAGAGCCAGCCCTAAGGGACACCACGGAATCCAAGGCTGACACAGACCAGTCGGAAACAGAGGGTGCCAGAAGAGAGCTAGGCTCCGCCACAGTTAGGGAGCAGAATTTTCCCTACGAATACCAATTAATCACAGAGATATCCCCAACGAATGCACCCACTGCAATAAAATGGCAGAAAGTCAGGCGAGGGCGAAAAAAGCGGAAATCAAGGCTTCCAACAATGAACAAAGAGGAGCAAGAGGGGCAATAGCAAAAAGGAAATCAATTGTCAGTTGTCACTTTATCATCAAGGCAATTATCAGATATTGAAATCCGCACTTTGCAGAAAGGACTTACTTTTTGCCCAACAACTGGATGGGACTATGCTTAAACCCGTATTGAGATATATCAGTATGTGAGGAAACTATAATTGAAAAAAATCTTTGCACAGATTTGCAAGACGCAGGGGGAGCCGATTTAAGAACATCCACAGAACCTACTGATATCCTTACAGTCAATGACTTTGAATCCATGCAGACCTTACGTGAATTACAGAATTCCCAAACAGAGATAACATTGAGTAATCTGGAGCATGGATCTGAATTACCGGAATACCTGGGAATAGAACAAACCAGTGGAAGAAGTCAATTTAAACTTACATCTAAATTCATCCCAAAGACCCCTATGACGAAATTGACTGCTTTCACAAGGCCATGATTAAGGACCTTGACACCCTAGGAACGGCGTCCATTCAACCATCTGTTGAGAGAAAATATAATCTCTCTAGAGCTCAATGGGCAGCAATAAAGACCCTAAAAGAAGACAATTTAATTGTCATTAAACAATCAGATAAAGGGGGAATGTTGTTGTTTTATCAAGAAATGTTTAAAAGGAAGTAGCATTACGCCTACTAGGTGACATGTGGCTATCAAAAAATAAGTAGAGTAGAATACAATAGCAGTGTTCTATATTGCTATAAGCTACTTGACATCTGGAGAGATGAAGGTATCTTGGAGGATGATGAGTATAAGTTTATGAAAGTGGACCACCCTGTCCCTCCAACGTTTTACCATCTTCCCAAAATACACAAGGATATGAGGAGACCCCCGGGTCGTCCGACAGTGTCCAGTAAAGGGATCCGACTTGAAAAAGCTTCTGTCTATATAGATTCCTTTCTTTTCCCAATGGTGAAGGATCTACGTTCCTTCATTCAAGATTCTACAGATTTTATACGGCTAATCCAAAATATCCGTTGGGAGGAAAGTTTTCTCTTAATCACTCTTGATATCACCAGTTTATACACCTGTAAATTACATTCTCAGGGACTCTCTGCACTTGAATCATTTTTAAAAGTGAGACCTTTGAAATTTGTGAGACAAAGTAGAATGATACTGCAGATTGCAGAGTTTTGCCTTAATAACAAAACGTTCCTATTCTCTGGTCAATTGTACCGGCAGATATAAGGAACTGCCATGGGCATGTGCTTCGCCCCAGCTATGCAAACCTTTTCGTTGGCTGGTGGGAGAAGCACGTGGCTTGGGCAGATGGCGACAGCCAGTGGGTAGAGAAGGTAGCACTATGGGCTAGGTACATCAATGATCTTTTCATAATTTGGAAGGGAACACTGGCTGAAGCCAAAGAGTATATTCAACATCTGAACCGAAACAATCTAAATTTGAAATTCACAAGCAATATTAACAACAAGGAAATAGCTTTTTGGACCTATTGGTGTTTAGATCTGAGGACAAAATATGTACTAAACTTTACAGAAAACCTACTTCAGGCAATACTATGTTACATGCACAAAGTGGGAACCCTCAAAGCCTGATCAACAGTATCCCTTATGGGGAACTGTTGAGGCTAAACCGCAATTGTTCACTTACTGAGGCTTATGAAACAGCTGAGAAAGAATGCATTGGGAGGTTCAAAGCAAGAGGATACAAATCAGAAATCCTACAGGGTGCTAGGGAAAAGGTGCTTGTGAAAGCAGACAGGTCCCAATAAGCAAGAAAACAGCTAACACTCAGGGCATAGGAGAAGAAACAGGGATAGGTTGATTTTAGGTTTCTTCGCAGAATTTCCAAAGATCAGGGAGCTGGTCCAAAAGAATTTGGGTATTCGGCAAACTGACAATGTTATTGGACGTCTTTTACCAACTAGACCAGACATCACTTATAAAAAAGAATGCGTCATTAAAGGATATACTAGTCCACAGTCATTTCATGGAAGAACCAGTGATTAAGAAAAATCCAATCACCAGTTTCTTTCCATGTACGAGCTGTAAGGCCTGTAGGAACAGCTTGAAGGAAAAAGATTATACAGTTCCTGGAAAGAAGGCCAAGCGTTGTATCAACAAGCTGTTGAATTGTAATTCCAGCTTTGTGGTATACTGCTTGGTATGCCCGTGTGGTCTCCAATACATTGGCAGTAGCATCCAACCAGCCAAAAAATGAATATTGGAGCACACACTGGCAATTACCAATAGAGATACCTCCTACCACGTAGCTAGACACATCTCTGAGTTGCATAACGCTAGAACTGATAAACAATGCTATTTTTGTCTTGACCATATAGTCTTCACTGAAAGAGGGGGGAATACAGTAAAACTCCTAAGACAATTAGAGGCAAGGTATACAGTTGAATTAAGAACACGCACACTTGGGGCCTCAACAGTGAGGAAGAATTATGGTCTTTCATGGGGTAAAAATCTTTCCTTGGATATATATATATTTATGTATGTGTGTGGTTATTAATGAAGGATTGATCATGGATAGTGAAATAGCCCAGTATTGGCTTGATTGACACAGAGACCGTAAATAATGAATGCTAAACTATCGTTGTATATAACATTGTTGATGTGATGACAGAACATGATTTTTTTCCATGAAATAGCCCATTAAGGGCTTGATTGACATATATATATAGATTGAAAATAATATATATTAACAGGGCATACAATAGGGCACTGTAATGCATAATGGTAGGCCCAATAGGGCATGATTAGAAGATGATTTGCAATGGTATTATACCACACTTTACTACCATGAATTATTATATTTTTTTCACTGGTTTTTATGGATGTATCGAAAAATTGAGGTATTTACGAGAAAATGTATTTATTTTTCTTCATCAATCTTATTATAATTTAGTGTAATGATATTCCAGATATATAGGTCTCTACACAAACTTTGCATTTTTATATTGAGAAATAACACAAACTGTGCTATCCTTAAGGCAGTCTAAGATGGCCGAAATGTAAATGGCACACACATAAGTTATATTTGGGACCCTCTATTATATCCATTAACAGGTGTGAGCCAATGTATGCAATTATTGTTAAAAAGCCCGAGGTTGCTGGCCATCACTGACACAGACAAAGGCCATGCGGCTAAAACGCATTTGTCAGTGCTTTTTTATTTTGAATGGCATGGAACAAAACATTGCTGAAGAATTTACAAAGCCTGAGTGTGCAGCGTTGTTCTTGCTGGTGCGATTTGTTGCATTGGACCGCCCCCCGTGAGCTGCGACACCCACTGCCCTGTCCCTATCCCGAATGGGATAGGGGCAGGAATTCAACAGGAAGTTTTGTGTTTTTGTCTCATGTGTCGCCAACACAGGGGAGTACAGGACTAGCCGGTTAGCATCTCAAATTAGCAGGTAGATGGCAGTCCACTTTGTGCACAATTTTGTCCACAATGTTATAGACAACTTTGCAACTTTATTGACACCCAGTAGGGACACCACATGTCCGCTTACAGGGATTATGGCACAGAATTGAGGACATCTCCCAGAGGGGGTTCGTCCTACTTAAGACACCTTTAACTTCCTTCTGCAGCATTGTGCACTTACAGTTCATTGTTTGGGGAACGTGTGATGCATGTACGGCAGCGCACATACCGCATTATTCTGACAACGACACCAGGTTAATACAGGGTCTCATTTATAAAGCGCTGTATATATTTTTGCGTTGGATTAATGCATTTACAAATTCTTGTGTTTGTTTGTATAACAATGTATTGGTCAGCATATGTATGTATTTAACATTTTTCACCAGTCCAATATGTCTGCCATTCATCGTATGCATGTCCCCTTTTGATGTTCATTACCATTGAAATTATAATTGTTGCCTTCATTGGATGCACGGTTCACGTGATCGAGCTTTCTGGGAAAGCGAAACGCGTTGTGAATGAACACAGCAGTGGATATTGACGAACACGTAGTCTTCCTTTACTGAGAGCGGGCTTACACGTTGTATTTTTGAGGAGAATCTCGAAAATTTGAGATTAGAATCGGAAACACAGAACTCACAGGATCCCTCAATGGTTGAGAGAGCATCAAAGAATGAAATAGAACAAGAAAAAGAAGAAAGCTCATTCAAACCGGCGTCAACATTCTGCCCAATAATGCCATGGGATGCCATTGACGCATTTTCTGAAACAGTATTAAAAGAACTAGTGACAATGAGAGGCAAACAGAGAACATCCAAATGGGTTGACAACATCACAGTTCAGCAAAGGAACGCACTCAAAACATTACAACAAGATGAAGAAATAATCATAAAGCCCTCAGATAAGGGCGGAAACGTTGTGCTCCTCACCAGGGAATACTATCATAAGGAAGCCCTGAAACAACTAGCTGACACCAGTTATTACCAAAAAACAAACGGGGAGAGATACAACGAGAGTGTAAAGCAGTACGACGAACTTGTAAACAAATGGTACAAAAGATCCATGCTGGGTAGTGAGGAGAATCTCTTTCTACGTAGCAATAATCCGACGATACCCACCTTTTACCACTTGCCAAAACTACATAAAAACGCCACCGAACCACCAGGGAGGCCCATTGTCTCATCGATTAATGGCCTAACGGAGAATATGTCCAGATTCATCGACAGCGAACCACCAGGGAGGCCCATTGTCTCATCGATTAATGGCCTAACGGAGAATATGTCCAGATTCATCGACAGTTTCCTATTCCCCTTGGTGATACAGCTGAAATCCCATATAAGGGACACCAAAGATTTTCTGATGAAAATTGAGGATCTCATATGGGAACCAACATATCTACTGGTGGTACTGGACATATCAAGTCTATATACTAGCATAAGGCATGAATTGGGCATTACTGCTGTGGAACATTACCTTAACAAGAGATCAGCAAGATTTGCCTTACACAATTGTATGTTGCTGGAATTTGTCGAATTCTGCCTGACAAGCAATATCTTCCTGTTTGACGACCAACTCTATGCACAGGTATCTGGAACGGCCATGGGTACCTGCTTCGCTCCCAGCTACGCAAACCTGTTCGTGGGCTGGTGGGAGGAGCGGGTGCCCATTGCACTCTTCACAAATGGACAGGAGACAGGCAGGGTAGTGAGGTGGCACCGATATATCGACGACCTCTTCATCGTGTGGCAAGGGACGTTGGAGATGGCTCAGAGATATATCGAGGTCTTGAACACCAACACTTACAATCTGCACTTCTCGGGAACAGTAAGTCCAGTGGCAGTGGACTTTCTGGACCGGAGAGTGTTTGTTGAGCAGGACAGACTACACACCTCACTATACCGGAAACCCACGGCAGGCAACTCCATCCTCAGGGCAGATAGCAACCATCCATCCAAACTCATACAGAGTATCCCCTATGGGGAACTCTTAAGGTTAAAGAGAAACAGCAGCAGGGATGAGGACTTTGAGGTAGCGGCCAAGTGGAGCATCGAAAGATTTACCAAGAGAGGGTATGATATACACTCTCTAAATAAAACCCTGATGAAGGTCAAGAAAATTCCAAGGGCATGTCTACTACAAACCAAAACCAAAGTAAATGAGAGAGACACAGGCGGCAAGTTCCGCATGATAACAACATACAGCTCAGAGTCACACATCCTTAGAGGAATATTGGCCAAAAACTGGCATATCCTTCTAACTGATCCTGTAATTAAAGAGGATATTCCTTCGAAACCCCGGATCACCTTCCGCAAAGCGAGATCCTTGAAAGACTCACTTGTGAGAAGTCACTTCGAACAGAAGAAACCTAAACAGAATACATTGACCGAAATGAGGGGTTTTTATCCCTGTGGAAAATGTAAAGCCTGTGCAGGGAGCAGAAGGATATTATCCTACCATGTACCAGGGGCAGACATAACTAAGCCCATAAAGAAATTCCTAACATGTAGTACACCATTTGCAGTGTACTGTCTCGTCTGTCCATGCGGCCTAAGATATGTGGGCAGCACTATCCATCCATTAAAGATGAGGGTCCTGGAACATCAAAGGACGATTGAAAAGGTAGACCCATCTTACCCAGTCGCAAGACACTTCAATGAAGCACACAACAGGGACAGGAGTAAATTACAATACTTCGGACTTGACAGTATCCCAGCTAGCATTCGGGGGGGGGGGAGACAGGCTAAAACAACTGAGATGTCTGGAATCCAGATATATAATCGATCTGATGACAAAGGCACCTCGAGGACTTTATAGCGGGGATGAATTAATTGTACATATAGGCAAATAGACAACTTATGGTACACAAATAATGATCTATACGATGTTAGAATCTGTTGCTCTTAAGTGTGATCTCTTGAAAAAGTTAACCTTGGAAAATGAACATGAACATGAATATGAGATGAACCAAACTGACCATACCTTGTAAATTCTGTAAAGTTATATGGATTATTATTTTCAATTGATTTGATCTAACAGTTTATGGGCTCATAAACTCCTTAGCTTCTACATGGGGTGAATCTAGCTTTGTGATATGATTTGACACAAAACTGTGTATTTATTGCTGCACCACTTCTGAAACAGAGAAAGTTCCCATGGAGGGAATGTACTGCTATTGTGTTAGAGATAACATGTGTCAGACTTTTGGTTAAAATAACAGCGGGTGGCTTCGAACTTTACATTGTCATATGGAGTAGTTAGAATAATGCACAAGGTCTCTCAGTGATATATGCCCTCGTAGGAGGTTCCACACAAGGGCATCCAGCCGATCCACGGCAGTACACCAAGGTTTAAAGCATTGGCTAATGTCAGGTGATCTCAGACTGTATACACGGTATCAATCAAGATCAGATGGGATAACTACCCATCAGACGGATAAGAACTGGAGAATTCATGTTATGCCATAGTTTGGAAACCATTATTCCACTTGTGAGACCATACACCCCCGACAGTATCTCTCCCCGGGGTGATATACCGATATACGGCAATACACATTAAACTCCATTTGTATTGTTCCTGGGAAGGCATATAAGAGTAATGTTGTACTCTTATGCTGGTAAAATTGGGATTATTTGCCCATTTAAAGATGGCCCCCGTGAACGCGCTGATAAGGTAGTCCGTCTTTTATGTTTGACATTTCACACACACAATATGTATGGCTCATCTGCAAAGTGTAATTGACACCGAGGAAGGCTTGAAGCCGAAACGCGTCTGTTTACTCTGCACTAATAAATACGAGTGCGAGCATCAGTTGATTTACGAGTGCTGTTTTCCTGTTTAAACTACAAGGAATTGGAGATATATATATATATATTCACTGAAAAAACCATAGGTTTCAGGAGTTATATAGTTAGGAATTAGCTTTTAAAAAACCTTTGAAATTCACTCAAAAAACTATAAGTTTTAGTTAGCTGGACATTTTACTCATACAAAACCATTGAAATTGCTCCTATATAATTAGTTGTACTAACTATATTTCGCGCACCCGCAATCCACTGCTGATGATGTCACATATTAGATCATTCTTGACATGGTCAGTGACATCACTGATGACATCTCAAATGACATCACAATTCAAACATCTCCTCCATTTGGATTCGACAAAACAGGACACAGCGGGGCTTCGTTTTCCAAGTATTTAATAACAGGTTAGCATGACCGGTTTCGGCTAGATGCCTTTTTCAAATGCTTTTAGTCCCGACATCTCTTCTCCCACTCTTTAATCTCTGATTGGCTCCGCCATACCCAGTGGTGGTTGGCTCCCCTGCACTTCATGCTATTCTCTGCGAATAACAAGGGACTACCAGTCCCATAATGCCACAAAGTAATGCCTCCGTGCAGTGTGGTGGGAAACTTGATGTAAATAAAAATTTTAAGAAATCGTCATGCCCCATGCTTTCATCCACCGACCTCTGTGTTAAAAAACTGTTTCTCGAGGCGCGACTTCTAGTGACAGCATCTCTGCCCTTGATGCAGGTTTGTTGTTCATAGTCATTCAATGACTCTGCAGAGGGTGTGGTGGAGGGCCAGGAAAAAATTCCACTACTACGGCTACCATCAGATTGTTCACATGTCTCCGTGGCCGCTTTTTGGAAAGGGTCCTGCCTTCGCGTCATAGGAAACGCGGTAACATCAATTCAAACATCTTCTCCATTTGGATTCGACAAAACAGGACACAGCGGGGCTTCGTTTTCCAAGTATTTAATAACAGGTTAGCATGACCAGTTTCGGCTAGATGCCTTTTTCAAATGCTTTTAGTCCCGACATCTCTTCTCCCACTTTTTAATCTCTGATTGGCTCTGCCTTACCCAGTGGTGGTTGGCTTTCCTGCACTTCATGCTATTCTCTGCGAATAACAAGGGACTACCAGTCCCATAATGCCGCAAAGTAATGCCTCCATGCAGTGTGGTGGGAAACTTGATGTAAATTACATTTTTAAGAAATCTTCATGCCCCATGCTTTCATCCACCGACCTCTGTGTTAAAAAACAGTTTCTCGAGGCGCGAGTTCTAGTGACAGCGTCTCTGCCCTTGATGCAGGTTCGTTGTTCATAGTCATTCAATGACTCTGCAGAGGGTGTTGTGGAGGGCCAGGAAAACATTCCGCTTCTACGGCTACCATCAGATTGTTCCCATGTCTCCGTGGCCACTTTTTGGAAAGGGTCCTGCCTTCGCGTCATAGGAAACGCGGTAACATTAATTCAAACATCTCCTCCATTTGGATTCGACAAAACAGGACACAGCGGGGCTTCGTTTTCCAAGTATTTAATAACAGGTTAGCATGACCGGTTTCGGCCAGATGCCTTTTTCAAATGCTTTTAGTCCCGACATCTCTTCTCCTACTTTTTAATCTCTGATTGGCTCCGCCTTACCCAGTGGTGGTTGGCTCCCCTGCACTTCATGCTATTCTCTGCGAATAAAAAGGGACTACCAGTCCCATAATGCCGCAAAGTAATGCCTCCGTGCAGTGTGGTGGGAAACTTGATGTAAATTACATTTTTAAGAAATCTTCATGCCCCGTGGTCATTACGGAAACACACATAGCTTATAAAGATAGAAAATTATTAAAACAACTTGGTTATGATACTATGGTTTGCACGGAATTTAATGCTTCTATCTGGGGGGTGGCAATATTGAAACATAGACATTTTAAAGCTGAGATAAATAAGACATTAACTGATAGGGCTGGTAGGTGGGCAATAGTACAGATAACATGGGAAGGTCACAAATTTACTATATGTGGGGTATATGCATCAAATCAGGACGAACCATCTGTTATTGATCAAATGAATTTGGAATTGTTATCATGGGATGGGGAATATATTGTACTTGGTGATTTTAATTGTATTATGAATTATAATTTAGATACAACGAGAAAAAACTCATCTGAAAAAGACTAGGGCGGCGATTCTAGATCTAGCTGCAATCCATCTACTTAAGGATGCGTGGCGATGCTTATATCCTAGGGTACCGGGTTATACTTACTACTCTGCTGCACATAAACTATGCTCACGGATAGATATGATATGGGTTACAGACTTTATTTTGGAAACCAGCACTATTACAATATGTCCAAGAGTCACCTCGGATCATAATCCAATTATTTTTACCTTTAAGATGTCCACAGAGCGACCCTCACCCCGTTCTTTTTCTTTTCCTAGATATTTATTTACAAACATTAATTTTATTAAGCAACTAAAGGATCAAATAAAGGAGTTTATAGATATAAATATTTGCTCAGCTTCACCTTCGATAGTGTGGGATGCATGTAAAGCCAGCATACACGGATTTACACAGCAATATATATGGCGACAAAATAAAGAACTTCAATCTCGAAATGAGCAAAGGATTACTGAAATACTTAATCTTGAACAACAACTTTCTGAAAACTTATTAACAGGGGTGGAAAACTTAGAAGCATTACATTTTAAATTGATCGAACTAAAGGCAGCGATGAAAAATATCTTTAGGGAAAAAAGTATTATTAAATTAAAAAAATATCAACCTAATCAATACGAAAATGGGGAAAAAATTGGCAAAATTTTAGCTTATAAAGTGGCTGAAGACCGTGCTCAAAATGCTATTAAAGAAATTAAAGGGGATAATAATCAGACTTTTCAGGATCCTAAACTAATATTACAGCAATTCGCATCTTACTATCAGGACCTCTATACACCAGAAGCTGTAGTTAAAGAAGATAATATCAGAAATTATATAACAATAAATAAAGTCAAAACTCTGGAGGTGGAACAATCTGACCAGTTGGGGGTGGATATTACAGCAACAGAAATTAAAAACGCAATTAACTCACTAGCAAATGGCAAAGCTGTAGGAGAGGACTGTATCCCCTTAGAGCTACATAAAAACTGCATGGAAGATCTAATCCCACTGCTAATTAAAGTTATTCAAGCAATCGGTAATGGAGAGCAAGCACCAAAGTCATGGAACCTCACCCAAATTATTTTCTTTTTAAAGAAGGGTAAACCATCTCAGGAGAGAGGTTCCTATCGGCCAATCTCGCTTATTAATAGTGATGCAAAAATATATGCAAAAATATTGGCGACTCGACTTGCACCATTAATGTCTTATATGGTTTCACCCCAACAACATGGGTTTATACCTAAAAGAGACACTACGGCACATATCAATATGGCCATTTCTGCATTTGACCTGGGAAAGACTGAACCCACCCCACTCGGTATGATTCTATTAGATGCAGAGAAAGCATTTGATCGAGTGGGGTGGGATTTTATTTGGGCAGTGTTGCAAGCGTTTGGCATAAAGGGTCAATTTTTTAACTGGATCCAATCATTATATGATATGCCGCAGGGAAAAGTCTGTTATATGGGCAAATGCTCTTCTACTATTATGATTGGACGAGGGACTCGACAGGGGTGCCCTCTCTCACCCTTACTATTTGCCTTAGGTATGGAACCTTTCTTAATTGCTCTTCAAAAACAAGCTTTAATTAAGCCTTTTGTAAATGGCTTAAACACTCTTGACATAACAATATATGCGGACGACATTGCCGTCTTTTCTACGAATGTACCTGAAACTATGACAGGCATCTTGGTAGAAGCGGGGAAATATGGTTCAGTGTCTGGTTATCGCTTGAATACTAGTAAGACTCAAATTATCTTGAACCATCAATTACTATCATTGGTGACAGGGATATGCGCGGTAGCAACTTATCTAGGGGTAAAATTTCGTCAAATATAGATGAAATTGTGGCATTAAATTACGAACCGCTATTGAAGGAAACTGCTATACTATTTAAGAAATGGCATAAGCTCCCACTTAGTATTTTTGGCGAATAAATTTGGTTAAAATGAAAATATTGCCTAAATATCTTTACCTTTTTCGTTCTATCCCCTTAAGGGTAAATAACTCCTATTTTTGTAGGCTAGAGGGTATTATTAGTAGCTTTATTTGGGGCTATAAAAAAGCAAGACGAGCAATTTCTCTTCTTAAGGCTCCCTATGATCAAGGTGGATTGGGCCTTCCAGATATTAAATATTACTATTGGTCCTCCTTCATGACCCGCTTTCGCAGCTTGCTGATCCCTAATAAATGCTTATACTTTCATAAATTTTAGCTGGGAGCAGATGCAACTATGTTTTATTATAGATTAAATGACCCCAATTATTTTAAACGCGTTAAGTTTAAGACGGTGCGGGATACCACTTACATTTGGCGTTCCATTCTTACTAAGAGCAAGATATCTATGTTTCATGATAAAACACCTCTATGGTCTAATCCTGGTCTTCCAGAAATATTTCAAGACATAATAGGCGGCGTATTTTCTAAATCTGGCATTAATTTACTTGGAGATTTATATGATCATAGGGGATTATTTTCGTTTGAAAGATTGAAAGTTTGCTATAAATTACAAGAAGGGGCAAGATTTAAATATTATCAAATTAGGGATTATTTTTTGAGGAAGATAGAATTTACCTGTTTGACAGAATCTGAAGTTTGGAACTGTATATATAGGGAAGAAGATAAAGCAATGATTAGTAGAGGGTATAAATTATTTTCTGGATATAATACTAATGACATACATAAATTGGCTGAAAAATGGACTAATACGCTTACAATGGAAATAACACCAGACTTTATTACTTCTTCTTTAAATAGCCTCAATCTTGCTGTTCAATCCTCAAATCTTAAGCTACAGTTATTCAAAACCATATGTCATCTATACCATACACCAGATCGGATTCTTAAATGGGCATCGAATAATAATAATTTCAGCGATCGTACAAAATGCTCTAAATGTGATCTGAAAGGAGCTGATATTATCCATATGTTTTTTTGTGCCCAAATCTTGGTGAATTTTGGAATGGAGTAACCAAAGTTATTTCTACTAAACTTGGTATTCCTATTACGTTCTCGCTAAAAGATGTATTTATAGGAACGTCAGGGTAAAATACTGTACTATGTGATTTATTGAATATTTTAATTACTTGTGCTCGATTGACTATTGCTAGAGATTGGGTTCAACAAAACTCACCAAAGGTTATTGAGTGGTGGAGTCTTTTTAAAGAGATATATAATATGGAACATGCTCTGGCAAATACTAGGGGTCTACAGGCTAAACGAAAAGTGGACAGAATATGGGGTTTAATTATGCCATAAAACTGTTTGTTTTTTTCTCTTTCTCTTGTTTTTTTCTGTAACTTCTTTTATTTGTCCTTTTTGTTATGGTTTATATCTTGTTGTATAATTTGTTTGATGTACCCCTTTGATGCAAAACAATAAAAACAATTAAAAAAAAAAAAAATCTTCATGCCCCATTCTTTCATCCACCGACCTCTGTGTTAAAAAACTGTTTCTCGAGGCACGACTTCTAGTGACAGCGTCTCTGCCCATGATGCAGGTTAGTCGTTCATAGTCATTCAATGACTCTGCAGAGGGTGTGATGGAGGGCCAGGAAAAAATTCCGCTACTAGCTTCGTAGTTCCTTTCACAGGTTACAATATATATATATATTGACATTAGATATAACCGATTTATCGTGCAATATCTATGTGCATTTAAGCAGTCATTCAATGTTTGTAAAACACAACAAATCCAATAGTCTGTTGTTCCTTTTCATTGTCTTGTGACCAGCATTTCACTCGAACTAGGGGGCGTGCACGGTGTATGAAAGATATATAAAAAGTAACATAGACGTGTAGCAAGCTGAATGTGATCAAGGGCTCGTGAAGCGCGAAACGCGTCGTTGCAGGCTGCGGAAGTAACGCGAAATAAAAGATATCTTGCCTGATCCGCTGCAGTGGTCTGAGTTCCTTCTTCGCCGGAACGCGGAAGTGGTCGGAAGTGGTGGGAATTGTTTGGCATATATATTATCTACTGGCGGTCGCCAGTAGGTAGTTATAGTTAGGATCGTTTTCCATAGGAAATCTGCAACATTCTATTGGGAATAACTTTGGCGCCGAATGAGGGATCTGCCTGTAATTTTTCTTAACTTTGCCTCGCTGCGCGCTGCTCCTTCCCCGAAAGTTTCGGGGGGATCCGTCAAGCGGGGGCCGAGATAAAAGGGGGGTCCCAAAACGTGTTTTCCCCATGTTAATTTCCATAGGGCGGTTGGACTCACTTTTAGCCCGAACGGCTGAATGGATTTCCACCAAACTTGGCAAAATTGTAGGGACTGGTACCCCGGTGTGCCTTTGCTATGTCTCAAGATATATGCTCCAGTGGTTTTTACGAAAATTAACTTTGAAAAAATATATATTGGGCTACATTGGGCTATATATATGTTAGAGCCCAAATGTAGCCCAATGTAGCCCAATGTAGCCCAAAGATGGCCACCAGAGACAAAAAAAACAAATGTAGCCCAAATATCAGCCAGATGTAGCCCAACTATAGGCCAATGACAGAATGTCCCAGAGTGTTCTAAAGAACAACTAGAGCGCTAACAGTCTTACTTATGACAAAAGTATGGCACACCTGAAGTCATCTTGATTGGAATAAAGTGTTAACACTTAAAACATTTAATTTGCAAAGGAACAAAATGAGGGGGTTCATTTTGCCATAGAAATTATGATTAGTGCTGAAGAAAGAACAATTAGGGCACATTTTGAGTGACTTCTCAAATCCTCTTATATTTCATTAAAAAAAATTCTGATATGCAGTCTCCCAAGATGGCCACCAGAGACAAAAGAGCCCAAATGTAGCCCAAATATCAGCCAGATGTAGCCCAACTATAGCCCAATGACAGAATGTCCCAGAGTGTTCTAAAGAACAACTAGAACGCTAACAGTCTTACTTACGACAAAAGTATGGCACACCTGAAGTCATCTTGATTGGAATAAAGTGGTAACACTTAATACATTTAATTTGAAAAGGAACAAAATGAGGGGTTTCATTTTGCCATAGAAATTTTATATATATATATATATATATTCACTGAAAAAACCATAGGTTACACACCAGTTATAGTTAGGAATTAGCATTTAAAAAACCTTTGAAATTCACTGAAAGAACCATAGGTTTCACACCAGTTATAGTTAGCTGGAAATTTTACTCGCATAAAACCATTAAAATTCCCACGTTATAGTTAGTTGGACTCACTATAACTTGCACGTCTGCAATGCACTGCTGATGACGTCACATATTACATCACTCATGCATATATTTAAATATTTAAACATTACTCGCTAATATATGTATTCACTAAGATACACTTAATAAGCCAGTTAACCAATCAATTTTTTTTTTTAAAACACTGTCATGAGTGATGTAATATGTGACGTCATCAGCAGTGCATTGCAGACGTGCGAGTTATAGTGAGTCCAACTAACTATAACGTGGGAATTTCAATGGTTTTATGCGAGTAAAATTTCCAGCTAACTATAACTGGCGTGAAACCTATGGTTTTTTCAGTGAATATATATATATGTATATATATATGTATATAATACGTATGCCAATAACATGAAATCTTATAAAAGATATATAATATAAATGAAAACATCAAACAATATAAAAATCTCTCAACTTTAATTTCCCACTCCAGAGAGTGCAACAGTAGGGAAAGTGTTGGATAGCGGAGGGGTCACAATTACTATTCCACTCCAGTGAGTGCAACAGTAGGGAAAGTGTTGGATTGCAGAGGAGAAACAATTAATAGTCTCACTCCAGTCAGTTCAAAATTAAAAACAACGTTTGAACAACAACTAAAATATTTAAAGGACCAAATACATTAAAAAATATAGAAATATGTCAATAAGTAAAATAGAAATATATTTAATATTAAAAAATGTAAACAGATTATAATCTTAAAAACATATCACAAATACCTTAAAAGATTATATGTAAATAAAATAAAAAATAATTTCCAAGCAAATAAATATTTTAAGTTACAAATTATTTAGAAACAAAAACACAAATTATTACATATATTTACTTTTTTTATTTCATACCTTATAACACCACATAAATCACAAGCCACATCTAAATAAAAAATATATACTTCCTTAACTAACAGAATAATTACCAATTAGGAAATATTATTAATTAAAAAACAATATTATTTAACTTCCCACACTTTACCGCTATAATCCCCACAACCCACAGCTAAAATGAAACTGTAAAAAAATTCATTACACAATTAAAACTTATTTTCAATTAAAAAACTAATAGTATTTAAGAACTAATTATAAAGTAATTAAAATGAATGTACTCCCCACACTGTACCTCTATAACAATAAAACAATAAAACCCACACACAAAAAAATAAACAAATACCTTAATTAAATATAATTTAATTAATATTAATGATCAACTAATTTGTAATTCAACATCAATTATTTCTCCCCCTTTACCGCTATAAACCCCACAACCCACACCTAAAATTAACTACACAAATTCCATATGGAATTTTCAATTTACTAATTAATATTAATCAAGAACTAATAATGAATTAATTAAACATAAATTGCTTTCCACCCTTTACCCCGTAAACTCCACAACCCACACCTACAAAAATCACAAAATTACCATAATTATTAATTAATTAATATAAATTAACAACAAATGATTAATTAATCAAACCTAAATTACTTCCCACCCTTAACCCCTATAAACCCCACAACCCGCACCTAAAAGAAAATTACGATAATTAATTATCAATTAATTAATATTAATTAACAACCAATTAATTATTATTTACAAATTAATTACTTCCCACAATTAAAACTATAAAATCTAAATTAATTAAATAAATAAAAAAATTATCATTAATTTATTATAATTAAATTACCTCCCACCGTATTTCCCTATAAGCCCACAACCCGCTGCAGACGTAAAAAAATTCTAAATTTAGTTAAAATAATAACTACTAAAAATGTAGCACATATATTAAAAAACATAACCAAAAAAATACATTACATGCATTTAAAATATAAACTAAAATACATAACACTAACTAAAAAAATCAAGATTTTAACCATCAATATTTCTGTAAACAATATTCATGACTTCTATGCAGCCAAGGGAGAGGCCAGACACACTAGTGAATAGTGCATGGGCAGTGCACAGAAAGGGCAGTGCTGCAGACTCACACCAGCGTCCGGGGCAGTTCAGAGCCCCGCAGCGGCAGGAGCTGCTAAACATTGCAAAACGCGGCAGAAGCCGCGGTTCTGTTTTCAGAAGCGGCAGGAGCCGCAAATCAGTTCCCCACAGCAGCAGGAGCCAACAAGCACTTTTCGACGTGGCAGGAGCCACTAATCTGTCTCCCACAGCGGCAGGAGCCGCCAAACACTTTTTAGCGTGGCCGGAGCCACGAGTCATTTTCTTTAAGTGGAAGGAGCCGTAAGAACTTTGCAGGACACCGATCGCGAGTGCGATCAACCTTTTTGGTTTTTTTGCACAGCAGGATCCAGCAGCGCTGCCTCCAATGGAGGGACCTCTCGTTTCCCTTCATCTTTAGTTCCACCACGGTGCAAGAACCTATTCCACGCCATTTGTTTCTCCTACCGCGGAGGTGGTCCCCACAAATCACTGATTACATTTCCCAGGGTGCACGGCAGGGGCCACGAAACCACTCTTTGGACCTAGACTGCAGCCTTGAGAGACATTGTGTGTCACCTACTGGAATCGAGTTTTAACGTTGTGAGTAGAAGCAGACTTGCGGGGGGGACGCCTTCAACAGTTTGGTCATCCGTTTTAACTTTCCTCGCCTACCTTCCGAATATATGATGTTACCACGATTGCAAGTTCCACGCATGGCATTACCACGCGAATTTTAGTTCGCAAGTGGCTTTACCACGCTGGAATTTACAACAATGGATTATAACACGCGTAGAAACGTCCACTAAGCACAAATGAAACATAATGAAATTGATAGGCAAAAAAAGTATGTCTAGAGTTTGTAGTAACTGCTTAACCCATTCGATCGTTTTTTTTCAACATTCAAAAACAACAAATTACCCTAGATTTATAAATTCTTTTATTTTACTGTGCGCTTAAATATTTATATATTTTAAATAAAGATTATTTACTTACCTTACACCTTCCCGTCTTTCACCAGCAGCCCTTCCTTCCATCCACCATCGAAACAAGCGTCAAAACACGTCTACCAACATTAAAAACGGACTGCTATTTTGACGTACACGGCACGTCTTTGGGGGAGGCACTTTCCTTTTTCTTCAGTGGTACTGAAGTGCGTATTTTTATTTTCGAAGTAACCTGCTCCTTTGTTTTTTGTTTTTTTTTGGGGGGGAGACCCCCCCAGCCCCCCCAAGTACCCCCCCAGCCCCTCCCCAGCCCCCAAGCCCACGCAGAACGACTGGAAGGAATACCACGTCTCCCCCCCAAAGCCCACGCAGAACGTACTTGCGTGGTAGTGGAGGTCGTGGAAGGCACCCGCGTTTAAAAGACGTTTTCGTGGTAAGTGACTCGTGGAAAACGTTATTAGTGGTAATTACTTCGTAGTAAATGATGTTTCCCCCGCCAGGATACTACATCGCCCAGTAGGCAGTGCGGTCCCATGAGAGGAGCAGTGCGAAACACCGTCAGCCAGCCATCACCGGGGGATAAATTGCACGAAGGGCTCCCGCGGCGTGGGACGCGTGTGGGCCCATCCTTGCTTTTCAGGGCCAGGAAGTGACAGGGCAGGGCCAACCCCTTTGGTTGATTTTCAGGTGTGGGGAAGCCCTTCACTGACTTTAATACTATTCTATACCCCGATTGTAACCTGTGTTTCCCAATCATTGTCCAAATATACTATTAAGCTACTATGGAGATACCAGTTTCTTCATTGTAACATCTTTAATATCACCCTGGTGTTACATATTTTCACAGCTATTGTCTTTGGTCTACTTCTCTCCATTTAGAGGTCTTGAACAGAAGAATAGCATTAATTCCTGAGATTGCACTTATATTTTAGGCTCCTCTTGTTCCATACTTTTGTCGCCAAACTTTTTTTTAACTCTAACCCATTAGTCTTTCCTATTGCTGGAATTACTGCTAGAACATATACCAAAGATGGAGAAACGAAAGAGTACAGCAGGTACCTTAGATGCCTTTTTAATTAGAGCTGAGTTACTTCTCACCCACGAGATCCAGCTAACAGAACGGCGGCTCTCACTCGACCCTACTCTATTCCCACTAACAAGGGAAGCAGGATCCATTACTCCCTTATTGTCTAAAACTATCACCCAGTGTACTGGTACTAATTCTCCCCATGCTAATCAACCGCTACCCCAGTTGAATCAAGAAAGGGAGATAGCTGATTGTTCATCTTCAGGGACGAGACCTCAAACTCGGAATCAAACTAAACTAACCAAAGAAAATGTAGCTAGATCTAGACAGAAGGGTATAAAGGGGGGTAAGGATCGTAGTCCCCAAGTCCTTGTCGAAGTAGAAACACAAACAGATTCAATTCCAAAATTGACTGGTATTCCAGCAGAAGTTCCTATTCCCACATCCAATGAGTTTCCCTCAGGCACACAGGTTGGCGTTGAAGATTTCCTTAGAGGGATGCTAGATTCGAAGATTAGTTCAATGATGACTCTGATAAATACTCTCATTGAAGAAAGATTTGGCCGCATGGAGGAAAAAATTGAGCAGCTGAAAGAGGTCGTAGGGACAATTAGTTATACTTTGGATAAAATAACACCCCGCCACGGCACAAAGGATATCATATCCCCTAATACGGTGGGACTTGAGTCCACTAATCGGGTGCGAATACGTGGTAGATCAAGGGAACCACAAACCACCATCTTCCCTCCACATGTAGCCGAGGATATCAAACGCAGGGATTCTATTAGGAAGGGAGATACGAGTAGATCAGGGCTAGATAGAAGTGACAACTCTAATAAGATAACTGTCCAACATAATCCAGACACACTAGATCTCCCTCCTGCCTCCTGCCTTTACGTATTGATTTTAACTGGGGCTCCATTATTAATACAGAGACAAAGCAAATCTTGGTCTTCACTTCGTAATAAATTGGTGGATTGGTTGACCAAATATAAGAACGTTAACCATCTTCATAGTAAAGATATCTTGATGGTACGAAGAGTTGGGTGGGTTGGCGCCTCAGCAAAGACCATCCCTGTAGATTGCATTGTTATCAACTTTCGACGCCCCCGAATGGTTAAATCTCTATTAAAGCATAAGGAAGAATTCCTCCACCAAAGTTCAAGCATTACTGCTCTCCCCCTCGGCTTTTTCTATAAACCTACTCTAAGGCCAAGAGGAGTGGGGAATGGCTCAATCTTAACAGCTAATATGTTTGAGGCATTATCCCCCCTGGATGCAGTGGACTGACAATCAACTCCCTCTGCGCGTAACAAGTGTAGCTCTAACAAAAGACAGAGTGAGAGTCAGATTTATTTAGAAAATCCTTCTAGTCTCTCCCAAATGGTGGAGAAGTGGGCACTAATTCATTCTATTTCTAATTTGAAACCCCGCACGGCCTCTACAGACATGGAAGTAACATGCCCCCTAGTCATTCCCGGTAACACTGGCCTGCTACAATGTACGGGCTCAAATAACAATGTATGTTTAAACCCTAGTATTAGTACAGATGCCATTACTCCACTTCAAGTAGGAGGTTCTGTTATTCTTCCCCTTTAGTAGGCAAATTCCGGGAGAGGCTCGCCACTCAGTATTGTTTTTTGGAACATAGCCGGCCTACGATCAAAGGTCAATTACGATGAGTGGCTTACCTTCTCACGGCCTACGATCAAAGGTCAATTACGATGAGTGGCTTACCTTCTCACGGGCTTTTAACATTCTCTGCTTCCAAGAAACGTGGGCCGTGACATCCATTCATCTAAATGGTTATAAAACATATTTTTCCCCCGCAATTCCATCTCCATCAGGGCATGCAAAAGGATGTTTGACGGTCTATATTTCTAACTTACTTTCAAGACGGAAAATTATTGCCTTTAAATTGAAGCCTAACTTCCAAATTATCATCCTTGAAATTAATAATATGGATATTTTTGTCGTAGTGAATTTTTATAACAACTTACAGCAATACGAGTTGTTTGACACTCTGAAGGAGATTCGTAATACCTTATTAGAACTTAATAATACATTTAAAAGGAAAAGACCTTGTATTATCTGGGGTGGTGATTTTAATCTATCCCTCTGCGTCCATAATGATAATCTAACGTGTGGCATACAAGATGAAAGTGATAACAACCTTACTCATTTTTCACACACTGAGGGAGGGGCCTGCCTGAACGAAATCTTATTTACTCTTCAGTTGGCCTTGGCCAATGAATTAATGCCATCAATAGTTCCCCTTATTCCAACCTTCAATGGCAGAGGAGCTTCTAGTTGTATTGATTTCATCTTCTTGTCCAGCATGTTGGCCAACCTTATTCTGAACTTTAAAACACATGACTGTGCTTTTAGCGATCATTTTTCAAATTCTATCACTCTTTCTCTTCCCCCGGGGCAAGGAAAGACCAACCATATTAGATCATATGGGGTGGAAAACTTGGTCTTGAACAGAATAAATGGCTACTCACTCAAGGGGAATTTGTTGACCCGGTTAGGATTACTGAAGTAGTTGTTAAGAATTCTATGAAAGCCATCAATAACTGTTTGGATGACTCCTCCAACCCTCAAGAGATCCTAGATAATTTTATGGTAATAACTGTATCTGTAAAGGAAGCCTTAAGCATTAAATCTAAAGGGAAAGAGAAAAATAAGGTGGGCTGGTTCAACAGTTCCTGTACTAAAGCACTGTTGAATTTAAAAACTGCCCTTCGTCACTCAGTAAGAGATAAGCAAGAAATAATTCATCTTAGAAAAATCTATCACTCTACTATTCGAAAAAGGAAAATTGAATTGAAACAGGAGTTATGGGATGAACTCCGCAAGAGTTCCCTATTGAAAGACAGTGCTGCTTTTTGGAGGGTAATTAAGTCCCCATTTTTGTCTGGACCTAACTAACTAGCAAAATAGATATAGCAATTGATTAATCATCCTGGGTGGATCATTTATCTCAGATTTTCGGACAAACGGCTAGTGTATCCACTGCCCAGAATCACTCAGTGATGAATAGTTCATGTACTAATTTTCCATTCACTCCTTTCACTTTAGATTTTACCATGGCTGAAGTTGAACTGGCTCTAATGAAAAGTAAAGGGGGGTAAGGCGCCCGGCCCGACGTGGTTCCAGTTGACTTTTATAAATTTAAAATGGACCTGTGGACACCAGTTCTGCTTAGAGTTTTAGAAGCAACTTGTAAAGTTGGACTGTTGGACTCATGGTCAGATTCCATCCTGGTCCCGATATTTAAAAAGGGAGACCGTCAAAGTCCATCCTGCTACTGTCCCATTTCCTTATTGGACTCTTTGGGTAAAGCGGTTGGACGAATTATATTAGATCGACTACAACAATGGGCGGACGACAAAAAGATATTATCGGATCTCCAGTATGGATTCAGAGAAGGTCTGGGTACGACCGAGCAAGTTTTAAATTTGACCTTATTAATAGGAAAATATGTAAACGCGAAAGGGGGGAAATTGCATATGGCTTTCATAGACAACCTCAGCCTTCGACTGCATAAGCTATTCGAAACTGTGGGGCTGCCTAACAGAAATGGGTGTTGAACTCTCCTCAATTAATTTCTTAAGTGAAATTTATTCCAACGCAACGGTCAGAGTGAGATTTGGAGTAGGAGGAGAATCGACAGCGCCGTTTAGGGTTGAGCGGGGTGTCAGGCAGGGTTGCGTCCTGGCCCCCTACCTGTTTACTCTCTATACAAATGGTTTAGAAGAAGCTATGCTGGAGGGGTGCCAGGACCTTTCTCTACTTCAAAATCGTCCGGTTCCCGCTCTCCTCTATGCAGACGACGCAGCGATTATCGCACGCACCCCCCTGGACCTCCAACACTCACTCAACAGATATAACACCTTCATGTCCAACCTCGATTTAAAAATTAACATCAAAAAAACTTTTATATTGGGTGTTGGGCTTAGGCATAAAAAAAGGAGAGATATCTTTATCAGCAATTCCAGGGTGGAAAACACGACTTCTTACCCCTATCTTGGAATCCTAATAGATGATAAAGGTTCATGGAGAAATGCAATTGAAGCAAGAAAGCTGCTGTTTTTAAGGTCAACTATGGCGTTAGTTAGTTTTACCCAGAGGCTAGGAAAAAGACCTCCCTCTGAAATGATCCGCATATACCAGGCAAAATGCATCAGCACTGCTATTTACGGATCAGGGGTATGGGGCTACGTACAGGCAGATGCTCTTCAGAAAGTGTAGAATAGCTTCCTGAGGTTTATCCTTGCTATTCCACAAGGCACTTCGACCTTCGGTTGCCACTCAGAATTAGGCTTGCCTTTTATCACTGACACCATAAAGATGCGGCCAATCCTGTTATGGCATCGTCTTTGGTCATCAACTAAGTTAGTTCTCTCTCAAAGACTTTTGAAGGTCTGCCTTTCTCTTGAAAACTCTGTAAAGATTGGTTGGCTCGAGTACGTTAAGATGTTCCTGTACGATTTGGACCTAGAAAAATATTACCATAATCCCCCACTAATTGCAGAGTTGTCAAGAAAAAAGTTAAAAACTCAGTGCCTGTCATATCTAGCGGACTTACGTTTGGCTTCTGAAGCCAACAAACCCTCGGTGCAACACTGCTTATTGATTCAATCCTCCATGGCCATTCAGCCCTATTTAGTTTGGAATTTGAATGGCTATGACAGGTTTCTGTTGACCCGATTCAGGTTTAACATCTTCCACCGCTTTGTCTCCTTTCTAAAAATTTACGATTGGTCAAAGTTGCTACCTCCTTGCCCCTGTGATGACATGTCAACCCAATCTTTAATCCATTTGACCCTTTTTTGTAAATTTTATACTGAACCGAGAAAGCGTTGGCTAGTTCCAATTTTAAAAGGTTTAGGTTTACGCCAATGTCGCTCTGCCTTCATGGTTCTTCAACTTATGGATTCTGACTGGTTTGCACTAAATATTGCTGAATTTTTTTAATTTTGTATTCGTCATAGGAGTAACCTATAACACCAGCACGATGCACTTTCAACTCCGTTTTGATGTAAATTAATTTTGTATTTTAAGCTTTTTACTGGAATGATGGTGTCCTTTTTAGAAAACTTTTTTAACTGTCATAAATGTAACCAGTTTATCTGTATGTACTTTTATGGTTTTTCTTAAATGAAACCCAATAAAGTAATTTTGATTTGATTTGACAACAATATTTCTTACCTTAAATTCAATATTCTTGATCACAATGTTCTTGCTGTTGATATTTCCAACTCAATATTTGTCTAAGTCGACATTTTCAATTCAATAGTCTGTCTCAGCACCCTTACAAACACAGACAAAGCTTCATGAGGTGAATGGATTAACAAATATATGCACCTCTGCTGTGCTCGAAGCAGGAGGCACAGAATGGAGGAAGAGGATGGGACTAAGGGAAGGGTACAGTGGGAAAGGAGGTTCATACCACTACGGGCAATGCACCCACAAAAGGTTTATCAAATGTTATACTTAACAAGTACATTAATAACTACCTCCTAACCACCATCATCTCCCATGTCAAACCTTAAAGACACACTACAGTTCATGACTACAGAGGGTATGTGAGCCATACTACACAGAATTATCAGACCCATATTGTGCAGCTCTTCACTCAGTCACCTACAAGGTTACATGCCCCATCATTGGCTAAAAGTGCAGACAACACACTTTCAAGTGCATTAGAATGCAGATAAAATAATAATAAAGCAACTTACATAACATCCTGTGCTGTTCTCTGAGCTATAGCGTAAGCAGATTTCTACACAGAATCATCACCAATCAATGGAACCAACCCTTTAACTACTTCAACCGATAAGAATATACTAGGTGATGTGCAATGTCCATCTATACTCTGTCTACTGTAACCGCTACCAATACTTCAACGGCATCAAACACCTTTTAAAAAATGCAAAGTCAACAATTCTTAAAATTGGCAAAAGTAAGAGCCAAGTAGTTCTTTACAGGATTAGGGCCCAATTCTGATCTTGTTCGGAAAGCCTTACCAACGACTCGGATCAGGAATGCCTTCCAAAGGACTCGCACGTGCGCAGTCCGATTGACGGAGTATGATGCAATGCATGTCAAATCCAAACGACTTGCATGGAGCACAATACGGAAGACTGTCTCATACACAAATCATTCCGTCGGAGCGAATCGTAGGTAAACGCTGTCGATGCAACCGACTCATTCAAGAACGCTGCAACAAAGCTTAGCGTGAATGGGACAGACTCGTACCACCCCGCTAATACATGAACAAGCATCCGGTGAGGTCTAAGGAACATTTCAGTTATGCTCAACGAAGTACAATAAAAACAGATAGGAAAAGTCTAAACAAGCATTGTCATGCCACAAAAAAAATAAGCCACACCCACAACTCCACTTATATAAAGGGGCACAATCCTTACCATGATCCTTTGCAACTTTAACACAACTGTCAGGACATATCACTGTTATACTACTCTCTGCTACATACACTCACAACTCACCCACCACACAACCTGTACACTTCTAGCACCTGTGAACTACTACACTCTCAAACACACACTCATTTATTCATACACACTCACCCTCACCTTCACACTCACCCACACCTCCATCTCTACCACCACCCATCACCATGCCCCCAAAGAAGAATCCAAAGTTCACAGAGGAGGAGTTGGAAGTCATGGTAGATGAAATTGTCAGAGTAGAGCCACAATTATTTGGAAACTTAGTCCAACAGAACCCCCCTGTCACAGAAGAACAAGATTTGGGTGAGGATTGTCAACAAGGTGAATGCTCAAGCACCTTGACTGCGCACAATGGATGATATCAGAAACAGGTACTATGATGTGCAAAGGAGGGGCAAGAAGCTGCTGGCCAGAGACCATGCACTGAGTCAGCGGCTGGCGGATGCCCTCCTGCGACACCTGTGCACTTCACTTCCTGGGAGGAGAAGGTGCGTGCTATCCTTCCGTCGGAGGGTGTCTATGGAATAGCAGGAGTACCGGATCCTGGTGAGTACATACTCAAATAGCCAATATTGTCAACAAATACAAAGCCACAGACATCACTGCCAATGATACAGTGATACAAATCACTATTAGCAAAGCCATAATAATATGAATCAAATTAGCATGTGATGTGTATGCCAGTTAAAGAAACAAAATACCTGCAATGTCAGAGTAATATTGAACTATTTCATAACATGTATCAACTTACAAAAAACTCACAGCAAGGCTTTGTGCTCAAAACAGTAGTCACCACTGTCAGTCATCTTGACAGCAAAGTTTCACTCACTCACAGGGAAGCTGAGTCACAGGAAGGAAGGTGGGCAGGTGAGTGTGGCTAATTGCATGATGGGAGTGGTAGTCACAGTTAACACTCCTCCTCCCACATAGCACAACAAGACCACCAGGAACTGTGCTTACCTCACAGTCAATAGAAAAGTACTGACAAGATGGCTGACAGTGTGCTCTGATGTGGGGAGCACAAGGCCCTGATGGGAGTTGTGTGCTAAACAAACACCTGGCACCACTGTCAGACATTTTGAATGTAAAGTTTAACTCACTGCCACTGAAGCATGGTTCATGGTGGCCTATTCGGTGTGGGTGGGAGTAGTAGTGGTAGCCTTGACTATATCTACCAGTAGGTCCTGTCACACACACACACCTCCCTCCAAGACCAAGCAGCACACCTCGGACTATGCTGTCCCTGAGAGTGAATGAAAATGTACTGGCAAGATGGCTGACACTGTGGTCTGGTGTTGGGAGCACAATTCGATAATGGGAGTTGTGGTTAAAACTAAGCATGGGCGTAAAATCCGTTACGCTCGCGGATTTTTCGTATTTTCGGAGAATCCGCAATCCGCGAACTCTCGCGGATGCGGCGAGAATACGCAAAATCCGCGCGAAGCGGATTTTTTGTTTGTGTTCGCACTGCTCGCGCTGCTCGCGGTCCGCGGCGCGGGCAGGAACAATCTCGCACTAGCGAAAGTACAAAAATTACTTAGTAAAGGAAGTGGCCCAGTCTCCAACTTCCTGTTCCTGTCCAGCAAGCTCCTCCCATAGGGGTGGAGTGAAGGAAGTGCCCCAGTCTCCAACTTCCTGTTCCTGTCCAGCAAGCTCCTCCATTTCCTGGCCACTTTGATTTCGATCTTGACTGGGAAGGATTACTTTTTGTGGTTGCTGCTGGATATTTGGATTTGAGGCCTTTTGGATTACTTTTGGATTCGAATTTTGATTTCACAAAGAAGTAAGTTGATGTTGTTTGTTTGTGGTGATTTTTGTGTGTGTTGTTTTTTTTCGACTTTTTTGGGGGGAAAATCTGCAAGTTCGCGAGCTGAGGATGTGTTTTTGCTTGTGTTCGCACTGCTCGTGTCCC
The DNA here is from genome assembly GCF_964261635.1 of Lissotriton helveticus. Taxonomy (NCBI): domain Eukaryota; kingdom Metazoa; phylum Chordata; class Amphibia; order Caudata; family Salamandridae; genus Lissotriton; species Lissotriton helveticus. The sequence continues at coordinate 615,060,011 of NC_136068.1, forward strand.
GCGCAGCAACAATCTCGCACTCGCGAAATTGTAAAAATGACAATTCTGCTGCACATGAATTGAAAACCACCAGGCTTATTTATGGGTGCATGGATGATACAACTGTTTTGTTGAAATTATTTTTGTTAACATGATTCTGGCCAGGGCATGGATGACATTGGATTGTGCTGATTTTTGTGTGTTTTAGGACTTTTTGGGGTGGTGTTGGGGGCTTGCTATGGGGGTGGGGGCCATTTTATTGTCTGGTCCCGTGTGGGTGGGGGTCTAGGGGCCATTTGTAAGTTGTGTGCTTTGTGCCATAGGCCTGCACCCACTGTGCTCTGATGTCATCCATTATGCCCAGGGGGGCCCAGAATCGGTCTGTTCGCGGATTTTGTGGGTTTTTGCCACGTTCGCGCCGTGAAGCAACAATCTCGCACTCGCGAAATTGTAAAAAATGCAATTTTGCACCGGAAAACCACCAGCAGGCAGCATAAGCCTTCTGAAAATGGATGGATGGCATTGGATTGTGGTGATTTGATTTGTGTTGTGTGTTTTCACTTTTTGGAGTAGGGGTTGGGTGCTGGCTATGTTGGTGGTGGCCATTTTGAGGCATGGTCCTGGCCATGTGGATGGGGGGGTCAAGCGGCCATTTTGAAGGCAGGCAGTGAGCTTTGAGACATAGGTGTGCCTTGCTTTCACCCATTGTGCCCAGGCGGAGTCAGGGGTACATGAAAGCACAACCCTCTGTGTGTGTGCTCTCTTGGATCAATGTTAAATTCCTGTTTCCCAAAAATTTAGCAAATCCTAATTTTGAAAATTCCATATTGTGTGGTGTGCACGTGTGTATTCATAAATGCCTACTTGCTAACTGTTTATTCAAGCGCTACATATGCAACATTTATATTTACTGATGTTCCTCTGTCTTCGTTTGCGTTTAGGTGCACAAAACTACGCATCATCATCGTTGAGCATCAGTGCCAGGAAGAAGTGCTGCTGCGGCCTGTTGTTCCGACATCTGAAGAAGATGGCTCCAAAAAGAGGTGCCCGTAGGTCCTCTTCCAAGAAAGATGTCTCTACTAAGGAGAAGAAGAAGCAAGTGGCACCACTTACCAAGGCGACTGGTTTCTCAACCAAGACATTTTTTGGGCAACAACAACCAAAAAAACAAAGGCCCACCATGAGTGCTGCACAGGTAGCCTGTTTAGTTGTTGAATCACCAACGACCAGTGATGTTGGATCATCGCAAGAAAGTAGCAGCACGCCATCAACACAGGTTTTAACTCATCTCACAAGTACTATTCAACAACCAAAGCCGCAACAACAACTGCATGGGCTACTAGTACAAGCAGAAGTACATGCGCAAGGAGCTGTCCGAGAAGGAGCTGTCCGAGAAGGAGCTGTCCGAGAAGGAGCTGTCCGAGAAGGAGAAGGCCGAGAAGGAGAAGGCCGAGAAGGAGCTGTCCGAGAAGGAGAAGGCCGAGAAGGAGAAGGCCGAGAAGGAGAAGGCCGAGAAAGAGAAGGCCGAGAAGGAGAAGGCCGAGAAGGAGCTGTCCGAGAAGGAGAAGGCCGAGAAGGAGCTGTCCGAGAAGGAGAAGGCCGAGAAGGAGAAGGCCGAGAAGGAGAGGTCCATGGAGACTTGCAAGTAGAGGTCAGTGAAGATGGCCATGGAGCGGTGCAAGTGCCCACAATGGTTGTTCTTCCAGAAGTAGGGGCACAGGAGGAAATTGACTTTGGAGCCGGGGTATCATGTCAGGAAGACGAAGCCACTCCTCCTGATGATTCATTTTCTCCCAGCTCCCCAGCAAGGAAAAGATCAAGGAGGGTGTGTAGAAGTTCCTCTTCAAGCCCCGCTCCATCAGATGATGATCTGGATCTGGATTGGCAACCATCTCCGACGTCTGAGAGGGAGGCACACCATGAGCTGCGAATGGTATCAAATCTTAAAAGGAAGGGCCCCGGAAAGCTCATACTTATGGATCCGAACGTCGGACTTGATGAAGTGGTGCATTCTGATGTTGTTGAAGAGGATGACAGCAATGACCTAGTCATCACACATGTCAGTCCAGCCACACCGGCCATGCAGCAGACAGACATTTACACCCTATCCCGACGTCATGCTGAGCGTGACCCTGGCGACGTGCCACTGGTAGCACCACCAACGCAGTCAAGTAGTACCACAAGTTCAACAAAACCTACAGCTCCCATATTTTCTCCCCGGAGGGGGACTCCATCCAGCTCGACTCCCTCAAGTAAGGTTGCTGCAATAATTGCACAACCCAGTAGATGTCTGCAAGGCTCATCCACCACTGCTTCATCTGGCATTGGCAGCAGTATCACCTCGTGCGGCAAAACCAGAAGTTTCCAGTCCCCAGTTTGGAACTTTTTTAGTGTCCATGAAAAATATGATAACATAGCCGTTTGTTGCATTTGTAAGACTAGCGTTAGCCGTGGTAAGACTGGTACCAACTATGGAACCGGAGGCCAGATAGGTCATCTTGAAAGAAAGCACGCTGTCGAATGGTTTCCGCACCTAGCAAACGTCAAGGGAAAGCGATCCCAAAGGGCAAGTGGCCAAAATATACCCATAGTAGGTGTTTCATCTGAAGATGATGGGGAGGTAGAAGAAGCGTCAGACATGTGTCCGGTTGCACCCAGTACCCCTTGCAGCACCACACCCTCCGTAACACATAGCAGGCACACTGAGAGTCTGGGAGACACACCAATGCGGAAAATGTCAACACTGATCAGAAGTGGGTCGAAGAAGGCATCAGCATCATCCCGTAAATTTGTCCAGCGCACCATTTCAGCCATGTTCTCCTCAGATGCGCAATTTCAACGCAACCACCCAACTGTACGCCTCTATAACACTAAGCTGGCAAAAATGCTAGCGGTGGACCTTCTCCCTTTTTCGTTTGTCGAAGGTGTGGGTTTCCTTGAACTCGTGGCAACATTGGCCCCTAAATGGAAGGTTCCTAGCCGGTACTATTTTGCCAGGGTTGCTGTTCCAGCACTACACAAAGAGGTGCTTGAGTTGGTGGGGGCAGCTTTGCAGAAGAGTGCTGTTCACACTATACACCTGACAACAGACATGTGGACCAGTTGCGCAGCCACTGATTACATGTGCATCACTGCACACTGGGTCTCTTTTTCAGGGGTTATTAAACAGATAAATGCAGGTGGTGACTTGGTCGAGATTTTTAAGGGTGCTCGTAAACATGCAACATTAGCCATGTTTGGCATGGAGAAAAGTCATACTGCAGTCAACATTTTGGCTGACTTTAACAAAAAGGTCTTGCAATGGCTGCGCCCAAGACATTGCAAGGTTGGTTATGTTTCTACAGATAATGGCAGCAATGTAGTTAGGGCCATGGCGGACGGTTTCTATTTCAGAGTGCCGTGTTTGGCGCACTGTATCAACCTTGTTGTGCAAAATTTTTTGAAAAAAGAACTTGCAGTCGACAAAACACTGACCATCTGCAGAAGAATATGCACACATTTCAACCATTCTTTTAAGGCCCGGAAGGAGCTGAGGCGCAAGCAAAATGAACGTAGAATGCCAGTGAAAGCACTTATCCAGGAGGTGGCAACACGTTGGAACTCAACCTTCTACATGCTTGAGCGTCTGCATGAGCTGTTTCCAGTAGTCAATGAGTATTTCTACAACCTGGGTGGTGATACGACAGGAATGATACTAGCGGTGGAGCAATGGCAGCTAGTTAAAAGCCTGACAGACATGCTTCGGCCTTTTGAGGTCTTCACGCGTGACGTGAGCAGGGAGGACTGTTCTTTGAGCAAAGCTATCCCACTGTTGCTGAAGCTCGAGCACCAAGTCAAGGTGGTGTCTTCACAATTAAAGGACGTTGGAAAGAACGAAGCACATGAGTTGGCGCAGAGATTATTACAACGCCTAGTTAGCAATGAACGGCTTGTAAATATCAAGAAACAACAGCACTACATTTGTGCTACTATTCTGGATCCACGTTACAAAAAGCCATTGTTTGGCAAAGTAATAATTCCTTTTGAAACATCGGATGTTACAGAGTACAAAGGTTGGCTAGCTCAGTCAGCCATTCGTTTTGAAATAGAACGGAAGGAAACTGTAGGAGAAGACAGTACTACTAGTGAATCAGCAGGCGATCAGGCGTCCCAAAAAAGCACTTCACCATCTGTGCCTGTGGCAGAAGGGAGTGATTTTTCCTCTGAGCCGTTAACCACACCAGCAACCGTATCATCTTCACCAGGCGCATGCGATATGTCTGAAGCGAGTTGGCTAACTCAGCTAGGGTTTCCTGGTCCTAGAAAGGACACAGAAGTGCAAAGTACAGGAATCCGGGAGGACATTCTTTCAATGGTGCAGGCCTATCTGGATGACTCAACAGAGGTCAATATTACTGAGGACCCATTGGCGTATTGGCATGGGAAAAGAAAAATATGGCGAGAGCTCACCAACCTGGCTATCAATTACTTGTCTTGCCCACTCGCAAGCGTGTCTTCAGAACGTGTTTTTAGTTCTGCTGGTGGCATTGTGACTTCCAAAAGGTCCCGCCTCTTGCCCGCAAATGTGGAGCGGCTCACCTTGATAAAGATGAACCAGCACTTCATACCACCAGATTACAGAGTACGAGAATGCACGCAGGAAGAAGAGGACACCGCCCTACCCGAGGAAAGTTCTCCTCAGTTACCAGAAGTAACCCCGACTGATGAGTTAGCAGAGTATGAGGACGAGTTCTGCTTCCCTGACAGCGAGTTCTGAAAATGACTCAATCATTCATTAATTGTAAATAGTCCTCCTTATTCACTTTTATTCCTGTGTGTCTGCCTTTCTTTAGCAAGTGCTTCATCACATTCCCAACAAAACTGTAATCAACCAATAAAACAACAAGCCCATCAACAGAACTATCTTGATTTTGATGCCGCAGCATTCCTCAGGTTCACAACAGTTAGTTGACAAGAACTCAGTCCTGGTCGTCTATCCTGAGTCCTCCTCCTCCAGACTCACCCTATCCATTACCCATAATGCTGATGCCTGGATTCTGCACAATGAAGAAATGAAGGAGCCAGCCCTCAAACACAAATTACAGGTAAGATAAGCTTTTGGATGGGAGGTAGTATAATGGAGTATTCGGAGAGGCGAGAGAGTGACAGTGGTACTAGCAGCAAAGTCCTAGGGCTCTTGAATTAACAAAGTCTGTGACAGGCATTTACTTAGGAAAACATTTGGCCTATTGCACGTGAACGTGTAGGCGTTATATTGCTCGCTTGCCTGTCTCAGGGGTGCTGTCTCTGGGGCTTCTAGGTTTTAGGGTTGTGTCAGCACCGCTACCACATTTCTAATGTTGATTGCTTTTGTTTTGCAGAAAATCCACGCCGGGAAACTCCAGTTGTGGCCCTGCTGCAGAACGCGTTAGGACTCTGTGAATTCCAGGTGGAGCCAGCCCTCAAACACAAATTACAGGTAAGATAAGCTTTTGGATGGGAGGTAGTATAATGGAGTATTCGGAGAGGCGAGAGAGTGACAGTGGTACTAGCAGCAAAGTCCTAGGGCTCTTGAATTAACAAACTCTGTGACAGGCATTTACTTAGGAAAACATTTGGCCTATTGCACGTGAACGTGTAGGCGTTATATTGCTCGCTTGCCTGTCTCAGGGGTGCTGTCTCTGGGGCTTCTAGGTTTTAGGGTTGTGTCAGCACCGCTACCACATTTCTAATGTTGATTGTTTTTGTTTTGCAGAAAATCCACGCCGGGAAACTCCAGTTGTGGCCCTGCTGCAGAACGCGTTAGGACTCTGTGAATTCCAGGTGGAGCCAGCCCTCAAACACAAATTACAGGTAAGATAAGCTTTTGGATGGGAGGTAGTATAATGGAGTATTCGGAGAGGCGAGAGAGTGACAGTGGTACTAGCAGCAAAGTCCTAGGGCTCTTGAATTAACAAACTCTGTGACAGGCATTTACTTAGGAAAACATTTGGCCTATTGCACGTGAACGTGTAGGCGTTATATTGCTCGCTTGCCTGTCTCAGGGGTGCTGTCTCTGGGGCTTCTAGGTTTTAGGGTTGTGTCAGCACCGCTACCACATTTCTAATGTTGATTGTTTTTGTTTTGCAGGAAAATCCACGCCGGGAAACTCCAGTTGTGGCCCTGCTGCAGAACGCGTTAGGACTCTGTGAATTCCAGGTGGAGCCAGCCCTCAAACACAAATTACAGGTAAGATAAGCTTTTGGATGGGAGGTAGTATAATGGAGTATTCGGAGAGGCGAGAGAGTGACAGTGGTACTAGCAGCAAAGTCCTAGGGCTCTTGAATTAACAAACTCTGTGACAGGCATTTACTTAGGAAAACATTTGGCCTATTGCATGTGAACCAACACGATGACAGTGTTCAGTTAAATGAAATTACTGCAAAACCACCACCCACCCAGCTCAAAAGTAGTAAAAAAACAGGTATGCTCAGATAAAGTTTGAAAAAGTATATTTATATCCCTAACAAAATAATCTCCCGCAAGACCCTCCCTAACCCCAACAAATAGTCCTCAAAAGTCCCCAAAAAACCCAACTCCCAATTCCCACCCCCCAAAAGTCTCAAAAAAAGGGGCAAGGGACACTCTAGGGATGCAAGCTGGTAAGTTTGGCCTCCAGGGCATCATGCTTTAGGGCCAGGGCATCATATTTTTCTTGGAGGATGGCTTGCTCTAGGCGGAGGCCCTCCACCACATTTTGAAATTTGTGCCATTTCTGGACCTCCGCCTCTAGGTCTGACATTCTGCGGAGTGCACGGCGCAAGCGACCTTTAACAGTGCTGCGAGGTGCAGCTTTTGCTGCTCGGCGGTGGCGTCTTCCGGCACGGCTCCGGTTCGCTGGAGCACTGTGCTTACCGGCAGAACGTGGGGTAACAGAGGAGGATGTAGACGATGTTAAGTTGGATGCACTGGAGTGCGTGTCATCCCCCTCGAGTTCCACCAGTCGCCGATATTCCGCAACAGTTGCTTCCAGCCTCCGTTGCCGGGCCAGTACAGCCAGCATACTCCTCGTTGGTTTGGAGGTTTTAGTATTGAATTGAATTGAATTGAATTGAATTGAATTGAATTGAATTGAATTGAAGCAGCACTTGTATAGCGCTAACTGCCCGGAGGCCTCGTAGCGCTTAAGTATTGCCAACTATATGAAGAAAGAAAGACATAATCTGTAAGCAATGCTCTTTAGGAATATGATTAACACAAAATGATTCAGCAGGAAGTTGTGTCACAGTACAACTAGCAACTAGCCAGGGCAGTACAAAACTATTCAGGCCAGTATCATGGGCGTCCGCAGGGAGGGGCGCTTGAATCACCATTTCCCTTCCCACAACTCTCTTGTATCCTTGGTTTGGTGCTCTTTCATATGAAAGAGATGTGGCAGAAGTGAGTGATTTTTCCTCTGAGCCGTTAACCACACCAGCAACCGTATCATCTGCACCAGGCCCAGGCGATATGTCTGTTTCCCTCCCTCTCTCTCTCTCTCTCCCTCTCTCTCTCTCTCTCTCTCTGTCTCCCTCTTTCTGTCTCCCTTTGTCTCCCTCTACCTCGCTGTCTCTCTCTCTCTGTCTCCCTCCCTCACCCTCCCTCTGGCTCCCTCCCTCTCTCTCTCTCTCTCCTTCTGTCTTCCTCTCTCTCTGTCTCTGCCTCTATCTGTCTTTCGGTCCCAGCCTGCTGTAATTACCATATTGTAATTTGTCACTGGGCCACCACTGGATACACATCATATCCTATCTAAGAGTCAGATAGTACCATGATCCAGCTTACCTGTACTCGCCACCGCCACTGTCTCCTTCCTCACAGTCTGTACTTCTTCTTGGTCCGACTCCTCTAGCGCCGCCTCCTCCCCAGATTGACCCTCGGACTCCGAGTCAATGATGACCACATCCGAGCTGGCCCCGCCACCAGATGTTCCACCTACAAAGTAGATTTAAGAATGTTAGATTACACCACTCCACTAGTATTTGGTCTATGAATGAAAAAATGTGAAAACAACTGAAAAAGTAATTGACTGTCTACTCTAGTCTAAAGTAAATGTCCCTCCTTCCAGGGAAAGCTGTTGTCTTGCTTAATTTTTTTGTCACAATTGTTGAATGCTTGCTTAATTTTAACACACATTATTTTTCTCTGAACAGACAGAAACTGGACTTCTAAGGACAAGAGGAACATCAACTTGAAACCAGGTGAAAGCTCGGCTCGACCACAAGAAATTTCTACCAATCCAGTACTCATCAACTCTGCACCAAGCACTTTTCCATTTCCAACTAACTTTATTTTAATATATGTGTTTACTTAAACTTTTAATAAAGCTTTTAAACTTGAATTGACTCTGTAGTTTTTCCTCCAGAGAGTCCAGACTAGAGTGACTGAGCGAAATGTTTTGCAATTTTTGGAAGGAGGAATCTGTGCTGCTGACACTACCAGGTTTATTTATACAGTGTGCCAAACACGCCACTCTGAAATATTATTACTCTGGTCTTTGGTGTCCATAGTTCGGTTTGTGGAGAAGTGTCCCTGCAACAGTAGTATTATGGATTTTGCTCCTATCTAAACACTATTTCGAAACAATTAAATTAGGAATGCTTGGACAACAATAGGTCCTCTATATTTAAATGAAAACTTACTGGGGCCAGCAAAGGAGCACTCGCCGCCCTGGCCTGCATCCTCCTCCTTTGGAGCCACTGCTGCATCCTCCTTTTCCGCCCGCTTGCCCCTGGGCGGACCTGACGTACAACATGAAAGAAATAACAGAAAACATTGATGATTGCTGCTTGCCGATGTCCTTGTCAACCAAATCAAACATTTAGAAAGAACAAGAACCTACTATTTCAGCCAAAAAGAGGGCTACAATGGAAGGACTGCACCTGAGCCTCTACTCTAGGGGCAGATTTACAAGCCCCTTGCAGCTCTTCTGCTCCATTCTTGCGTCAATTTTGTGACGCAGCGCCACAAGAGAGGCGCCATGGTCTGGCGTATATTAACAACGTGACGCATATGGGAGATGCATCCCATTCTAAAACCCTGCGCCATTAGGGAGCATTCCATCGCAAGGGATGGCGTTCCTGCGCAGGAACGCATGCTAAAAGTGGCTATGGGGAATATATAAAATTTCAATCAGTCATTTAGGACAATGATGCGTCACTGAAACCCTGCGCCTGCATGAAGCAGACTTACGGCTTGACGCAGCATTGCTGGAGCTGCGCCATCGTTGCAACGCAACTCCATCAAAGAGCCGCCTTTACGGCACCGATGCGTAACGCTTCGGTGACGTTTTGGGACCATGGTGTGCCGCATTGTAAATACGGCGCACCATGGGTGGTGCTGCCGTGCCACACACTTTGCAGGGATGCGCAGGTAATTGCTAATCTGACACTTACGGGCATACTTACGAGTTCTGAGCTGGACACCTCCAGATGTGCACCAGAACAAATACGTAACGCAAAACTAACCTTGCGTCACGGCAGATGCGCCGCTATTACAATGCGGCAAACCCTGGCGCAAGGGTAGGCAGATGCGTAACGCATCTCGTGACGAAATAGGGGCGCATCTCTAGAGTCGCTTCGTGGGCGCAATGCAACTATAGCAGTGCTCAGGGCTGCCCAATACTCTACATACCGCATCAGTCCTTACGCCTGCTTCAAGCAAGCAGGCATAAAGAATTGACATAGCAGCGTCGCGGAAGTGCCTGCGCTAAATCTTGTAGATTTTACGCAGGCACTTTTGCGAGGCACACATCTGCCTGACCGGCACCACCCACCCCCCACTCCCCCCCTGCGTGGGAACGCACCCATTGAGGCGCAGGCCCAGGCATTCACGTGGCGCATCTCCTTAGATGCATCACGTTGTACATGACTCGCAGGGATGCGCCACATTTACGTCGCTGTGCGTCAGGTAAGGCAGTGTAAACGTGGAACAAGGGGCTTGTAAATCTGCCCCTTTGTGTCTAGCATTACGCAGTTCTGTAAAATACACTCATACTCAGCCCAATTAAATGAACACAAAATAGATAACAAATAAGCAGTGGCACCGGCACAGAGAAGGAGAACAGTGCACCTGAAATGCACAGAAGATTTTGAAATATTAATGAAAAAATTGCTACTACTACTCACCAAGACCGGGGACCTCCACTCCCAGCACGTCTAGCAGGTCACGCTCTCGGTCAAGGATGTCGGTCCAGCGGTGGGTGACCTGATTGTAGGTGCGCTGGACCCCCGTGATCTTAAAAAGGGCCCGGCACACCTGCCCCCACCGCTTCCGTCGCTCCTGGCTGTTGGTGTAACCAGCAGCAATCCTGCCGCCTGCCGCGATGGTCCTGGGGAGATGGCGCTGCACGTAAAAAACAAGTGCGCCCACCTCCTCAGGGCTGAAAATCTCCCGGGGCACCACCATTTCCGCCCTCAATCGACCACACGGGAGCCGGGCACGGGCTGCGGTGCCCATCTTGGGCAGCTTGACTGCTGTCTTCACCATGTTCTGGGCAGGTAAGGAGATAAAATGAAAAAGAATAAGAGTAGAGAAGAAGGAAAGTAAAAGTTTAAAAAAGTAGTTCAAAAGTAAACAAAAATAGCCTAAAACACAAAAATATAGATCTAGAAAAATACAGGGATAGAAAATAAGTTAAATAGATCAAAAAAATAGTAAAACAAGCAAAGGATGGCAGAGATATAGAGAGGATAGAAACACCATACCCAGACACATAGGAATGAATGAAAAACAAGATGGCGGCCCGATCACGTGCGCGTAAGTAAGTTCGCACGCGATTTCTCTCGCGAACTCGTGCGAACTTGTATTTGCAAGGCGCGAGTCGGGCGAGATTACACTTAGCGGGCGGAAACGGAAATACGTCACGCAAACAAAATGGCGGCGCCCATACTCAACCTTGAGGTAACTCGCACGAGTTCGCGGCCTCCACGGGCCAGTTCGCACTACGACGCGCCCCGCGAATAGGGCGAAATTACCGAAAAACGAGTTTTGCAAAAGCAAAACGAACGAGCAGGTGCAAAAGTTCGAGCTCATCATTTGTAACCATTTACCTGTAGTGCTTCCTGAAGGGGCCCTCCAGAATCCGGTTGCCTACTTGCAACTATTGTGTGACCCTGCTCTGACAGTCACAGAATAGTTACAAGTATGCCATTGCATCCTGTTAAAAAAAATTATTTACTTTGCATTTGCAACAAAAAGGAAAGGGAGCAGACAAGCAGGTGCCAGCCTTCATTAATGTCAGTTGGGGCAGGGCAGGTGTTGTTGTTTGCAAAACTTAAGGCACTTAGCAGGTGTTTGTTCACTCAGTGGTCAATCAGAGGGTGTTGTGATGACACTGAGGGTGGCATGGGTGTGCCAGCCAGAGGGTGGCATGGGTGAACCAGAGTGCCAGTGTTGACAGAGGATGGCAGTGCTTTGCTTTGCCCCAATAATGTACACTGGTGAACTAGAGGGTGATGTGATGACACAGAGGGTGACATGGGTGAGCCAGAGGGTGGCATGGGTGACCAAAGAGAGTGCCAGTGGTGACAGAGGGTGGCAGTCATGAAGAAAGCTTAGCAAACAGGCTGGGCACGTAGAAACAACAAGTTCGCTAAACTGGCGACCCGACAAGTAAGTTTGCAATTTGCGAAATAGTACAAAACCCTCGCGAACTTGCAGAAACCCGTGCGAACATACACACCCCCAAAAAATCCGCTAATCCGCGAGAATTCGCGGATTTCGCGTATTTTCGCAATCCGCGAATCCGCAAATCCGCAAATTCGCGGATTGCGAATCCGCAAAATCCGCCCATGCTTAGTTAAAACATAGATTTTTACTAACAACATACCTGCAATGTAACTGGAAATTTCACCATTTGCAAAGATGTACAAACTTAGCACTAACTCACAGCAAGGCAATGGGATCCAAACACCAGTCACATGCATGCATCAGCCATCTTGTTTGCACACATTCACTCCCAGGAAAGCTGAGTCACAGGAAGGGTGTTTGGGATGGCTGGGAGGACAGGTGTGGCTAAAAGCATGATGTGAGTCATAGTCACAGATAACACTCCTCCTCCCACATGGCCCAACAAGCCCCCCTTGAACTGTGCTTATCTCACAGGGAGTGGAAAAGTACTGGCAAGATGGCTGACAAGATGGCTGACAAGATGGTTGACACAGGGACCTGATGTATGCTTTGCCCACAACTCCCATCCATTCCTTGGCCTCCTCACACCAGTCCCCACTCTCAGCCATCTTCACAGTACATTTCAACCCACTGCCAGGGAAGACACAGTCCCAGGTGTGCTCCCTGTGCTGGCTGGGAAGGTGAATAGAGGACAGGGCATGGTGGGAGTTGCAGTCATATCACACATCACTACCACACCCAAAGCAACATGTTCATCAGTGACAATGGCTACCTGACCGTGAATGGAAGTGTCCCAGCAAGATGGCTGACACTGTTGCATGGTGTCATGTGCACAAGTCATTGTTGGGAGTTGTATTCAAGTCCTACATCATTCAGAGGTGTCAGTGAGGGGACTGTAGTGGCAACGAGGCTGTTATTGATCCTTTGTCAATGAGGAGCAAGCTGGGCTGGGTGGGAAGAGGAGTACAAGTTCCAGCAGCATAACGCAAGCACTGAGCAAGAAAAAGCAAGAAAGCAGACTTGGTGAACTCATCTGTCCATGTAGGACAAGGACAATGTACATGATGTGATTAGGCACAAAGAAAGCCATCAAAAAAATGGGGTAACCCAATTAGCCAGCAGACCTGGGTAGTCAATCTCATTCAAAAACAATGGTCTCCAACTATTCTTTTTTCTAAAACCAAATTAGGTAAATAGTTGAACTTTCTCTTATTTAATGGGCATATATACCAAATTACCCAGACCAATCAATGTCAATTTTATCCACAAAAAACCAAAACAAAAAGCAACAGCAAAAACATTTTACGTGGGGCAATTTTAATTCACTTCATTGCATTTCTAACTGTCTCGATAAAAAACATTTGTAGTTGCCCAAAGGGGAACGTGCAGAAAGATAGAGTTATAGAGTGCTGGAGAGAAAAGATTAGAAAAAGACACAGCAAAGAAGAATATATTTACAATTTCATATATACAGGCAATACATTTGTACAATATACAATTCCTTTAAATCCTGGTGTGTTTAAATAATTTAAACACAGTTTATCTTGATTGGAGATATTACTTCCAAACTAATATTGCACCAAATATTTTTACAACATCATCCAGGATAAATTAAAGCGTCGACGTTTCGACTCGTCTAGTGGCCTTAAGGTGATTCTAATCTTTTCTCTCCAGCACTCTATATCTCTATCTTTCTGCACGTTCCCCTTTGGGCAACTACAAATGTTTTTTATCGAGACAGTTAGAAATGCAATGAAGTGAATTAAAATTGCCCCACTTAAAATGTTTTTGCTGTTGCTTTTTGTTTTGTTTTTTTGTGGATAAAATTTACATTGATTGGTCCGGGTAATTTGGTATATATGCCCATTAAATAAGAGAAAGTTCAACTATTTACCTAATTTGGTTTTAGAAAAAAGAATAGTTGGAGACCATTGTTTTTGAATAGGCACAAAGAAAAGCAGTAACACTTTTTGCTACTGACAGCTATTCCAATGTGTGGAGTGAGATGAGAACTAGGAACACATTCCTCAAAATACTATAAAGAAAATGCTCCCATACATTCTGGACTCTGTGTAGGTAGCCACATCAATGTGACTGCAAAAGACATGCACAAATCCCAGCACACATGCACAAATCTTGCAACACATTGTAAGAGGAAGAGTATGTATGTCATTGTAAAAGCACTGATGTGAGAAATACCAACATACCCGTGTCATGCACAGGGTGTCCCTTGACAGTTAATGGGTATGTATATGTAAAGTCAAATAAACATAACATGCCCATGTATGAACGGAGCTGGACATGCTCAGCAAAACCCATCTAGTTAAAATTACAAAGTCCTCAGAAAGCATAGGTCTGGATCTGTGGCGATAGAAGACTATCTATGTACATACACTCATCCTAATGTACAATAGCAAATGTAATGTGCATGATACGATGACCTGTGCAAAAACACAACAAAAATTGTGTCTCTCATCTACCCACAGGGCCTGCCTGGAACACTGCAGGAAACTAACAGGAATCCCAGTCCCATACTCTGGTTGACCATGAGCTCTCTGGCGTTGACGTCTCTCACCCCTCATCGGATGCCGAACTACCTGGCCCCTCCAGAGTGGGTCAGCATGCAGCACCAGCAGCTTTAACATCAGCACCTCCTGCAACCACTCCAGTAACATATGACAGCACCCAGATGACCACTACCCACAAGGACACACCAAGGCAATAAAATACAAAGAGCACAGCTACACAGGGCACCCTGGAGTTGGCAGACAACACCATCACGGTCAACGAGGAAGGAGTCTCAGTGTTGTCTGCGCCTGCAACAACATGTTCTGCTTGTGTGGGTAGGGGTGGTGGGAGGGGCGTGGGGACAGGTGCCGCCATGCAGCTGGTGACCATACAAACTTAACAGACCCTTAACAACTCCAATGATCATGTTAAGTAGCATACACTCAGACACATACAAACATATTATACAACAGACACATCTCATGCTAAGAAAGTGTGTTGTCATCTCATCATTGTATACATACACTCATATGAAAAAGTTGTTCATGAGTTGTCTCTGAACATCCTCCTCATCACTGGCAACATGTCCCAGTCCTGGATCCTCCTCTACTGGAGGCTGCTGGACTCTGTCATCTTGTATGAGAGGTAGCTCATTCCTCACTGCCTAGTTGTGGAGCATGCAACACACAATGATGGTTTCACACACATTCAATGGTGCATATTGGAGGGCTCCTCCTATATGGTTCAGGCGAAAAAATCTTGTTTTCAGTAGGCCGAATGTCCACTTAACCATTCGCCTGGTCCTCCCATGTGCCTCATTGAAACGAACCTCAGCAGGGGTGACAGGGTTCCGGAGTGGTGTCAGCAACCACAGCTTGTTGGGGTATTCAGAGTCTCCTACATTGAGCACAGAAAATACTTCTGTTGTCTGAAAAGAGAGTACAAACTGACATACAAGCAACATACAGCAGAGACAGACAACATGATCCATCAACAAGCCAGGCATGCTCATTTGACAGCTGAGATGTGAGATCCACTATTTCTCATTATGTATGCGTCGTGTGTAAGCATGGGCGTAAAATCCGTTCCGCTCGCGGATTTTGCGGATTTTTGGTAAATTCGCAATCCGCGAACTCTCGCGAACTTACCGAAAATTCGTTAATCCGTGCGAAGCGGATTTTTTTGCTTGGTCGCACTTGCCAACTAGAATACTATACAATTTCGCGGGAGTAAACACTTGCGAAAACGTAGATGCGGCGGGCAGTGACAATCTCGCAATTGCGAGATTGCAAAATTTGCAATTTCGCACAAGAAATCCACCAGCAGGCAGCATAAACCTTGAAAATTATGATTTTTATCAGAATAACTCCTCAGGTTGACATTTGCCTGCACTTTTTTTTTGCAAGGAGTCCATTTTGGGGGGGGGGGGGTGGGAGGAAGGAAGTGCCCCACAGTCTCCAACTTCCTGTTCCTCTCCAGGAGGCTCCTCTCAGTGCTTTCTTCATGTGCTGGTCACTTTGATTTGGATCTTGACCTGGAAGCATTCAGCAGGTGCAAAAGTTCAATCTTATCATTAGTAACCATTCCCTGTAGTGCCTGGAAGGATTACTTTTTGTGGATGCTGCTGGATATTTGGATTTTTGCAAAACTGAAAGCACTCAGCAGGTGCAAAAGTTCAATCTTATCATTAGTAACCATTCCCTGTTGTGCTTCCTGAGGGGCCCCTTCAGAGTTCAGCAACTATTCTATGATCCTGCTCTGACCCTCACAGCAGGCTCAGAGAAAGCAATTACAGATAAGGAAGCAGGTTCCAGCCAGGAAATTCAAATTCAGTAACACATTAATCAGCCCCTAATTCATTTATGTCAGTTGAGGCAGGGCAGGTGTGCTTTTCCACCCATAATCTACAGTGATGAACTAGAGGGTGGCATGGGTGAGCCAGAGGGTGGCATGGGTGAGCCAGAGGGTGGCAGTGGTGAAACAGAGGGTGGCAGTGGTGAAACAGAGGGTGCTGTGATGAACCAGATGTAGAAACAACATGTTCGCGACCGTTGCTACCCGAAAAGTAAGTTCGCGTTTGCGAACTGGTACAAAATTCTCGCGAACTGGCAGAAATCCTTGCGAACACAAAAAAAATTTAAAAATCCGCAAATTCGCGAGAGTTCGCGGATTTTGCGGATTGCGAATCCGTAAATACGCAATTTCGCGGATTGCCAATTCGCAAAATCCGCCCATGCTTAGTCGTGTGTTGATCCTGGGAAACGCGCACAGAATGGGAGATCATCATGTCAGCCAGATATACCACCAGTGGTAATGCTTTTGATTCCTGTATGTTTGTTCATTGGCTTGCTTTGGGATCAAAGTCACATGTGTTCCATCAATGGAGCCAATGACATATGGCATTCGCCCCAATGCATAAAAGTCACTCTTGATGTATACCAACAGTCCTGGCGTTGGGATCTTGATGTAGAGGTTCAGAAAATGTCAATCAATCAATCAGGGGGTTTATTAAGCTCGCTACTCACCCGTGAGGGACTGTGTCGACGCCTAGGACATAACATGCCTTAACAAAATCTAAATCCTCACGCCTACAAATGCCTGCACAAAACGGGCCCCAAATACCTCAACGACAGAGTCATCTTCTATGTACCAAAAAGGAGGGTGATGTGTGTTGTGTGCCCATCAAGCTTGGCTCATCACCGGAGTGTGAGCTATCAAGTACTTTGTTCGATATGACAGGTTAATCACTGTCCCCACACATGTAATGCAGTAGAACATCAAGAATTTCTATACTGTCTGCCCTGCTGAGCGATTAGTGTAGGGCGCGTTAGCTGCATCAGAAACGTGTGGTTCAGATCCTTTGGCTGTTTACTGTAATGCTGAACGGCGCGGGTGAGTATTGAATGGACGCATAAGCTGCATCCTAACCGAGCTGGATGCATCCTTTGGCTGTATACTGTAATGGTGAACGACGCGGGTGCGTACTCAAAGCCGCATGTGGACCAAGCCGGACGCACACATTGGCTGTTAGTCATCATGGTGACAGACGCACGTTTTGTTTTGTCTCCAAAACCTGTGCATTCCGAATCGGTTAGCTCATGACACCAAAGTATCTAAATCAATAGTATTCAGATGCGTACATTTTGACCGTCACGGTAAGCGTACCCAATGATTGCAATGTTATGGATTGGAATGGACAAATAGATTGGACAAATTTGGATAATGCAAAAGACTCAGACCTATCACTTTGGATGCATAGAGCAGAGTCCGCCTCTGCTGCACAGATATAAGTCTGTTTGTTCCTAACAGACAGCACTTACCTGCGCTACATGCAACTTTACTGCACTTCCACATCTGTCTGCTGCTGTCTCTGCATCGTCTGGGAGCTACCATGGCACATACTGTGGAGATGGCACCTGCATTCACAAAAGAGGAGAACCAGGCCCTGCTGGACAGCCTCCTTCCACATTACAGCCAACTGTATGGCAAACCAGGGGAGCAGGTAAGTGGTGATTACACTGCCATTTTTTTGGCCATGTGTAAAAACAGGCACTAGTAGCATTGGGATTCCCAAGGGCAAGCATGCAAACATAGTTATTGTAAGTCTTACAGTGTGTAGATTTGGGTTCTGGAAGGTACAGGGATGTAGAAGTGTGTGTACTGGGTTTGACTTATCTGCACTGTTCTCATATTTTTGAGGGAGAGTTGCACACAGGACAACTGCCCGTGGTGACACTTGCCTACCCCTTAGGCATTAATTGCCATTCAGACCATGACCTATATGTACAAGTGTGTGATGCATACACATGTAGCATGTGAAGTAATGGTGTGTCACCATGTCACCCTCCCAGGTCAACTCCCATCAGAAGGTTGAAATATGGCAGACCATCGTCCGGGCAGTAAGATCCGTGTCAGGTCCGCCACTGCCAGAAGAGGTGGCAGGACCTCTGTGGTTGGGCACTGAGGATTGCAATGGTCCAGCTGAAGCTGTCACCTCCTCGCCAAAAGGGACGGACTATGGACCCTGACCCCCCCACATGCTCAGGATACTGACGGTGGTCTTCCCTGACCTGGATGGGCAGTTGAAGGCTAGACTGCAGCAAGGAGGAAGTGAGTATGTGCCATTTTGCAGAACTATGTTTAACATGCATGTTGCACTCCCTCAGCCTGCTACCCCTCTCACAGGTCATCAGTCTGCTAAGACAACACTTCTGTGGCAAAATGTGACTATGCCCCATGATCATCTGATGCCCAGGTATGTCCCTTTCCATCCATGACATATGTGTCACTTAAGTGTCCTGTGTATGGGCTGTAGTCCAATGTTCATGTGATCAGCACTATATAACATGTGCATGGAGTTGACCATCATGAGTGATGTAATTGTCTGTCATGTGTCAGCACATTGACTGATGTATGACCTACACTCAGTGTTGTACATACATATATGTGCATAATGTTGCTATTGGTGCACACAGGTGTACGTAAACAATGCTATAGATCCGTGCAGCAGGTGAGACCACTGTGGATGCCGCAGACAAATCATCTTGATAATTGTTTATAAATGACAGGTTTAGAATCATTACACATATGTGAACATGGCACTTGTCAGTCTGCCAGTAAACTATGGTAACAACACTGGAGTCTGCCCCTACCACCATCAACAACATCTCTACCCATACAGCTGCTCCCATTCCGAGTGTCCGTGGACCCTCCCATTTTAGGGAGCATGTGTCCTTTGGGCCAGCCACCGTACCCCTTGCATCAGTCATCCCTGGTGTCCTGAGTATGCAGGCTGTGGATTTGCTCAAAAAGATCCATGTGGGGCAGACATCCATGCTGAGTGTCCTCCATGCACATACCAGTCTTTTGACACAATTGGTGTCATATATAGAGTGTATCTCATCAGACATGTCTGCCCTACCCCGACCTAATCAGGCCATGGCCTCCTCGCTGACGGCAGCAGTGTCCATCCTACAGCAGTCCATCACCCCTCCTTCCTCTGCCCCATCCACAGTCCCCACTACCCTACCTGACACAAGCATACTGACAAAGGCACATGCACACACAGCAACAGACACAAGCAGCACACAACCACCCAAACAAAAGTCCAAACACACACACTCCGGGAACTGACATCACATACACCGGGGAGAGGGCAAAAAACACATAGTTCTTTTGGCCACTACACCATCCCAGTTTGGACCCAGCCATATGCAAATCGGTCTTGACCCTGTGGCTCATGGGAACAGTCCAGACCGAACTGCCAGGCCAGGTCCTCCCTGGACCAAAAACAAGCCTCCTGGGACCGGTTTCAGGGTATATCACCCTTCTTCAGCCAGGCTAGCTTGAATCCAGTGGCACAGTGAGCAAGGGACCCATGTCTGGGCATACCCATCCCACTTAGGGCAAAAAGTGTTACAGCAAACAAATGATGGACGGAATGCTGACAATGCAAACATTCTCCCCAGTCAAAAGATCTGGGTTAAATCCATTGTTCTTTTGCCACTACGCCACCTCAGTTTGGACCCAGCCATATGCAAATCAGTCTTGACATTGTTGTGCCTCATGGGAACAGTTCAGACTGAACTGCCAGGCCAGGTCATCCCAGGACCAGAAACAAGCATCCTGGGACTGATTTCAGGGTATGTCGCCATTCTTCAGCCAGGCTAGCTTGAATCCAGTGGCACAGTGAGCAAGAGACCCACCTCTAGGCATACCCATCCTACTTAGGGCGAAAAGTGTTACAGGAAACAAATGATGGACGGAATGCTGACAATGCAAACATTCTCCCCCAGAAAAAAGACCTGGGTTAAATCCATCATTCTTTTGCCCACTACGCCACCCCAGTTTGAACCCAGCCATATGCAAATCAGTCTTGACCCTGTGCCTCATTGGAACAGTCCAGACCGAACTGCCAAGCCGGGTCCTCCTTGGACTGGAAACAAGCATCCTGGGACCGGTTTCAGGTTATGTCACCCTTCTTCAGCCAGGCTAGCTTGAATCCAGTGGCACAGTGAACATGGGACCAACGTCTGGGCACACTCATCCCACTTAACGCAAAAAGTGTTACAGCAAACAAATGATGGACGGAATGCTGACAATGCAAACATGCTGCCCCAGTGAAAAGACCTGGGTTAAATCCATCATTCTTTTGCCCACTACCCCACCCCAGTTTGGACCCAGCCATATGCAAATCAGTCTTGACATTGTTGTGCCTCATGGGAACAGTTCAGACTGAACTGGCAGGCCAGGTCATCCCAGGACCAGAAACAAGCATCCTGGGACTGATTTCAGGGTATGTCGCCATTCTTTAGCCAGGCTAGCTTGAATCCAGTGGCACAGTGAGCAAGGGACCCACGTCTAGGCATACCCATCCTACTTAGGGCAAAAAGTGTTACAGGAAACAAATGATGGACGGAATGCTGACAATGCAAACATTCTCCCCCAGAAAAAAGACCTGGGTTAAATCCATCGTTCTTTTGCCCACTACGCCACCCCAGTTTGGACCCAGCCATATGCAAATCAGTCTTGACCCTGTGCCTCATTGGAACAGTCCAGACCGAACTGCCAAGCCGGGTCCTCCTTGGACTGGAAACAAGCATCCTGGGACCGGTTTCAGGTTATGTCACCTTTCTTCAGCCAGGCTAGCTTGAATCCAGTGGCACAGTGAACATGGGACCAACGTCTGGGCACACTCATCCCACTTAACGCAAAAAGTGTTACAGCAAACAAATGATGGACGGAATGCTGACAATGCAAACATGCTGCCCCTGTGAAAAGACCTGGGTTAAATCCATCATTCTTTTGCCCACTACCCCACCCCAGTTTGGACCCAGCCATAGGCAAATCAGGCTTGACCCTGTGCCTCATGGGAACAGTCCAGACCGAACTGCCACGCCAGGTCCTCCCTGGACCGGAAACAAGCATCATGGGACTGGTTTTAGGGTATGTCACCCTTCTTCAGTCAGGCTAGCTTGAATTCAGTGGCACAGTGAGAAAGGGACCCACGTCTGGGAATACCCATCCCACTTCTTGCAAAAAGTGTTAAAGCAAACAAATGTTTGTTGGAATGCTGAAAATGCAAACATTCTCCCCCAGTCAAAAGATCTGGGTTAAATCCATTGTTCTTTTGCCTACTACTTCCCCCAGTTTGGACCCAGCCGTATGCAAATCAGTCCTGACCCTGTGTCTCATGGGAACAGACCAGACCGATCTGCCAGGCCAGGTCCTCCCTGGACAGGAAACAAGCATCCATCAATTGTTCTTTTGACATCCAACTGAAGAGAAGTCGCATACTGTTTACATGAAGAAATTACACCGGTGTTATTGGTCAAGAATTTCTACACCATTACACCGTCGATTAAGGCAATCCGCACTAAAACCCCTGGTCAGCATGTCGTAAAAGGAAGGGGTGGTTTGATGGCGCCTGCACTAAAGCCTTTAGGGATGTGAAGCATGCTCTCTCTACATCACCAGGAGAATTGTCCACTATTCAAACCCTATATCAGGCGTATTACATTGCTGTATCTGCCCGTAAATAGATATTAAAGGAAGAGGCATGGGAAAATATGACCACAGCGGCAAAAACTACAAATAACAAACTCCTTTGGGATGTAGTTAATGCCCCCTTTCTGAAGAACTATAACATCCCGGATTTTTGTTCCTTTGTCTCTGCGGACAAAACGGTAAATAACTTTTCGGGAATTTTTAATAGTAATATGGAGCAGAGGCCGATACAGGATGGTCTGAGAAGTGAAGGAAGAAACCTCCCCATGAATATTTCCAGCGAGGGAGTTATTCACGCAATCCATGTAAGTGCTGGGGGTCGGGCTCCCGGGCTGGTTTGCGTTCCAGTAGATGTATTTAAGTCAGCAGCTACCTTGTGGGGTCCCATCCTAACTAGGGTGTTTAATATAGCAACTCTAGATAGAATCCCAGACTCATGGGAAGAATCACTATCATACCAATATTCAAAAAGGGGTGCTAAAGAGGATCCCAAAAACTATCAACCAATCTCACTCCTTGATACATCAATGAAAGTGATGAGTAGGGTCCTGTTGATAAGACTACAGGAATGGGCAATAAAATACTCAATTTTAACACGGGTGCAGTATGGGTTCAGAAAGCGAATAGGGACTATCGAGCAATGTACAAATTTAGTGCTGCTTTTCAGAAAATATACTAGGGCCTAATACCTTTGCTGTTTAAGCAGTGCTTTTGACTTGGTGGACCATAATTTGCTCTGGACAACCCTAATTTCAATGGGAGCACCTAGGGCGATTGTAGGGTTTCTTTCCCGGCTGTACGAGAAGTTATTTAGTCAGGTCCGTTTTGGCCCAGAAGGAGAATGTGCACCCACATTTAGAGTGGGGCAGGGGTTAAAACAAGGCTGTGTTCTTGCACCAATTTTATTTTCTCTATTCATTATTGGAATAGATAAACATCTACAGACAATACAGGCAGACGCCCCTATGGTGGCAAGCCTTCAGATACCTGTCTTATTATATGCGGACGATGCCGTATTGCTTGCAAGAACCGCGATAGGCCTACAGACACTGATGGACGCATTCTCAACCTTTATGGTACAGAAGAAAATGGTTATAAATAAGTTCAAAACATAAACCATGATCTGTGGGCCTAAACCTAAACCTCTCAAAACCTTTTTTATTAAAAAAATGCCATCCAGATTGTCACTTCCTTTTGGTATTTAGGTATTCTTTTTATGGATAACGGCTCTTGGTCTCAACATGTTACTAATATTAGAGCCAAAATGAACAGGGCAACCCAGAGAATTATACATTTTGTTCCAAACTAGGGAACTGGCCTCTTTGTATAAAGCCAAAGGTGCAAGTACAGCCCTTTATGGAGCAGGGCTATGGGGTTACACATATAACATGGTCTTGCAAATATAAGAAAACCTCTTCTTGAAACGCTTGCTTTATTTACCACCATCTGCTTCAAACACCATCGCACATCATGAGGCGGGTCTTCTGTTTATCGAAGACCTACTATTTGTACAACCATTAGTTATCTGGGACTCAGTATGGAAAAGAGAAGAAACTGCTTTTACAAAAGAAATTATTTTAGATTGTCTTAAAATGCATGATGCACTTAAGATACTATGGTTTTCATATATTAAGTCCGCTCTGGAAAATGTGTATAAGGTAACAATATGGTCAGACATTTCTAAAACATTGATGTACACAAAGAAAGAGCTTAAACACACCTTTCTAGAACTTAGGCTGGACCTGAGATCTAAGGCGGAAAAGGACAAATCTATTGTTGCACTGTATATATCAAATAGCATAGAGGCAAGCACAAACAACTATCTGTTCTATGTTACCTACGCCCATCATCTATTTGTGTTAATTAGATTAAGATGTGGCATTGCTCATTATCTTGTTGCTTTCCCTACTATGCAGATTTATCCGCCTGAAGATATGCTATGTCCATGTGACAACAGGAGTAAGCAGTGGACAATGCATTTGTTGCTATTTTGTACTTTTTATAAGAATTTTAGATGTTTTTATCGGAAGCCTCTTTTTCTCACCCATCATATCAGGTCACATAAAGGAACGTTGAAATTCTTTGCGACACTGGGTGATCTCTTGACTTGTTACAGTGTTGCCCTGTTTATCCTGGAAGCTATTAAAATGAGAAAAACTATGAGACTATGAGTATCTAGCAGAAAGGAAATGACTTGATTTATGTAATTTTAGAATATTAGTATTAGATTTTATATGTGTAATTTTTAAGGCTTGATTCTTTGGTGATGTAATAATATGAACTTGCCTATTGGGAGTTGTGCCAGCCTGCTTTTGTCAGGCTACATCATGTTGATCAAGTGTTTTGAGTGTGTGCGCTTGGACTTCATGTATTCACCCACACCCCTCATGTAATAGGGCGGGCATAAGTATCATGTGTGTGTTGTGATTTGTGCTTGACCTGTGATCTTGTCCTTTTGAGCTCTGCATGATGTTATACCTTGTCACACAAAGGTGGCATAGAGATGGCGGGATGCATGTGGTTTGTCCATGTGCGACATTTGTTGAGTAGAATGGGGTGCTGGTGCACAGGTATTTAGTGTGTCCATCTGCCATGCAGTCACCACTGGATCCTGTGTCACTTCATGCTCTTCATTGGCACACAGGGGAGTGATAATATATTACTTTGTGCAGCCTAACTGCATTTGTGTTTAGCAAAGCTGATGCATGTGCTGATTTGACACACACAAGTGTAGAGTTGATGGAGACTGGTGTATCGTAGGCATGAATGGAGTGTAGACTCATATGTGATGGCAGCAGGACTATTTGAGATGGTGTCAGGAGGTTTTGTGTGTGACTTCAGTTCATTAGTTTTTGTTGTGTTGGACGACATGGAGTGTGCACATTGTCCCTGTGTGAGTGCTTGTCATGCGGGGGTTTGATTCAGATCATGTGATCTTGATTTAGTGCCTCCACCCTGCAGAAGGAGTTGTACAAATGTGTGGATGTGATGGGAGGTTATCCCACCGGTGAATATTGTATTGGGTAATATGATGAAAGATGTGGTATGTTGAGACGGATTATTCATGTGTGTCGGAGTGGATTTGTGAATGTGATGGCATGTACACCAGTGTTGTGCTCATTTGGGCTGGATTGTGAAACGTGAGGTGTTATCCCATTTTAGTATGTTGAGTTTGAAAGTGTGTATGCATATTTTCCACAGGTGACAATCCTTTTAACTTGTGCTGTTTTGGGGGATTATGCAGTAATGTGAAAATGACGGAGTAGATAGACATTGCACTATCTATGTGTCTTGTTGTGAGATTTGGTGATGTGCGGAGTATGCTTGTCTGGGTGTTCTGTGAGGCTGCACAGTGTGACATGAGTGCAGTCCAAGGCATCACTGAGTGTTCAGCTGGTAATGAGAGTGACCCACGCACTTCACGTAGCCTCATTACGCGCCACCCGCCTCCCTCCCGCCCTCTCCTAAATACCTAATTAAAGCTAAATATACTACAAAAGTAAATTAAAGGCACTTACCTGGTCCGCGGCGTCCCGGGGCTCCCTCTTCTCTTTCGCGCCGCCGTCTTCGATCCCAATGCGCACGAGAAATGTGCATGCGCGGGCGGGTGCGCATGTGCATTGGGATGGAAAACGCGGTGGCGCGAAAAAAAAGAGGGAGCCCCGGGACGCCGCGGACCAGGTAAGTGCCTTTAATTTACTTTTGTAGTATATTTAGCTTTAATTAGGTATTTAGGAGAGGGCGGGAGGGAGGCGGGTGGCGCGTAATGGGGCTACGTGAAGTGCGTGGGTGGGTGTAGTATCATGCCCACTTTGTGTAGCCCCACTACGCATACTACGCCCACCCTTAGTGTTGAAGCTGTCGTGGATGTCTGCTATCTTGCAGTGGAAGAAGGTGGCAATGGAGTCGCACAGGGCTAGCGATGTCCTTGGTGTTGGAGATGGGGTTGGAGAGTTCCGCCACGATGTTGAAGAGCTCCTTGCTATTGTGTGCATTGTTGTTGAGCCGGTCTTTGAAGGAGGTCCTCTTGCCTGCCCTGATTTGGTAGTGGTGGTTGCGGATGACGTCCTTGTGTGCTGCGTGGCTGTCCAGAGTTTGTTCACTGTGCCATTCATTCTCTAGTTTCCAGCAGACTTGCTTGGAGGCAAGGACTTCTGGGGTGAACCAGCTGGCCCTCTTGCTGGTGTCTCTGTGAGGGGGTTTCTTCAGAGGGGTAAGGGTGTTGGCGCAGTCCTCGATCCAGCGTCTGAGGCTGTGGGCAGCGTGGTCGGTGTTGGAGGGTTCGGTGGGTGGGCTGAGAGCTAGGTTTGCATGTAGTCGGTCTTCGGTGATTTTTCTCCAGCAGCGGTTGGGGATCTGTTGGGTGCAGTGGTGAGTGGTGGGTTTCTGGAAGGCAAAGTGGATGCAGCAGTGGTCGGTCCAGAGGAGTTCGGTTGTGTGGCTGCTGACGGAGACGTGCAGGCTTGAAGAGAAGACGGGGCGAGCGTGTGGCCAGCGAAGTGGGTGAGCATTATGACGAATTGCTTCAGTCCGAGGTTGGCGAGGTTATCAATCAGGGTTGTGGAGTTGTTTTCATTGTTGTTCTCAAGGTAAAAGTTCAGGTCTCCAAGGAGGATGTAGTCGGTGGAGGTCATGGCGTGCGTGCTGATGAAGTCAGCGATGGAGTCATCGACTCCATCACCGGGGACGGGGTCTGGGGGGTCGGTAGACGAGGGTGCCTCTGAGGGTGGAGTTAGGGTCAGTGTGGATCTGGAAGTGCATGTGTTCGGTGGTGCTGAGCGCGTCATTGGTGCTAGTCAAGACCCTGATGCTGTTCTTGTGGACAATGGCGATTCCTCCTTCGACTCCATTGGTGCGGTCTCTGCGGGTGATCTTGTAGCTGTCGGATGGCTATGGTGATGTCGGGTGCAGAGGAGTCGTTCAACCAGGTCTCTGTCAGGAAGGCGACATCCGGGAATGTTGTGTTGAGCAGGTCCCAGAGCTCGACAGCGTGTTTGCGTGCGGAGCGGGTATTCATTAGTATGCATCGGAGGTGGTTGAGGACTTTTTTGGTGGGTGATTCGTCGGCTCTGAGGCTAGTGTAGCTGCAGCTCCGGCAGGTGAAGGCACTGTGTGTGCCTTTTTGGCGGAACTTGAAGCAGGTGTGGGTCTGTTGAGTTGAGAGCGTGCAGAGTGCTGGCGTCATAGTGGTGGCGATCATCGTGTCGGGTGTGGGGGCCAGGTGTTCTGGCACTGAGCACGGTCCAGGTGCGGACAGGCGCAGATGGGCTTGCCTTAGGTGCACCTTTGGCGTTCCAGCTGCGCAGCTGCACAGTGGCTGGCATGTGCTGGGAGGGAGGAGCAGCTGGGAGGTGGGAGGTGGGGCAGCGAGTGGGCAGTCAGGGGGGCAGGGCCGCAGGGAACGCAGCAGCAGGGGCGGTGAGGGACGATGAAGGGAACAGAGGGCAAAAGGGCACAAAAAATTAGTGTCACAGAAGGCAAAAAGGGCACAGAAATACAGGAAAAGCGACTGTCAGAGAAGGCAAGAGGGCACAGAAATACAGGGAAAAAACGAGTGGCACATAAGGCAAAAAGGGCACAAGAATACAGGGGCAGCTGAGAAACAGAATGCAAAAACGGGCAGAGAGTCACGGGGCAGTGAGGGGAACAGAAGGAAAAACCGGGCAGAGACACGGGGCAGCGAGGGGTACAGAAGGAAAAACCGGACTGAGAGACACGGGGACAGCGAGGGGAACAGAGGGAGGTAAACGGGCACGGACCACGTACGGGCAGCGGGGGAAGACAGAACAACAGCAGTCACAGACACAACAATGAAATACAGGCAATACAATAAAACAATAAAGAGGAAGATGAACAAACCTACGGCCTACCGCTGGCCACCAGGATTGAGGCGCAGGTGATAGCCTGCCGGTGGTGGAGGGCCTCGAACTTCCTCAGCAGCGGCAGCTGGGGCAGGGACACACAGGTGGTGCTGTGCGGAGGGGGAGCGACCTACCATAGTCAGGGGGTATAGTCCCCTCAAGTGTATATGCACTTATGTGTGTTGATATGCCACCTGTGCTCCAAATAGTCCAGATTGGCATCTCTGCACTTCCTAGTTGTCTACACACAGGTAGCTAATTATGGCTTTTGACTTAGACTGACCACAGTGTGTGTGCACCAGTAGAGTGGATGCTCTGCAGGATCTTCAAGTGGATCCCCTCCGACACGAGAAAAACCATCACCCAGGCCCTCGTCACCAGCAGACTGGACTACGGGAACGCCCTCTATGCAGGAATAACAACCAAACTCCTGAGACTGCTGCAACGCATCCAGAACGCCTCGGCATGACTGGTCCTCGACGTCCCCCGACGCAGCCACATCACACCCCACCTGAGAGACCTGCATTGGCTCCCCGTACACAAGAGGATCAACTTCAAACTCCTCATCCACGCACACAAAGCCCTACACATCGCCGGACCAGCATACCTCAACGGTCGACTCAGCTTCTACACCCCCACCCGCAGCCTCCGCTCAGCCAACCTGGCCCTCGCCACAGTTTCACGCATCAGGAAAACCACCGCCGGCGGCAGATCCTTCACCTACCTTGCCGCCAAGACCTGGAACACTCTCCCTACCGGCCTACGACAGACCCAGGACCTACTGGCCTTCAGAAGACTTCTCAAGACCTGGCTTTTCGATCAGTAGCAGCCCACTTTTCCCCCCAGCACCTTGAGACCCTCACGGGTAAGTAGCACGCTCTACAAATGATTGTTTGATTGATTGATTGATTGATTGATCATGATGAAATCCCTGGTTGTGGTGAGACAAGAGCCTGCACTGTGAGCAAACTCACATGTGACACATTGAATCTTCACCCAGTTCCATTTGTATTAGCATCATCAGCATGTTTTTAATCTGACACATACAAGGCCCACACTTGCCAAAACAAATGACAAAGAGTGCTCCCAATCAGCACATTGTAACCCTGTCCTATAGCCTGATGGCAACATATCTTATTTGTAGGTCTCTTAGACGGATTTCTGGATTCTGAGCCATGTTCAAGTGCAAAATGCATATTCCATTCTGCACATGTACTCCATCCTCAACAGATGTACACATTTCCCATGTGTTATGGCTAGTACGTGTATTGTGTTTGTGAGACACAGATTGCCCCCCCCAGCATTGTCACCAGTGCAGGCAGATTAGCTTACACATTTGGCTGTGCATTGTAGCCAACTAACCCAGATGTTGTATCGTCTATCTGGTGAGCCATGTGTCTTCCAAGTCTTCTGCAGTACACACTCTGCATTGACAATTTGGCTAGGCCTGGGCAGTAAATTTCGTTCCGCTTGGGTAATTTTGCATTCCACAGAGAAGGCGAAATTGCCAAAAATCCGCAATCTGCGGCTTTGCGGAATTATTTGCTTGTTCGCGCTTTCATATTTCTCCCCGAGCACGCAAAAAGCGCTAGCTAACAGGAAAAAAGCATTGCGAACGGGCAGGACAAGCAATTACGCGTTTTTGCAGAACTTTTCCGTGCTCACTGAGATGTTTTACCATTTCGCGGAGCTTTGCGTTACGTGACTATGCAAATTCCGGCCACCCCTACATTTGGGTTTAGTGATGAGCTGTACATAATGCCGCTCAACTTTTGTAGCTAGATGCAGAGTTGTTGTGATAGACATGCAACCAAGTTGCTGGTGTAAATGGTCTGATCTGGAGTTGTGTTCAATGCCCCCAGGCCACACGTGGTGACTGTCTCCTACATTGGTGTTGGTCCATGCTTTTCTACACAGCAAGTAGGAATGGGGTCTACATGTGTAGCGCTGACAGATGTGAGACATCCACTTCTGGTTTGTTGTAGTGTGAGGCTCATAATTCTATTTTGTGTGTCTGTGGACTTTTGTGGTGTTGGGCCAGTCTCCTTTGTGCTTCATTGTACACTCACTCATCACAATGTCATCCTTCTGTGAGTAGGTATCTCTTGTTGCCCTGTAGGGGTTGAGTATGTGTTGTGGTGGACAGATGCAGTGACTTTGTGTCACATACATAAGTGTGTCTGGCACCTCTAATTTCACCATCAAATGTGTGTTTGTCCTAGTATGTTTTGTGCTGGGTGTATCTACCTGAAGCTGAGATTCACCCATTGGTCATACACAACAGTACAAGGACCCATGGTTGTATTGTGATCACAATGATGTCAGGTCAATAATGGATTCATCATTATATATCCAGTGATCAATGCTGTCATGGTGGCCTGTGCAATGTCACTTGTCAAGGGAGGTTTTGATAAGGCACAATGCTAGTGGTGGGTGCTGTTTAGACTGGCCAAATGTGACTTTGCTCCCAATAAGGCACCTACCTACAATGTGGCCTCCCATCACTGGCCATGCCCTAGGAGTAATGTTTGGGTATGTGAGATGACAGTGGTTCTTGCAAGGCACGTGACACAGTGTGCATGAGTGAGTGTGCTCAAAAGTATGACCCACATCCTCATTTTGCATCACAGCAGCTCAGCATACAGGATATTGGCAACACAGTGCAGTGGCCTTGAGTGTACTGTGGAAGTGAGTCAGTCTCTTGATGTGGTTTTTGGTGTTTCACCATGCTTGGCCCGCATGTGACTCTGGTGCATCCGCTCATCAACCGATGCCTGATTGCCCACATTGACAATCCAAGCCCTATATGGTATACTTCCTGATTGTACTCAACATGCATATGTCTCAGTGGAGTTAAGCCTACCATTGTGTGTATGGGCCCAGGCTAGAAAAAGTTCAACACTCACACATATGTTGTGTTTGTTCTGTGGTGTGGGGCTGGTCGGTTGTCTTTATGCATCTTCCTTCATGTATTTCAACTGTCTTTGAAGGGCATTGAGGGGATGTTGTGTTTTGTTTCTTTCTCTGCTCTCCTTGGGCCTCCTACATCTTCACAGTGCACATTCCTTAGGTTTTGCATTTAACGTTGCTGCAACAGTGTGGAATTGGATCTCATCAAAACTGGAATTTGTGATTGAATCTTTTGTATTTGCCACTGCTTGCACAAAAATATGTGTTGACGCTTTTTTGATGGTCACATGTCACATTGTCCAATTAAACTGAAAGAAGGAGAAGTGCACAGCTCCTGTTTCCTAGTGAGATTGATTAAGAAGTTCAACCGTTTAGTCAAGTATGGAGGGTGCTGCCCGGGTGGGGTCTCTTGTCATGGACGTCTCTTAAAACAATCAAACATGTGATTCCAACGAAAATTGGACCCATCCCCTGGCACTCCACTCTATGTTGCTGGAGTAGTCCAGACCAGCTATATGTCCATCACTAAATCATGAAAATCTTTTTATATCGAATATAGTCTTATTTTATTCACAAGTTCATTTTTTTCAACAAAGTGGTTCATCTTTAAGAATGAACATTATTCAATCAATAGCCATATCTTTGGGTCCAATGCATTTCGGGCCCAGTAGCCCTTCTTCTGGGACCTCAGCTGAAAACAAGGTGAAATAATATTCTATTCAGTATCAGACCATTCAAAAACATAATGAAAATACAAAACAAATACTAACACATTTCATGTTTCGATTTAAGTGAAAAGGTGATCATAAAGTGCACCCAGTGTACGTGCTTTGGTGAAGAAAATTCAAACCTGAAAAAATACAGGGGCTCACGTTTGTTCACGACGTGGTTAATAGTTCATGCAAATGGCTGAAAACAAAATACGAATATTGACAACACTGTTATTCTCTCATTAGTTTGCAAGAACAAAGCAATCAGCTTGCTTAACTCTGCACTAGCGGTATACTTCAAAAACTTCGGAGACGCGAAAGCGTCTTCCACGATGCGTTCAAAAATAAGTTTTCTCCTGTTGTGAAGCGACCCGACCGGGACGCCAATGACAGCAGAAGAAAGAATCTGCATGTCAACATTTTAAGCAAGCAGTAACGCGATTGGCTCGAGTTCCGATCATGTGATCGGGAGTCAGCCAATACGAATCGAGGATGTCTTTGGGAGACATAAAGGAACAAAGTGTCAGTTTATGATAATAATATATCGATAAAGTTATATGATGACAAAATACCATGAAGGTGACAAAACATACTTTGTAAATGTCCATAAAAAACAGTAAGTACATGAAAAAATATCAATCATAGAAAGAAGGTTATGCATAAAATAAAAACATGGTGGTTAGATGTTAAGACCAACCTTCAATCCTCTCAAATTAGAAGCAAGGCAATACTGTACCTAAAAAGGCCTCGATATAATAGTCTTACAGGTAACACTTAAATTCAGTGCGGTCATTAAGACCATGTGGTTTACCAGAGTTCAACAAGTAAATCCAGCTATTTTCTCTTTGTAACAGGAAACTGTTGTTATTTCTTCCTTCTTGTTTTTCCACGATTTCAAGAACCAAAAACTGTAGTTGAGAAACATTGTGGTGAGCTTCAACGAAGTGTGTGGCCACTGATGATTTCACATTGCCCAGTCTAATGTTAGACTTGTGTTCATTGAGTCTTATTTTGATTTTTCGCTCCGTCTTCCCCACATAAACTTTGCCACATGGGCATTTCAGCATGTAGATCAAGTTAGATGAGCCACAAGTAGCATTGACTTTTAGCTTTATTTTGTAACCTTTCATCGGATGTGTTATGTATTTTCCTCTGATTATACTATTGCAATTTCCACATTGCAAGCAAGGGCGAGTTCCATGATAGCTTTTTAAAGGGACTGTTTTGCTTTTCAATAGTTCACCAATATTCTTATTTCTAGAAAAGGCAAAAATAGGTGGATTCTCAAATGCTTGTTTAAAATCCGGTTCGGCCTTCAGGATCGCCCAATGATTTCTGATAATTCTCTTGAAGTTTATACTTGAGGTAGAATATTTTGACACTATTGTCATTCTATTTTCTCGACACTTCAGCCCTTTTTTAGAAGGTCTGTTCTCTGCATGTTGTTCACCTTGTTCTCTGCCTCTTTTAATAGTGTTTTAGGGTAACCTTGGTCCTGAAAACATTGTCCAATTAAACATTGCTGGCAGTGTTAGCCCAAGAAAGCACAGATTGGCTGCACATGGCTGAGGGTATGTAACACCCACACCAATGTTTGCTTCAACAGTTCTGTGGTCCCCAACCACCCCTTTATCACAACATTGCTGGTGGGTTTAGCCACCCAACACCATAATTGCTTGTCCATGCACAGGGGTTGAGTTCCACATTCACAGTTTTGTCACTACACTGATGGAGGGGGGTAGCCAACCCAAACCCCCAGTTACTTGACCATGCAGGGTGGTTGTTCCCCACATTCACCTTTTTGTCACTACAGTGATGGGGGGTTTCCCTCCAAACTCCTAATTGTTTGACCATGCAGGGGGGGTTGAGCCCCACATGTACAGTTTTATCACTGCAGTGCTGATGGGGATGTCTCCCATACCACTTTATGATTCAAAATTTCTAGCAGTTTGCACACAAGACACCAATTTTGTATGACAACGCTGGGGAAGTGTTAAGCATCCACCCCCTATAGGGAGGACAATGCTGGTAGTATTAGGCATCCACCCCTCTATGGGGTGGACAACACTGGTAGTATTAGGCATCCACACCCCTATGGGGTGGACAACAGAGGGAGTGATAGGCATCCACCCCCTATGGGGTGGACAACGCTGAGAGTGATAGGCATCCACCCCCCTATGGGATGGACAATGCTGGTAGTATTTGGCATCTACCTCCCTATGGGGTGGACAACACTGGTAGCATTAGGCATCCACACCTCTATGGGTGGACAACCGTGGGAGTGATAGGCATCCAGCCCCCTATGGGGTGGACAATACTGGGAGTGATCGGCATCTACCCCTGTAAGGGATGGATAATGCTGGGAGTGATAGACATCCACCCCCCATGGGGTTGACAGTGCTGGTAGTATCAGGCATCCACCCCCTATCGGGTGGACAACACTGGTAGTATTAGGCATCCACCCCCCTATGAGGTGGACAACACTGGTAGTATTATGCATCCACCCAACAATGGGGTGGACAACACTGGGAGTGATAGGCATCCACACCCCTATGGGGTGGACAACACTGGGAGTGATAGGCATCCTCAGCCCTATAGGGTGGACAATGCTCGTAGTATTAGGCATCCACCCCCCCTATGGGATGGACAATCCTGGTAGCATTAGGCATCCACCCCCCTATGGGGTGGAAAGTGGTGGGAGTGTTTGCCATCCACCACCCCCATTGACTCTACATTGCTGAAAGAATTCCCTCCACCCCAATATTGACTGTGGTTTATCACAAGCTGTGTATTAAGTTACCTTTTGTGGGGTAGTGATGTTTTTGTGTGTGGTAGGTGTCTGACTTACTGTCCGTGATGGTGTGTCGGTTAGGGTTGTTATATCGACCATAGGCGTATATTATAGGGATGACATGCGCGATCGGATACATGGCTGCTTCATCTCGTATGCAGGGATTGTGTTGTGGCACGAATCAAAGCTGAAATAACGCTCTTCCGGACGCTCTGATGTGCTGAAGGTGGAAACCTGTTTGGCGGGTAGGAAGTACGCATCGTACTTGGACGGCCGGAAACTGATTGGGAAATGCCTCCGTACAACTTCATTCAGCGTTTACGGAGCCTGCTTATATTTGCGCATCGTACTTCGTCATTTGGATGGACCGGCTCCCGGAATGGGTCATTCAGAAGGTAAGGCTACAGACGGCTCTGGGAGGGCCTTTTGGACAAAATCTAAATCGGGCCCTTACTAATTAAGCTGCTCTGCTTTATGTGTCTTAATATGGCTTACTCTTTAGGACCATGTACAATTCTAGTAATAACCATAAACATTCTTACTAGGATATGAAAACCACTGTTGCTCAAGCACAAAACAGGCAGAAAACTTCTGGGGTCCACCTTCCCAGAGGAGTCCCTGAGCAACGGAGAATGGTGCAAGCTTAGGCAAACCCTGCCAATGCATTTGCAGGCTTTATCTCCTGAGACGGATTACTAACATACCAAATTATAGACTTACGAAAATATTGTTGAGAAAATATACAATGCAAAAATATCGAATTCCTATCTACAAACAGGTAAGTACAAAAATATCGAATTAAAAATATCGTTGTAAAAAATATAGTTAGTCAAAATATCAATTTTTTTAAATGTCTTAAAAGTAATTCAAAATTAATGAAATAATAAATATAATTAACAATAACATACTTAAAAATACTTAAATAACCTTAAAATTAATAAATAATTAATTTAAGTAAAAAAAAAACAATTTTATTTTTGATATATATATATATATATATATATATATATATATATATATATATATATATATATATATATATATATATATATATTAACGTAATATTAATAAAAAATATACAATATTTTTACCATAGGATAGCGGGAGGGTAACATTTTCTTTTACCACTCCAGTGAGTGAAACAGTAAGGAAATCGTTGGATAGCTTAGGGGTAAAAATTACTATTCCCACTCCAGTGAGTGCAACAGTAGGGAAAGCTTTGGATAGCGGGAGGGTAAAAATGACTATTCCCACTCCAGAGAGTGCAACAGTAGGGAAAGCGTTGGATAGCGTAGGGGCAAAAATTACTATTCCCACTCAAGAGAGTGCAACAGTAGGGAAAGCGTTGGATAGCGTAGGGGTAAAAAATACTATTCCCACTCCTGAGAGTGCAACAGTAGGGAAAGCGTTGGATAGTGGGAGGGTAAAAATTACTATTCCCACTCCAGACAGTGCAACAGTAGGGAAAGCGTTGGATAGCGTAGGGGTAAAAAATACTATTCCCACTCCAGTGAGTTTAACAGTAGGGAAAGTAATGATTTATTATATTAATACGAATAAATTAAATATCAATACCAATAAAACATTATTTAAAATTAATTACCAATTTAATATGTAATAATTAATTAGAAATACAAATAAATATTGGTTATTAAAAATCAATTACCTATTCATAATTAACTAATTAATTTTCAGTAACAAAAACTAAATAATAACAATTAATAACAATTAATAATTATTAGTAAATTAATTATCAATACTCAAAAAGTAGTTTTAATATGTAATTAATTACAATTACATTACTTCCCACCCTATTCTCTATAAACCCACAACCCGCTACAGAAAATACATTTATAAAATGATCATATTTATCAAATAATTAATTAATAAAAAGTAATCACGGATTAATAAAAATTAATTACCAATTAAAAATTAAACAATATATTAGAAATCAATACCAATAAATGAAAAAAAATGATTTACTTAATTAAAATTAAATTACTTCCCACCCTATTCCCCTATGAACCCACAACCCGCTACGGAAAATAAATTAAGAAAATTAACATAATTATCAATTAATAAAAATGAATTACCAATTAATTAAAAGTAATTACCAATTAAAAATGTATTAACAATAAATTCAAAATGAATGCCAATAAATAAATAAAAATATTTAATTAATTACAATTAAATTACTTCCCACCCTATTACCCTATAAACCCACAACCCGCTACAGAATTAAATTATACAAAAACTAAATAACATAAAATTCATTACTTAAAAAAAATTAAACATACATTACAAAAATAATATACACTTTTCACACATTTACTAACATACAAAACACTTAAAAAAATTCAATATTAGCCAAAAATCTATATATTTTAATGCCTATATTTTATACTTCGATTATTTTTACATCTATATTTTGACAATCGATATAGGTATTACTTACCTATATTGTGTCCATTCGAGATTTTGTCCATTTTATATGTTTACTTAATTATTATGGCCATTCTATATTTTGTTTTCGATATTATGTCTAGTTACCCCTGAGACACCAAAGAACTTTTACAGAAGCTCAAGGAGTAGCACTAATCCTCTGAAATCAACTTCTGAAGACAATGGACATGAATCCATGCCTCCACCTCCTACTATGATCCTCATCCCATCAAGTATTTCTCTTGACCCATCAACTGCAACCTGAAAAAAAGGAGACAAGAGTAGCAAAGGCATTTGCAATGGTCAAATGAATTCTCTGAAAGCTCTGACCAACAGTAACAAACAATATAGTAGATGCCGGCACTATGTGGATAGGGCTTACAACTCAAAGAGCCTACGCAAGAGGCTGAAAGAAAAAGAAGCATCAAAACCCTGGAATTATTTAGAGTCTTCCAACATTTTGTACAGTGCTAGGCACTGCTTTATAAGTCCTATGATTTCTCTTGCTAGCGTTACATCACACAAACAATTGTTTGTTTGATATTTCTGGGTTATTAGGTCACTTATCACAACGTCTACCTGGAAAGGCAAACCAGATCTCATTCTGGCTCATCCATTGCTAACCTCTATCTATTGTGTCTCTTTCCTCAAACATGTCTTTCCCTGACATCCTAACCTTGGAACAGTTCAGAAAAGGGGGTGGTGATGAACAGAGTGTCTGAATTAAGCAGACCACTCTTACCCAGTCCAAAGATCAGGGCTTGATCCATCACCGTTATTTAGCTCACTGCCCCATCCCAGCTCAGAACCTGGCTATATGCAAATTAGTCTGTCCCTGGCCCAGTGCATCATGGGAACAGGGCAGACCAAACTACCAAGCCAATTCTTCACCAGAAAGGATACAAGCTACCGGGGACCGGTTTCTGGCATTTCAGCCTCGTCGGCCCGGCTTGCTTGAATCCTGATGGAGCAGTGAGCAAGGGACTCATGTCTGAGTATACCCTGCCACACCTATAGTGGCCAAAAACGATTCAGAAAAGGGGGTGGTGATGAACAGAGTGTCTGAATTAAGCAGACCACTCTTACCCAGTCCAAAGATCAGGGCTTGATCCATCACCGTTATTTAGCTCACTGCCCCATCCCAGCTCAGAACCTGGCTATATGCAAATTAGTCTGTCCCTGGCCCAGTGCATCATGGGAACAGGGCAGACCAAACTACCAAGCCAATTCTTCACCACCCCCTTTTCTGAATTATTTTGTCCACCATAAGCGTGGAAGGGTATACTCAGATGTGAGTCCCTTGCTCATTGCACCATCAGGATTCAAGCAAGCCGGGCCGACGACGGCTGAAATGCCAGAAACCGGTCCCCGGAAGCTTGTTTCCTTCCCAGTATAAGAATTGGCTTGGTAGTTTGGTTTGCCCTGTTCCCATCATGCACTGGGACAGGAACAGACTAATTTGCATATAGCCAGGTTCTGAGCTGGGATGGTGCAGTGAGCTAAAAAACGGTGATGGATCAAGCCCTGATCTTTGGACTGGGTAAGAGTGGTCTGCTTAATTCAGACACTCTGTTCATCACCACCCCCTTTTCTGAATCATAACCTTGGAACAGACCAGGTTGGTGAAGTAAAGCACTGAAGCAAACTTAGCAGGTGTGTTCAAACCATCAACAGAGAATGGGTGTGGTCTTTGGAGTACCACCCCCTCCCTAGAGATTACATGTTGATAAATAGGGTTCAAAAGAGCAGTTTACACGATTATATTTCAATAACTTGTGACATTTTTTCCTTGTTGTGAGAAGAGATTCAGGAATGCTTGTGATTTCAGCATGGTACTCAGGGTCTAAATGTTTCATCAGTAGCATTCATTTTATGTGCAAATCAAAATAAAATGTTCTCCCAAAGGAATCAGTAACTGAATGCTCCCAACATTCCACCTAGTTTAAAAGTTAAGAAGAAGCTCGAGAATGTGTAAGTGGGAAGGAATATATATAAAACATGCATCTTACATCATGACAATTGCATGC
Organism: Lissotriton helveticus; assembly: GCF_964261635.1. NCBI lineage: Eukaryota > Metazoa > Chordata > Amphibia > Caudata > Salamandridae > Lissotriton > Lissotriton helveticus. The sequence goes on from NC_136068.1 coordinate 615,098,370, forward strand.
ACACTGAACTCGGACACTTTTTTGTCATTTCTTGACAGTGAAAAATATGGGTATGTTTAGGATTTTACATAAGTGCAGTGGAGTTAACCGATAACATATTTAAGAAATGCGCCTTTAACCGAAATGCTTTGCATTATCCAACTGTAATCCACTTTTACTTCTGGCATCTACTTCCAGCCAAAGACACAATATGAACAGTGGGCCTTTGTACTATCTATACGATCCTTACAATTCCTCCTTTGCAATATAAAGAAAGACATATATGTTTGTCTCATATGTCCAGGTGAGGCAAAAAAACTGGACTGGATTACATCCAAGCAGATCCACCACACACAAAGATTTAAATATGCTTTATGGAAGGATTTCCAGATCACTAGTATTACTTTTGTGAGACAAAGTGCCTGATTTACAGTTTTGCAGACACGATAATCCAACACAAATGTAATGGAGTACCCTATCCACCAAACACTTGGTTCTCCCACCCTATTTCCATCAGTGATACACCTGTTGTTGCCATTGATGGAATTTTACTCTGATAGCCTGACTGTGCCAGAGTAATGGTTTCATGCTGTGCACCCTATTTAGGGCAGATGGTCTCTTGTCCTTGGTGCAAGCAGCTGCTCGGTGGCAGCATCAGATGGCGTCGTTGGTGAAACCAGGGTCGCGTGCGGAGTGAATGCTGTGCTTGTCGCGGTGCTGACAGGTCGCGGTGCAAGCAGCGGCGTCATCGTTGCTGAAGTGCGGTCATCGGCTGACGAACGGGAGTCGATGGTGCCAGCGTTGATAGGCCAAGGCTGCGGTGCGGGATGAGGGCAGTGTGTCGTGTAATTTACCGAGCGGTGCCCTCGAACCACGGTGCAAGCAGCAGCGTAGATTTTGGCGTGGAGCGGCGTCATCAGGGATACCAAGGAGTCATTGTGAAGCGAGGCGGTGCGGAGTGTGCTGCATACATGTTGCGGTGCGTCGTCGTCTAGGGCATCGTGTTGCTTCTTCTTCTGTTGCAGCACAAAACACACAGTCCCCAGTGCTGAAGGCAGAAGAGCTTGAAGTCTTTGCTGTTCCTGAGACTTCTTGAACAGGGGAAAAGCTCTACCTCAATCCCTTGGAGAAACTCACAAAATTATATTGCAGAAAATTCAGTCCAGTCCTTTCACTGCCCAAGACAGAAGCAGCCACTGCATGCCAACACAGCAAAGCACGCAGCAATGTGGTAGTTCCTCCTCACAGCTGCTCCAGCTTGTTTTCTTGGTCAAAAAGAGTTCTAAAAGTCAGGGGTCTGGGCCCCAATATTTATATCCCAAAATCCTTTGATCTCTTAGGCATATAATGTCTGTGCCCAGCCAGAACCAGTTCTGCCTTCTCTGGTGTGACTTCCTGGCTGGAGTTGGAGACGGCATGGTCAGAGGCAGACCAGCCCCTTTGAGGTGCAAGTAAATCTCATCCCCCTCCCCCAATTGCAGCTCAGGTATATTCAGCCCTTTCCTGACCCACCTAGACTCTCTGGTGCCACTCCTGCTCCCCAGCCTTCTGTCATCCAAAACCCAGACAGGTAATCCACATTCCAGCAGAGGCACACGAGATGACTGAGCAAGAAAATACCTACTTTCTAGAAGTGGTATTTTCAAACACAAAATATAATTATCAATGCATCTTTAGATTCCGAGTTCAGGCATTCTAAACGTTATCTTCCTACGAAATTCCCCGGGCCAGTTATGTTTATAAGATGTTATAAACAAACTCCCCATTCTGTCTTATGGCGCACAGGTACCTTTGCAATAGCGAAAACCGAAATTGGCTGTAATTCACTATCAGGACATGCCACACACACCAGGGCATTTCCTACCTTTCATATACACTGCACCCGGCCCACAGGGGTACTTTGGGCATACCTTAGGGGTGGCTGACATGTAAGCAAAGGGAAGGTGGGGGACTGGCAAGTGTGTGCACTGGCCAAGTCGACATGGCAGTTACAAACTGCAAGCAGACTCTGCAATGGCGGGTCTGAGTAACCTTTTCAGGGATACTCGCGTGGGTGGCACAATCAGTGCTGCAGGCCCGCTAGTAGCATTTGATTCACAGGCCCTGGAAAACTCTGTGCACTTTACTGTGGACTAACAGGTAAATCAAATATCCAATCATGGAAACACCAATCCATAACACAATTTACCATTGGAGCACTTGCACTTTACCACTGATCAGCAGTGAGAAAAGTGCACAGAAACACTACACCAGCAAAAACAGAGTCAAAACCGGGAGGTCAGAAATCAAAAGTCCCACACTTGTCCCCTCCAGCTGAAAGTAGGGAGAACTACCGACCCTCCTGGGAGTGGTCTTTATTATGGTGGAAGAACCTGGACAAACCATCTATGTTGGCGTGTTCTGTGCCAGGACGGTGTTCACCTTAAAGTCCATTCCTTGTACGGAGATGGACCACCACAGTAATTTTGGAATCTCACCCCTCATTTGCTTCAATCATCTGAGGGGCCTGTGGTCTGTCTGAACCCGGAAGTGAGTCCCAAACATGTATTGTCTCAGCTTCATCAGTGCTCAGACCACAGTGAAAGCTTCTCTTTCTATGGCACTCCACCTCTGTTCCCTGGGGAGTAGTCTCCAGCTAAAGAAGACTACAGGCTGGTCTAGGCCCTCTTCATTCAGTTGTGACAGCACCGCTCCCACTCCATGCTCTGAAGCATCAGTCTACACGACAAATTCCTTGGAGAAGTTGGGGGCCTTGAGCACCGGTGCCGTGCACAAGGTGGCCTTAAGGACATCAAAAGCCTTCTGGCAGGACTCAGTCCCGATCATCTTCTTGGGCTGCTTCCTGGAAGTCAGCTATGTTAAGGGGGCAACAATGGTGCCATACCCCTTAAACCTCCTGTAGTAACCGGGGACTCGTAAGAAGACCCTCAACCCCAGTCTGGGTCTTGGGGAACTCCCAAGCTATAATTGTGTCAATCTTGGGTTGTAGGGGCATCATGAGGCCTGCCCTCTGCAGCGCCTTCAACACTTTACCGAGATGCTGCAAGTGTTCTTCCCAGCGGGAACCGAACACTGCAATGTCATCCAGGTAGGCGGCACTGAATTCCTCCAGCCGAGCCAACACCTGGTTGACCAACCTCTGAAAGGTGGCATGGGCATTCTTCAACCTAAAGGGCATCACTCGGAACTCGTAATGTCCTTCTGGGGTTCAAAATGCTGACCTCTCCTTGGACCCATCGGTTAAGGCAATCTGCAAGTACCCAGGTGTTAAATTAAACATGCTGAGGAACTTGGCAGCTCCCAACCAATCAATGAGCTCATCAGCCCTAGGGATGGGGTGTGTGTCAGTCCTGGTGATGGCATTGAGCCCACGATAGTCCACTCAAAACCGCAGTTCTATTGAGCCACCGGGTGCAGCAGCCTTTGGGACCAAGACCACTGGGCTGGCCCAAGGACTGTTGGAAGGCTTGATCACCCCTAACACCAACATCTTTGAGACCTCCTCTTTAATGCTGGCCTTGACCTGGTCAGTCAACCTGTAAATCTTGTGCTTCACAGGAGGGCTGTCATCGGTGTCCACGTTATGGGTACACTAATGAGTAAAACCTGGGGTCAGGGAGAACAGTGGGGGGAAATGTCCCAACAAATGGTGACAGTCGCTCTGCTGCTGTGGAGTCAGTGTGGGGGAGAGGATCACACCTTCCACTGACCCATCGTTACACTTTTTGCTCTAAGTGGGACAGGTATGCCCAGATGTGAGTCCCTTGCTAACTGTGCCACTGGATTCAAGCTAGCCTGGCTGATGAAGGGTGACATACCCCAATACAGGTCCCAGGATGCTTGTTTCCGGTCCAGGGAGGACCTGGCTTGGCAGTTCTGTCTGGACTGTTCCCATGAGGCACAGGGTAAAGACTGATTTTCATATGGCTGGGTCCAAACTGGAGTGGCGCAGTGGGCAAAAGAATGATGGGTTTGACTCAGATCTCTTGACTGGGGGAGAATGTTTGAATCATTCAGCATTCTGTCCATCATTTGTTGCAGTAACACTTTTCGCCCTAAGTGGGACTCGTATGCCGAGACGTGGGTCCCTTGCTCACTGTGCAACTGGATTCAAGCTAGCCTGGCTGAAGAAGGGTGACATACCCTGAAACCAGTCCCAGGATGCTTGTTTCCGGTCCAGGGAGTACCTGGCTTGGCAGTTCGGTCTGGACTGTTCCCATGAGGCACAGGGTCAAGACTGGTTTGCATGGGAAACAGCCTGAACAACGATTTTTTAACAACGAGTGGCCTCAACGACTCATAAACAACGACCTGCAACTGAACCACGACCACTGCAACAACTACTTAATTAAACAACGATTGACTTTAACAAAGACTTTAAACATGAAAAAAAATGTAATACATGTAAAGATCATTTAGAATGAAAACTAGACAGTTTTAATTTACCTTGGGAGGCCAGTAGATGGCACCGTAGGATTGTTTTAAAATGAAGTTTTCATGTTGACGTGTTTATTTTTTTATCGCTTTAAATAGTGCATTTAGATAACATTTTCTATTTAATATGCCGCCAATTAAGTTAGCATTCTAGCTATGCCCACTTTCACATCCCAGCTTCACTGTGTCTTTCTGTGTGATCTCTGGCATTTTGCACTTTTTAAATCCGATTCTAATACTCAGTGCTAAAAAATAAAGTAGGTTGATGTGGCCTGCTGCATCAAGCAGCTCGGAATATAAATTAACATCCTAAGAACAGTCCACCCGGGAGGTCCGCTTTCTTTATCCAATGTTAGCAGGTTTCTTTTTCATCACTAAGAGCGCCCTTTTCACGGCTTTCATTACTTTATTTTCCTCAATTCCGCTCTCTTTTCTGACATTATTTCTGTAGCTCTAGGAATGGCTCTACTACGAGTATTTTCATGTTTGATAACAACATCCCAAAAAAGCGTGGTCCAGTTAGGAAAGTGAAAATAGAATTTCCAAAATAAAACGACAATGCAAGCAACATTTTTCAATAATTCAAGCCTGGTGATTTACAGTTAGATTTTTATGACATTTTCTACAATGCTACTAAGGTAAGCGTCTACATGTCAATATTAGTAATGTTAAAAATGAAAAAAACACTGTAAGAGTGGCATTTTCAAAGATAGCATATAATTATAAATTGCCAACAGTTTAAAAATATGGGTAGATTTGGTTTCTATGGCAATAGAACTTTTTTCGTGGTTCAGTTAAATCGTGGTTCAATACTTTAGTGGTTAGCTATTGGTCGTTGTTTAGCCTTCGTGGTTAGGGCACTCGTGATTTCAGAGGTAGTTGTTTAATCATACAACCGGTTTGCATATGACTGGGTCTAAACTGGGATGGCGTAGTGGGCAAAAGAACAATGGATTTAACCCAGATCTCTTGACTGGAGGACAATGTTTGAATCATTCAGCATTCCGTCCATCATTTGTTGCAGTTACACTTTACACCCTAAGTGGGACGGGTATGTCCAGCCATGGGTTCCTTGCTCACTGTGCCACTGGATTCAAGCTAGCCTGGCTGATGAAGGTTGACGTACCCTGAAACTGGTCCCAGGATGCCTGTTTCCAGTCCAGGGAGGACCTTGTTTGGCAGTTCGGTCTGGACTGTTCCCATGAGGCGCAGGGTCAAGACTGATTTGCATATGGCTGGGTCCAAACTGGGGTGGCGTAGTGGGCAAAAGAAGAATGGATTTAACTGGGGGAGAATGTTTGAATCATTCAGCATTCCATACATCATTTGTTGCAGTTACACATCAGTCCTGGTGACGGCATTGAGCCCACGGTAGTCCACACAAAACCACAGATCTGGAGAGGCACTGGGTGCAGCAGCCTGTGGTACCAAGACCACGGGGCTTGCCCAAGGACTGTTGGAAGGCTTGATCACCCCTAATGCCAACATCTTAGAGACCTCCTCTTTAATGCTGGCCTTGACCTGGTCAGTCAACCTGTAAATCTTGTGCTTCACAAGAGGGCTATCACCGGTGTCCACATCATGGGTACACCAGTGAGTAACATCTGGAGTCAGGGAGAACAGTGGGGAAAACTGTCCCAACAGCTGGTGACTGTCACTTTGTTGCTCTGGAGTCGGTTTAGGGGAGAGGATCACACCTTCCACTGACGCATCGCGCTCCTTGGTAGACAGGAGGTCAGGAGAGGTTCACCCTCCTCTTCCACCCCATCATCTGTGGCCAAGAGCCTGCTCACTTGGAACCTCTCAAAATGGGGCTTGACGCGGTTCAAGTGCAGGGTCCTCAAAGGGTTACTTGGAGCCCACAAACCCACCAGGTAAGTGACATCACTTTTGCGCTCCACCACCTCAAATGACCCGGTCCACTTGTCCTGCAGGGCACAAGGTTCCACTGGGGTCATGACCCACGCTTTTTGCCCAGGTTGAAATGCGACCAGAATGGCATTCTGGTCATACCACTTCCTCATTTCTTTCTGTCTGGCTTCTAGGTTTGTCTGCGCGAGTTTCTTGAAGCGGGTAGCTTAGTTACATACTGGCCTTCAGAAACCAAACACATCCTGGTGAGCTGGCCTGGGAGCTGTCTCCCTGCCTTCCTTCACCATACTCCGAGGTCTTCTCACAGGGTGACCATACAGAAGTTCAAAGGGACTGAACCCAAGAGACTTCTGTGGTACCTCCCTGTATGCAAAGAGAAGGCACTGCAAGAGGACATCCCACTTACTCCACATGGGTTCTGTTAGACCCTTAATCATGCCCTTCAAGGTCTGGTTGAATCTCTCTCCCAGACCATTCCCTTGTGGGTGGTAAGGGGTGGTGAACTTTTAGGTTACACCACACTCCTTTCACAGGGATGTCATATACTTGGATATGAAATTGATCCCCCTGTCAGAAACCACCTCTCTGGGGAACCCCACTTGGGAAAGATCCCCATTAACCCCCGGCCCACCACTGGTGCCATTGTTGTCCTGAGAGGATTGTATCTGTGTACCGGGTGGCATAGTCCACCAAGACAAGGATGTACCTGTTGACCCATGGCTATCTTGGGATCCAGTGGCCCCACAATATCCATCCCTACCCTTTCGAAAGGGCGTTCTAACCACTGGAAAAGATGGGAAAGGAGATTTGACCTTCTGCCCACTCTTACCACTTGCCTGGCAAGTTTGGCTAGACCTTCAATGTCCATCTGACTGCCTTCACATTTGGGGTCAGAAGAAGTGGGTGACGAGCCCTTCAAAGGTCTTGTCCTGCCCCAAATGTCCTGCCAAAGGCACGTCATGAGCCTGACCCAGTAGGAAGGTCCTGAACTGCTTGGATACCACCAGCACTCAAGCTGACCCAGGCTCAGCGACCTTAGGCTCACTGTACAGGAAATCATGCTCCCAGTATATCCATTGTGATCCAGACTGATCACCAGCTGCCTGGTCTGCAGCCGGCCACCGCAGACACTCCAGAGAGGGGCACTCCTTCTCCTCCTTGCAGAATTTCTCCCTGGTGGGACCCCCTTCTTGCTGCCAATGAGTCAGCTCAGAGATGTACCCCAGTTCAGCTACCTGCTCCCCTGTCGGCACTGGGGCGTCCCCCTCAAGGTCCGCCTCCTGCTGGTCCATGGGAACTTCTGGAGCCGCTTTCCTACGCCCCTTGCCCTTTCTCTTGGCAAAGACTTGGGCCACTGTTTCAGGCTCCAAGTCCTCTTGATCACCCTCTCTGGTTACCATTGACCGAGTGAACATGCATGCCCACTCTGGCAACCCAAGCATCTCCAAGTGAAACCTGAGGTCAACATCCTTCCATAAGGACTGCTCCGGGTCATTACCTAGCAGACAATCTACAGGCATGGAAGGGCTCACAACCACCCTCAAGGGACCTGAAACTCCCCCTACTCGAAGGGAACCTGCCCACCAGACACTGTCACTCTGAATTGTCCACCGCAATGACTTGGTGGAATGCCCCTGGGAATACCTGCTTCTCAGAGACCAGGTGACACCGGACTGAGGTCACACTGGCTCCAGTATCTGAGAGCCTCTAACCTTTTCCCATTGATGGTCACAGGTGCTGTATTTCTTTGTGTTGGTCCCATGTAACCCAGTGCCGCCTATCTCCCTATCCCCTAGTGAGACGAGGGTCATTTCTCTGGGGTCCCCACCTTCCTGTGGGTACTCCTTCTCCCCAAGTGCTACACTAGCCAACACCTTGGACTGCCCACCGGTGGGTGGCTGTGCCCCCTCAGGGCACTTGGAGTACCCCTTCATGTGACCCACCTGGTCACATGCAAAACACTTGTGGGGACCGGTCTCAGCAGGCTTTCCTGATGAGACCCCTTGTTTCTTATCTCCTGGTGGATGGGAACCTTTACCCTGGCTATTAGTTTGGGGCCCTTTAGAGAAGTCCTGTGTTTTACCCTTGTCCCTCCCACTTTTCTGCTGGGGACCCTGCCCACCTTTGGCTGAGTCACCTCCATACGTTTTCCTGGGTGTGGTACTCGCCCAGCAGTCCGCCTCCATAGCAAGCTTCCTGGGGTCAGTCAGCTTACTATCAACTAGTGTAGTGTAGTTCCTATATTCCCAATAGGCTCTACACATTGGAATAGTATATCCTATAATTTAGACGTAGGACTGAGGTTGACTATGTCTCTATCGAATATACTAAACTTAATAGTGAGTGCCACCTAGCTCAGAGGTCACTAGAAACCTTCTCGAATACACAAGAAGGGATTCGTTTCTGACAACCGCATAAACATGACAACTTTGTTTCCCTAAGAAAAAACATATCTTCAGAGTCGTGGAAACAATAGATAAATATTTTGCTCAATCAATCGTGCATGCTTACTTTCAACAGAGGTGCAGAGAAATAGTGTCAGATCTTATAAAAGGATACTCTTGGTGGCAGCACGGGAACAGAGGTGCTAGCTTCCGAATCCACCAAAGGCAACAACCCAGAGCTCAATATATAAATATACGAGACTCCAAACTCTTACCTCTGAGGGAAGGGGAAATTGGATAAAATAATAAACAAACAAGAAGAGATCCTCTTGGATGGCTCCGCTCGTCAGTCCGACCTGCAGACCTTCACTGGCTTGGAAAACCTGTAGGGAAATATTACAGTAAACTTAACTAAAAAATCTACACCTCTCTCTCTGCCTTTTTCCCTATCTCTCTTTTCTAATTCACACCTACCATTTCAGCCAAGAGTTCTGCCCTCTCTTCTATCAGGTAAGGCTCCGAGTTTAGTTGACCTTTTCTCTTTTAAATTTCGTCCTGCAATTTACAATAACACTATATGTTAACCTGCTCTCATCTCCCTTCAGCCTTATCTATCTCTTTTTTCCAACTACTCACTTATATCTGTACTCCTTCTTGCTTTCCCAGTGCCTGTTCCTGTCTTCTAATGATTTTTTTGTAAAAACTGTAACACAAAAATGTAAATGTTCTTTACTGTATTGTCACCCTTCTAATTCTGCTCTATTTGTATTTTAAACGTGAATTTCCTGACTAACTTTTGTTTTCTCTTATTCTTTCCTTGTACCTTCTCCTGTCCTTGATAACTAATCCTGCTTTTATGTATTTCTCTAGGGATTGAATCGAAGCTCCAATCTGTTTTATAAGCTGCTGTGCTTATTCTCGTTATGCACTGAAGCAAGATAAGACTTTGCTGCTTTAATTTATCGTTTTTAAACTACAGTTCATTAACGCTAATGGCACTTAGACGAGACGCTGCTCTCACATGTGCTCATCACTGATCTCCTTTTCAGATCGCCGGGATGTGCTTTAACCTCTGACTTTTCCGTCATAAATTACTTCAACATTTTTATGACTCTTTTCGAGCCTCCGCATTAACTTGAATCGAATCTACAGGGAAACGGACCTGAAAGATTTAAATTACTTGTGTTTCTAACAAAGAAAATACTGTCTCTTAAACTAAATTCCCTCAAGACCTTGAGCACGCTTCCTCTTCAGATTTTGCCGTTGGTGAAGTGCGCAGTTGGTAATCATCTCGCGCTTCACCTGGACTCGGCTACTAGGGGCGTCAAACACTGGAATGCTGACCGTGGCGAAAGCCAGCGGCCATCTTAAGGTTCCAAATCTTCCACCTTTCAGACCAGGAACTAGTCTCTGGCTCCAGCCTTGCCGGGTGATCCTTTGCGCAGCTCATTGCCGCAGCTTGTAAATTAGAGGTCCTGACAAATAGAGAGACGGGCGTTTTCAATAAAAGGATTTATTGAACAGTCTTCTTTCTCATGCAAAGTAAAGTGAACTGCTACAATCATAATGCAGGCTGCAAAGTACAACGCGTACAGCGAGAATAGAATTATAAAATAATACTGTAAAAGCATTGTATGGTTTCTAAGCCATATAAAAGTACATACATAAATACATGGCACTAGTTGAGGATTTTAGTCTATCTAAAATACGCCTACCCCAATGTACCTAACCTAAGTCTAGTACGCGGGAGGGAGTAAGTATTTGTGTAGCATAGGTTTGGTTTTCTTTGCCAAGAATCTATCCAAGATTTCTCTTAGGGTCTAATCAGCTCCATACCTTAGTTTAGAATGAAGGAGGTCTGGTATCTCTCTCTCGGGACTCGATTTCCCAACACCACGCGAGGGGAGGTTGGAAACGCTGGAGCTGGATTCTCGCCGAGAGAAATACAGCCTCTCGACAGTTTAAGCTGATTTTCCAAGAAATTGTTGTGACGTTTTGGTACGAGTGGAAGTAGCCATGCCTGAATTTGGACTGCATAGGCTATGTCTAAATATGGGTATGATTTCTATGCCTTTATTAGGGCAATGTGAATTGTACCTATATAAGGGCATGAATCGAGAAATTTCACTCTGATCCTAAAACGCCATACAACACCCACTACACTTTATTATGTTCGACATTACTAAGTTCTAAGCACATAAAACATATCTAAAGCATGATGTGTTAAAAAAAAACATACTTAAATACAGAGAAATGCATTCGAAATGGGTTGTACATAAAAAGAGCTTTTGCGCTGTACTCATTTTAAAAGCAATGTTTTTAATCAAAGCATATAGTATGGTATTGGAAATGCTATCTGAATGAATCATGAAAAATACATTTATGAAATGGCTCTTAAATACAGAAAAAAAAATTCGAGACCATTCCATGGCAGATTATGTAAACTGTTTGTATTAGTACAAGGCCAAATATTGTCTCTTGGAAGTATTCAAATAATTCTTGTTCTCTAGGAATAGTTCTACTTTAAGCAGAGTACTTTGTGCCCAAAAAATTAAATTTTGGAAAAAAAAGTATAATTATAGAAAAATAGAGTTCCAAAGTTAGAAGCTTGTTTTGAAAAGTGAAGGTCGAATACAGAGTCCCATAGAACACTGTGTGCTAACTTCAAAAGTCAGTCTCATTGTTTGGAGAAAACATCAAATCTTCTAAGCTTGTAAAGAATTTGTCTACTACAGTAGGTGAAAGTGGGACTACCTCGTTAAGTAGATCGATTGCACAAAAATTAGAAGCATCGCTGTCAGCATCAGCCGCATTAGCAATGTTCGAAGGAGATGGTACCTATGTACCTGTCGCTCCAAGTATCTCACAGTCAGAAGTTTGCGTCTGTGAGACCTCAATGAATGCCGTCATCAGGATTGGTAGCCGCTGGGGACAACAAAATGCATGAGCCGTTACCGATCCAAGCAAAGTATCAAAATCCGTTGGCAGGACTGATGGGAGTGTCAGACGGATATCTAACACGCATTCTTCTCCACATAGCAGGCATCGTAGAACAGGTAAGATGCAATCTTGCCAGATTGGTCGGAATGATAGAAACCACGTGATATTCAGATCTCGTAATCGAGCCATGTCCAAAATGTGTATCATGCGCTCACGACACTTCATTGCCAGTAGAGTGTTCTCTAAGGTAATCTGGATGTCGCTGGTGGCTTGACTTGCCGTATCGGAGCAGAAGGAACTAAAATAGTATTCCTGCTACGAGTCCCAAAATGAGATGCAGGCCGCCGAACTGAAAGTGCACAAAGTTTGGAAATATGCCGAGGACTGCTTCAAACGGTGCTAACAGTCCCGAAAAAACTGACATAAATACATGTACCATACCACTGGTATCAGACAGGTTTAAGGTACGTCCTAACATTTCTGCAAAATGTATAGGGGCAGTTTGTTGATAATAGGGCATGTATCTCTGCAGAAGACCTTGCAACTTGTAGTTCATACGCCTCTTTGGACGAGGTCAGTGGCACAGTTTTTTGTAAAAGAATGGCTTTCATTCTGCTTAAAGTATCAATTCGTATAGAAGATATGTTCAGTGAAGGCCATAATGGCGAATCCCCGTCTGTCTTAGTTTTAGGAAACAATACTTGCATACAACAAGTGACCCTGGCTGACAGAGTTACGAGATAGGCTATTCCTGGCAACATTCCACAGCAGCTGTGATCATTCAACATAATATAGCTTCCATTAGAAAGCTGCCTAAAACTTGGACCTATCACTGCAGCTGGAGAACCTTGCAGGTGGCAGGATAAGTTGGTCGAAGAACCATCGCAGGCCCCGTGTAAGTTAATACCCTGACATAAAAGTGTACCACTTGGTGCACTTTTGCAATTTGTACCACTAAGAAATACTTCTTTTCCCCCACTCCAATATCTGTGTGTATATGGTAATTCCCAGGTTGACTTGATGTATTTTTACCCAACCTTTCATATACGCCAGCTGGTATATGTTTCAAACAATACTGAAATGGAAAATTGTGACAGGCAGAGTGATTGTGCAGTGTATTAGCCAATCTGTTGCAGGTTTTTCTGAAATAGTTAATGGTAATCTTTCCAGTTTCTCAATACTCAGCACCGTATGGTCTGCTCCTCTTTGTGCCAAACTGATTTGTTTATCTGTAAGGTTAAACAATGACATGGTGTTGATTAGATGCCATGGCACATATCCAGAACGAAGATTTTGTAACGTCCAGCCTAAAAGCATTATAGAACGCAATTGTGAATGTCCATGCTTTAGCATGAGCAAGTCCTGTTCCATTATGTTTATGGCAGAGGATACTATGCTGTCCAAAGAATACATTCTGGATGACAGAGTCGTTAACCCATTGTCAACTACAGAGAGAGATTGCTCTAAATTAATACAATCAATTTCTCGTATTCGTTCTGCAGTCTCTGCTTGTGTTGCTTTCCAAGCTTGATTATAATCGGCATATATACCAGCGTATATAAAACGTTTATGACACTGTTTCGCAGGACCTTGTAAGAAGTCCCTTAAATCAACGCCATCTTTAAGTAAAGATAAGTGTTGTTTTACCTCTTTTAGTGTGGATTTTTGTAGCCAATCAAAGCACAGTTTTCCCACATTGTATGTTGTTACTATCCCTGGATGTTGTCTCTGGGCATATCTTGGATCTGGCCTAATGAATGTAAACCCTTGTGTCTTATTTAGGAACCTATCTTGATGGCTATTTGTGTCTGTGGGCCAGAGTAACCATTTTTTTCACTCAGGATCAGTTCTGTTCTTAAGTAAAATTGTTTTTAAGTTGACCACCCCCTCTGTAGTGTAGTGTTTTTACTATCAGGTTTAGGTGTAGATATGGACGGTTTGTTCAAATCTTTTATCTTAGCTAGGCCAAGACAGGATGTTTGTTGGACAGTGTCATTCAAAAACATAATTTGTTCAGGGATAATGCAGGCTCAAAATAAAGCTTCTATTCCCTGCACCTGCCAGTCTTTTGTGCCCCAAACAGTTTTTGTCTCAATGTTGTCCCTCCAAAAGTCAAAACCTAACGAGGACAGCTGGGCATAAAAGGCCGCAGAATAAATGTGCTTAGCATTAGTCAACATACATTTCATTCCTGTCTTATTAACATTTTTAAAGTAAAATGTTTCTGGATTTGAGACATTAAAACCTGAGAAGTATGGACATTTTTCATAGAATGTTTTTGAGCTACCCTTTGGTGGTGTTGGACAATGTTCCCATTGATTATAATTATGAACATTTCTAGGGTTAGCAGATTTGTGCAAAAAATGATGACCATAGTGATTATAACAGATGTACTAAGTATTCATGTTTTGTAAATGTTGCGGACATCTCAAAATCTGACATCATATTATTAACAGTCTCAAAGTCCCAAACATCAGAAAATGTGCTGGGTGAAACAAAGTCACTCAAGGAAACCTTGAATTGGTGTGGAATCTTCAACAGCTCTGCAGAACCAAAGATGTCATAATCAGTTCTGTCCCAGGCTATACCACCAGGTATAGGAACGGCTGTGATGTTCACTGATGTCAAGTCTCTTTGTTCATGATGAGATGATTTGTGTGGCTTGAGGAGTAAATTTATGGATGTTCTTATTGCTGTGTCCATTTTACTATATCTTCCACTTAACAGCATTCCCAAACTTAATACAAGAATTAGCCAAAGTAGGAGAAAAGTACACCTAGCACAATCCACAGTTCAATCCATGGTGAAACCAGATACGTTTTTTCAAGTTGATGAAAAAGTTCTGTTGCTTGTTCTTTAAAAGTTTTATTTGGTGGCGTTGTTTTAGGTTCGCTGGGATCCTCGGAAAACGTATCAAAGTTAATGAAATAGCCAGATGCAGTTCTGTCAATTGTAGGTATTGCATCATGATAACTTGAAATCACTGGAGCTACCGGATCCCTTGTCATATTAGTATAGTCAGATGCTACATCATAGTAGACAGATGTTTTTTGATGATCAGTTATTTGAGTCTCAAGAGGCACAAGTTCCATGGCTTTGTTGCTTAGTCCTTTTTTTCGTACTGCAGATTCCTCAAAGGTGATGAGTCTTTCAGTTTGAACCTCTTGGATAGCAGCGGATTTGGTCATCTGCTACATCTTTGGAGTCCACTTGGCCTACTACTTATGATTGGCCACATGATGTGGTTTTATCAGGTCGACAGATACGAACCTGTTCTCCTTTCTTCCAGCAAGGGGCGGCAGTAACACTGTTCTTGATCCATAGATTGCTAGCACAGGTACTGATTGTCTGTAAAATGGCCCAAATTCCTTCTTATCCGCAATCTTTTCTCTGACTAGATCCCCAATCTTTGGAATCCAGGCAGGCCTTGCTCGGATGGGTGGTTATCCTTCAGTGGTTGTTGGCTTATGCAATGTGTTGCTTTGACTTCTCCTTGTTTCATTAAAGTCCTGCAAAACAGCCAAATGGTCTTTGATATCAAAAGGTTTTTGTTCTACCACTGAAGTGTGACGATCAAGGTCCTGGACAATCATTCTTGCTCCAAAAAGGATTTCATATGGAGTGATTCCACCCAGAGAACTTCTTGGCAGATTGTTTAGATGATGTTGGACACTTATTAGATGTTTGACCCACCCGTCACCAGAACCTAATACCCTAGCTGTTATAGATTGCTTTATGTCCCGGTTCTTTCTCTCCACTACAGAATTTCCCTCAGGATGGAATGGAATAGAATACCGCAATGCAACGCCCATATTGGCCATGGCCTCCTTGTACGCTTTTGTGCTAAACGCAGAATGTAGCGTGCCAACTGCGTAGGTGCCGATAAAGTCTCGCAAATCTTTTATATTAGTTCGGGTGTCTGCCGAGCGCTGAGGCCACATCCAAACGAATCTGTCCTAATAGTTGTGGGACCGCATTTGTCCATAGGGACGTCTGCATGTAGACAGTCTAATGCTGTCTAACAACGGTGTCTGTACTGGGCTGGCTACCCTGTAGTGAGGTATCTGGCGGCGTTCATTGCTGCAGTCATGGCAATTAATTGCAGATTCATGAATGTGGGCATTCATCCCTGGCCACCAGTATGTCTCCTTTAATTCTAATATAGATTTAGAGATCCCTTGATATATTAGACCCTCTCCCAAATGTGCTTCGTGTATCAAAGCTATTCTACGTCTCCTGTTTGGAATTACTCTGTCCCCCATTCCAGGGATACGAGCAAAAGGAACGGAGTTGGCATAAATTATTTATGAATATTCGAGTGGATAATTTTGAGGTAACGATGCACCACTGCCTTTGCTTGTGGCATTGACAGCTAGCATTATTTCGCCGTCTATTTTCATTTTTGAACGAGTGATTGCAGCTACGGAAGCGGTTTCCACAGCTGCCTTCGCAACTTCATCAGCCAATGAATTCCCTGCAATGTGAACGCCATCACGTTGATGACTCAGTGTATGGATCACGTGAGTCTTTTGTAGTTCTTTCTGTAATTGAACTACTTGTTCCCAAAGCTACTTATGCTTGATTGTGCCACCTGTTGTGTCTTTGAAACCGTTTTGAATCCAGTTCTGCAAGTATTCATTGTCCGATTGAACGCAGTAATACGAATCGCACACTATGAGTGTGGGGAATTCATGATTGGTATCTTTGTGACCATAGAACGGAATTTACCATTGTGCCAGCGACCTTTAATGATCGCGCACATAGCACTATAAGTTTGTTTACCCCCAATTGCGGGCTGTGCTGATCTGTCTGTATATATTATACATCCGTATTGTTCTAGAGCCAAAATCTCAATGGACAGAGGACATTCTTGTTCGTATTGTAGAAATTCTTGTGTTTTCAAATAGTGGTCAAAAACGTATTCAACGTCTGTTGCAGCAAGAGAATTAACCCATTGTATCCATCTTGGATGTTAAGCCTTTGCATTCTGGATGCTCGCTTTTGTCACTGCCTTTAAGGCAGGTACAGGAGTAATGACCATTATGCATTTTTCCTGTGCGAGAGCTCTCTCTTTTGCTACTGCAGTTTGTACCGCTGTCAGAATTTTTTCTTTTTTCTTTAGAAGTGAATTTTATTTCAGCTTGTGTGTACAAGTGTGATTTATAAGCAATTGGCATTTGTTCCCCTTCATTAAAGGTTAAGTATGTGAATCCGCATTTTCCTGGAATGATTCGGTTTACAAGGTTGCGTACGTTTACACGTGTCGGTAAATATGTTGTTGCTAACATGTCTGTTTGCACTGAACACAACATTTCTGGATGTTTTTGAGTCCAATTAGTTGTTTTGAAATCAGGTTTGATTCATTCAAAAAGAGGTTTAACCCTTTCTGCGTAGTTTAGAATGTATGTTCTTCCGAAATTTAGGAAGCCTAGAATTGACTAAGTTTTTCAGCATTTTTGGAGGTTGGAGCAGCGCACATTTTTCTAAAAAGTTGGCTGCCAGGCTTTTTCTTTCACTTGATAACTCGTATCCTAGAAAAAGGACGTTGAGGTGGGCAATTCTTGAGTTTTTAAAATTGAATTTATACCCTTCAGAGGCGAATACAAGTATAATGGTATTCACTCTGTTCAAGTGCCTGTCCAAGTTATCATCTGTTAGATAGATGTCATCGACATAAGATAATGCCTCATCATCATACGCTTGTAGTAACTCTGTTACTCTAGCTGAGAATAACCCCATACTATTCTCGAATCCCTGGGGGAGACAACAGAAGTGACGCTGTGTCCCCATAATTGAGAAAGCGATCGAGTACCTGCTTTCAGGTGCAATGTTTTGACAGAAGAAACAGTTAGAAATATCTAATGTGGTTTTATATTTTTTACGCACAATGTTATTTATTAGTACTTCACTGTGTGCATTTTGTACTGCAAAGGTTTTGCAACAAGAGTTTAGATGTCTGTAATCCAAAACTAGACAATATGTATTGTCTGGTTTGGAGACAGGAAACAAAGGATTGTTCATTGATGAGGTGCATGTTTCAATCACCCCTTAGTATTCCAGTTGATCTAATATCTCCCTGACCTGTTCCTTAACTTCTTGCTTAACTGGATACTGCCTTAGTGCCGTTGGCTGAGTTTTTAACTGGATTTTATGGTGAGAGGAATCCTCATCCCATCCAACATGATTTTTATATAATGCAGGAACCTGGGCTATAGCCCATTTTCTGGCATATGTGTATTTTAAATTAATTGGAATATGATTGGAGAATGCTGATATAATGATGTCCTCACCATGTGGGCACTCCCTGACAAATTTAGGTGGCCAGTCTTTTTCAGCTAGAAGAATGTCATAACCCTTAGAGAGCTTCTCCCAAAAGAGTGCTCTTATTTTCCTAGTTATGTCCCCTCCATCTGGAGCGTTACTTCATATAACCTATGGGGTACACTAACCCTGGTATCAGCTGTTTCAACTTGGATGTTCTCATTCAAGTCCACTGTCTCCAGATGATCCTTCAAGATCTTGTGAGCTACGGTTACTTCTGCAGCGCTGTCCAGCATTGTCTGAGCCCACTCCCCGTTCTTAAGTTGTGTCCTCAAGATCCTCGGCATGGCTGATATTTAGACCTGCTACCTTCTTTTTGGTGAATTGGGTTTTCTTATTCTTTGGAACGTGTTGATCGTCTTTGGACTTCACGCGTTCTTCCTTGTTTTCTGACCGTCCTCTTCTTTCCGATGTCTATGAGGAAGTCTGAAAGGTACGAGAGGAAAGTCTATCAGAATCTCAATATCTATCAGGTTTTTTCAAATGATCCCTGTTCCTGAGGTTACACCTCTTTTTAGAGGGCTCCTTTTGAGGAGACCTACCTCGGGATTGACAACGCTTCTCTTTAGAAGTTTGTTTTGTGTTCTCCCAGTTCTTTTTAGGAACAGTGAGATTGTTTTTAATAAAGACCTTTTCAGGACTTTCAGTTAGGTTGGGCGGGAAACCAGTTAAACCCAACTATCTCTACCTAGATCTTCATTTGATTTTTCAATTATTCTGGCCAGTTCATATGGTTGCTCAGTTACATCAAATTGCCTTAAAGTTTGGCGGATAGCTACAGATGCTGCCTCACCTTTAATATTAGCTAATATTATTGTTGAGACCTGTTTGAAATCTTTCAGTAGTTTCATACCAAGATTTAAAGCAGGCTCTGCCCCCTATTCATTTTGAATCTGTTTCAGGACGTCTGGTATTACCGCCATAGACGAAACACCATGTTTTTCTGTGTAGATTGCAGAAAAGACTGTACCCCAGTGTGTGGTGCGATCCCCATTGGTAAACAGATCGTTAAAATCCTGTGTTTCTCATGAGGGGTAGTATCGAGAAATACTGCCTCTATTTGAGTACATTTTTGAGCTATCCAGAATTGAATTTGCTCCTTTTTGCGGGCAGTTTACCAATGACTGATTGTATAGTCGGTGGTGTGATTTTATTTGTGTTCCCCTGGTAAGGGTTTGTTGTGGAATCCTTATAGGAGGTTGGACTGTTAGAGTCCGCATGAAATATTGAACCAATTGTCCATGGATTTTGATTAGTTGTTTTAGTTGAACTAATAGTTCCGTACCTGTCATTTCTTCAATGTCAGGATGTGGTGTATAGATGGCTAGTACCGGCCATAGTTGTTTTAGTTGAACTAATAGTTCAGTACCTGTCATTTCTTCAATGTCAGGATGTGGTGTATAGATGGCTAGTACCGGCCATGTTGCCCCTGGTCTACCTAGTGGACAGAGTCTGGTAATGTGATTTTGATGTTGTAGGGCGCCTTTAAACCAGAGCGCATGCTCTTGGTATGTTAGAGGAATTTCAACATCCTCGAAAGGCGTGTATTCCGTTGGATGTTCCTCTACTTTGCAGAAGTGAAACACATGTGATACTGGATTTGCTTCAGGGAAGAAAATCCATGAATAGAATACCTCTGTCTGCCGATATTCATGTGCCTCTATGACAAAAATTACCCTACCACCTCTTGGTGATAGGCCATTTGTTTTAAGCTTTATAGTGATGGTTTTCCTTAAGTTTTCCGGGGTGATTACAGCATCCGGGTCGTCTTGTTGGAAACCTGTAACCTCTAAGCCCGGTAGGGCTGCAGTTGCTGCAGCTCCATCGTTCTCGGTGTTGTTGCCGTTATTCGCCATTGTTTAATGAAAGTTGCGTAGCAAGTATCAAGGAAACAAAGATAAGGGGCGCAATATTTTGGAACACTGTATCTTTCAACGTTGAACAAACCAAAAACTAATAAATAGGATTTTCGTCCTACTCAGTTATGGCGGATATTTTATCCTTTTACCCACTCCAGACGTCTATTGGAGTATTTTATGGGGAAAAAGGGGTCTCTGTGAAAAGCACGACTGAGTTACTCTAGTATCTAGCGTTAAATTAGTGCCTTACCAAACGTTGGGCGCCATGTAGTGTAGTTCCTATATTCCCAATAGGCTCTGCGCATTGGAATAGTATATCCTATAGTTTAGATGTAGGACTGAGGTCGACTAGGTCTCTATCGCATATACTAAACTTAATAGTGAGTGCCAGCTAGCTCAGGAGGTAACTAGAAACTTTCTCGAATACACAAGAAGGGATTAGGTTCTGACAACCGCATAAACATGACAACTTTGTTTCCCCAAGCAAAACTGTATCTTCTGAGTCATTGAAAACATAGATAAATATTTTACTCAGTCAATCGTGCATGCTTCGTTTCAACAGAGGTGCAGAGAAATAGAGAGACGGGCGTTTCAAAGAAAAGGATTTATTGAACAGTCTTCTTTCTTATGCAAGTAAAGTGAACTGCTACAATCGTAATGCAGGCTTCAAAGTATAACGAGTGTATAACGCGTACAGCGAGAACAGAATTATAAAATAATACTGTAAAAGCATTGTATGGTTTCTAAGCCATATAAAAGTACATACAGAAATACACAGGCTAAAATCCTCAACTAGTGCTTTCTAAAATACGCCTACCCCAATGTACCTAACCTAAGTGTAGTACGCGGGAGGGAGTAAGTATTTGTGTAGCATATGTTTTGTTTTCTTTGCCAAGAATCTAGCCAAGATTTCTCTTAGGGTCTAATCAGCTCCATACCATAGTTTAGAATGAAGGAGGTCTAGTACCTCTGTCTCGGGACTCTATTTCCCAACAACCCACGAGGGGAGCTTGGAAACACTGGAGCTGGACTCTCACCGAGAGAAATGCAGCCTCTCAATCAGTGCGTCAGCTGGAGGGTCGGCTTCCTTCGGCACTTGCTGTAGCGAGCTGCGTCGGGCAAGTAGATAGTAGAGCTGCTCCGAACCACCGTGTCTTGCTAGAGCAAGTGAAGGCATATTTATACCTTGAAGGTGGCTAGTTAGACAAAGTCGGGCATGATAACGTCAGGAAAGAACCCCAAGGGAATAGTAGTTCTTTATAAAGTCCATGAGTTCTTGGACAAATCAATATTCAAGCAAGGGGAGGTCCCTGACTGCTTAAGCCGATTTTCCAAGAAATCGTTGTGACATTTTGGTATGGGTGGAAGTAGCCATGCCTGTATTTGGACTGAATGGGCTATGTCAGAACTAATACTTTCATGCTCAGGCCCCTCTTGGAAGTTCACTCATTGTAAATTTGTATTTTTTTTCCTGTACATTCCTCTCTCCTGCGTGCTTTGTTGGATTTTGTGTTTATGTAACCTTCATTTTTAGTTTGTAAGTCTGTATTGTGTTTCCACGGTTTTCTCGTATCGTAACTGGCTCTATTGTTCAGCGCTCTGACACCTTCGGGTAATGTCCGCGCTTTATAAAAATGCAATAAATAAAATAAATAAATAAACCAAGGACTGGAATGCACAGTAATCACACAGAACACACACAGGGGCTACCCGCCCCAACAGAAGAACAACTCCCAAAATCC
This sequence comes from Lissotriton helveticus, assembly GCF_964261635.1. Classification (NCBI taxonomy): domain Eukaryota; kingdom Metazoa; phylum Chordata; class Amphibia; order Caudata; family Salamandridae; genus Lissotriton; species Lissotriton helveticus. The sequence continues at coordinate 615,119,901 of NC_136068.1, forward strand.
AGATCAACTCACAGGTGAGGGGGAGAAGGAGGAAGAGGAGGAGGGGGAGGCCGAAGCCCCGCCAACAACCTCTGAATGGCCGAGTCCGCAGGGGCATGGAACAAAAGAGCGCCATCGAAAGGAAGGTCCACCAGCTGTTATCAAATGCTCTCTCAGAACACACTGTCCCAAAGCCAGGCATGTCAATGAAGTGCGACCGAAGAAGCCCTGGCACAACCAAGCACCTCCGAGATGTCCAAAGCGGAGCGAAGAATAAACACCGTCAGCCCGGCCATCTAACTCATGATGCCACTGATCAACACAGGCACCCTCCTGAGAAGCGACAGACATAAGGGACTCCGTCGAGTCCCACAAGGTAGAAGTGGACCTAGCCAAAACACACAGAGTGTTAAGGGCTCTCAGAGTCGCACTGGTGGAGGCGAACATATTGTGCCCCCAGGCCTCCCGCAACGGGGGAGACAACAGCAGTGGCAGAGAGGGGAAGGCATTCTGCAAAAGAGGGTCCCTGGTAGAAGGGTGGAGGGAAAGTCCCACAGCATCATCCGGCGCCGGATGGTGGTGGAGCAGAAGGTGTTGGGGCATCAGGTCCCCCATGGCGGGGCGGCCCCAAGACCCCAGAAGAGAAGAATGGAGTGAACCCTTGAAGGGAAGCAGCAGCTCCCTACCACCAGAACCTTGTTGGAGGACTTCCAGAAGATGATACGCGGGGAAATGGTCAGCAGGATCACCCATGCGCAAAATTCCCACAGCTGTGGAAACAGCGCAAGCAAAGGCAGCACCCGCCTCTGTAGGGCCCCGCGGTGGAGAAAGCGGCTCCTCAATAGGTGACGGCTGCAAGCTAAGGCGGCCGTTCCAAAAGCCAACCGGAGGAAGGAAGGGCCAGGTCCGGAAAGGAGGAAGAGGGACCGAGGAGTGGGGGACCTGCGGTGCCTCCGGCGAAGACTGCGGCGACGGCGAGGAGCTGTTCTTAGACGACGTCGGGGAAAAAGCCACAACGCGGCGGCCCGTCTCCAGCGAGGATGTCACCGGCAAGCGCCAAACCTCTGGAGAAGAGGAGGAGTCCGAGGACGAGTCAATAGCCCGATATCGCGGAGACACCGGAGCGACCTCCGACACAGCGCTCGGCGCAGGAGCCAAGGGCTGGGTCGGAGCCGGGCGGCGAAGGAACAGCGCAGGAAAGGCATTGACCCAACCTCAGATGAGGCAACTGCCTGCGTGGAGGGGCGAGAGGGACCTGGGATGGGACGAGGTGTTCCCTGCCAGCCTCAGCCTGTGACGGGTTGAGAAGGGCCCTCCGCCAGCCCCTGTGGTGCTGCCGGGGCCAGCAGCCGCCGATGCCTAAGCGCTGTCACCTCGGACGAGGCCACCACCTGTCCTGAGGGCTGAGGGGGACTCGGGGATGCGACGCGAACCCCGGTGACCTCCCGTGACACCACAGGGACTCCCGCAGGAGTTTGCGTGAAGTAGAGGCGCCGTGGTCCAAAGGAGGGATCCCCGAAGGGCCGTACCCCAACTGCACCACATACTCCGAGCCAGTCGGCACCGGGGCCGGAGTCACCGGTGATGCAGCAGAGGACCCCCGCACACGGCAAGGGATCCGCAGACGTCCCAGAAGGGGAAGGAGGAGGAGGAGAAGCAAGAGAGGCCTGCAAAGCCACCACATATGTCTACATCTGGGCTCGAGACGCCCGCACACTGGGAAATGGCAGATAGGGGGAAGACACGAAGGGCCACACCACCCGTGGAGAGACCACGCCCCCAACAGGCCAGGAACCAACCCTCGGGGACAAGCTGCAACACTTACCGACGGGTGAGCGACGCTCTTGCGGCCTGGGAGAAGGCTGATGTCGAAGACGGAGGCGGCGCTTCCTGAAACCCTCCGCAGGGGCCGGGTGTTTTTTAAATACCCCTCACACACCAAATGGGCTCTAGGTGTCATGCTTCATCATAGGGGTCTTCGCGTCCCTCTATAGGACACAATGTGCTGCTAACTAACGAATATGAGGGAGCACTGATGTAATCACTATGTGTGGTGTATGAGGTTGGTGAGTGGAAGGGTCAGATGTGAATGGCTTCCCATTTTCTAGATGAAACGCACACAGTGAAAGATCTACATTGGACGATCATCAAACAACTGCCATCAGAGACTGGTTTAGTGGAGAAAGAACAGCGTTGGGTATTCCGCCTGGGGATGAGTGTTACAGGGCTCAAGGACAATATCCCCTGGAATCAATTCACTTGAAATGATCTATTATATCTAGAGCTTTAAAATCCCTTAGGGCATATAACCAGAACACCAACAATGATTGGTAGTGGCGTCTGTTTTAACCATTGAGTTCACCCCACAGACAATTTTTTCCTGACCCCCCCAGTTTTTGAACTTCCTTCTACGGGGTTTTCCCTTTCCTTTCTTCCCCTTTTTTGGTAATTTAAAAACAAGTATTTGTAATCATATTGAAAATTTTCCTTTGGAATTTGGTGCCCCCCTTTACGAACTTTGTAAATACCTTTGGAGTCACTGGGGCTCAATCACAACCACCTTTCATAATAACTTTGCCAACTATTTAGGAGCGTGTTATCTGCACCTTTCTATCATCTGAACTCTCCAAATCAGCCTTGTTTTTTGTTTCTGTGCATTTGCTAGAAATACGTAGTTGTTATATTGAAACACGCTGTCATAACTATTTTCTCCTGTAAATATAGACTGAAGATGACTCTGCGTCTGTGCAGAGAGCGGAGAGTACTTTACGTTAGAGGTACAGTTTTCATATTACCGCGTGACCGCTTTCACAATGCGCATTAACAGGAAAGCAGTCAGCATTCACTAAAGGAGCCGCATTGAACATAGCCCAGCCCTGCCCCGACATGGACGCAGTGTTTGATTGGCACGTCATCCTTGTAAGGTGGGAGTTCCTTTCAGTGGCAGGATAAAAAGCATCTAATAGAGACTCCATTTACACCACGGAGCCGCAATAGGATCGTTAGTAGCAGGGAGTACCTCTACACGTGTAAGTACGGCATAGCTGATGTCAGGGCCACAGGACCATCACCACGACGATTGAGTGAGTACCACCTTGATGCTAAAAGTTGTACCCTTTTTATCCTTGTAGAGTGCTAGTAAGCACAACGTCCTCGCAGGCTCATGATGCCTTTACTTCATTTTAGCAAGTATGCATCCTCCTTCCTCTACCTCTCACATGTTTTTTTCATTGCTGATCTAAATAGGGGATGACTATGGCAAAACGTATGTGTCTTTTTACAGAGCACTACACGGATACTGATAAGTTGACCATCACATTGAGACACTGTGTGACTTTCACAGGTTGTAATACCCTTTTATACCCCTGTGTTCTTTTTCAGATTGACACAGAAATGGCCTGAAGCAAGGTAATGCCTTCAACCATACTAGGCACGTTCGGCTATTTCCCACACATAGATTTATTCTGTCTCAACATAAATAATATTGTCACATGCGAGTAAGGTAGGGATCTGTGCACCCGTCCTTAAGAAGAAGCTTTACGCTTCGAAACATGTTGACGCACACACATGAGGTTATGTACATTAAATAAACATAAAAACCTACATCACACCTTTTTAACAATACCACCACAGAGGCATATGAACAGCTTTTAGTCCTTACTTGCCAGGTATTTTTAAACACTCACTAATCCATTCACATCTAACCCTACCACTCACCAACCTCACACACCACACAGTGATAACATCAGTGCTCCCATGTATTCGTTGGTTAGCAGCACGCCGCGTTCCGCAGAGGGACGCGAAGACCTCTATGATGAAGCATGACACCAAGGGCCCTTTTGGTGTGTGAGGGGTACTTAAAAAACACAAAATGCTTCCCACACCTTTAGGAAACACTTACCTTTCTAAAACCTGTTCCCCTTCTCCTTCGCCTATCATTCATGGGTGGATTCTCTATGTTCTTTAACTGTAATTGGCGAGACTGAATCCGCCCCTAGTGTCCATGTGGACACAATCTCTCTACGCTCCCTCCTTGATTTGTATGGTTCTCCCAAACACCACATGCAGATGGGGTAAGGAACCATTGGCGATATCTGTCGCACACAAGGTGAGCACATTTTAAAGCCCGAAGGCATTCGCACACTGTTCCCACACACACGCAACAAGCAAAATGGAAATAAAGGGCCAAAACAGGCCAGGAGCACGATCCGGATCCGCGTTGCACGCGGAAAAGGAAAAAAACTGACGTAGGCGCGCCGGGGTGGGACTTGTGACCTCGCTGATGTCATGTACGCGGACATCAGGGCTGAGTCGCGTGATACCCCCTGGCGCGCAGTGATGCTGGGCAAAAAGTTATCTGGATCCAGTCCAACGCCTGGGGATAATTCTAATTTTAGGAATCTGCGGATAGTAGTCTCTATCAGATCCACCCGTATCCACAGCAACATGCACCTCTGGTGCATGGAGTGTGGTGGACAGTGGATGCAACCATGTCACCCCAGCCAGTGGGGGTCCTTGCGGAAATGTTGCCTGTTATGCCCCTCGTGAGCAGAGTGGGATGGCCCGGCGTACCCCAGGCCAGCGTAGGGGTGTGAATAAAAAGCATGTAGCCCTGGGCTTGGTACTCTTCTGGAAAGCCAAACGTCTCTGCCAGGGCAGCGCCTCCCACCCCGCCAAGAGGCCAACGCCATCCTTGTGAGCGTAGTTGCCTGTGATCCTGTGCTCCTTCCGCACCTTGGCCCGCTGGACCACGAACACGTTAGGCCCGCCCCTGCGCAGCCAGGCCACACTGATCACCTGATGGCACTGGAGTGTGTCAATGAGGGCCCACCTAAAGTGCCTGTGTAAGCTCCAAGCCCGAGGCCCGCAACCCTGCCAGCCTCTCAGACCATCGCTGGCCCCCCGACGCTGGCCCACATTACTCATTCACACACTACACCGGCATCCTCTGCGGCCCAGTAGGTACCTTATGTGAAACTGTGTCCTGGGTCGTGAATGGCAGTGTCCCCAAATCCGGCCAGTGGCCACAGCAGCAGACCCCCCCGATCAGTGAGCCATAGTTCTATATGGGCATCTTGCGACACGTGGTTCCACAAACCCTTTTCAAAGGCCAGCCAGCAACACATGGTGCCGCAAACCCTGTTCAACGCCAGCCAGCAACACATGGTGCCACAAACCCTGTTCACACTAGTAGTCGCACGGAGAGGAGTATGAAGAAGATGCGGCTCAGTCTGGAAGAAAGCCAGGTCACAGTTACGGAGGTGACCGAACATGTGGTGCCACTGAACCTGAACTATGCAGGCCAGTGGGGCCAGCAACCTATGCCAGTGAAACTCGGTGAATGGCCCATGCTGGCTGCTGCCTCCGGCCTACACTGCAGTCCAGTAGGTCACAGAGTCGTGATTTAGCAATGGCAGCGTTCATATCAGTGTACCGCATCATCGTAGACTGCAGACCCTTTCAGCCCTGATGCCACTAAGTCTGTTCCCCGACATTCATAGACACTCACTGGTCGTACATTGGTGGCGTCGGAGTCTATGGACTAGGGCCTAGTTTTCATCCTCATGTAGCTCATGTAGCTGATACCAAATTGGTGGTGAAAACGAGGCTTGCGCTTTCAACCCCACAATTTGCTGCTGCCGGATAAAATCAAACCTTTCGGCATCATGCCCTGGAAGACACCTTCCACTGTCCCCCGCAACCCTCCGCAACATACACCTCGGATATTGATGAGGACCCGCTCAGGTCGCATGGCCAATCTGACTGCACCGCAAGTCACCGTCCCGTAGCTGCGTGCCTGTGCCAGCCGCAGTGCATCCGGGGCCACTAACTCAGAATAAGGGGTCCTGACCCAGACCAGCACAGAGTTACTGGATGGCCCCTGAAGCGTTGGCCTTGGGGTCATCAACGCCATTTCTTTGTGGCTTTGCACTATATGCAGTCTCCAGGCCCAAATGCGTCCCACCAGGGCTCACACCAAAGCGAGTCCAGACCGGCCCGGACGTCACATCACCGCAGGAGGCACACGCCACTACTGCAAGGACCACTTCCAACAGCCATCTGCCAGAGTTGAAACAATGGTCCTGACAGGCTTACGGAGTTGCTCAGACCTGTCGTGGATGCCATCATCGGCCTGGTACTCTGCTCAGCACTCCAGGTGCCAGTGACTCAGTGCACCGAAGGTCATTGTCCATTGCTGATTGAGGCGATATAGCTGTGCAACCGCTATACAGCACAAAACACAAACGGTGTGGGGGCCCTGAGACGTTGATGGTGCAGATGACGCAGGTCTAACATACCCCACTGCATCTGCATCAGGAATATATCGAACGGACACAATCAGAAACTTTCTTCACATGAGCGCTTGTCTCTAGTGTCCCAAGCTCAGACCACTGCAACTCACGGACACTAGTTTGCACGTTGATTGTCCTATGGACTTTCTCCAGCTCACTCCATTTTGCTCAGCAGTTGACTCTGTATTGCATGTGTCTTCTGTTTCCGTTGCACTGGTGTCCAATGTTCAAGTGGTTGCCAGCACCAGACAGTCCGTGCAGAATGGTACATTCACCCCACACACATCCAGCACAGACGTCACTGTACATGTGGCCCTGCCAATAAAGGGGGCGGGCGAATGTGCCCGTAGCTAGTTCAACGTGATATGCATTCAACAAGACCACAGACACACGCATATGAGGGCCCTGGGCCCTACGACATTACAATGTGCTGTGTATTTCGGATGCAGACATGTCACCGCAGGCAGCGGGTTGGAGCTTGGACATGTAGCTTTGTAATCACCCACTCAATTCATAAGGGGAGTGGCCAGGGCTGTCGTACGCAGAGCCAGCATGGGTGTGTGACTGCTATTTGAGCGCCCTTGGGAGTGGTTCTGTACTGTGAATGTGCATCTGCATGTGTCTCTATGGCAGTGTGGGTCTCCTTAGTGGGGTGTGGGTGGGCCCTGAAGGGTGATAGACACCTACGTATGTGTCCTAGTTCGGATTCCATGGGTTCGACCTCCACCAACGCCTGTTGGGACACCTCCTTTGGCGTGCTGAGACATGGCATTGGTGTGCCATGTGTGGGTGGGCGAGGTGTCGTGAGCCAGCTGTGCTTGCGGGTGCTTCCTGCTGTGTGGTCTGTTGCAGGGTCGGTAATCTCCTCTGAGTAGCTTGGCTGGCCGGGTCCTGGTGGGGGATTGTGTGGGATATCCATGGGCTGTTGTAGGGTGTCGGTGTCGACGGTGTGGTGGTCCTCTCAGGCATCACAGATGTGTTGTATTCTGTGCTCTGCTGAAGGTGTTGTGTGCCCCTCTGCAATGTGAAAGGGGGATGCATATTGACATTGTGTTGCCGTATGTTTGCATGCAGACCAGCACAATGAGCAGAATGTATGGCAATATACATTGTGACTGTATGGGGGGGCGCTGGATTCTTCTGCGGGACAGTGTACATTTGGACTACATGACTGATGTGAGGTTGTACGCGTTCATTTCCATTTCACAGTTTCTGGCTCTGTCAGATGTAGTAGGCATTTTTATGTGCATGTGCGGAGCCAGTTGTGTCCTCTGTTCTGCAGTGCCTGCTATGCGCATTGTACCACGTTGTTGTCAATGTGGTTGTGCTGTTCTTGCTATATGTGCGTGCTGCAGTGTGCCAAGGGGATCTGGGACATGATCCTGGGTAATTGTGGGTGTGCAGTGTGCTACACCTCGTTGTGCATGCATGCCATAGTGCCCATCTCCCCCCCGTCCCCCAGTTCTTGTTTGTTGCACTCCCTGTTGATGTTGTGCCAGGTCCTCTCAAGCTGTGTCAGTGCAAGGAGTAGGGAGTACGGTCTCCACACTGATGACTGTGGCCTAGGTTTCCTCCATCTCCTCCTGTGGGGCTGGACTGCCACCTCCTGATGCCGTTGCTGCCTTCCTGTGGGCAGCGGGTTTGTGCCTGGTTTAGGTTGTCACGTCATGCCGGTGCCGATTGGCCTCCTCAATTGGCCTCCTCGGCACTCCGACTGCATTCCAGGTGGTCTGCTAGTGGGTCAGTTGCTGGTAGTGTTCTGTCACCTCTGTGACGCTGGTCTTGTTTTCCTGCGGTCTGCACCCAGTCTTCCTCTCCCTCTTCTCCTTGGCTTTCCCCGACCCCGTTGCTCCTTGCTGGTAGTCTGTGGGTGTTGTGGGGTTCGAGTTGGATGCACCCTGATCCAGCGCAGAGGCCATGTTGCTACATGCTTTACCTTGTTTCTGGTGTGTTTTTATGGTGCATTGTCCCGCCAGACGCTTGGGTTTTGCAGGCATGTGGCTGATTTTTACTACTTTTTGTTCTGCGGTTGGCCTCATCGCATGTTTAACGCTTGCGTATCGCATTTTTGTGGTTGGCGTTGATTTTCACGCAGACATTTGATGTGTTATCTGGTGTCTATCACATGCTACCGCCGCATTGTGTGTATTTTCTCACAATATGCTGCGATGTTGAGAGTTGAGTTACGCTACTCTTGCGGTAGTTATCACACGTTCTTGTGAATATACCTCTAAGTGTATTAGGGGCAAACTAGTTCTGTGAGGATCTTTGTAATGGAGTCTTCAGAATTTATTTAACAAATTTAAAAAGGTACTTATACAGGTGGAGATATCCACGTGTGGAGATCCCTACCAACTTCTAGGAGGAGATCACACTGAAATGGTGAATTCAATCCATGGGGAGGAGATATCCTTCTAGATTTATGCTTATGAGCCACTCCATCAAATGAAGTTACTATGAGTAACTTTCCAGCTGTTTGTGGAAATCTCTGCCACAAGGTCAGAAATATCAGAGGCCTATTTACGAGAAGGTTTACTTTACGTGGTGCAAACCTTAAGTAAGATTTATGATGCCACGCAAAGTCACTTTGCATGGCTCTAAGTGGCTTCATAAATCTGGAGTAACGCAATTCAGCACAAATCGCTGGGTTGCATCACTCTGTCCTGTGAAGGCGTTCCACAGGCATTGCGTGGGTGTTCTTACACAACTCCCATGGTTTTTTATGCATTCTCAGATTTAGCAAAACTGGTAGACCTGGTAATGCACCAAATGATTATGCATTCCCAGGGGAAGAGTAACAGTTACTTCCTCTTTTTATTTTTCCCTAAGAGAAATAGAGATATATGTGTACTGCCTCCTGCAGCACACATTGAAAGAGGAGCCTCCCAGGATGTTTTTTGTGCAGGATGGTGTCCCTTTCTGCACAAAAAACAATCCTGCATTCAACACAGGCACCCTGAGCGGCAAAAGACAGAAAAAGGACAGAAATGCTCCACATTTAAGTTAATAAAGTGCATTCCTGTCATGCAGTATAGCGTGGCAAGGTGAATTGCTGCACTACACTGCTTGACTTTTTCGGAAATAGAATATTAAGGGGCCTATTAGGGAAAAATATTAAAATAAAAATGAAAACATGTCATATAAAAACATCCTTCAATATTTAATTAATATATGTTGTATCTCATCTAGCAGTATCATACTTACATGACATAACACACTGGCACAATAACATTAAATTACTATTTCATAACACAGTTAAAAATAATGTTAACTAATTTCTGAACATAAATTATATTAATTACAATATTACATTTCCTACCCATCGTGTAGTATTGTTTTAAATGCTTGATTACATCTATTTAATTCAGGTTGTGATTTCTCTTAATATAATTTTAACTTAATTGGAAACTAATTTTAAAATTAAGTCAAATTAAAATTTACTGTAATGGTTATAAAACTAAATAGTTTAAATTATGGTAAAAAATATTTTAATGTTGAAGACATTTAAAATAAATGAAATTTAAAATGTAATTAATTTTTTAGGTATTGTACAGTTGTTCCTATATGTTATTAGAGATGCTGTCATCCACTATCTCTATTGATTTCTGTGCGAGTGTGTAGCAGTACCAGTGGTTGGGTGTATTTTTCTTTTGGCATTTCAGTCCTTTTTTAATTTCCCTAAACCCCACTCATGAGCACATATGCACAAGTTACTACTTGTGTAACGATATATCTGTAAGAGACATTAGTTAGTATTAGATTCCTTACCTTAGAATATCCCCAGGCGTCAGACTGGATCCGGATATGTTTGCGTAGCAGTACCCTTGCGCGTCGGTAGGCGTCATCTGCGGCTCCGCGTCCGTCGTCGGCGTCGTGGGCGCCGTGATGACGTCGTCGGAGTACTTAGACGCCGCCTCCGCGTGCTGACGTCAGTTCTTAGACACAGCTTTTCTGCGCCAGAAACGCAGAGCCATGATAAAAACTAACACTGGTGCCATTGAAACTAGGGCCCTGAAAGTGGGTAACCCTAACCCTAGATATTGGTTCGCAGAACGGGGGGATGGGTGGGTCGGTAAGGAATCTAATACTAACTAATGTCTCTTACAGATATATCATTACACGAGTAGTAACTTGTGCATCTGAAAGAGACACGTTAGTATTAGATTCCTTACCTTAGAATAGATACCCCAGCAATACCAACCCCGGTGGTGGGTCTGCGAACCAATAATCACACCAGAAAGTCCTGGAGGACGGAACGGCCAAAGAAGCCATCCCTCCGGACTTGGCTGTCCAGGCAGTAGTGTCTTGCAAACATGTGCAGCGATGCCCACGTAGCCGCCTGACAGATGTCTTGTAAGGGCACTCCCCTGCCCAGGGCAGTGTTAGTCGCCGTGGCTCGGGTGGAACGAGCCCGCAATCCAACAGGGGGCTCCTTCTTAGCCAAGGAGTAACATGCCTGGATGCACAAGATGATCCACCGGGAGATGGTCCTCTTGTGTACCGCTTTCCCCTTCTTAGCGCCCACGTAACCAACAAAGAGTTGGTCATCCACCCGGAACTGGCGTGTGCGATCCAAGTAGAATGAGAGCGCACGTTTTGGGTCCAGACGGTGGAGCCGCTCTTCCTCTTTAGAGGGATGCAGTGGCGGAAAGAAGGTTGGCAAGGTGATCGACTGCCCGATGTGGAAGGCCGTGACAACCTTGGGCAGGAAAGAAGGCTTACTACGCAACACCACTTTGTCCGGATGGACAGAAAGGAAAGGTGGAGTACAAGAAAGGGCCTGGAGCTCACTCACTCTCCTGGCAGAGGTGATGGCAACCAAGAAAGCAGTCTTCAAAGTAAGAAGGCGAAGAGGACAGTTGTGAAGTGGCTCAAAGGGAGCGCACATCAGAAACGTAAGAACCAGGTTCAAGTCCCACTGAGGCATCACAAACAGAACAGGAGGGAATGTGTGAGTGATGCCCTTTAGAAATCTATTTACAATAGGGGACTTGAACAAAGAAGGTTGATCAGGCAGCCTCAGAAAGGCTGAAAGGGCAGAAATGTAGCCCTTGATAGTGCCCAGAGCAGAGCCCTGCTGGGCAAGAGAAAGAAGGAAGAGAAGAACCTCAGAAAGAGGGGCAGCAAGAGGATCCACAGCCCTTGCTGTGCACCATGCCACAAATCTGTTCCACCTGCAGGCGTATACCGACTTTGTGGAGGGACGCCTGGCTGCCAGAATGACGTTACAGACTTCAGGAGGCAAGTCAAGTGGCCTCAACTGTAGCCGCTCAATCTCCAAGCATGGAGGCGGAGACTCGACAGGTTCGGGTGGAGGACCGTCCCCTTCTGCTGCGACAGAAGGTCCTCCTGAAGAGGCAGACTAACCGGGGGATCGACTGACATACTGAGTAGCTCTGGATACCAGTACCTTCGAGCCCAGTCCGGAGCCACAAGGATGACTTGGGCCCGGTCGCGCTTGATCTTCTTCAGCACTCTGGGCAGAAGTGGTATAGGCGGAAAGGCGTACAGTAGACCGCAACTCCACTCGCGGCAAAAAGCGTCTCCGAGCGAGTGCAGCCTTGGAAATTCCAACGCGCAGAATTGATGACATTGCGTGTTCTCTTCGGTGGCGAATAGATCTAACCAAGGCTCTCCCCATTGCTGAAAGAGGCCTTGCGCCACGTCCGAGTTCAGACGCCATTCGTGATCCATCATGCACCGACGGCTGAGCTCGTCCGCCCTGGCATTCAGAGAACCTGCCACGTGTTGAGCCACCAGGGTCATGCCCTGGCGTTCCAGCCATTGCCAGAGGCGCAGAGCCTCCTGGCAAAGGGTCCACGACCCCACCCCGCCCTGTTTGTTGCAGTACCACATGGCGGTGGTATTGTCCGTGAAACACCTGCACTACACTCACCCGGACAAAGGGGAGGAATGCTTTCAGTGCTAGACGAATTGCCCGTAACTCCAACAGGTTGATGTGGAGCCGGGCCTCCGCCGGAGAACAGAGGCCTCTGATCTCCGCCTCTCCCATGTGGCCTCCCCAGCCCTGGAGGGACGCATCCGTCACAACTACGTGCTCCGGTTGGGGAAGGGAGAGGGATCTGCCGCTGACCCAATCGCGGTCCATGAGCCACCACTGCAGCTGTCTCGCAGTGCCCTCCGAGATCAGGACGTGCTCGGATAGGTTGCCCTGATGCTGGGCCCACTGAAACTTCAGGTCCCACTGCAGAGCCCGCATCCGCCACCTGGCGTGATGCACCAGCAGGATGCATTCAGCATTCAGCCCCAGAAGCCGCAGCGTCAACCTGACCGAGACCCGGGATAACGGCTGAAAGATGGGAATCAGAGCCTGAATATCCCGGACCCGCTGTTAGGGTGGATAAACCCGAAACCGCGCCAATGAAGAGGAGCTTCTGAGAGGGGCACAGGTCTGACTTCGGCACATTGATGGAGAACCCCAGCCGGTGCAGGAGGTGTGCCGTAGTCTGGAGGTGGCTGACGACTGTCTGGGGCGAGCCCGCCTTCAACAACCAGTCGTCGAGGTAGGGGAAGACTGAAACCCCTAACCTGCGCAGATGAGCTGGGACCACCGCCATCACCTTTGTGAACACCCGTGGGGCGCTGGTAAGGCCGAAGGGGAGCACGGTATATTGAAAGTGCTTGTGGCCAACCGTGAACCGCAGGTAGCGCCGGTGGGCCGGCAGGACGGGGATGTGGAAATAAGCGTCCTGCAAGTCCAATGCTACCATCCAGTCTCCTGGGTCCAGGGCAGCTAGGACCTGAGCCAGTGTCAGCATCTTGAACTTCTCCTTCCGAGGAAAGCGTTGACGTTCCTTAGGTCCAACATAGGGCGTAGGCCCCCTTTGCCCTTCTTGGGTACCAGAAAAGTAGTGGGAGTAGCAACCACACCCTACTTCTGGCCCAGGAACGCGCTCGATGGCCCCCTTGGCCAAGAGGGCCGTAACTTCCTCCTGCAGAAGTCGCAAATGATCCCCCGATACACGGTGGTTCTGCGGTGGCATGGCTGGAGGAGTCGCCTCGAAGGGGAGGGAGTAGCCCCTTCAGACGATCTGCAGCACCCACCTGTCCGAAGTGACGGTGCGCCAGTGGAGGTGGTGATGGCGAACCCTGCCCCTCACTGGCGTCACATGGGCCTGAAAGCACGGACTAGGAGGGTTTTGAGGCGGATGCTGCGGGGGAAGGTGTGGACTGACCTCGCCGTTGTCCCCGACCGCCGGGACGGCGGTTCCCACGGCCGCCACCGCATTGGGTATTACCCTGCGGAGCTTGGCTGGCAGCACGTGTGGGTACACCCCTTCCGTGGCCACAAAAGGAATGAAAGGCAGCCGATTGCTGGCGCGGGGCCGAGAGGCCCAAGGACTTGGCCGTAGCCCTGTAGTCCTTAAAGCACTCGAGCGCATGGTCTGCCTTGTCGCCAAAGAGGCGACGGCCATCAAACGGCATGTCCATCAAGGTGTTCTGGACATCGGCCGAAAAGTTGGTGGACCTCAACCAGGCGTGCCGTCAGACCGCCACCGTCGTTACCATCGCTCTACCCAGTGAGTCGGTGGTATCCAGCCCACACTGTATAGAATATTTGGCTGCATCCCGGCCCTCCACAAGGGCTTGGCCGAGTTTGGCCCGTACCTTCAACGGACACTCTGGCAGCACTTCCGCAACCGTATCCCACAGAGAGTGGGTGTAGCGGCCCAAGAGGCATGCGGTGTTGGAAGACCGCAGTCCCAGACTAAGGGACGAGTAGATCTTTTTGCCGTACTGCTCGTACCTCTTGGATTCCCTGTCCGGCGGTGCCGACGGGAATACGGTCTGGGAATTGGAGACCTGGATGACCAGGCTCTCGGGGGTAGGGTGGGTGGACAGGAAACATGGGTCGCCCGGGGCTGGGCGGTGGCGTCTGGCCACGTTCCTATCTACGGGCGAACCCGTAGCGGGCTTGGACCAAGTGCCCAGAAGAACGTCGGTCAAGGCCTCATTGAGGGGCAGCAGAGGCTCGGCAAAGCTTTACTGCGGTTTAGGGACCTCAGTGAGGAGATTAGTCCTCACGGCCGTGACGGGGAGCTCAAGGCCCAAGGCCTTGGCAGCCCTCATCAACACCACACTGTAGGTTGCCCCCTCCTCCGAAGCCACGGTAGGAGGGGAGACAAAACCAGTGTCTGGAGAGGTGTCCAGGCCACTGGCCTCCCCAAGGTCTCCTGCCCAGTCCTCATGAGACTGACACTCTCGGGTCAGAGGGTCCTCAGACCCCTCCCAATCCCCTTCATCACCCATCTCCTGAAACTCAGGGTTCTCAACGAATGGGGCCTGTTCATAGAAGTGAAACTCCCCAAACGACGTCTGGAGCGGCACCCATCGGGGCCGTCCTGACGTCGGAACAGGAATGAAGGGGGCATCGGGGACGGCGCCGCCCGAGGACGGCGCCGGAGGCGACACCTGATGGTCCGATGCCGGGGAGGTCGTAAGATCCACCGGCGACGATCCAGATCCCGAAGAAGGTCTAGCGGGGTCCCGCAGCGCCGGGCCCGAAGGCGCCGGCGGCATCGGGCCCGAAGGCACCGGCGGGATTGCGGGAACCTGCGGCGCCGGGCCCGAAGGCGTCGGCGGCATCAGGGCTGAAGCACCCGACGGCATCGGGGCCGAAGCCCCCGACCCGCTAGAGGCCCCAGACGGGTCCGCTAGGCCCGAAGGCGCCGCAGAGCCCGTCGGAGGAGAGAGTTTCCTCATGGCCATGAGGAAGCGCTCGATCTCCTCCGGTGTCGCGTTGAGCCCCGGGACCGGAGGGTGTGGAGCTGGACGCAGCGCCCGCGACTTCGACGGAGCTGCGTGGGTGGTGTCACCCGAACCCCCGGCCGCATCGCACGAGCGTCGGGGGGAGTCCGCAGAGCGATGACGCCTCTTCGACTTCTTGTGCTTCTTACCTGACGACGACTTCGACCCGGAGGAGTGCGGCCTACTCTCGGAGCTGTGGTGGCTCCGAGCCCACGACCTGTCCCTCGACCTCCACTGGGACTGAGACCTCTCTCGGCACGGGACCGACTGCCGGAGTTCGAGTCGCCTGCGGGACCGCTCCCGCCTGGCTTTCGAAGAGAGGGCCCGGCAGTCGGAGCAGGCCTTGTCGTCGTGATCGACGCCTAGACAAGTTAAACACAGGTGGTGAGGATCCGTGACCGACATCGTGCGGTCGCAATCCTCGCAGTGCTTAAAGCCAGGCATCCCTACGTCACCAATCGGAGTCGAAGGACTTCGAGAAATGATCAAAAACGATCAAAAAAGTTAGTAAAAAATTGACTAGGGTTACTGCTTTTTCCAGATCTGCGCTTGCTGGTGCGGAAAAAAGAAGAACTGACGTCAGCACGCGGAGGCGGCGTCTAAGTACTCCGACGACGTCATCACGGCGCCCACGATGCCGACGATGGACGCGGAGCCGCCGACGACGCCTACCAACGCGCAAGGGTACTGCTACGCAAAAATGTCCGGATTTAGTCTGACGCCTGGGGATATTCTAAGGTAAGGAACCTAATACTAACGTGTCTCTTTCAGATTCCTCCTTTTATAACCACTCTCCCCTGTCCTACGCACATCACTAAAATCTACACCTCCACAGCAAGCGATCTTGCCTTCAGTTCCAAGCTTTCCATGCAGAAATGATAGGTGAGGAGTAGGTGGAAAACTTTAGATAATTCCAAACTACAATTTACAAATGTCTGGTCAAAGTCCAAAATGTGTTTGTGTTCGTACGCAAGATGACCGTAGCACTATTCACAAACAAGTGACCTATTGTAGAAAATTAATGCACGGTCTCTGAGTCAGTCAAAGCAGAGAGAGGACATGGATCTCGTACAACTTGGAACACAATTATGTTTGGTAATCAAAGGTATCTGTGCAACTACTCTCCCAGGTTGCTAAAACACACGTTAACAAATTATCTTTCCTACAACACCCTCATCAACAGACTCTACAACATAGGCATATGGCAAGACGCCCTCAAGGGGATCAACTCTTTCTTTACAGGACACACACTGAGCATCCAACTGTCTTCGTTCACCTCCACACCCAAATACTTCACATGCAGCATTCCACAAGGATCATCCCTCTGCCCATCCTGTTCAACATCTACATGACCCACAGACTCAAAATCTCATATGCAGATGATACTAAACTGATCCTCTCACTCACTGAGGACCCTGCCGATACCAAAAACAACAGCCTCCATCTGTCATGGCATGCAGAGGTTGTCTTTCATCCATTTGGCTACAACTCAACTCCAACAAAATGGAGTACTGATCTTTAGGTAGAACACCTCTGCATGGGACCACAGCTGGTGGCCTGCAGAACTCAAACCCACACCAACCGACCAAACACATAACCTTGGAATCATCCTCGACAGCCAACTGACTATGAAATGACAAGCTAACGCAGTCACCTCTTCCTGCTTCCACGTACTTCATATGCTCCACAGAATCTTTAGATGGATCCCAACCAACACCAGAAAGACAGTCACTCAGTATCTCATCACCAGCCACCTCGGCTATGGCAACATGCTCAAAACAGGCATCCCAATCCAGCTCCTCAGAAGACTCCAGACCTTATGGAACGCTGCGGCCAGACTCATCCTAGACCTCCCCAAATAAATCCACATCCCCCCACCTTAGAGACCTCCATTGGCTGCCTATCCAGGAAAGATGCCAGTTCAAGATCCTCACACACACACCTACAAAGCCCTCCATGACCTAGGACCTACCTACCTCAACCATTGACTGATCTTCCACTAACCCACCAGACACCTATTCTCCTCTTCACTCACCATTGCACAGACCCTCCGCATCCGCCGAACCCACAGCGGCAGCCGCTCCTTCTCCTATATTGCAGCCAAGACCAGGAACGAACGTCCATTCCAAATCCGTACGTTTCCTCGCTGGCAGACTTCAGAAAGAGACTGTCGAAAGTCTAGATCTTGAGAGACAGCACCCAGATACCCCTAATGGTGGCAGAATGTGCCTTTAAATGCCGATTAATTGGTTCCCAGACCCATCATCAATCAATCATGGCACCTTGGTTCCAGAATCAGTTTAGACCCAAGCTCTCTAATGACTAGTATGCTTTTGCACACACAAATATTTTGTTACATGTTGTGTCAAACACATCAGCGCTGACTTGATTGAGTCCCTTCAAAAATATGTGTATGCAGGAAGGGTGTCATGTTAATACATCCATCTCACCTCTAAATTCAAATAAGCCATACATTCCTCTATTTAGTATCTATCCCCACTCCAAATAACTGCTAATAATGAGTATCCCTCCATAGAATACTTTCTTTGGCTCAATTATTATATAGTACGGAACAGCGAGGACAAACTTTCATCCAGTTTTTCACATTTCTACAAATCCAACCTGCCCCAAATTCATAGATCACTTCCATCTGGCCTATATATCCACCTTCATACATTTGCTCAGAAAACCCCAATCTGCAGATCTTCTACTTTGAACCTCATTCATTCCGCCATGCTCAGTAATGACAATTTGATCTCACTACACTCATGAACCAAAAGAACAAGTGGATGCTCTAACTTCCTTACTTTCAAAATTATCCTCTCAGGTGCCACACTAGATCTGGAACTTTTTCTAGCAATAGCTCTTGCATGCCAGTAGTCCATGCTAACAGACTCCACAGTGGCCTTGTCCCTCCTTCTTATTGGAAGACAGGAGGCTAGCATTATGCATTCACTCTTCTTAGCAGCAACACTTCTAAGTTCTGATTCTGGAAACTTTGAACTACATCACAATAACTCGAACTCTCACGTCCTCTTAAATTCCTCTGTCCACCATTTTCATTCCACTTTTGTGTGCTCGCTCTGAGCACATAGATAAGTTGAATACAAGTATTACTTATCCTCATATCATTCTTAAGCCAAACAAACAACTTAAACTACACCATAAATTGGGTTTGAATAAAAATCTTGTAATTATTAAGCTTAATGTGTATTATATTTGTAAGTAATTTAAATCATTAATACAGTAGTGTTAACAGCGTTCAACTTTCTATTATCAAAAATTATGAAACAATGAAAAAATATTTAGCTATGGTACAAACGATTGTATTTGAACAAGTTCTAATAAGCATACTAGTGATCCCGCCCATTGTCATTTCAAAAGACAATTGGAAGTTATTGGCATGCGCGATGCAGCTGCCATCTTGGATTGGGCTTTGCATTGTGCATGATGTGCAAGTAGAATTTCTCAAAGGAAAGCTGAGCGCACAATGAGAAGCGACGTGCGTGTAGGATTTTTCTGAAGGAAACTGACCACAATCTCGCCGCATTGAACACAAGGCTTATTCTGAGGAACTTGCATGCACATATAGCTTTGCTGTAATGAGCGGTTTGCCTAGCAACGCTTCTCTGAGGAGATCGTTGGGGAGGGAAAGGTGAGGAAAAGACAATTGTTGATTTATTAGCATCTGTATTGGGAAATTAAACAAAGTTATATTATTTGTTTTTAATAGTTTTATCACAAACCTTTAAAGTGTATACAAGTTAACAGACTTCAAGGGAGTTGGGGCAGGAAAATAGTGTCTCAGGAACTGCAAATTACAGTTAAAATACCTCAGTTTTTGATCTATTCACTCTCAGGCACTTTCGAAGCAGTGGTATGGGGAGTTGGTTTGTGTTAGATTGTAACATAAAGAGACAGTTAAAGAAGTTTTGAGTCACCCACATTCATCAGCAACCTACTTCAAAACCGGTATTCATTCTGTGCAGTAACATTAGCAGGAGCGATGGGGCAGGTTATACCATCAAAGGAGTCATGTTTCAGTGGAAAGAGCACAAACAAAAGTGTTCTTGAATTCATCTGGACTTGTATTCATCTTTTGTCAGCAACCCAATCAATTCAATACAAAACTCAACAATGCTAACATAGTGTACTCACTACTTACACAACCACCTTCAGAAGGTTCCACTTTGCAGCAAAGAGCTAACTAAGCACTGCTTTTGATAGCAAAGAAAAAATGGAAGACCTTGTACTAAAAAAAAAAAAAAATCATAGATGAATGAAAGCACGATTTTCTGCAGCTACCTGAAGCCCTAGGCTACTTTGAACCAAAAGCTTCCTAGGATTATTGAAAAGGAGGTAATTGTTTAAAAAGAGTACTAGCTCAAGAAAATCCTAGGCTGCCAGACTTTCAAAAATGGCCATTTTCCGTTTTCAATAGCTGGGTTGATACAGCGGTAATTTCACAGTAATTTCTCAATGCAAGACTTCATCTACCTCTATTTTACCGCTGAAAAGGTGTTGGGCCCTTGACACCATGTATTACCTTCAGGAGACTTTACATAAACATGAACAGTTAAAAAGTACATTTATTATTGAAGTCAATGAAGAGAGTTGTTGAGTATTTTAAAGGGTTTTATTTCTAGTCAAAAGTAAAAAAAAATCTCTGACCCTTTATTCATTAGTGAAATCTCAATCAGGTTACAGAATTTGGAAAACAGGTAAAATAGCATTAATACAGAACAGGTAAAATAGCATTAATACAGAACATATTACAGTCTGCATATAAAAGCATCACATGTAGAAAAGAAAAATGTGGAGCAAAATGTCAGTCAAAACTCTTAAAGAGTTTCTAAGAAAAACAGTGGGTTTTACAAGGCTAATCAATCACTAATAGTTGGCGAAAATCTCCCATAAAGCGAAATAAATGCATAAGACAAATAAATCCTTTCAGACCTAATTAATTAGTCAAAACATAAACTTAAAGTTTTAGTATCAAATTCTATCTTCTGCCTGTCTGAGGACTGGTGAAGGGTGGGGTGCTTGCTTCTAAAACACAGAGGAATGTGCTCTGTCTTGCCAAAAATATGACGTGCAAGGACTTCTCTGAAAACAAATATGAGCAAGAACACTTCCCCCCCCCCCGACTCTCCTCAGGAGCAATCTCACCCAGGCTGCACCCGCGACGATCACGTACCTAACCCATATGAATGTCTGGTCTAATCTGTCCCTTCTCTCAAGAGCTCACACACCCTCCTAAAGCCAAAGAGCCTAAAGAGCCTAAGACAACCACGCCTCCAAAGAGGTCATTATTTATACTTTAATTTTCGGCAGACAACACAAAAATGTTTCATATTCAGAAAAGCTTGTACCTGATAGGATAGTGAGACCCTCTTGCCATCGTGACTAACCAGACTCATTGAAAATTCTAAACCATACTGGTTTTAACAAAAAAGCATCAATGATTAATACATTTATATGTTTTAGCAACATTTACTAGGAAAAATGTTTATCTTTTTTCCTTCCTTCCTGTCGCATCGCAGGCAGGAAGGATACTTTAACACTGGTACATTGACACAATCACAAGAATGTACAGTTCAAATGGCATTCAATCCTTCTGTACATGAGGCAAGCTGGTATCATCTGCGCATGCTTTCTTCTTTTTAATGCAAGTCACAGCCTTGCTGGATTCACAGGCAGCCATTTTATCTTAGGCCCAAAAACAAAACAAACACAAAAGAATATTAACTTTATGGAAATAAACCCATTATGTTTTCCCACCGCCATACTAATACCCTTTATAAAATATTATCTAGCAAAGCTATTAGTTAATGCAGCTTTTCTTATTGTTTGTGCACAACATGCAAACAATAAAAATGTGCAATATATAAACATGCACTAGTGTAAATTTTCAAAGCGCACACAGTTAATACATACTCATAGCAACATGCTTTAAGGTTTTAGCTAGTTTTTCATGCAAAAAGCATTTTGCCCTATGTGTAGTGTTTGGTGCATTTGTTAGTTAACCCACATTATAAAAAAGAGGTGCTATAAACTGAACATGTTTATCCAAATATGCAACACAGCCAAAGTCTCTTAAGACAGGAATAATGAATGTAGATTGCAAGGAAATATTGAGCTGGGAAGAGAGAACACATTATATGGTTATTCTTCGCAACTAAAAAGGACACTTAAATCACAAGTTTTTCTCTACACTGCAAAAACACATGTTAATTCAGCACAAGCATTTAAGACTGACTAGGCTTCATTTTCATATTTTCATGTGCCATATGTTTTAACTTGCACCAAAATGTGCATGTCAATTGAAATGCAGTCAGTCTGAAGCACAAACATAAAGCAATGCCTGACTTCAGGTGAAATCTGCTCCATCAGGGTTAACATCTCTCCACCACAAACTCCCGCACCTGTTTAAGCCTGTGATCTTGTCCTTTCTAAAAAAAAAAATGATAAGAAGAATAGGTTTTCAAGCCACAGCCAGTGTCAGGAGTCTGATGAAAACTTTGACCAGGAGCAGAGTCAACACTCTTGATCCAAAGGAAGCCATGTTAAATCAATTTCATGAATATTTTCTGATTATTTCCTCTCTGGGCCCATATCAAATCCTTTAGAGGATCTATGGCTGTTAAATGGTCTTTTATGTGAGCTATCAGTGACTTGGATTTAAAGAGAACATGTGGCACATTCTTATGAGGCCTGGAATAAGAAGATGCCATATTCGTGTTGTCAATATTCAACCTTTCAAGAGGACATTAATTAAATAGTTTGATAAACTTACGACAAGAAGTTTCCACACCAAGAACACAGAGACATTTTTGTATTTATCTAAGCCTCAATTTGAATGGTAAAAAAAACAAATCACATTTTAAGCTTTGTGTGACAAATTTGTACTAAATGATTTTCTAAAAACAATGTCATACAAAGACAGACATCAGACATATGCAGATTACCTAGGGGATAATAAAAAAGAGAGAGACAGATACATATAGGAAGGTCAAGTTCCGCATTTCAGTTATTCAAACCAAATATTCCCGTTACTCCTTATGCTTCAACTCTGCATGAGTCTATAAACTCTACCAGCTGGCAAAGTAGAGGTTAACTACGGCTGAACAGTGTACAGGTATGAGTCAGTTCAGAAAGTTTGGTCCATGCTAAACCATTTTTGAACTGAACTCTGATTCTTGTTCCTAACAGCATGCCAGACAGGGAAATTGAAAATGATAACCAGCCCGACTCCTCCTCCAAGGGGGCAATTATACTTCCAAATGTTCTCGGTTTACGCCCACAAAGTATCAGTTCCATCGTAGTTATTGTTTCCATTGGTTGTCCACAGTGAGCTGCTCATGGTGTGATCAATATACCTCACTAAGATATCTGGAAGCATTCATTTTGCTAAATCATCAATTTCAACAACTGTATAATTTACAGTAAGAAAATGTATTTGTTCTCGGTCTGTCCATTCCCAAATACACACTCTGGGTTTGCAATTGTACAGATACATTTCTGTCAAAAGTGTTCCTGAATCAGTAATGGGCCTATTGTTCATAAGCTTGAAAAGAAACAAACAGAAAAGTTTTCACAGTGTTTGAAATGACTTTCTCGTTTGAAAAGTAGAATTCAGTTGAAGTAAAGAAAGCATCTGAGGCCTACATGAAACTTGTTAAATCAGTAGCACATTATTATTATAACAAAACACACGTCAAGCCAATTTATTAAGAAAACTGAATCATTCATATTATGTTCTTTTTAGTAGTACCAAATATTGGGATGTAACTTTTGGAGAAAAGAATGTCACACATTTTTATTTTTCAAACAGAAGAGATCTTGTACTAAGTAAAAATAAACATGAATAACAGATTAAAGATGCTTGATATTACTAGATTAAATAGTAAACAAAATATTTCAATTATTGTCAAGTGTGTCATTATGTAAGTATTTCTTTACATTTATCACGTTAGGTAATCAGCAGCACATTTTTCTGTGTTAACCATATTTTATTTCTTAAACGTGTGTTTTTCATTTCAAAGCACATATCTATTTTTCTCTTCCTTTAATTACATCTTTCATATTTTCAGGTTTTCAGAAAATTTCTGCTGGCTTTTACAATGAAGTAAAAGATCTCATGGTTTCCGTCATCGTTATTGCACAATTTATTAAAATTAGTATTGTTAATCTCAGTTTAAAGACGATTGGCTCTATTAAATTTTATGCTCCATCAATTCTCTCAATCCTAATTCTCCATCAAAGGGGGACTTGATAAGCCATTACACAATTTTGTCTTTTATCTTTATCTCGTTACATTAGAATACAGATGGCACAAATAAGACAAACAAATGTAGACAAGATATTCATCTCATAGTTTAGTTTTAAATTTATAGTGTGCGACAGATACCCAAAAAGGGTTTCCCGGCACAAAGGACGGGTCGGGGTTAAGAGGCAGGCAGATAGGGTACTTACTTGTCGAAAAGCCAAGTTTTCAATGACTTATTAAACTGTGTATAATTTGCCTCATTTCGGTAAAGTGTTCCAGGTCGAGAGACCGAGATAAGAAAAGGACCTATCGCCCAACTT
The DNA here is from genome assembly GCF_964261635.1 of Lissotriton helveticus. Classification (NCBI taxonomy): domain Eukaryota; kingdom Metazoa; phylum Chordata; class Amphibia; order Caudata; family Salamandridae; genus Lissotriton; species Lissotriton helveticus. The sequence goes on from NC_136068.1 coordinate 615,143,531, forward strand.
GGCTTGTTTGTATTTAGGGACCTTCCTTGGGTGGCAGAGCGGAGATTACGGGAGGGAAGGTAGGGACTGACCAAGGACTGAAGATAGATTGGGGCACAGCGGGATTTGATTTTGTACACTTAACTCAGTGCCTTGAATTTTATTCTGTTTTCTATTTTAAGCCAGAGCAGCTTGCGTTTGTAGTTCGAAATGGAGGTGAACTTAGACTTCTATGCAGAGTTCCTATCTGAAAGAAACAGGTTAGTATTAGATTCCTTACCTTAGAATATCCCCAGGCGTCAGACTGGATCCGGAAACTTTTGCGTAGCAGTACCCTTGCGCGTTGGTAGGCGTCGTCTGCGGCTCCGCATCCGTCGTCGTCGGCGGCGTCGTTGGCGCTTTAAGGACTCCAGGGCTACGTCAAAGTCTTTGGGCCTGTCGGCCCAGCGCCAGCAATATGCTGGCTTTCGCTCCTTTCGTGGCCAAGTAAAGGACGCCCCCACATGTCCTGCCAGCCACGGGCCGCAGACTAACATCCAGCGCAGTGGCAGATGTGGTAACCGCCGTGGCGGTGCCAGGGGACAATGGTGAGGCCAGTCCACATCCACCCCGCAGCATCCACCTCAAAGCCCTCCTAGTCTGAGCTTTCAGGCTCATGTGACGCCAGTGGGGGGCAGGGTTCGCCATCACCTCCTCCACTGGCGCAACATCACATCGGACAGGTGGGTGCCGCAAATCGTCCCAAGGGGCTACTCCCTCCCCTTCGAAGTGACCCCTCCAGCCATGCCACTGCAGTACCACCGCGTGTCGGGGATCACTTGATTCTTCTGCAAGAGGAAGTTACAGCCCTCTTGGCCAAGGGGGCCATCGAGCGCGTTCCTGGGCCAGAAGTAGGGTGTGGTTGTTACTTCCACTACTTTCGGGTTCCCAAGAAGGGCAAAGGGGGCCTACGCCCTATCTTGGACCTGCGGAACGTCAATGGCTTCCCCCGGAAGGAGAGGTTCAAGATGCGGACACCGGCTCAGGTCTCAGCTGCCCTGGACCCGGGAGACTGGATGGTAGTGTTGGACTGGCAGGACGCTTATTTCCACATCCCCGTCCTGCCGGCCCACCGGCGCTACCTGCGTTTCACGGTAGGCCACGAGCACTTTCAGTTTACCGTGTCCCCTTCGGTCTTACCAGCGCCCCACGGGTGTTCACAAAAGTGATGGCGGTGGTCGCAGCTCATCTGTGCAGGTTAGGGGTTTCAGTCTTCCCCTTCCTCGACGACTGGTTGTTGAAGGCGAGCTCGCCCCAGACAGTCGTCAGCCACCTCCAGACTACGGCCGACCTCCTGCATCTGCTGGGGCTCTCCATCAATGTTGCGAAGTCACACCTTGTCCCTTTCAGAAGCTCCTCTTCATCGGAGCGGTTCTAGACTCGGCGCAGTTTTGGGTTTATCCTCCCAAACAGCAGGTTCGGGATATTCAGGCTCTGATTCCGATCTTTCAGCCGTTATCCCGAGTCTCGGTCAGGTTGACGCTGCGGCTTCTGGGGCTGATGGCCTCCTGCATCCTTCTGGTGCATCACGCCAGGTGGCGGATGCGGGCTCTGCAGTGGGACCTGAAGTTTCAGTGGGCCCAGCATCAGGGCAACTTGACCCACCATGTCTTGATCTCGGAGAGCATTGCAAGACAGTTGCAGTGGTGGCTCACGGACCACGATTGGGTCAGCAGCAGATCCCTCTCCTTAACCCAACCAGAGCACTTAGTTGTAACGGACACGTCCCTCCAGGGCTGGGGAGGCCACATGGGAGAGACGGAGATCAGAGGCCTCTGGTCTCCGGCAGAGTCCCAGCTCCATATCAACCTTCTGGAGCTGCAGGCAATCCGGCTTGCACTGAAGGCATTCCTCCCCTCTGTCCGGGGGAGTGTAGTGCAGGTGTTCATGGACAACACCACCGCCATGTGGTACTGCAACAAACGGGGTGGGGTCGTGGAACCTATAAAGACTGTAGATTCAGGTAAGGCGCACTGCGTAGGGTAGGTCAAGATTTTAAGTTTGTTCAAATGGTTGATGGATGGTGATGTTGGAAATTAAGGGTGCTCCAACAATCTATGGAACCTATGCCAGGAGGCTCTGTGCCTCTGGCAGTGGCTTGAACATCAGGGTGTGACCCTGGTGGTTCAACACCTGGTAGGTTCCCTGAACGCCAGGGCAGATGAACTCAGCTGTCGGTGCATCACGAATGGCGTCTGAACGTGACGCAAGGCCTCTTTCAGCAGTGGGGAGAGCCTTGGTTAGATCTATTCGCCACAGAAGAAACGCGCAATGTCATCAGTTCTGCGTGTTGGAATTTCCAAGGCGGTACTCGCTCGGAGACGCTTTTTGTCGTGAGTGGAGTTGCGGTCTGTTGTACGCCTTTCCGCCTATACCACTTCTGCCCGGAGTGCTGAAGAAGATCAAGCGTGACCGGGCCCAAGTCATCCTTGTGGCTCCGGATTGGGCACGGAGGTTCTGGTATCCCGAGCTACTCAGCATGTCTGTCGATCCCCCAATTCGTCTGCCCCTTCAGGAGGACCTTCTGTCGCAGCAGCAGGGGACGGTCCTCCACCCGAACCTGTCCAGTCTCCACTTACATGCGTGGAGATTGAGCAGCGGCAGTTGAGGCCATTTGACTTGCCTCCTGAAGTCTGTAGTGTCATTCTGGCAGCCAGGCGTCCCTCCACAAAATCGGTATATGCCTGCAGGTGGAACAAATTTGTGGCATGGTGCACAACAAAGGCTGTGGATCTCCTTTCTGCCCCTCTTCCAGAGGTTCTCCTCTTTCTTCTTTCTCTTGCCCAGCAGGGCTTTGCTCTGGGCACTCTGAAGGGCTACCTCTCGGCCATGTCCGCCTTCTTAAGGCTACCTGATCAGCCCTCTTTGTTCAAGTCCCCGGTTGTAAATAGTTTTTTGAAGGGCATCACTCATATGTTTCCTCCAGTTCCTTTCTTGATGCCTCAGTGGGACATGAACCTTGTTCTAACTTTTCTGATGTGCGCTCCCTTTGAGCCACTTCATAACTGTCCTCTTCGCCTCCTTACTCTTAAGACCACTTTCCTGGATGCCATCACCTCTGCCAGGAGAGTGAATGAGCTCCAGGCCCTTTCTTCTAAGCCTCCTTTCCTTTCAGTCCATCCGGACAAAGTTGTGTTGCGGACGCGTCCCTCTTTCCTGCCCAACGTAGTCACAGCCTTCCACATCGGGGAGTCCATCACTTTGCCCACCTTCTTTCCGCCTCCGCATCCCTCGAAAGAGGAAGAGAGGCTCCACCGTCTGGACCCAAAATGTGAGCTCTCATTCTATCTGGATCACACACGCCAGTTCCGGGTGGATGACCAACACTTTGTTGGTTACGTGGGCGCTAAGAAGGGACGGGCGGAGCACAAACAAACCATTTCTCGATGGGTCGTCTTGTGCATCAAGGCTTGTTACTCTTTGGCTCAAAATGAGCCTCCTGTGGGGCTTTGTGCCCATTCCACACGGGCCACGGTGGCTACTACTGCCCTGGGCCGGGAAGTCCCCTTGCAGGACATCGGTCAGGCAGCTACATGGGCCTCGCTGCACACGTTTGCAAGACACTACTGCCTCGACAGCCAAGTCCGGAGAGATCGCTTTTTTGGCCGTTCCATTCTCCAGGACTTTCTGGCGTGATCAATGGTTCGCAGACCCACCACCGAGGTTGGTATTGCTGGGGTATCTATTCTAAGGTAAGGAATCTAATACTAACCTGTTTCTTTCAGATGCACAAGTTACTTACTTTCGGTAACGATATATCTGTAAGAAACAGTAGTTAGTATTAGATTCTTTACCGCCCCACCTATCCTCCCCGTTCTGCAAACCGATATCTAGGGTTAAGGTCATCCCCTTTTAGGGCCCTAGTTTCATGGCACCAGTGTTAGTTTTTATCATGGCTCTGCGTTTCTGGCGGGGAAAAGCTGTGTATAAGAACTGACGTGAGGGCGGCGTCTAAGTACTCCGGCGACGTCATCTCGGCGCCAAACGACAACAGACGCGGAGCCGCAGACGACGCCTACCGATGCGCAAGGGTACTGCTACATAAAAATTTCCGGATCCAGTCTGACGCCTGGGGATATTCTAAGGTAAGGAATCTTATACTAACTACTCTTTCTTACAGATATATCATTACCGAAGGTAAGTAACTTGTGCGACAGCGGCATTTTGTACCATTTGTAGTCTCTGGACTACAGCTTTATTCGACCCCAGGTAAAGAACATTTCCGTAGCCGAGCCTCGATGTTAAGGCATTGACTACGGTTCTCATCATAAAAATCACTTATTTTGTCTTCCAATTCAAGTTCTGCTCTATTTCTTTTTCGACCTATAGTTTGTTTAGAGTTTCTCTTATATCTACAATATCGATATGTTATTATTATTAGTAAGTAAATACTAATTTTATTAATAAAAATTGCTATTTTTCCCACTAAACTTTTCCCAAGTGCTGCAGACCAATTTCCCACAGAAGAAAATCCTCTCCTAATTTTCTCCCACGCACCATCTGATTTTAATTCTGTTAAATCTTTTCCCAAATTAGTAATATTACTTATATAACCCTTCAAATCTTTACTTTTGTCCGGGATATACAGGCAACATTGTTGAACTTTCAGCATGCGACAGGCTCAGACTTGCTTTAGACGTACTCTTTGCAAAAGAAGGCAGTTTTGTAAAACCATAGACCTAATAGCAACCATTTCTGTATTGATTATCATCAAATACTGTTGGAGGATTTTTAGTAATCAATCTACTACTGTTGATAGTTGTGGTAGTATTAAATTCAAACAAAAATCAAAAACTGAAGGCATTATTGCTCCACAAATATCCCCAATAATTTCCGAAGCACTTAATCTACTTCTAAAGAGTGCAGGTTTTCTTTCATTGATTCCATTATTTTCATCAACATTGTAAATCTTAGGAAAAACTATTCCCATACAGTAACAGCCAACCCAATGTTCGGCCATTTGTGATAAGCATTCTTCCCACACACAAAATACACTCCAGGAAATACTGAATCCAATCCTGCTAAAAAATACCTTCCAACTTATGGGAGGATGGGGGTGCTCACATTCACTAGAACCAATGTATCTCCCTTTTTATAATCACACTCCCTATGAGCCAATGGAGGTGTTTTTATTTGTTTTTCAGACTTCTTTTGTATTTCTTCCCTACGATCTTCTCTTGAATATTTTTTGTCAATCTTTTTATTTTCAAAAGAGAATCAAAGAAAGGGTCTACATATACCCAGCATATCGCCTACAACCCTTTGCAAGGCTGGCCGCATTATTTAGAGTAGTAAAAAGGGGGTGGTGATGGACGGAGCATCTGAACCAATCAAACACTCATACCCAGTCAAAAGATCTGGGTTTAATCCATCACCGTTCTTTAGCCCACTCTGCCACCCCAGTTCAGACATGGCTATATGCAAATCAGTCTGACCGTGTGCCTCATGGGAACAGTCCAGCCCGAACTGCCAAGCCATGCCTTCCCTGGTCCGGAAACAAGCTTCCGAGGACCGGTTTCTGGCATTACAGCCTTCTTCAGCCCGGCTTGCTTGAATCCCGTGGCAAAGTGAGCAAGGGACTCACGTCTGAGCATACCCTGCCACACTTATGGCGGCCAAAGCGGTACAAAAGGGGGTGGTGATGGACGGAGCATCTGAACCAATCAAACACTCACACCCAGTCAAAAGATCTGGGTTTAATCCATCACCGTTCTTTAGCCCACTTTGCCACCCCAGTTCAGACATGGCTATATGCAAATCAGTCTGACCCTGTGCCTCATGGGAACAGTCCAGCCGAACTGCCAAGCCATGCCTTCCCTGGACCGGAAACAAGCTTCCGAGGACCGGTTTCTGGCATTACAGCCTTCTTCAGCCCGGCTTGCTTGAATCCAGTGGCAAAGTGAGCAAGGGACTCACGTCTGAGCATACCCTGCCACACTCATGGCGGCCAAAGCGGTACAAAAGGGGTTGGTGATGGATGGAGCATCTGAACCAATCAAACACTCACACCCAGTCAAAAGATCTGGGTTTAATCCATCACCGTTCTTTAGCCCACTCTGCCACCCCAGTGTTTGATTGGTTCAGATGCTCCGTCCATCACCACCCCCTTTTGTACTGTATTATTTAGAGTAGGCATGCAAAACGCAGGCAGTGGTTATCAATGTAGGTGTTACACAGCAAGTCGCCTACAACCCAGGGCCGGTCGCGTAGTACAAGAGGCACTGCGTACGTAGGACTAGAATGTGAAGGAGCCTCTAGACCCAAATTCAACATGAATAATAAAAAAAGAGAAACCTGTAGAGGGAAGCAGAAGAGGATTAGCCAACAGGAAGATTTTAAAATACAGAGAAAAATAGAAAAAGAAAGAAGACAAGGACCAGGGGTTAAAGACAAATAGAGAGAGACAGGGAGAAAGAGCCATATTGATTGTGAGGTCCAATAGAGGTGGTACAAGGCAAACATCGAAGAAGATTAGGGTGACGGGATGGGGGGAGGAGTGTACTAAGGCGTTCAATGGTCGGATCACTTTTCAAGGCACACCATGGCAGACGAGGGACAGGGCCAGTGTGGTTATGTAAATAACTTGTCAGGATCGGGTGGTTACATAGCGTCCTCGAAGAGGCGTAGAGCCCGGAGCTTCGGGGTCAGAAGACATGCATGTTCCATTTTACAAAGGTAAGTGACCAGTGGCTGCCATAGTTTGGTGAAGTGAGTGTTGCGGGACTGCAAGCGCGCAGTAAGTAATTCAATAGTCACTATGTGCCACAAGAGCATGAACCAAATGTTGATGGGAGTGGTCTCTGGTTTTTTCTAATACAATGCAATGAGTTGTTTAGCGGTGACTTGCGTGTGAAGGGCGATATGCCAATCGCTACGGTGAGTGCACACAGATTGTCAGGTTTAAGGCCTAGGAGAATTGTAATTGGAGATTCAGGCAGGGGGAAGCCAAGCACCATTTTGATATGACTAAGAACCTCTTTCCAGAATAGAGTCAGGAGCGGACATGCCCACCAAATAGGAATGAAATTACCTGGGGAGCTCGAGCATCTCCAGCACAGAGGAGAGGAAGTAGGGAACAACCTGTGCAGTCGAGGGGGTGTGTAGTACCATTGCGTCATAATCTTATATGCAGTTTCCGTTGAGAGACACTGATGTACCTTCGGGATATCCCGCCACAGGCGGTTCCATTGGGCGGGAGCGATTTCAGAGGAATTGACGTTGATATGGATGGAAGACTACCAGCTGGGAATGTTGTAAGACCTGATAGGTCCGAGAGATAAGTCCCTTCGAGTCGTCAAAGGAGCATACTAAGCTTTCAAAAGGGGTGAATGCTGCATTGTGGAGGACGTGAATACCCAATGATGAAGCTGTACGCATTGAAGCCTGGCTCCCTCCGAGAGTCGGAACTCTTCTTTGCAGTGAGCAAAGGTTTTGAGCTTGCCTCCTAAGAACAAATCCCAGATCGTTCTGTAGCCACCCTCCAACCAGATAGAGAATACTTGTGGGTTAACAGCCAGCGGGAATAGCGAATTTCCAGCAATGGGGGTATGAGGTGATAGTGCTAGACGTCTGGGACCAAGTGGCCTTCTCTAAGGGACTCACTACCTTTACTTCTTGGTAGGGAGGGCAATGTAGGCACTACGAGAGCATGTGATCCGGGGGAGCCAGGGGAGGTCCCAAATGGTTTGTCCAGTTACCGCCTGGTCCATATGGAACCAGAACTTTTCGCTCTACCTTGCCGTCCACTCAGAGATGAAGCGAAGGTAGGAGGCCCAATAGTACTCTAATAAGTTGGGGCACGCAAGCCCACCCTTGTCCCTTGGGAGCACAAGAATTTTGTTGGAGAATCGTGGTCTACGCCCGTCCCAGATGAAATTAGTGATGTCGTGCTGAAGACTTTGGATCTGGTGCTGAGGAATGGGGGTGGGGAGACATTGAAATAGAAATAAAAATTTTGGAAGCACCAACATTTTTATGGCGTTTAGGCGGCCCAGCCAGGAGAGGGTGAGAGGTTTCCAAACTCTTAAATACTCCAAGACTGTTCTCCTGCACTACCACCAATTTGCTTGGCACCATGTGGCCAGTGAGGGGTCAGTTGGAGTACCAGATAGCGAATGGAGCTAGTGGCCCACTGATAAGGGACAAGGGATTGTAGTGTGGGAATCTCCTGACTTGGAACTGTGAGGTTCAGGGCCCATGACTTCTCGTGGTTAATTTTGAGACCAGATGCCAGTTCAAAGGACTGCAACAAAGAGAGAAGTGCTTGGAGAGAGGTGTGCGGACGGGATAGCGTGAGAATAAGGTAATCCGCAAAGAGAGCCACTTTGTGTTGTTGGCCTCTGAGGGGGATGCCATGAACGTCAGGGGCTTGTCGGATCATCATGGTCAGAAGTTCCACCAAAAGGGCAAACAACAGGAGATGGGACAGTCCTGGCGTGTGCCTTTGTGTATGGAGATGGGGTTCATGAGTTGGAAATTAACTCGCACTCGTGCCTGTGGGGACAGATAGGGGGCCATGATCCTGGCTATCATAAATGGGCTCAGCCCGATTTTATGCAGCACAGCTCGAAGGAAGGTCCAGTCCACTCGGTTGAATGCTTTTACCACGTCGAGCGATTGCAAACATGCAGGTATGTTCCAATGGTGGGCCTTCCTTACAAGGTGTGCAATACAACGTACATTATCCGCACCCGGGCGATGCTGGATGAATCCAACCTGGTCAGGTTATATAAGGCCAGGTAGATGCAGATCAAGTCGCTTAGCCAATATTTTAGTGATTATTTTGAGGTCCGTATGCAAGAGGGCTATAGGACGAAATGAAGAGCATAGAGTGGGGTCCTTGCCTGCTTTGGGAATGAGGGCAATCTTCGCCAGCCACCTGGAGGGAGATGGTCCTGCCGTGTCGGTAAAAGAGTTAAAAAGTTGTAGTAGATGTGGCTGGAGCTGCTATAAGATTAGTCGATAGAAGGATAGGGGAAGACCGTCTGGGCTCGGTAATTTCCCCGAGAGGTAGATCCTTCAAATCACCCGCAAGTTCCTCCTGGGTAATGGGTTCCTCCAGCTGCTGAGCATGATAGTGACTGATCGGTATCCAGGTGCAGTTGTCCAGAATGACTTGTACCCGGCCTGCAGGTGGTGCGTCCTCAGCATAGAGTGCCTAGTAATATACATGAAAGGTGTCGCGTTTACCCGCCTCAGTAGTAGCACGCGTGCTATCGCCAGTCTGGACATTGGCTATGTGCACTTTGGCAGCATATGCCCGCAGACATCTACCCAGGACCGTACCCACTTTAGCCCCCCTTCAAAATAGCGCTGCTTCAGCACTAAGAGAGCCCATTCAGCTTTGTTAGTTTGAAGGGAGCGCAATTGGCCTCGGAGATTTAGGCATCGTTTATGCGCAACAGAGGGGTGCTCCTGGTCCTGTCTCTACAGGGCCCTGATGTCCTTGGAGGGGTTGTTTTCCAGGAGGCCCGCTTCTCAAGCCTGTGCAATTGCAAGAGACGTGATATGGCCTCGGATTGTGGCCATGAATGCGTTGCACAATATAGGGAAGGGAGTTTCAGGGATGTCGTTAGTTGCAAAGTAAGTACCACTAGGACCCCATCATCCACAATATGAGATCAATGTTGTGCCTGTTCTGTATTTGTTGTCCCTAAATGAGTGTGACCATGGTTTATGCTGATCACACATCACATTTTTTGTGAACGTATTTACTTACACCTTGTGCACTCGTACGACTTTGGAATTGATGTATTCCCCTTCTAATATTTGACCGCCTATCTGGCATTCTAAGGGCACGTATTTCACCATTTACCTTTTGCCACTGATATTTATTGGCGTCTTTGACCATACATACACACTCTAAGATGGGTGCCACTTTGCTAGAGCCAATAGGCACTACACGCTTGGGATGCCTGAGCTATCATGTGACTCGACGTGAAGCTACACCATTGTCCCTTCCTTGCTGGTCATTGGTAACGAGCAACCCATGCATATAACTTTTGCTGTACCAGCACTCAAACGATCCGGGTTCTTGGCTCAGTGCAAGGTAGATTTCCGGCGCACGTCCTGACAGGACAGGTGAGTGAGCGGGCAGGGCAATATGTATTGTTTTATTGGAGGTGCTGTGGGTCTGAATGGGTCCTACCCCTTATGGATTTTAATGCCCGGTATGTTCCCGGGTTCTTGGCACTTTTAGTTGCGCGGTCTGCATGACCACACAGGGTTGGCAGTGGCCAGGCCTGGAGGAGCCACCCCTACAGCATTTTCAGACCATGACCAAGGGTCAAATGTTGCTCTGCTGGGGTCAATAGACACACGCTGGTGCTGCGCCGGACTACCCGGTTGGGACCTGCTTTAGCCTTACTCCACGATAGTCGGTCTTCTGGTGACGACAGTCACTATGCTTTACTTTATCCCCCACTGTGCAGGACACCACCTATTGCGATGTCATGAGCGTAGAAAACCTTATGAAGCAAGCGCTATCATCTAGATAGGTGTCTGGGACTGTCCGGGACTATGTGGGAAACACAGTCAGGGACTTGGGCAAGAACTGGGCACTGGATACAAAACTTACACAGGAAGAGGAGTACAGCGCTGCCCAGGATCATACAGGGAGTCAGAGGAGAAAGAGGGATCCAAAGGGGAAGCTTGTACAAGTGAACAAGATGACTAAGACTTAGAAAGGAAGAGCACTCACAAAGCAATTTAGCATTCAGAATAACTACACCCAGGATGAATGTGCAAGACACATATATGAAACAATATTAACAATAAAGGGGGGTTGTGGGGTAAAGCACTCACTGAGCTTCAATCTTCCCGTTTGCAGTTCCTAAGTTTCTTACCCACAATAGCTGTTACAGATACTGACTGCAAATACCCACATGTAGGATATGGATACAAAGGCAGGCTCTGGTGATGTTATAAATGTAACTCAAAGACAATACTCACAGTGAACAAGAAAAACCACCTAGGTAGTCAGCTGTAGCTACGGATCCTGGCGATCAAACAGGAACACGCAAGGCAGTAACAGCAAAGGGGTAGAACTAAACAAAATCACAATAGACAAGGAGCTAGCAAGGAGGAGTGCTTAACAGGAATGGAAGGAAATGACCGGGCACACTTGGCAGAAAGTAGGTAAACATACAAGGTAACAGAAGTAAGACAGCAAAATAGAAAGACAGCAAACTAGAACTGGAACCAAGGAAATGGGAAGAAAGGCAGGGACTGGAAATGGATATACAGAAGGGGAGGCTACAAGGGTATACTAGAATAGCGCAGGTTAAGGAATCAAGAAAGCAAAGAAGCATAGAAGGCAGCATTGGGGCAGGAGCAAGAAGTGAGCTAAGGCTCAGGAGTCAACATAGCACTGCAGACAGTGCTGGTTCAGGAACAGGGAATTACCAAAGCTTCAGGAGTCAAGGTAGCACTGCAGGCAGTGCTAGTTCAGGAAACAGGGAAATTACTTTAGCTCAGGAGACAAGGTAGCACTACAGGCAGTGCTAGTTCAAGAAACAGGACATAGCTACAGCCCAGGAGTCAAGGAGTCAAGAGAGCACTACAAATCAGGAACAAGAAATAGCTGAAGCCCAGGAACAGGAACAAAGAATAACTATAGCTCAGGAACTCAGGAAACAAGAGCACTGCAGGCAGTGCTATTTCAGGTACAAGGAATAGCTATAGCTCAGGAACTGAGAAAACAAGGTAGCACTGCAAACAGTGCTAATTCAGGAGAAGGGAAACTGCTGCAGTTCAGGAACAAGGAATACTAAGGCTCTGGGGTCAGGGTGGCACTGCAGGCAGTGCTAATTCAGGAACAGGGAAAACAGCAGCAGGTCAGGAACAAGGCATAATTAAAGCTCAGGAAACAAGAATAGCAAAATCTCAGGAGCACTGGAAACAAGGATCGGTCTCACCGGTAAACAGCTACAATGACCAACCTTGGCCTGAAGGTAGCTGGGGCCTAAAAGAGCTTGCTGTAATCATATGCATCGGGTGTGAGCAGGCTAGCAGCAGCCAGCCACAGGTGAGATTAATTCCTCCACCCATCCTTGGCCTGCAGGGGTTGAGACAAAGCAGTGAGCAGGGAGTTTCGGGCATGAGTAGGCTGACTTCAAGTATAAACAGGCTGGCTTTCACAAAACCCGGCATGGATTGGGAATGGATGTCAGTTCCCAATAAGTGTCCAAATGGCTGGAAGTTAGGATAAGCATGCAGGGGAGGGTATGGAAGCTTATTAGAAGACTGGAAAGTCCCACTATGTCGCCCCCTGGTGGTGGGTACGAGAGCACAGGGAGCGAATCATGACACTAGGTGAGCGAAACCACCATGGACACGATCCTTTTAAATTTTCAGTCCAGTCATCCTTTCTCTTTATAATTCTGTTTTTTAAACATTGGGTGCATTACAGTATCACAATGCACTTATCTTATGGACACTTGTGTGGGGCTGTGAGGATGACAATATATTCCTTTGCAAGACCACTATTTCTAGTTTGTTTGTTTTTATGTCATCCCTATCTAGGTTACCACTAGATCTGGCGGGACCTCATGCTCGCACTCAAGATTACTGGTAGGTAGGAACTCTTCCACCCACCACCTTGTGTAGATAGTTTTTGTATATAGGTCCTGAAGAAATGCAGAGTATCATTATTGAACGTATTGCGTGAAACATGTCAACCACCTTCTTAGAGCTGAGCATTGCTCCACTGGACCATTGAGCCAGCGAGCAGCCACTCTTCTGATTTTTAACAAGGTGGATAACCACCGCAATACATCTGTTTGTGTATTATCTAACCTTTTGTACATAGCACTCACGTCACATCTACACTGTCACCTAGGACCCTCACAGCCACGGCACCATATGGCAAGGAACAGAAGATCTCAGCTAAAGAGCCCTTTTATGGGTGCCCGTCGGGTACTGCACCGCCGACCCGATGAGGAGCGAGTCTATATGATGAAGTATGACACCTAGCTTGCTGGGTGTGTTAGAACTCTAGTTCCGAAAAAGGAGGATTTCCCTCATGTTGTACATCCTTGGGAAAGAGCGTACCCTTCTTTCTTCACATTTCCTAGGCATGTACGCTGGACCCCGTTAAACAGCCCTAATTGTCCCCCTTTCTGGTTTAAGAGTTCTCAGGCTTGCCACATCAACTGGGTCCCGAAAGATATGCGGAGGTAGGCGCCAGCGAGGGGCCAGAGGGGCACAAGCAGACGGATCTCTCAGGAGGAGTTCAATATGAGCATGATCTGAGACAGAAATGTCGGACATAGAGGCAGAGAGAGAGTCACTAATCAGGGTATGGGAGATAAAAATGTGGTTGACGCGCGAATATGAGTGGTGCACAAGTGAGTAGTAAGAGTACTTACGTACGTCAGGGGAGTGGTAGCGCCAGGAATCGAGCAGGCAAAGGTCCGTTAACGGTCTCTTGAGAGCCAAGGACATAGCCTCTGTCCCGTGAAATGATGCGTCACTGCGGCCCATTGCAGCGTCCCATACCATGTTAAAGTCTCCCCCATGATTAGTGAGGGATCTATCTGTGGGACATGCTCCAACAGGAGTGTCCAAAGATAGGAGTCCTGCGCCTGATTAGGCGCATAAATATTACTCAGCGTAAAGGAGCGGTGTCTGAACCTGACACCCACCTTGACAAAGTGACCGTCTTGGCTACGAAATACTTTGTAGACTTGGCATCAGGCAGGGGGAATCCAGAGTATCACCACTCCAGCAGTTCTAGAGGGGGCTGTAGCCAGAACTGAAGAGGATAGCATGGGTTGGCCATGCAAACGATATCAGCCTTCATGAGGTGAGTCCCCTGGAGGAGGATGATGTCTGGATTTTGCTGCAACAGATAACTCCCCCAACAAACAACACCAGGTATGACGCTAAGTCCCTCAACATTGAGGGACAGGATCTTCAGGCAAGGGTCAGTAGCCATAGTTGTGTGTCAGGGCCTGAAGCAATCTGTCGCGCCATTGCAAGGAGTGGGTGGTGTAGCAGGAAAGAAGGGCAAAGGGATGTTGCTCCCGTTGAGAGGGATGGACCGTCGTGAGGGGTACCCCCACCCACCATAGAGAGGGATAGAAAGGAAAGAGGAGGGAAGAAAGAGAAAAAAGAGTAAGCGTTCAAAATATATAAAACACATTGGCCAACATGGCTGAGTGTCCTGATCCAGTCCAGGGACAATCGCGGCCCAAAGGCACAGGTCATCACGGAGAAGTCACTCTCCAAGGAGCAGGGGGGTGGATTCTCCAAGCTTAGTGCGTGACAGCATGGAAGGAAACCCTGCGCCACCAGTCTCTGAAGTGTGGAGCTGGGTGATCATCAGTCACAGAGCAGGGCACCGACTCGTCATTTCCAGGCATCAGGTGTGAGGGGTACATCAGGGCAGAGCAGGTAGCATAGTGTATCCGTTCATTCAGGGCTGGAGGGTCGAGAGCTAGCTGGGGAACGGCTCTCTTCCATGGAGCGAATGTGCTGAATAATGTCTTGTTTAGCTTGGGAAACAGATTGCTTCCCTGGATGAGTGCAAGGATCTCCGGGAGTGGCGTACCTTGGACCAAGATGGTTTCGTAGGTTCCAGGGTGTGTGTTGGTAGGCGCGTTGGGCTTAATGGTGGCGTGAGGCAGAGGTGCAGAAGTTGCGATCTTCCCGTGAAGTCGCGCACCATCCGGCGTTTGGACTCCCATTGAAAAATTAGTGCGAAAGGGTGGCCCCCTTGATACTGGATGTTTAGGCTCCGCAGCTTGTCGGTTATTGGTTTAAAATCTCGGCATTTGCGCAGCATTGTGGGTGCAAGGTCTTGAAAGACCTGTATGGCGGTACCTTCGTATGTGAGCTCCAGTTTGGAGCGCGCCGCTTTGAGAATTGCCTTCTTCTCCGTAAAAAATTGTACCCGAGTCAGGATGTCCGGAACCAGGCCTGTGCGGTTGGAAGGGCCCGAGACTCGGTGGGCCCAGGCTAGGGCTGGTGGGGAGGCATCATCATCGCCCCAAATGCCATGTAACAGTCTCGCAACAAATGTCATGATGTCGGACCCCTCGACCCCAACCGGAATCCCCCTAATATGGAGATTGTTGCGACGGTTACGATTTTCCAAATCTTCTTGCTTCAATTGTAGATCAATGTGCTACTCTTCTAGGGTGACCAATCGCTGCCAGACGTGTTCTTGGTCGCCCGTTTGGGCATCTACGGTCTTTTCGAGACCATCCACTCTCTCGCCAAGGTCAGTGACCTCTTTTCTGAGTTCCCGGACACAGGAATGGACCTCTGAACGCAAGGAGCCAACTTCGGACTTAAGCTCCAGCATGAAGTGTGCCATGAAGGACTGCGTGACAGGCACCAACTCTTCCCCCGTCGATGACGCCATTGTACCAGGAGTAGCAGGGCCCGGCTTGTTCCAGAGCACTATATAGCCAAATTGTCGGGGCCGATGTTGCCAAGGGCCACACTGCAAACGATCTGCAGAGAGGTCTCCGGGAATCGAGGACCAATGTCACTCCACAATGTCCAAAGCAGCAAGGCAGGTGGCAATGAACTTCTAATTATGATTTGATGTTCTCAGAACAGTAATATTGAAATGTCCTTTACCATAAAACAGACTTGTTAATACACTTCAAGATATACCATCACATTCCCTTAACATCTGGTATGTCACCCCTTCAGACACAGACGTTATGTGTGCATGCAATTACCATCTCTCGCATCCATAGTGTTTATGTACTCATACAATAATTTAGCAAACACAATCAGTGAAAAATCGTTAATTGAACGATCATGATGTAAATCCTTACTTGTTAGCTCCTTAGTTATCCCTACTCTTTCTTCCAGTTTAGTTACTTCAGTAGTTGTAGACACATGCTAATTAGTATTCTTAGTTACTAAATCTACCTTGTCTTGTTGATAATAAATAATCATAAGTGTTAAGACAAAAGCAATTAACAAGCAAGCATGCATACGTTTACATTTTAGCGAATGTAGATTTTGTTTTTCCATCTCAGAATCAGAGGCATTTTTAAAAAAAAAGCATTCTATCTATAGCAATAGACTTTGTGCAGTAGTTTTGAACAGCGTGTACTCACACCCTTTTTCTTCGTTTCTATTCTGGCCTTTAAGTTTCAAGTTTATCCTTTTTCACAACAGTTCTTTCATGGCCGTTTGTCTGAGTCAACCTTTTTAGAGCAAAACGTGAAGAACTCTCTTTACCAATTGTTTGCAGCAGCTAAATATGTCCACTCTGGAGCTGCATATCTTCAACTTAGTGTCTGTTTGTTCAGACTGACTAGAGACTTCGGACTGTAGGCTCTTCTCCGTCTAAAGAACAAAGAGAGCACAGACACCATCACAGTGGAAAGTATTCTTCCTTCAGTCAGTATGGTGTCTCAATCTTTTGTATTTTCTGGGCCAACAGTCTCTTTTGCACTTGTTTCTCTGGTACACTGCTCACATCATTTGAGTCAACATTTCTCTTAGTTGGATCCCCTTCACTTTGACCCTCGATACCAACCGGGATTAACTCTCTTTGACTCTTCTTTACATTAGAGTCTCGAGGCAAGTTGCTGGTGCGCTCCCTACTCTGTGCTCAGTCTGAACAGGACGTTTCTCAGTTACCACCGGTTTGTCGACCCCGGATCCTACACTTCCCAGAGGACATGGGACTCGATGAGTGTTGGCTGCATGTACCCAATTAGGTAAATCACCACATTTGACAAAGTGATATTGTAACCACAACTGCTAAGGTCCACGCCAAAAAGGTTCCAAACAGGATTTTCACAAGTGCTTCTTAAAAAGTACCCAGTCGCCTGAGCACAAATCATGGCACTGCTCCTTTTGCACGGTAGTTGCGACTTCTCCAACCTAGTGAGACACAGAACGTACCACATCAGCCAACCCTTTACAATAATCCAGAACTATGTCATCAGAAATATTCACAAGCTGATTTGCTGAGACTGTAGGCTGCCTCATAGCCCTCCCCATAAGTATTTGGTGAGGGTGACAGTCCAGACATTTTGCCTGGGATAGTTCGCAAACCATTCAGCACCTGGGGCAATGCATCAGGCCATTGCAGGGATGTGGACGCACACACCTTTGCTAGGCTGGACTTAATTGTTCCATTCACCTGTTCCACCACACCGGAAGCCTCCAGGCAGTATGCACAATGTAGCCTTTGCTCAATTTGTAATGCAGCACAAAGCATTTGTATTACTTCATTATTGTAGTGTGTTCCTGTATCCAATTCCAATGAGACTGAAAAACCAAACCTAGGTATCAATTCTCTAAGAAACAGTTTAGCCACAGTTAAGCTGTCATTGTTTTCTTGTTGGGTTCAGGCTTATCCCACCAGGCACAAACACACAAGGACATATTTCAATCCATTACAAAAGGGTATCTCAATGAAGTCCAGTTGCATGCTAGTAAATGGACCTCCTGATTTTTCAATGTGACTCGTACTGACCACTGTCTTTCTTCATGCATTTTGTTGTTGGCTGACACAGACTCTCTACACATCTTATATTAGAGCCAATCCAAACTTGATATTGTACCAAGTTTTATGAAAGAGACATAGCATCTCTACCTACATGTGCAGGTCAATGGCAAATCCTTGCCATTAATGACAGTAGGCTATCTGGCAACACAGGTATCGCATCCGTGTGAACCCAAACCTCATCTTCCTGTCTGTGGTTATACCCTGTTTTGATCCATCCTTATCTTTCTGCCAGTGGCTCTAAATCTTGTAATTCTCTGATGATACCGATTACAGATTGATTTCTTCCCAAGTCTGAACAACTGAAAACATCAGAGTGTTCTTTCAATGATTCCCATTAAATGCATAAGAATTTAGAGTGCAATAACGTACAGTCTCATCGGCATATCTATTGCCAATGGAGACATAATCATGTCCAATTTGATAAGCGGAACACTTGGCATTACAAATGCCGGCTCAGATTGCAATCAGTGGTAATCGGGTTCACCTATCCGAAACGGAGATTGTGTAAAAAACCTAAGAGGTCATAAACCCACGTTGAGACCACAACTGCCCAAAATCATGCACCATCTCTCAACCGTATTGACTATCAGGGAATATGGTTACTTTCATTTGTT
This sequence comes from Lissotriton helveticus, assembly GCF_964261635.1. Lineage (NCBI taxonomy): Eukaryota > Metazoa > Chordata > Amphibia > Caudata > Salamandridae > Lissotriton > Lissotriton helveticus. The sequence continues at coordinate 615,161,648 of NC_136068.1, forward strand.
CGTTAATGCTGCAAGCCCTGGTAAGTGCGATCAATTCAGCCACTTGTGCTGAATACCCTCCTTTCAAATACGATGTTTCCACTACACCCAGCACAGTGCAGATTGAATATGCAACTCACAAGGTATCTCTAGAATCTCTCAAGCATGATCCATCCATGGTCTGACTCTGAGATGTGTACTAAACCACAACCTGATAATACTTGATACCCCGTTGCCAGTCACATCAAGGCAATCATGATCAGTTTCTGCCATCACCACTTCTTGTCCAGGAAACAAAATCTCAACTGAATGTGGCACATACACTTTCAACGGATGTTCGATCACAATGTTCTCACACAGTTCCAAACTCACACATGTTGCAGCAACATCTTTCAAACATTCAGGTAAAGCAGCAGCCACAAGATCCAATATAGCTGAAAAATATGCAACAGGTCTGCGTGCAGCTCCATGCATTTGCGTTAGAACTGATAGTGCACAACCTTTGTGCCCACTGCAAAACAGAGTAAAACTCATGTTAAAGTCAGGCCTGCCCAAGGCTGGTGCTCGACAAACTGTCTCGCAATTCCAGAAAAGAGCGCATGCATTTCACATCCAATGGAACAGGATCTGACACGTCTTTACAGTGGAGGAGGGGCGGACCACAGCCCCTAGCGTTTCTTGTGGCAACCGCCACCAAGGCCAATTTCCCCGGAGGAGTATACAAAGATTGTCTGGGTTCCCGCAGCATGGGGCACACCTGCGCGCGTGTCCGGGCCAAGAGTGGGCTATCAGTGGCTGGCAGGGCTGGGCCCGGGCTGGGCCACCCTCTTTTCAGTGACATAGCCATTCTGGCCTTAAGGTCCGAGGAGAGAGCTCGCCTGCAATAACTGAACTACTTAAGCAAAAGTCCGGCCAAGTAAGCAGCCATGGGAAAACTTACTGTCTCACCATATGCGTGCCCCTCTGTTACTCTTGATCTCATTGGACATGATCTTAACCATCCTCTCCAACATGCTGTCAGTCTCCTCTCTGTTAACACGTCACTGGGACGTGAGGTAGTACAGACTAGCTCTGCATCTAGAGGGGTATCAGACGATCCCGCACCTACCTCCACACTTTGTTAGAGCCGACCGCCAGATGCAAGTGTTCACAATGAGTCGATCCCTAGTGGGAGTACCCTTGATGTTCCAGGGCATGATCTGCCCAAGACACAGCCAATTATGGGTGCCCCAACAACTGCACTACCCTTGTCCACCAAACGCAAAAGGATGGCAGGGAAGTCTGTTTGTACTAAAAGGAAACAGCCTCCATGCACCAGCACATCCCGTAGCATCCTCTCCTCCTGGATGCAGTCATCGTCTACGGCCAGTCCTCTAGTACCACCCTTGAGTGGTAAGGCTAGTCACCATTCTTATACCCAGACAGAAGCCTCACCCGCCACACCAGATCTTGGAGAAGCCTTCATTAACACAGTATTCTCTCGGATAAGTGACCTGATAGACACAAAACGTACATCCTTATGGAAACATTTGGCTTACTTGGACACTCTAGTGAATAGAATGGACTGTCTCTTCCTGATGGTTGAGTCTAACATTGGCACCTCCATGGGGGGTATCTAATCCTTCATCTAATATTTTACTCATGGCAGTATGGGATGAGCTATCTATGTGTCCACCTGATGGCCCTTTAGTTGTATCTTCCTGCAAAACATGCATTCAACTAAAAGAGTGTCTCCTTCCCAAGGTCAATACAGTGCCTTCCCTACCCAACGACGGTCCGTAAACCTGGGATAGGTTTGATTCACTTATTCCCCCTGTACTTGCACTTAAAACCATTCTTAGGTCAGATGCAATGCTACTAAATGGACCCAAATTCGGCGGGTAACCATTAGATCTATCAAGTGGGATCTATTTCAGGCCAACTACAGATAGGGGCAGGCAGCCAGCGGCAATCCAAAAACAGGTTTTGGTGTTGGCAGTGGTTCCATACACTTAAAAAGGAGCAGAGGGAAACCTGGGATCAACTACGTAACAAACTGCTTATTCTTAGACAACCAGTCCACACATTTATCTCCTTCACATTTAAAACGTTAATCATGGTACGAAGGGTTGGATGGGTAGGTGACTCAACTGAAAACATACAAGGGGTTTATATTGTCATTAATTTTCATTGACCATCTATGGTAAGGACACTCCTGAGACAACAGGAGACCCTCAACCCAAGCCCATCTAAAATGTGGTCCCTACCACTGGGCTATTTTTACAAGCCAACACCCAGATGTCTTTCTAATGACTCTGCTTTCCTAGCCGTTCAGAATAACTTCATAGCACTGTCTGATTTAGATACCCAGTACCGACTACCGCTGCCCCTTCAGACTGGCAAGGTCAACCATACAACAATACGTCCTTTACATACAATCAAGATACATGACCAAACTGCTATGACTGACCCTAAGGCTCGTGATAACCAAGATTTGAACATACTTAGCTGGAACGTTGCTGGCCTGCAATCTAAAATAGCTCTAGTAGATTGGCTAGAGCTAGTCAGGCAGCAAGACATCCTCATGTTTCAAGAAACCTGGGCGACTAAACACATATTTTGAAGGGTTCAACTGTTTTAATGTTCTAGCTCCATCCGGCGGTCCGTCTGGTGGTCTTTCTATTTGGGTCAATATTGCTGCAGGGGGTAGTGTTAAGGTTTTAAAAACCCACAGCTAAAAATAAATAAATAGATAAATTTCAAATTCTACAATGCAGAAGGTTGTTAACTTTGACAACATTTGTGTTGGGGGAGCTATGAATCTGTTTGACTTTGTTACCACCCTAAGGGATTCGAATTGCTTTGACGAAACCGCATCAAAATCACCCCATGAAGGTACTGCAGTCCCTAGACCTAGTAGCAGAGGTCAAACTTGCCACAGGGGTGTCGAGCTGATTGAGCATGTGCAAACGCATGATTTGAGTATTGTTATGGTCATCGCTGCTCTTACTAATAAGAATAATCTATCTGAACCGACATTCAGAGGCAGGGGCAGTGCTACTATAATTGATTATATTTATCTCCCCCGGTCTAGAGAACTTTTGAATTTACGCTGAGGTTGTTCCTACACACCATGGCGATCATAACCCGACAAAAGTGGCATTTTATACGCAGGCCTGGGGACAGTTAGATTGTGGTGCTAGGAACTTGGTACCCTTAACAGACAAAGATTGGTTTGGCAAGGGGCTAATAGCACAGATTTATGCCTTAGGATGGTTAGGGAAAATCTGAGACTCTTTGATTCCTGTCTGATAGTGGGTTTCAATAACATGGATTTTATGGCTTCACAGAGTTTAATTAATGCACTAATTACCTCGGGATTAGGTTCCTGCACTGTCATCACACCTCATGTGCATAGATGGTTTAATAAAAAGTGTTCAGCGATAAATGGTTCAGTGGATAGGGCCTTTCGTAACTGACTGAGGTGTCTCTTCTCAATTCAGTCGTTAGCTAACTTTTCCTTCCTTCGGGAGATAGGAAAGTAGTAAGAGTTACTAAATGGAATGCCACAGGCAGGGAAGGAAAAAGAACAGAGTACAGCCCTGAGCAGCCACCCTGCCAGGATGTAGATAGTCCCCTGTGGAGATAATGGAACACAGGCAAAAGTGTCAAGACACCATACAGCAGAACTACAACCACAACCAGGGAAAACGAAGGGGAAACTGGTCCCAAGACAACAGGAGCAACAAATCTCCAGGGGAACTCCAGCACAGAGTGCAGCAACCCCCTCCCCACCCCCAGGAACAAGGGCAAGGCACGAATAGATGACCCAAACCCAGAAGGTAGCAGAGGGACCAGAACCCCTAGCAACAGGGAAGAAAGTGAAGGCAAGACGCCCCAACCTGGACCAGAGCGGAGTGGCACAGGAGAACAGAACTCCATCCTCCAAAGAGGCAAGAGGCGGAGGAGGAAACAAGGACAGAACAAAACACCCTGTTAAAAGAGCGAAAGAATGCACTCACAGAAGCTACAGCCACCCACCAGGGGGCGAGAACAGAAGACCAAGCTAAAGGCCCTCGCAGAACGGGGAGGAACGGCGGGCCATGAAGGAATCAGCGGCTAGAATGGTCTCTACCAGATACATCGTTACCGAAGGTAAGTAACTCGTACATCTGATAGAGACTACTAGCCGCAGATTCCTTAACGTAGAATAGATACCCTAGCCATACACATGGGCAAGGAGGGTTTGCGAAAGGGCCCCACCGGCCTGGACATAACAGAGAGCCCCATAAGGAACCAGGCCAACAGACAAGGTGAGGAGACGCGTCCCCGCAGGCAAGGGGGACCCCCCTAGCAGAACGCCACCGATCCCACGGGCGGCGGGGAAAGAAGAAAGGAGAAAGAGCAAGCCCATTCCACTTAACAGAGAAAGGAAGGCATGGGGAGGCCGAGGCACCACACGTCCTGACCGGGCTGCAGAACCACCATCCAAGGCAAGGAATGGGAAGGAGAGCAACCCAGAGGCTCCAAGGAGACAGGGAGAAAGAGGGAAGAACCACCCAGAACACCCAGGAAGACCATTAGGCTCCATCCCAAAAGAGGGAGGAACACAAGAACCTATGCAACCCTCAGGCCAGCGAACATGAGGGCGAAGAAGGCCCATACACAGACCACAGAGAGGGGTACGCACACATGACCCAAAAGGTGCAAACCAGAGTCACGACCTCGGGGCGCCACCCAGGCATTCACATCCAGCACAAGGAAATTGCACCTTCAAGTACATAAGCGCCACAGACGGAAGAGACCCGAAGGCGACCACAACTCCCCATCACATAACTAGCTATATAACAGCTACCAGTACCCCACTTAGGGTATGTTAGTCCCAAACATGGGAACCCTCTTAGGGAAGAAACTTCCACAGCAGAGGACAACCGAAAGAGCTGCGGGGAAAAAAACCTGCAGAAGGCTTGTCAAGCAGCCAAGAGAAGAACAGGAGGCCTAATCTCAGTGCCAACCTGGTGTGAACAACTTCAACAAAACACTCACATGAGAAGGGCCAGCCAGCAGCCAACCAAGACACAGTCCCAGCAAAGAGGGCTTGCAGGCATATGAAGCACACAAATCACACAACGGGCCGACTCGCCCCAACCAAAGAACAGCTCACAAAATCCAGACCAACCCACATGTGACTTAGGGGGAGAAGGAGGAGGAATAGGAGGAGGAGGATGGAGCCCCACCAAGAACCTCCGGATGGCAGAGATTCCGCCGGGGCTTGGAACAAGAGGCTGCCATCAAAAGGAAGATCCACCAGCCGCTCCCGCACATTCTCCAGGAACACACTGTCCCAAAGCCAAGCATGGGGGCGAAGGGCAGCTGAAGAAACCATGGCACAACCCAGCACCTCTGAGATATCCAGAGCGGAGCGGAGAATAAACGCTGCCAGCTCACGGACATCTAGCGCATGGTGTTATTGTTAAGGGCCCGCAGAGCAGCATTGGTTGAGGCAAACATATTGCGGCCTCAGGAGTCCAGCCAGCGGGCCTCCCGGGAGGGTGGAGCCAACAGCGATTATTTATTCATTTTTCATTTTTATATAGCGCGGACTTTACCCGAAGGCGTCAGAGCGCTTCACAATTTGGAACAGAAATGAAACATAATGAGAAACATTACACAAGATTCATCCTGGAAATAAAGAGTAGTGTGGTGAATAGTGCTACTATATACTCTGATGACTCTAATCCTGTTCACTGCTCTATAGTACAGTTCCCAGAGCTGGACGAGTTGAGCCTAGAGCAGTTGATGGGTAAAATTAAATCCGGTTCCCCAGCGGACCCTTGTCCCCCTAGTGTTTTCCGTGTGGCACGTCCTCTACTGGAAGATTGGATTATCTCTCTCCTTAATAGGTCTCTAGATACAGGGTATCTACCGGACGAACGTAAGGAGGCCCGAGTTAGGCCTCTGTTAAAGAAATCAGGCGCAGACCCGGCTGTTCTGAAGAACTACAGGCCAATTTCCCAGCTGCCTTTCCTCTCAAAGATCTTAGAACAGTATGTGCTGAAGTCCTTGTCCCTGTATTTGGAATCCCATGGTCTATTACATGAGCGGCAGGCAGGGCTCCAGGCACATCACAGCACCGAGTTAGTGATGCTCTCGGTGCTGGATGAACTAAGAGGCATGGCTGACAGCAAGAAACCGAGCGCCCTGATTTTATTAGATCCGTCAGCGGCGTTCGATACTGTCAGCCATGACCTGCTCCTGGAAAGACTGGAGGCCTTTGGGATCAGAGGCCTAGCCTTTAAATGGCTGCAATCCTTCCTTTTGGGAAGGACACAGAGGGTACAACTGGGGGACTTGACTTCAGAGGTGGGGACTCTAGAGTGCGGGGTACCACAGGGCTCCGCACTGTCCCCACTTCTGTTCAATCTCTACCTACAACCTCTGATTGCATCCTTGGCCAATATGGGCTGCAGAGTTTTTAACTATGGTGCGACACTCAGCTTGTGCTGGGTGTCGATAATACAGGGGCAGCTCAAATTCAAGCCCAGAACATCTTGAGGTACACCGTAGGATGGATGATGGAAAACCTGTTAAAGATCAACCCGGATAAGACCGAGGTATTGGTAATTCCATCTACCACCTCACCCTGGAGCGATCTGTACTGGCCTTCAGAGTTAGGATTAGCCCCAAAGCCAAGTGCGAACGTAAAGAGTTTGGGGATTAAACTAGACTGTGATTTGTCAATGTGCAGCCAAATATCTTCCGTTGTGGGAAGCTGCACGAATATTATCAGGCAACTGAGAAAGTTAGCCCCCTTTCTCTCTCAATCTATGTTGCGCTCAATTGTAGCAGCAACTGTCATCTCAAGGATTGACTATGGGAATGCCCTCTATCTTGGCCTCCCAAAAACGCTGACTAACAGAGTACAGGTCGTGATGAACGACGCCGCACGACTGATCTTTGGATTATCTAGAAGAACGAAGGCCTCCCCTCTACTACAGAATCTTCATTGGCTCCCTGTTAGAGAGAGGATTGAATTTAAGAGCCTATGTATAGCCCATGAGGCGATCTACGGTCACGCCCCTGTATACATTAAAGATCGCCTGGAGGTGTACTGTCCAAAGAGAACACTTAGATCATCGGATTCCCAGCTGCTGGTCTGCCCCCGTTACAAATTAGTAACCAAGGGAAGGAGAGCCTTCTTTGTATTGGCCCCTCAGCTATGGAATAAGCTGCCTGAGGGGCTACGCAGGGAAGTGAATCTCCTGCGGTTTAGAAAACTGCTGAAAACACTACTGTTTGGCAGAGCCCTGAGCGTAATGTAAACTGGTAGCTATGTCTCTCTGATCTGTTGAGCTAAGTTATTGTAATAACATCGATTTCCGAGCGCTTAGAGACCTGCAGGTGATTGGGCGCGTTATAAATCCAAATTAACAATAACAAGAACAATAACAAGAACAGATTACAAAAGCATACGTTACGTTACATAAGTTAATAGTGACAATTGTGAGCAATCAAAATACATGAGGTAGTAAAAATTGTGAGCAACCAAAATACATGAGGTAGTAAAAAGTGCACAAGAGGAAAAAGTGACAGGTGTGCAGTTACAAGAGAAAACGAAGTATAATTTGAGGTATAATACTGCAATAGGTGCTAGACACACAGGCACAAAAACAAGCGTTACGTAGGCAAAGGTGGCACTTGTGCAAGTATCAATCGTAAAAACATGTGAGAGGTAGCAAACCGTGTGATACAAGGGTAAAGTGGTGTGTGCATGTTACAAAAGGGCACCAAACACAAGTACATGGAAAATACTGCAAAAAGGCAGACACTCCAACCACAATAACACAATTGGGAGGCACTTCCAGGGTCATGGAAAGTAGAAATTTTCTGTAGTGGGAAGTCTTCCTCCAATAACATGAGGACGTGAATTACTTTTGGAGGTGTCTCTGGAGGAGAAGTACTTTGAGGTCCCTTTTGAAGGCCTGGGAGGAGGCGGTGGTCCGGAGCTGAGGCGGAAAGGAGTTCCAGATTCTCACTGCGTTGCCTGAAAAGGATTGGGCCATTGTTCTCTCCTTCTTGAAAGTGGGAGGTTCAAGCAGTAGATTCTCCGCATTGCGTGAAGGTCTAGAGCCTCCAGAGAGTTTCAGTTTATTCACCAGGTAGCGAGGAGAGGAGGAGTGCAAGGCTTTGTGGGTGATACAAGCAGTCTTGTAGATAGCTCTAGCCTCGAAGGGAAGCCAGCGGAGGGTGGATAACATCGGTGTGATGTGATCGCTTCTTTTGGCCCCATAAATGAAGCGAGCTGCTGAATGGAAAACAGACTTAAGTGGGGACAGGTGAGATTTGAGGAGGCCAGTAAGAAGATAATTGCAGTAGTCTAGTCTGGAGAGGACCAGCGATTGCACCAAGGTTATAAGGTCCTGCTCCGGGAAGAAGCGTCTGATTCCCCAAAGAAGGCGCAGTTGGTAACGAGCAGATTTTGCAATAGAATTGATGTGGGGAGTTAGATTGAGTTTTTTGTCTAGAATGACACCAAGGGATTTTGCGCTGTCGACAATGATGGGTTTATTGTTTAGTAGATTCATCTGATCCATCCATGATTGAACCGGGGGAGGAGAGAGAGAGGAGGAGAAGAGGAGGAATTCAGTTTTGGAGGGATTCAGAATCAATTGATGAGTTGCCATCCAGTTTTGGATGGAGTCAAGAGTAGAGCTTAGGATGGAGAGATCATGAGTGGAGGCAACCTTGAGATAGAGTTGAGTGTCGTCTGCATGGCAGGGAAGAAAAGGTGGTGCGCAAGAGGGGGCCACTGGCATAGGGGTGAAGGGAAAGACACGACGGGTCCTGCGGTGCTGGAAGGTGCAAGTGCAGAAGGTGTTGGGGCAACGCATCCCCATGGTGGGGTGCCTCCAAGTCCCCAACAGCAAAGAATGGAGCGAACCTTCAAAGGGGAGCAGCAGCTCCCTCCCACCAGAGCCCTGGTGAAGAACCTCCAAAAGATGGTCCACGGGGAAATAGGCAGCCATATCTCCCATGGGCAAAATTCCCACAGCCGTGGAAACAGCACGAGTGAAGGCCGCACCAGCCTCCGCCTCCGTAGGGCCCCGTGGCGGAAAATGCAACTCCTCCATGGGGGACGGCTGCAAATAAGATGTCCATCCCCAGACCAAGCGGAGCGGGAAAAGGCCAGGCCCGAAAGGGAGAAAAAGGCACAGAAGGGTGGGGGACCTGTGGTTCCTCTGGTGAAAACCGCAGACGCTGCGACGGCAAGGAGTCGTCTTTCGATGACATCGGGGAGAAAGCCACGACGCAGCAGCCCGTCTCCGGTGAATACAACACCAGCAGGCACCCAACCTCTGAGGAAGAGGGGACGTCCAAGGACGGATGCACTACCCGACGTCTGCCCGGTGTGGTAGAGTCCGCAACCTGGAGCAGAGCGTCATCGTCATCCAACACCACACGAGACGGCGGTTAGAACTCCGTCCCGTCACACGACACCAGGGACCGGGGCTGAACTGGAGCTGGGGTAGTCAACTCGACCTCCGATGAGGCAGCCGGCTGCGCAGAAGAACGAGAAACACCTGGAGAGCGACAAGGAGTCCCCCGCCAGCCTCGTCCCATCGGGGGACGAGAGGGATCCGCCGATCCTCATGATGGCGCCAAGGCTGACTCAACCTCCGGCGAGGCAGCCGCCTGCGTGGAGGGACAAGAGGGACCCAGGGATCAAACAGAAGCCCTCCGCCAGCCTCGACCCATAAGGGGACGAGAGGGGCTCGCCGACCCCAGTGGCACCTCAGACAGAATAGCCACCTGTCGAAAGGGCCGAGTGAGGCTCGGGGATGCGACCTGAGCCCCAGCGACCTTCCACGACACCACAGGGAGTTTGCAGTGAGACAGAGGGGTCATGCGCCACAGGAGGGACCCCCGTATGGCCGCACCCCAACGGCACCACATCCTCCAAGCATGGAGCCGAACTAGATGGCGATGACGCGGAGGGCCCCGCATGGCGCAAGGGATCTGCCGACGTCCCAGGGGGCGAAGGAGGAGGAGAAGCCAGCGAGGCCTGTAAAGCCACCGCAAATGTCTCCATTTGGGCTCTCGATGCCCCCTCACCGGGGAACGGTGGATAAGGGGATGATACGCGGGGCCGCATCACCCGCAGAGAGCCCACACCCCCAACAGGCCCGAAACCAGCCCTTGGGGACAAACTGTGACACCTACCCACAGGGGAGCGATGCTCTTGTGGCACAGGAGATGGATAAGGACAACGGCGACAATGACGGCCACTCCGAAAGCCCTCCGCAGAAGCTGAGCGAGGAGACTAAGCCGATCTGGACATGCGGGCTAGAGAATTTTCATGCAGCGTACCAGCCGCAACTTCAACTGCTGACATGCCTCGCATTCCGTGGAGCCGTGATCCTCCCCCAAGCACCACATGCAACTGAGGTGAGGGTCCGTCGCAGACATCAAGTGACCGCAAGATGAACAAGTCTTGAAGCCCAAAGGCATCCGCGCACTGTTCCCACAACACACCAAAATCGAAGGAAAAAGGCCTAAACAGACTCAGAGCAAGAACCAGATACTCGTTGCACGTGGACTGGAAAAAACCTGATGCAGGCGCGCCGGGGCGGGAATTATGTGACCTCGCTGACATCACGTACGTGGATAATGCCTGGGCGGGGCCGCGTGATGCCGTCCCCCCGGCGCGCAGGGATGCTGGTGTTTTGAATGTGGCTTCTCACCAATAAGCCACACCCAACCACTGCACTCCCACCTGGGAGGCAAATATATATATATCATTATACCTTTGAATAGTCTACACTTTTAAGCATGTTTTACCACCCTTGGCACAACAAGGCTGCAACACAAAACAAACAGTACCTTTGGAAAAGGACTATCACTTTTAGAATAAGGCTTGGGGTTTATTACATAATACTCTCTAAACAAAGGCTGTCTCAGATACCAAATGCATTAGCTACAGGCATGAATCAATAACTGAGCAAACTTACGATCTAAATGGCATGAATCAATAACTGAGCAACTATAATACTGATTAATAAACAAGCAATAACTGATATAAGATACACTGTACGTCCTGCAAGAGATCAGAAAGATATATACACAGAATAGAGGATCACTCTGGATGTGCACCTCCCACAGCACAAAGAAACACCTCACGGGATCACAGCCACTGGCACAATGGCAATAACCACAAAATTCAATACATCACCTGATGCATACACTGCCCACTTCTGGCAGGAGGAAGTCTTCACACAGCCGGGGATCAGAGCTCAGCAATCAGGGTTCAATCTGAGATAGACACGTCTGCCCTCACTCGGAATCTAAACTCCCAAAAATTCCACTGCCAACTTCCACCCGACCAGTGGAAGCTCTGCCTTTTTAATCCAAATCCAAATATACCGAAGCTTCTAGCAAGCCACGCCCCCTCGTTCTCATGAGAGTCCTGTACCACTTCGTACCAAGGTCACACCGCGGGTTGATCAGGCCTTTGTTATGACTCCGGCATAAAGTGAGCACATTCCTCTGACAAGAACCGGTTTCTACTAGCACACAGAGTGTAGAAAACAAGTTAAAGAACATTCAGCTCTGCAGCCCCGTGCCGGACAGTAAGGCCCAAAGCAAGATGGAATTGAAAAGCAAGATAACATGAGAGCATGTCAAAGGCAATAGTCAGCACTGCCATAAAGCAAGGCAAAGTCAGAAAACAGAATGGTCAAAGCCAATAGTAAGAACTCATAATTCTCACCAATGCACAATACAATCACAACTGCACGCCTTCAAATGCACATCCCACACGCTCTGCTCTTGGCAAGACTGTTCCACTCAGTAACAGCTCCCACTAAAAGACAGCAAGATTACAGAACAGAAGAGAAACAGGCAAATGCAGGACCATCCTACATTAAGCAACACGCTAAAATCAATTAAAATTGTGGTGGCAAGGGTCATCATAGGGTGCCAAAATCACAAGAGTGGCTCATTTATTACAGCTGGGCAAAAAAATATCCGGATTTAATCTCACACCTGGGGATAATTTTACGTTAAGGAATCATCGGCTTGTAGTCTCTATCAGATGTTCATGGTTAAGAAATGGGGAGGCACTAGAACTGGGATTCCTGGTTGGCTGAGGTAAGTACCAAGGCCAGGCAGGAAGCACCGCTCTCGTCAGGGTAAGCTCAGTAAACACTACAAGATAAGCCTGATAGCCTGTGCTCACCCTTTGGTAACTTTGCACATTGCCTCTTGAGATAGCTCTGTGCCACGTATTCGTGTAGCATACACACAGTAACACAATGAATACACCCCATAAGATTCAACATAGATTTACAAAAAATAGATTATATTCTGAACAAAACAAGACCACAATGACATAAATCCAGTTTATAGAAGTTTAAGTTGAGCTATTCACTTTTTATTTTGAAATTCAATAAGTTAAAAATAGCACTTAGAAGCAAAAAGCACTTTGGGGATTACTTGAAGTCGCTCTGCACTGGGGCAAAATCAAAGTTTGGGCCAACCATGATGGAGCACCAGCCAGCTAGAGGACCCACGCAGGCACCAGTGAACAAAGTGCCTTTCCTGGTTGCAACTACTAAATGCGTCGGAATGTAGATGCTGCAGGTCCGGGATGCATTGATTCTTCTCCACGCAGTGATGCCGATGCATCGGTTCCAAAAGCAAGATGCCGGGCCGAGATGTGGTGGTACCATATAGAGATGCGCCAGGTTTCTCTACACATTTGAGGGATGCTTCAATCCCTCAGAGCTGATGTGGGGGCGAGGCACGCTTCCGATACATTGGGTTTTTGAGGCGCTGCATTGGTTCTGAGAGTGAAGCACAGATTTTACTTACACAACCTAGTCAATGTGCTGGTTCAGCTATACACAGGCAGGAGATGCGTTGCAAGTATCCGGGTCCACTTCCAGTGAATCAGGAGCAGGGGTAGAGACTTTGATAGTCCTGAGTCACAAGCAACAGGAGGCAAGCAACTAGTCAGTGGAGCGCACTTTGACTTGAAGAAGAAAAGGCAGAGTCCAGCTTTCCTTCAGCAGAGAGCAGCAGGACAATAAACAGAAAAGTAGGCCTCCAGATCAGCAGTCCAGTTGAGTCTTTTAAGTAGCACAGCAGTTCTTCTGGCAGAGCTTCAGTTACACATTCAATAGCGTCTGAAGTCACCTCCACTTCAGAGGGAATTTTGAGTATAAGTTCTAGGTCTTTGAAGTGCTATCTACTAGTGGTAAATCAGCCCTCTGTGTGGGGACAGGACACTACCTATTCAGTGAAGTGTTAGCCCCTCACTTCCTAACTGCCCTGGCAGGGCCGTGAGAATGCAGATGTATGTAGGTGGGTACCCAGACACACCTAACCTTTCTGTGTTTGTGGTTGTCTTGAGTGATTACACTAAGTGTAACGCTTAGACAGGTTGAAAGGTACACGAAGCAGTAAGTGCAGAGAAAAGGCAGACACATTGATTGACTGTGACACCTTCCAAGGATATTTCCTTGAAAAAGTAGTGACTATATTGTCAGATATCAAGAAGAATAATCCAGTTATACATACTGTGTCACTGCCCCCTTTAAACTCCCCAATCCCTATCATCACTAGATTTCCTGAAATCGACTCTACCACCCTTAGACAACTAGTAGCATCCACCAAGTCAGGCTCCCCCGCTGATCCCTGCCCACCCGATATTTTTCGACTAGCAATCCTGATCCTAGAGGACCAGATTTTAGACCTCTTAAACATCTCATTAGCTACTGGATCACTACCATCTTCCTTTAAAGAGGCACGCGTCAGACCCCTGATAAAGAAACCTGGGGCAGATCCAACTAGCCTGAAGAACTACAGGCCAATTTCCCAGTTGCCTTTTTTATCAAAAGTACTAGAACAGCACGTGCTAAGATCCCTGTCACCCCTTCTGGAATTTCACCATCTTCTCCAGGAGCGGCAAGCTGGGTTTCGTGCCCACCATAGCACGGAACTAGTAATGCTGTCAGTACTGGATGAGCTCAGATGCATGGCTGACAGTAAAAAGCCAAGCGCCCTGATACTATTAGATCTTTCAGCGGCGTTTGATACTGTCAGCCATGCACTGCTCCTGGACAGACTAGCTAGGTCCGGGATAAGAGAACAAGCTCTCCAATGGCTAACAGCTTTTCTATCAGGGAGGACGCAGAGGATCCAGTTAGCAGATCAGGTCTCTGACGTGGGCGCCTTGGTTTGTGGAGTCCCACAAGGGTCCGCGCTCTCTCCACTTTTATTTAATTTGTACCTACAGCCATTAATAGAATCCTTGGCAAACATGGGCTGTAAAGTTTTTAACTATGCCGATGATACTCAGCTGCTCCTAAGTATCGGCAACACAATTTCGGCTCAGTCCATGGCCCAAGATATACTACAGTTCACAGTAAATTGGATGTCGTCCAACCTACTGAAAATTAATCCAGACAAAACGGAAGTTCTGGTAGTTTCAACCTCCACCTCCCCCTGGAATGATTTGTTCTGGCCACAAGAACTCGGACCCACCCCAAAACCGTGTCCTAGTGTAAAGAGCCTTGGAATGAAAATCGATCAGGAACTCTCGATGGCCAACCAAGTGTCCGCAGTGGTTGGCTCCTGTACCAACCTGATCAGACAACTACGTAAGCTCGTTCCCCTACTCTCAAGGAATATGCTCCGGACCATTGTCTCAGCCACAATAGTGTCCAGAATCGACTACGGTAACGCATTATACCTAGGCCTCCCAAAAAACTCCATTAATCGTCTTCAGGTCATCTTGAATGACGCAGCTCGTTTGATATTTGGAGTACCGAGACGAACCCACGCCTCTCCCCTTCTTTATAGGCTACATTGGCTCCCTATGAAACAAAGAGTTGAATTTAAGAGCATGTGTATCTGCCATAAAGCAATCCATGGACAGGCGCCAGCCTATATAAAAGAGAGGCTTGAAGTATATGAACCTAAGCGTGCCCTGCGATCCTCCGACTCTTTCCTGCTATCCTGTCCACGTTTTAAACTGACAACAAAAGGAGGCAGATCTTTCTCAGTTCAAGCCCCCACCATCTGGAACAAGCTACCGGAGGTGCTCCGCAGAGAATCCAACCTTCTCCGCTTTAGGAAAACCTTGAAAACTTTACTCTTCAAAGACGCGTTTACATTCCCGTAGTTAGGCTGCTATTTCCATATTCCATCTTGTTTCTTGTTGCTGGACTCGGTCAAAAGCGCTTTGAGACCTGTCGGTGAGTTGGCGCGATACAAAACCCAGTTACAAATTACAAATGCCCACTTTAACTTTACTACTTTCTAAAAGTGGCATTTTTAATGATAAATTCTCATTACTGGTGAAGTTGGATTTAACATTCCAAAGAAATCAAACCTGAACTATCTATCCTCTCTGATCAGAACTACAGCTTAAAAGTGTATTAATGAATTCCCAATGTTAACCTATGAGAGGGGTAGTCCTCACAGTAGTGAAACTTCGCTGTTTGGCATTACCAGGACATGTAAAACATAAAAGTACACGTCCTACCTTTTATTTACATAGCACCCTGCCCTTAGGGCTTCCAATGGCCAACTTTATGCGAGGTTTATGTGTGTGTAAGAAAAGGGGAGTTTAAGTCTTGGCAAGAAGTTTTAAATGCAAGTCAAAGTGGCAGTAAACTGCATATACAGGCACTGCAATGCAGGCCTGAGACAGGTTTGAAAGGTTACTTCTGTGGGTGGAACATTCAGCGCTGCAAGCGCACTTGTAGAATTTAACTTACAGGCCCTGGGTATACGGTATACCACTTTACAAGTGACATACAGGTAAATTAAATATGCCACTCAGGTATACACCAATTACACACACATTTAGGAAAGAAGCACATGCACTTTAGCACTGGTCAGCACTGGTAAAGTGCTCAAAGTTCTATGGCCAACAAAAAGATTCAGCAAAACGGAGGCAAAAATGTTTGGGGGAAGACCACCCTAAGGATGACCGTTCTAACAGCAGGGTATAACGGTTTCTCGGCTGCGCAGGCAGCCAATCGGGGTGCTGAAATTTTCCTTGCCCTTAGACTGAAAGACCAAGTGGTTGACTGGGCCTGCGACGGGCATGGCCACCTGTGCTGGGTTAACCTGAGCTGCGAAAGGCCCAATCAGAAACAAGCTTTAGGAGACAGCTTAAGTCGTGGCTGTTATCGGTGCCTCTCTAAGCCGCAGACTCCCAGCTAGTTTTCTTGCCATGCCCTCACAGCGCCGGGATGCCTCCTAGCTGAGGCAGCTGTTCGCGCTTTAAAAATACCAGTATTATTATTATTATTAATTGCTCGTTTTTTTCTAGACGGTTCAGATTAGTTTGTTTTTATGCCCCACTGGAAGATAACACTAGACCATACAAGGAGGTATTTCAATCATTAATGCTAGTACCAGGAGCAATAATTATGAGTTGAGATTTTAACTTTTTGCAAAATACCAGAAAAGATTCCTCTTTAAATCTCAAAAGACAGGTAGAGCCCGGGGTTGGGAATATTATGGAGAGATTTCAAAAAACTCTTCTTTTAATCAATCCCTGGAGGTATGCCTTTCCAGTAAAACAAATATTTACATGCTTTTCAGGAAGGTTTCCTAGCTCTTCACTGATTGATTTTTTTTTAAATCTCTAAAACCCTGATTTTTAAAGGGCAGCGAACACTCCTTAGTGGATTCTCAGGCCTACAATTCTTGAGCAGGAGAGTTGTGTGTGTGGAAAGGGGCAGCCCGCAAGTGAGTAGGTGGCTTTTTAATCCATACTTATAGGAGGGACGGGTCAGGATATGCAAAGAAGAGATTAAAGAATTTTTGACAAGAAACCATGGGTTGGCCCCACCAAATATATATGCTTTTACTGTTTCCCACACCATATAAGAGCATGGTGATAGTGAAGGATGAGGCCAACAATAAAAATGCCAAAGAGCAAAAGTCGACCTTGGAGAAAGATGCCCAGGAAGTGCACGAAAACATTTTTTGCAGCTTTCTGAGATGAGTAAAAAAGAGCTTGAGAAGGCTAAACAGCATAGTAGAAGTCACTTAATGCCTAAGTGCTGCACATTAAATCAGGCCTACATGCAGTTAATGTATATGGAGAGCAATTTTACTGGAAGGTTTTTAGCATGGCAGGCCTGAGAACAAGCTGCTAATAATATGGAACATATTGTATAGTGCCCAATTTCCATAACAAGTCGAGCTGGTTGACATTTTGCTTGAAATTTTGGTTGAACACTATAGGAGAATTTATAGCAATAATGAAGTGATCGATAATGGAGCCTTGAGGGATTTTCTGGCGGGGTTGGATATTCCCACTTTTATCGAGGAAGATGTGGAAAGTATAGATTGCTTTTTTTCAAAAGAAGAGATGGTCGAAGTGGTTAGAAGCCTTCCAAGTTGCAAGGGATGTGACCCAAATGGTTTCCCGGCTTGGTTTTATAAGTCCTTCCTGAAGGTTTCAGTAGAATATTTGCTGCTGGTTGCCAATTCTGTGCTGGATGGTGGCCCCATACCTGCTTTGTTTAATATAGGGAATGTGGTCAGGTTTCTAAAAAAAGGAAAAGATGGGAAAGATCCAAACTCATGTCGCCCATTTATATTATTAAATTCAGGGTAAAAGATCATTTTAAAATTGCTAGTCAATCAATTTGATGGCATAGCAGCAAAATTAATACACCAGAACGGTTTTATTGCTGGACGACAGTTAGAGACCAATACACATTATTTAGCCGAAGTGCTGGATTATGTCTCTGTTAATAATATTCCTGCTGCAGTTTTTGTATTAGATGTGGGGAAAGCCTTCAACTTCATGGTCTGTGAGATGCTTTTCTGTATTCTAGAGAAGTTCGGGGTACTCTCCAAGATCACGAGGTTGATATGTAAGATATAGGAGAGCGCTGAAGCAAAGATGAGTTAATGCAGCGTAGGTGGGTAAAGTGCAAGTCTGCCATGGCACTCAGCAGGGCGGTCCCCTTTCACTAGCATTATTTCCCTTTTTCATCAAGCCATTAGTGATGGCAGGGCTGTCCCCAGTCTTCCTGATTGCAGAGTGCCATGGCAAACCTGCACTTTACCCACCTCAGCTGCATTAACCAATCTTTGCTTCAGCGCTCTCATACATCGTATATCTGGCAGAGTAGACCTGCTAGACTAGCACTCTGGCACTTTATATAAAGGTTATGGGCTTGAATTTAACAGAATATGATATCAGAGATGTTCTAAAATTTACAAAATCACCTAAGAAAGTCTGCTTTAAGAGCTTGATGTGGTTCTTTAAAGAACGCAGGCATCTTCATAGGCGATACGCAATCCCTTAGATCATGCGGCTGCACCTCTGACAGAACTGAGTTGGGACGCGCAGTTCGGAAATGGGAGGTAGTGGGGTTTCATGCGGTGCCCGTTTTTATGGCTAGAGAAAGGTGGAAGAGTTAGCAGCCAAAAATGACCTTTTACAGGCTCTTTGCTTTCCAACTAATCTCCTTTAGAGTTCTGGCTATTACGTTTAGGGCTTTGGAAATTAATATGATAGTCAAAACTTTGTTTGAAATATGGGCCTCAAGCAGGTTCGTAACTAACAGGAGAATGGAAAAGGTTATTCGCTGCAAACCGGAGCCCTGACAAGTATCAAGAGGCAATTAGTAAGAGGGAGAAATATGAGGGGCTCAAATTAATGAGGAAGATATGGAAGGAAATTAATTCTTTAAATGTCAAGGTCTTGAGAGGGGCCAAATGGCGGAGAATGCAATTCTACACAAAATGTTTGTTCTGTAGCCCACATTTTTTGTGCCAAATCAACCCGGCATGATCAAGCAGTTGCTTTAGATGAGATTCCGATGCAGTTGTGGAGTAGTGTGGCTCACTGGTTAGAGGCGGCAGACCCAGGAGAAGAAGTCGGCCGGGATCAGGGTTCAATTCCCGACGCGGCAGGGTCGTGGACCTTGGTCAGCAGACTCGATAATTCTCGCTTCGGTGCTTACTCTAATCAGGGGTTCCACTCGGCAACTCTGGGCATTAGCTTGCCTAATCTCCACAATGGCCCCACCAATTCCGGGGATGCCTGGCTCCACCTTGGGGACTCCCAGCAAGGGACCATCCCACAGGGAAAGCCAGGACGGGTTCCCCAGAGTTATACAGCGCCGGGACGCCCCGTTGCTGGGGCAGCTGTGCGCTTTACAAGTATACTACATTTACATTTACACATTTTGCGAATTGGTCCGATGTAATAAGTCAGCGGTCCGCCAATAAAGAACTTTGAAGACAGATATTCCGGTTCCTTGAAGCAGCTTGGCAGATACAACAACCACATACTAGGTACTAGATGTTAACAGGTTACAGAGCCGTTTTAAAGCAAGGATAATGTGGACCCTGGTCCAGGGCCCCATAACCTTCAGGGGGGCCCTCAGAGCCTGCACTGTTCTGCAGAGTCTCTTGTCCTGATGACCTTAAATAATTCTAAAACATTAAAAATAAATACAAGGAACATATTTAAAACAACGTGGGTGATGTATGGAAGTCTATTGCAGACATTTTGCAGATAAATATTTGTTTTTCAACACCATGTCACATCCATAAAAAAATGTTTCTTTTAGATCCAAACTGGACCTCACCTACACGAAATGGTAGGGGGGTTATAAAGATTATTAGCAATATTAGGGAGCTGCTGCTGATTTATAATATTGAAAACATATCACTATCCCTGAATATTAGATTAAATACATTTATGGTTTGGGCCGGTGCACCGGTGCACTGTTAGTGACCTGAATAAAGAGGGCACGAAAGAGCTGAAATTGGATCATAAATTCAAAGCTGTCCCAAACAGGGGCCCACAAAAAATGTTTGGCCCAGGGCCCCCGAAATCCTCAAGATGTCCCTGATAGTTTATGATCCTGCCATACTATTAGCCGCCACATTAAAAAAATTGCTGTATGTTGCAATGGTGATGGCCAGACCTTTACTGCTTCATAGTCAGAGGACTCGGGTGATCCTCTCCGTGGGTTAGGGGTTGATGAATATAAAGCAAGTGAGAGAAAGAGTGGATGCACGCTTTTTGCTGTTGGGGGCTATGAAATTTGATACAATTTGGGGTCAATTTATGGCGGATATCCGTGGGTGAGGGGTAAAAGTGCATATCGTTCTTTTGATATTACATTAACAATGAATTGTGTAATCTGAGGTTAATCTGTTTGGATTTTGAATAGGGGTGGGTGGAATTTGCGTAATTGCGTTACACAAATCTCCACCAAACGGTAAAAAATCTCTGCGAACAAGCAGAAATTCCGCGTACATGCAGAATTGCTTGTTTGCGATGCTTTTTTACTGTTCGCAATCACTGTTTGCATGCTCAGGGGGGAAATATCTCGCGAACACGCATTTTTAGAACGCGAAGAAGCAAAAATTTCGCAAAGTTGCGGAATGCTGAATTTTGAGCAATTTCGCATTCTCCGCGGATTGCGAAATTACCCAAATTCCGCAAATTCCGGAAACGGAATTTACAGCCCACGTCTAATTTTGACTTCCATGAAATTTGTTTGGAACATGTATCTTGGTGCTATTGTATAGTGTATGTCGATTCTGTATGTTTTGGCTATGATGGAGCTCAATAAAAAATAAACAAAACAAAACAAAATCCAATAAAGGCAACCAGATATATGACTTTAAATATAAAAATAGCACCAAAAAGCATTAGGCTCCCAGCAGGGTCATCTAGTTGTGCATAACCGGTGCCTGGGTGCAATTTAAGGCCAACCACAATGCAGCACGGGGCGGATACAGAAACCAGATTCACCCCAAAGTTTTACCTTTTGCCTTAGACTCTGAAATGGAAGTTCACAATTTTCGGCATAGCAAGGAACAGTCTGTGGCCAAAATGGGCTCCACGAGGCTGAATAGCCATCAAAAAAGGTACCGGAGAAGCAGTTGACTTCTCACAGGAAAGCTACAGGCAGGAGAAATTCAAAATGTATGCTCAAGGAAGTTTCTCATCGCCACAATACTTTTGGCGCTTTCACCCAGTGAATATTTCAAACTTCTGACTTACGCAGATGGAGGAATCAGAGCTTTAAAAAACAATTGTAAGGCTGAAAGCTTTAGTCGAACCAAGCTCCATGAGGCTGGATAGCCTCTCTTTGATGTCCCACAGGAATGGATATGCTGCTGTGGAAGAGCTCTGAGCTGGAGCAATCTAAATCTTTGGCCCAGCAACAACACAGAAAATGTAGGCTCCAAAGACCTCTGGAGGACTGGAACAAATCTGCCAGGTCAATCTAAGGCGTGCAGTGCCCTCTGAGATCTGGACATGATCAGACAGGTAGCCCTGATGCTGTGCCCACTGGAACTTCAGGTCCCACTGCAGAGCCTGCATATGCCATCTGGCATGTTGCACTAGCAGGATGCCAGGGGCCATCAGGCACAGGAGCCGGAGGGTCATCCTAACTGAAACCTCGGATAGAGGCCGAGAGATCGGAATCATGGCCTGAATATCCTGGACTCGCTGCTGGGGAGGATAAACCCAAAACTGTGTTGAATCCAGTACCGCTCTGATGTAGGGGAGCTTCTGAGAGGGGCTCAGGTGTGACTTCGGCACGTTGATGAAGACCCCCAGCAAATGCAGGAGGTCAGCTATAGTCTGGAGGTGGGAGATGCCTGCCTGGGGCGAGCCCGCCTTCAACAACTAGTCATCGAGCTAGGGGAAGACTGGAACCCCTGATCTGCGCAGATGAGCTGTGACCACCACCATCACTTTCGTGAACACCCGAGGAGGACTGGTAAGGCCAAAGGGGAGCGCGGCAAACTGAAAGTGCTCTTGGCCTAACGTAAACCGCAGGTAACGCCGGTGGGCCGGCAGGACGGGGACATGAAAATATGCGTCCTGCAAGTCCAATATCACATCCAGTCTCCAGGGTCGAGGGCATCCAAGGCCTGAGAGCCAGAGTCAACTTCTTCCGAAAGAAGCGATTGACGTTCCTGAGGTCCAAGATGGGGCGCAGGCCCCCTTTCTCCTTCTTGGGGACCAGAAAGTAGTGGGAATAACAACCACGTCCTACTTCTGGCCCAGGAAAGCGCTTGATGGCCCCCTTGTCCAAAAGGGCCGTGACTTCTGTTGAAGAAGCGCAAAGTGATCCCAGTCATGCGGTGGAACTGAGTTGGCATGGCTGGGTGGGCAGACTCGAAGGGGAGGGGGAAGCCCCTTTGGACAATTTGTAGCACTCACCTGTCCGTAGTGACAGAAATCAGTGGGGGAGTTTATGGCAAATCCTGCTACTCACCAGTGTCGGATGCACCCCAAAGCTCTGACTAGGAAGGCTTTGAGGCGAATGCTGCGGGAGCAGAGGTGAATTGACCCACATGCTGGCCCTCTGTCCCGCTGCGGCGGGAACCCGTCCGCGGCCTCGCTGAAGTTGGTTCTGCGGAGGCTTTTGGCTGAACGAATGTGTTGGGGCGCCCCTACCATGGCCACGAAAAGGACGAAAAGCAGACATGGCCGGGTGGGTGGTAAAAAGACCCAAGGACTTATCCATAGCCTGAGAGTCCTTAAAACGCTCCAGTGCACTATCTGCCTTATCGCCAAACAGGCAGGTACCATCAAAAAGCATGTCCATAAGGATACTCTGAACATCCCCTGAAAACCCCAAAAACCCCGTGTAGGGCCACTGCGGTGGAAATTATACTACCCAGTGAGTCCGCGGTGTCCAGTCCACACCGGGTGGAGAACTTTGCTGCATCTTTCCCATCGGCCACAGCTTGGGAAAGCACTGCCGAACTTCCTCCGGACACTGAGGCAGCATCTGTGCAACCGTGTCCCACACACTGTGAGAGTAACTGCATGCAGTGTTCCTCTGCCAGCCCTAAGCTGGCAGAGGAAAACAGTTTCTTTCTAAACTGTTCCAGCTTCCTTATCAACCAGCACAGTGGTACGGAATGCTCTTTGGGAGATGGAGACTTGGATGACCAGGCTCTCCGGAGTTGGGTGGGCCGTTAAAAAGGCAGGGTAATCCAGGGCCGGGCGATGAGGCCTGGCCACGTTCTTGTCCACTGGGACCCCGTGACTGGCCTTGACCAGGTGCCCATCAACACATCATTTAAGGCCTCTTTGAACGGTAGCAGAGGCTCCATAGAGCTTGCCACTGGATGAAATAATTAAATGAGAGTTTGACGTACCATATATATTGATCGAGGCATGGAGAAAGCTGAGGAATGAGCTTTCTTTTTTTTCCGTCTCAGCAAGCAGAGAAATATTCCTCTGCAACAATGCCTCTGCTGGCCATTCAGTATAATCTACAGATGGAAAAGTCCACTGTTTGAATATTTCCAAACCAAATGCAACACTACCAAAAAATGATTTTTATAAAGCGTCAATTATTAGTACTATGGCATGTCTCATATTGTGAAATCCAAATATCACTAAAAATTATAATCTCAATTTAGATTTCAACCTAGCAGACTTCTTTCAATCCTAAGCCTCATTTGCTTGTACTCTCTACACAACCCTAGCACCTATATGAGGACTTAGATAGAAAGATCTCTTTGGGAGCCAAGAGATAGAGTACCCTTGTCACAGGAATTATTTCAGGTTATGGTACACCATAGCAATTCAGTGATCTGATACGTTAAGGGAGGAAGGTTTATGCTACGGTTTGTGGGAATAATAAAAACTATGAATAACAGATTCTAACATCTTCATTTTAGCACATCCCTATCAGTTAACCTATAGAGAACTCCAGAATGGTATGATCAACCACTCCTTCAAACAAATGTATACGTCTCAAATAATGGCCTAGGTCCTTTCATCTCACTACCTTAGTCTTCAGCTGGGCATCCTGTCCACATTGCTCCCTTTTCTATACCATGATACGTGTATCCTTTTGCGTACTAGGCAACTGATTGGCCCTCATGTCAGATGACATCCTGCTGTAGCTTTGTGATGTAATAGCACCACTTGACAAATCACCATGGGTGACGAGTACACCGGAGGACCAGACATCAGCAATTACACACTAGGTAACTATCTGTGAATATGAATGCACAGCAAGTAGGAGGTGTAATGGGAAAGTACACTGCACCATTGAAAGCATTGGGCTCCTATTTACCCCCTACCGCGCTACCGAGTTTTCCCGCTGTGCGCTGAAATTTAAAAAATGGCTTGTTTGTGACAAAGCCAGCTCGTCATCCGCGTAGCGCAGGTAACGCCCATGACGAGCTGGCTTTGTCATTAGCGCTGAAGGGGTTAAAGAGGGCCAGAGTTAGAAGAATCAACTGATTGGCACTCTTGTCAGATGACATCCTGCTGCAGCTTTGTGATGTAATGGCACCACTTGACCAATCGCCCTGGGTGACGATTACACTGCCGGACCAAACATCACCAATTACACACTAGGTAATTTTCTGGAAATATGCCTGCACAGCAAGTAGGAGGTGTAATGGGAAAGTACTCTGCACCATTGAAAGCATTGGGCTCCTATTTAAAGAGGGCTAGCGTTAGAAGAACACAGTTTCTAAATAGCAGTCCATCTTGAGTATCAGAGTCCCACTCACAGAGATCAGGGAAAAAGGTTAAATAGCTTTCCTCCATCTGAAAGTAAGTCAATTGCTCTAACCTAATACACCTCATTCCAGCCTGAAAGATGGCAATTAACTCTGAGAACATATTGCCTGCACAAGTATCTAAAGAAGATTTTGTCAGCCACGTAGACAGTCAAAGTCTTTGAAAAACTATCATGATGGCCATTGCGTCATCCATATGGCTACCGTCTTAGAAGATTATATTTATGCGGAAGACCTCATTAAAAGGCACTGAGAGCCATCAGATGCTATGAACTTTTTATTAATGGCAAAATGATTAAATGAGAGTTCGACTTACCATATATATTGTTCGGGGCATGGAGAAGGCTAAGGAATGAGCTTTCTTTTTTTTTCGTCTCAGCAAGCAGAGAAATATTCCTCTGCAACACTGCCTCTGCTGGCCATTCAGTATAATCTGCAGATGGAAAAGTCCACTGTTAGTCAATTTTTAGAACTTGAATATTTCCAACCCAAATGCAACACTACCAAAAAATGATTTTTATAAAGCGTCAATTATTAGTACTATGGCGTGTCTCATTGTGAAAATCCAAAGCTCACTAAAAATTATAATCTCAATTTAGATTTCAACCTAGCAGACTTCTTTCAATCCTATGCCTCATTTGCTTGTACTCTCTACACAACCCTAGCACCGATATGAGGACTTAGATAGAAAGATCTCTTTGGCAGCCAAGAGATAGAGTACCCTTCTCACAGGAATTATTTCAGGTTATGGTACACCATAGCAATTCAGTGATCTGATACGTTAAGGGAGGAAGGTTTATGCTACGGTTTGTGGGAATAATAAAAACTATTAATAACAGATTCTAACATCTTCTTTTTAGCACAACCCTATCAGTTAGCCTATAGAGAACTCCAGAATGTTATGATCAACCACTCCTTCAAACAAATGTATAAGTCTCAAATAATGGCCTAGGTCCTTTTGATGAAGCAAGTTTTCGCATATTACGCGACTTGCTTAAATCAAGAACCTCGAATAACTTATAATCCTGTAATACAACCCGTATGTTTTACTAATTTCCTTTATTTTGGATATGCATGTATCTTAGTGATGCTTGCCTATGTGTTTACTAATACGAATAACTTGTGTCCTTAAAAAGGCCGCCGCTTGAGGGTTTGCTTCTGCGCATGCGTTGGTCACACTCACGTGACGTGACGTAGTTGCAGTTCTGGTGGGAAAATGTGCGCATGCGTGCTTGCATCTAAAAAATGGCTGTCAGTGTCATAACGTGGTGAAGCTCGTGCAGATGCTCTCATATCGTCTGTTGCACTAACTATAATGCAATAGTATATTTTTCTGATGTGAGAAGTATAAAGTAGCTTTTCATGGTATATGGTGAATTCATTTATTTCTAAGTTTTAATTTGTTTTCGCTTACTTTTCATGTACCGCGATATTGGGGGTTTTGAGTGAGACGTGAACCATCTTGAAGGTCCCTACTGCGCATGTTGCGCAGCCAGGGAGAAGTCAACCTTGAGCAGTGGAACTCAGCCAGCTGGCAGCCTAGTCAAGAGGCTACTGTGACACAACCTCTGACCCAGCAAGATGGAGCTGAATCGTTCCTCACTCGATACAATTGTAATTCCTTATTGTATTCTGCTATTTCTACTGTGAGAACCCCAAACCTGCTAGGCGGTCTCAGAAAATGGAAATTTAGGCTTGTAGAAGTTTGTTCTGATTGGTGTGTTGACCTATTCTACTTGGGAACCAATCGAAATTGGGGATTCTGACACTTGCAACATTTGGGGGGTGGTACACTGACCCAAAAACAGTATAACTAGCCTAGGTTTAGCTTTAGAAATTGTCCGACTTGTCTGAATAGCTGACCTGTCACTGACCCAACGCACTCAATAGGTGACTGAATACAGAGCGCTGCGGAGCACTCTGTCCGAATTTGACCTTAGACTTTAAAGGTTTTACTAAACCTTAAGTGCTGGCGGAGCACTTTGCTGGGGAGTTCGCTAACCCAATCGGGGTTCTGACTGATAGCTGCAGAGAGGGTGGAGCGCAGGCGTTGCTTCCGAACTGCCGGTGCTGGTCGTGCCTTGGTGGTCCTGTCCTGATCCTAATCTGGTTTTCCTGTCCTGTCCTGGGGTGTCCAATCTGCACCTGCTGTCCCATAAATGACTGTCCTTCCTTGGGGTATTTCCTGTCTTTGACTGATCCGTGGCCAGGGTTGGGCTGCACACCTTTCTAGGTAAATATAGTGCGAAAATTCTATACTGCACCTTCTATTTTCCTGTCTTTGCTTTAATAAAGACATTTCTTTGCATACGTTAATTTTCCATGCTTTCCGCAACCTACTATAAAAATCACACAGTATATTTTTCCTTAGCATGTTCCTGTGTTTCCCTACCTTTTAGAACACATTCTCTCCATACTGTTTATGAATCATAACTGTGGTATATAATTTTCTCCTGAAATCTGATTTACGTAATGATGCTAGAACTATAGCGTGTTCCCTTTTTCCCCCCTATAGATGTATAGGATTTCTAATCTTTACTTTGCAGTATTTTTCTAAAACAGTAAATGTCTAGTTCGTGATCCATTTTCTAAAAATCTATTTAGTAGATCGCATTGTTATAACTTTCTTATAGACTCATAAATGGTTGCCTTAGTTTTCTTTTATATGGTTATGTGCTCTTCATTATTCGGATTATAGATTGCCTTCTCGTTGTAAAATGTATACACTCAAACTGATTTCTAAGATAAACTTTTAAAACTTCCCAGTAGTCTGTGGTTATTTGATGAAGTAAGAGAAATAAAGTCGGTATTTGTATTTTGCCTGCTGTTCTTTTACAGCTAGCTCCCTGATCCATTGTGGATCATAGGTACCCGTAACGGTGGATTGGTAAGTCGGGTACAATAGAAATAAATAGGAAGGAACCAGGGTTACTGGTAGAAGAGTTGTTAGGTCACCCGATTAATGTATATGATAAATTGGAAAAATATGGGCCTGGTATGTGCATGGTGAAAATTATTGGCCGGGTGACCTGCGATCTCTATCAGTAATTTTCTGGTAGCAGAGTTATGGTTAGGGACTAGTTAAAGTTAGGTAGGACTAGTTAAGCCAGATAGGTTGGATGCTGCTAATATTCTTGCTGCTACAAGGGTAAACAATTTCTGTGGCCTGATCAATCACGTGAAATGTTTGCTTTGAAAAATTATGAAATGTTTTAAATTGTTTTTCTTATTATTGTACTGATATATGTATTAACCCACTCGTTAGTAAAGCGTTTATATGTTTGTTGGGATCCCCAGGGAATTGAATAGCGAATGGTGAAGAGAATCCACTTCGCGTTGAGGTCACTGGCCTAAGGAAAGTTAGTGCAGGTTAGGCAGAACTGGAAGCACTAACTAGGGTTTTTTCTGAATGTATGCTTGAATAAATGATAGCGACGAGATCACTGGCAAAACTTCTATTGTGAGAAAAAACCTAGTAAGGGTCACATCGGAAGGAGTAGCAGGTTCATCGGAGCTTGGGTGATAGCAAAGGGGTTCGCTGGTGAAACTTTAGGCTCTATATATATCCTGAAAAGAAGTGGATGAGTCGAAGAAGTAGCAGGTTCCTAATGCTTGAGTGAAGGGTAGGCAGAAGAGATCTATCCATAGTGTGTGAAAAGTAAATGGAAGTAGTTTACTTGCAGTGAAACAAAGCTTTGCTGTCTAGACACTTTGGTACAGTGGCGAATGTGTATTCGTTTGTAAAATAACAAAGCACTTGCACTTTTAGAGAGAAATTAAGTTTCCGTTACCTTGTGAGGGAGGGAGTCAGTTGCGGAGCTGCTCTGACGTCACTCTGTGCCGCGCTGGGATTGGTAGACGCAGCGGGTGTGTAGCGGAGCTGGAATTGTAAAGGAGGGGTGAGTGCCGAAGCGTGAGAACCTGTCTCGCGAAAGGCCGCGCACCCATTGGTCGAGATTATTTGAAACCGTGCACTTCATTGGTTGCACAAAAATAAAAAAACCGCACTTGGATTGGAAGTAATTTGTAAACAGAGTCACTAGCAGAAATCGTATGTGGCACTAGTATAGACCGCATACTAGACCTGATCCACGACATTTAGGGTTTGAGAACGATCAGTGGAAAGGACATAAAACCGACATTATGTACGGAAATAAGAGAAAACTATCCCTTGTAAACAAAGTAAAGAATTATTTTAAAAAGGACAAGCCGATTAAAACCAGAGAAGGTGTTGTCATTCCGCCACCTAATACTCCCGCATCTTTCATGATGTTTGATAAAGGGTACCACTCGTGTGTATGGTTGGAAAACTGGGCGGAATACACCAAGGATGACGGAATTTTGGCTTTTCCGTTAGAGGGTACATTCAATGGCAGGATTCTATTTAATTTGAGAACCCGAATGAATGACTTACATCCCAGATCTAGATTAACGCAGTACGAAGCTTTAGAGGAATGGGAGATCGAAGCTTTTGAGAGAGACAAGCCCCGAATGGATAAAGGGTTAACAAAATTGTATCCAAAACTAAAACAAGAGACCAGAGACAAAAAGATGAAACAGTGGAGACAGAATATGATTGTAGAAGGGCTGTTTCCAATGATGTCAATGGGTGGTCCTCCTGTAGGAGAGAAGAGAACAGAAAAATGCAAACATTGGGTGCCCATTGGGGAGTTGGATGATGAATTATTAGATGATATGTTTATGAGAAGTCCGCCTCCTTATAATGAAGGACACCGACCCTCTAGTGAAGGGGATAATTCACGGAGACCTCCTCCCCGGGAAGAGGCCAGATCAGTAAGTGTAGGAGAGGGTTGTCAAATACCTCCGTATAATGAGGGGTTAGGATCTCTAGGTGCTAGAGATATCTGTCAGAGAGCACCATTTGGTGGGGAGTCAAGATATTTGAGAGAAAGAGACTTCTGCTCTAGACCTCCCTACGAGGGTAGGGTGAGGCCCTCAACATCAGGAATTCCGTTCTCAAGACCCCGTCTGAGGAGGAACCAAGATCCCTAGGCACAGGAAGTCTGTTCCCAAAACCTAATTACGGTGAAGGACCAAGTGAGACACATCCCACTGCCCCGAGTTATGCCCCAACTTTGACCCCGCAGGTATTACATGACAATTCTTTAGACAGGATACTGGAGGACAGGGAACGAGAGGCTTTAGCTAAGCAGAGAGCCGAGATAATTCAGAAGATCTCCCAGTTAAATACAAGTCCTGAAGCCTTGACAATCCCGGTAACTATTGGACCAGTGGTTCCGCTGTATGGGATAGACAGGGAAGTCCGAAGACTCCAGTTATTACTCCAGTTCTAGCACAGCCAAGACCGGAGCCCTTAATTGTGGATGACCAGACCAGTGAATGCGAGTCCGAGGTCTCGCTTATGGATCTGCCCATTAGGGGTGCAGGAAAAAGGTTACAGAAAAGACAATCCTTTCAACACGAGGGAGATTCAAATGGAATCGACTTCGGGTACCAAGAGTGTCACATTGGTGACTCCTGAAGAAATTGAAAGGTGGAGTCGAGAGTTAGAAAAACAAACTCCTCAGTCGAAACCTTTAGATATTTTCAAGCTTAGAATAGAAATGGAAGAGCTAATGGCAGGAAATGTAGGTTTAGACAGATTAAATACCTATTCTGAAGAAGAGTTGCTGTTTATCGGCAAGAGTTTTACCCGAAACACCAGAGTGCTCCATGAAAAATTAACAGACACTGCAGCTAGTATGGGAATCGATATTTCAAAATCAAAGCCACTGCAGAAACCCTATAGAGCTGATTTTTCAAACAAAGATCTGGAAAATATGAATGTGTCAGGAAAAAAGGCGCAGGTCAAAGAATTATTGACAGTGTTGCAAAAATGGGGAGACGTAGAAAAGTGAAAAGCCAGATGGGCAAAAAAGAAAGATGAGGCCAGATCTAAACAGACGACTTCTGAGTTCGTTCTAAAGGAAGCTGACAAACCTGAGCAGCTATACCCTATGCGTGAAGTGCCAGGGGGAAAATACGTGCATGTTCCATGGTCCAGACAGGATATTGTGTCCTTTACCAATGACTTTCCAAAATTACGAGAAAAGCCTGTGGACTGGTACAGGCAGGTGGAAAGGTTTGTAAAGGTGCAAAAGTGCTTGTGGAAAGACCTGGATGGGTTTTTCGACATTGTGGTTCCTGTGGATTTATGGACCGAATGCAAGGTTGCCATTGATTGGCCCAACAAAGAGTATGATAGGGACCCTGCTACAGGAGCTCCCTCTGAGGAGGTGATGAGGAAATATGATCAGGTCATGTTACACCTAAAAAAGAAGGTGCCTGCCAAAGAAACAGATTGGACCAAAATAGATAGAACCACGCAGGAAAGGGATGAGACTGTGCACTCCTTTTATGAAAGACTATTACAGGTGTTCAAAACTTACAGTGGTATAGATAACATTGAGATGAAGGATATGACCCACTTCATTTACAGGTTTGTAAACGGTTTAAGACCCGAAATTTGCCAGTGGATCAAAGACAATAAGATTTGTTGGCAGTCTAAGAAAATGGATGAGGTCTTACGGTACGCAAAGTACTGTGAGGACGAGATGGCAGATAAGCGAAAGGCCCTAAAGGAGAAGGTTATGTGGGCACAAGTGAAGCTAGCAGAACAACAGGAAAAGCAAATGAATAAAATGAATAAGAATACCCAAAATCAAGGCTCTGGGGGTGGGGGGAAGCCCAAGGTAAAGATGAGCAGAGAAGAAGCTAAAAAGAAATTTCCCTGCCACCAGTGCGGAGAAATCGGGCACTGGAGAGACGAGTGTCCATATTTACAACATGATAATACCCAAACCCCTGATTTAACTCCACAGACGCAGAATGAAAAACCAAGAAAGACTCAGCATCAGGTAAAGGCAAGTCAATTGCCCCGAGCGCCAAAACCAAATTATAAAGGAAAATCACCACAGGGTGAGGACATAGAGATCTGAGGAGGCAATGAGAATAGAAATGCAGCAACTTCGCAGTTTTTGTTGAATGATACCTTTTTCTGTGACGACCAATACTGACAGGGCCTAAGAGGGGAGGACGAGGAGTGTGTTCTTGGCGCCTCCTTGCCGGTAGACCAGTCAGGGCCATACATTGAAGGAAAGGTTGATGGAAATGATGTCACCTTTCTATTGGACACTGGTGCTACCCGTTCTACTGTGAGAACAGCGGACGTTCCAAACCTACCCCTCTCGGGAGAAGCAATCCAAGTAGTGGGTGTGTCTAATCAATTGATTAGTGCCCCAGTTACTGAGCCCATGGAGATCACAATAGGGAATTTCAAAGAAATGCATAGATTTGTAGTTTGTGATACCAGTCCAGTAAACTTACTGGGACGTGATTTGTTGTGCAAAATGAACTGCACCATCTTTTGCACACCAAAAGGCGTCAAAATTCAAACCCCAGACGAGGATAGCATATACAAATTAATGTTAATTAGACCAGACTCAGAAATTAAACAAATGACTATACAGGACTTACCTGAAGAACTCCAAAAGACAGTGAAACCAGAAGTATGGGACTTTACAGGAAAGGATGTAGGATTAATGGCAAATGTAGACCCAATACAAATAGCCATGAAAGAAAATGCAGTTTATCCTAATACCAAGCCTTACAAAATGAGTGCAGAAGTGAGAGCAGGAGTTGCCATTGAAATAAAAAGACTGCTAGAAGCAAACATCATACAAGAAGTGATGAGTAGTCCGTGTAACTCACCCATAATTGGAATCAAGAAACCTAGTGGCAAGTACAGGGTAGTGCAGGACCTGAGGAAGGTAAACAAAATAGTGGTTCCTTGTTGTCCTATTGTTCCAAACCCAGCAGTGATCCTATATCAGATTCCCTGGGATGCTGAGTGGTTTACCGTGATAGACCTATGTCATGCATTCTTTTCGATCCCATTGCATCCAGATAGCAAATTTCTTTTCTCAATCGCTTTCGACAGTCACGTGTACGTTTGGAATCGGGTCCCACAGGGGTACACCGAAAGTCCCTCTATCTTTAATCAGATCCTAAAAAAGTGCCTTGAATCTTTAGTGTTACCAGGAAAATCTGTTTTGGTGCAATATATAGATGACCTTTTGGTGGCGTCGAAAAGTCAGAGATTGTGTTGTTGACACCATTGCTTTACTGAATCACCTAGGTGAAAAAAGGACATAAAGTGTCCCCTGACAAATTGCAGTTCTGTACAAAATCAGTGAAATATCTGGGGCACCAGATAGAAAAAGGCATCAGAAAAGTCACTTCTGAGAGAGTCAGAATAATTCGGAACATGCAGTTACCCCGTACTCAGAAAGAAATCAGAATGTTCCTTGGAGTGGTAGGTTACTGCAGGCAATGGATTGTGGGATTTGCAGTCCTGGCAAAACCTTTGATAAAAATGACAAAGAAAGGAGCAAAGGACCCAGTGGAATGGGATGATGAGGGCATGACAGCATTCACTAAATTACGAGAATGTCTGTGTACAGCACCTGCTTTAGGGATGCCTGACTATTCTAAAGAATTTGCACTATTTTGTGATACACAAGATAATTGTGCACTGTCAGTCCTAACTCAGAAGCATGGGTTGACTAGACGTCCAGTGGCATATTTTTCTGCCACTCTGGATCCAGTGGCTGCTGCATTACCCGGATGTCTGAAAGCAGTAGCTGCAACTTGCACGAGTCTAGAACAAAGTGAATCTATTGTAATGGGACATCCTGTAACTGTGTATGTTCCCCATGCAGTTGTGATTTTATTGACCAGAACTAAGACACAGTATCTCATCCCTAGTCGGCTGACTAAATACGAGAGGATTCTCGTGGGTGCTGCGAATGTGGTCATTACTCGGTGTAATATCCTGAACCCTGCTCCCTGACTCAATGATTATGGAAGCCGAGGGAGAGGACGAACATGATTGCATAGATTTGACAGAATTCAGTACTAAACCACGCCCAGACATTAAAGAAATACCTCTGCCTGTAGAAGATGAGGAGCTGTTCGTGGATGGCTCATGTATGAGACACGAACTTGTAGGCCTAAGTGCTGCTTATGCTGTAGTCTCTATAAACGAAATTAAAGAAGCTTCCTGTTTATATGGAGTAAAGTCTGCACAAGTAGCCGAATTGATTGCATTGATAAGAGCCTGTAAAATTGGGAAAAACAAAAGAATAACAGTATATACTGATAGTCAGTACTGTTATGGGGTTGTGCATGACTTTGGCCAATTGTGGCTACAGAGGGAGTTTCTGACTTCTTCAGGTACTCCCATCAGAAATGGAAAAGTTGTACAAGATTTACTGGAAGCAATCCAATTACCAAAAGAATTGGCAGTGGTCAAATGTGCTGCTCATAAATCTGGCATTGACCCTATAACTTTGGGAAACCGATTTGCTGATGAAGTGGCTCAACATTGTGCCAGAAATCGCATGTCTGTAAATATTAAACTGGGGGGACCTGGAAACAGCTGCCAACTTATGGTGTTTGAAGAGGTGCCTACCTGGGAAAAGTTGAGAGATTGGCAGCATGCGGTGCCAGAAAAAGAGAAAGAAAAATGGAAAAAACTTGGTTTTCGACTGAGAAGTGAGGATGGTGTCATTGTGGGCCCAAATGGTATGCCTGTGTTGCCTAGACATCTGCTTGCTTCTATGGCCAGACTGATACATGGAGATTCACACACTGGTAGGGATGCCATGGTTCTGGTTTTCCAACAAACATGGTACAATCCGAAGTTCAGGAAAGTAGCAGAGTCACTCTGCCAGAGGTGCTTAACATGTCAGCAGTTTAACGCTGGGAAAAGGACAGTAGTCGAATTGGGATAAATTGGAAAATCAGGAGGTCCCTTTGTAAGAATACAGATTGACTTTATCACACTGCCTCGCTGTGAGGGAATGAGATATGTCCTTGTCATTGTCTGTCTGTTCTCAAAGTGGGTGGAAGCCTACCCTGCTAGAAAGAATGATGCCATAACTGTAGCTAAATTGTTACTACGAGAATTAATACCTAGGTTCGGGGTTCCAGTCACTATTGAATCAGATAGAGGCGGACATTTTCAGAATGAGATAATTGAGCAACTCTGTAAAGCATTCAAGATCACACAGGTGCTGCACTGTGCATATCGTCCAGAGGCTTCTGGAGTGGTGGAGCAAATAAATGGCACTATAAAATCAAGGTTAGGAAAAATGTGTGACTCTACGGGCATGAACTGGATAAATGCTTTACCTCTTGTTCTGATGGGACTTAGAAGTATTCCAGATCGAAAAACAGGCCTGAGCCCTCATGAAATCCTGATGGGAAGAGTGATGAGACAAGCATGGGTACCAGGACATAAACTGCTAAACATTTCTGATGATTTGGTACTTGAGTACTGCAAGCAACTGGGTGACCAAGTGCGTTCTATCTCTCGCCAGATTGGGGAAGACGCCGTCGCCAATTCAACAACTCCAGTCCACAAATTGGTTCCTGGCGACTGGGTTAGGCTCAAGAAACATACTCGTTCGAGTTGCCTTGCACCGAGGTGGTGAAAACAATGCCAAATAATACTGGTGACCACGACAGCGGTGAAGTGTGCCGGCATTCCAAAGTGGATCCATGCCAGCCATACACAGAAGGTGATTCCAGACGAGAAAACTGACGCTGAAGGTTGTCCAGCTGAGGGTTCTGCAGAAGTTGGTCCTGAAGTAGCTGATGACGAACAACCGAGCACCAGTCAAGATGATTGGATACCCATAATCGACCTGACTAATGACCCAATCCGAACAAGAAGTCAAACCTATGCAGATAGAGAGTGGGATAGAGGAAAAGATAGGCACAGGCGAAGATCCTCGGATTATTGAGATTCACTTCAAGTCCAAGGAAGAAGAAGGTCAGACAGGGACAGAGCAAGTGATCGACACACCTCCACAAACTCCTGAAGTCGAAAAGGGACAGACAAGAAATAGTGAAAAGGTTCATGTAGAAGAAAATCAAGGGATCGAAGTGCTTAAACAGGATCAGATAGAACTAGAAGAACGTGTTCAGGACACAGAAACAGAGAAACTCTAAAGTCAAAATAAGAATACACCTGAACAAGGCCAGCTTAGTACCCAGGCAGAAGAAATAGAGACAAGACCGGAACTAGTCAGACAGGAAGGGAAGAATCAGAAGTGCCACAAACAAACGAAAATAAAAGAGCATTAGAAGACAGCCAAATCACAGTGCCAACTAAAAGACTCAAGAAGAAGAAACATATCGAACCAAGATATATTAAGAGACTGAGACTGAGAATAAAAACAGTAGAGGAGAAACTTGCAGAAAGAAGGAAAAGTCCTCGTATTGCAGAGCAAGTTGGAGAAAGTTCACAAAGGAGGAGTGACCAAATAAAAAGACTGAACAAAAAATACCAAGATCCTGAATGGACATATTTAGTGTTGGAGGAATTTGAAGATCTTGATATAACTGACGAAAGTGACGAAGAACAGACAGCTGATTATTCTGCCGAGGAAGACGAACCAACCTGAAGTTGTGCAGGGTAAGCTACCTGTGCAAAGTTACAAAGAGGGGTTGAGAAATCTTCTTCTGAACGAAAATGTCTGATTCAAATGTGAATGGAAGGCCTAGACGCAGTTGTTGCAAAACTTGCTGCAGAATATGTATATGTAGCATAGCTATAGTGTTAATAATTTGGATAGGAATAACAGTTTTCATTCCTTATATGGTGAGCAAAAATACTAATGTTGACCCTACACAGACTGTGACCCCTGACACTGAAGAACTGACAACACGAAGTGTAGAAAGACGTGAAAAAGCACTCAGACAAACAAAACGAGACTTAGAAGCATCAGATGAGGAAGGACTACACTATCATGGAGTTAAAAACCAGACACAATTAAATGTTTTCGCTAATCTTTTAGTGCACTATGTAGAAACTATGGAAATAGAAGACTGCTATGTCTGCATGAAGCTACCTACTTCTGTAGCTGAAGGCGTGACTTATCATCCCCTACCTTTGACCTATGGAATTTCCTGTAGTATTTTAGCTAGCTTATTTTACAAAAGAGGACCGTTACAGTACTACTATTCTAACTCAGACGTGATATTTTCTGAACTTCCTATACGTGGAAATCTGAATCCTGTACATACTAAAAGTGACGTTACACGTTATATGGGAGAATATTTTCTGACCATAGGTACCATAGACTTGAATGAAGCACACAGAGATAACTTGACCTGTTCATTACATGAACAAGAAAAAATGTTTTTAAACATGGCAGAGAAAAGAAGGGAGAGTTTCCAAAGAAAGGCAAATGATAAAAGACAAAGAACTCCTAAATGGGCTGAAAACATGGAAAGCACCTCAAATGGTGGGAGTGGTCCTGCTTTGTTGCTGGATTTCGAAAGAAAAGGGAAACTCTGTCTTCACCGCGAGAAAACTAGTTATTATAATAACATTTTCATTGGTTCCAGTCAATGTGAGCATAATTACAAGGTAATCGGAGGTTGGGGTTTCAAAAATGGGTCAGAACCTGTGTTTCCCGGAATTTATTATATATGTGGAAACAAGGCTTATTTCAAATTGCCGGATCACTGGTATGGAAGCTGCTACTTTGGCATTGTCTTCCCGAAAATATACCATGTGAAGGAAATTGCTGGAAGCAATGAAAACACTAATGGCTTAGTGCGTAGTAAAAGAGAAAGCGTAGGTGAAATAATGGGTAGTATTTTTAGTGCACTGATACCTGGAGTGGGAGTGGTTCTGAACACACACAGAATTTGTAAATTATCCACAATAGTGGATGTGTTGTCTACTGACACAGCTCATGGATTCCTGCTGGTCATTACTGAAATGGTTGCGATCAGATCAATGGTTTTGCAGAACAGACTTGCTTGACACCTTATTAGCAAAAGAGGGCGGAGTCTGCCGGATGTTGAAAGCGCAACATTGTTGCACTTACATACCGGACAAAAGTGTACAAATCAAAAAGTACGTAAAGAACATTACTAATTTGGAAAAGGAACTCAAACCACTGGAGGTTGGTAGTGCCTGGAAGAGACTTACTGATGGTCTCTCCGCTGTAGGTCATTGGTTTGCTAATTTAGGTAAAGGTTTATTGTTTAAGGTACTGATGCCAATTGGAGTGATAGGTTTCATCATATTTCTCATATTTGTCTGTTGCAAATGCCGCAAACACACAAAGAAATACGCTGTGAATAAAAGAGGTTTGAAACGGAGTGTGGATGAACTTGAATTGGAAGACTTGAATAATCAGATTTACAAAAGGGTGAAAAATTCTCACCCTAACAAAGATGTGAAAGAGAAATTGAATCGTCTGATGGAAGAAATCGAAATGCACAAAGTGTGAGAGAAGTTGGCATCTGGTTCCATTAGTTTGTGATGATAGTAAATATCATCAAAGAGGGGATTGATGAAGCAAGTTTTCGCATATTACGCGACTTGCTTAAATCAAGAACCTCGAATAACTTATAATCCTGTAATACAACCCGTATGTTTTACTAATTTCCTTTATTTTGGATATGCATGTATCTTAGTGATGCTTGCCTATGTGTTTACTAATACGAATAACTCGTGTCCTTAAAATGGCCGCCGCTTGAGGGTTTGCTTCTGCGCATGCGTTGGTCACACTCACGTGACGTAGTTGCAGTTCTGGTGGGAAAATGTGCGCATGCGTGCTTGCATCTAAAAAATGGCTGTCAGTGTCATAACGTGGTGAAGCTCGTGCAGATGCTCTCGTATCATCGTCTGTTGCACTAACTATAATGCAATGGTATATTTTTCTGATGTGAGAAGTATAAAGTAGCTTTTCATGGTATATGGTGAATTCATTTATTTCTATGTTTTAATTTGTTTTCGCTTACTTTTCATGTACCGCGATATTGGGGGTTTTGAGGGAGACGTGAACCATCTTGAAGGTCCCTACTGCGCATGTCGTGCAGCCAGGGAGAAATCAACCTTGACTAGGCTGCCAGCTGGCTGAGTTCCACTGCTCAAGAGGCTCCTGTGAACACAACCTCTGACCCAGCAAGATGGAGCTGAATCGTTCCTCACTCGATACAATTGTAATTCCTTATTGTATTCTGTTATTTCTATCGTGAGAACCCCAAACCTGCTAGGTGGTCTCAGAAAATGGAAATTTAGGCTTGTAGAAGTTTGTTCTGATTGGTGTGTTGACCTATCCTACTTGGGAACCAATCGAAATTC
The DNA here is from genome assembly GCF_964261635.1 of Lissotriton helveticus. Lineage (NCBI taxonomy): Eukaryota > Metazoa > Chordata > Amphibia > Caudata > Salamandridae > Lissotriton > Lissotriton helveticus. The sequence goes on from NC_136068.1 coordinate 615,200,361, forward strand.
TGACACTTGCAACATTTGGGGGGTGGTACACTGACCCGAAAACAGTATAACTAGCCTAGGTTTAGCTGGAGAAATTGTCCGACTTGTCTGAATAGCTGACCTGTCACTGACCCAACGCACTCAATAGGTGACTGAATACAGAGCGCTGCGGAGCACTCTGTCCGAATTTGACCATAGACTCTAAGGTTTTACTAAACCTTAAGTGCTGGCGGAGCACTTTGCAGCTATCAGTCAGAACCCTGATTGGGTTAGCGAACTCCCCAGCAGAGAGGGTGGAGCGCAGGCGTTGCTTCCGAACTGCGGGTGCTGGTCGTGCCTTGGTAGTCCTGTCCTGATCCTAATCTGGTTTTCCTGTCCTGGGGTGTCCAATCTGCACCTGCTGTCCCATAGATGACTGTCCTTCCTTGGGGTATTTCCTGTCTTTGACTGATCCGTGGCCTGGGTTGGTCTGCACACCTTTCTAGGTAAATATAGTGCGAAAATTCTATACTGCACCTTCTATTTTCCTGTCTTTGCTTTAATAAAGACATTTCTTTGCATACGTTAATTTTCCATGCTTTCCGCAACCTACTATAAAAATCACACAGTATATTTTTCCTTAGCATGTTCCTGTGTTTCCCTACCTTTTAGAACACATTCTCTCCATACTGTTTATGAATCATAACTGTGGTATATAATTTTCTCCTGAAATCTGATTTACGTAATGATGCTAGAACTATAGCGTGTTCCCTTTTTCCCCCCTATAGATGTATAGGATTTCTAATCTTTACCTTGCAGTATTTTTCTAAAACAGTAAATGTCTAGTTCGTGATCCATTTTCTAAAAATCTATTTAGTAGATCGCATTGTTATAACTTTCTTATAGACTCATAAATGGTTGCCTTAGTTTTCTTTTATATGGTTATGTGCTCTTCATTATTCGGATTATAGATTGCCTTCTCGTTGTAAAATGTATACACTCAAACTGATTTCTAAGATACACTTTTAAAACTTCCCAGTAATCTGTGGTTATTTGATAAAGTAAGAGAAATAAAGTCAGTATTTGTATTTTAGATATAACAAAGAGGGGGGAGAGAGAGAAAGAAGTGGATTCAGTCTCCCTAGGCATTTATGAATAAACAGAATGGAATCCACTAAGGGGGTGGCAGTGGTCCCTAAGATGATGGGGAACACACAGTGTTGTTTAAATGCCCCTCACACACCATCCTATGAAAGTTCTGCCTCATTGGGTCTAAAAAGATTAAGTTTTTTTCTGGAACAATTTTCCATCTTTCCCTTTCTTACTCCATATTTCCCATGAGCATAAATGCGTTATTCAACCTTTGTTATTACCACACACTACCAAGGAATGGCAACACACATTCATACTATCTCCTTGGTGCCCAAGTTGATAAATAGTTTTGGATAAACTCTGCCCATACGCGTTAATAATGAAGGGTCAACTCTGCCCATGCGCGCAATCTCAGCATGTCACCCTCGCGCATGCCCATGTTATCTCAGGTTGACGCGTGCGCACTGTGATACACGCAACTCACTCGGCAGGCTCAACTCTGCCCATGCGCGTAATCTTAGTATTTCACCCTCGCGCATGCGCAGGTCATCTCAGGTTGACGCGTGCGCACTGTGTTACACGTGACTCACTCAGCAGGCGCAGTTACGTCCAGCACAATCCCTCGCGGACCGCGCTAAACAGTGGAAACGGCTAAGCTAGCATTACCATATTTGGGCATACTTCCGGGATTCATTATCCAATTTACCTATACTAATTACCGGAATGTAGAGTATAAATAGCAAGTCGCTCCTTCCACCTCTCACTTCATCGGAGCAGCGTTGAGGGGAAGGCAGGCGACTGAACCAGGCAGCAACCGTGAGTGGGGCCAGTAATCGAAGATGTGCTTTGTGCATCTGCTACCTTACCGTACTTGCTGATCTCTCCTATCCACTACCTACAATCCTCCTATTATTATCTTTTAGGTTGTTTACCGGGCAACGAGGGAGGATACCCCCAATACCACGCATAGGCTCATGAGGCTATCTGAAGTATTGAAAATAAGTAAGCCTTCATTTTAACTAACTCTCTCCCCCCGTCCACACCAGGGAGACTACAATTAAGATGTGTGTCTCTGTGTTTTGTGTGTCCTTTTTAAACGTCTTTTTTACAGGGTCCCAGAACCCCATCTATGTTCTGTTAATTACCCTCATTTAATTAGGAAATTAATTTTTTCCTCAGTTCCTGGACATCCGACTATCATGTTTTAGTATGTTCCTGGACATTGGACCAGTACATTCATTATGTCTTTTTTCCACAGGTTTTTTCATATGCCAATTGGGCGCAACGTAATACCTATTTAAAAAACACGGATAGGTACATTACACATTTATTTTTCTAAATTTAAACACTTTCACACTTCATGTGAGTAAGGTGAGGATAAAGTGCATATCCTTGTCCTGTAGAAGGAGTCTTGCTCTCCGAAACATGTTGACACCTGATGGTTGATATACCCTAGTACGTATTTTTTCGACCAGACTCTGCTCCTTTTACCAATACCAGCCGAGGATATAATAAATAATTGTTTTCCTACGTGCCAGGTATTTTTTATTCACTTTTTTCACCTCACTCACACTCTTTTCTTTTTAACACACATTCCCCCACATAATTCACTACTTAGTGCTCCTACGTAGTCGTCAGTCGTAGCACGCCGCATCCCGTAGAGGGATGCGAAGGCCCCAATGATGAAGCATGACGCCAAGGGGCCTGTTGGTGTGTAAGGGGCATTTAAACAACACTGTGTGTTCCCCATCATCTTAGGGACCACTGCCACCCCCTTAGTGGATTCCATTCTGTTTATTCATAAATGCCTAGGGAGACTGAATCCACTTCTTTCTCTCTCTCCCCCCTCTTTGTTATATCTAAGTTCTAGACAGCGCACAGCTGTGGGAGCCCCTTCCCATATAATAGAAGACACCTTGGACATACATAAACACTTTTTCATACAGATATTTGTAACATTCTGGACCCAACCCCTCCCCCCCTCCGGATACCACCATGGAGGAAGAACATGGACTGACCTTCAGTGAGGACGACAATGACAGGATTTTGGCTGATGTCAATCCTTTTGAAGGCCTAAGCAATAATGACCCGAGCCCAGCAGTAGCAGACTGGGATGAGTTAATGAATACAAGGAAAATTCAAATAAGAGCGGCCCTACACGGTTTACTAATGAGGGAATACCTAAGAAACAAAATCGCCCCACAGGGCCTGCTGGTTAAGAATGAACCTTTCATTTTCCAGGATGACCTCGTTTTTAAAAAAACATGGTCACTCATTTCCTGGCATTGCACCAGAGACTGGCTGGTCCTGATAGTGCATACTGTGACAAGGAAATCCCTGGAACTTAAAACAGAGATCACTAGACTAGAAGTACAGTTGAAAGCCTTCATCTCACCAGCTGATTTGAAGAAGGGGTTAGAAGAACTCAACCAACAAATGATTGATTTCGAGGCCACTCTCAAACAGAGTAAATTCAATAAATTGAAAAAAGACAAAGACCGCTTCACCCCTGAATGGGCGTATCCCTACACTAAAGCGAACTATGTGATGAAAGATAACGGAAGCGATACAGACAATGCGAGCTCTGATGGGAGTACTACAAGTACGAATTCAGGTGGTTTCCAACAAAGAAAACAGAGGGGTGGGTATCGACAGCAGAGATCCCAATTTCCCCGCCAGAGAGGGTGGCGAGGTTATCAGGGACCCCAGTTCAACCCCTATCAGAACCATGTCCAGTTTCCACCATATCAATTTGTCCCTGCACCGATGGGGCAGATGTATCCACAATGGGTCCCAGAACAAACTAATGCACCCCAAAATGCCCGCCCTTTTTTATCCTGGGGCCAAGGATCGAACAGAGGGAGGAACAGGAAGGGCAACAATGTGAACTGGCAATCCGGAGAAGGAACAGACCCTAGAGTCCTAACCAGGAGTATGACAGCGAACCGACCGTCTACGAGCAAGAGGGGGACTTAGTTATTAACATAACTCCCTGGCCCCTCACTGAGATACAACAGAAGGTACTAAATAAAGGCTTAGGGTACGTCCCCACTAACAAACCAGACATTTTCTTACTACATAAAGAAATGCAGGACTTCATAAGAACCATCAAGTTGAGGGCTTTCTTCAAGGATAAAGAACCATCTTTAGAGGTCTCAGATACAGGGTTAAAACCTAAGTCAAACTTCACACCATTGGACAACCAACTGCCAGTGGAAGTTTTGGCTTTTGAAAAAGCTATCATGCAGGAACTAAAGAATGTGGATACCAAGCAAAGAGTGTTCCAGAACACTAGCAAATTGGAAAATGAAGCAATAAGGGAACTCAGGCTCAACAAAGACCTAACCATAAAACCCGCTGACAAAGGGGGAGCGGTAGTTATCCAAACTACCACCGCCTATGACAAGGAATGCAGAAGACTCCTGTCTGACAACAGGAACTATCAAGTCCTGGTTGAGGACCCCACCGAGTCTCTAAGAGTACAAATAGACGGCATGATTGAGGAGGCCCTTGCACATGACTGGCTCTCCAAAAAAGAATCGGAATTTTTGGTTCAAAAAAACCCTCGCACGCCTTACTTCTACACCATACCCAAAGTGCACAAAAACCTCGAGAATCCACCGGGGCGCCCCATTGTATCTGGCATCTCATCCATCCTGGAACCAATATCAAAATTTGCTGATGCTTTTTTGAGGCCCCTGGTGCAGGCAACCGATACATATTTGAGGGATACCAAGGCGGTGCTCCAACTATTACAGAACCAGACTTTTGATCCCGACTCACAAATGCTTCTGAGTCTGGATGTGGAGAGTCTTTATACAAGCCTCCCACACGATGAGACACTCATTATTATTGAAGAAATACTCCACTCTACACACTGGAAATACCAAACCCCTCGCGGCGTAGTCATGGAATGTATCTCTCTAGCTCTCACAACAAACTTTTTCGAATACGAGGGTACCCTGTTCTGGCAGCGCCATGGGACCAGCATGGGGAGCACATTTGCCCCGAGTCTGGCGGGACTCTATGTCCATCATTTGGAGTCCTCTAAAATCCTCCACCCCAGTAACCCCTACAGGGGGAGGATCAATACATGGCGTCGCTATATTGACGACATTCTGGTGATCTGGGAGGGGGATGAGAGTTCAATCTCTGAGTTTATGCAATGGCTGAACAATCAGAACACCTTCCTAAAATTCACTCACCAAATGTCTAACAGCACCATGGTCTTTCTAGACCTCAATATCTACCATGAAGCGGGCACCCTGAAAACAGAGACCCACTTCAAACCGACGTCCAGGAACTGTCTCCTCAGGTTTGATAGTTTCCATCCTCGTCACCTGAGGGAGAATCTTCCGTACGGACAGTTCCTCCGCCTACGCCGGAACTGCAGTGACCTGGCAAAATATAAGAATCAAGCTAAAGATCTTTGTACCAAGCTAAGACAAAGAAAATACCCCAACCCTGTGATCCAGAAAGCTATGAAGAGAGCTAGGAATAACAACCGTGACGCTCTCCTCGAAGACAAACCCACTAAAAATGACCAAATGAGCAGAACAGTCTGTGTCACCACATATAGCCCGGTAACCAACCAAGTGGCAAAGCTGGTGAATAGACATTGGCGCATACTCACAAGTGGCACACTATCCCTTGAAAAACCACTGTTTGCCCACAGACGTGGTAGGAATCTGAAAGATATGCTTGTCCACACAAGACCTCCTCCACACAGAGAGGAACAAACAAGACTACAAGGGATTAAGGGCCACCACCATGTGGCAATTGTAACAGCTGTCACCTCACAAAAAAGAGCCACAATCTTACATTTTCCAATGGCACAAGTTGGGAACAAAGAACTTTTACCAGCTGCAATAGTAAAAATGTGGTTTACCTGATCACATGCCCCTGCAAGAAGGAGTATGTGGGTATGACAAAGAGACAAGTCAAAGTTAGGATTAACGAGCACAAAAGCAACATCAGATGTAAGAAGTCAACAACAAAAATGTCAGCCCACTTCCTGGAATATCAACACTGTGTCAATGAGTTGCAATGGACAGTGATCGAGCAGCTACCCTCAGAAATAGGGTTATTGGAAAAAGAGCAACGTTGGGTGTTTCGCCTGGGGACCGACACCTCAGGGTTGAATGACTATTCCATGGAGCCAACTACGCTAAAACCAGCAAACTGTATACAGGGTATGAATAGTGATCTTGGAATACATAATGCAACAGGGTGTGACCTCCCTAAACATCTCTACAAACCTTTCTGTGTCAATCGCAATACCCATGTAGGCCCTGGCCTATGACGCTGTATGTTAAGATACGTCCTATGAAAGTTCTGCCTCATTGGGTCTAAAAAGATTACGTTTTTTTCTGGAACAATTTTCCATCTTTCCCTTTCTTACTCCATATTTCCCATGAGCATAAATGCGTTATTCAACCTTTGTTATTACCACAAACTACCAAGGAATGGCAACACACATTCATACTATCTCCTTGGTGCCCAAGTTGATAAATAGTTATGGGTAAACTCTGCCCATACGCGTTAATAATGAAGGGTCAACTCTGCCCATGCGCGCAATCTCAGCATGTCACCCTCGCGCATGCCCATGTTATCTCAGGTTGACGCGTGCGCACTGTGATACACGCAACTCACTAGGCAGGCTCAACTCTGCCCATGCGCGTAATCTTAGTATTTCACCCTCGCGCATGCGCAGGTCATCTCAGGTTGACGCGTGCGCACTGTGTTACACGTGACTCACTCGGCAGGCGCAGTTACGTCCAGCACAATCCCTCGCGGACCGCGCAAAACAGCGGAAACGGCTAAGCTAGCATTACCATATTTGGGCATACTTCCGGGATTCATTATCCAATTTACCTATACTAATTACCGGAATGTAGAGTATAAATAGCAAGTCGCTCCTTCCACCTCTCACTTCATCGGAGCAGCGTTGAGGGGAAGGCAGGCGACTGAACCAGGCAGCAACCGTGAGTGGGGCCAGTAATCAAAGATGTGCTTTGTGCATCTGCTACCTTACCTTACTTGCTGATCTCTCCTATCCACTACCTACAATCCTCCTATTATTATCTTTTAGGTTGTTTACCGGGCAATGAGGGAGGATACCCCCAATACCACGCATAGGCTCATGAGGCTATCTGAAGTATTGAAAATAAGTAAGCCTTCATTTTAACTAACTATCTCCCCCCGTCCACACCAGGGAGACTACAATTAAGATGTGTGTCTATGTGTTTTGTGTGTCCTTTTTAAACGTCTTTTTTACAGGGTCCCAGAACCCCATCTATGTTCTGTTAATTACCCTCATTTAATTAGGAAAATAATTTTTTCCTCAGTTCCTGGACATCCGACTATCATGTTTTAGTATGTTCCTGGACATTGGACCAGTACATTCATTATGTCTTTTTTCCACAGGTTTTTTCATACGCCAATTGGGCGCAACGTACATACCTATTTAAAAAACACGGATAGGTACATTACACATTTATTTTTCTAAATTTAAACACTTTCACACTTCATGTGAGTAAGGTGAGGATAAAGTGCATATCCTTGTCCTGAAGAAGGAGCCTTGCGCTCCGAAACATGTTGACACCTGATAGTTGATATACCCTAGTACGTATTTTTTCAACCAGACTCTGCACCTTTTACCAATACCAGCTGAGGATATAATAAATAATTGTTTTCCTACGTGCCAGGTATTTTTTATTCACTTTTTTCACCTCACCTCACTCACACTCTTTTCTTTTTAACACACATTCCCCCACATAGTTCACTACTTAGTGCTCCTACGTAGTCGTCAGTCGTAGCACGCCGCATCCCGTAGAGGGATGCAAAGGCCCCAATGATGAAGCATGACACCAAGGGGCCGGTATTTGTATTTTGCCTGCTTTTCTTTTACAGCTAGCTCCCTGATCCATTGTGGATCATAGGTACCTGTAACGGTGGATTGGTAAGTCGGGAACAATAGAAATAAATAGGAAGGAACCAGAGTTACTGGTAGAAGAGTTGTTAGGTCTCCCGATTAATGTATATGATGAATTGGAAAAATATGGGCCTGGTATGTGTATGGTGAAAATTATTGGCCGGGTGACCTGCGATCTCTATCACTTTCATCTCACCACCTTAGTCTTCAGCTGGGCATCCTGTCCACATTGCTCCCTTTTCTATACCATGATACCTGTATCCTATTGCGTACTAGGCAACTGATTGGCCCTCATGTCAGATGACATCCTGCTGTAGCTTTGTGATGCAATAGCACCACTTGACCAATCGCCCTGGGTGACGATTACACCGGAGGACCAGACATCAGCAATTACACACTAGGTAACTATCTGTGAATATGACTGCACAGCAAGTAGGAGGTGTAATGGGAAAGTACTCTGCACCATTGAAAGCATTGGGCTCCTATTTAAAGAGGGCCAGAGTTAGAAGAAGCAACTGATTGGCCCTCTTGTCAGATGACATCCTGCTGCAGCTTTGTGATGTAATGGCACCACTTGACCAATCGCCCTGGGTGACGATTACACCGGAGGACCAGACATCAGCAATTACACACTAGGTAACTATCTGTGAATATGACTGCACAGCAAGTAGGAGGTATAATGGGAAAGTACCCTGCCCCATTGAAAGCATTGGGCTCCTATTTAAAGAGGGCCAGAGTTAGAAGAACACAGTTTCTAAATAGCAGTCCATCTTGAGTATCAGAGTCCCACTCACAGAGATCAGGGAAAAAGGTTAAATAGCTTTCCTCCATCTGAAAGTAAGTCAATTGCTCTAACCTAATACACCTCATTCCAGCCTGAAAGATGGCAATTAACTCTGAGAACATATTGCCTGCACAAGTATCTAAAGAAGATTTTGTAAGCCACGTAGACAGTCAAAGTCTTTGAAAAACTATCATGATGGCCATTGCGTCATCCATATGGCTACCGTCTTAGAAGATTATATTTATGCGGAAGACCCCATTAAAAGGCACTGAGAGCCATCAGATGCTATGAACTTTTTATTAATGGCAAAATGATTAAATGAGAGTTCGACTTACCATATATATTGTTCGGGGCATGGAGAAGGCTAAGGAATGAGCTTTCTTTTTTTTCGTCTCAGCAAGCAGAGAAATATTCCTCTGCAACACTGCCTCTGCTGGCCATTCAGTATAATCTGCAGATGGAAAAGTCCACTGTTAGTCAATTTTTAGAACTTGAATATTTCCAACCCAAATGCAACACTACCAAAAAATGATTTTTATAAATCGTCAATTATTAGTACTATGGCGTGTCTCATTGTGAAAATCCAAAGCTCACTAAAAATTATAATCTCAATTTAGATTCCAACCTAGCAGACTTCTTTCAATCCTATGCCTCATTTGCTTGTACTCTCTACACAACCCTAGCACCGATATGAGGACTTAGATAGAAAGATCTCTTTGGCAGCCAAGAGATAGAGTACCCTTCTCACAGGAATTATTTCAGGTTATGGTACACCATAGCAATTCAGTGATCTGATACGTTAAGGGAGGAAGGTTTATGCTACGGTTTGTGGGAATAATAAAAACTATTAATAACAGATTCTAACATCTTCTTTTTAGCACAACCCTATCAGTTAGCCTATAGAGAACTCCAGAATGTTATGATCAACCACTCCTTCAAACAAATGTATAAGTCTCAAATAATGGCCTAGGTCCTTTTGATGAAGCAAGTTTTCGCATATTACGCGACTTGCTTAAATCAAGAACCTCGAATAACTTATAATCCTGTAATACAACCCGTATGTTTTACTAATTTCCTTTATTTTGGATATGCATGTATCTTAGTGATGCTTGCCTATGTGTTTACTAATACGAATAACTTGTGTCCTTAAAATGGCCGCCGCTTGAGGGTTTGCTTCTGCGCATGCGTTGGTCACACTCACGTGACGTGACGTAGTTGCAGTTCTGGTGGGAAAATGTGCGCATGCGTGCTTGCATCTAAAAAATGGCTGTCAGTGTCATAACGTGGTGAAGCTCGTGCAGATGCTCTCATATCGTCTGTTGCACTAACTATAATGCAATAGTATATTTTTCTGATGTGAGAAGTATAAAGTAGCTTTTCATGGTATATGGTGAATTCATTTATTTCTAAGTTTTAATTTGTTTTCGCTTACTTTTCATGTACCGCGATATTGGGGGTTTTGAGTGAGACGTGAACCATCTTGAAGGTCCCTACTGCGCATGTTGCGCAGCCAGGGAGAAGTCAACCTTGAGCAGTGGAACTCAGCCAGCTGGCAGCCTAGTCAAGAGGCTCCTGTGACACAACCTCTGACCCAGCAAGATGGAGCTGAATCGTTCCTCACTCGATACAATTGTAATTCCTTATTGTATTCTGCTATTTCTATTGTGAGAACCCCAAACCTGCTAGGCGGTCTCAGAAAATGGAAATTTAGGCTTGTAGAAGTTTGTTCTGATTGGTGTTTTGACCTATTCTACTTCGAAATTGGGGATTCTGACACTTGCAACATTTGGGGGGTGGTACACTGACCCAAAAACAGTATAACTAGCCTAGGTTTAGCTGGAGAAATTGTCCGACTTGTCTGAATAGCTGACCTGTCACTGACCCAACGCACTCAATAGGTGACTGAATACAGAGCGCTGCGGAGCACTCTGTCCGAATTTGACCTTAGACTTTAAAGGTTTTACTAAACCTTAAGTGCTGGCGGAGCACTTTGCTGGGGAGTTCGCTAACCCAATCGGGGTTCTGACTGATAGCTGCAGAGAGGGTGGAGCGCAGGCGTTGCTTCCGAACTGCCGGTGCTGGTCGTGCCTTGGTGGTCCTGTCCTGATCCTAATCTGGTTTTCCTGTCCTGTCCTGGGGTGTCCAATCTGCACCTGCTGTCCCATAAATGACTGTCCTTCCTTGGGGTATTTCCTGTCTTTGACTGATCCGTGGCCAGGGTTGGGCTGCACACCTTTCTAGGTAAATATAGTGCGAAAATTCTATACTGCACCTTCTATTTTCCTGTCTTTGCTTTAATAAAGACATTTCTTTGCATACGTTAATTTTCCATGCTTTCCGCAACCTACTATAAAAATCACACAGTATATTTTTCCTTAGCATGTTCCTGTGTTTCCCTACCTTTTAGAACACATTCTCTCCATACTGTTTATGAATCATAACTGTGGTATATAATTTTCTCCTGAAATCTGATTTACGTAATGATGCTAGAACTATAGCGTGTTCCCTTTTTCCCCCCTATAGATGTATAGGATTTCTAATCTTTACTTTGCAGTATTTTTCTAAAACAGTAAATGTCTAGTTCGTGATCCATTTTCTAAAAATCTATTTAGTAGATCGCATTGTTATAACTTTCTTATAGACTCATAAATGGTTGCCTTAGTTTTCTTTTATATGGTTATGTGCTCTTCATTATTCGGATTATAGATTGCCTTCTCGTTGTAAAATGTATACACTCAAACTGATTTCTAAGATAAACTTTTAAAACTTCCCAGTAGTCTGTGGTTATTTGATGAAGTAAGAGAAATAAAGTCGGTATTTGTATTTTGCCTGCTGTTCTTTTACAGCTAGCTCCCTGATCCATTGTGGATCATAGGTACCCGTAACGGTGGATTGGTAAGTCGGGTACAATAGAAATAAATAGGAAGGAACCAGGGTTACTGGTAGAAGAGTTGTTAGGTCACCCGATTAATGTATATGATAAATTGGAAAAATATGGGCCTGGTATGTGTATGGTGAAAATTATTGGCCGGGTGACCTGCGATCTCTATCAGTAATTTTCTGGTAGCAGAGTTATGGTTAGGGACTAGTTAAAGTTAGGTAGGACTAGTTAAGCCAGATAGGTTGGATGCTGCTAATATTCTTGCTGCTACAAGGGTAAACAATTTCTGTGGCCTGATCAATCACGTGAAATGTTTGCTTTGAAAAATTATGAAATGTTTTAAATTGTTTTTCTTATTATTGTACTGATATATGTATTAACCCACTCGTTAGTAAAGCGTTTATATGTTTGTTGGGATCCCCAGGGAATTGAGTAGCGAATGGTGAAGAGAATCCACTTCGCGTTGAGGTCACTGGCCTAAGGAAAGTTAGTGCAGGTTAGGCAGAACTGGAAGCACTAACTAGGGTTTTTTCTGAATGTATGCTTGAATAAATGATAGCGACGAGATCACTGGCAAAACTTCTATTGTGAGAAAAAACCTAGTACGGGTCACATCGGAAGGAGTAGCAGGTTCATCGGAGCTTGGGTGATAGCAAAGGGGTTCGCTGGTGAAACTTTAGGCTCTATATATATCCTGAAAAGAAGTGGATGAGTCGAAGAAGTAGCAGGTTCCTAATGCTTGAGTGAAGGGTAGGTCGGTCATGACACCCAGATCATCATCCGGCTGGATGATGGCCCAGGAGCATCCACTAGGCTACAGGACATACTGAAAACCACAGTTAATTGGATGTCTGAGAACTCCCTGAAGGTCAATCCAGACAAGACGGAAGTGTTGCCCATTTCCATCTCGGGCAACCCCTGGAGCGATAAATTCTGGCCTAAAGAGTTGGGTACACCACCAAAACCGGCAGCCGCAGTCAAAAGCTTAGGCCTATATGTGGATAACAAATTATCCATGGAAAAACAGGTTTCCACTGTAGTGGGCACCTGTATAGGCCTCCTAAAACAACTAAGGAAGATCTCTGCATTGCTTTCATTCCCTACTTTGAGACACGTGGTCTCAGCCACAATTCTGGCTAGGCTGGACTACGGGAACTCCCTATACCTAGGCCTGCCTCAGCGGCTGCTGGACAAGCTTCAGGGAGTTATGAATGATGCAGCTAGGCTCATATTCAAAAAACCCAGGACTGCCCACGCCTCTCCCCTGATGCAGGAGCTGCATTGGCTCCCAATACGTCAGCGAATTGTATTCAAGGGATTGTGTATTGCTCACAAGGCTCTGCACGGCAAAGCACCCAAATATTTGAAGTCCCGAATATCCCCCTACACACCGGGTAGGACTTTGCGCTCGTCAGACGCCACTTTTCTGTCCCAATCTCGTTTCAAACTGACCACGGTGGGGGGCCGTGCGTTCTCCAACGTGCTTCCAGCTTTGTGGAATAAATTGGATTCAGATCTCAGGAAGGAAAGTAATTTACTTCCCTTCAGAAAAAAACTAAAAACTGTGTTGTACAAGCAAGCATGGAGTAGCTCTTAGGTGCACAGCTGTTTTCAAGTGAATGTAACATCTCATTACGTAACATCTTTCATGTAAATCTGGACAGACAGCGCTTAGAGACCCCTGTGGTTATAACGCGCCATACAAATTAAATAAATAAATAAATAAATAAGTAGGCAGAAGAGATCTATCCATAGTGTGTGAAAAGTAAATGGAAGTAGTTTACTTGCAGTGAAACAAAGCTTTGCTGTCTAGACACTTTGGTACAGTGGCGAATGTGTATTCGTTTGTAAAATAACAAAGCACTTGCACTTTTAGAGAGAAATTAAGTTTCCGTTACCTTGTGAGGGAGGGAGTCAGTTGCGGAGCTGCTCTGACGTCACTCTGTGCCGCGCTGGGATTGGTAGACGCAGCGGGTGTGTAGCGGAGCTGGAATTGTAAAGGAGGGGTGAGTGCCGAAGCGTGAGAACCTGTCTCGCGAAAGGCCGCGCACCCATTGGTCGAGATTATTTGAAACCGTGCACTTCATTGGTTGCACAAAAATAAAAAAACCACACTTGGATTGGAAGTAATTTGTAAACAGAGTCACTAGCAGAAATCGTATGTGGCACTAGTATAGACCGCATACTAGACCTGATCCACGACATTTAGGGTTTGAGAACGATCAGTGGAAAGGACATAAAACCGACATTATGTACGGAAATAAGAGAAAACTATCCCTTGTAAACAAAGTAAAGAATTATTTTAAAAAGGACAAGCCGATTAAAACCAGAGAAGGTGTTGTCATTCCGCCACCTAATACTCCCGCATCTTTCATGATGTTTGATAAAGGGTACCACTCGTGTGTATGGTTGGAAAACTGGGCGGAATACACCAAGGATGACGGAATTTTGGCTTTTCCGTTAGAGGGTACATTCAATGGCAGGATTCTATTTAATTTGAGAACCCGAATGAATGACTTACATCCCAGATCTAGATTAACGCAGTACGAAGCTTTAGAGGAATGGGAGATCGAAGCTTTTGAGAGAGACAAGCCCCGAATGGATAAAGGGTTAACAAAATTGTATCCAAAACTAAAACAAGAGACCAGAGACAAAAAGATGAAACAGTGGAGACAGAATATGATTGTAGAAGGGCTGTTTCCAATGATGTCAATGGGTGGTCCTCCTGTAGGAGAGAAGAGAACAGAAAAATGCAAACATTGGGTGCCCATTGGGGAGTTGGATGATGAATTATTAGATGATATGTTTATGAGAAGTCCGCCTCCTTATAATGAAGGACACCGACCCTCTAGTGAAGGGGATAATTCACGGAGACCTCCTCCCCGGGAAGAGGCCAGATCAGTAAGTGTAGGAGAGGGTTGTCAAATACCTCCGTATAATGAGGGGTTAGGATCTCTAGGTGCTAGAGATATCTGTCAGAGAGCACCATTTGGTGGGGAGTCAAGATATTTGAGAGAAAGAGACTTCTGCTCTAGACCTCCCTACGAGGGTAGGGTGAGGCCCTCAACGTCAGGAATTCCGTTCTCAAGACCCCGTCTGAGGAGGAACCAAGATCCCTAGGCACAGGAAGTCTGTTCCCAAAACCTAATTACGGTGAAGGACCAAGTGAGACACATCCCACTGCCCCGAGTTATGCCCCAACTTTGACCCCGCAGGTATTACATGACAATTCTTTAGACAGGATACTGGAGGACAGGGAACGAGAGGCTTTAGCTAAGCAGAGAGCCGAGATAATTCAGAAGATCTCCCAGTTAAATACAAGTCCTGAAGCCTTGACAATCCCGGTAACTATTGGACCAGTGGTTCCGCTGTATGGGATAGACAGGGAAGTCCGAAGACTCCAGTTATTACTCCAGTTCTAGCACAGCCAAGACCGGAGCCCTTAATTGTGGATGACCAGACCAGTGAATGTGAGTCCGAGGTCTCGCTTATGGATCTGCCCATTAGGGGTGCAGGAAAAAGGTTACAGAAAAGACAATCCTTTCAACACGAGGGAGATTCAAATGGAATCGACTTCGGGTACCAAGAGTGTCACATTGGTGACTCCTGAAGAAATTGAAAGGTGGAGTCGAGAGTTAGAAAAACAAACTCCTCAGTCGAAACCTTTAGATATTTTCAAGCTTAGAATAGAAATGGAAGAGCTAATGGCAGGAAATGTAGGTTTAGACAGATTAAATACCTATTCTGAAGAAGAGTTGCTGTTTATCGGCAAGAGTTTTACCCGAAACACCAGAGTGCTCCATGAAAAATTAACAGACACTGCAGCTAGTATGGGAATCGATATTTCAAAATCAAAGCCACTGCAGAAACCCTATAGAGCTGATTTTTCAGACAAAGATCTGGAAAATATGAATGTGTCAGGAAAAAAGGCGCAGGTCAAAGAATTATTGACAGTGTTGCAAAAATGGGGAGACGTAGAATAGTGAAAAGCCAGATGGGCAAAGAAGAAAGATGAGGCCAGATCTAAACAGACGACTTCTGAGTTCGTTCTAAAGGAAGCTGACAAACCTGAGCAGCTATACCCTATGCGTGAAGTGCCAGGGGGAAAATACGTGCATGTTCCATGGTCCAGACAGGATATTGTGTCCTTTACCAATGACTTTCCAAAAGTACGAGAAAAGCCTGTGGACTGGTACAGGCAGGTGGAAAGGTTTGTAAAGGTGCAAAAGTGCTTGTGGAAAGACCTGGATGGGTTTTTCGACATTGTGGTTCCTGTGGATTTATGGACCGAATGCAAGGTTGCCATTGATTGGCCCAACAAAGAGTATGATAGGGACCCTGCTACAGGAGCTCCCTCTGAGGAGGTGATGAGGAAATATGATCAGGTCATGTTACACCTAAAAAAGAAGGTGCCTGCCAAAGAAACAGATTGGACCAAAATAGATAGAACCACGCAGGAAAGGGATGAGACTGTGCACTCCTTTTATGAAAGACTATTACAGGTGTTCAAAACTTACAGTGGTATAGATAACATTGAGATGAAGGATATGACCCACTTCATTTACAGGTTTGTAAACGGTTTAAGACCCGAAATTTGCCAGTGGATCAAAGACAATAAGATTTGTTGGCAGTCTAAGAAAATGGATGAGGTCTTACGGTACACAAAGTACTGTGAGGACGAGATGGCAGATAAGCGAAAGGCCCTAAAGGAGAAGGTTATGTGGGCACAAGTGAAGCTAGCAGAACAACAGGAAAAGCAAATGAATAAAATGAATAAGAATACCCAAAATCAAGGCTCTGGGGGTGGGGGGAAGCCCAAGGTAAAGATGAGCAGAGAAGAAGCTAAAAAGAAATTTCCCTGCCACCAGTGCGGAGAAATCGGGCACTGGAGAGACGAGTGTCCATATTTACAACATGATAATACCCAAACCCCTGATTTAACTCCACAGACGCAGAATGAAAAACCAAGAAAGACTCAGCATCAGGTAAAGGCAAGTCAATTGCCCCGAGCGCCAAAACCAAATTATAAAGGAAAATCACCACAGGGTGAGGACATAGAGATCTGAGGAGGCAATGAGAATAGAAATGCAGCAACTTCGCAGTTTTTGTTGAATGATACCTTTTTCTGTGACGACCAATACTGACAGGGCCTAAGAGGGGAGGACGAGGAGTGTGTTCTTGGCACCTCCTTGCCGGCAGACCAGTCAGGGCCATACATTGAAGGAAAGGTTGATGGAAATGATGTCACCTTTCTATTGGACACTGGTGCTACCCGTTCTACTGTGAGAACAGCGGACGTTCCAAACCTACCCCTCTCGGGAGAAGCAATCCAAGTAGTGGGTGTGTCTAATCAATTGATTAGTGCCCCAGTTACTGAGCCCATGGAGATCACAATAGGGAATTTCAAAGAAATGCATAGATTTGTAGTTTGGGATACCAGTCCAGTAAACTTACTGGGACGTGATTTGTTGTGCAAAATGAACTGCACCATCTTTTGCACACCAAAAGGCGTCAAAATTCAAACCCCAGACGAGGATAGCATATACAAATTAATGTTAATTAGACCAGACTCAGAAATTAAACAAATGACTATACAGGACTTACCTGAAGAACTCCAAAAGACAGTGAAACCAGAAGTATGGGACTTTACAGGAAAGGATGTAGGATTAATGGCAAATGTAGACCCAATACAAATAGCCATGAAAGAAAATGCAGTTTATCCTAATACCAAGCCTTACAAAATGGAGTGCAGAAGTGAGAGCAGGAGTTGCCATTGAAATAAAAAGACTGCTAGAAGCAAACATCATACAAGAAGTGATGAGTAGTCCGTGTAACTCACCCATAATTGGAATCAAGAAACCTAGTGGCAAGTACAGGGTAGTGCAGGACCTGAGGAAGGTAAACAAAATAGTGGTTCCTTGTTGTCCTATTGTTCCAAACCCAGCAGTGATCCTATATCAGATTCCCTGGGATGCTGAGTGGTTTACCGTGATAGACCTATGTCATGCATTCTTTTCGATCCCATTGCATCCAGATAGCAAATTTCTTTTCTCAATCGCTTTCGACAGTCACGTGTACGTTTGGAATCAGGTCCCACAGGGGTACACCGAAAGTCCCTCTATCTTTAATCAGATCCTAAAAAAGTGCCTTGAATCTTTAGTGTTACCAGGAAAATCTGTTTTGGTGCAATATATAGATGACCTTTTGGTGGCGTCGAAAAGTCAGAGATTGTGTTGTTGACACCATTGCTTTACTGAATCACCTAGGTGAAAAAAGGACATAAAGTGTCCCCTGACAAATTGCAGTTCTGTACAAAATCAGTGAAATATCTGGGGCACCAGATAGAAAAAGGCATCAGAAAAGTCACTTCTGAGAGAGTCAGAATAATTCGGAACATGCAGTTACCCCGTACTCAGAAAGAAATCAGAATGTTCCTTGGAGTGGTAGGTTACTGCAGGCAATGGATTGTGGGATTTGCAGTCCTGGCAAAACCTTTGATAAAAATGACAAAGAAAGGAGCAAAGGACCCAGTGGAATGGGATGATGAGGGCATGACAGCATTCATTAAATTACGAGAATGTCTGTGTACAGCACCTGCTTTAGGGATGCCTGACTATTCTAAAGAATTTGCACTATTTTGTGATACACGAGATAATTGTGCACTGTCAGTCCTAACTCAGAAGCATGGGTTGACTAGACGTCCAGTGGCATATTTTTCTGCCACTCTGGATCCAGTGGCTGCTGCATTACCCGGATGTCTGAAAGCAGTAGCTGCAACTTGCACGAGTCTAGAACAAAGTGAATCTATTGTAATGGGACATCCTGTAACTGTGTATGTTCCCCATGCAGTTGTGATCTTATTGACCAGAACTAAGACCCAGTATCTCACCCCTAGTCGGCTGACTAAATACGAGAGGATTCTCGTGGGTGCTGCGAATGTGGTCATTACTCGGTGTAATATCCTGAACCCAGCTACCCTGCTCCCTGACTCAATGATTATGGAAGCCGAGGGAGAGGACGAACATGACTGCATAGATTTGACAGAATTCAGTACTAAACCACGCCCAGACATTAAAGAAATACCTCTGCCTGTAGAAGATGAGGAGCTGTTCGTGGATGGCTCATGTATGAGACACGAACTTGTAGGCCTAAGTGCTGCTTATGCTGTAGTCTCTATAAACGAAATTAAAGAAGCTTCCTGTTTATATGGAGTAAAGTCTGCACAAGTAGCCGAATTGATTGCATTGATAAGAGCCTGTAAAATTGGGAAAAACAAAAGAATAACAGTATATACTGATAGTCAGTACTGTTATGGGGTTGTGCATGACTTTGGCCAATTGTGGCTACAGAGGGAGTTTCTGACTTCTTCAGGTACTCCCATCAGAAATGGAAAAGTTGTACAAGATTTACTGGAAGCAATCCAATTACCAAAAGAATTGGCAGTGGTCAAATGTGCTGCTCATAAATCTGGCATTGACCCTATAACTTTGGGAAACCGATTTGCTGATGAAGTGGCTCAACATTGTGCCAGAAATCGCATGTCTGTAAATATTAAACTGGGGGGACCTGGAAACAGCTGCCAACTTATGGTGTTTGAAGAGGTGCCTACCTGGGAAAAGTTGAGAGATTGGCAGCATGCGGTGCCAGAAAAAGAGAAAGAAAAATGGAAAAAACTTGGTTGTCGACCGAGAAGTGAGGATGGTGTCATTGTGGGCCCAAATGGTATGCCTGTGTTGCCTAGACATCTGCTTGCTTCTATGGCCAGACTGATACATGGAGATTCACACACTGGTAGGGATGCCATGGTTCTGGTTTTCCAACAAACATGGTACAATCCGAAGTTCAGGAAAGTAGCAGAGTCACTCTGCCAGAGGTGCTTAACATGTCAGCAGTTTAACGCTGGGAAAAGGACAGTAGTCGAATTGGGATAAATTGGAAAATCAGGAGGTCCCTTTGTAAGAATACAGATTGACTTTATCACACTGCCTCGCTGTGAGGGAATGAGATATGTCCTTGTCATTGTCTGTCTGTTCTCAAAGTGGGTGGAAGCCTACCCTGCTAGAAAGAATGATGCCATAACTGTAGCTAAATTGTTACTACGAGAATTAATACCTAGGTTCAGGGTTCCAGTCACTATTGAATCAGATAAAGGCGGACATTTTCAGAATGAGATAATTGAGCAACTCTGTAAAGCATTCAAGATCACACAGGTGCTGCACTGTGCATATCATCCAGAGGCTTCTGGAGTGGTGGAGCAAATAAATGGCACTATAAAATCAAGGTTAGGAAAAATGTGTGACTCTACGGGCATGAACTGGATAAATGCTTTACCTCTTGTTCTGATGGGACTTAGAAGTATTCCAGATCGAAAAACAGGCCTGAGCCCTCATGAAATCCTGATGGGAAGAGTGATGAGACAAGCATGGGTACCAGGACATAAACTGCTAAACATTTCTGATGATTTGGTACTTGAGTACTGCAAGCAACTGGGTGACCAAGTGCGTTCTATCTCTCGCCAGATTGGGGAAGACGCCGTCGCCAATTCAACAACTCCAGTCCACAAATTGGTTCCTGGCGACTGGGTTAGGCTCAAGAAACATACTCGTTCGAGTTGCCTTGCACCGAGGTGGTGAAAACAATGCCAAATAATACTGGTGACCACGACAGCGGTGAAGTGTGCCGGCGTTCCAAAGTGGATCCATGCCAGCCATACACAGAAGGTGATTCCAGACGAGAAAACTGACGCTGAAGGTTGTCCAGCTGAGGGTTCTGCAGAAGTTGGTCCTGAAGTAGCTGATGACGAACAACCGAGCACCAGTCAAGATGATTGGATACCCATAATCGACCTGACTAATGACCCAATCCGAACAAGAAGTCAAACCTATGCAGATAGAGAGTGGGATAGAGGAAGAGATAGGCACAGGCGAAGATCCTCGGATTATTGAGATTCACTTCAAGTCCAAGGAAGAAGAAGGTCAGACAGGGACAGAGCAAGTGATCGACACACCTCCACAAACTCCTGAAGTCGAAAAGGGACAGACAAGAAATAGTGAAAAGGTTCATGTAGAAGAAAATCAAGGGATCGAAGTGCTTAAACAGGATCAGATAGAACTAGAAGAACGTGTTCAGGACACAGAAACAGAGAAACTCTAAAGTCAAAATAAGAATACACCTGAACAAGGCCAGCTTAGTACCCAGGCAGAAGAAATAGAGACAAGACCGGAACTAGTCAGACAGGAAGGGAAGAATCAGAAGTGCCACAAACAAACGAAAATAAAAGAGCATTAGAAGACAGCCAAATCACAGTGCCAACTAAAAGACTGAAGAAGAAGAAACATATCGAACCAAGATATATTAAGAGACTGAGACTGAGAATAAAAACAGTAGAGGAGAAACTTGCAGAAAGAAGGAAAAGTCCTCGTATTGCAGAGCAAGTTGGAGAAAGTTCACAAAGGAGGAGTGACCAAATAAAAAGACTGAACAAAAAATACCAAGATCCTGAATGGACATATTTAGTGTTGGAGGAATTTGAAGATCTTGATATAACTGACGAAAGTGACGAAGAACAGACAGCTGATTATTCTGCCGAGGAAGACGAACCAACCTGAAGTTGTGCAGGGTAAGCTACCTGTGCAAAGTTACAAAGAGGGGTTGAGAAATCTTCTTCTGAACGAAAATGTCTGATTCAAATGTGAATGGAAGGCCTAGACGCAGTTGTTGCAAAACTTGCTGCAGAATATGTATATGTAGCATAGCTATAGTGTTAATAATTTGGATAGGAATAACAGTTTTCATTCCTTATATGGTGAGCAAAAATACTAATGTTGACCCTACACAGACTGTGACCCCTGACACTGAAGAACTGACAACACGAAGTGTAGAAAGACGTGAAAAAGCACTCAGACAAACAAAACGAGACTTAGAAGCATCAGATGAGGAAGGACTACACTATCATGGAGTTAAAAACCAGACACAATTAAATGTTTTCGCTAATCTTTTAGTGCACTATGTAGAAACTATGGAAATAGAAGACTGCTATGTCTGCATGAAGCTACCTACTTCTGTAGCTGAAGGCGTGACTTATCATCCCCTACCTTTGACCTATGGAATTTCCTGTAGTATTTTAGCTAGCTTATTTTACAAAAGAGGACCGTTACAGTACTACTATTCTAACTCAGACGTGATATTTTCTGAACTTCCTATACGTGGAAATCTGAATCCTGTACATACTAAAAGTGACGTTACACGTTATATGGGAGAATATTTTCTGACCATAGGTACCATAGACTTGAATGAAGCACACAGAGATAACTTGACCTGTTCATTACATGAACAAGAAAAAATGTTTTTAAACATGGCAGAGAAAAGAAGGGAGAGTTTCCAAAGAAAGGCAAATGATAAAAGACAAAGAACTCCTAAATGGGCTGAAAACATGGAAAGCACCTCAAATGGTGGGAGTGGTCCTGCTTTGTTGCTGGATTTCGAAAGAAAAGGGAAACTCTGTCTTCACCGCGAGAAAACTAGTTATTATAATAACATTTTCATTGGTTCCAGTCAATGTGAGCATAATTACAAGGTAATCGGAGGTTGGGGTTTCAAAAATGGGTCAGAACCTGTGTTTCCCGGAATTTATTATATATGTGGAAACAAGGCTTATTTCAAATTGCCGGATCACTGGTATGGAAGCTGCTACTTTGGCATTGTCTTCCCGAAAATATACCATGTGAAGGAAATTGCTGGAAGCAATGAAAACACTAATGGCTTAGTGCGTAGTAAAAGAGAAAGCGTAGGTGAAATAATGGGTAGTATTTTTAGTGCACTGATACCTGGAGTGGGAGTGGTTCTGAACACACACAGAATTTGTAAATTATCCACAATAGTGGATGTGTTGTCTACTGACACAGCTCATGGATTCCTGCTGGTCATTACTGAAATGGTTGCGATCAGATCAATGGTTTTGCAGAACAGACTTGCTTGACACCTTATTAGCAAAAGAGGGCGGAGTCTGCCGGATGTTGAAAGCGCAACATTGTTGCACTTACATACCGGACAAAAGTGTACGAATCAAAAAGTACGTAAAGAACATTACTAATTTGGAAAAGGAACTCAAACCACTGGAGGTTGGTAGTGCCTGGAAGAGACTTACTGATGGTCTCTCCGCTGTAGGTCATTGGTTTGCTAATTTAGGTAAAGGTTTATTGTTTAAGGTACTGATGCCAATTGGAGTGATAGGTTTCATCATATTTCTCATATTTGTCTGTTGCAAATGCTGCAAACACACAAAGAAATACGCTGTGAATAAAAGAGGTTTGAAACGGAGTGTGGATGAACTTGAATTGGAAGACTTGAATAATCAGATTTACAAAAGGGTGAAAAATTCTCACCCTAACAAAGATGTGAAAGAGAAATTGAATCGTCTGATGGAAGAAATCGAAATGCACAAAGTGTGAGAGAAGTTGGCATCTGGTTCCATTAGTTTGTGATGATAGTAAATATCATCAAAGAGGGGATTGATGAAGCAAGTTTTCGCATATTACGCGACTTGCTTAAATCAAGAACCTCGAATAACTTATAATCCTGTAATACAACCCGTATGTTTTACTAATTTCCTTTATTTTGGATATGCATGTATCTTAGTGATGCTTGCCTATGTGTTTACTAATACGAATAACTCGTGTCCTTAAAATGGCCGCCGCTTGAGGGTTTGCTTCTGCGCATGCGTTGGTCACACTCACGTGACGTAGTTGCAGTTCTGGTGGGAAAATGTGCGCATGCGTGCTTGCATCTAAAAAATGGCTGTCAGTGTCATAACGTGGTGAAGCTCGTGCAGATGCTCTCGTATCATCGTCTGTTGCACTAACTATAATGCAATGGTATATTTTTCTGATGTGAGAAGTATAAAGTAGCTTTTCATGGTATATGGTGAATTCATTTATTTCTATGTTTTAATTTGTTTTCGCTTACTTTTCATGTACCGCGATATTGGGGGTTTTGAGTGAGACGTGAACCATCTTGAAGGTCCCTACTGCGCATGTCGTGCAGCCAGGGAGAAATCAACCTTGAGCAGTGGAACTCAGCCAGCTGGCAGCCTAGTCAAGAGGCTCCTGTGAACACAACCTCTGACCCAGCAAGATGGAGCTGAATCGTTCCTCACTCGATACAATTGTAATTCCTTATTGTATTCTGTTATTTCTATCGTGAGAACCCCAAACCTGCTAGGTGGTCTCAGAAAATGGAAATTTAGGCTTGTAGAAGTTTGTTCTGATTGGTGTGTTGACCTATCCTACTTGGGAACCAATCGAAATTCTGACACTTGCAACATTTGGGGGGTGGTACACTGACCCGAAAACAGTATAACTAGCCTAGGTTTAGCTGGAGAAATTGTCCGACTTGTCTGAATAGCTGACCTGTCACTGACCCAACGCACTCAATAGGTGACTGAATAGAGAGCGCTGCGGAGCACTCTGTCCGAATTTGACCATAGACTCTAAGGTTTTACTAAACCTTAAGTGCTGGCGGAGCACTTTGCTGGGGAGTTCGCTAACCCAATCAGGGTTCTGACTGATAGCTACAGAGAGGGTGGAGCGCAGGCGTTGCTTCCGAACTGCGGGTGCTGGTCGTGCCTTGGTAGTCCTGTCCTGATCCTAATCTGGTTTTCCTGTCCTGGGGTGTCCAATCTGCACCTGCTGTCCCATAGATGACTGTACTTCCTTGGGGTATTTCCTGTCTTTGACTGATCCGTGGCCTGGGTTGGTCTGCACACCTTTCTAGGTAAATATAGTGCGAAAATTCTATACTGCACCTTCTATTTTCCTGTCTTTGCTTTAATAAAGACATTTCTTTGCATACGTTAATTTTCCATGCTTTCCGCAACCTACTATAAAAATCACACAGTATATTTTTCCTTAGCATGTTCCTGTGTTTCCCTACCTTTTAGAACACATTCTCTCCATACTGTTTATGAATCATAACTGTGGTATATAATTTTCTCCTGAAATCTGATTTACGTAATGATGCTAGAACTATAGCGTGTTCCCTTTTTCCCCCCTATAGATGTATAGGATTTCTAATCTTTACCTTGCAGTATTTTTCTAAAACAGTAAATGTCTAGTTCGTGATCCATTTTCTAAAAATCTATTTAGTAGATCGCATTGTTATAACTTTCTTATAGACTCATAAATGGTTGCCTTAGTTTTCTTTTATATGGTTATGTGCTCTTCATTATTCTGATTATAGATTGCCTTCTCGTTGTAAAATGTATACACTCAAACTGATTTCTAAGATACACTTTTAAAACTTCCCAGTAATCTGTGGTTATTTGATAAAGTAAGAGAAATAAAGTCGGTATTTGTATTTTAGATATAACAAAGAGAGGGGAGAGAGAGAAAGAAGTGGATTCAGTCTCCCTAGGCATTTATGAATAAACAGAATGGAATCCACTAAGGGGGTGGCAGTGGTCCCTAAGATGATGGGGAACACACAGTGTTGTTTAAATGCCCCTCACACACCATCCTATGAAAGTTCGGCCTCATTGGGTCTAAAAAGATTAAGTTTTTTTCTGGAACAATTTTCCATCTTTCCCTTTCTTACTCCATATTTCCCATGAGCATAAATGCGTTATTCAACCTTTGTTATTACCACACACTACCAAGGAATGGCAACACACATTCATACTATCTCCTTGGTGCCCAAGTTGATAAATAGTTTTGGATAAACTCTGCCCATACGCGTTAATAATGAAGGGTCAACTCTGCCCATGCGCGCAATCTCAGCATGTCACCCTCGCGCATGCCCATGTTATCTCAGGTTGACGCGTGCGCACTGTGATACACGCAACTCACTCGGCAGGCTCAACTCTGCCCATGCGCGTAATCTTAGTATTTCACCCTCGCGCATGCGCAGGTCATCTCAGGTTGACGCGTGCGCACTGTGTTACACGTGACTCACTCAGCAGGCGCAGTTACGTCCAGCACAATCCCTCGCGGACCGCGCGAAACAGCGGAAACGGCTAAGCTAGCATTACCATATTTGGGCATACTTCCGGGATTCATTATCCAATTTACCTATACTAATTACCGGAATGTAGAGTATAAATAGCAAGTCGCTCCTTCCACCTCTCACTTCATCGGAGCAGCGTTGAGGGGAAGGCAGGCGACTGAACCAGGCAGCAACCGTGAGTGGGGCCAGTAATCGAAGATGTGCTTTGTGCATCTGCTACCTTACCTTACTTGCTGATCTCTCCTATCCACTACCTACAATCCTCCTATTATTATCTTTTAGGTTGTTTACCGGGCAACGAGGGAGGATACCCCCAATACCACGCATAGGCTCATGAGGCTATCTGAAGTATTGAAAATAAGTAAGCCTTCATTTTAACTAACTCTCTCCCCCCGTCCACACCAGGGAGACTACAATTAAGATGTGTGTCTATGTGTTTTGTGTGTCCTTTTTAAACGTCTTTTTTACAGGGTCCCAGAACCCCATCTATGTTCTGTTAATTACCCTCATTTAATTAGGAAATGAATTTTTTCCTCAGTTCCTGGACATCCGACTATCATGTTTTAGTATGTTCCTGGACATTGGACCAGTACATTCATTATGTCTTTTTTCCACAGGTTTTTTCATACGCCAATTGGGCGCAACGTAATACCTATTTAAAAAACACGGATAGGTACATTACACATTTATTTTTCTAAATTTAAACACTTTCACACTTCATGTGAGTAAGGTGAGGATAAAGTGCATATCCTCGTCCTGAAGAAGGAGTCTTGCTCTCCGAAACATGTTGACACCTGATGGTTGATATACCCTAGTACGTATTTTTTCGACCAGACTCTGCTCCTTTTACCAATACCAGCCGAGGATATAATAAATAATTGTTTTCCTACGTGCCAGGAATTTTTTATTCACTTTTTTCACCTCACTCACACTCTTTTCTTTTTAACACACATTCCCCCACATAGTTCACTACTTAGTGCTCCTACGTAGTCGTCAGTCGTAGCACGCCGCATCCCGTAGAGGGATGCGAAGGCCCCAATGATGAAGCATGACGCCAAGGGGCCTGTTGGTGTGTGAGGGGCATTTAAACAACACTGTGTGTTCCCCATCATCTTAGGGACCACTGCCACCCCCTTAGTGGATTCCATTCTGTTTATTCATAAATGCCTAGGGAGACTGAATCCACTTCTTTCTCTCTCTCCCCCCTCTTTGTTATATCTAAGTTCTAGACAGCGCACAGCTGTGGGAGCCCCTTCCCATATAATAGAAGACACCTTGGACATACATAAACACTTTTTCATACAGATATTTGTAACATTCTGGACCCAACCCCTCCCCCCCTCCGGATACCACCATGGAGGAAGAACATGGACTGACCTTCAGTGAGGACGACATTGACAGGATTTTGGCTGATGTCAATCCTTTTGAAGGCCTAAGCAATAATGACCCGAGCCCAGCAGTAGCAGACTGGGATGAGTTAATGAATACAAGGAAAATTCAAATAAGAGCGGCCCTACACGGTTTACTAATGAGGGAATACCTAAGAAACAAAATCGCCCCACAGGGCCTGCTGGTTAAGAATGAACCTTTCATTTTCCAGGATGACCTCGTTTTTAAAAAAACATGGTCACTCATTTCCTGGCATTGCACCAGAGACTGGCTGGTCCTGATAGTGCATACTGCGACAAGGAAATCCCTGGAACTTAAAACAGAGATCACTAGACTAGAAGTACAGTTGAAAGCCTTCATCTCACCAGCTGATTTGAAGAAGGGGTTAGAAGAACTCAACCAACAAATGATTGATTTCGAGGCCACTCTCAAACAGAGTAAATTCAATAAATTGAAAAAAGACAAAGACCGCTTCACCCCTGAATGGGCGTATCCCTACACTAAAGCGAACTATGTGATGAAAGATAACGGAAGCGATACAGACAATGCGAGCTCTGATGGGAGTACTACAAGTACGAATTCAGGTGGTTTCCAACAAAGAAAACAGAGGGGTGGGTATCGACAGCAGAGATCCCAATTTCCCCGCCAGAGAGGGTGGCGAGGTTATCAGGGACCCCAGTTCAACCCCTATCAGAACCATGTCCAGTTTCCACCATATCAATTTGTCCCTGCACCGATGGGGCAGATGTATCCACAATGGGTCCCAGAACAAACTAATGCACCCCAAAATGCCCGCCCTTTTTTATCCTGGGGCCAAGGATCGAACAGAGGGAGGAACAGGAAGGGCAACAATGTGAACTGGCAATCCGGAGAAGGAACAGACCCTAGAGTCCTAACCAGGAGTATGACAGCGAACCGACCGTCTACGAGCAAGAGGGGGACTTAGTTATTAACATAACTCCCTGGCCCCTCACTGAGATACAACAGAAGGTACTAAATAAAGGCTTAGGGTACGTCCCCACTAACAAACCAGACATTTTCTTACTACATAAAGAAATGCAGGACTTCATAAGAACCATCAAGTTGAGGGCTTTCTTCAAGGATAAAGAACCATCTTTAGAGGTCTCAGATACAGGGTTAAAACCTAAGTCAAACTTCACACCATTGGACAACCAACTGCCAGTGGAAGTTTTGGCTTTTGAAAAAGCTATCATGCAGGAACTAAAGAATGTGGATACCAAGCAAAGAGTGTTCCAGAACACTAGCAAATTGGAAAATGAAGCAATAAGGGAACTCAGGCTCAACAAAGACCTAACCATAAAACCCGCTGACAAAGGGGGAGCGGTAGTTATCCAAACTACCACCGCCTATGACAAGGAATGCAGAAGACTCCTGTCTGACAACAGGAACTATCAAGTCCTGGTTGAGGACCCCACCGAGTCTCTAAGAGTACAAATAGACGGCATGATTGAGGAGGCCCTTGCACATGACTGGCTCTCCAAAAAAGAATCGGAATTTTTGGTTAAAAAAAACCCTCGCACGCCTTACTTCTACACCATACCCAAAGTGCACAAAAACCTCGAGAATCCACCGGGGCGCCCCATTGTATCTGGCATCTCATCCATCCTGGAACCACTATCAAAATTTGCCGATGCGTTTTTGAGGCCCCTGGTGCAGGCAACCGATACATATTTGAGGGATACCAAGGCGGTGCTCCAACTATTACAGAACCAGACTTTTGATCCCGACTCACAAATGCTTCTGAGTCTGGATGTGGAGAGTCTTTATACAAGCCTCCCACACGATGAGACACTCCTTATTATTGAAGAAATACTCCACTCTACACACTGGAAATACCAAACCCCTCGCGGCGTAGTCATGGAATGTATCTCTCTAGCTCTCACAACAAACTTTTTCGAATACGAGGGTACCCTGTTCTGGCAGCGCCATGGGACCAGCATGGGGAGCACATTTGCCCCGAGTCTGGCGGGACTCTATGTCCATCATTTGGAGTCCTCTAAAATCCTCCACCCCAGTAACCCCTACAGGGGGAGGATCAATACATGGCGTCGCTATATTGACGACATTCTGGTGATCTGGGAGGGGGATGAGAGTTCAATCTCTGAGTTTATGCAATGGCTGAACAATCAGAACACCTTCCTAAAATTCACTCACCAAATGTCTAACAGCACCATGGTCTTTCTAGACCTCAATATCTACCATGAAGCGGGCACCCTGAAAACAGAGACCCACTTCAAACCGACGTCCAGGAACTGTCTCCTCAGGTTTGATAGTTTCCATCCTCGTCACCTGAGGGAGAATCTTCCGTACGGACAGTTCCTCCGCCTACGCCGGAACTGCAGTGACCTGGCAAAATATAAGAATCAAGCTAAAGATCTTTGTACCAAGCTAAGACAAAGAAAATACCCCAACCCTGTGATCCAGAAAGCTATGAAGAGAGCTAGGAATAACAACCGTGACGCTCTCCTCGAAGACAAACCCACTAAAAATGACCAAATGAGCAGAACAGTCTGTGTCACCACATATAGCCCGGTAACCAACCAAGTGGCAAAGCTGGTGAATAGACATTGGCGCATACTCACAAGTGGCACACTATCCCTTGAAAAACCACTGTTTGCCCACAGACGTGGTAGGAATCTGAAAGATATGCTTGTCCACACAAGACCTCCTCCACACAGAGAGGAACAAACAAGACTACAAGGGATTAAGGGCCACCACCATGTGGCAATTGTAACAGCTGTCACCTCACAAAAAAGAGCCACAATCTTACATTTTCCAATGGCACAAGTTGGGAACAAAGAACTTTTACCAACTGCAATAGTAAAAATGTGGTTTACCTGATCA
Source organism: Lissotriton helveticus (assembly GCF_964261635.1). Classification (NCBI taxonomy): domain Eukaryota; kingdom Metazoa; phylum Chordata; class Amphibia; order Caudata; family Salamandridae; genus Lissotriton; species Lissotriton helveticus. The sequence goes on from NC_136068.1 coordinate 615,230,262, forward strand.
CATGCCCCTGCAAGAAGGAGTATGTGGGTATGACAAAGAGACAAGTCAAAGTTAGGATTAACGAGCACAAAAGCAACATCAGATGTAAGAAGTCAACAACAAAAATGTCAGCCCACTTCCTGGAATATCAACACTGTGTCAATGAGTTGCAATGGACAGTGATCGAGCAGCTACCCTCAGAAATAGGGTTATTGGAAAAAGAGCAACGTTGGGTGTTTCGCCTGGGGACCGACACCTCAGGGTTGAATGACTCTATTCCATGGAGCCAACTACGCTAAAACCAGCAAACTGTATACAGGGTATGAATAGTGATCTTGGAATACATAATGCAACAGGGTGTGACCTCCCTAAACATCTCTACAAACCTTTCTGTGTCAATCGCAATACCCATGTAGGCCCTGGCCTATGACGCTGTATGTTAAGATACGTCCTATGAAAGTTCTGCCTCATTGGGTCTAAAAAGATTAAGTTTTTTTCTGGAACAATTTTCCATCTTTCCCTTTCTTACTCCATATTTCCCATGAGCATAAATGCGTTATTCAACCTTTGTTATTACCACAAACTACCAAGGAATGGCAACACACATTCATACTATCTCCTTGGTGCCCAAGTTGATAAATAGTTATGGGTAAACTCTGCCCATACGCGTTAATAATGAAGGGTCAACTCTGCCCATGCGCGCAATCTCAGCATGTCACCCTCGCGCATGCCCATGTTATCTCAGGTTGACGCGTGCGCACTGTGATACACGCAACTCACTAGGCAGGCTCAACTCTGCCCATGCGCGTAATCTTAGTATTTCACCCTCGCGCATGCGCAGGTCATCTCAGGTTGACGCGTGCGCACTGTGTTACACGTGACTCACTCGGCAGGCGCAGTTACGTCCAGCACAATCCCTCGTGGACCGCGCGAAACAGCGGAAACGGCTAAGCTAGCATTATCATATTTGGGCATACTTCCGGGATTCATTATCCAATTTACCTATACTAATTACCGGAATGTAGAGTATAAATAGCAAGTCGCTCCTTCCACCTCTCACTTCATCGGAGCAGCGTTGAGGGGAAGGCAGGCGACTGAACCAGGCAGCAACCGTGAGTGGGGCCAGTAATCGAAGATGTGCTTTGTGCATCTGCTACCTTACCTTACTTGCTGATCTCTCCTATCCACTACCTACAATCCTCCTATTATTATCTTTTAGGTTGTTTACCGGGCAACGAGGGAGGATACCCCCAATACCACGCATAGGCTCATGAGGCTATCTGAAGTATTGAAAATAAGTAAGCCTTCATTTTAACTAACTCTCTCCCCCCGTCCACACCAGGGAGACTACAATTAAGATGTGTGTCTATGTGTTTTGTGTGTCCTTTTTAAACGTCTTTTTTACAGGGTCCCAGAACCCCATCTATGTTCTGTTAATTACCCTCATTTAATTAGGAAATTAATTTTTTCCTCAGTTTCTGGACATCCGACTATCGTGTTTTAGTATGTTCCTGGACATTGGACCAGTACATTCATTATGTCTTTTTTCCACAGGTTTTTTCATACGCCAATTGGGCGCAATGTACATACCTATTTAAAAAACATGGATAGGTACATTACACATTTATTTTTCTAAATTTAAACACTTTCACACTTCATGTGAGTAAGGTGAGGATAAAGTGCATATCCTTGTCCTGAAGAAGGAGCCTTGCGCTCCGAAACATGTTGACACCGGATAGTTGATATACCCTAGTACGTATTTTTTCAACCAGACTCTGCACCTTTTACCAATACCAGCCGAGGATATAATAAATAATTGTTTTCCTACGTGCCAGGTATTTTTTATTCACTTTTTTCACCTCACCTCACCTCACTCACACTCTTTTCTTTTTAACACACATTCCCCCACATAGTTCACTACTTAGTGCTCCTACGTAGTTGTCAGTCGTAGCACGCCGCATCCCGTAGAGGGATGCAAAGGCCCCAATGATGAAGCATGACACCAAGGGGCCGGTATTTGTATTTTGCCTGCTTTTCTTTTACAGCTAGCTCCCTGATCCATTGTGGATCATAGGTACCTGTAACGGTGGATTGGTAAGTCGGGAACAATAGAAATAAATAGGAAGGAACCAGAGTTACTGGTAGAAGAGTTGTTAGGTCACCCGATTAATGTATATGATGAATTGGAAAAATATGGGCCTGGTATGTGTATGGTGAAAATTATTGGCCGGGTGACCTGCGATCTCTATCACTTTCATCTCACCACCTTAGTCTTCAGCTGGGCATCCTGTCCACATTGCTCCCTTTTCTATACCATGATACCTGTATCCTATTGCGTACTAGGCAACTGATTGGCCCTCATGTCAGATGACATCCTGCTGTAGCTTTGTGATGCAATAGCACCACTTGACCAATCGCCCTGGGTGACGATTACACCGGAGGACCAGACATCAGCAATTACACACTAGGTAACTATCTGTGAATATGACTGCACAGCAAGTAGGAGGTGTAATGGGAAAGTACTCTGCACCATTGAAAGCATTGGGCTCCTATTTAAAGAGGGCCAGAGTTAGAAGAAGCAACTGATTGGCCCTCTTGTCAGATGACATCCTGCTGCAGCTTTGTGATGTAATGGCACCACTTGACCAATCGCCCTGGGTGACGATTACACCGGAGGACCAGACATCAGCAATTACACACTAGGTAACTATCTGTGAATATGACTGCACAGCAAGTAGGAGGTATAATGGGAAAGTACCCTGCCCCATTGAAAGCATTGGGCTCCTATTTAAAGAGGGCCAGAGTTAGAAGAACACAGTTTCTAAATAGCAGTCCATCTTGAGTATCAGAGTCCCACTCACAGAGATCAGGGAAAAAGGTTAAATAGCTTTCCTCCATCTGAAAGTAAGTCAATTGCTCTAACCTAATACACCTCATTCCAGCCTGAAAGATGGCAATTAACTCTGAGAACATATTGCCTGCACAAGTATCTAAAGAAGATTTTGTCAGCCACGTAGACAGTCAAAGTCTTTGAAAAACTATCATGATGGCCATTGCGTCATCCATATGGCTACCGTCTTAGAAGATTATATTTATGCGGAAGACCCCATTAAAAGGCACTGAGAGCCATCAGATGCTATGAACTTTTTATTAATGGCAAAATGATTAAATGAGAGTTCGACTTACCATATATATTGTTCGGGGCATGGAGAAGGCAAAGGAATGAGCTTTCTTTTTTTTTCGTCTCAGCAAGCAGAGAAATATTCCTCTGCAACACTGCCTCTGCTGGCCATTCAGTATAATCTGCAGATGGAAAAGTCCACTGTTAGTCAATTTTTAGAACTTGAATATTTCCAACCCAAATGCAACACTACCAAAAAATGATGTTTATAAAGCGTCAATTATTAGTACTATGGCGTGTCTCATTGTGAAAATCCAAAGCTCACTAAAAATTATAATCTCAATTTAGATTTCAACCTAGCACACTTCTTTCAATCCTATGCCTCATTTGCTTGTACTCTCTACACAACCCTAGCACCGATATGAGGACTTAGATAGAAAGATCTCTTTGGCAGCCAAGAGATAGAGTACCCTTCTCACAGGAATTATTTCAGGTTATGGTACACCAGAGCAATTCAGTGATCTGATACGTTAAGGGAGGAAGGTTTATGCTACGGTTTATGGGAATAATAAAAACTATTAATAACAGATTCTAACATCTTCTTTTTAGCACAACCCTATCAGTTAGCCTATAGAGAACTCCAGAATGTTATGATCAACCACTCCTTCAAACAAATGTATCAGTCTCAAATAATGGCCTAGGTCCTTTCATCTCACCACCTTAGTCTTCAGCTGGGCATCCTGTCCACATTGCTCCCTTTTCTATACCATGATACGTATATCCTATTGCGTAATAGGCAACTGATTGGCCCTCATGTCAGATGACACCCTGCTGCAGCTTTGTGATGTAATGGCACCACTTGACCAATCGCCCTGGGTGACGATTACACCGGAGGACCAGACATCAGCAATTACACTGTAGGAAACTACCTGTGAATATGACTGCACAGCAAGTAGGAGGTGTACTGAGAAAGTACACTGCACCATTGAAAGCATTGGGCTCCTATTTAAAGAGGGCTAGAGTTAGAAGAAGCAACTGATTGGCCCTCATGTCAGATGACATCCTGCTGTAGCTTTGTGATATAATGGCACCACTTGACCAATCGGTGACGATTACACCAGAGGACCAGACATCAGCATTTACACACTAGGTAATTATCTGGGAATATGACTGAACAGCAAGTAGGAGGTGTAATGGGAAAGTACATTGAACCATTGAAAGCATTGGGCTCCTATTTAAAGAGGGCTAGAGTTAGAAGAACAAAGTTTCTAAATAGCAGTCCATCTTGAGTATCAGAGTCCCACTTACAGAAAGCAAGGAAAACGGTTAAATAGCTTCCCTCTATCGGAAAGTAAGTCAATTGCTCTAACCTTAGACACCTCATTCCAGCCTGAAAGATGGTAATTAACTCGTAGGACATATTGCCTGCACAAGTATCTAGAGAAGATTTTGTCAGCCACGTAGACACTCAAAGTCTTTGATAAACTATCATGATGGCCATTGCGCCATCCATATTGCTACCGTCTTAGAAGATTATATTTATGCCGAAGACCCCACTAAAAGGTACTGAGAGCCATCAGATGCTATGAACTTTTTATTAATGGCAAAATGATTAAATGAGAGTTTGACTTACCATATATATTGGTCAGGCATGGAGAAGGCTGAGGAGTGAGCTTCCTTTTTTTTTTTTTCCGTCTCAGCAAGCAGAGAAATATTCCTCTGCAACACTGCCTCTGCTGGCCATTTAGTATAATCTGCAGATGGAAAAGTCCACTGTCAGTCAATTTTTAGAACTTGAATATTTCCAAACCAAATGCAACACTACCAAAAAATGATTTCTATAAAGCGTAAATTATTAGTACTATGGCGTGTCACATATTGTGAAAATCCAAAGCTCACTAAAAATTATAATCTCAATTTAGATTTCAACCTAGCAAACTTCTTTCAATCCTAGGCCTCATTTGCTGGTACTCTCTACACAACCCTAGCACCTGTATGAGGACTTGGATAAAAAGATCTCTTTGGCAGCCAAGAGATAGAGTACCCTTCTCACAGGAATGATTTCAGGTTATGGTACACCATAGCAATTCAGTGATCTGATACGTTAAGGGAGGAAGGTTTATGCTACGGTTAGTGGGAATAATAAAAACTATGAATAACAGATTCTAACATCTTCATTTTAGCACATCCCTATCAGTTAACCTATAGAGAACTCCAGAATGGTATGATCAACCACTCCTTCAAACAAATGTATACGTCTCAAATAATGGCCTAGGTCCTTTCATCTCACCACCTTAGTCTTCAGCTGGGCATCCTGTCCTCATTGCTCCCTTTTCTATACCATGATACATGTATCCTATTGCGTACTAGGCGACTGATTGGCCCTCATGTCTGATGACATCCTATTGTAGCTTTGTGATGTAATGGCACCACTTGACCAATCGCCCTGGGTGAAGATTACACCGAAGGACCAGACATCAGCAATTACACACTAGGTAACTATCTGTGAATAGGACTGCACAGCAAGTAGGAAGTGTAATGGGAAAGTACACTGCACCATTGAAAGCATTGGGCTCCTATTTAGAGAGGGCCAGAGTTTGAAGTAGCAATTGAATGGCCCTTTTGTCAGATGACAACCTGCTGCAGCTTAGTGATGTAATGGCACCACTAGACCAATCGCCCTGCGTGAGGATGGCACCGGAGGACCAGACATCAGCAATTACACACTAGGTAACTATCAGTGAATATGACTGAACAGCAAGTAGGAGGTGTAATGGGAAAGTACTCTGTACCATCAAATGCATTGGGCTCCTTTTTAAAGAGGGCTAGAGTTAGAAAAACACAGTTTCTAAATAGCAGTCCATCTTGAGTATCAGGGTCACACTCACAGAGAGCAGGGAAACCGGTTAAATAGCTTCCCTCTATCGGAAAGTAAGTTAATTGCTCCAACCTTAGACACCTCATTCCAGCCTGAAAGATGGTAATTAACTCGTAGGACATATTGCCTGCACAAGTATCTAGAGAAGATTTTGTCAGCCACGTAGACACTCAAAGTCTTTGATAAACTATCATGATGGCCATTGCGCCATCCATATTGCTACCGTCTTAGAAGATTATATTTATGCCGAAGACCCCACTAAAAGGTACTGAGAGCCATCAGATGCTATGAACTTTTTATTAATGGCAAAATGATTAAATGAGAGTTTGACTTACCATATATATTGGTCAGGCATGGAGAAGGCTGAGGAGTGAGCTTCCTTTTTTTTTTTTTCCGTCTCAGCAAGCAGAGAAATATTCCTCTGCAACACTGCCTCTGCTGGCCATTTAGTATAATCTGCAGATGGAAAAGTCCACTGTCAGTCAATTTTTAGAACTTGAATATTTCCAAACCAAATGCAACACTACCAAAAAATGATTTTTATAAAGCATAAATTATTAGTACTATGGCGTGTCTCATTGTGAAAATCCAAAGCTCACTAAAAATTATAATCTCAATTTAGATTTCAACCTAGCAGACTTCTTTCAATCCTATGCCTCATTTGCTTGTACTCTCTACACAACCCTAGCACCGATATGAGGACTTAGATAGAAAGATCTCTTTGGCAGCCAAGAGATAAAGTACCCTTCTCACAGGAATGATTTCAGGTTATGGTACACCATAGCAATTCAGTGATCTGATACGTTACGGGAGGAAGGTTTATGCTACGGTTAGTGGGAATAATAAAAACTATGAATAACAGATTCTAACATCTTCATTTTAGCACATCGTTATCAGTTAAACTATAGAGAACTCCAGAATGGTATGATCAACCATTCCTTCAAACAAATGTATAAGTCTCAAATAATGGCCTAGGTCCTTTCATCTCACCACCTTAGTCTTCAGCTGGGCATCCTGTCCTCATTGCTCCCTTTTCTATACCATGATACAAGTATCCTATTGCGTACTAGGCAACTGATTGGCCCTCATGTCTGATGACATCCTATTGTAGCTTTGTGATGTAATGGCACCACTTGACCAATCTCCCTGGGTGACGATTACACCGGAGGACCAGACATCAGCAATTACACACTAGGTAACTATCTGTGAATATGACTGCACAGCAAGTAGGAGGTGTACTGGGAAAGTACACTGCAGCATTGAAAGCATTGGGCTCCTATTTAGAGAGGGCCAGAGTTTGAAGTAGCAACTGATTGGCCCTTTTGTCAGATGACATCCTGCTGCAGCTTTGTGATGTAATGGCACCACTAGACCAATCGCCCTGGGTGAGGATTACACCGGAGGATCAGACATCAGCAATTACACAGTAGGAAACTACCTGTGAATATGACTGAACAGCAAGTAGGAGGTGTAATGGGAAAGTACACTGAACCATTGAAAGCATTGGGCTCCTATTTAAAGAGGGCTAGAGTTAGAAAAAGCAACTGATTGGCCCTCATGTCAGATGACATCCTGCTGTAGCTTTGTGATGTAATGGTGATGAAGCAAGATTTCGCACATTACGCGACTTGCTGAAGTCAAGAACCTCGATTTATGTATAACTCTGTAATCAAAATTGTACGTTTTACTAATTTCCTTAATTTTACTATATACATGTATCCTAGCGATGCTTGCCTATGTGTTTTACTAATACGATTAATTTGTGTTTCTAAAATGGTCGCCGTTTAGAAGATTGCTTCTGCGCATGCGTTAGTCACACTCACGTGACGTAGTTGGGATTTGGAGGGAAAGGGTGCGCATGCGTAATAGCCACAAGATGGCTGCTGGTGTAATAATATGGTGAAGCTTGTGCAGATGCTCTCGTGTTATTGTGTATTGCACTAATAAATAATTACATAGTATATTTTTATAGTGATAATTCATAAGTACACAATCATGTTATGTAGTTTATTCATTTATTTCTATGTTTTAATTTGTTTTCGCTTACTTTTCATGTATCATGGTAAACGGGGGGTCCGAATGGGTCGAGAGCCATCTTGAAGGTCCCTTCCGCGCATGACCGCGCAGCCCAGGGAACAGTAGCCTTGAGCGGTGGAACTCAGCCAGCTGGCAGCCACAGACAAGATGCTCCTGAGAAAGCCACCTCTGACCCAGGAGGATGGAGAAATTGTGTTCCTAACTTGCTACATTGTAAATTCTCTATTGTGTTCTGTGTTACTTGTCTGTGGGAAACCTAAACTGGCTAGGCGGTACCCTAGAATGTAAATTAGGCCTTAGAAAAGTCTGTTCTGATTGGTGTGTTAACCTAGCCTACTTTGGGACCAATCAAAATTGTAGATTCTGACACTTTGCAACATTGGGGGGTGGTACACTGACCCGAAAACAGTATATCTAGCCTAGGTTTAGCTATAGAATTTGTCCGACTTGTCTGAATAGCTGACCTGTCACTGACCCAACGCACTCAATAGGTGACTGAATTTACAGAGCGCTGCGGAGCACTCGGTCCGAATTTGACCATAGACTTTTAAAGGTTTTACTAAACCTTAAGTGCTGGCGGAGCACTTTGCTGGGGAGTTCGCTAACCCAATCGGGGTTCTGACTGATAGCTGCAGAGAGGGTGGAGCGCAGGCGTTGCTTCCGAACTGCGGGTGCTGGTCGTGCCTTGGTGGTCCTGTCCTGAACCTAATCTGGGTTTCCTGTCCTGTCCTGGGGTGTCCATTCTGCACCTGCTGTCCTATTGATGACTGCTTTTCCTTGGGGTATTTCCTGTCCTTGACTGATCCGTGGCCAGGGTTGGTTTTCACACCATTCTAAGTAAATATATAGATAGGGCTGAAACTCTATACTGCACCTTTCTATTTTCTGTCTTTGCTTCAATAAAGACATACCTTGCACATGTTATATTTTCCATGCTTTCCGCAGTCTGCCATATGGAAACCTATTGCATTTTATTTTCATAGTATGTTCCTATGTTACCTTACCTTTTAGAGCACAATTCTCTCCATACTGTTTATGAAATTAGATGTGGTTTATATTTTTCTCCTGAATTCTATTTTGAAATAATAATATTAGAATATTAGCGTGTTCCACTTTCCACCCTCTGATAGATGTATAGGATTCCTAATTTCCCACTCATTTTCATGAAGTACGTCCCAATAGTATAATTCCAGTACATGCAAATAGCTTGCTCATTTATAGATGTCCATTCTTGATGTTTCAGTTTAAGTCTATGTAGCGTTTCCCTGTCTCTCTAGTTACAAAAAACTTAATGATTGCCCTTACACTTTTCTTGTATGGTTACGTGCTTTTTGTTATCTTGATTATTGATTGCCTTTTAACTGTAAGCCTAATACTCGCAGATACTGATTACTAGATAAAACCTTTAAAACTTCTCAGTTGTCCGTGGTCATTTTATGAAAATCAAAGTTCATGTAGTTGGGTTTTGTATTTTTGTCTGCCTTTCTTCACAGCTAGCTCCCTGATCCATTGTGGTCATAGGTACCCCTAACGGTGGATTGGTAAGTCGGGTACACTAGAATACAACAGGAAGGAATCAGGGTGCTGATGGTAGATTGTGAGGTCGCCTGATTAATGTATATGGTGAATTGAAATTTATGGGCCCGAAAACTATATGGTGAAATTATTGGTCCGGTGACCCCCGATCTCTATCAGTATTTCTGGTAGCAGAGGTAATGGTTAGGAACTAGTTAAAGTTAGGTAGGACTAGTTAAGCTAGATAAGTTAGATGCTGCTAAGTAACAAACCTTGTTGCTGCTAAGAGGGTAGGCAGTTCGGGTGAATTGATCGCTCACTTGAAATGTTTGCTTTGAAAAATTATGAAATGTTTTAAAATTGTTTTTCTTGTTATTATACTGTTATATGTATTTATCCATTCGTTAGTAAAACGTCTTCAATGTTGTTGGGAATCCCCGGGGAATTGAATAGCGAGTGGTGAAGAGAATCCACTTGCTTTGAGGTCACTTACTCCAGGAAGGTTAGTGCGGGTTAGGTAGAACTGGAAGCACTAACTAGGGTTTTTTCTGAATGTATGTTTGAATAAATGTTAGCAACGAGGTTCATTGGCAAAATTCCTATTGTGGCATAACCTAGTGAGGGTCACACCAAAAAAGTAGCAGGTTCATCGGAGCTTGGGTGAAAGCAAAGGGGTTCGCTGGTGAAACTTTAGACTTGGATATATCCCGGAAAGGTGGATGAGTCTAGGGAAGTAGCAGGTTCTCCAATGCTTGTGTGAAGCGTAGGCAGAAGAGATCTATCCGTAGTGTGTGAAAAGTAAATGGAAGTAGTTTACTTGTAGTGAAACAAATCTTTCCTGTCTAGACACTTGAGTACAGTGGCGAATGTGTATTCGTTGTTAAATAACCAAGCACTAGCACTTTAGAAAGAAAGAAAGTTTCCGTTACCTTGTGAAGGAGGGAGTCAGTCGCGAAGCTGCTCTGACGTCACTCTGTGCTGCGCTGGGATTGGTAGACGCAGCGGGTGCGTAGCGGAGCTGGAATTGTAAAGGAGGGGTGAGTGCCGAAGCGTGAGAACCTGTCTTGCGAAAGGCCGCGCACCCATTGGTCGAGAATATTTGAATTTGTGCATTTCATTGGTCGCACGAAAATAAGAGACGCACTAGGATTGGGAGCGGCTTGTAAACAAAGCCGCTCGCACAAAATCGTATGTGGCATTCGTACAGACCGCATACTAGACCTGATCCTCGGTATATGGGATTTGAGAACGATCAGTGGAAAGGTGTTAAAAACGACATTATGTACGGAAATAAAAGAAAAGTGTCCCTCGTAAAGAAAGTAAAGAATTTTTTTTTTTTTTTTTTTTTTTTTTGGAAGACCTTTATTGCACATTGTTCATATACACAGCGGTGTGCCTACAACCCACTGCTGGGGCCGGCCGCCATCGGAGTACCACATATATCATACAAGCTTGAGACCATACGCCAGAGGCCCGCGTGCCGAAGTCCAGAATTCTTAGTTCATGTAGGCACTACAGTAGATCCATATGCAATAAGTTCAGCACTCCCATTGAGTGCGGTCGTTTCGCCCCCATGTGATCTTGGTCTAATTTTCAGTTTTTATAAAGAAAGTTAATGCCAACAACTCCCAACCCCCCCTCCCCAACTTATCCTGATCACAATGAGTATTCCAAGTCCAGCAGTCATAATGTAATAGGGAAGTCAATACATCAGATGTCTGACAGGGCACCCCGAGATAGGAAACCTTCACCACCTTCTCAGAACTCCCCAGAAGCCTTAGCGGCGAATAGTAAGGCATACCCGCATGCCAGTCTCAGCAGACCAAGACACTCCCACTCACACTACCATTGACTAGTCATTCCACGCAACACACAGGGCAAACTTAACGCCATCGCACAAGGCCATCTCACTCAGCTCCACCCCCTCCGTCAGACAAAGTAGTAGCCACACTCTCGTCGCTGTCGGATTCCGTCAAAGACAGCATGTAAAGTGTGAACGGAGTCCATACATCCCTTGGGCGGGCCGCCGCAGGCAATTCGTCATAGTAACAGCTCAGTTGGTCCCTGCAATAGGCCATATCCTTCAGCCACAGTTGTACCTCAGGCGCTCTCCTCCCACCCCAAACCATAGCAACCCTCCTCTTGGCCAACTGAAGCGCCAGCACCACCAGTCGGCGCATCGGAGCAGCCACACCAGAAGCAATGCCCAAAAGACACAGGCGTACATCCAGCTTCACCTCAATCAAAGTGATGACTGTCAGCCTTTCAGTCACCTCCCTCCAGAAATCGTAGACACGGGGGCACCCCCAAGCCAGATGTATAAAGTCAGCCTCCTCTGCCCCGCATCGGGCACATTGAGCAGTGGACCTAAGGCCATATCTTACCAGTTGGGTAGGTGTATAGTACCATTGTTGCAGAAACTTATAATGTAGCAGGCGGAAGATGCCATTGATCACATAACCTCCGGTCATAGCACAGCATTCATTCCACTCGTCATCACTCAGCGGTTCCGGGAGACTCCTGTCCCACCGTGCCCTAGCCAGCGCCGCCAAAAGGACAAACCGATTAGAACCAGAGAAGGTGTTGTCATTCCGCCACCAAATACTCCCGCATCTTTCATGCTGTTTGACAAAGGGTACCATACCTGCGTATGGTTGGAAAATTGGGTGGAGTACACCAAGGATGACGGAGTATTGGCTTTTCCGTTAGACGGTACATTTAATGGCAGAATTTTATTCAATTTGAGAACTCGAATGAATGACTTACATCCCAGACCTAGATTAACGCAGTATGAAGCATTAGAATTGTGGGAAATCGAAGCTTTTGAAAGGGATAAGCCACGAATGGATAAAGGGTTAACTAAATTTTATCCAAAACTGAAACAAGAGACCCATGACAAAAAGATGAAGCAGTGGAGACAGAATATGATTGTAGAAGGACTGTTTCCAATGATGCCAGTGGGTGGTCCTCCTGCAGGGGAAAAGAAGACCGAAAAGTGTAAGCATTGGGTGCCTATTGGAGAGTCGGATGATGAATTGTTAGATGACCTGTTTTTAAGAAGTCCACCTCCTTATAATGAAGGACACCGACCTTCTAGTGAGGGGGATAATTCTCGAAGACCTCCGCCCCAGGAAGAGGCCCGATCTGCCAGTGTGGGAGGGGGTTGCTTTATGCCTCCCTATACCGAGAGTTTAGGTCACGTAGATGCAAGGGATATTTATCCAAGAATGCCAGCTAGTGGGCTCGCAAGATACTCCCGGGAAAGAGACTTTTGCTCTAGATCTCCCTATGAAGGTGAGGAGAGACCATCTGGTTCAGGAATACCATTCCAAAACCCTCCATATGAGGAGGAACCCAGATCCCTAGGTACAGGTACTTTGCACCCTAGACCTAGTTATGGTGAAAGACCCAGAGAGACACCTCCCACTGCCCCGAGTTGTGCTCCAACTTTAACCCCTCAAGTATTACATGACAATTCCGTCGAAAGGATATTGGAGGACAGAGAACGAGAAGCACTAGCTAAGCAGAGAGCTGAACTAGTTCAGAGGATTTCTCAGTTAAATGCAAGTCCTGAGTCTTTAACAATTCCGGTCACTATTGGACCAGTTGGTTCCCTTGTATGGGGACCGACAAGGAAGTCCAAGAACTCCAGTTATTACCCCAGTTATAACCCAACCGAGATCAGAGCCCTTAATTGTAGACGACCTAACAAGTGAATGTGAATCTGAAGTTTCACTAATAGATCTGCCCAGTAGGGAACCAGGGAAAAGGATGCAGAAAAGACAATCTTTTCAATGTGAGGGAGATTCAAATGGAATCAACTTCAGGTACTAAGAGTGTCACGGTAGTAACTCCTGAAGAAATTGAAAGATGGAGTCGAGAATTAGAAAAACAAACTCTTCAGTCAAAACCTTTAGATCTCTACAAACTGAGAGTAGAAATAGAAGAACTTATGGCAGGAAATGTAGGATTAGATCGATTAAATACCTACACAGAAGAAGAGCTGTTTATCTGCAAGAGCCTCACTCGAAATGCCAGGGTACTCCATGAAAATCTAACTGACACTGCAGCTAGTATGGGAATAGATATCTCAAAATCAAAGCCTTTGCAAAAGCCGTACAGAGCAGATTTCTCAGACAAAGATCTGGAAAACCTGAACATATCAGGGAAGAAGGCACAGGTCAAGGAGTTATTGACAGTATTACAAAAATGGGGAAATGTGGACAGATGGAAAGCCAGGTGGGCCAAAAAGAAAGATGAGGCTAGATCTAAACAAGTGACTCCTCAGTTCGTTCTGGAAGAAGCTGATAAACCAGAGCAGCAGTGTCCTATGCGTGAAGTGCCAGGTGGAAAATACGTACATGTTCCATGGTCCAGACAGGATATTGTGTCTTTTACAAATGATTTCCCAAAATTACGAGAGAAGCCTGTGGACTTGTACAGGCAGGTGGAAAGGTTTGTAAAGGTCCAAAAATTCCTGTGGAAAGATTTGGATGGGTTCTTTGATATCGTAGTTCCGGTAGACTTATGGACCGAGTGTAAAATAGCCATAGCATGGCCTAGTGAGGAATACCCGAGGGACTCTAGAACAGGGGAACCCTCTAAAGAAGTGAAAATATGATCAAGTAATTCAACATTTGAAGCTAAAAGTGCCCGCAAAGGAAACTGATTGGACAAAAATAGATAGAACCACGCAGGAAAGGGACGAGACTGTGCACTCCTTTTATGAAAGACTGTTACAGGTGTTTAAAACATACAGTGGTATAGATAACATCGAGATGAAGGACATGACCCACTTCATTTACAGGTTTGTAAACGGTTTAAGACCCGAAATTTGTCAGTGGATCAAAGATAACAAAATCTGTTGGCAGTCCAAGAAAATAGACGAGGTCCTACGGTATGCAAAATACTGTGAGGACGAGATGGCAGATAAGAAAAAGGCCCTCAAGGAAAAAGTGATGTGGGCACAGGTAAAGCTTGCAGAACAACAGGAAAAGCAATTCAGTAAATTGAGTAAAAGTACCCAAAATCAGGGCCCTGGGGGTGGGGGAAAGCCCAAAGTAAAAATGAGCAGAGAAGAAGCTAAAAAGAAACTCCCCTGCCACCAGTGCGGGGAAATTGGACATTGGCGAGACGAGTGTCCGTATTTACAGCATGATAATACCCAAACCCCTGATTTAATTCCACAGACGCAGAATGAAAGACCAAGAAAGACACTGCAGCAGGTAAAAACAATCCAAGTGCCCCGAGCGCCAAAACCTAATTTTAAGGGAAAATCACCGCAGGGTGACGACATAGAAATCTGGGGAGGTAATGAGAACAGAAATGCAGCAACTTCGCAGTATTTGTTAAATGATACTTTTCTTTGTGACGACGAGTACTGACGGGACCTGAGAGGGGAGGACAAGGAGTGTGTACTTGGCGCCTCCTTGACGGTAGACCAGTCAGGGCCATACATTGAAGGAAAGGTTGATGGAAATGATGTCACCTTTCTGTTGGACACTGGTGCTACCTGTTCTACTGTGAGAACAGCGGACGTTCCAGACCTACCCCTCTCAGGAGAAGCAATCCAGGTAGTAGGTGTATCTAATCAATTGATTAGTACCCCAGTTACTGAGCCCATGGAGATTACAATAGGGAACTTTAAGGAAATGCATAGATTTGTCGTTTGTGACACTAGTCCAGTAAACTTACTGGGACGTGATTTGTTGTGCAAAATTAACTGTACTATCTTTTGCACACCAAAGGGCATCGAAATTCATGGCATCTATAAGTTAATGTTAATCAGGCCTGACTCAGAAATTAAACGAATGACTGTACAAGACTTACCCGAAGAACTTCAAAAGACAGTGAAATCAGAAGTGTGGGACTTTACTGGAAAAGATGTAGGTTTAATGGCAAATGTAGATCCCATACAAATAGCCATGAAAGAAAAGGCAGTTTACCCCAATACCAAGCCTTACAGAATGAGTGCTGAAGTGAGAGCAGGAGTTGCCATTGAAATACAGAAATTACTAGAAGCAAACATCATACAAGAAGTAATGAGCAGCCCTTGTAATTCTCCCATATTTGGAATCAAGAAACCTAGTGGCAAGTACAGAGTAGTGCAGGACCTGAGAAAGGTAAACAAGATCGTTGATCCTTGCTGTCCTATTGTCCCGAACCCCGCAGTAATCCTGTATCAGATTCCTTGGGATGCTGAGTGGTTCACCGTGATTGACCTATGTCATGCATTCTTTTCGATCCCATTGCATCCAGATAGCAAATTTCTTTTCTCATTTGCTTTCAATAGTCACGTGTATGTTTGGAATCGTGTCCCCCAAGGGTACACAGAAAGCCCCTCTATCTTTAATCAGATCCTGAAAAAATGCCTTGAATCCCTAGTCTTACCTGGAAAGTCTGTTTTGGTACAATATATAGATGACCTTTTGGTGGCGTCTAAAAGTCATAGGGATTGTGTGATTGACACCATTGCCTTGCTGAATCACCTAGGTGAAAAGGGACATAAAGTGGCCCCTGAAAAATTGCAGTTTTTTTCAAAATCAGTGAAATATCTGGGGCACCAGATAGAAAAAGGCATCAGAAAAGTCACTTCCGAGAGAGTCAGTATAATTCAAAAGATGCAATTACCCCGTACTCAGAAAGAGATCAGAATGTTCCTGGGGGTTGTAGGTTACTGCAGGCAATGGATTGTGGGATTCGCAGTCCTAGCAAAGCCCTTGATAAACATGACCAAAAAGGGAGCGAAGGACCCAGTTGAATGGGATGATGAAAGCCTAACAGCATTCACTAAATTACGAGACTGCCTGTGTACAGCTCCTGCTTTAGGAATGCCTGACTATTCTAAGGAGTTTGCCCTGTTCTGTGACACACGAGACAATTGTGCATTGTCAGTCTTAACCCAGGAGCATGGGTTGATTAGACGCCCAGTGGCATATTTTTCTGCCACTTTGGATCCAGTGGCTGCTGGATTACCTGGATGTCTGAAAGCAGTAGCTGCCACCTGCACAAGCTTAGAGCAGAGTGAATCCATTGTAATGGGACATCCTGTAACTGTGTATGTCCCACATGCAGTTGTAATTTTACTGACCCGAACCAAGACTCAGTATCTCACCCCTAGTCGGCTGACTAAATACGAGAGGATTCTCGTAGGTGCTGCAAATGTAGTTATTACTCGGTGTAATATACTGAACCCAGCGACCCTACTTCCTGACTCAATGGTTGTAGAAGACCAAGGAGAGAACGAGCATGACTGCATTGACCTGACAGAATTCAGTACTAAACCCCGCACAGACATTAAGGAAACCCCTTTGCCTGTACATGATGAGCAATGGTTTGTGGATGGCTCATGTATGAGACACGAACTTGTAGGCCTAAGCGCTGCTTATGCTGTAGTCTCTTTAGACAGCATTAAAGAAGCATCATGTTTATTTGGAGTAAAGTCTGCACAAGTAGCCGAATTGATAGCATTGATAAGAGCTTGCAAATTGGGAAAAGACAAAAAAATAACAGTGTATACTGACAGTCAGTACTGTTACGGGGTTGTGCATGACTTTGGCCAATTATGGCTACAAAGGGAATTCCTGACTTCATCAGGTACCCCCATTCGGAATGGAAGGATTGTACAAAATTTACTGGAAGCAATCCAATTACCAAAAGAATTGGCAGTAGTCAAATGTGTTGCCCATAAAAGAGGCCTTGACGCTGTATCTTTGGGAAATGATTTTGCTGATCGAGTGGCAAAACAATGTGCTATGGATCGCATGTCAATAAATATCAAACTGGGAGGGACTGGAAACAGCTGCCAACTTATGGTGTTTGAAGAAGTGCCTACCTGGGATGAAGTGAGAGAATGGCAGCATGCTGTGCCTTGGGAAGAGAAAGAGTAGTGGAAGGAACTTGGTTGTCGACCAAGGAGTGAGGATGGTGTCATTGTGGGCCCAAAAGGTATGCCTGTGTTACCTAGACACCTGCTCTCCTCTATGGCAAGATTGATACATGGCAGTTCACACACTGGCAGGGATGCCATGGTTCTGGTGTTTCAGCAGACTTGGTATAACCCGAAGTTCAGGAAGGTAGCAGAATCACTCTGCCATAGGTGCTTAACATGTCAGCAGTTCAATGCTGGTAAAAGAACCGTAGTTGAACTGGGGAAAATTGGAAGATCAGGGGGTCCCTTTGTAAGAATTCAGATTGACTTCATCACCATGCCTCGTTGTGAGGGAAAAAGGTATGTCCTTGTCATAGTCTGCCTGTTTTCAAAATGGGTGGAAGCTTACCCTGCCACACAGAATGATGCCATAACGGTAGCCAAACTGTTACTGAAAGAATTGATACCTAGGTTCGGGGTTCCAGTCATGATTGAATCAGATAGAGGCGGACATTTTCAGAATGAGATAATGGCTCAGCTCTGTAAAGCATTTGGAATTACACAAAAGCTGCACTGTGCACATCGTCCAGAGGCTTCTGGAGTAGTCGAGCAAATAAATGGCACTATAAAATCGAGATTAGCAAAAATGTGTGATTCTACTGGCATGAATTGGATTACTGCCTTGCCTCTTGTTCTGATGGGACTCAGAAGTATTCCAGATCGGAAAACAGGCCTGAGCCCCCATGAAATCCTGATGGGAAGAGTGATGAGACAAGCATGGGTACCAGGATACAAACTGTTAAGCATTTCTGATGATTTGGTACTTGAATACTGCAAGCAACTGGGTGACCAAGTGCGTTCTATCTCTCGCCAGATTGGGGAAGACGCCGTCGCCAACCCGGCAACTCCAGTTCACAAATTGGTTCCTGGTGACTGGGTTAGAATCAAGAAGCATACTCGTTTGAGTTGCCTGGAACCGAGGTGGGGAGCAAAACGCCAGATAATACTGGTGACCACGACAGCAGTGAAGTGTGCAGGCGTTCCTAAGTGGATCCATGCCAGCCATACACAGAAAGTAGTTCCGGACAAGGAACCTGGAGCTGAAGGTTGTCCAGCTGAGGGGTCTGCAGACACCGGTCCTGAAGTAGCTGATGACGAACAACCGAGCACCAGCCAAGATGATTGGATACCCATTATCGACCTAACGGAAGACCCAATCAGAACAAGAGAGCGGAACCAAGAAGATAGAGAGTGGAATAGAGAGGAAGAGATAGGCACAGGCGAAGACCCTCAGATCATTGAGATTCACATCAAATCTGAGGACGAAGAGGGAGGTCAGACAGGGACAGAACAAGTGATCGATACTCCTCCACTGACTCCTGAAATTGAAAAGGGACAGACTAGAACTAGTACAAAAGTTCGAGCAGAAGAAAATCAAGAGATCGAAGTGCTTGAACAGGATCAGATAGAATAAGAAGAACGTGTTCAGGACACAGAAACAGAGACATTCGAAAGCCAAAATCAAAATTCACCTGAACCAGACCAGCTTAGTAACCAGGCAGAAGAAATAGATACAAGACCTGGGATTAGTCAGAAAGGAAGGGAAGAGACAGAGACAGAAGTGCCACAAACAAACGAAAATAAAAGAGTATTAGAAGAAAGCCAAATAACAGTGCCAGCTAAAAGACTGAAGAAAAAGAAAAATATTGAACCAGGATTTATTAAGAAACTAAGACTGAGAATAAAAACAGTAGAAGAAAAACTTGCAGAAAGAAGAAAAAGTCCTCGAATTGCAGAACAAGCTGGAGAAAGCTCCAAAAGAAGGACTGATCGAATAACAAGACTGAACGAAAAATACCAAGATCCTGAATGGACATTTTTGATTTTGGAAGATTTTGAGGATCTTGATTTAACTGACGAAAGTGACGGAGAACCGATTGCTGATCAGTCTACAGAAGAGGAAGACGAATTAACCTGAAGTTGCACAAAGTAAGCTAACTGTGCAAAGTTACAGAGAGGGGTTGAGAAATCTTCTTCTGAACGAAAATGTCTGATTCAAGCGTGAATGGAAGGCCTAGACGCAGTTGTTGCAAAACATGCTGTAAAGTATGTATATGTAGTATAGCTGTAGTGATAATAATTTGGATAGGACTAACAGTTTTCATTCCTTTTATGATAAGCAAAAATACTAATATCGACCCTACTCAGACTGTGACCACTGACACTGAAGAACTGACAACACGAAGTGTAGAAAGACGTGAAAAAGCACTCAGACAAACAAAACGAGACTTAGAAGCATCAGATGAGGTAGGACTACATTACCATGGAGTTAGAAACCAGACACAATTAAATGTTTTCGCTAATCTTTTAGTGCACTATGTAGAAACTATGGAAATAGAAGACTGCTATGTCTGCATGAAGCTACCTACTTCTGTAGCTGAAGGCGTGACTTATCATCACCTACCTCTGACCTATAGAATTTCCTGTAGCATTTTAGCAAGCTTATTTTATAAAAGAGGACTGTTACAGTATTACTATTCTAATTCAGACGTGATATTTTCTGAACTTCCTATACGTGGAAATCTGAATCCTGTACATACAAAAAGTGACGTTACACGTTATATGGGAGAATACTTTCTGACTATAGGTACCATAGACTTAAATGAAGCACACAGAGACAACTTGACCTGTTCTTTACATGAACAAGAAAAAATATACATGGCAGAGAAAAGAAGGGAGAGTTTCCAAAGAAAGGCAAATGACAAGAGACAGAAAACTCCTAAATGGGCTGAAAATATGGAAGGCACCTCAAATGGTGGGAGTGGTCCTGCTTTGTTGCTGGATTTCGAAAGGAAAGGGAAACTTTGTCTTCTTCGCGAAAAGACTAGTTATTGTAATAACATTTTCATTGGTTCCAGTCAATGTGCTCACAATTACAAGGTAATTGGAGGTTGGGGTTTCAAAAATGGGTCAGAACCTGTGTTTCCCGGAATTTATTATATATGTGGAAACAAGGCTTATTTCAAATTGCCGGATCACTGGTATGGAAGCTGCTACTTTGGCATTGTTTTCCCGAAAATATACCATGTGAAAGAAATTGCTGGAAGCAATGAAAACACTAATGGCTTAGTGCGTAGTAGAAGAGAAAGTGTAGGTGAAATAATGGGTAGTATTTTTAGTGCACTGATACCTGGAGTGGGGGTGGTTCTGAACACTCACAGAATATACAAATTATCCACAATAGTGGATGTGTTGTCTACTGACACAGCTCATGGATTCCTGCTGGTCAATACCGAAATGGTTGCGATCAGATCAATGGTTTTGCAGAACAGACTTGCGCTAGATACCTTATTAGCAAAAGAGGGCGGAGTCTGCCGGATGCTGAAGGCGCAACATTGTTGCACTTACATACCGGATAAAAGTGTACAGATTAAAAAATATGTGAAAAACATTACTAATTTGGAAAAAGAACTCAAACCACTGGAGGTTGACAGTGCCTGGAAGAGACTTGTCGATGGTCTCTCCAATGTAGGTCATTGGTTTGCTAATTTAGGTAGAAGTTTATTGTTTAAGGTACTGATGCCAATTGGAGTGATAGGTCTCCTCATACTCCTCATATTCATCGATTGCAAATGTCGCAAACACACAAAGAAGTACACGGTGGATAGAAGGGGTGTGAAACGGAGTGTGGATGAGCTTGAATTGGAAGAAATGAATAATCAGATTTACAAAAAGGTGAAAAATTCTCACCCTGATAAAGATGTGAAAGAGAAATTGAATCGCTTGTTGGAAGAGATTGAGATGCATAAAGTGTGAAAAGTTGGCATCTGATTCCATTTGTATTTGTGATGATAGTAAATATCATCAAAGAGGGGATTGATGAAGCAAGATTTCGCACATTACGCGACTTGCTGAAGTCAAGAACCTCGATTTATGTATAACTCTGTAATCAAAATTGTACGTTTTACTAATTTCCTTTATTTTACTATATACATGTATCCTAGCGATGCTTGCCTATGTGTTTTACTAATACGATTAATTTGTGTTTCTAAAATGGTCGCCGTTTAGAAGATTGCTTCTGCGCATGCGTTAGTCACACTCGCGTGACGTGACGTAGTTGTGATTTGGAGGGAAAGGGTGCGCATGCGTAATAGCCACAAGATGGCTGCTGGTGTAATAATATGGTGAAGCTTGTGCAGATGCTCTCGTGTTATTGTGTATTGCACTAATAAATAATTACATAGTATATTTTTATAGTGATAATTCATAAGTACACAATCATGTTATGTAGTTTATTCATTTATTTCTACGTTTTAATTTGTTTTCGCTTACTTTTCATGTATCATGGTAAACGGGGGGTCCGAATGGGTCGAGAGCCATCTTGAAGGTCCCTTCCGCGCATGACCGCGCAGCCCAGGGAACAGTAGCCTTGAGCGGTGGAACTCAGCCAGCTGGCAGCCACAGACAAGATGCTCCTGAGAAAGCCACCTCTGACCCAGGAGGATGGAGAAATTGTGTTCCTAACTTGCTACATTGTAAATTCTCTATTGTGTTCTGTGTTACTTGTCTGTGGGAAACCTAAACTGGCTAGGCGGTACCCTAGAATGTAAATTAGGCCTTAGAAAAGTCTGTTCCGATTGGTGTGTTAACCTAGCCTACTTTGGGACCAATCGAAATTGTGGATTCTGACACTTTGCAACATTGGGGGGTGGTACACTGACCCGAAAACAGTATATCTAGCCTAGGTTTAGCTATAGAATTTGTCCGACTTGTCTGAATAGCTGACCTGTCACTGACCCAACGCACTCAATAGGTGACTGAATTTACAGAGCGCTGCGGAGCACTCTGTCCGAATTTGACCATAGACTTTTAAAGGTTTTACTAAACCTTAAGTGCTGGCGGAGCACTTTGCTGGGGAGTTCGCTAACCCAATCGGGGTTCTGACTGATAGCTGCAGAGAGGGTGGAGCGCAGGCGTTGCTTCCGAACTGCGGGTGCTGGTCGTGCCTTGGTGGTCCTGTCCTAATCCTAATCTGGGTTTCCTGTCCTGTCCTGGGGTGTCCATTCTGCACCTGCTGTCCTATTGATGACTGCTATTCCTTGGGGTATTTCCTGTCCTTGACTGATCCGTGGCCAGGGTTGGTTTTCACACCATTCTAGGTAAATATATAGATAGGGCTGAAACTCTATACTGCACCTTTCTATTTTCTGTCTTTGCTTCAATAAAGACATACCTTGCACATGTTATATTTTCCATGCTTTCCGCAGTCTGCCATATGGAAACCTATTGCATTTTATTTTCATAGTATGTTCCTATGTTACCTTACCTTTTAGAGCACAATTCTCTCCATACTGTTTATGAAATTAGATGTGGTTTATATTTTTCTCCTGAATTCTATTTTGAAATAATATTAGAATATTAGCGTGTTCCACTTTCCACCCTTTGATAGATGTATAGGATTCCTAATTTCCCACTCATTTTCATGAAGTACGTCCCAATAGTATAATTCCAGTACATGCAAATAGCTTGCTCATTTATAGATGTCCATTCTTGATGTTTCAGTTTAAGTCTATGTAGCGTTTCCCTGTCACTCTAGTTACAAAAAACTTAATGATTGCCCTTACACTTTTCTTGTATGGTTACGTGCTTTTTGTTATCTTGATTATTGGTTGCCTTTTAACTCTAAGCCTAATACTCGCAGATACTGATTACTAGATAAAACCTTTAAAACTTCTTAGTTGTCCGTGGTCATTTTATGAAAATCAAAGTTCATGTAGTTGGGTTTTGTATTTTTGTCTGCCTTTCTTCACAGCTAGCTCCCTGATCCATTGTGGTCATAGGTACCCGTAACGGTGGATTGGTAAGTCGGGTACACTAGAATACAACAGGAAGGAATCAGGGTGCTGATGGTAGATTGTGAGGTCGCCTGATTAATGTATATGGTGAATTGAAATTTATGGGCCCGAAAACTATATGGTGAAATTATTGGTCAGGTGACCCCCGATCTCTAACATTGGTACCACTTGACCAATCGCCCTGGGTGACGATTACACCGGAGGACCAGACATCAGCAATTACACACTAGGTAACTATCTGTGAATAGGACTGCACAGCAAGTTGGAAGTGTAATGGGAAAGTATACTGCCCCATTGAAAGCATTGGGCTCCTATTTAGAGAGGGCCAGAGTTTGAAGTAGCAATTGAATGGCCCTTTTGTCAGATGACAACCTGCTGCAGCTTTGTGATGTAATGGCACCACTAGACCAATCGCCCTGCGTGAGGATGGCACTGGAGGACCAGACATCAGCAATTACACACTAGGTAACTATCTGTGAATATGACTGAACAGCAAGTAGGAGGTGTAATGGGAAAGTACACTGCACCATTGAAAGCATTGGGCTCCTATTTAAAGAGGGCTAGAGTTAGAAAAAGCAACTGATTGGCCCTCATGTCAGATGACATCCTGCTGTAGCTTTGTGATGTAATGGTACCACTTGACCAATCGCCCTGGGTGACGATTACACCGGAGGACCAGACATCAGCATTTACACACTAGGTAATTATCTGTGAATATGACTGCACAGCAAGTTGGAGGTGTAATGGGAAAGTACACTGCACCATTGAAAGCATTGGGCTCCTATTTAGAGAGGACCAGAGTTTGAAGTAGCAACTGATTGGCCCTTTTGTCAGATGACATCCTGCTGCAGCTTTGTGATGTAATGGCACCACTAGACCAATCGCCCTGGGTGAGGATTACACCGGAGGACCAGACATCAGCATTTACACACTAGGTAATTATCTGGGAATATGACTGCACAGCAAGTAGGAGGTGTAATGGGAAAGTACACTGAACCATTGAAAGCATTGGGCTCCTATTTAAAGAGGGCTAGAGTTAGAAAAAGCAACTGATTGGCCCTCATGTCAGATGACATCCTGCTGAAGCTTTGTGATCTAATGGCACCACTAGACCAATCGCCCTGGATGAGGATTACACCGGAGGACCAGACATCAGCAATTACACAGTAGGAAACTACCTGGGAATATGACTGCATAGCAAGTAGGAGGTGTAATGGGAAAGTACTCTGCACCATTGAAAGCATCGGGCTCCTATTTAAGAGGGCTAGAGTTAGAAGAACACAGTTTCTAAATAGCAGTCCATCTTGAGTATCAGAGTCCCACTCACAGAGAGCAAGGAAACCGGTTAAATAGCTTCCCTCTATCTGAAAGTAAGTCAATTTCTCTAACCTTAGACGCCTCATTCCAGCCTGAAAGATGGTAATTAACTCGTAGGACATATTGCCTGCACAAGTATCTAAAGAAGATTTTGTCAGCCACGTAGACACTCAAAGTCTTTGATAAACTATCATGATGGCCATTGCGTCATTCATATTGCTACCGTCTTAGAAGATTATATTTATGCCGAAGACCCCACAAAAAGGTACTGAGAGCCATCAGATGCTATGAACTTTTTATTAATGGCAAAATGATTAAATGAGAGTTTGACTTACCATATATATTGATCGAGGCATGGAGAAGGCTGAGGAATGAGCTTTCTTTTTTTTTCCGTCTCAGCAAGCAGAGAAATATTCCTCTGCAGCACTGCCTCTGCTGGCCATTCAGTATAATCTGCAGATGGAAAAGTCCACTGTTAGTCGATTTTTAGAACTTGAATATTTCCAAACGAAATGGAACACTACCAAAAAATGATTTTTATAAAGCGTAAATTATTAGTACTATGGCGTGTCACATATTGTGAAAATCCAAAGCTCACTAAAAATTAAAATCTCAATTTAGATTTCAACCTAGCAGACTTCTTTCAATCCTATGCCTCATTTTCTGGTACTCTCTACAAACCCTAGCACCTGTATGAGGACTTAGATAGAAATATCTCTTTGGCAGCCAAGAGATAGAGTACCCTTCTCACAGGAATTATTTAAGGTAATGGCACACCATAGCAATTCAGTGATCTGATACGTTACAGGAGGAAGGTTTATGCTACGGTTAGTGGGAATAATAAAAACTATGAATAGCAGATTCTAACATCTTCATTTTAGCACATCCCTATCAGTTAACCTATAGAGAACTCCAGAATGGTATGATCAACCACTCCTTCAAACAAATGTATATGTCTCAAATAATGGCCTAGGTCCTTTCATCTCACCACCTTAGTCTTCAGCTGGGCATCCTGTCCTCATTGCTCCCTTTTCTATACCATGATACATGTATCCTATTGCGTACTAGGCAACCGATTGACCCTCATGTCAGATGACATCCTCTTGTAGCTTTGTGATGTAATGGCACCACTTGACCAATCGCCCTGGGTGAGGATTACAACGAAGGACCAGACATCAGCAATTACACACTAGGTAACTATCTGTGAATAGGACTGCACAGCAAGTAGGAAGTGTAATGGGAAAGTACACTGCACAATTGAAAGCATTGGGCTCCTATTTAGAGAGGGCCAGAGTTTGAAGTAGCAATTGAATGGCCCTTTTGTCAGATGACAACCTGCTGCAGCTTAGTGATGTAATGGCACCACTAGACCAATCGCCCTGCGTGAGGATGGCACCGGAGGACCAGACATCAGCAATTACACACTAGGTAACTATCAGTGAATATGACTGAACAGCAAGTAGGAGGTGTAATGGGAAAGTACTCTGCACCATCAAATGCATTGGGCTCCTTTTTAAAGAGGGCTAGAGTTAGAAAAACACAGTTTCTAAATAGCAGTCCATCTTGAGTATCAGGGTCACACTCACAGAGAGCAGGGAAACCGGTTAAATAGCTTCCCTCTATCTGAAAGTAAGTTAATTGCTCCAACCTTAGACACCTCATTCCAGCCTGAAAGATGGTAATTAACGCGTAGGACATATTGCCGGCACAAGTATCTAAAGAAGATTTTGTCAGCCACGTAGACAGTCAAAGTCTTTGATAAACTATCATGATGGCCATTGCGTCATCCACATTGCTACCGTCTTAGAAGATTATATTTATGCGGAAGACCCTACTAAAAGGCACTGAGAGCCATCAGATGCTATGAACTTTTTATCAATGGCAAAATGATTAAATGAGAGTTTGACTTACCATACATATTGATCGAGGCATGGAGAAGGCTGAGGAATGAGCTTTCTTTTTTTTTTTGTCTCAGCAAGCAGAGACATATTCCTCTGCAACACTGCCTCTGCTGGCCATTCAGTATAATCTGCAGATGGAAAAGTCCACTGTTAGTCCATTTTTAGAACTTTAATATTTCCAAACCAAATGCAACACTACCAAAAAATGATTTCTATAAAGCGTAAATTATTAGTACTATGGCGTGTCACATATTGTGAAAATCCAAAGCTCACTAAAAATTATAATCTCAATTTAGATTTCAACCTAGCAAACTTCTTTCAATCCTAGGCCTCATTTGCTGGTACACTGTACACAACCCTAGTACCTGTATGAGGACTTAGATAGAAAGATCTCTTTGGCAGCCAAGAGATAAAGTACCCTTCTCACAGGAATGATTTCAGGTTATGGTACACCATAGCAATTCAGTGATCTGATACGTTAAGGGAGGAAGGTTTATGCTACGGTTAGTGGGAATAATAAAAACTATGAATAACAGATTCTAACATCTTCATTTTAGCACATCCCTATCAGTTAACCTATAGAGAACTCCAGAATTGTATGATCAACCACTCCTTCAAACAAATGTATACGTCTCAATGGCCTAGGTCCTTTCATCTCACCACCTTAGTCTTCAGCTGGGCATCCTGTCCTCATTGCTCCCTTTTCTATACCATGATACATGTATCCTATTGCATACTAGGCAACTGATTGGCCCTCATGTCTGATGACATCCTATTGTAGCTTTGTGATGTAATGGCACCACTTGACCAATCGCCCTGGGTGACGATTACACCGAAGGACCAGACATCAGCAATTACACACTAGGTAACTCTCTGTGAATAGGACTGCACAGCAAGTAGGAAGTGTAATGGGAAAGTATACTGCCCCATTGAAAGCATTGGGCTCCTATTTAGAGAGGGCCAGAGTTTGAAGTAGCAATTGAATGGCCCTTTTGTCAGATGACAACCTGCTGCAGCTTTGTGATGTAATGGCACCACTAGACCAATCGCCCTGCGTGAGGATGGCACTGGAGGACCAGACATCAGCAATTACACACTAGGTAACTATCTGTGAATAGGACTGCACAGCAAGTAGGAAGTGTAATGGGAAAGTACACTGCACCATTGAAAGCATTGGGCTCCTATTTAGAGAGGGCCAGAGTTTGAAGTAGCAATTGAATGGCCCTTTTGTCAGATGACAACCTGCTGCAGCTTAGTGATGTAATGGCACCACTAGACCAATCGCCCTGCGTGAGGATGGCACCGGAGGACCAGACATCAGCAATTACACACTAGGTAACTATCAGTGAATATGACTGAACAGCAAGTAGGAGGTGTAATGGGAAAGTACTCTGTACCATCAAATGCATTGGGCTCCTTTTTAAAGAGGGCTAGAGTTAGAAAAACACAGTTTCTAAACAGCAGTCCATCTTGAGTATCAGGGTCACACTCACAGAGAGCAGGGAAACCGGTTAAATAGCTTCCCTCTATCTGAAAGTAAGTCAATTGCTCTAACCTTAGACACCTCATTCCAGCCTGAAAGATGGTAATTAACGCGTAGGACATTTGCCGGCACAAGTATCTAAAGAAGAGTTTGTCAGCCACGTAGACACTCAAAGTCTTTGATAAACTATCATGATGGCCATTGCGTCATCCACATTGCTTCCGTCTTAGAAGATTATATTTATGCGGAAGACCCTACTAAAAGGCACTGAGAACCATCAGATGCTATGAACTTTTTATCAATGGCAAAATGATTAAATGAGAGTTTGACTTACCATACATATTGATCGAGGCTTGGAGAAGGCTGAGGAATGAGCTTTCTTTTTTTTTTTTGTCTCAGCAAGCAGAGACATATTCCTCTGCAACACTGCCTCTGCTGGCCATTCAGTATAATCTGCAGATGGAAAAGTCCACTGTTAGTCAATTTTTAGAACTTTAATATTTCCAAACCAAATGCAACACTACCAAAAAATGATTTCTATAAAGCGTAAATTATTAGTACTGAACAAGTTACTTACCTTCGGTAACGATATATCTGTAAGAAACAGTAGTTAGTATTAGATTCCTTACCTTAGAATATCCCCAGGCGTCAGTCTGGATCCGGAAACTTTTGCGTAGCAGTACCCCTGCGCGTCGGTAGGCGTCGTCTGCAGGCGTCCCCTGCGGCTCCGCGTCGTCGGCGTCGTGCGCCGTGATGACGTCGCTGGAGTATATAGACGCCGCCTCCGCGCGCTGACGTCAGTTCTTTGCACACAGCTTTTCCGCGCCAGAACACGCAGAGCCATGTGAGAACTAACACTGGTGCCATTTGAAACTAGGGCCCTGAAAGGGATGTCCTTAACCCTAGGTATCAGTTCGCAGAACGGGGAGGATGGGCGGGGCGGTAAGGAATCTAATACTAACTACTGTTTCTTACAGATATATCGTTACCGAAGGTAAGTAACTTGTTCATCTGAAAGAAACAGGTTAGTATTAGATTCCTTACCTTAGAATAGATACCCCAGCAATACCAACCCCGGAGGTGGGTCTGCGAACCAATACAACCTACACCGGAAAGTCCTGGAGGACCGAACGGCCAAAGAAGCCGTCCCTCCGGACTTGACTGTCCAGGCAGTAATGCCTCGCAAAGGTGTGCAGCGAGGCCCATGTAGCCGCCTGGCAAATGTCCTGCAAAGGGACTCCCCGGCCCAGGGCAGTAGTAGCCGCCGTGGCCCGAGTGGAATGGGCCCTCAGCCCAACAGGAGGCTCCTTCCGAGCCAAAGAGTAGCATGCCTTGATGCAGAGGACGACCCACCGGGAGATGGTTCGTTTCTGTACCGCCCTTCCCTTCTTCTCACCCACGTAGCCAACAAACAGTTGGTCATCCACCCGGAACTGGCGTGTGCGATCCATGTAAAATGAAAGCGCACGTTTTGGGTCCAGACGATGGAGCCGCTCTTCATCCTTTGAAGGATGCGGAGGCGGGAAGAAGGAGGGCAAGGTGATGGACTGCCCAATGTGAAAAGCAGAGACTACCTTGGGCAGGAAAGAAGGTCTAGTCCGAAGAACCACCTTATCAGGATGAACAGACAAGAAAGGAGGTTGAATAGAAAGAGCCTGGAGCTCACTCACTCTCCTGGCAGAGGTGATGGCCACCAGGAAGGCCGTCTTTAAAGTGAGAAGACGGAGAGGACAGGAATGAAGGGGCTCAAAGGGAGCGCACATCAGGAAGGTCAGAACCAGGTTCAAGTCCCACTGAGGCATCACGAACGGAGTTGGGGGATACATGTGCGTGATGCCCTTCAAGAACCTTAACACAATTGGGGACTTGAATAAAGATGGCTGATCAGGCAGCCTCAAGAAGGCGGAAAGGGCAGAAAGATAGCCCTTGATAGTGCCCAGAGCAGAGCCCTGGTGGGCAAGGGAAAGAAGGAAGAGGAGAACCTCAGACAGAGGGGCAGAAAGGGGATCCACAGCCTTTGCTGTGCACCATGCCACAAATCTGTTCCACCGGCAGGCGTATACCGACTTTGTGGAGGGACGCCTGGCTGCCAGAATGACATCACAGACTTCAGGAGGCAAGTCAAATGGCCTCAACTGTCGCCGCTCAATCTCCACGCATGGAGGTGGAGACTGGACAGGTTCGGGTGGAGGACCGTCCCCTGCTGCTGCGACAGAAGGTCCTCCTGAAGGGGCAGGCGGATCGAGGGACCGACTGTCATGCTGAGTAGCTCGGGATACCAGTATCTTCGAGCCCAGTCCGGAGCCACAAGGATAACTTGGGCCCGGTCGCGCCTGATCTTCTTCAGCACTCTGGGTAGAAGTGGTATAGGCGGAAAGGCGTACAACAGACCGCAACTCCACTCGCGCCGAAAGGCGTCGGCCGAGCGAGTGCCGTCTTGGAAACTCCAACGCGCAGAACTGATGACATTGCGCGTTCTCTTCTGTGGCGAATAGATCTAACCAAGGCTCTCCCCACTGCTGAAAGAGGCCACTCGCCACGTCCGAGTTCAGACGCCATTTGTGATCCACCGAGCACCGACGGCTGAGTTCGTCCGCCCTGGCGTTCAGAGAACCTGCCAGGTGTTGAACCGTCAGAGTCACGCCCTGACGTTCCAGCCATTGCCAGAGGCGCAGAGCCTCCTGGCAAAGGGTCCACGACCCCACACCGCCCTGTTTGTTGCAGTACCACATGGCGGTGGTGTTGTCCGTGAACACCTGCACTACACTCCCGTTGACAAAGGGGAGGAATGCCTTCAGTGCTAGGCGAATCGCCCGCAGCTCCAACATGTTGATATGGAGCCGGGACTCCGCCGGAGACCAGATGCCTCTGATCTCCGCCTCTCCCAAGTGGCCACCCCAGCCCTGGAGGGACGCGTCCGTCACAACCACGTGCTCCGGTTGGGGAAGGGAGAGGGATCTGCCTCTGACCCAATCGCGGTCCGTAAGCCACCACTGCAACTGTCTCGCAGTGCCCTCCGAGATCAGGACATGGTCGGATAGGTTGCCCTGATGCTGGGCCCACTGAAACTTCAGGTCCCACTGCAGAGCCCGCATCCGCCATCTGGCGTGATGCACCAGTAGGATGCAGGAGGCCATCAGCCCCAGAAGCCGCAGCGTCAACCTGACCGAAACCCGGGATAACGGCTGAAAGATGGGAATCAGAGCCTGAATATCCCAGACCCGCCGTTCCGGGGGATAAACCCGAAACTGCGCCGAGTCGAGAACCGCTCCGATGAAAAGGAGCTTTTGAGAGGGACACAGGTGTGATTTCGGCACATTGATGGAAAACCCCAGCTCGTGCAGGAGGTCTGCCGTCATCTGAAGGTGGTGGACGACTGTCTGGGGCGAGCCCGCCTTCAACAGCCAGTCGTCGAGGTAGGGGAAGACTGACACCCCTAACCGGCGCAGATGAGCTGCGACCACCGCCATCACTTTCGTGAACACCCGTGGGGCGCTGGTAAGACCGAATGGGAGCACGATAAACTGAAAGTGCTCCTGGCCTACCGTGAACCGCAGGTAACGCCGGTGGGCCGGCAGGACGGGGATGTGAAAATACGCATCCTGCAAGTCCAACGCTACCATCCAGTCTTGTGGGTCTAGAGCAGCCAAGACCTGAGCCAAAGTCAACATCTTGAACTTCTCCTTCCGGAGGAAGCCGTTGACGTTCCGTAGATCCAAGATAGGACGCAGGCCTCCTTTGTCCTTCTTGGGCACCAGAAAGTAGTGGGAGTAGCAACCACACCCTACTTCTGGCCCAGGAACGCGCTCGATGGCCCCCTTGGCCAAGAGGGCCGTAACTTCCTCCTGCAGAAGTGTCAAGTGGTCCCCCGACACACGGTGGTTCTGCGGTGGCATGGCTGGAGGAGTGGACTCGAAGGGGAGGGAGTAGCCCCTTCGGACGAGCTGCAGCACCCACCTGTCCGATGTTATCGCGCGCCAGCGGGAGTGGTGATGGCGAACCCTGCCACCCACTGGCGTCACGTGAGCCCGAAAGCTCGGACTAGGAAGGCTTGGATGCAGCAGCGGGGGGAGGTGTGGACTGACCTCGCCGCTGGCCTCTACCGCCCCCACGGCGGAAACCACGGCCGCCACTGCGCTGGGGAGCGTTCTGCGGCGCGTGGCTGGCAGCACGCGTGGGACCGCCCCTCCCTTGGCCACGAAAGGGGCGAAACGAACCCGTCTGCTGGCGCTGGGTCGAAAGACCCAAGGACTTGGCCGTGACCCTGGAGTCCTTGAAGCGCTCCAGCGCGTGGTCCGCTTTGTCACCAAACAGGCGACTGCCATCAAATGGCATGTCCATGAGTGTATTTTGGACGTCTGGCGAGAAGTTGGCAGATCTCAGCCAAGCGTGGCGACGAATCGCCACCGTCGTGGACATAGCCCGTCCCAGCGAGTCGGTCGTGTCCAGACCACAACGGATCGAGTACCGCGCCGCATCCCGGCCTTCAACCAAGGCCCGGGTGAGCTTGTCCCGCACTTCCTGGGGGCATTGCGGCAAACACTCCTCGACCGTATCCCACAAGGAGTGGGTGTAGCGGCCCAAGAGGCACGCGGTATTACAAGACCGCAGTCCAGCGCTCAAAGAGGAAAAGACCTTTTTACCAAATTGGTCATACCGCTTTGATTCCCGATCGGGCGGAGCCAACGGGAATGCGGACTGTGAAGTGGAGGCCTGGATCACCAGACTCTCCGGGGAGGGATGGGTGGATAGGAAGGCAGGGTCGTCCGAGCACGGACGGTGACGCCTGGAAACGTTCCGGTCAACCGGTGCACCGGAAGCGGGCCTGGACCAGGTGCCCAAAAGGACATCCGTCAGGGCCTCATTAAACGGCAGCAGAGGCTCCTGGGGGCATGACTGCGGTTTAAACACTTCGGTCAGAATGTTCGGCTTGACCTTCGCGACGGGGAGCTCAAGGCTCAGGGCCTTGGCAGCCCTCATCAGGACCACCGAATAGGCAGCACCTGCCTCAGACGCCACAGGGGTCGGGGAGACAAACCCAGGGTTGGGCGACTCGTCCAGACCACTGGCATCACCCAGATCACCTACCCAGTCCACATCATACTGGCAGGCACGGGACAAAGGGTCCTCAGACCCCTCCCAACCCTCTCCATACTCGTCCTCATCATACCCATATTCTGGATCGACGATATAGACATCGGGGTCAACGGGCCCCATCGGCGTCGGATCCGGCGTCGGCCGACGCCGGTCCGACTCCGCGTCCGGAGTCGGAGAGGGAATGGGGGGGGCGCCGCGTGGCATCGGCGCCGGGGACCCGACGCCGGCCGGAACCGACGGCGGAGTCGCTGCACCGCGCGGAGGCGGTACCACGGGCTGGCCCAAAGGAACCGACGCCGGAGAGGCCGGTAGACCAGCCGGCGACGAACCTGAGGGACCCAGCGGAGCCGGGGCCGGAGCCACCGGCGGCGTCGGGGCAGAAGCACCCGAACCGCTCGGGCCCCCAGACGGGACCGACGGGCCCGCAGGCGCCGTAGGCCCCGCCGGAGGAGACCTCGCCCTCATAGCAATGAGGAAGGCCTCGATCTCCTCACGCGACGCGCCTTCCCCAGGGACCGACGGGTATGGGGTAGACGGCGTCGGCGACCCACGCGGGGCCGCGGGGGTGGGGCCACCCGAGCCCCCGGCCGCATCACGCGGGCGTCGGGGGGAGTCGGGGGTGCGATGGCGACGCCCCGACTTCTTGTGGTGCTTACCTGACGAACCGGAGGAATGGTGGCGACTCCCGGAGCGCCCATGGCGGCTCCGCGATCGTTCCCTCGACCGCTCCCTCGACCTCCGACCGGACCGGGACCGCTCTCGACGCGGGGCCGACACTCGGAGCTCGAGAAGCTTGCGGGACCGCTCCCGCCTAGCTTTTCCAGTCAAGGCCCGACAGTCGACGCAGGACTCCACGACGTGGTCCGCGCCCAGACACCGGAGGCAGAGTCGATGGTGGTCGGTGACCGACATCATGCGGTCGCACTCGTCGCAACTCTTAAACCCAGGCATCCTACCGGCACCGTAGAAAGATTTAAGTTTTACAAACACTTGGTCAAAAGACCGGAGTACTGCTCTTCGGATCTGCGCTAACTGGCGCGGAAAAAAGAAGAACTGACGTCAGCGCGCGGAGGCGGCGTCTATATACTCCAGCGACGTCATCACGGCGCACGACGCCGACGACGCGGAGCCGCAGGGGACGCCTGCAGACGACGCCTACCGACGCGCAGGGGTACTGCTACGCAAAAGTTTCCGGATCCAGACTGACGCCTGGGGATATTCTAAGGTAAGGAATCTAATACTAACCTGTTTCTTTCAGATATGGCGTGTCACATATTGTGAAAATCCAAAGCTCACTAAAAATTATAATCTCAATTTAGATTTCAACCTAGCAAACTTCTTTCAATCCTAGGCCTCATTTGCTGGTACTCTCTACACAACCCTAGCACCTGTATGAGGACTTGGATAAAAAGATCTCTTTGGCAGCCAAGAGATAGAGTACCCTTCTCACAGGAATGATTTCAGGTTATGGTACACCATAGCAATTCAGTGATCTGATACGTTAAGGGAGGAAGGTTTATGCTACGGTTAGTGGGAATAATAAAAACTATGAATAACAGATTCTAACATCTTCATTTTAGCACATCCCTATCAGTTAACCTATAGAGAACTCCAGAATGGTATGATCAACCACTCCTTCAAACAAATGTATACGTCTCAAATAATGGCCTAGGTCCTTTCATCTCACCACCTTAGTCTTCAGCTGGGCATCCTGTCCTCATTGCTCCCTTTTCTATACCATGATACATGTATCCTATTGCGTACTAGGCGACTGATTGGCCCTCATGTCTGATGACATCCTATTGTAGCTTTGTGATGTAATGGCACCACTTGACCAATCGCCCTGGGTGAGGATTACACCGAAGGACCAGACATCAGCAATTACACACTAGGTAACTATCTGTGAATAGGACTGCACAGCAAGTAGGAAGTGTAATGGGAAAGTACACTGCACCATTGAAAGCATTGGGCTCCTATTTAGAGAGGGCCAGAGTTTGAAGTAGCAATTGAATGGCCCTTTTGTCAGATAACAACCTGCTGCAGCTTAGTGATGTAATGGCACCACTAGACCAATCGCCCTGCGTGAGGATGGCACCGGAGGACCAGACATCAGCAATTACACACTAGGTAACTATCAGTGAATATGACTGAACAGCAAGTAGGAGGTGTAATGGGAAAGTACTCTGTACCATCAAATGCATTGGGCTCCTTTTTAAAGAGGGCTAGAGTTAGAAAAACACAGTTTCTAAATAGCAGTCCATCTTGAGTATCAGGGTCACACTCACAGAGAGCAGGGAAACCGGTTAAATAGCTTCCCTCTATTTGAAAGTAAGTTAATTGCTCCAACCTTAGACACCTCATTCCAGCCTGAAAGATGGTAATTAACGCGTAGGACATATTGCCGGCACAAGTATCTAAAGAAGATTTTGTCAGCCACGTAGACAGTCAAAGTCTTTGATAAACTATCATGATGGCCATTGCGTCATCCACATTGCTACCGTCTTAGAAGATTATATTTATGCGGAAGACCCTACTAAAAGGCACTGAGAGCCATCAGATGCTATGAACTTTTTATCAATGGCAAAATGATTAAATGAGAGTTTGACTTACCATACATATTGATCGAGGCATGGAGAAGGCTGAGGAATGAGCTTTCTTTTTTTTTTGTCTCAGCAAGCAGAGACATATTCCTCTGCAACACTGCCTCTGCTGGCCATTCAGTATAATCTGCAGATGGAAAAGTCCACTGTTAGTCAATTTTTAGAACTTTAATATTTCCAAACCAAATGCAACACTACCAAAAAATGATTTCTATAAAGCGTAAATTATTAGTACTATGGCGTGTCACATATTGTGAAAATCCAAAACTCACTAAAAATTATAATCTCAATTTAGATTTAAACCTAGCAAACTTCTTTCAATCCTAGGCCTCATTTGCTGGTACACTGTACACAACCCTAGCACCTGTATGAGGACTTAGATAGAAAGATCTCTTTGGCAGCCAAGCGATAAAGTACCCTTCTCACAGGAATGATTTCAGGTTATGGTACACCATAGCAATTCAGTGATCTGATACGTTAAGGGAGGAAGGTTTATGCTACGGTTAGTGGGAATAATAAAAACTATGAATAACAGATTCTAACATCTTCATTTTAGCACATCCCTATCAGTTAACCTATAGAGAACTCCAGAATTGTATGATCAACCACTCCTTCAAACAAATGTATACGTCTCAATGGCCTAGGTCCTTTCATCTCACCACCTTAGTCTTCAGCTGGGCATCCTGTCCTCATTGCTCCCTTTTCTATACCATGATACATGTATCCTATTGCATACTAGGCAACTGATTGGCCCACATGTCTGATGACATCCTATTGTAGCTTTGTGATGTAATGGCACCACTTGACCAATCGCCCTGGGTGACGATTACACTGGAGGACCAGACAACAGCCTTTACACACTAGGTAATTATCTGGGAATATGACTGCACAGCAAGTAGGAGGTGTAATGGGAAAGTACTCTGCACCATCGAATGCATTGGGCTCCTTTTTAAAGAGGGCTAGAGTTAGAAGAACACAGTTTCTAAATAGCAGTCCATCTGGAGTATCAGGGTCACACTCACAGAGAGCAGGGAAACCGGTTAAATAGCTTCCCTCTATCTGAAAGTAAGTCAATTGCTCTAACCTTAGACACCTCATTCCAGCCTGAAAGACGGTAATTAACTCGCAGGACAAATTGCCAGCACAAGTATCTGAAGAAGATTTTGTCAGCCACGTAGACAGTCAAAGTCTTTGATAAACTATCATGATGGCCATCGCATCATCCACATTGCTACCGTCTTAGAAGATTATATTTATGCGGAAGACCCTACTAAAAGGCACTGAGAGCCATCAGATGCTATGAACTTTTTATCAATGGCAAAATGATTAAATGAGAGTTTGACTTACCATACATATTGATCGAGGCATGGAGAAGGCTGAGGAATGAGCTTTCTTTTTTTTTTGTCTCAGCAAGCAGACATATTCCTCTGCAACACTGCCTCTGCTGGCCATTCAGTATAATCTGCAGATGGAAAAGTCCACTGTTAGTCAATTTTTAGAACTTTAATATTTCCAAACCAAATGCAACACTACCAAAAAATGATTTCTATAAAGCGTAAATTATTAGTACTATGGCGTGTCACATATTGTGAAAATCCAAAGCTCACTAAAAATTATAATCTCAATTTAGATTTCAACCTAGCAAACTTCTTTCAATCCTAGGCCTCATTTGCTGGTACTCTCTACACAACCCTAGCACCTGTATGAGGACTTGGATAAAAAGATCTCTTTGGCAGCCAAGAGATAGAGTACCCTTCTCACAGGAATGATTTCAGGTTATGGTACACCATAGCAATTCAGTGATCTGATACGTTAAGGGAGGAAGGTTTATGCTACGGTTAGTGGGAATAATAAAAACTATGAATAACAGATTCTAACATCTTCATTTTAGCACATCCCTATCAGTTAACCTATAGAGAACTCCAGAATTGTATGATCAACCACTCCTTCAAACAAATGTATACGTCTCAATGGCCTAGGTCCTTTCATCTCACCACCTTAGTCTTCAGCTGGGCATCCTGTCCTCATTGCTCCCTTTTCTATACCATGATACATGTATCCTATTGCATACTAGGTAACTGATTGGCCCTCATGTCTGATGACATCCTATTGTAGCTTTGTGATGTAATGGCACCACTTGACCAATCGCCCTGGGTGACGATTACACCGAAGGACCAGACATCAGCAATTACACACTAGGTAACTATCTGTGAATAGGACTGCACAGCAAGTAGGAAGTGTAATGGGAAAGTACACTGCACCATTGAAAGCATTGGGCTCCTATTTACAGAGGGCCAGAGTTTGAAGTAGCAATTGAATGGCCCTTTTGTCAGATGACAACCTGCTGCAGCTTAGTGATGTAATGGCACCACTAGACCAATCGCCCTGCGTGAGGATGGCACCGGAGGACCAGACATCAGCAATTACACACTAGGTAACTATCAGTGAATATGACTGAACAGCAAGTAGGAGGTGTAATGGGAAAGTACTCTGTACCATCAAATGCATTGGGCTCC
Source organism: Lissotriton helveticus (assembly GCF_964261635.1). Classification (NCBI taxonomy): domain Eukaryota; kingdom Metazoa; phylum Chordata; class Amphibia; order Caudata; family Salamandridae; genus Lissotriton; species Lissotriton helveticus. Next base: position 615,268,431 of record NC_136068.1, read on the forward strand.
TTTTTAAAGAGGGCTAGAGTTAGAAAAACACAGTTTCTAAATAGCAGTCCATCTTGAGTATCAGGGTCACACTCACAGAGAGCAGGGAAACCGGTTAAATAGCTTCCCTCTATCTGAAAGTAAGTTAATTGCTCCAACCTTAGACACCTCATTCCAGCCTGAAAGATGGTAATTAACGCGTAGGACATATTGCCGGCACAAGTATCTAAAGAAGATTTTGTCAGCCACGTAGACAGTCAAAGTCTTTGATAAACTATCATGATGGCCATTGCGTCATCCACATTGCTACCGTCTTAGAAGATTATATTTATGCGGAAGACCCTACTAAAAGGCACTGAGAGCCATCAGATGCTATGAACTTTTTATCAATGGCAAAATGATTAAATGAGAGTTTGACTTACCATACATATTGATCGAGGCATGGAGAAGGCTGAGGAATGAGCTTTCTTTTTTTTTTTGTCTCAGCAAGCAGAGACATATTCCTCTGCAACACTGCCTCTGCTGGCCATTCAGTATAATCTGCAGATGGAAAAGTCCACTGTTAGTCAATTTTTAGAACTTTAATATTTCCAAACCAAATGCAACACTACCAAAAAATGATTTCTATAAAGCGTAAATTATTAGTACTATGGCGTGTCACATATTGTGAAAATCCAAAACTCACTAAAAATTATAATCTCAATTTAGATTTCAACCTAGCAAACTTCTTTCAATCCTAGGCCTCATTTGCTGGTACACTGTACACAACCCTAGCACCTGTATGAGGACTTAGATAGAAAGATCTCTTTGGCAGCCAAGCGATAAAGTACCCTTCTCACAGGAATGATTTCAGGTTATGGTACACCATAGCAATTCAGTGATCTGATACGTTAAGGGAGGAAGGTTTATGCTACGGTTAGTGGGAATAATAAAAACTATGAATAACAGATTCTAACATCTTCATTTTAGCACATCCCTATCAGTTAACCTATAGAGAACTCCAGAATTGTATGATCAACCACTCCTTCAAACAAATGTATACGTCTCAATGGCCTAGGTCCTTTCATCTCACCACCTTAGTCTTCAGCTGGGCATCCTGTCCTCATTGCTCCCTTTTCTATACCATGATACATGTATCCTATTGCATACTAGGCAACTGATTGGCCCTCATGTCTGATGACATCCTATTGTAGCTTTGTGATGTAATGGCACCACTTGACCAATCGCCCTGGGTGACGATTACACCGAAGGACCAGACATCAGCAATTACACACTAGGTAACTCTCTGTGAATAGGACTGCACAGCAAGTAGGAAGTGTAATGGGAAAGTATACTGCACCATTGAAAGCATTGGGCTCCTATTTACAGAGGGCCAGAGTTTGAAGTAGCAATTGAATGGCCCTTTTGTCAGATGACAACCTGCTGCAGCTTTGTGATGTAATGGCACCACTAGACCAATCGCCCTGCGTGAGGATGGCACTGGAGGACCAGACATCAGCAATTACACACTAGGTAACTATCTGTGAATAGGACTGCACAGCAAGTAGGAAGTGTAATGGGAAAGTACACTGCACCATTGAAAGCATTGGGCTCCTATTTAGAGAGGGCCAGAGTTTGAAGTAGCAATTGAATGGCCCTTTTGTCAGATGACAACCTGCTGCAGCTTAGTGATGTAATGGCACCACTAGACCAATCGCCCTGCGTGAGGATGGCACCGGAGGACCAGACATCAGCAATTACACACTAGGTAACTATCAGTGAATATGACTGAACAGCAAGTAGGAGGTGTAATGGGAAAGTACTCTGTACCATCAAATGCATTGGGCTCCTTTTTAAAGAGGGCTAGAGTTAGAAAAACACAGTTTCTAAACAGCAGTCCATCTTGAGTATCAGGGTCACACTCACAGAGAGCAGGGAAACCGGTTAAATAGCTTCCCTCTATCTGAAAGTAAGTCAATTGCTCTAACCTTAGACACCTCATTCCAGCCTGAAAGATGGTAATTAACGCGTAGGACATATTGCCGGCACAAGTATCTAAAGAAGAGTTTGTCAGCCACGTAGACACTCAAAGTCTTTGATAAACTATCATGATGGCCATTGCGTCATCCACATTGCTACCGTCTTAGAAGATTATATTTATTCGGAAGACCCTACTAAAAGGCACTGAGAGCCATCAGATGCTATGAACTTTTTATCAATGGCAAAATGATTAAATGAGAGTTTGACTTACCATACATATTGATCGAGGCTTGGAGAAGGCTGAGGAATGAGCTTTCTTTTTTTTTTGTCTCAGCAAGCAGAGACATATTCCTCTGCAACACTGCCTCTGCTGGCCATTCAGTATAATCTGCAGATGGAAAAGTCCACTGTTAGTCAATTTTTAGAACTTTAATATTTCCAAACCAAATGCAACACTACCAAAAAATGATTTCTATAAAGCGTAAATTATTAGTACTATGGCGTGTCACATATTGTGAAAATCCAAAGCTCACTAAAAATTATAATCTCAATTTAGATTTCAACCTAGCAAACTTCTTTCAATCCTAGGCCCCATTTGCTGGTACTCTCTACACAACCCTAGCACCTGTATGAGGACTTGGATAAAAAGATCTCTTTGGCAGCCAAGAGATAGAGTACCCTTCTCACAGGAATGATTTCAGGTTATGGTACACCATAGCAATTCAGTGATCTGATACGTTAAGGGAGGAAGGTTTATGCTACGGTTAGTGGGAATAATAAAAACTATGAATAACAGATTCTAACATCTTCATTTTAGCACATCCCTATCAGTTAACCTATAGAGAACTCCAGAATGGTATGATCAACCACTCCTTCAAACAAATGTATACGTCTCAAATAATGGCCTAGGTCCTTTCATCTCACCACCTTAGTCTTCAGCTGGGCATCCTGTCCTCATTGCTCCCTTTTCTATACCATGATACATGTATCCTATTGCGTACTAGGCGACTGATTGGCCCTCATGTCTGATGACATCCTATTGTAGCTTTGTGATGTAATGGCACCACTTGACCAATCGCCCTGGGTGAGGATTACACCGAAGGACCAGACATCAGCAATTACACACTAGGTAACTATCTGTGAATAGGACTGCACAGCAAGTAGGAAGTGTAATGGGAAAGTACACTGCACCATTGAAAGCATTGGGCTCCTATTTAGAGAGGGCCAGAGTTTGAAGTAGCAATTGAATGGCCCTTTTGTCAGATGACAACCTGCTGCAGCTTAGTGATGTAATGGCACCACTTGACCAATCGCCCTGGGTGACGATTACACTGGAGGACCAGACAACAGCCTTTACACACTAGGTAATTATCTGGGAATATGACTGCACAGCAAGTAGGAGGTGTAATGGGAAAGTACTCTGCACCATCGAATGCATTGGGCTCCTTTTTAAAGAGGGCTAGAGTTAGAAGAACACAGTTTCTAAATAGCAGTCCATCTGGAGTATCAGGGTCACACTCACAGAGAGCAGGGAAACCGGTTAAATAGCTTCCCTCTATCTGAAAGTAAGTCAATTGCTCTAACCTTAGACACCTCATTCCAGCCTGAAAGACGGTAATTAACTCGCAGGACAAATTGCCAGCACAAGTATCTGAAGAAGATTTTGTCAGCCACGTAGACAGTCAAAGTCTTTGATAAACTATCATGATGGCCATCGCATCATCCACATTGCTACCGTCTTAGAAGATTATATTTATGCGGAAGACCCTACTAAAAGGCACTGAGAGCCATCAGATGCTATGAACTTTTTATCAATGGCAAAATGATTAAATGAGAGTTTGACTTACCATACATATTGATCGAGGCATGGAGAAGGCTGAGGAATGAGCTTTCTTTTTTTTTTGTCTCAGCAAGCAGACATATTCCTCTGCAACACTGCCTCTGCTGGCCATTCAGTATAATCTGCAGATGGAAAAGTCCACTGTTAGTCAATTTTTAGAACTTTAATATTTCCAAACCAAATGCAACACTACCAAAAAATGATTTCTATAAAGCGTAAATTATTAGTACTATGGCGTGTCACATATTGTGAAAATCCAAAGCTCACTAAAAATTATAATCTCAATTTAGATTTCAACCTAGCAAACTTCTTTCAATCCTAGGCCTCGTTTGCTGGTACTCTCTACACAACCCTAGCACCTGTATGAGGACTTGGATAAAAAGATCTCTTTGGCAGCCAAGAGATAGAGTACCCTTCTCACAGGAATGATTTCAGGTTATGGTACACCATAGCAATTCAGTGATCTGATACGTTAAGGGAGGAAGGTTTATGCTACGGTTAGTGGGAATAATAAAAACTATGAATAACAGATTCTAACATCTTCATTTTAGCACATCCCTATCAGTTAACCTATAGAGAACTCCAGAATGGTATGATCAACCACTCCTTCAAACAAATGTATACGTCTCAAATAATGGCCTAGGTCCTTTCATCTCACCACCTTAGTCTTCAGCTGGGCATCCTGTCCTCATTGCTCCCTTTTCTATACCATGATACATGTATCCTATTGCGTACTAGGCGACTGATTGGCCCTCATGTCTGATGACATCCTATTGTAGCTTTGTGATGTAATGGCACCACTTGACCAATCGCCCTGGGTGAGGATTACACCGAAGGACCAGACATCAGCAATTACACACTAGGTAACTATCTGTGAATAGGACTGCACAGCAAGTAGGAAGTGTAATGGGAAAGTACACTGCACCATTGAAAGCATTGGGCTCCTATTTAGAGAGGGCCAGAGTTTGAAGTAGCAATTGAATGGCCCTTTTGTCAGATGACAACCTGCTGCAGCTTAGTGATGTAATGGCACCACTTGACCAATCGCCCTGGGTGACGATTACACTGGAGGACCAGACAACAGCCTTTACACACTAGGTAATTATCTGGGAATATGACTGCACAGCAAGTAGGAGGTGTAATGGGAAAGTACTCTGCACCATCGAATGCATTGGGCTCCTTTTTAAAGAGGGCTAGAGTTAGAAGAACACAGTTTCTAAATAGCAGTCCATCTGGAGTATCAGGGTCACACTCACAGAGAGCAGGGAAACCGGTTAAATAGCTTCCCTCTATCTGAAAGTAAGTCAATTGCTCTAACCTTAGACACCTCATTCCAGCCTGAAAGACGGTAATTAACTCGCAGGACAAATTGCCAGCACAAGTATCTGAAGAAGATTTTGTCAGCCACGTAGACAGTCAAAGTCTTTGATAAACTATCATGATGGCCATCGCATCATCCACATTGCTACCGTCTTAGAAGATTATATTTATGCGGAAGACCCTACTAAAAGGCACTGAGAGCCATCAGATGCTATGAACTTTTTATCAATGGCAAAATGATTAAATGAGAGTTTGACTTACCATACATATTGATCGAGGCATGGAGGAGGCTGAGGAATGAGCTTTCTTTTTTTTTTGTCTCAGCAAGCAGACATATTCCTCTGCAACACTGCCTCTGCTGGCCATTCAGTATAATCTGCAGATGGAAAAGTCCACTGTTAGTCAATTTTTAGAACTTTAATATTTCCAAACCAAATGCAACACTACCAAAAAATGATTTCTATAAAGCGTAAATTATTAGTACTATGGCGTGTCACATATTGTGAAAATCCAAAGCTCACTAAAAATTATAATCTCAATTTAGATTTCAACCTAGCAAACTTCTTTCAATCCTAGGCCTCGTTTGCTGGTACTCTCTACACAACCCTAGCACCTGTATGAGGACTTGGATAAAAAGATCTCTTTGGCAGCCAAGAGATAGAGTACCCTTCTCACAGGAATGATTTCAGGTTATGGTACACCATAGCAATTCAGTGATCTGATACGTTAAGGGAGGAAGGTTTATGCTACGGTTAGTGGGAATAATAAAAACTATGAATAACAGATTCTAACATCTTCATTTTAGCACATCCCTATCAGTTAACCTATAGAGAACTCGAGAATTGTATGATCAACCACTCCTTCAAACAAATGTATACGTCTCAATGGCCTAGGTCCTTTCATCTCACCACCTTAGTCTTCAGCTGGGCATCCTGTCCTCATTGCTCCCTTTTCTATACCATGATACATGTATCCTATTGCATACTAGGCAACTGATTGGCCCTCATGTCTGATGACATCCTATTGTAGCTTTGTGATGTAATGGCACCACTTGACCAATCGCCCTGGGTGACGATTACACCGAAGGACCAGACATCAGCAATTACACACTAGGTAACTATCTGTGAATAGGACTGCACAGCAAGTAGGAAGTGTAATGGGAAAGTACACTGCACCATTGAAAGCATTGGGCTCCTATTTACAGAGGGCCAGAGTTTGAAGTAGCAATTGAATGGCCCTTTTGTCAGATGACAACCTGCTGCAGCTTAGTGATGTAATGGCACCACTAGACCAATCGCCCTGCGTGAGGATGGCACCGGAGGACCAGACATCAGCAATTACACACTAGGTAACTATCAGTAAATATGACTGAACAGCAAGTAGGAGGTGTAATGGGAAAGTACTCTGTACCATCAAATGCATTGGGCTCCTTTTTAAAGAGGGCTAGAGTTAGAAAAACACAGTTTCTAAATAGCAGTCCATCTTGAGTATCAGGGTCACACTCACAGAGAGCAGGGAAACCGGTTAAATAGCTTCCCTCTATCTGAAAGTAAGTTAATTGCTCCAACCTTAGACACCTCATTCCAGCCTGAAAGATGGTAATTAACGCGTAGGACATATTGCCGGCACAAGTATCTAAAGAAGATTTTGTCAGCCACGTAGACAGTCAAAGTCTTTGATAAACTATCATGATGGCCATTGCGTCATCCACATTGCTACCGTCTTAGAAGATTATATTTATGCGGAAGACCCTACTAAAAGGCACTGAGAGCCATCAGATGCTATGAACTTTTTATCAATGGCAAAATGATTAAATGAGAGTTTGACTTACCATACATATTGATCGAGGCATGGAGAAGGCTGAGGAATGAGCTTTCTTTTTTTTTTTGTCTCAGCAAGCAGAGACATATTCCTCTGCAACACTGCCTCTGCTGGCCATTCAGTATAATCTGCAGATGGAAAAGTCCACTGTTAGTCAATTTTTAGAACTTTAATATTTCCAAACCAAATGCAACACTACCAAAAAATGATTTCTATAAAGCGTAAATTATTAGTACTATGGCGTGTCACATATTGTGAAAATCCAAAACTCACTAAAAATTATAATCTCAATTTAGATTTCAACCTAGCAAACTTCTTTCAATCCTAGGCCTCATTTGCTGGTACACTGTACACAACCCTAGCACCTGTATGAGGACTTAGATAGAAAGATCTCTTTGGCAGCCAAGCGATAAAGTACCCTTCTCACAGGAATGATTTCAGGTTATGGTACACCATAGCAATTCAGTGATCTGATACGTTAAGGGAGGAAGGTTTATGCTACGGTTAGTGGGAATAATAAAAACTATGAATAACAGATTCTAACATCTTCATTTTAGCACATCCCTATCAGTTAACCTATAGAGAACTCCAGAATTGTATGATCAACCACTCCTTCAAACAAATGTATACGTCTCAATGGCCTAGGTCCTTTCATCTCACCACCTTAGTCTTCAGCTGGGCATCCTGTCCTCATTGCTCCCTTTTCTATACCATGATACATGTATCCTATTGCATACTAGGCAACTGATTGGCCCTCATGTCTGATGACATCCTATTGTAGCTTTGTGATGTAATGGCACCACTTGACCAATCGCCCTGGGTGACGATTACACCGAAGGACCAGACATCAGCAATTACACACTAGGTAACTCTCTGTGAATAGGACTGCACAGCAAGTAGGAAGTGTAATGGGAAAGTATACTGCACCATTGAAAGCATTGGGCTCCTATTTACAGAGGGCCAGAGTTTGAAGTAGCAATTGAATGGCCCTTTTGTCAGATGACAACCTGCTGCAGCTTTGTGATGTAATGGCACCACTAGACCAATCGCCCTGCGTGAGGATGGCACTGGAGGACCAGACATCAGCAATTACACACTAGGTAACTATCTGTGAATAGGACTGCACAGCAAGTAGGAAGTGTAATGGGAAAGTACACTGCACCATTGAAAGCATTGGGCTCCTATTTAGAGAGGGCCAGAGTTTGAAGTAGCAATTGAATGGCCCTTTTGTCAGATGACAACCTGCTGCAGCTTAGTGATGTAATGGCACCACTAGACCAATCGCCCTGCGTGAGGATGGCACCGGAGGACCAGACATCAGCAATTACACACTAGGTAACTATCAGTGAATATGACTGAACAGCAAGTAGGAGGTGTAATGGGAAAGTACTCTGTACCATCAAATGCATTGGGCTCCTTTTTAAAGAGGGCTAGAGTTAGAAAAACACAGTTTCTAAACAGCAGTCCATCTTGAGTATCAGGGTCACACTCACAGAGAGCAGGGAAACCGGTTAAATAGCTTCCCTCTATCTGAAAGTAAGTCAATTGCTCTAACCTTAGACACCTCATTCCAGCCTGAAAGATGGTAATTAACGCGTAGGACATATTGCCGGCACAAGTATCTAAAGAAGAGTTTGTCAGCCACGTAGACACTCAAAGTCTTTGATAAACTATCATGATGGCCATTGCGTCATCCACATTGCTACCGTCTTAGAAGATTATATTTATTCGGAAGACCCTACTAAAAGGCACTGAGAGCCATCAGATGCTATGAACTTTTTATCAATGGCAAAATGATTAAATGAGAGTTTGACTTACCATACATATTGATCGAGGCTTGGAGAAGGCTGAGGAATGAGCTTTCTTTTTTTTTTGTCTCAGCAAGCAGAGACATATTCCTCTGCAACACTGCCTCTGCTGGCCATTCAGTATAATCTGCAGATGGAAAAGTCCACTGTTAGTCAATTTTTAGAACTTTAATATTTCCAAACCAAATGCAACACTACCAAAAAATGATTTCTATAAAGCGTAAATTATTAGTACTATGGCGTGTCACATATTGTGAAAATCCAAAGCTCACTAAAAATTATAATCTCAATTTAGATTTCAACCTAGCAAACTTCTTTCAATCCTAGGCCTCATTTGCTGGTACTCTCTACACAACCCTAGCACCTGTATGAGGACTTGGATAAAAAGATCTCTTTGGCAGCCAAGAGATAGAGTACCCTTCTCACAGGAATGATTTCAGGTTATGGTACACCATAGCAATTCAGTGATCTGATACGTTAAGGGAGGAAGGTTTATGCTACGGTTAGTGGGAATAATAAAAACTATGAATAACAGATTCTAACATCTTCATTTTAGCACATCCCTATCAGTTAACCTATAGAGAACTCCAGAATGGTATGATCAACCACTCCTTCAAACAAATGTATACGTCTCAAATAATGGCCTAGGTCCTTTCATCTCACCACCTTAGTCTTCAGCTGGGCATCCTGTCCTCATTGCTCCCTTTTCTATACCATGATACATGTATCCTATTGCGTACTAGGCGACTGATTGGCCCTCATGTCTGATGACATCCTATTGTAGCTTTGTGATGTAATGGCACCACTTGACCAATCGCCCTGGGTGAGGATTACACCGAAGGACCAGACATCAGCAATTACACACTAGGTAACTATCTGTGAATAGGACTGCACAGCAAGTAGGAAGTGTAATGGGAAAGTACACTGCACCATTGAAAGCATTGGGCTCCTATTTACAGAGGGCCAGAGTTTGAAGTAGCAATTGAATGGCCCTTTTGTCAGATGACAACCTGCTGCAGCTTAGTGATGTAATGGCACCACTAGACCAATCGCCCTGCGTGAGGATGGCACCGGAGGACCAGACATCAGCAATTACACACTAGGTAACTATCAGTGAATATGACTGAACAGCAAGTAGGAGGTGTAATGGGAAAGTACTCTGTACCATCAAATGCATTGGGCTCCTTTTTAAAGAGGGCTAGAGTTAGAAAAACACAGTTTCTAAATAGCAGTCCATCTTGAGTATCAGGGTCACACTCACAGAGAGCAGGGAAACCGGTTAAATAGCTTCCCTCTATCTGAAAGTAAGTTAATTGCTCCAACCTTAGACACCTCATTCCAGCCTGAAAGATGGTAATTAACGCGTAGGACATATTGCCGGCACAAGTATCTAAAGAAGATTTTGTCAGCCACGTAGACAGTCAAAGTCTTTGATAAACTATCATGATGGCCATTGCGTCATCCACATTGCTACCGTCTTAGAAGATTATATTTATGCGGAAGACCCTACTAAAAGGCACTGAGAGCCATCAGATGCTATGAACTTTTTATCAATGGCAAAATGATTAAATGAGAGTTTGACTTACCATACATATTGATCGAGGCATGGAGAAGGCTGAGGAATGAGCTTTCTTTTTTTTTTTGTCTCAGCAAGCAGAGACATATTCCTCTGCAACACTGCCTCTGCTGGCCATTCAGTATAATCTGCAGATGGAAAAGTCCACTGTTAGTCAATTTTTAGAACTTTAATATTTCCAAACCAAATGCAACACTACCAAAAAATGATTTCTATAAAGCGTAAATTATTAGTACTATGGCGTGTCACATATTGTGAAAATCCAAAACTCACTAAAAATTATAATCTCAATTTAGATTTCAACCTAGCAAACTTCTTTCAATCCTAGGCCTCATTTGCTGGTACACTGTACACAACCCTAGCACCTGTATGAGGACTTAGATAGAAAGATCTCTTTGGCAGCCAAGCGATAAAGTACCCTTCTCACAGGAATGATTTCAGGTTATGGTACACCATAGCAATTCAGTGATCTGATACGTTAAGGGAGGAAGGTTTATGCTACGGTTAGTGGGAATAATAAAAACTATGAATAACAGATTCTAACATCTTCATTTTAGCACATCCCTATCAGTTAACCTATAGAGAACTCCAGAATTGTATGATCAACCACTCCTTCAAACAAATGTATACGTCTCAATGGCCTAGGTCCTTTCATCTCACCACCTTAGTCTTCAGCTGGGCATCCTGTCCTCATTGCTCCCTTTTCTATACCATGATACATGTATCCTATTGCATACTAGGCAACTGATTGGCCCTCATGTCTGATGACATCCTATTGTAGCTTTGTGATGTAATGGCACCACTTGACCAATCGCCCTGGGTGACGATTACACCGAAGGACCAGACATCAGCAATTACACACTAGGTAACTCTCTGTGAATAGGACTGCACAGCAAGTAGGAAGTGTAATGGGAAAGTATACTGCACCATTGAAAGCATTGGGCTCCTATTTACAGAGGGCCAGAGTTTGAAGTAGCAATTGAATGGCCCTTTTGTCAGATGACAACCTGCTGCAGCTTTGTGATGTAATGGCACCACTAGACCAATCGCCCTGCGTGAGGATGGCACTGGAGGACCAGACATCAGCAATTACACACTAGGTAACTATCTGTGAATAGGACTGCACAGCAAGTAGGAAGTGTAATGGGAAAGTACACTGCACCATTGAAAGCATTGGGCTCCTATTTAGAGAGGGCCAGAGTTTGAAGTAGCAATTGAATGGCCCTTTTGTCAGATGACAACCTGCTGCAGCTTAGTGATGTAATGGCACCACTAGACCAATCGCCCTGCGTGAGGATGGCACCGGAGGACCAGACATCAGCAATTACACACTAGGTAACTATCAGTGAATATGACTGAACAGCAAGTAGGAGGTGTAATGGGAAAGTACTCTGTACCATCAAATGCATTGGGCTCCTTTTTAAAGAGGGCTAGAGTTAGAAAAACACAGTTTCTAAACAGCAGTCCATCTTGAGTATCAGGGTCACACTCACAGAGAGCAGGGAAACCGGTTAAATAGCTTCCCTCTATCTGAAAGTAAGTCAATTGCTCTAACCTTAGACACCTCATTCCAGCCTGAAAGATGGTAATTAACGCGTAGGACATATTGCCGGCACAAGTATCTAAAGAAGAGTTTGTCAGCCACGTAGACACTCAAAGTCTTTGATAAACTATCATGATGGCCATTGCGTCATCCACATTGCTACCGTCTTAGAAGATTATATTTATTCGGAAGACCCTACTAAAAGGCACTGAGAGCCATCAGATGCTATGAACTTTTTATCAATGGCAAAATGATTAAATGAGAGTTTGACTTACCATACATATTGATCGAGGCTTGGAGAAGGCTGAGGAATGAGCTTTCTTTTTTTTTTGTCTCAGCAAGCAGAGACATATTCCTCTGCAACACTGCCTCTGCTGGCCATTCAGTATAATCTGCAGATGGAAAAGTCCACTGTTAGTCAATTTTTAGAACTTTAATATTTCCAAACCAAATGCAACACTACCAAAAAATGATTTCTATAAAGCGTAAATTATTAGTACTATGGCGTGTCACATATTGTGAAAATCCAAAGCTCACTAAAAATTATAATCTCAATTTAGATTTCAACCTAGCAAACTTCTTTCAATCCTAGGCCTCATTTGCTGGTACTCTCTACACAACCCTAGCACCTGTATGAGGACTTGGATAAAAAGATCTCTTTGGCAGCCAAGAGATAGAGTACCCTTCTCACAGGAATGATTTCAGGTTATGGTACACCATAGCAATTCAGTGATCTGATACGTTAAGGGAGGAAGGTTTATGCTACGGTTAGTGGGAATAATAAAAACTATGAATAACAGATTCTAACATCTTCATTTTAGCACATCCCTATCAGTTAACCTATAGAGAACTCCAGAATGGTATGATCAACCACTCCTTCAAACAAATGTATACGTCTCAAATAATGGCCTAGGTCCTTTCATCTCACCACCTTAGTCTTCAGCTGGGCATCCTGTCCTCATTGCTCCCTTTTCTATACCATGATACATGTATCCTATTGCGTACTAGGCGACTGATTGGCCCTCATGTCTGATGACATCCTATTGTAGCTTTGTGATGTAATGGCACCACTTGACCAATCGCCCTGGGTGAGGATTACACCGAAGGACCAGACATCAGCAATTACACACTAGGTAACTATCTGTGAATAGGACTGCACAGCAAGTAGGAAGTGTAATGGGAAAGTACACTGCACCATTGAAAGCATTGGGCTCCTATTTAGAGAGGGCCAGAGTTTGAAGTAGCAATTGAATGGCCCTTTTGTCAGATGACAACCTGCTGCAGCTTAGTGATGTAATGGCACCACTAGACCAATCGCCCTGCGTGAGGATGGCACCGGAGGACCAGACATCAGCAATTACACACTAGGTAACTATCAGTGAATATGACTGAACAGCAAGTAGGAGGTGTAATGGGAAAGTACTCTGTACCATCAAATGCATTGGGCTCCTTTTTAAAGAGGGCTAGAGTTAGAAAAACACAGTTTCTAAATAGCAGTCCATCTTGAGTATCAGGGTCACACTCACAGAGAGCAGGGAAACCGGTTAAATAGCTTCCCTCTATCTGAAAGTAAGTTAATTGCTCCAACCTTAGACACCTCATTCCAGCCTGAAAGATGGTAATTAACGCGTAGGACATATTGCCGGCACAAGTATCTAAAGAAGATTTTGTCAGCCACGTAGACAGTCAAAGTCTTTGATAAACTATCATGATGGCCATTGCGTCATCCACATTGCTACCGTCTTAGAAGATTATATTTATGCGGAAGACCCTACTAAAAGGCACTGAGAGCCATCAGATGCTATGAACTTTTTATCAATGGCAAAATGATTAAATGAGAGTTTGACTTACCATACATATTGATCGAGGCATGGAGAAGGCTGAGGAATGAGCTTTCTTTTTTTTTTTGTCTCAGCAAGCAGAGACATATTCCTCTGCAACACTGCCTCTGCTGGCCATTCAGTATAATCTGCAGATGGAAAAGTCCACTGTTAGTCAATTTTTAGAACTTTAATATTTCCAAACCAAATGCAACACTACCAAAAAATGATTTCTATAAAGCGTAAATTATTAGTACTATGGCGTGTCACATATTGTGAAAATCCAAAACTCACTAAAAATTATAATCTCAATTTAGATTTCAACCTAGCAAACTTCTTTCAATCCTAGGCCTCATTTGCTGGTACACTGTACACAACCCTAGCACCTGTATGAGGACTTAGATAGAAAGATCTCTTTGGCAGCCAAGCGATAAAGTACCCTTCTCACAGGAATGATTTCAGGTTATGGTACACCATAGCAATTCAGTGATCTGATACGTTAAGGGAGGAAGGTTTATGCTACGGTTAGTGGGAATAATAAAAACTATGAATAACAGATTCTAACATCTTCATTTTAGCACATCCCTATCAGTTAACCTATAGAGAACTCCAGAATTGTATGATCAACCACTCCTTCAAACAAATGTATACGTCTCAATGGCCTAGGTCCTTTCATCTCACCACCTTAGTCTTCAGCTGGGCATCCTGTCCTCATTGCTCCCTTTTCTATACCATGATACATGTATCCTATTGCATACTAGGCAACTGATTGGCCCTCATGTCTGATGACATCCTATTGTAGCTTTGTGATGTAATGGCACCACTTGACCAATCGCCCTGGGTGACGATTACACCGAAGGACCAGACATCAGCAATTACACACTAGGTAACTCTCTGTGAATAGGACTGCACAGCAAGTAGGAAGTGTAATGGGAAAGTATACTGCACCATTGAAAGCATTGGGCTCCTATTTACAGAGGGCCAGAGTTTGAAGTAGCAATTGAATGGCCCTTTTGTCAGATGACAACCTGCTGCAGCTTTGTGATGTAATGGCACCACTAGACCAATCGCCCTGCGTGAGGATGGCACTGGAGGACCAGACATCAGCAATTACACACTAGGTAACTATCTGTGAATAGGACTGCACAGCAAGTAGGAAGTGTAATGGGAAAGTACACTGCACCATTGAAAGCATTGGGCTCCTATTTAGAGAGGGCCAGAGTTTGAAGTAGCAATTGAATGGCCCTTTTGTCAGATGACAACCTGCTGCAGCTTAGTGATGTAATGGCACCACTAGACCAATCGCCCTGCGTGAGGATGGCACCGGAGGACCAGACATCAGCAATTACACACTAGGTAACTATCAGTGAATATGACTGAACAGCAAGTAGGAGGTGTAATGGGAAAGTACTCTGTACCATCAAATGCATTGGGCTCCTTTTTAAAGAGGGCTAGAGTTAGAAAAACACAGTTTCTAAACAGCAGTCCATCTTGAGTATCAGGGTCACACTCACAGAGAGCAGGGAAACCGGTTAAATAGCTTCCCTCTATCTGAAAGTAAGTCAATTGCTCTAACCTTAGACACCTCATTCCAGCCTGAAAGATGGTAATTAACGCGTAGGACATATTGCCGGCACAAGTATCTAAAGAAGAGTTTGTCAGCCACGTAGACACTCAAAGTCTTTGATAAACTATCATGATGGCCATTGCGTCATCCACATTGCTACCGTCTTAGAAGATTATATTTATTCGGAAGACCCTACTAAAAGGCACTGAGAGCCATCAGATGCTATGAACTTTTTATCAATGGCAAAATGATTAAATGAGAGTTTGACTTACCATACATATTGATCGAGGCTTGGAGAAGGCTGAGGAATGAGCTTTCTTTTTTTTTTGTCTCAGCAAGCAGAGACATATTCCTCTGCAACACTGCCTCTGCTGGCCATTCAGTATAATCTGCAGATGGAAAAGTCCACTGTTAGTCAATTTTTAGAACTTTAATATTTCCAAACCAAATGCAACACTACCAAAAAATGATTTCTATAAAGCGTAAATTATTAGTACTATGGCGTGTCACATATTGTGAAAATCCAAAGCTCACTAAAAATTATAATCTCAATTTAGATTTCAACCTAGCAAACTTCTTTCAATCCTAGGCCTCATTTGCTGGTACTCTCTACACAACCCTAGCACCTGTATGAGGACTTGGATAAAAAGATCTCTTTGGCAGCCAAGAGATAGAGTACCCTTCTCACAGGAATGATTTCAGGTTATGGTACACCATAGCAATTCAGTGATCTGATACGTTAAGGGAGGAAGGTTTATGCTACGGTTAGTGGGAATAATAAAAACTATGAATAACAGATTCTAACATCTTCATTTTAGCACATCCCTATCAGTTAACCTATAGAGAACTCCAGAATGGTATGATCAACCACTCCTTCAAACAAATGTATACGTCTCAAATAATGGCCTAGGTCCTTTCATCTCACCACCTTAGTCTTCAGCTGGGCATCCTGTCCTCATTGCTCCCTTTTCTATACCATGATACATGTATCCTATTGCGTACTAGGCGACTGATTGGCCCTCATGTCTGATGACATCCTATTGTAGCTTTGTGATGTAATGGCACCACTTGACCAATCGCCCTGGGTGAGGATTACACCGAAGGACCAGACATCAGCAATTACACACTAGGTAACTCTCTGTGAATAGGACTGCACAGCAAGTAGGAAGTGTAATGGGAAAGTATACTGCACCATTGAAAGCATTGGGCTCCTATTTACAGAGGGCCAGAGTTTGAAGTAGCAATTGAATGGCCCTTTTGTCAGATGACAACCTGCTGCAGCTTTGTGATGTAATGGCACCACTAGACCAATCGCCCTGCGTGAGGATGGCACTGGAGGACCAGACATCAGCAATTACACACTAGGTAACTATCTGTGAATAGGACTGCACAGCAAGTAGGAAGTGTAATGGGAAAGTACACTGCACCATTGAAAGCATTGGGCTCCTATTTAGAGAGGGCCAGAGTTTGAAGTAGCAATTGAATGGCCCTTTTGTCAGATGACAACCTGCTGCAGCTTAGTGATGTAATGGCACCACTAGACCAATCGCCCTGCGTGAGGATGGCACCGGAGGACCAGACATCAGCAATTACACACTAGGTAACTATCAGTGAATATGACTGAACAGCAAGTAGGAGGTGTAATGGGAAAGTACTCTGTACCATCAAATGCATTGGGCTCCTTTTTAAAGAGGGCTAGAGTTAGAAAAACACAGTTTCTAAACAGCAGTCCATCTTGAGTATCAGGGTCACACTCACAGAGAGCAGGGAAACCGGTTAAATAGCTTCCCTCTATCTGAAAGTAAGTCAATTGCTCTAACCTTAGACACCTCATTCCAGCCTGAAAGATGGTAATTAACGCGTAGGACATATTGCCGGCACAAGTATCTAAAGAAGAGTTTGTCAGCCACGTAGACACTCAAAGTCTTTGATAAACTATCATGATGGCCATTGCGTCATCCACATTGCTACCGTCTTAGAAGATTATATTTATTCGGAAGACCCTACTAAAAGGCACTGAGAGCCATCAGATGCTATGAACTTTTTATCAATGGCAAAATGATTAAATGAGAGTTTGACTTACCATACATATTGATCGAGGCTTGGAGAAGGCTGAGGAATGAGCTTTCTTTTTTTTTTGTCTCAGCAAGCAGAGACATATTCCTCTGCAACACTGCCTCTGCTGGCCATTCAGTATAATCTGCAGATGGAAAAGTCCACTGTTAGTCAATTTTTAGAACTTTAATATTTCCAAACCAAATGCAACACTACCAAAAAATGATTTCTATAAAGCGTAAATTATTAGTACTATGGCGTGTCACATATTGTGAAAATCCAAAGCTCACTAAAAATTATAATCTCAATTTAGATTTCAACCTAGCAAACTTCTTTCAATCCTAGGCCTCATTTGCTGGTACACTGTACACAACCCTAGCACCTGTATGAGGACTTAGATAGAAAGATCTCTTTGGCAGCCAAGAGATAAAGTACCCTTCTCACAGGAATGATTTCAGGTTATGGTACACCATAGCAATTCAGTGATCTGATACGTTAAGGGAGGAAGGTTTATGCTACGGTTAGTGGGAATAATAAAAACTATGAATAACAGATTCTAACATCTTCATTTTAGCACATCCCTATCAGTTAACCTATAGAGAACTCCAGAATTGTATGATCAACCACTCCTTCAAACAAATGTATAAGTCTCAATGGCCTAGGTCCTTTCATCTCACCACCTTAGTCTTCAGCTGGGCATCCTGTCCTCATTGCTCCCTTTTCTATACCATGATACATGTATCCTATTGCATACTAGGCAACTGATTGGCCCTCATGTCTGATGACATCCTATTGTAGCTTTGTGATGTAATGGCACCACTTGACCAATCGCCCTGGGTGACGATTACACCGAAGGACCAGACATCAGCAATTACACACTAGGTAACTCTCTGTGAATAGGACTGCACAGCAAGTAGGAAGTGTAATGGGAAAGTACACTGCACCATTGAAAGCATTGGGCTCCTATTTAGAGAGGGCCAGAGTTTGAAGTAGCAATTGAATGGCCCTTTTGTCAGATGACAACCTGCTGCAGCTTAGTGATGTAATGGCACCACTAGACCAATCGCCCTGCGTGAGGATGGCACCGGAGGACCAGACATCAGCAATTACACACTAGGTAACTATCAGTGAATATGACTGAACAGCAAGTAGGAGGTGTAATGGGAAAGTACTCTGTACCATCAAATGCATTGGGCTCCTTTTTAAAGAGGGCTAGAGTTAGAAAAACACAGTTTCTAAATAGCAGTCCATCTTGAGTATCAGGGTCACACTCACAGAGAGCAGGGAAACCGGTTAAATAGCTTCCCTCTATCTGAAAGTAAGTTAATTGCTCCAACCTTAGACACCTCATTCCAGCCTGAAAGATGGTAATTAACGCATAGGACATATTGCCGGCACAAGTATCTAAAGAAGATTTTGTCAGCCACGTAGACAGTCAAAGTCTTTGATAAACTATCATGATGGCCATTGCGTCATCCACATTGCTACCGTCTTAGAAGATTATATTTATGCGGAAGACCCTACTAAAAGGCACTGAGAACCATCAGATGCTATGAACTTTTTATCAATGGCAAAATGATTAAATGAGAGTTTGACTTACCATACATATTGATCGAGGCATGGAGAAGGCTGAGGAATGAGCTTTCTTTTTTTTTTTGTCTCAGCAAGCAGAGACATATTCCTCTGCAACACTGCCTCTGCTGGCCATTCAGTATAATCTGCAGATGGAAAAGTCCACTGTTAGTCAATTTTTAGAACTTTAATATTTCCAAACCAAATGCAACACTACCAAAAAATGATTTCTATAAAGCGTAAATTATTAGTACTATGGCGTGTCACATATTGTGAAAATCCAAAACTCACTAAAAATTATAATCTCAATTTAGATTTCAACCTAGCAAACTTCTTTCAATCCTAGGCCTCATTTGCTGGTACACTGTACACAACCCTAGCACCTGTATGAGGACTTAGATAGAAAGATCTCTTTGGCAGACAAGCGATAAAGTACCCTTCTCACAGGAATGATTTCAGGTTATGGTACACCATAGCAATTCAGTGATCTGATACGTTAAGGGAGGAAGGTTTATGCTACGGTTAGTGGGAATAATAAAAACTATGAATAACAGATTCTAACATCTTCATTTTAGCACATCCCTATCAGTTAACCTATAGAGAACTCCAGAATTGTATGATCAACCACTCCTTCAAACAAATGTATACGTCTCAATGGCCTAGGTCCTTTCATCTCACCACCTTAGTCTTCAGCTGGGCATCCTGTCCTCATTGCTCCCTTTTCTATACCATGATACATGTATCCTATTGCATACTAGGCAACTGATTGGCCCTCATGTCTGATGACATCCTATTGTAGCTTTGTGATGTAATGGCACCACTTGACCAATCGCCCTGGGTGACGATTACACCGAAGGACCAGACATCAGCAATTACACACTAGGTAACTATCTGTGAATAGGACTGCACAGCAAGTAGGAAGTGTAATGGGAAAGTACACTGCACCATTGAAAGCATTGGGCTCCTATTTAGAGAGGGCCAGAGTTTGAAGTAGCAATTGAATGGCCCTTTTGTCAGATGACAACCTGCTGCAGCTTAGTGATGTAATGGCACCACTAGACCAATCGCCCTGCGTGAGGATGGCACCGGAGGACCAGACATCAGCAATTACACACTAGGTAACTATCAGTGAATATGACTGAACAGCAAGTAGGAGGTGTAATGGGAAAGTACTCTGTACCATCAAATGCATTGGGCTCCTTTTTAAAGAGGGCTAGAGTTAGAAAAACACAGTTTCTAAATAGCAGTCCATCTTGAGTATCAGGGTCACACTCACAGAGAGCAGGGAAACCGGTTAAATAGCTTCCCTCTATCTGAAAGTAAGTTAATTGCTCCAACCTTAGACACCTCATTCCAGCCTGAAAGATGGTAATTAACGCGTAGGACATATTGCCGGCACAAGTATCTAAAGAAGATTTTGTCAGCCACGTAGACAGTCAAAGTCTTTGATAAACTATCATGATGGCCATTGCGTCATCCACATTGCTACCGTCTTAGAAGATTATATTTATGCGGAAGACCCTACTAAAAGGCACTGAGAGCCATCAGATGCTATGAACTTTTTATCAATGGCAAAATGATTAAATGAGAGTTTGACTTACCATACATATTGATCGAGGCATGGAGAAGGCTGAGGAATGAGCTTTCTTTTTTTTTTTGTCTCAGCAAGCAGAGACATATTCCTCTGCAACACTGCCTCTGCTGGCCATTCAGTATAATCTGCAGATGGAAAAGTCCACTGTTAGTCAATTTTTAGAACTTTAATATTTCCAAACCAAATGCAACACTACCAAAAAATGATTTCTATAAAGCGTAAATTATTAGTACTATGGCGTGTCACATATTGTGAAAATCCAAAACTCACTAAAAATTATAATCTCAATTTAGATTTCAACCTAGCAAACTTCTTTCAATCCTAGGCCTCATTTGCTGGTACACTGTACACAACCCTAGCACCTGTATGAGGACTTAGATAGAAAGATCTCTTTGGCAGACAAGCGATAAAGTACCCTTCTCACAGGAATGATTTCAGGTTATGGTACACCATAGCAATTCAGTGATCTGATACGTTAAGGGAGGAAGGTTTATGCTACGGTTAGTGGGAATAATAAAAACTATGAATAACAGATTCTAACATCTTCATTTTAGCACATCCCTATCAGTTAACCTATAGAGAACTCCAGAATTGTATGATCAACCACTCCTTCAAACAAATGTATACGTCTCAATGGCCTAGGTCCTTTCATCTCACCACCTTAGTCTTCAGCTGGGCATCCTGTCCTCATTGCTCCCTTTTCTATACCATGATACATGTATCCTATTGCATACTAGGCAACTGATTGGCCCTCATGTCTGATGACATCCTATTGTAGCTTTGTGATGTAATGGCACCACTTGACCAATCGCCCTGGGTGACGATTACACCGAAGGACCAGACATCAGCAATTACACACTAGGTAACTATCTGTGAATAGGACTGCACAGCAAGTAGGAAGTGTAATGGGAAAGTACACTGCACCATTGAAAGCATTGGGCTCCTATTTAGAGAGGGCCAGAGTTTGAAGTAGCAATTGAATGGCCCTTTTGTCAGATGACAACCTGCTGCAGCTTAGTGATGTAATGGCACCACTAGACCAATCGCCCTGCGTGAGGATGGCACCGGAGGACCAGACATCAGCAATTACACACTAGGTAACTATCAGTGAATATGACTGAACAGCAAGTAGGAGGTGTAATGGGAAAGTACTCTGTACCATCAAATGCATTGGGCTCCTTTTTAAAGAGGGCTAGAGTTAGAAAAACACAGTTTCTAAATAGCAGTCCATCTTGAGTATCAGGGTCACACTCACAGAGAGCAGGGAAACCGGTTAAATAGCTTCCCTCTATCTGAAAGTAAGTTAATTGCTCCAACCTTAGACACCTCATTCCAGCCTGAAAGATGGTAATTAACGCGTAGGACATATTGCCGGCACAAGTATCTAAAGAAGATTTTGTCAGCCACGTAGACAGTCAAAGTCTTTGATAAACTATCATGATGGCCATTGCGTCATCCACATTGCTACCGTCTTAGAAGATTATATTTATGCGGAAGACCCTACTAAAAGGCACTGAGAGCCATCAGATGCTATGAACTTTTTATCAATGGCAAAATGATTAAATGAGAGTTTGACTTACCATACATATTGATCGAGGCATGGAGAAGGCTGAGGAATGAGCTTTCTTTTTTTTTTTGTCTCAGCAAGCAGAGACATATTCCTCTGCAACACTGCCTCTGCTGGCCATTCAGTATAATCTGCAGATGGAAAAGTCCACTGTTAGTCAATTTTTAGAACTTTAATATTTCCAAACCAAATGCAACACTACCAAAAAATGATTTCTATAAAGCGTAAATTATTAGTACTATGGCGTGTCACATATTGTGAAAATCCAAAACTCACTAAAAATTATAATCTCAATTTAGATTTCAACCTAGCAAACTTCTTTCAATCCTAGGCCTCATTTGCTGGTACACTGTACACAACCCTAGCACCTGTATGAGGACTTAGATAGAAAGATCTCTTTGGCAGACAAGCGATAAAGTACCCTTCTCACAGGAATGATTTCAGGTTATGGTACACCATAGCAATTCAGTGATCTGATACGTTAAGGGAGGAAGGTTTATGCTACGGTTAGTGGGAATAATAAAAACTATGAATAACAGATTCTAACATCTTCATTTTAGCACATCCCTATCAGTTAACCTATAGAGAACTCCAGAATTGTATGATCAACCACTCCTTCAAACAAATGTATACGTCTCAATGGCCTAGGTCCTTTCATCTCACCACCTTAGTCTTCAGCTGGGCATCCTGTCCTCATTGCTCCCTTTTCTATACCATGATACATGTATCCTATTGCATACTAGGCAACTGATTGGCCCTCATGTCTGATGACATCCTATTGTAGCTTTGTGATGTAATGGCACCACTTGACCAATCGCCCTGGGTGACGATTACACCGAAGGACCAGACATCAGCAATTACACACTAGGTAACTCTCTGTGAATAGGACTGCACAGCAAGTAGGAAGTGTAATGGGAAAGTATACTGCACCATTGAAAGCATTGGGCTCCTATTTACAGAGGGCCAGAGTTTGAAGTAGCAATTAAATGGCCCTTTTGTCAGATGACAACCTGCTGCAGCTTTGTGATGTAATGGCACCACTTGACCAATCGCCCTGGGTGACGATTACACCGAAGGACCAGACATCAGCAATTACACACTAGGTAACTATCTGTGAATAGGACTGCACAGCAAGTAGGAAGTGTAATGGGAAAGTACACTGCACCATTGAAAGCATTGGGCTCCTATTTAGAGAGGGCCAGAGTTTGAAGTAGCAATTGAATGGCCCTTTTGTCAGATGACAACCTGCTGCAGCTTAGTGATGTAATGGCACCACTAGACCAATCGCCCTGCGTGAGGATGGCACCGGAGGACCAGACATCAGCAATTACACACTAGGTAACTATCAGTGAATATGACTGAACAGCAAGTAGGAGGTGTAATGGGAAAGTACTCTGTACCATCAAATGCATTGGGCTCCTTTTTAAAGAGGGCTAGAGTTAGAAAAACACAGTTTCTAAATAGCAGTCCATCTTGAGTATCAGGGTCACACTCACAGAGAGCAGGGAAACCGGTTAAATAGCTTCCCTCTATCTGAAAGTAAGTTAATTGCTCCAACCTTAGACACCTCATTCCAGCCTGAAAGATGGTAATTAACGCGTAGGACATATTGCCGGCACAAGTATCTAAAGAAGATTTTGTCAGCCACGTAGACAGTCAAAGTCTTTGATAAACTATCATGATGGCCATTGCGTCATCCACATTGCTACCGTCTTAGAAGATTATATTTATGCGGAAGACCCTACTAAAAGGCACTGAGAGCCATCAGATGCTATGAACTTTTTATCAATGGCAAAATGATTAAATGAGAGTTTGACTTACCATACATATTGATCGAGGCATGGAGAAGGCTGAGGAATGAGCTTTCTTTTTTTTTTTGTCTCAGCAAGCAGAGACATATTCCTCTGCAACACTGCCTCTGCTGGCCATTCAGTATAATCTGCAGATGGAAAAGTCCACTGTTAGTCAATTTTTAGAACTTTAATATTTCCAAACCAAATGCAACACTACCAAAAAATGATTTCTATAAAGCGTAAATTATTAGTACTATGGCGTGTCACATATTGTGAAAATCCAAAACTCACTAAAAATTATAATCTCAATTTAGATTTCAACCTAGCAAACTTCTTTCAATCCTAGGCCTCATTTGCTGGTACACTGTACACAACCCTAGCACCTGTATGAGGACTTAGATAGAAAGATCTCTTTGGCAGACAAGCGATAAAGTACCCTTCTCACAGGAATGATTTCAGGTTATGGTACACCATAGCAATTCAGTGATCTGATACGTTAAGGGAGGAAGGTTTATGCTACGGTTAGTGGGAATAATAAAAACTATGAATAACAGATTCTAACATCTTCATTTTAGCACATCCCTATCAGTTAACCTATAGAGAACTCCAGAATTGTATGATCAACCACTCCTTCAAACAAATGTATACGTCTCAATGGCCTAGGTCCTTTCATCTCACCACCTTAGTCTTCAGCTGGGCATCCTGTCCTCATTGCTCCCTTTTCTATACCATGATACATGTATCCTATTGCATACTAGGCAACTGATTGGCCCTCATGTCTGATGACATCCTATTGTAGCTTTGTGATGTAATGGCACCACTTGACCAATCGCCCTGGGTGACGATTACACCGAAGGACCAGACATCAGCAATTACACACTAGGTAACTCTCTGTGAATAGGACTGCACAGCAAGTAGGAAGTGTAATGGGAAAGTATACTGCACCATTGAAAGCATTGGGCTCCTATTTACAGAGGGCCAGAGTTTGAAGTAGCAATTAAATGGCCCTTTTGTCAGATGACAACCTGCTGCAGCTTTGTGATGTAATGGCACCACTAGACCAATCGCCCTGCGTGAGGATGGCACTGGAGGACCAGACATCAGCAATTACACACTAGGTAACTATCTGTGAATAGGACTGCACAGCAAGTAGGAAGTGTAATGGGAAAGTACACTGCACCATTGAAAGCATTGGGCTCCTATTTAGAGAGGGCCAGAGTTTGAAGTAGCAATTGAATGGCCCTTTTGTCAGATGACAACCTGCTGCAGCTTAGTGATGTAATGGCACCACTAGACCAATCGCCCTGCGTGAGGATGGCACCGGAGGACCAGACATCAGCAATTACACACTAGGTAACTATCAGTGAATATGACTGAACAGCAAGTAGGAGGTGTAATGGGAAAGTACTCTGTACCATCAAATGCATTGGGCTCCTTTTTAAAGAGGGCTAGAGTTAGAAAAACACAGTTTCTAAACAGCAGTCCATCTTGAGTATCAGGGTCACACTCACAGAGAGCAGGGAAACCGGTTAAATAGCTTCCCTCTATCTGAAAGTAAGTCAATTGCTCTAACCTTAGACACCTCATTCCAGCCTGAAAGATGGTAATTAACGCGTAGGACATATTGCCGGCACAAGTATCTAAAGAAGAGTTTGTCAGCCACGTAGACACTCAAAGTCTTTGATAAACTATCATGATGGCCATTGCGTCATCCACATTGCTACCGTCTTAGAAGATTATATTTATTCGGAAGACCCTACTAAAAGGCACTGAGAGCCATCAGATGCTATGAACTTTTTATCAATGGCAAAATGATTAAATGAGAGTTTGACTTACCATACATATTGATCGAGGCTTGGAGAAGGCTGAGGAATGAGCTTTCTTTTTTTTTTTGTCTCAGCAAGCAGAGACATATTCCTCTGCAACACTGCCTCTGCTGGCCATTCAGTATAATCTGCAGATGGAAAAGTCCACTGTTAGTCAATTTTTAGAACTTTAATATTTCCAAACCAAATGCAACACTACCAAAAAATGATTTTTATAAAGCGTAAATTATTAGTACTATGGCGTGTCACATATTGTGAAAATCCAAAACTCACTAAAAATTATAATCTCAATTTAGATTTCAACCTAGCAAGCTTCTTTCAATCCTAGGCCTCATTTGCTGGTACTCTCTACACAACCCTAGCACCTGTATGAGGACTTGGATAAAAAGATCTCTTTGGCAGCCAAGAAATAGAGTACCCTTCTCACAGGAATGATTTCAGGTTATGGTACACCATAGCAATTCAGTGATCTGATACGTTAAGGGAGGAAGGTTTATGCTACGGTTAGTGGGAATAATAAAAACTATGAATAACAGATTCTAACATCTTCATTTTAGCACATCCCTATCAGTTAACCTATAGAGAACTCCAGAATGGTATGATCAACCACTCCTTCAAACAAATGTATACGTCTCGAATAATGGCCTAGGTCCTTTCATCTCACCACCTTAGTCTTCAGCTGGGCATCCTGTCCTCATTGCTCCCTTTTCTATACCATGATACATGTATCCTATTGCGTACTAGGCGACTGATTGGCCCTCATGTCTGATGACATCCTATTGTAGCTTTGTGATGTAATGGCACCACTTGACCAATCGCCCTGGGTGACGATTACACCGAAGGACCAGACATCAGCAATTACACACTAGGTAACTATCTGTGAATAGGACTGCACAGCAAGTAGGAAGTGTAATGGGAAAGTACACTGCACCATTGAAAGCATTGGGCTCCTATTTAGAGAGGGCCAGAGTTTGAAGTAGCAATTGAATGGCCCTTTTGTCAGATGACAACCTGCTGCAGCTTAGTGATGTAATGGCACCACTAGACCAATCGCCCTGCGTGAGGATGGCACCGGAGGACCAGACATCAGCAATTACACACTAGGTAACTATCAGTGAATATGACTGAACAGCAAGTAGGAGGTGTAATGGGAAAGTACTCTGTACCATCAAATGCATTGGGCTCCTTTTTAAAGAGGGCTAGAGTTAGAAAAACACAGTTTCTAAATAGCAGTCCATCTTGAGTATCAGGGTCACACTCACAGAGAGCAGGGAAACCGGTTAAATAGCTTCCCTCTATCTGAAAGTAAGTTAATTGCTCCAACCTTAGACACCTCATTCCAGCCTGAAAGATGGTAATTAACGCGTAGGACATATTGCCGGCACAAGTATCTAAAGAAGATTTTGTCAGCCACGTAGACAGTCAAAGTCTTTGATAAACTATCATGATGGCCATTGCGTCATCCACATTGCTACCGTCTTAGAAGATTATATTTATGCGGAAGACCCTACTAAAAGGCACTGAGAGCCATCAGATGCTATGAACTTTTTATCAATGGCAAAATGATTAAATGAGAGTTTGACTTACCATACATATTGATCGAGGCATGGAGAAGGCTGAGGAATGAGCTTTCTTTTTTTTTTTGTCTCAGCAAGCAGAGACATATTCCTCTGCAACACTGCCTCTGCTGGCCATTCAGTATAATCTGCAGATGGAAAAGTCCACTGTTAGTCAATTTTTAGAACTTTAATATTTCCAAACCAAATGCAACACTACCAAAAAATGATTTCTATAAAGCGTAAATTATTAGTACTATGGCGTGTCACATATTGTGAAAATCCAAAACTCACTAAAAATTATAATCTCAATTTAGATTTCAACCTAGCAAACTTCTTTCAATCCTAGGCCTCATTTGCTGGTACACTGTACACAACCCTAGCACCTGTATGAGGACTTAGATAGAAAGATCTCTTTGGCAGCCAAGCGATAAAGTACCCTTCTCACAGGAATGATTTCAGGTTATGGTACACCATAGCAATTCAGTGATCTGATACGTTAAGGGAGGAAGGTTTATGCTACGGTTAGTGGGAATAATAAAAACTATGAATAACAGATTCTAACATCTTCATTTTAGCACATCCCTATCAGTTAACCTATAGAGAACTCCAGAATTGTATGATCAACCACTCCTTCAAACAAATGTATACGTCTCAATGGCCTAGGTCCTTTCATCTCACCACCTTAGTCTTCAGCTGGGCATCCTGTCCTCATTGCTCCCTTTTCTATACCATGATACATGTATCCTATTGCATTCTAGGCAACTGATTGGCCCTCATGTCTGATGACATCCTATTGTAGCTTTGTGATGTAATGGCACCACTTGACCAATCGCCCTGGGTGACGATTACACCGAAGGACCAGACATCAGCAATTACACACTAGGTAACTCTCTGTGAATAGGACTGCACAGTAAGTAGGAAGTGTAATGGGAAAGTATACTGCACCATTGAAAGCATTGGGCTCCTATTTACAGAGGGCCAGAGTTTGAAGTAGCAATTGAATGGCCCTTTTGTCAGATGACAACCTGCTGCAGCTTTGTGATGTAATGGCACCACTAGACCAATCGCCCTGCGTGAGGATGGCACTGGAGGACCAGACATCAGCAAGTACACACTAGGTAACTATCTGTGAATAGGACTGCACAGCAAGTAGGAAGTGTAATGGGAAAGTACACTGCACCATTGAAAGCATTGGGCTCCTATTTAGAGAGGGCCAGAGTTTGAAGTAGCAATTGAATGGCCCTTTTGTCAGATGACAACCTGCTGCAGCTTAGTGATGTAATGGCACCACTAGACCAATCGCCCTGCGTGAGGATGGCACCGGAGGACCAGACATCAGCAATTACACACTAGGTAACTATCAGTGAATATGACTGAACAGCAAGTAGGAGGTGTAATGGGAAAGTACTCTGTACCATCAAATGCATTGGGCTCCTTTTTAAAGAGGGCTAGAGTTAGAAAAACACAGTTTCTAAACAGCAGTCCATCTTGAGTATCAGGGTCACACTCACAGAGAGCAGGGAAACCGGTTAAATAGCTTCCCTCTATCTGAAAGTAAGTCAATTGCTCTAACCTTAGACACCTCATTCCAGCCTGAAAGATGGTAATTAACGTGTAGGACATATTGCCGGCACAAGTATCTAAAGAAGAGTTTGTCAGCCACGTAGACACTCAAAGTCTTTGATAAACTATCATGATGGCCATTGCGTCATCCACATTGCTACCGTCTTAGAAGATTATATTTATTCGGAAGACCCTACTAAAAGGCACTGAGAGCCATCAGATGCTATGAACTTTTTATCAATGGCAAAATGATTAAATGAGAGTTTGACTTACCATACATATTGATCGAGGCTTGGAGAAGGCTGAGGAATGAGCTTTCTTTTTTTTTTTTGTCTCAGCAAGCAGAGACATATTCCTCTGCAACACTTGGAGTTCTGGACTTTTTTAGTTTCCGTCCAGAGGTGTCAGGGACAACACCCGAAGACCCCGGAGTTCAACCTGTCTTGGTACACAAACAAACAGAAACACGGGCTTCTCGATGGTGGCGTCAAAGACCAAAGGTTTATTACTGCAGGGACACAGAAGTCACAGAAACTACACATGGGCAGTATCTAGGAGCCTGTTCGATTTGTACAAAGAGGATTGCTCCTTATATACTAAATATTGGGCTTCAGGCAAATTCTTTACATGTTACCACAGTTCTAAACATTCGTGTCTTAAACAATAAATATTTGGCGTTGCACAGGAATCGTCAACAGTATCTGATGTCAAAACATTACGAATGAGGGGTTCCCACTAGTCCATCATAATCCCATGTCAATTCTTCATTCAAGACCCGGACCGCCTCATCGTAAATTTCGTTACCTCCCCCTAATAAAGGCCCAGAAGGAAAGGAGCAGAGCCAGGTGTAGAAGATAGAAAGACAGGATAAGAAATGTTTGTGGGTCGTAAATGGGCACGGTTACCAGCTTCGGCCGCCTAATCATGATCAGGCCAACGAACACAAGAACCAGTATAGCAGGACTGGCCTCAGGCTGGGGAGGCAGTTCTTGCCGAGTCATGCTGCTACAGCGTTGCTGGCCTAAGGTGCACGTGTCACTAGCAAGGTGAATTGCCGGTTAAAGCCTACGTGTCCTTTAATGAAAAAGAGATCATTGCGTGTCCATTGACTATGTGAGGGCAAGGAATACAAAATGGCTTCCGTGTTCTAAGATGGATGTCACGGGTAGAACAGAAATGTGTTTGTAACTGGAGTGCTCTTGCTCGTAGCATAGCGAAAACACCAGGATATACTAAATGGATCATTTGCGGTTCACTGATACCAAAATTATGTATTTCCGACAATGTTACAAACATGAGTAAAATCGTCACGGAACCTCAGACCCTCCTTTTGCCCTTACATAGGCAATTACTTAGTCTATATCAGAGTCAGAGTCTAATTCTATGCTCATTAGGTCAGTGACATGTTGTTGTATCATCATCCTGTCTCGTGTCTTTTCTCCTAATGTAGGTGGTTTTCTGAAACAGGTTGCAGCACAGAGGCTACACAGAGCGGGACCACATTGGATAATAAGACAGCACGAGAACAGAAATACTAGGATGACACCAATGACCATCAGAACCTTCCATCCCCACTCTGATACCAGAGTCCAAAACCACTCCATGAAGGACCAGTTTCCCTTATCTACGTGTATAGAGTCGGAAATCTTATGTAGCTTAGAGATTGCTTCATAGACTGTTGGAGCATTATTTGGAATAAAGACACAGCAGCTCGATTGGATCATTCTGCATACCCCACCTCGATCTGCAAGTATTACGTCTAGAACCATACGGTTCTGCAACGTCATGAGACGATCCGCTTGAAGCTCAGCAGTTAAGTTACTAAGGGCACCAGCAGTTTCTGTAATAGTAGATTCAACTACTCGTGTTAGTTGACGTATACTTCTACTATTAGCCATAGGCCCCCAAAACGGAAGGAAACCTTTGAAGAAGTCTCCAGCTTCTTGACCAGCGGTATCTTCCTTGCTGAAGACACCTCTTGCTACTCTGGTTTTGTGATAATCTGAAGAAGCAGTGTATGTCGGAGGTAACAATCGAGCAATATAACATGAACCTGAAAAGTCAGCAGGCAGCCATGTATATGCTCTGTCCTGACAAATGAAGTAGGTACCCCTAGCAGTCAGAAAGGCAGGGGAGGAGTCAGACGGAAATACGTAAGTCTCAACGCACTCACTGCTCCCTAGCTGAGCTCTCGGATTTCTCCCATTTCCTTGCAAACAGACCTGACCTCGGTGAGGCACGACCCAAACTGAAGTGGAGCTTTTACGCTTGCTTTCTCCCAAACCAAGGCGGTACTCTGTAGAGTTCCAAGTCAAATACACCAGCAATTCATCTCTAGGATAAGATGGAGTATTATTGACGTCTTTAATCATATCAATAATTCCCTGGACTAAAGCTTTGTTGGCTGAGTTGTATTTAGTGGACCGTGGTGGACGCGGAGGATAGGTCTCAAGGGCATATGAAAAAATGGTCTGAAAGGCCTGAAATGATCCATTATAGCTAAAAGGCAAGACTAGATAGGGAATGCCTTTATCCATAGTGTGAGGTATCAAACCACACACCCAGCAGTCTGTAGTATTAACTATCAGTTGGTGTTGATGCAAGAGCTGTACAAATGTATTGTTAATAAATTCTGAGCGTCGAGCTTGTTCGTGTTCAGGAAATGAGTGAAAAGAATGCATAGAAGAAACCGTAGAAGTAGCAGGATCAAGGGAAGGTACTGTAGTTACTGGCATAAAAATTAAATGTACACCAAAGACGATTCCACCCACCAACGTTATTAAAACAATTAAAAATGTAACTGCACATTGCATTAGAAAGCATTTGCTGTGTAGTATTCTGTTCAGTCTATTTCTGCGAACATAAATTACATTTTCTCGTTGTAGCTCAGGAAGCTCCATCTTCTACGACCGTTCGCGACCACTGATGATGTGCACGTAGATGAAAATGCCTCTATCAGCCCTGGGAGTTCCCAGAACTAACAGAAAGATCGACCTTGTGTCAGACCCCCGCAGATTCAACTAGGCACACAGCCACGACCCTACGGCTACCCAGACGGCAAGGCAATTTTAAAACAAAAAGAAACAATACATAGTATTAGCAAACTTCCTGGCTGGAGGCAATGTATAGCAAATTCAAATCTGAAAATAGGCAGTTTCCTGCTTTATTTGTCCATATTGCGAGAACGTAAGTTGTATCTCAGTTTTGCAGGAGCTGTCTGATCTGGAAACAATGTATTTTCAGCTGACGTTGCAATGTTCACGTTCGCAGATGACAAATGTTCTTTTGGTACAGATGACAAATGTTCAGGGTTCAAAAGAGCAGTTTCGGGAGGAGAGTCAGAATTTGGTGAATCCGTGATCAGTTCTGCATCACTGAAAGGTATGAACCTGGGGATTTGTTCCGTTTCAGAGGCACCGATTCCTTTCTTTACCCAGTTGTCGTAAGGAAGTGGCAGAGGCACACGTTTAGCATGAGTCGTATGGATCCAATTTCTTCTTCCGGCCACACGAATAGCAGTTCTCGTTGCTAGCAGGACTTGGAACGGGCCAATAAATCTGGGCTGAAGATTTTTCGTTCTTGCAAAATTTCGGATGACCACCTGATCACCCGGTTTCAGCTGATGACCTGGACTCTCCGATGGCTTTGGCAATGCATCGAAAACCTGTTGGTGAATAAGACTCAATTTAGCAGTCAAGTCGAAAAGGTAATCAATTAACATTGGGTATTCCAGCTGCTTAAATTCTTTCGGTCTAGGTACCCCCCAAACATTTGCAGGACGACCGAAAACTATTTCGTAGGGACTAAGCCCTACTCTAGAATGTACAGTTGTTCTTGTTGATAGCAAAGCCAAAGGCAATGCGTCTGGCCAGGACAAACCCGTGGATGCTTGTATCTTAGCGAGTTTCAGTTTAAGGGTGCCATTGTAACCCTCGACTAAACCCGCGGACTGGGGATGATTCGCACTATGAAATTTCTGTCTAATCCCTAGGCCGGCACACACACTCTGCATAACTTTCCCTACGAACTCACTTCCGTTGTCTGACCATACAATCCGTGGCATTCCGTATCTGGGGAAGTATTCTTTAAGAAGAATTTTGGCAGTGGATAAGGCAGTATTGTCCTTCAGTGGGTATGCTTCGATCCATCTGGAGAAAGCACAAACTACCACTAGGACGTATTTCAGGTTATTACAACGATCCATGTGAATGAAGTCTAGCTGGATCACTTCAAAGGGGCAGGAAGGAGGAGCGAAGTGACCTGCAGGTGTGGGGATTCCCTTGCCAGGATTATGCATCAAGCATACCATACAATTCCTCACCACTCTCTCTGCACACCTACTAATCCCGTCATTCTTCCAGACCGGAGCCAACATCTTACAAATCCCTTTTGAACTGATGTGCGCTGTTCCATGTGCCATTGTTACTACTGCAAGCACATACGCATCAGGCAACATCCAACGCTGTTGTTCCGACAAGTCAATCCAACACCCACTCGAGTCCAATTTACCCGTGCTCTCTTTCCATGCAAGTTTTTCCTCCTCAGTCGCCTCTTTCTGAATTTCTTTCACGCTTTCCACTGTGTCTTCACATATTCCAGACTCAGAAATCCATCTTGCAGACGTTGCAAGATACATTCTACTCGTCATATTTCTGGCTGTCTGTTTTGCAGTCTCATCAGCAAAAGCATTCCCACGACCAACATTATCCGTGATTGCTTTATGAGCACTGCATTTCACAATCGCAACTTCAGTCGGTAAGGTTAGAGATTCCAACAAGTCATTAACTAGCTGACCATGTTGAATCTTAGTCCCATGGGACGTAATGAAACCTCTCTCTTTCCACAAACGGCCAAAACTATGGGCCACGCCGAACGCGTACTGACTATCTGTGAACACGTTCACTCTCTTTCCCTTAGCTAAAACGCACGCTCTTGTTAGCGCGATCAATTCTGCAGCCTGGGCAGAATTCTGACTCACTCTTGCAGTCTCCACAATCGTACTCAAGGTCGTTACTGCATAAGCAGCAGTCACATCACCATTCTCCAATTTGAAGCAAGACCCGTCAACATACAACGTGCCATCTGGTTCTGACAACGGAGTGTCTTTTAGGTCGATTCGTCCTTTTGTTTCTTCCTCAGTTCTGAAACAACAGTCGTGTGGTTCGGAATCACTCGACTCTTCGCTAGTCGGCAACAATGTTGCTGGATTCAATACATTGCATCTTTTGATCTGAATATGACTAGCTAACAGTGTCAGTTCATAACCTGATAATCTAGCACTGGTAAGGTGTTGCGTCTTGGTTCGGTTCATGAGTGTATCCACAGCATGAGGAACCATGACTACTAACATGTTGTTCATTACTAAACCAGCAGATTGTCGAATGGAAGCTGCAGCTGCGGCTGTAGCTCTCAAGCAACTAGGCAATGCTCTAGCTACTGGATCTAATGTTGATGAAAAATACGCACAAGGGCGTTGTTTATCACCGAATTTCTGCGTCAAAACACTCAATGCACAACCTTCTCTCTCGTGGACATAGAGCGTGAATGGCTTACTGTAGTCGGGTGTACCCAATACAGGTGCTGAACACAGTGCATTCCGTAACTCAGAAAAACTCTGTTGACATTCAGCAGACCATGGTACCGGACTCGGGACACCTTTCCCAGTCAAGGCTACCAATGGTTTTGCTAGAAGAGAAAAATTTGGGATCCATTGCCTACAATATGAGGTAATACCCAAAAAGGCACGTACTTCTCTCTGCGTGCTAGGAACGTTCATCTGTGTAATTGCTTTTATTCTCTCTGGGGTCAACTTCCTTCCCTCCTTTGACAAGAGATGACCTAGGTAGATCACTTCTTGGCAGCAGTATTGCATTTTTGAAGGTGACACCTTGTGATTCAAATCTGACAAGTGATGCAATAAAGAGATCGTAGCTGTTTTGCAAGTTTCCTTGTCATCGGCAGCCACTAGAAGATCATCGACATACTGTACTAAAGCAGAACCACGAGGAAGTACGAAGGAATCTAACTGGCTTTTTAATGCTTGACTGTAAATGGATGGGCTTTCACAATAACCTTGTGGAGCGCGTTTAAATCTAAAACTTCGTCCTCCTAGAGAGAAACCGAAGATATCTCTGCTTTCCTCGGCTATCGGAATGCTGAAAAAGGCATTTTTCAAGTCGACAACCGAAAACCATGCTGCTGTAGCAGGAATCAACGTTAACAATGCAGTAATGTCTGGAACCACAGGAAACTGTGGGATCACAATTTTATTAACCTCTCTAAGATCAATTACGAACCTATATACTGGAGGCTTTGTAGGGTCAGTTCGTTTCAAAATAGGCAGTACAGGACTATTACAGACATTACCTCTAGTCTCTTCTACAACATCTTTCTTGATCAGGTCTTGTACTATCAGTAGGAGCGCACGCTCACCTTCACTAGAGATTCTGTATTGTGGAATTCGTGGAAGTTTGACATTTGCTTTCAAAGTTACTACATAGGGTGGAATTTCCAATAGGCCTACATCATTAGGACCAGTCGCCCAAAGAGTATCAGGGAGTGAACGCAGCTCTGGTGGGAGCGCATCCATCGACAAGTACATCGGAGAGATTATTCTTTTACCCAACGTAAGCTGTACTCCTGCTGGAGAACAGTATAATGTCGCGTACAGGCGTTTTAACAAGTCTAAACCAAGCAGATTTTCGTTACAACCTGTCGTCAAAATCAGGGGTGCTTTCAATTGACGGGGTCCAACAGAAATAGACAAAGGACCAGAAACAGGGTTGTGAACAGGGGCGCCCGAAAAACCTACTGAAACGTTTGTTGAGCCAGACAAAGGTGCGCCAGGGAGTTTCGCATGTATGATAGAACTTTTTGCTGCACCAGTATCCAACAGAAACGGTTCGACTATACCTGATGTTGCTACCGCGACATAAGGCCCACTCTGATCTACTGGTACTGATACTACTCCCTCTCTTTGTCCATGGCTGTCCTAGTATTCACTTTGCTGACCTTCCTCACTAGCTTCATAATAGTCTTCAACATGATACTGTGGAGACCTATTCTGTTGGGCAGATTGTCCATTACGCTGGTCGAAATAATTAGAGGGGCGATCACTTGTCTGTGGAGGCATAGCACTTCGTCCTCGACCTCTAGAGTTTTGCATAGAACTACCACGACCTCTCTGAGCGGCCGCATCATTATTTTGCGCCCGAACTGGACAATCACTTTTGTAATGACCTTCCTTTTTGCAATAAGCACATTGATTCCATTGGTATTGTGGCCTTTGAAAATTATAATCCGTTCTTTGATATGACCCTTGCTGCATATTAGTTTGATTCATGCGAGGCGGATAAGCTTGCTGTAAAAGTACTTTAGTTTTTAAATCTTTCGTCTTTTTATCTGATTTTTCCTTCTCTTCTTTATCCCTATTTTCGTAGTACTGAGCAGTCGCAAGTATTTGCGCAGTCGTAGAGACAGCCCACGCACTTTCAGAATTCTTTAATTTACCACTAAGTTCTGGCAACAGATTGTGCACAAATTTATCAACAAATAATCTCTGGCCCCCTTCTGTGCTCATATCCTGACCACTATGATCTACGAAAGTATTTTCGAATCTTGTGAAAAAGTCGGAGACGCTTTCGTCTTTCTTTTGTTTGCATGCGGACAATTTATCCCAGTTAACGCGTAATGCAGGCATTAAGGTTTTCATTAAATCGATTATTCTACCAGGCAAGTTA
Organism: Lissotriton helveticus; assembly: GCF_964261635.1. Taxonomy (NCBI): domain Eukaryota; kingdom Metazoa; phylum Chordata; class Amphibia; order Caudata; family Salamandridae; genus Lissotriton; species Lissotriton helveticus. Next base: position 615,304,932 of record NC_136068.1, read on the forward strand.
GCAATTAAAGGTTCAGGTTTGGAACCACCTATTTGTTGACCATCCGCTGCAGTTATAGCTGCCCAGTCACCACCTAGGGCAACTGGATGATTCTCTTTACGAATTTTAGCCCAAATTGGTTGCGGTACTACGTTACCAAATAGCAGATCTATGTCAGCAAGATTCAATACACAAGCGTCAACTGTTTGAGCCAACTCTTTGTAGTACCCTGCAGGATTTTTACGCGGATCTGGCAAGGCCTGTTTTACTGCTAACACTTCAGCTCGTTTCCATGGAATATGTATCCAGACTCTCTGGAATTGGGCCGGAGCGGCTGCAATACCAAGCGGTGCATTAGCTTGCACAGCTTCGCGCCAAATTGGTGGAACCTCTCTCATTGGATATTGACGATTTCGTTTCGTACTACGTTTCTCTAACTCTCTCGGTGAAAGAAGGGATGAGTCGGATCTATAACTTAAAATTAGTTCCATCGCTTCTTTTATATTTTGACCAACTATCATACCTGTAGCAAACTCTTTCTGAACATTAATTAATTCTCCTAAATTTGATTCAGGGTCATCCTCTTCCAATTCCTCACGTAGAAGGAAACACATTTCATCGAACACATATCGTTGTGTCGGTTCGTTCCATTGCATAAATGTATCTAATACATTTTGTACATTATATCTTCCAACTTTCGAAACCCATCTAAGGGCAGTGGAATCTAGTATTCCTCTTTCTTCAGTACTGGGAAGCTGACTACGTCTCTGCACAGAGTCAGAGGTAGGAGTCTTAATCAGAGTTTTATAGAAGGGAGATAGAATATTGGAGACAGAATCAGTGATTCTTCGTCGAACAGAAAGCGGAGTCATAATACTTGCAGAGGCAGTGAATAGAGTAGTAGTTGGAATAGATAGATCAGGAACAGTAGGAGTAGCAGGCAAAATAGCTTGTGAAGTGGCAGGTGTGAGTGACACAGGCATAGGAAAAGAAGCCGGCAACCCTAGAAGAGGGGTTGTCGAAGGAACATTAATATTGACCACAGGAGGTACAGGAACTAGATTCAGGGGAGCGGGAACAGGGACACCAGGTTGTCCAGCAACCGGTAATTGAACATTCGGTATAGGTGGAGCCGTAGCACCCTGTGCATACGGTGGGGGTGATCGTAACAAGTAAGACAACAGGGGATCCTTTTCAGGGTCCTCTACTGTCTTAGCCGTACTCGATGGCAAAGCAGGATAGCACTTGTCTATCGCTAAATTACGCTCTCTATCGGCCACCTCCATCGCTTTCTCAGACTCGTTGAGTTGCAGCTGCCTAGCAGACTGTTCTAAAGTCAACTCTTGCTCTTTCTGTTCTTTCTTCAACTTTTTAATTTCTCTCTGTTTAGATTCTTTTCGCCAATAACGGAAAGAATCAAACATTGCCGGCCGGGCTTTCTTCTTAAACAACCTTCTTTCTAGATTATCGAGAACTTCAGGTTCGAAACTACCATGTAGTGGCCAACTAAGGACACCGTCTTTCTCTGTGTAGCGGATCCATACCTCATTATAAGAGATAGGGCCCACACCAAATTTGCAATATAGATCATAAAGGGGAGTTCCAATCGGGGGAACCAAACACGAGTCCTCCAACCGGGAATCACTGTTGCAACTAAAACAAGACAACATACAATTTTTCCGACTTACCATTTTATAATCCGGAACACAAGACAAACAAGACACAAACAGAAAAGATGCGCACTCGAACCACGAACTTAGGCCTACCAGAACTGACAAATGTATCGATACCTGAACTGAACAGAATGATTATCGTAACCAGAATAACCAGTGATAACCTTACAGAACTGAACTGAACTGAGAACTAAAAGGATTATCCAAACAGGAGCAATCCTTACAAAATATTTAACTAGCAACCACTGAATACTTAACTGAGGCACTGAAGACGTCACCAAGGAGAAACCCGTCACGTTTCGCCGTACTGAGGACTGCACCTCGGGTCCAAGACAGGGCGACGGTCAAGGCAACGGAGCACTGCAGCCGTCTGAACGGGAACCCTCGTGGAAGAGGACGTCGGGGCCACTTTTGCGATATGCCGGGATCGATGAAGTGGGGCGCCTCCCTCTGAAATCTTCACACGAAGCTCCTCGAACTCTTCAGGCTTTTGGACCGGTACCGAATGACGTCGCCCCGAGTTGGGCGCCAAATGGAGTTCTGGACTTTTTTAGTTTCCGTCCAGAGGTGTCAGGGACAACACCCGAAGACCCCGGAGTTCAACCTGTCTTGGTACACAAACAAACAGAAACACGGGCTTCTCGATGGTGGCGTCAAAGACCAAAGGTTTATTACTGCAGGGACACAGAAGTCACAGAAACTACACATGGGCAGTATCTAGGAGCCTGTTCGATTTGTACAAAGAGGATTGCTCCTTATATACTAAATATTGGGCTTCAGGCAAATTCTTTACATGTTACCACAGTTCTAAACATTCGTGTCTTAAACAATAAATATTTGGCGTTGCACAGGAATCGTCAACAGTATCTGATGTCAAAACATTACGAATGAGGGGTTCCCACTAGTCCATCATAATCCCATGTCAATTCTTCATTCAAGACCCGGACCGCCTCATCGTAAATTTCGTTACCTCCCCCTAATAAAGGCCCAGAAGGAAAGGAGCAGAGCCAGGTGTAGAAGATAGAAAGACAGGATAAGAAATGTTTGTGGGTCGTAAATGGGCACGGTTACCAGCTTCGGCCGCCTAATCATGATCAGGCCAACGAACACAAGAACCAGTATAGCAGGACTGGCCTCAGGCTGGGGAGGCAGTTCTTGCCGAGTCATGCTGCTACAGCGTTGCTGGCCTAAGGTGCACGTGTCACTAGCAAGGTGAATTGCCGGTTAAAGCCTACGTGTCCTTTAATGAAAAAGAGATCATTGCGTGTCCATTGACTATGTGAGGGCAAGGAATACAAAATGGCTTCCGTGTTCTAAGATGGATGTCACGGGTAGAACAGAAATGTGTTTGTAACTGGAGTGCTCTTGCTCGTAGCATAGCGAAAACACCAGGATATACTAAATGGATCATTTGCGGTTCACTGATACCAAAATTATGTATTTCCGACAATGTTACAAACATGAGTAAAATCGTCACGGAACCTCACACTGCCTCTGCTGGCCATTCAGTATAATCTGCAGATGGAAAAGTCCACTGTTAGTCAATTTTTAGAACTTTAATATTTCCAAACCAAATGCAACACTACCAAAAAATGATTTCTATAAAGCGTAAATTATTAGTACTATGGCGTGTCACATATTGTGAAAATCCAAAGCTCACTAAAAATTATAATCTCAATTTAGATTTCAACCTAGCAAACTTCTTTCAATCCTAGGCCTCATTTGCTGGTACTCTCTACACAACCCTAGCACCTGTATGAGGACTTGGATAAAAAGATCTCTTTGGCAGCCAAGAGATAGAGTACCCTTCTCACAGGAATGATTTCAGGTTATGGTACACCATAGCAATTCAGTGATCTGATACGTTAAGGGAGGAAGGTTTATGCTACGGTTAGTGGGAATAATAAAAACTATGAATAACAGATTCTAACATCTTCATTTTAGCACATCCCTATCAGTTAACCTATAGAGAACTCCAGAATGGTATGATCAACCACTCCTTCAAACAAATGTATACGTCTCAAATAATGGCCTAGGTCCTTTCATATCACCACCTTAGTCTTCAGCTGGGCATCCTGTCCTCATTGCTCCCTTTTCTATACCATGATACATGTATCCTATTGCGTACTAGGCGACTGATTGGCCCTCATGTCTGATGACATCCTATTGTAGCTTTGTGATGTAATGGCACCACTTGACCAATCGCCCTGGGTGACGATTACACCGAAGGACCAGACATCAGCAATTACACACTAGGTAACTATCTGTGAATAGGACTGCACAGCAAGTAGGAAGTGTAATGGGAAAATACACTGCACCATTGAAAGCATTGGGCTCCTATTTAGAGAGGGCCAGAGTTTGAAGTAGCAATTGAATGGCCCTTTTGTCAGATGACAACCTGCTGCAGCTTAGTGATGTAATGGCACCACTAGACCAATCGCCCTGCGTGAGGATGGCACCGGAGGACCAGACATCAGCAATTACACACTAGGTAACTATCAGTGAATATGACTGAACAGCAAGTAGGAGGTGTAATGGGAAAGTACTCTGTACCATCAAATGCATTGGGCTCCTTTTTAAAGAGGGCTAGAGTTAGAAAAACACAGTTTCTAAATAGCAGTCCATCTTGAGTATCAGGGTCACACTCACAGAGAGCAGGGAAACCGGTTAAATAGCTTCCCTCTATCTGAAAGTAAGTTAATTGCTCCAACCTTAGACACCTCATTCCAGCCTGAAAGATGGTAATTAACGCGTAGGACATATTGCCGGCACAAGTATCTAAAGAAGATTTTGTCAGCCACGTAGACAGTCAAAGTCTTTGATAAACTATCATGATGGCCATTGCGTCATCCACATTGCTACCGTCTTAGAAGATTATATTTATGCGGAAGACCCTACTAAAAGGCACTGAGAGCCATCAGATGCTATGAACTTTTTATCAATGGCAAAATGATTAAATGAGAGTTTGACTTACCATACATATTGATCGAGGCATGGAGAAGGCTGAGGAATGAGCTTTCTTTTTTTTTTTGTCTCAGCAAGCAGAGACATATTCCTCTGCAACACTGCCTCTGCTGGCCATTCAGTATAATCTGCAGATGGAAAAGTCCACTGTTAGTCAATTTTTAGAACTTTAATATTTCCAAACCAAATGCAACACTACCAAAAAATGATTTCTATAAAGCGTAAATTATTAGTACTATGGCGTGTCACATATTGTGAAAATCCAAAGCTCACTAAAAATTATAATCTCAATTTAGATTTCAACCTAGCAAACTTCTTTCAATCCTAGGCCTCATTTGCTGGTACACTGTACACAACCCTAGCACCTGTATGAGGACTTAGATAGAAAGATCTCTTTGGCAGCCAAGAGATAAAGTACCCTTCTCACAGGAATGATTTCAGGTTATGGTACACCATAGCAATTCAGTGATCTGATACGTTAAGGGAGGAAGGTTTATGCTACGGTTAGTGGGAATAATAAAAACTATGAATAACAGATTCTAACATCTTCATTTTAGCACATCCCTATCAGTTAACCTATAGAGAACTCCAGAATTGTATGATCAACCACTCCTTCAAACAAATGTATACGTCTCAATGGCCTAGGTCCTTTCATCTCACCACCTTAGTCTTCAGCTGGGCATCCTGTCCTCATTGCTCCCTTTTCTATACCATGATACATGTATCCTATTGCATACTAGGCAACTGATTGGCCCTCATGTCTGATGACATCCTATTGTAGCTTTGTGATGTAATGGCACCACTTGACCAATCGCCCTGGGTGACGATTACACCGAAGGACCAGACATCAGCAATTACACACTAGGTAACTCTCTGTGAATAGGACTGCACAGCAAGTAGGAAGTGTAATGGGAAAGTATACTGCACCATTGAAAGCATTGGGCTCCTATTTACAGAGGGCCAGAGTTTGAAGTAGCAATTGAATGGCCCTTTTGTCAGATGACAACCTGCTGCAGCTTTGTGATGTAATGGCACCACTAGACCAATCGCCCTGCGTGAGGATGGCACTGGAGGACCAGACATCAGCAATTACACACTAGGTAACTATCTGTGAATAGGACTGCACAGCAAGTAGGAAGTGTAATGGGAAAGTACACTGCACCATTGAAAGCATTGGGCTCCTATTTAGAGAGGGCCAGAGTTTGAAGTAGCAATTGAATGGCCCTTTTGTCAGATGACAACCTGCTGCAGCTTAGTGATGTAATGGCACCACTAGACCAATCGCCCTGCGTGAGGATGGCACCGGAGGACCAGACATCAGCAATTACACACTAGGTAACTATCAGTGAATATGACTGAACAGCAAGTAGGAGGTGTAATGGGAAAGTACTCTGTACCATCAAATGCATTGGGCTCCTTTTTAAAGAGGGCTAGAGTTAGAAAAACACAGTTTCTAAACAGCAGTCCATCTTGAGTATCAGGGTCACACTCACAGAGAGCAGGGAAACCGGTTAAATAGCTTCCCTCTATCTGAAAGTAAGTTAATTGCTCCAACCTTAGACACCTCATTCCAGCCTGAAAGATGGTAATTAACGCGTAGGACATATTGCCGGCACAAGTATCTAAAGAAGATTTTGTCAGCCACGTAGACAGTCAAAGTCTTTGATAAACTATCATGATGGCCATTGCGTCATCCACATTGCTACCGTCTTAGAAGATTATATTTATGCGGAAGACCCTACTAAAAGGCACTGAGAGCCATCAGATGCTATGAACTTTTTATCAATGGCAAAATGATTAAATGAGAGTTTGACTTACCATACATATTGATCGAGGCATGGAGAAGGCTGAGGAATGAGCTTTCTTTTTTTTTTTTCGTCTCAGCAAGCAGAGAAATATTCCTCTGCAACACTGCCTCTGCTGGCCATTCAGTATAATCTGCAGATGGAAAAGTCCACTGTTAGTCAATTTTTAGAACTTTAATATTTCCAAACAAATGCAACACTACCAAAAAATGATTTTTATAAAGCGTAAATTATTAGTACTATGGCGTGTCACATATTGTGAAAATCCAAAACTCACTAAAAATTATAATCTCAATTTAGATTTCAACCTAGCAAGCTTCTTTCAATCCTAGGCCTCATTTGCTGGTACTCTCTACACAACCCTAGCACCTGTATGAGGACTTGGATAAAAAGATCTCTTTGGCAGCCAAGAAATAGAGTACCCTTCTCACAGGAATGATTTCAGGTTATGGTACACCATAGCAATTCAGTGATCTGATACGTTAAGGGAGGAAGGTTTATGCTACGGTTAGTGGGAATAATAAAAACTATGAATAACAGATTCTAACATCTTCATTTTAGCACATCCCTATCAGTTAACCTATAGAGAACTCCAGAATGGTATGATCAACCACTCCTTCAAACAAATGTATACGTCTCGAATAATGGCCTAGGTCCTTTCATCTCACCACCTTAGTCTTCAGCTGGGCATCCTGTCCTCATTGCTCCCTTTTCTATACCATGATACATGTATCCTATTGCGTACTAGGCGACTGATTGGCCCTCATGTCTGATGACATCCTATTGTAGCTTTGTGATGTAATGGCACCACTTGACCAATCGCCCTGGGTGACGATTACACCGAAGGACCAGACATCAGCAATTACACGCTAGGTAACTCTCTGTGAATAGGACTGCACAGCAAGTAGGAAGTGTAATGGGAAAGTATACTGCACCATTGAAAGCATTGGGCTCCTATTTACAGAGGGCCAGAGTTTGAAGTAGCAATTGAATGGCCCTTTTGTCAGATGACAACCTGCTGCAGCTTTGTGATGTAATGGCACCACTAGACCAATCGCCCTGCGTGAGGATGGCACTGGAGGACCAGACATCAGCAATTACACACTAGGTAACTATCTGTGAATAGGACTGCACAGCAAGTAGGAAGTGTAATGGGAAAATACACTGCACCATTGAAAGCATTGGGCTCCTATTTAGAGAGGGCCAGAGTTTGAAGTAGCAATTGAATGGCCCTTTTGTCAGATGACAACCTGCTGCAGCTTAGTGATGTAATGGCACCACTAGACCAATCGCCCTGCGTGAGGATGGCACCGGAGGACCAGACATCAGCAATTACACACTAGGTAACTATCAGTGAATATGACTGAACAGCAAGTAGGAGGTGTAATGGGAAAGTACTCTGTACCATCAAATGCATTGGGCTCCTTTTTAAAGAGGGCTAGAGTTAGAAAAACACAGTTTCTAAATAGCAGTCCATCTTGAGTATCAGGGTCACACTCACAGAGAGCAGGGAAACCGGTTAAATAGCTTCCCTCTATCTGAAAGTAAGTTAATTGCTCCAACCTTAGACACCTCATTCCAGCCTGAAAGATGGTAATTAACGCGTAGGACATATTGCCGGCACAAGTATCTAAAGAAGATTTTGTCAGCCACGTAGACAGTCAAAGTCTTTGATAAACTATCATGATGGCCATTGCGTCATCCACATTGCTACCGTCTTAGAAGATTATATTTATGCGGAAGACCCTACTAAAAGGCACTGAGAGCCATCAGATGCTATGAACTTTTTATCAATGGCAAAATGATTAAATGAGAGTTTGACTTACCATACATATTGATCGAGGCATGGAGAAGGCTGAGGAATGAGCTTTCTTTTTTTTTTGTCTCAGCAAGCAGAGACATATTCCTCTGCAACACTGCCTCTGCTGGCCATTCAGTATAATCTGCAGATGGAAAAGTCCACTGTTAGTCAATTTTTAGAACTTTAATATTTCCAAACCAAATGCAACACTACCAAAAAATGATTTCTATAAAGCGTAAATTATTAGTACTATGGCGTGTCACATATTGTGAAAATCCAAAGCTCACTAAAAATTATAATCTCAATTTAGATTTCAACCTAGCAAACTTCTTTCAATCCTAGGCCTCATTTGCTGGTACACTGTACACAACCCTAGCACCTGTATGAGGACTTAGATAGAAAGATCTCTTTGGCAGCCAAGAGATAAAGTACCCTTCTCACAGGAATGATTTCAGGTTATGGTACACCATAGCAATTCAGTGATCTGATACGTTAAGGGAGGAAGGTTTATGCTACGGTTAGTGGGAATAATAAAAACTATGAATAACAGATTCTAACATCTTCATTTTAGCACATCCCTATCAGTTAACCTATAGAGAACTCCAGAATGGTATGATCAACCACTCCTTCAAACAAATGTATACGTCTCGAATAATGGCCTAGGTCCTTTCATCTCACCACCTTAGTCTTCAGCTGGGCATCCTGTCCTCATTGCTCCCTTTTCTATACCATGATACATGTATCCTATTGCGTACTAGGCGACTGATTGGCCCTCATGTCTGATGACATCCTATTGTAGCTTTGTGATGTAATGGCACCACTTGACCAATCGCCCTGGGTGACGATTACACCGAAGGACCAGACATCAGCAATTACACGCTAGGTAACTCTCTGTGAATAGGACTGCACAGCAAGTAGGAAGTGTAATGGGAAAGTATACTGCACCATTGAAAGCATTGGGCTCCTATTTACAGAGGGCCAGAGTTTGAAGTAGCAATTGAATGGCCCTTTTGTCAGATGACAACCTGCTGCAGCTTTGTGATGTAATGGCACCACTAGACCAATCGCCCTGCGTGAGGATGGCACTGGAGGACCAGACATCAGCAATTACACACTAGGTAACTATCTGTGAATAGGACTGCACAGCAAGTAGGAAGTGTAATGGGAAAGTACACTGCACCATTGAAAGCATTGGGCTCCTATTTAGAGAGGGCCAGAGTTTGAAGTAGCAATTGAATGGCCCTTTTGTCAGATGACAACCTGCTGCAGCTTAGTGATGTAATGGCACCACTAGACCAATCGCCCTGCGTGAGGATGGCACCGGAGGACCAGACATCAGCAATTACACACTAGGTAACTATCAGTGAATATGACTGAACAGCAAGTAGGAGGTGTAATGGGAAAGTACTCTGTACCATCAAATGCATTGGGCTCCTTTTTAAAGAGGGCTAGAGTTAGAAAAACACAGTTTCTAAACAGCAGTCCATCTTGAGTATCAGGGTCACACTCACAGAGAGCAGGGAAACCGGTTAAATAGCTTCCCTCTATCTGAAAGTAAGTTAATTGCTCCAACCTTAGACACCTCATTCCAGCCTGAAAGATGGTAATTAACGCGTAGGACATATTGCCGGCACAAGTATCTAAAGAAGATTTTGTCAGCCACGTAGACAGTCAAAGTCTTTGATAAACTATCATGATGGCCATTGCGTCATCCACATTGCTACCGTCTTAGAAGATTATATTTATGCGGAAGACCCTACTAAAAGGCACTGAGAGCCATCAGATGCTATGAACTTTTTATCAATGGCAAAATGATTAAATGAGAGTTTGACTTACCATACATATTGATCGAGGCATGGAGAAGGCTGAGGAATGAGCTTTCTTTTTTTTTTTTCGTCTCAGCAAGCAGAGAAATATTCCTCTGCAACACTGCCTCTGCTGGCCATTCAGTATAATCTGCAGATGGAAAAGTCCACTGTTAGTCAATTTTTAGAACTTTAATATTTCCAAACCAAATGCAACACTACCAAAAAATGATTTCTATAAAGCGTAAATTATTAGTACTATGGCGTGTCACATATTGTGAAAATCCAAAGCTCACTAAAAATTATAATCTCAATTTAGATTTCAACCTAGCAAACTTCTTTCAATCCTAGGCCTCATTTGCTGGTACTCTCTACACAACCCTAGCACCTGTATGAGGACTTGGATAAAAAGATCTCTTTGGCAGCCAAGAGATAGAGTACCCTTCTCACAGGAATGATTTCAGGTTATGGTACACCATAGCAATTCAGTGATCTGATACGTTAAGGGAGGAAGGTTTATGCTACGGTTAGTGGGAATAATAAAAACTATGAATAACAGATTCTAACATCTTCATTTTAGCACATCCCTATCAGTTAACCTATAGAGAACTCCAGAATGGTATGATCAACCACTCCTTCAAACAAATGTATACGTCTCAAATAATGGCCTAGGTCCTTTCATATCACCACCTTAGTCTTCAGCTGGGCATCCTGTCCTCATTGCTCCCTTTTCTATACCATGATACATGTATCCTATTGCGTACTAGGCGACTGATTGGCCCTCATGTCTGATGACATCCTATTGTAGCTTTGTGATGTAATGGCACCACTTGACCAATCGCCCTGGGTGACGATTACACCGAAGGACCAGACATCAGCAATTACACACTAGGTAACTATCTGTGAATAGGACTGCACAGCAAGTAGGAAGTGTAATGGGAAAATACACTGCACCATTGAAAGCATTGGGCTCCTATTTAGAGAGGGCCAGAGTTTGAAGTAGCAATTGAATGGCCCTTTTGTCAGATGACAACCTGCTGCAGCTTAGTGATGTAATGGCACCACTAGACCAATCGCCCTGCGTGAGGATGGCACCGGAGGACCAGACATCAGCAATTACACACTAGGTAACTATCAGTGAATATGACTGAACAGCAAGTAGGAGGTGTAATGGGAAAGTACTCTGTACCATCAAATGCATTGGGCTCCTTTTTAAAGAGGGCTAGAGTTAGAAAAACACAGTTTCTAAATAGCAGTCCATCTTGAGTATCAGGGTCACACTCACAGAGAGCAGGGAAACCGGTTAAATAGCTTCCCTCTATCTGAAAGTAAGTTAATTGCTCCAACCTTAGACACCTCATTCCAGCCTGAAAGATGGTAATTAACGCGTAGGACATATTGCCGGCACAAGTATCTAAAGAAGATTTTGTCAGCCACGTAGACAGTCAAAGTCTTTGATAAACTATCATGATGGCCATTGCGTCATCCACATTGCTACCGTCTTAGAAGATTATATTTATGCGGAAGACCCTACTAAAAGGCACTGAGAGCCATCAGATGCTATGAACTTTTTATCAATGGCAAAATGATTAAATGAGAGTTTGACTTACCATACATATTGATCGAGGCATGGAGAAGGCTGAGGAATGAGCTTTCTTTTTTTTTTTTGTCTCAGCAAGCAGAGACATATTCCTCTGCAACACTGCCTCTGCTGGCCATTCAGTATAATCTGCAGATGGAAAAGTCCACTGTTAGTCAATTTTTAGAACTTTAATATTTCCAAACCAAATGCAACACTACCAAAAAATGATTTCTATAAAGCGTAAATTATTAGTACTATGGCGTGTCACATATTGTGAAAATCCAAAGCTCACTAAAAATTATAATCTCAATTTAGATTTCAACCTAGCAAACTTCTTTCAATCCTAGGCCTCATTTGCTGGTACACTGTACACAACCCTAGCACCTGTATGAGGACTTAGATAGAAAGATCTCTTTGGCAGCCAAGAGATAAAGTACCCTTCTCACAGGAATGATTTCAGGTTATGGTACACCATAGCAATTCAGTGATCTGATACGTTAAGGGAGGAAGGTTTATGCTACGGTTAGTGGGAATAATAAAAACTATGAATAACAGATTCTAACATCTTCATTTTAGCACATCCCTATCAGTTAACCTATAGAGAACTCCAGAATTGTATGATCAACCACTCCTTCAAACAAATGTATACGTCTCAATGGCCTAGGTCCTTTCATCTCACCACCTTAGTCTTCAGCTGGGCATCCTGTCCTCATTGCTCCCTTTTCTATACCATGATACATGTATCCTATTGCATACTAGGCAACTGATTGGCCCTCATGTCTGATGACATCCTATTGTAGCTTTGTGATGTAATGGCACCACTTGACCAATCGCCCTGGGTGACGATTACACCGAAGGACCAGACATCAGCAATTACACACTAGGTAACTCTCTGTGAATAGGACTGCACAGCAAGTAGGAAGTGTAATGGGAAAGTATACTGCACCATTGAAAGCATTGGGCTCCTATTTACAGAGGGCCAGAGTTTGAAGTAGCAATTGAATGGCCCTTTTGTCAGATGACAACCTGCTGCAGCTTTGTGATGTAATGGCACCACTAGACCAATCGCCCTGCGTGAGGATGGCACTGGAGGACCAGACATCAGCAATTACACACTAGGTAACTATCTGTGAATAGGACTGCACAGCAAGTAGGAAGTGTAATGGGAAAGTACACTGCACCATTGAAAGCATTGGGCTCCTATTTAGAGAGGGCCAGAGTTTGAAGTAGCAATTGAATGGCCCTTTTGTCAGATGACAACCTGCTGCAGCTTAGTGATGTAATGGCACCACTAGACCAATCGCCCTGCGTGAGGATGGCACCGGAGGACCAGACATCAGCAATTACACACTAGGTAACTATCAGTGAATATGACTGAACAGCAAGTAGGAGGTGTAATGGGAAAGTACTCTGTACCATCAAATGCATTGGGCTCCTTTTTAAAGAGGGCTAGAGTTAGAAAAACACAGTTTCTAAACAGCAGTCCATCTTGAGTATCAGGGTCACACTCACAGAGAGCAGGGAAACCGGTTAAATAGCTTCCCTCTATCTGAAAGTAAGTTAATTGCTCCAACCTTAGACACCTCATTCCAGCCTGAAAGATGGTAATTAACGCGTAGGACATATTGCCGGCACAAGTATCTAAAGAAGATTTTGTCAGCCACGTAGACAGTCAAAGTCTTTGATAAACTATCATGATGGCCATTGCGTCATCCACATTGCTACCGTCTTAGAAGATTATATTTATGCGGAAGACCCTACTAAAAGGCACTGAGAGCCATCAGATGCTATGAACTTTTTATCAATGGCAAAATGATTAAATGAGAGTTTGACTTACCATACATATTGATCGAGGCATGGAGAAGGCTGAGGAATGAGCTTTCTTTTTTTTTTTTCGTCTCAGCAAGCAGAGAAATATTCCTCTGCAACACTGCCTCTGCTGGCCATTCAGTATAATCTGCAGATGGAAAAGTCCACTGTTAGTCAATTTTTAGAACTTTAATATTTCCAAACAAATGCAACACTACCAAAAAATGATTTTTATAAAGCGTAAATTATTAGTACTATGGCGTGTCACATATTGTGAAAATCCAAAACTCACTAAAAATTATAATCTCAATTTAGATTTCAACCTAGCAAGCTTCTTTCAATCCTAGGCCTCATTTGCTGGTACTCTCTACACAACCCTAGCACCTGTATGAGGACTTGGATAAAAAGATCTCTTTGGCAGCCAAGAAATAGAGTACCCTTCTCACAGGAATGATTTCAGGTTATGGTACACCATAGCAATTCAGTGATCTGATACGTTAAGGGAGGAAGGTTTATGCTACGGTTAGTGGGAATAATAAAAACTATGAATAACAGATTCTAACATCTTCATTTTAGCACATCCCTATCAGTTAACCTATAGAGAACTCCAGAATGGTATGATCAACCACTCCTTCAAACAAATGTATACGTCTCGAATAATGGCCTAGGTCCTTTCATCTCACCACCTTAGTCTTCAGCTGGGCATCCTGTCCTCATTGCTCCCTTTTCTATACCATGATACATGTATCCTATTGCGTACTAGGCGACTGATTGGCCCTCATGTCTGATGACATCCTATTGTAGCTTTGTGATGTAATGGCACCACTTGACCAATCGCCCTGGGTGACGATTACACCGAAGGACCAGACATCAGCAATTACACGCTAGGTAACTCTCTGTGAATAGGACTGCACAGCAAGTAGGAAGTGTAATGGGAAAGTATACTGCACCATTGAAAGCATTGGGCTCCTATTTACAGAGGGCCAGAGTTTGAAGTAGCAATTGAATGGCCCTTTTGTCAGATGACAACCTGCTGCAGCTTTGTGATGTAATGGCACCACTAGACCAATCGCCCTGCGTGAGGATGGCACTGGAGGACCAGACATCAGCAATTACACACTAGGTAACTATCTGTGAATAGGACTGCACAGCAAGTAGGAAGTGTAATGGGAAAGTACACTGCACCATTGAAAGCATTGGGCTCCTATTTAGAGAGGGCCAGAGTTTGAAGTAGCAATTGAATGGCCCTTTTGTCAGATGACAACCTGCTGCAGCTTAGTGATGTAATGGCACCACTAGACCAATCGCCCTGCGTGAGGATGGCACCGGAGGACCAGACATCAGCAATTACACACTAGGTAACTATCAGTGAATATGACTGAACAGCAAGTAGGAGGTGTAATGGGAAAGTACTCTGTACCATCAAATGCATTGGGCTCCTTTTTAAAGAGGGCTAGAGTTAGAAAAACACAGTTTCTAAACAGCAGTCCATCTTGAGTATCAGGGTCACACTCACAGAGAGCAGGGAAACCGGTTAAATAGCTTCCCTCTATCTGAAAGTAAGTTAATTGCTCCAACCTTAGACACCTCATTCCAGCCTGAAAGATGGTAATTAACGCGTAGGACATATTGCCGGCACAAGTATCTAAAGAAGATTTTGTCAGCCACGTAGACAGTCAAAGTCTTTGATAAACTATCATGATGGCCATTGCGTCATCCACATTGCTACCGTCTTAGAAGATTATATTTATGCGGAAGACCCTACTAAAAGGCACTGAGAGCCATCAGATGCTATGAACTTTTTATCAATGGCAAAATGATTAAATGAGAGTTTGACTTACCATACATATTGATCGAGGCATGGAGAAGGCTGAGGAATGAGCTTTCTTTTTTTTTTTTCGTCTCAGCAAGCAGAGAAATATTCCTCTGCAACACTGCCTCTGCTGGCCATTCAGTATAATCTGCAGATGGAAAAGTCCACTGTTAGTCAATTTTTAGAACTTTAATATTTCCAAACCAAATGCAACACTACCAAAAAATGATTTCTATAAAGCGTAAATTATTAGTACTACGGCGTGTCACATATTGTGAAGATCCAAAGCTCACTAAAAATTATAATCTCAATTTAGATTTCAACCTAGCAAACTTCTTTCAATCCTAGGCCTCATTTGCTGGTACACTGTACACAACCCTAGCACCTGTATGAGGACTTAGATAGAAAGATCTCTTTGGCAGCCAAGAGATAAAGTACCCTTCTCACAGGAATGATTTCAGGTTATGGTACACCATAGCAATTCAGTGATCTGATACGTTAAGGGAGGAAGGTTTATGCTACGGTTAGTGGGAATAATAAAAACTATGAATAACAGATTCTAACATCTTCATTTTAGCACATCCCTATCAGTTAACCTATAGAGAACTCCAGAATTGTATGATCAACCACTCCTTCAAACAAATGTATACGTCTCAATGGCCTAGGTCCTTTCATCTCACCACCTTAGTCTTCAGCTGGGCATCCTGTCCTCATTGCTCCCTTTTCTATACCATGATACATGTATCCTATTGCATACTAGGCAACTGATTGGCCCTCATGTCTGATGACATCCTATTGTAGCTTTGTGATGTAATGGCACCACTTGACCAATCGCCCTGGGTGACGATTACACCGAAGGACCAGACATCAGCAATTACACACTAGGTAACTCTCTGTGAATAGGACTGCACAGCAAGTAGGAAGTGTAATGGGAAAGTATACTGCACCATTGAAAGCATTGGGCTCCTATTTACAGAGGGCCAGAGTTTGAAGTAGCAATTGAATGGCCCTTTTGTCAGATGACAACCTGCTGCAGCTTTGTGATGTAATGGCACCACTAGACCAATCGCCCTGCGTGAGGATGGCACTGGAGGACCAGACATCAGCAATTACACACTAGGTAACTATCTGTGAATAGGACTGCACAGCAAGTAGGAAGTGTAATGGGAAAGTACACTGCACCATTGAAAGCATTGGGCTCCTATTTAGAGAGGGCCAGAGTTTGAAGTAGCAATTGAATGGCCCTTTTGTCAGATGACAACCTGCTGCAGCTTAGTGATGTAATGGCACCACTAGACCAATCGCCCTGCGTGAGGATGGCACCGGAGGACCAGACATCAGCAATTACACACTAGGTAACTATCAGTGAATATGACTGAACAGCAAGTAGGAGGTGTAATGGGAAAGTACTCTGTACCATCAAATGCATTGGGCTCCTTTTTAAAGAGGGCTAGAGTTAGAAAAACACAGTTTCTAAATAGCAGTCCATCTTGAGTATCAGGGTCACACTCACAGAGAGCAGGGAAACCGGTTAAATAGCTTCCCTCTATCTGAAAGTAAGTTAATTGCTCCAACCTTAGACACCTCATTCCAGCCTGAAAGATGGTAATTAACGCGTAGGACATATTGCCGGCACAAGTATCTAAAGAAGATTTTGTCAGCCACGTAGACAGTCAAAGTCTTTGATAAACTATCATGATGGCCATTGCGTCATCCACATTGCTACCGTCTTAGAAGATTATATTTATGCGGAAGACCTTACTAAAAGGCACTGAGAGCCATCAGATGCTATGAACTTTTTATCAATGGCAAAATGATTAAATGAGAGTTTGACTTACCATACATATTGATCGAGGCATGGAGAAGGCTGAGGAATGAGCTTTCTTTTTTTTTTTTCGTCTCAGCAAGCAGAGAAATATTCCTCTGCAACACTGCCTCTGCTGGCCATTCAGTATAATCTGCAGATGGAAAAGTCCACTGTTTTTTTAGAACTTTATTTCCAAACCAAATGCAACACTACCAAAAAATGATTTTTATAAAGCGTAAATTATTAGTACTATGGCGTGTCACATATTGTGAAAATCCAAAACTCACTAAAAATTATAATCTCAATTTAGATTTCAACCTAGCAAGCTTCTTTCAATCCTAGGCCTCATTTGCTGGTACTCTCTACACAACCCTAGCACCTGTATGAGGACTTGGATAAAAAGATCTCTTTGGCAGCCAAGAAATAGAGTACCCTTCTCACAGGAATGATTTCAGGTTATGGTACACCATAGCAATTCAGTGATCTGATACGTTAAGGGAGGAAGGTTTATGCTACGGTTAGTGGGAATAATAAAAACTATGAATAACAGATTCTAACATTTTCATTTTAGCACATCCCTATCAGTTAACCTATAGAGAACTCCAGAATGGTATGATCAACCACTCCTTCAAACAAATGTATACGTCTCGAATAATGGCCTAGGTCCTTTCATCTCACCACCTTAGTCTTCAGCTGGGCATCCTGTCCTCATTGCTCCCTTTTCTATACCATGATACATGTATCCTATTGCGTACTAGGCGACTGATTGGCCCTCATGTCTGATGACATCCTATTGTAGCTTTGTGATGTAATGGCACCACTTGACCAATCGCCCTGGGTGAGGATTACACCGAAGGACCAGACATCAGCAATTACACACTAGGTAACTCTCTGTGAATAGGACTGCACAGCAAGTAGGAAGTGTAATGGGAAAGTACACTGCACCATTGAAAGCATTGGGCTCCTATTTAGAGAGGGCCAGAGTTTGAAGTAGCAATTGAATGGCCCTTTTGTCAGATGACAACCTGCTGCAGCTTAGTGATGTAATGGCACCACTAGACCAATCGCCCTGCGTGAGGATGGCACCGGAGGACCAGACATCAGCAATTACACACTAGGTAACTATCAGTGAATATGACTGAACAGCAAGTAGGAGGTGTAATGGGAAAGTACTCTGTACCATCAAATGCATTGGGCTCCTTTTTAAAGAGGGCTAGAGTTAGAAAAACACAGTTTCTAAATAGCAGTCCATCTTGAGTATCAGGGTCACACTCACAGAGAGCAGGGAAACCGGTTAAATAGCTTCCCTCTATCTGAAAGTAAGTTAATTGCTCCAACCTTAGACACCTCATTCCAGCCTGAAAGATGGTAATTAACGCGTAGGACATATTGCCGGCACAAGTATCTAAAGAAGATTTTGTCAGCCACGTAGACAGTCAAAGTCTTTGATAAACTATCATGATGGCCATTGCGTCATCCACATTGCTACCGTCTTAGAAGATTATATTTATGCGGAAGACCCTACTAAAAGGCACTGAGAGCCATCAGATGCTATGAACTTTTTATCAATGGCAAAATGATTAAATGAGAGTTTGACTTACCATACATATTGATCGAGGCATGGAGAAGGCTGAGGAATGAGCTTTCTTTTTTTTTTGTCTCAGCAAGCAGAGACATATTCCTCTGCAACACTGCCTCTGCTGGCCATTCAGTATAATCTGCAGATGGAAAAGTCCACTGTTAGTCAATTTTTAGAACTTTAATATTTCCAAACCAAATGCAACACTACCAAAAAATGATTTCTATAAAGCGTAAATTATTAGTACTACGGCGTGTCACATATTGTGAAAATCCAAAGCTCACTAAAAATTATAATCTCAATTTAGATTTCAACCTAGCAAACTTCTTTCAATCCTAGGCCTCATTTGCTGGTACACTGTACACAACCCTAGCACCTGTATGAGGACTTGGATAGAAAGATCTCTTTGGCAGCCAAGAGATAAAGTACCCTTCTCACAGGAATGATTTCAGGTTATGGTACACCATAGCAATTCAGTGATCTGATACGTTAAGGGAGGAAGGTTTATGCTACGGTTAGTGGGAATAATAAAAACTATGAATAACAGATTCTAACATCTTCATTTTAGCACATCCCTATCAGTTAACCTATAGAGAACTCCAGAATTGTATGATCAACCACTCCTTCAAACAAATGTATACGTCTCAATGGCCTAGGTCCTTTCATCTCACCACCTTAATCTTCAGCTGGGCATCCTGTCCTCATTGCTCCCTTTTCTATACCATGATACATGTATCCTATTGCATACTAGGTAACTGATTGGCCCTCATGTCTGATGACATCCTATTGTAGCTTTGTGATGTAATGGCACCACTTGACCAATCGCCCTGGGTGACGATTACACCGAAGGACCAGACATCAGCAATTACACACTAGGTAACTCTCTGTGAATAGGACTGCACAGCAAGTAGGAAGTGTAATGGGAAAGTATACTGCACCATTGAAAGCATTGGGCTCCTATTTACAGAGGGCCAGAGTTTGAAGTAGCAATTGAATGGCCCTTTTGTCAGATGACAACCTGCTGCAGCTTTGTGATGTAATGGCACCACTAGACCAATCGCCCTGCGTGAGGATGGCACTGGAGGACCAGACATCAGCAATTACACACTAGGTAACTATCTGTGAATAGGACTGCACAGCAAGTAGGAAGTGTAATGGGAAAGTACACTGCACCATTGAAAGCATTGGGCTCCTATTTAGAGAGGGCCAGAGTTTGAAGTAGCAATTGAATGGCCCTTTTGTCAGATGACAACCTGCTGCAGCTTAGTGATGTAATGGCACCACTAGACCAATCGCCCTGCGTGAGGATGGCACCGGAGGACCAGACATCAGCAATTACACACTAGGTAACTATCAGTGAATATGACTGAACAGCAAGTAGGAGGTGTAATGGGAAAGTACTCTGTACCATCAAATGCATTGGGCTCCTTTTTAAAGAGGGCTAGAGTTAGAAAAACACAGTTTCTAAACAGCAGTCCATCTTGAGTATCAGGGTCACACTCACAGAGAGCAGGGAAACCGGTTAAATAGCTTCCCTCTATCTGAAAGTAAGTTAATTGCTCCAACCTTAGACACCTCATTCCAGCCTGAAAGATGGTAATTAACGCGTAGGACATATTGCCGGCACAAGTATCTAAAGAAGATTTTGTCAGCCACGTAGACAGTCAAAGTCTTTGATAAACTATCATGATGGCCATTGCGTCATCCACATTGCTACCGTCTTAGAAGATTATATTTATGCGGAAGACCCTACTAAAAGGCACTGAGAGCCATCAGATGCTATGAACTTTTTATCAATGGCAAAATGATTAAATGAGAGTTTGACTTACCATACATATTGATCGAGGCATGGAGAAGGCTGAGGAATGAGCTTTCTTTTTTTTTTTTCGTCTCAGCAAGCAGAGAAATATTCCTCTGCAACACTGCCTCTGCTGGCCATTCAGTATAATCTGCAGATGGAAAAGTCCACTGTTTTTTTAGAACTTTATTTCCAAACCAAATGCAACACTACCAAAAAATGATTTTTATAAAGCGTAAATTATTAGTACTATGGCGTGTCACATATTGTGAAAATCCAAAACTCACTAAAAATTATAATCTCAATTTAGATTTCAACCCAGCAAGCTTCTTTCAATCCTAGGCCTCATTTGCTGGTACTCTCTACACAACCCTAGCACCTGTATGAGGACTTAGATAGAAAGATCTCTTTGGCAGACAAGCGATAAAGTACCCTTCTCACAGGAATGATT
Source organism: Lissotriton helveticus (assembly GCF_964261635.1). NCBI lineage: Eukaryota > Metazoa > Chordata > Amphibia > Caudata > Salamandridae > Lissotriton > Lissotriton helveticus. Next base: position 615,325,798 of record NC_136068.1, read on the forward strand.
TCAGGTTATGGTACACCATAGCAATTCAGTGATCTGATACGTTAAGGGAGGAAGGTTTATGCTACGGTTAGTGGGAATAATAAAAACTATGAATAACAGATTCTAACATTTTCATTTTAGCACATCCCTATCAGTTAACCTATAGAGAACTCCAGAATGGTATGATCAACCACTCCTTCAAACAAATGTATACGTCTCGAATAATGGCCTAGGTCCTTTCATCTCACCACCTTAGTCTTCAGCTGGGCATCCTGTCCTCATTGCTCCCTTTTCTATACCATGATACATGTATCCTATTGCGTACTAGGCGACTGATTGGCCCTCATGTCTGATGACATCCTATTGTAGCTTTGTGATGTAATGGCACCACTTGACCAATCGCCCTGGGTGAGGATTACACCGAAGGACCAGACATCAGCAATTACACACTAGGTAACTATCTGTGAATAGGACTGCACAGCAAGTAGGAAGTGTAATGGGAAAGTACACTGCACCATTGAAAGCATTGGGCTCCTATTTAGAGAGGGCCAGAGTTTGAAGTAGCAATTGAATGGCCCTTTTGTCAGATGACAACCTGCTGCAGCTTAGTGATGTAATGGCACCACTAGACCAATCGCCCTGCGTGAGGATGGCACCGGAGGACCAGACATCAGCAATTACACACTAGGTAACTATCAGTGAATATGACTGAACAGCAAGTAGGAGGTGTAATGGGAAAGTACTCTGTACCATCAAATGCATTGGGCTCCTTTTTAAAGAGGGCTAGAGTTAGAAAAACACAGTTTCTAAATAGCAGTCCATCTTGAGTATCAGGGTCACACTCACAGAGAGCAGGGAAACCGGTTAAATAGCTTCCCTCTATCTGAAAGTAAGTTAATTGCTCCAACCTTAGACACCTCATTCCAGCCTGAAAGATGGTAATTAACGCGTAGGACATATTGCCGGCACAAGTATCTAAGGAAGATTTTGTCAGCCACGTAGACAGTCAAAGTCTTTGATAAACTATCATGATGGCCATTGCGTCATCCACATTGCTACCGTCTTAGAAGATTATATTTATGCGGAAGACCCTACTAAAAGGCACTGAGAGCCATCAGATGCTATGAACTTTTTATCAATGGCAAAATGATTAAATGAGAGTTTGACTTACCATACATATTGATCGAGGCATGGAGAAGGCTGAGGAATGAGCTTTCTTTTTTTTTTTGTCTCAGCAAGCAGAGACATATTCCTCTGCAACACTGCCTCTGCTGGCCATTCAGTATAATCTGCAGATGGAAAAGTCCACTGTTAGTCAATTTTTAGAACTTTAATATTTCCAAACCAAATGCAACACTACCAAAAAATGATTTCTATAAAGCGTAAATTATTAGTACTATGGCGTGTCACATATTGTGAAAATCCAAAGCTCACTAAAAATTATAATCTCAATTTAGATTTCAACCTAGCAAACTTCTTTCAATCCTAGGCCTCATTTGCTGGTACACTGTACACAACCCTAGCACCTGTATGAGGACTTAGATAGAAAGATCTCTTTGGCAGCCAAGAGATAAAGTACCCTTCTCACAGGAATGATTTCAGGTTATGGTACACCATAGCAATTCAGTGATCTGATACGTTAAGGGAGGAAGGTTTATGCTACGGTTAGTGGGAATAATAAAAACTATGAATAACAGATTCTAACATCTTCATTTTAGCACATCCCTATCAGTTAACCTATAGAGAACTCCAGAATTGTATGATCAACCACTCCTTCAAACAAATGTATACGTCTCAATGGCCTAGGTCCTTTCATCTCACCACCTTAGTCTTCAGCTGGGCATCCTGTCCTCATTGCTCCCTTTTCTATACCATGATACATGTATCCTATTGCATACTAGGCAACTGATTGGCCCTCATGTCTGATGACATCCTATTGTAGCTTTGTGATGTAATGGCACCACTTGACCAATCGCCCTGGGTGACGATTACACCGAAGGACCAGACATCAGCAATTACACACTAGGTAACTCTCTGTGAATAGGACTGCACAGCAAGTAGGAAGTGTAATGGGAAAGTACACTGCACCATTGAAAGCATTGGGCTCCTATTTAGAGAGGGCCAGAGTTTGAAGTAGCAATTGAATGGCCCTTTTGTCAGATGACAACCTGCTGCAGCTTAGTGATGTAATGGCACCACTAGACCAATCGCCCTGCGTGAGGATGGCACCGGAGGACCAGACATCAGCAATTACACACTAGGTAACTATCAGTGAATATGACTGAACAGCAAGTAGGAGGTGTAATGGGAAAGTACTCTGTACCATCAAATGCATTGGGCTCCTTTTTAAAGAGGGCTAGAGTTAGAAAAACACAGTTTCTAAATAGCAGTCCATCTTGAGTATCAGGGTCACACTCACAGAGAGCAGGGAAACCGGTTAAATAGCTTCCCTCTATCTGAAAGTAAGTTAATTGCTCCAACCTTAGACACCTCATTGCAGCCTGAAAGATGGTAATTAACGCATAGGACATATTGCCGGCACAAGTATCTAAAGAAGATTTTGTCAGCCACGTAGACAGTCAAAGTCTTTGATAAACTATCATGATGGCCATTGCGTCATCCACATTGCTACCGTCTTAGAAGATTATATTTATGCGGAAGACCCTACTAAAAGGCACTGAGAGCCATCAGATGCTATGAACTTTTTATCAATGGCAAAATGATTAAATGAGAGTTTGACTTACCATACATATTGATCGAGGCATGGAGAAGGCTGAGGAATGAGCTTTCTTTTTTTTTTTGTCTCAGCAAGCAGAGACATATTCCTCTGCAACACTGCCTCTGCTGGCCATTCAGTATAATCTGCAGATGGAAAAGTCCACTGTTAGTCAATTTTTAGAACTTTAATATTTCCAAACCAAATGCAACACTACCAAAAAATGATTTCTATAAAGCGTAAATTATTAGTACTATGGCGTGTCACATATTGTGAAAATCCAAAACTCACTAAAAATTATAATCTCAATTTAGATTTCAACCTAGCAAACTTCTTTCAATCCTAGGCCTCATTTGCTGGTACACTGTACACAACCCTAGCACCTGTATGAGGACTTAGATAGAAAGATCTCTTTGGCAGACAAGCGATAAAGTACCCTTCTCACAGGAATGATTTCAGGTTATGGTACACCATAGCAATTCAGTGATCTGATACGTTAAGGGAGGAAGGTTTATGCTACGGTTAGTGGGAATAATAAAAACTATGAATAACAGATTCTAACATCTTCATTTTAGCACATCCCTATCAGTTAACCTATAGAGAACTCCAGAATTGTATGATCAACCACTCCTTCAAACAAATGTATACGTCTCAATGGCCTAGGTCCTTTCATCTCACCACCTTAGTCTTCAGCTGGGCATCCTGTCCTCATTGCTCCCTTTTCTATACCATGATACATGTATCCTATTGCATACTAGGCAACTGATTGGCCCTCATGTCTGATGACATCCTATTGTAGCTTTGTGATGTAATGGCACCACTTGACCAATCGCCCTGGGTGACGATTACACCGAAGGACCAGACATCAGCAATTACACACTAGGTAACTATCTGTGAATAGGACTGCACAGCAAGTAGGAAGTGTAATGGGAAAGTACACTGCACCATTGAAAGCATTGGGCTCCTATTTAGAGAGGGCCAGAGTTTGAAGTAGCAATTGAATGGCCCTTTTGTCAGATGACAACCTGCTGCAGCTTAGTGATGTAATGGCACCACTAGACCAATCGCCCTGCGTGAGGATGGCACCGGAGGACCAGACATCAGCAATTACACACTAGGTAACTATCAGTGAATATGACTGAACAGCAAGTAGGAGGTGTAATGGGAAAGTACTCTGTACCATCAAATGCATTGGGCTCCTTTTTAAAGAGGGCTAGAGTTAGAAAAACACAGTTTCTAAACAGCAGTCCATCTTGAGTATCAGGGTCACACTCACAGAGAGCAGGGAAACCGGTTAAATAGCTTCCCTCTATCTGAAAGTAAGTCAATTGCTCTAACCTTAGACACCTCATTCCAGCCTGAAAGATGGTAATTAACGCGTAGGACATATTGCCGGCACAAGTATCTAAAGAAGAGTTTGTCAGCCACGTAGACACTCAAAGTCTTTGATAAACTATCATGATGGCCATTGCGTCATCCACATTGCTACCGTCTTAGAAGATTATATTTATTCGGAAGACCCTACTAAAAGGCACTGAGAGCCATCAGATGCTATGAACTTTTTATCAATGGCAAAATGATTAAATGAGAGTTTGACTTACCATACATATTGATCGAGGCTTGGAGAAGGCTGAGGAATGAGCTTTCTTTTTTTTTTTGTCTCAGCAAGCAGAGACATATTCCTCTGCAACACTGCCTCTGCTGGCCATTCAGTATAATCTGCAGATGGAAAAGTCCACTGTTAGTCAATTTTTAGAACTTTAATATTTCCAAACCAAATGCAACACTACCAAAAAATGATTTTTATAAAGCGTAAATTATTAGTACTATGGCGTGTCACATATTGTGAAAATCCAAAACTCACTAAAAATTATAATCTCAATTTAGATTTCAACCTAGCAAGCTTCTTTCAATCCTAGGCCTCATTTGCTGGTACTCTCTACACAACCCTAGCACCTGTATGAGGACTTGGATAAAAAGATCTCTTTGGCAGCCAAGAAATAGAGTACCCTTCTCACAGGAATGATTTCAGGTTATGGTACACCATAGCAATTCAGTGATCTGATACGTTAAGGGAGGAAGGTTTATGCTACGGTTAGTGGGAATAATAAAAACTATGAATAACAGATTCTAACATCTTCATTTTAGCACATCCCTATCAGTTAACCTATAGAGAACTCCAGAATGGTATGATCAACCACTCCTTCAAACAAATGTATACGTCTCGAATAATGGCCTAGGTCCTTTCATCTCACCACCTTAGTCTTCAGCTGGGCATCCTGTCCTCATTGCTCCCTTTTCTATACCATGATACATGTATCCTATTGCGTACTAGGCGACTGATTGGCCCTCATGTCTGATGACATCCTATTGTAGCTTTGTGATGTAATGGCACCACTTGACCAATCGCCCTGGGTGACGATTACACCGAAGGACCAGACATCAGCAATTACACACTAGGTAACTATCTGTGAATAGGACTGCACAGCAAGTAGGAAGTGTAATGGGAAAGTACACTGCACCATTGAAAGCATTGGGCTCCTATTTAGAGAGGGCCAGAGTTTGAAGTAGCAATTGAATGGCCCTTTTGTCAGATGACAACCTGCTGCAGCTTAGTGATGTAATGGCACCACTAGACCAATCGCCCTGCGTGAGGATGGCACCGGAGGACCAGACATCAGCAATTACACACTAGGTAACTATCAGTGAATATGACTGAACAGCAAGTAGGAGGTGTAATGGGAAAGTACTCTGTACCATCAAATGCATTGGGCTCCTTTTTAAAGAGGGCTAGAGTTAGAAAAACACAGTTTCTAAATAGCAGTCCATCTTGAGTATCAGGGTCACACTCACAGAGAGCAGGGAAACCGGTTAAATAGCTTCCCTCTATCTGAAAGTAAGTTAATTGCTCCAACCTTAGACACCTCATTCCAGCCTGAAAGATGGTAATTAACGCGTAGGACATATTGCCGGCACAAGTATCTAAAGAAGATTTTGTCAGCCACGTAGACAGTCAAAGTCTTTGATAAACTATCATGATGGCCATTGCGTCATCCACATTGCTACCGTCTTAGAAGATTATATTTATGCGGAAGACCCTACTAAAAGGCACTGAGAGCCATCAGATGCTATGAACTTTTTATCAATGGCAAAATGATTAAATGAGAGTTTGACTTACCATACATATTGATCGAGGCATGGAGAAGGCTGAGGAATGAGCTTTCTTTTTTTTTTTGTCTCAGCAAGCAGAGACATATTCCTCTGCAACACTGCCTCTGCTGGCCATTCAGTATAATCTGCAGATGGAAAAGTCCACTGTTAGTCAATTTTTAGAACTTTAATATTTCCAAACCAAATGCAACACTACCAAAAAATGATTTCTATAAAGCGTAAATTATTAGTACTATGGCGTGTCACATATTGTGAAAATCCAAAACTCACTAAAAATTATAATCTCAATTTAGATTTCAACCTAGCAAACTTCTTTCAATCCTAGGCCTCATTTGCTGGTACACTGTACACAACCCTAGCACCTGTATGAGGACTTAGATAGAAAGATCTCTTTGGCAGACAAGCGACAAAGTACCCTTCTCACAGGAATGATTTCAGGTTATGGTACACCATAGCAATTCAGTGATCTGATACGTTAAGGGAGGAAGGTTTATGCTACGGTTAGTGGGAATAATAAAAACTATGAATAACAGATTCTAACATCTTCATTTTAGCACATCCCTATCAGTTAACCTATAGAGAACTCCAGAATTGTATGATCAACCACTCCTTCAAACAAATGTATACGTCTCAATGGCCTAGGTCCTTTCATCTCACCACCTTAGTCTTCAGCTGGGCATCCTGTCCTCATTGCTCCCTTTTCTATACCATGATACATGTATCCTATTGCATACTAGGCAACTGATTGGCCCTCATGTCTGATGACATCCTATTGTAGCTTTGTAATGTAATGGCACCACTTGACCAATCGCCCTGGGTGACGATTACACCGAAGGACCAGACATCAGCAATTACACACTAGGTAACTCTCTGTGAATAGGACTGCACAGCAAGTAGGAAGTGTAATGGGAAAGTATACTGCACCATTGAAAGCATTGGGCTCCTATTTACAGAGGGCCAGAGTTTGAAGTAGCAATTGAATGGCCCTTTTGTCAGATGACAACCCTGCTGCAGCTTTGTGATGTAATGGCACCACTAGACCAATCGCCCTGCGTGAGGATGGCACTGGAGGACCAGACATCAGCAATTACACACTAGGTAACTATCTGTGAATAGGACTGCACAGCAAGTAGGAAGTGTAATGGGAAAGTACACTGCACCATTGAAAGCATTGGGCTCCTATTTAGAGAGGGCCAGAGTTTGATGTAGCAATTGAATGGCCCTTTTGTCAGATGACAACCTGCTGCAGCTTAGTGATGTAATGGCACCACTAGACCAATCGCCCTGCGTGAGGATGGCACCGGAGGACCAGACATCAGCAATTACACACTAGGTAACTATCAGTGAATATGACTGAACAGCAAGTAGGAGGTGTAATGGGAAAGTACTCTGTACCATCAAATGCATTGGGCTCCTTTTTAAAGAGGGCTAGAGTTAGAAAAACACAGTTTCTAAACAGCAGTCCATCTTGAGTATCAGGGTCACACTCACAGAGAGCAGGGAAACCGGTTAAATAGCTTCCCTCTATCTGAAAGTAAGTCAATTGCTCTAACCTTAGACACCTCATTCCAGCCTGAAAGATGGTAATTAACGCGTAGGACATATTGCCGGCACAAGTATCTAAAGAAGAGTTTGTCAGCCACGTAGACACTCAAAGTCTTTGATAAACTATCATGATGGCCATTGCGTCATCCACATTGCTACCGTTTTAGAAGATTATATTTATTCGGAAGACCCTACTAAAAGGCACTGAGAGCCATCAGATGCTATGAACTTTTTATCAATGGCAAAATGATTAAATGAGAGTTTGACTTACCATACATATTGATCGAGGCATGGAGAAGGCTGAGGAATGAGCTTTCTTTTTTTTTTTGTCTCAGCAAGCAGAGACATATTCCTCTGCAACACTGCCTCTGCTGGCCATTCAGTATAATCTGCAGATGGAAAAGTCCACTGTTAGTCAATTTTTAGAACTTTAATATTTCCAAACCAAATGCAACACTACCAAAAAATGATTTCTATAAAGCGTAAATTATTAGTACTATGGCGTGTCACATATTGTGAAAATCCAAAACTCACTAAAAATTATAATCTCAATTTAGATTTCAACCTAGCAAACTTCTTTCAATCCTAGGCCTCATTTGCTGGTACACTGTACACAACCCTAGCACCTGTATGAGGACTTAGATAGAAAGATCTCTTTGGCAGACAAGCGACAAAGTACCCTTCTCACAGGAATGATTTCAGGTTATGGTACACCATAGCAATTCAGTGATCTGATACGTTAAGGGAGGAAGGTTTATGCTACGGTTAGTGGGAATAATAAAAACTATGAATAACAGATTCTAACATCTTCATTTTAGCACATCCCTATCAGTTAACCTATAGAGAACTCCAGAATTGTATGATCAACCACTCCTTCAAACAAATGTATACGTCTCAATGGCCTAGGTCCTTTCATCTCACCACCTTAGTCTTCAGCTGGGCATCCTGTCCTCATTGCTCCCTTTTCTATACCATGATACATGTATCCTATTGCATACTAGGCAACTGATTGGCCCTCATGTCTGATGACATCCTATTGTAGCTTTGTAATGTAATGGCACCACTTGACCAATCGCCCTGGGTGACGATTACACCGAAGGACCAGACATCAGCAATTACACACTAGGTAACTCTCTGTGAATAGGACTGCACAGCAAGTAGGAAGTGTAATGGGAAAGTATACTGCACCATTGAAAGCATTGGGCTCCTATTTACAGAGGGCCAGAGTTTGAAGTAGCAATTGAATGGCCCTTTTGTCAGATGACAACCCTGCTGCAGCTTTGTGATGTAATGGCACCACTAGACCAATCGCCCTGCGTGAGGATGGCACTGGAGGACCAGACATCAGCAATTACACACTAGGTAACTATCTGTGAATAGGACTGCACAGCAAGTAGGAAGTGTAATGGGAAAGTACACTGCACCATTGAAAGCATTGGGCTCCTATTTAGAGAGGGCCAGAGTTTGATGTAGCAATTGAATGGCCCTTTTGTCAGATGACAACCTGCTGCAGCTTAGTGATGTAATGGCACCACTAGACCAATCGCCCTGCGTGAGGATGGCACCGGAGGACCAGACATCAGCAATTACACACTAGGTAACTATCAGTGAATATGACTGAACAGCAAGTAGGAGGTGTAATGGGAAAGTACTCTGTACCATCAAATGCATTGGGCTCCTTTTTAAAGAGGGCTAGAGTTAGAAAAACACAGTTTCTAAACAGCAGTCCATCTTGAGTATCAGGGTCACACTCACAGAGAGCAGGGAAACCGGTTAAATAGCTTCCCTCTATCTGAAAGTAAGTCAATTGCTCTAACCTTAGACACCTCATTCCAGCCTGAAAGATGGTAATTAACGCGTAGGACATATTGCCGGCACAAGTATCTAAAGAAGAGTTTGTCAGCCACGTAGACACTCAAAGTCTTTGATAAACTATCATGATGGCCATTGCGTCATCCACATTGCTACCGTTTTAGAAGATTATATTTATTCGGAAGACCCTACTAAAAGGCACTGAGAGCCATCAGATGCTATGAACTTTTTATCAATGGCAAAATGATTAAATGAGAGTTTGACTTACCATACATATTGATCGAGGCATGGAGAAGGCTGAGGAATGAGCTTTCTTTTTTTTTTTGTCTCAGCAAGCAGAGACATATTCCTCTGCAACACTGCCTCTGCTGGCCATTCAGTATAATCTGCAGATGGAAAAGTCCACTGTTAGTCAATTTTTAGAACTTTAATATTTCAAAACCAAATGCAACACTACCAAAAAATGATTTCTATAAAGCGTAAATTATTAGTACTATGGCGTGTCACATATTGTGAAAATCCAAAGCTCACTAAAAATTATAATCTCAATTTAGATTTCAACCTAGCAAACTTCTTTCAATCCTAGGCCTCATTTGCTGGTACTCTCTACACAACCCTAGCACCTGTATGAGGACTTGGATAAAAAGATCTCTTTGGCAGCCAAGAGATAGAGTACCCTTCTCACAGGAATGATTTCAGGTTATGGTACACCATAGCAATTCAGTGATCTGATACGTTAAGGGAGGAAGGTTTATGCTACGGTTAGTGGGAATAATAAAAACTATGAATAACAGATTCTAACATCTTCATTTTAGCACATCCCTATCAGTTAACCTATAGAGAACTCCAGAATGGTATGATCAACCACTCCTTCAAACAAATGTATACGTCTCAAATAATGGCCTAGGTCCTTTCATCTCACCACCTTAGTCTTCAGCTGGGCATCCTGTCCTCATTGCTCCCTTTTCTATACCATGATACATGTATCCTATTGCGTACTAGGCGACTGATTGGCCCTCATGTCTGATGACATCCTATTGTAGCTTTGTGATGTAATGGCACCACTTGACCAATCGCCCTGGGTGAGGATTACACCGAAGGACCAGACATCAGCAATTACACACTAGGTAACTATCTGTGAATAGGACTGCACAGCAAGTAGGAAGTGTAATGGGAAAGTACACTGCACCATTGAAAGCATTGGGCTCCTATTTAGAGAGGGCCAGAGTTTGAAGTAGCAATTGAATGGCCCTTTTGTCAGATGACAACCTGCTGCAGCTTAGTGATGTAATGGCACCACTAGACCAATCGCCCTGCGTGAGGATGGCACCGGAGGACCAGACATCAGCAATTACACACTAGGTAACTATCAGTGAATATGACTGAACAGCAAGTAGGAGGTGTAATGGGAAAGTACTCTGTACCATCAAATGCATTGGGCTCCTTTTTAAAGAGGGCTAGAGTTAGAAAAACACAGTTTCTAAATAGCAGTCCATCTTGAGTATCAGGGTCACACTCACAGAGAGCAGGGAAACCGGTTAAATAGCTTCCCTCTATCTGAAAGTAAGTTAATTGCTCCAACCTTAGACACCTCATTCCAGCCTGAAAGATGGTAATTAACGCGTAGGACATATTGCCGGCACAAGTATCTAAAGAAGATTTTGTCAGCCACGTAGACAGTCAAAGTCTTTGATAAACTATCATGATGGCCATTGCGTCATCCACATTGCTACCGTCTTAGAAGATTATATTTATGCGGAAGACCCCACTAAAAGGCACTGAGAGCCATCAGATGCTATGAACTTTTTATCAATGGCAAAATGATTAAATGAGAGTTTGACTTACCATACATATTGATCGAGGCATGGAGAAGGCTGAGGAATGAGCTTTCTTTTTTTTTTGTCTCAGCAAGCAGAGACATATTCCTCTGCAACACTGCCTCTGCTGGCCATTCAGTATAATCTGCAGATGGAAAAGTCCACTGTTAGTCAATTTTTAGAACTTTAATATTTCCAAACCAAATGCAACACTACCAAAAAATGATTTCTATAAAGCGTAAATTATTAGTACTATGGCGTGTCACATATTGTGAAAATCCAAAGCTCACTAAAAATTATAATCTCAATTTAGATTTCAACCTAGCAAACTTCTTTCAATCCTAGGCCTCATTTGCTGGTACACTGTACACAACCCTAGCACCTGTATGAGGACTTAGATAGAAAGATCTCTTTGGCAGCCAAGAGATAAAGTACCCTTCTCACAGGAATGATTTCAGGTTATGGTACACCATAGCAATTCAGTGATCTGATACGTTAAGGGAGGAAGGTTTATGCTACGGTTAGTGGGAATAATAAAAACTATGAATAACAGATTCTAACATCTTCATTTTAGCACATCCCTATCAGTTAACCTATAGAGAACTCCAGAATTGTATGATCAACCACTCCTTCAAACAAATGTATACGTCTCAATGGCCTAGGTCCTTTCATCTCACCACCTTAGTCTTCAGCTGGGCATCCTGTCCTCATTGCTCCCTTTTCTATACCATGATACATGTATCCTATTGCATACTAGGCAACTGATTGGCCCTCATGTCTGATGACATCCTATTGTAGCTTTGTAATGTAATGGCACCACTTGACCAATCGCCCTGGGTGACGATTACACCGAAGGACCAGACATCAGCAATTACACACTAGGTAACTCTCTGTGAATAGGACTGCACAGCAAGTAGGAAGTGTAATGGGAAAGTATACTGCACCATTGAAAGCATTGGGCTCCTATTTACAGAGGGCCAGAGTTTGAAGTAGCAATTGAATGGCCCTTTTGTCAGATGACAACCCTGCTGCAGCTTTGTGATGTAATGGCACCACTAGACCAATCGCCCTGCGTGAGGATGGCACTGGAGGACCAGACATCAGCAATTACACACTAGGTAACTATCTGTGAATAGGACTGCACAGCAAGTAGGAAGTGTAATGGGAAAGTACACTGCACCATTGAAAGCATTGGGCTCCTATTTAGAGAGGGCCAGAGTTTGAAGTAGCAATTGAATGGCCCTTTTGTCAGATGACAACCTGCTGCAGCTTAGTGATGTAATGGCACCACTAGACCAATCGCCCTGCGTGAGGATGGCACCGGAGGACCAGACATCAGCAATTACACACTAGGTAACTATCAGTGAATATGACTGAACAGCAAGTAGGAGGTGTAATGGGAAAGTACTCTGTACCATCAAATGCATTGGGCTCCTTTTTAAAGAGGGCTAGAGTTAGAAAAACACAGTTTCTAAACAGCAGTCCATCTTGAGTATCAGGGTCACACTCACAGAGAGCAGGGAAACCGGTTAAATAGCTTCCCTCTATCTGAAAGTAAGTCAATTGCTCTAACCTTAGACACCTCATTCCAGCCTGAAAGATGGTAATTAACGCGTAGGACATATTGCCGGCACAAGTATCTAAAGAAGAGTTTGTCAGCCACGTAGACACTCAAAGTCTTTGATAAACTATCATGATGGCCATTGCGTCATCCACATTGCTACCGTTTTAGAAGATTATATTTATTCGGAAGACCCTACTAAAAGGCACTGAGAGCCATCAGATGCTATGAACTTTTTATCAATGGCAAAATGATTAAATGAGAGTTTGACTTACCATACATATTGATCGAGGCATGGAGAAGGCTGAGGAATGAGCTTTCTTTTTTTTTTTGTCTCAGCAAGCAGAGACATATTCCTCTGCAACACTGCCTCTGCTGGCCATTCAGTATAATCTGCAGATGGAAAAGTCCACTGTTAGTCAATTTTTAGAACTTTAATATTTCAAAACCAAATGCAACACTACCAAAAAATGATTTCTATAAAGCGTAAATTATTAGTACTATGGCGTGTCACATATTGTGAAAATCCAAAGCTCACTAAAAATTATAATCTCAATTTAGATTTCAACCTAGCAAACTTCTTTCAATCCTAGGCCTCATTTGCTGGTACTCTCTACACAACCCTAGCACCTGTATGAGGACTTGGATAAAAAGATCTCTTTGGCAGCCAAGAGATAGAGTACCCTTCTCACAGGAATGATTTCAGGTTATGGTACACCATAGCAATTCAGTGATCTGATACGTTAAGGGAGGAAGGTTTATGCTACGGTTAGTGGGAATAATAAAAACTATGAATAACAGATTCTAACATCTTCATTTTAGCACATCCCTATCAGTTAACCTATAGAGAACTCCAGAATGGTATGATCAACCACTCCTTCAAACAAATGTATACGTCTCAAATAATGGCCTAGGTCCTTTCATCTCACCACCTTAGTCTTCAGCTGGGCATCCTGTCCTCATTGCTCCCTTTTCTATACCATGATACATGTATCCTATTGCGTACTAGGCGACTGATTGGCCCTCATGTCTGATGACATCCTATTGTAGCTTTGTGATGTAATGGCACCACTTGACCAATCGCCCTGGGTGAGGATTACACCGAAGGACCAGACATCAGCAATTACACACTAGGTAACTATCTGTGAATAGGACTGCACAGCAAGTAGGAAGTGTAATGGGAAAGTACACTGCACCATTGAAAGCATTGGGCTCCTATTTAGAGAGGGCCAGAGTTTGAAGTAGCAATTGAATGGCCCTTTTGTCAGATGACAACCTGCTGCAGCTTAGTGATGTAATGGCACCACTAGACCAATCGCCCTGCGAGAGGATGGCACCGGAGGACCAGACATCAGCAATTACACACTAGGTAACTATCAGTGAATATGACTGAACAGCAAGTAGGAGGTGTAATGGGAAAGTACTCTGTACCATCAAATGCATTGGGCTCCTTTTTAAAGAGGGCTAGAGTTAGAAAAACACAGTTTCTAAATAGCAGTCCATCTTGAGTATCAGGGTCACACTCACAGAGAGCAGGGAAACCGGTTAAATAGCTTCCCTCTATCTGAAAGTAAGTTAATTGCTCCAACCTTAGACACCTCATTCCAGCCTGAAAGATGGTAATTAACGCGTAGGACATATTGCCGGCACAAGTATCTAAAGAAGATTTTGTCAGCCACGTAGACAGTCAAAGTCTTTGATAAACTATCATGATGGCCATTGCGTCATCCACATTGCTACCGTCTTAGAAGATTATATTTATGCGGAAGACCCCACTAAAAGGCACTGAGAGCCATCAGATGCTATGAACTTTTTATCAATGGCAAAATGATTAAATGAGAGTTTGACTTACCATACATATTGATCGAGGCATGGAGAAGGCTGAGGAATGAGCTTTCTTTTTTTTTTGTCTCAGCAAGCAGAGACATATTCCTCTGCAACACTGCCTCTGCTGGCCATTCAGTATAATCTGCAGATGGAAAAGTCCACTGTTAGTCAATTTTTAGAACTTTAATATTTCCAAACCAAATGCAACACTACCAAAAAATGATTTCTATAAAGCGTAAATTATTAGTACTATGGCGTGTCACATATTGTGAAAATCCAAAGCTCACTAAAAATTATAATCTCAATTTAGATTTCAACCTAGCAAACTTCTTTCAATCCTAGGCCTCATTTGCTGGTACACTGTACACAACCCTAGCACCTGTATGAGGACTTAGATAGAAAGATCTCTTTGGCAGCCAAGAGATAAAGTACCCTTCTCACAGGAATGATTTCAGGTTATGGTACACCATAGCAATTCAGTGATCTGATACGTTAAGGGAGGAAGGTTTATGCTACGGTTAGTGGGAATAATAAAAACTATGAATAACAGATTCTAACATCTTCATTTTAGCACATCCCTATCAGTTAACCTATAGAGAACTCCAGAATTGTATGATCAACCACTCCTTCAAACAAATGTATACGTCTCAATGGCCTAGGTCCTTTCATCTCACCACCTTAGTCTTCAGCTGGGCATCCTGTCCTCATTGCTCCCTTTTCTATACCATGATACATGTATCCTATTGCATACTAGGCAACTGATTGGCCCTCATGTCTGATGACATCCTATTGTAGCTTTGTGATGTAATGGCACCACTTGACCAATCGCCCTGGGTGACGATTACACCGAAGGACCAGACATCAGCAATTACACACTAGGTAACTCTCTGTGAATAGGACTGCACAGCAAGTAGGAAGTGTAATGGGAAAGTACACTGCACCATTGAAAGCATTGGGCTCCTATTTAGAGAGGGCCAGAGTTTGAAGTAGCAATTGAATGGCCCTTTTGTCAGATGACAACCTGCTGCAGCTTAGTGATGTAATGGCACCACTAGACCAATCGCCCTGCGTGAGGATGGCACCGGAGGACCAGACATCAGCAATTACACACTAGGTAACTATCAGTGAATATGACTGAACAGCAAGTAGGAGGTGTAATGGGAAAGTACTCTGTACCATCAAATGCATTGGGCTCCTTTTTAAAGAGGGCTAGAGTTAGAAAAACACAGTTTCTAAATAGCAGTCCATCTTGAGTATCAGGGTCACACTCACAGAGAGCAGGGAAACCGGTTAAATAGCTTCCCTCTATCTGAAAGTAAGTTAATTGCTCCAACCTTAGACACCTCATTGCAGCCTGAAAGATGGTAATTAACGCATAGGACATATTGCCGGCACAAGTATCTAAAGAAGATTTTGTCAGCCACGTAGACAGTCAAAGTCTTTGATAAACTATCATGATGGCCATTGCGTCATCCACATTGCTACCGTCTTAGAAGATTATATTTATGCGGAAGACCCTACTAAAAGGCACTGAGAGCCATCAGATGCTATGAACTTTTTATCAATGGCAAAATGATTAAATGAGAGTTTGACTTACCATACATATTGATCGAGGCATGGAGAAGGCTGAGGAATGAGCTTTCTTTTTTTTTTTTGTCTCAGCAAGCAGAGACATATTCCTCTGCAACACTGCCTCTGCTGGCCATTCAGTATAATCTGCAGATGGAAAAGTCCACTGTTAGTCAATTTTTAGAACTTTAATATTTCCAAACCAAATGCAACACTACCAAAAAATGATTTCTATAAAGCGTAAATTATTAGTACTATGGCGTGTCACATATTGTGAAAATCCAAAACTCACTAAAAATTATAATCTCAATTTAGATTTCAACCTAGCAAACTTCTTTCAATCCTAGGCCTCATTTGCTGGTACACTGTACACAACCCTAGCACCTGTATGAGGACTTAGATAGAAAGATCTCTTTGGCAGACAAGCGATAAAGTACCCTTCTCACAGGAATGATTTCAGGTTATGGTACACCATAGCAATTCAGTGATCTGATACGTTAAGGGAGGAAGGTTTATGCTACGGTTAGTGGGAATAATAAAAACTATGAATAACAGATTCTAACATCTTCATTTTAGCACATCCCTATCAGTTAACCTATAGAGAACTCCAGAATTGTATGATCAACCACTCCTTCAAACAAATGTATACGTCTCAATGGCCTAGGTCCTTTCATCTCACCACCTTAGTCTTCAGCTGGGCATCCTGTCCTCATTGCTCCCTTTTCTATACCATGATACATGTATCCTATTGCATACTAGGCAACTGATTGGCCCTCATGTCTGATGACATCCTATTGTAGCTTTGTGATGTAATGGCACCACTTGACCAATCGCCCTGGGTGACGATTACACCGAAGGACCAGACATCAGCAATTACACACTAGGTAACTATCTGTGAATAGGACTGCACAGCAAGTAGGAAGTGTAATGGGAAAGTACACTGCACCATTGAAAGCATTGGGCTCCTATTTAGAGAGGGCCAGAGTTTGAAGTAGCAATTGAATGGCCCTTTTGTCAGATGACAACCTGCTGCAGCTTAGTGATGTAATGGCACCACTAGACCAATCGCCCTGCGTGAGGATGGCACCGGAGGACCAGACATCAGCAATTACACACTAGGTAACTATCAGTGAATATGACTGAACAGCAAGTAGGAGGTGTAATGGGAAAGTACTCTGTACCATCAAATGCATTGGGCTCCTTTTTAAAGAGGGCTAGAGTTAGAAAAACACAGTTTCTAAACAGCAGTCCATCTTGAGTATCAGGGTCACACTCACAGAGAGCAGGGAAACCGGTTAAATAGCTTCCCTCTATCTGAAAGTAAGTCAATTGCTCTAACCTTAGACACCTCATTCCAGCCTGAAAGATGGTAATTAACGCGTAGGACATATTGCCGGCACAAGTATCTAAAGAAGAGTTTGTCAGCCACGTAGACACTCAAAGTCTTTGATAAACTATCATGATGGCCATTGCGTCATCCACATTGCTACCGTCTTAGAAGATTATATTTATTCGGAAGACCCTACTAAAAGGCACTGAGAGCCATCAGATGCTATGAACTTTTTATCAATGGCAAAATGATTAAATGAGAGTTTGACTTACCATACATATTGATCGAGGCTTGGAGAAGGCTGAGGAATGAGCTTTCTTTTTTTTTTTGTCTCAGCAAGCAGAGACATATTCCTCTGCAACACTGCCTCTGCTGGCCATTCAGTATAATCTGCAGATGGAAAAGTCCACTGTTAGTCAATTTTTAGAACTTTAATATTTCCAAACCAAATGCAACACTACCAAAAAATGATTTTTATAAAGCGTAAATTATTAGTACTATGGCGTGTCACATATTGTGAAAATCCAAAACTCACTAAAAATTATAATCTCAATTTAGATTTCAACCTAGCAAGCTTCTTTCAATCCTAGGCCTCATTTGCTGGTACTCTCTACACAACCCTAGCACCTGTATGAGGACTTGGATAAAAAGATCTCTTTGGCAGCCAAGAAATAGAGTACCCTTCTCACAGGAATGATTTCAGGTTATGGTACACCATAGCAATTCAGTGATCTGATACGTTAAGGGAGGAAGGTTTATGCTACGGTTAGTGGGAATAATAAAAACTATGAATAACAGATTCTAACATCTTCATTTTAGCACATCCCTATCAGTTAACCTATAGAGAACTCCAGAATGGTATGATCAACCACTCCTTCAAACAAATGTATACGTCTCGAATAATGGCCTAGGTCCTTTCATCTCACCACCTTAGTCTTCAGCTGGGCATCCTGTCCTCATTGCTCCCTTTTCTATACCATGATACATGTATCCTATTGCGTACTAGGCGACTGATTGGCCCTCATGTCTGATGACATCCTATTGTAGCTTTGTGATGTAATGGCACCACTTGACCAATCGCCCTGGGTGACGATTACACCGAAGGACCAGACATCAGCAATTACACACTAGGTAACTATCTGTGAATAGGACTGCACAGCAAGTAGGAAGTGTAATGGGAAAGTACACTGCACCATTGAAAGCATTGGGCTCCTATTTAGAGAGGGCCAGAGTTTGAAGTAGCAATTGAATGGCCCTTTTGTCAGATGACAACCTGCTGCAGCTTAGTGATGTAATGGCACCACTAGACCAATCGCCCTGCGTGAGGATGGCACCGGAGGACCAGACATCAGCAATTACACACTAGGTAACTATCAGTGAATATGACTGAACAGCAAGTAGGAGGTGTAATGGGAAAGTACTCTGTACCATCAAATGCATTGGGCTCCTTTTTAAAGAGGGCTAGAGTTAGAAAAACACAGTTTCTAAATAGCAGTCCATCTTGAGTATCAGGGTCACACTCACAGAGAGCAGGGAAACCGGTTAAATAGCTTCCCTCTATCTGAAAGTAAGTTAATTGCTCCAACCTTAGACACCTCATTCCAGCCTGAAAGATGGTAATTAACGCGTAGGACATATTGCCGGCACAAGTATCTAAAGAAGATTTTGTCAGCCACGTAGACAGTCAAAGTCTTTGATAAACTATCATGATGGCCATTGCGTCATCCACATTGCTACCGTCTTAGAAGATTATATTTATGCGGAAGACCCTACTAAAAGGCACTGAGAGCCATCAGATGCTATGAACTTTTTATCAATGGCAAAATGATTAAATGAGAGTTTGACTTACCATACATATTGATCGAGGCATGGAGAAGGCTGAGGAATGAGCTTTCTTTTTTTTTTTGTCTCAGCAAGCAGAGACATATTCCTCTGCAACACTGCCTCTGCTGGCCATTCAGTATAATCTGCAGATGGAAAAGTCCACTGTTAGTCAATTTTTAGAACTTTAATATTTCCAAACCAAATGCAACACTACCAAAAAATGATTTCTATAAAGCGTAAATTATTAGTACTATGGCGTGTCACATATTGTGAAAATCCAAAACTCACTAAAAATTATAATCTCAATTTAGATTTCAACCTAGCAAACTTCTTTCAATCCTAGGCCTCATTTGCTGGTACACTGTACACAACCCTAGCACCTGTATGAGGACTTAGATAGAAAGATCTCTTTGGCAGACAAGCGACAAAGTACCCTTCTCACAGGAATGATTTCAGGTTATGGTACACCATAGCAATTCAGTGATCTGATACGTTAAGGGAGGAAGGTTTATGCTACGGTTAGTGGGAATAATAAAAACTATGAATAACAGATTCTAACATCTTCATTTTAGCACATCCCTATCAGTTAACCTATAGAGAACTCCAGAATTGTATGATCAACCACTCCTTCAAACAAATGTATACGTCTCAATGGCCTAGGTCCTTTCATCTCACCACCTTAGTCTTCAGCTGGGCATCCTGTCCTCATTGCTCCCTTTTCTATACCATGATACATGTATCCTATTGCATACTAGGCAACTGATTGGCCCTCATGTCTGATGACATCCTATTGTAGCTTTGTAATGTAATGGCACCACTTGACCAATCGCCCTGGGTGACGATTACACCGAAGGACCAGACATCAGCAATTACACACTAGGTAACTCTCTGTGAATAGGACTGCACAGCAAGTAGGAAGTGTAATGGGAAAGTATACTGCACCATTGAAAGCATTGGGCTCCTATTTACAGAGGGCCAGAGTTTGAAGTAGCAATTGAATGGCCCTTTTGTCAGATGACAACCCTGCTGCAGCTTTGTGATGTAATGGCACCACTAGACCAATCGCCCTGCGTGAGGATGGCACTGGAGGACCAGACATCAGCAATTACACACTAGGTAACTATCTGTGAATAGGACTGCACAGCAAGTAGGAAGTGTAATGGGAAAGTACACTGCACCATTGAAAGCATTGGGCTCCTATTTAGAGAGGGCCAGAGTTTGATGTAGCAATTGAATGGCCCTTTTGTCAGATGACAACCTGCTGCAGCTTAGTGATGTAATGGCACCACTAGACCAATCGCCCTGCGTGAGGATGGCACCGGAGGACCAGACATCAGCAATTACACACTAGGTAACTATCAGTGAATATGACTGAACAGCAAGTAGGAGGTGTAATGGGAAAGTACTCTGTACCATCAAATGCATTGGGCTCCTTTTTAAAGAGGGCTAGAGTTAGAAAAACACAGTTTCTAAACAGCAGTCCATCTTGAGTATCAGGGTCACACTCACAGAGAGCAGGGAAACCGGTTAAATAGCTTCCCTCTATCTGAAAGTAAGTCAATTGCTCTAACCTTAGACACCTCATTCCAGCCTGAAAGATGGTAATTAACGCGTAGGACATATTGCCGGCACAAGTATCTAAAGAAGAGTTTGTCAGCCACGTAGACACTCAAAGTCTTTGATAAACTATCATGATGGCCATTGCGTCATCCACATTGCTACCGTTTTAGAAGATTATATTTATTCGGAAGACCCTACTAAAAGGCACTGAGAGCCATCAGATGCTATGAACTTTTTATCAATGGCAAAATGATTAAATGAGAGTTTGACTTACCATACATATTGATCGAGGCATGGAGAAGGCTGAGGAATGAGCTTTCTTTTTTTTTTTGTCTCAGCAAGCAGAGACATATTCCTCTGCAACACTGCCTCTGCTGGCCATTCAGTATAATCTGCAGATGGAAAAGTCCACTGTTAGTCAATTTTTAGAACTTTAATATTTCAAAACCAAATGCAACACTACCAAAAAATGATTTCTATAAAGCGTAAATTATTAGTACTATGGCGTGTCACATATTGTGAAAATCCAAAGCTCACTAAAAATTATAATCTCAATTTAGATTTCAACCTAGCAAACTTCTTTCAATCCTAGGCCTCATTTGCTGGTACTCTCTACACAACCCTAGCACCTGTATGAGGACTTGGATAAAAAGATCTCTTTGGCAGCCAAGAGATAGAGTACCCTTCTCACAGGAATGATTTCAGGTTATGGTACACCATAGCAATTCAGTGATCTGATACGTTAAGGGAGGAAGGTTTATGCTACGGTTAGTGGGAATAATAAAAACTATGAATAACAGATTCTAACATCTTCATTTTAGCACATCCCTATCAGTTAACCTATAGAGAACTCCAGAATGGTATGATCAACCACTCCTTCAAACAAATGTATACGTCTCAAATAATGGCCTAGGTCCTTTCATCTCACCACCTTAGTCTTCAGCTGGGCATCCTGTCCTCATTGCTCCCTTTTCTATACCATGATACATGTATCCTATTGCGTACTAGGCGACTGATTGGCCCTCATGTCTGATGACATCCTATTGTAGCTTTGTGATGTAATGGCACCACTTGACCAATCGCCCTGGGTGAGGATTACACCGAAGGACCAGACATCAGCAATTACACACTAGGTAACTATCTGTGAATAGGACTGCACAGCAAGTAGGAAGTGTAATGGGAAAGTACACTGCACCATTGAAAGCATTGGGCTCCTATTTAGAGAGGGCCAGAGTTTGAAGTAGCAATTGAATGGCCCTTTTGTCAGATGACAACCTGCTGCAGCTTAGTGATGTAATGGCTCCACTAGACCAATCGCCCTGCGTGAGGATGGCACCGGAGGACCAGACATCAGCAATTACACACTAGGTAACTATCAGTGAATATGACTGAACAGCAAGTAGGAGGTGTAATGGGAAAGTACTCTGTACCATCAAATGCATTGGGCTCCTTTTTAAAGAGGGCTAGAGTTAGAAAAACACAGTTTCTAAATAGCAGTCCATCTTGAGTATCAGGGTCACACTCACAGAGAGCAGGGAAACCGGTTAAATAGCTTCCCTCTATCTGAAAGTAAGTTAATTGCTCCAACCTTAGACACCTCATTCCAGCCTGAAAGATGGTAATTAACGCGTAGGACATATTGCCGGCACAAGTATCTAAAGAAGATTTTGTCAGCCACGTAGACAGTCAAAGTCTTTGATAAACTATCATGATGGCCATTGCGTCATCCACATTGCTACCGTCTTAGAAGATTATATTTATGCGGAAGACCCCACTAAAAGGCACTGAGAGCCATCAGATGCTATGAACTTTTTATCAATGGCAAAATGATTAAATGAGAGTTTGACTTACCATACATATTGATCGAGGCATGGAGAAGGCTGAGGAATGAGCTTTCTTTTTTTTTTGTCTCAGCAAGCAGAGACATATTCCTCTGCAACACTGCCTCTGCTGGCCATTCAGTATAATCTGCAGATGGAAAAGTCCACTGTTAGTCAATTTTTAGAACTTTAATATTTCCAAACCAAATGCAACACTACCAAAAAATGATTTCTATAAAGCGTAAATTATTAGTACTATGGCGTGTCACATATTGTGAAAATCCAAAGCTCACTAAAAATTATAATCTCAATTTAGATTTCAACCTAGCAAACTTCTTTCAATCCTAGGCCTCATTTGCTGGTACACTGTACACAACCCTAGCACCTGTATGAGGACTTAGATAGAAAGATCTCTTTGGCAGCCAAGAGATAAAGTACCCTTCTCACAGGAATGATTTCAGGTTATGGTACACCATAGCAATTCAGTGATCTGATACGTTAAGGGAGGAAGGTTTATGCTACGGTTAGTGGGAATAATAAAAACTATGAATAACAGATTCTAACATCTTCATTTTAGCACATCCCTATCAGTTAACCTATAGAGAACTCCAGAATTGTATGATCAACCACTCCTTCAAACAAATGTATACGTCTCAATGGCCTAGGTCCTTTCATCTCACCACCTTAGTCTTCAGCTGGGCATCCTGTCCTCATTGCTCCCTTTTCTATACCATGATACATGTATCCTATTGCATACTAGGCAACTGATTGGCCCTCATGTCTGATGACATCCTATTGTAGCTTTGTAATGTAATGGCACCACTTGACCAATCGCCCTGGGTGACGATTACACCGAAGGACCAGACATCAGCAATTACACACTAGGTAACTCTCTGTGAATAGGACTGCACAGCAAGTAGGAAGTGTAATGGGAAAGTATACTGCACCATTGAAAGCATTGGGCTCCTATTTACAGAGGGCCAGAGTTTGAAGTAGCAATTGAATGGCCCTTTTGTCAGATGACAACCCTGCTGCAGCTTTGTGATGTAATGGCACCACTAGACCAATCGCCCTGCGTGAGGATGGCACTGGAGGACCAGACATCAGCAATTACACACTAGGTAACTATCTGTGAATAGGACTGCACAGCAAGTAGGAAGTGTAATGGGAAAGTACACTGCACCATTGAAAGCATTGGGCTCCTATTTAGAGAGGGCCAGAGTTTGAAGTAGCAATTGAATGGCCCTTTTGTCAGATGACAACCTGCTGCAGCTTAGTGATGTAATGGCACCACTAGACCAATCGCCCTGCGTGAGGATGGCACCGGAGGACCAGACATCAGCAATTACACACTAGGTAACTATCAGTGAATATGACTGAACAGCAAGTAGGAGGTGTAATGGGAAAGTACTCTGTACCATCAAATGCATTGGGCTCCTTTTTAAAGAGGGCTAGAGTTAGAAAAACACAGTTTCTAAACAGCAGTCCATCTTGAGTATCAGGGTCACACTCACAGAGAGCAGGGAAACCGGTTAAATAGCTTCCCTCTATCTGAAAGTAAGTCAATTGCTCTAACCTTAGACACCTCATTCCAGCCTGAAAGATGGTAATTAACGCGTAGGACATATTGCCGGCACAAGTATCTAAAGAAGAGTTTGTCAGCCACGTAGACACTCAAAGTCTTTGATAAACTATCATGATGGCCATTGCGTCATCCACATTGCTACCGTTTTAGAAGATTATATTTATTCGGAAGACCCTACTAAAAGGCACTGAGAGCCATCAGATGCTATGAACTTTTTATCAATGGCAAAATGATTAAATGAGAGTTTGACTTACCATACATATTGATCGAGGCATGGAGAAGGCTGAGGAATGAGCTTTCTTTTTTTTTTTGTCTCAGCAAGCAGAGACATATTCCTCTGCAACACTGCCTCTGCTGGCCATTCAGTATAATCTGCAGATGGAAAAGTCCACTGTTAGTCAATTTTTAGAACTTTAATATTTCAAAACCAAATGCAACACTACCAAAAAATGATTTCTATAAAGCGTAAATTATTAGTACTATGGCGTGTCACATATTGTGAAAATCCAAAGCTCACTAAAAATTATAATCTCAATTTAGATTTCAACCTAGCAAACTTCTTTCAATCCTAGGCCTCATTTGCTGGTACTCTCTACACAACCCTAGCACCTGTATGAGGACTTGGATAAAAAGATCTCTTTGGCAGCCAAGAGATAGAGTACCCTTCTCACAGGAATGATTTCAGGTTATGGTACACCATAGCAATTCAGTGATCTGATACGTTAAGGGAGGAAGGTTTATGCTACGGTTAGTGGGAATAATAAAAACTATGAATAACAGATTCTAACATCTTCATTTTAGCACATCCCTATCAGTTAACCTATAGAGAACTCCAGAATGGTATGATCAACCACTCCTTCAAACAAATGTATACGTCTCAAATAATGGCCTAGGTCCTTTCATCTCACCACCTTAGTCTTCAGCTGGGCATCCTGTCCTCATTGCTCCCTTTTCTATACCATGATACATGTATCCTATTGCGTACTAGGCGACTGATTGGCCCTCATGTCTGATGACATCCTATTGTAGCTTTGTGATGTAATGGCACCACTTGACCAATCGCCCTGGGTGAGGATTACACCGAAGGACCAGACATCAGCAATTACACACTAGGTAACTATCTGTGAATAGGACTGCACAGCAAGTAGGAAGTGTAATGGGAAAGTACACTGCACCATTGAAAGCATTGGGCTCCTATTTAGAGAGGGCCAGAGTTTGAAGTAGCAATTGAATGGCCCTTTTGTCAGATGACAACCTGCTGCAGCTTAGTGATGTAATGGCACCACTAGACCAATCGCCCTGCGAGAGGATGGCACCGGAGGACCAGACATCAGCAATTACACACTAGGTAACTATCAGTGAATATGACTGAACAGCAAGTAGGAGGTGTAATGGGAAAGTACTCTGTACCATCAAATGCATTGGGCTCCTTTTTAAAGAGGGCTAGAGTTAGAAAAACACAGTTTCTAAATAGCAGTCCATCTTGAGTATCAGGGTCACACTCACAGAGAGCAGGGAAACCGGTTAAATAGCTTCCCTCTATCTGAAAGTAAGTTAATTGCTCCAACCTTAGACACCTCATTCCAGCCTGAAAGATGGTAATTAACGCGTAGGACATATTGCCGGCACAAGTATCTAAAGAAGATTTTGTCAGCCACGTAGACAGTCAAAGTCTTTGATAAACTATCATGATGGCCATTGCGTCATCCACATTGCTACCGTCTTAGAAGATTATATTTATGCGGAAGACCCCACTAAAAGGCACTGAGAGCCATCAGATGCTATGAACTTTTTATCAATGGCAAAATGATTAAATGAGAGTTTGACTTACCATACATATTGATCGAGGCATGGAGAAGGCTGAGGAATGAGCTTTCTTTTTTTTTTGTCTCAGCAAGCAGAGACATATTCCTCTGCAACACTGCCTCTGCTGGCCATTCAGTATAATCTGCAGATGGAAAAGTCCACTGTTAGTCAATTTTTAGAACTTTAATATTTCCAAACCAAATGCAACACTACCAAAAAATGATTTCTATAAAGCGTAAATTATTAGTACTATGGCGTGTCACATATTGTGAAAATCCAAAGCTCACTAAAAATTATAATCTCAATTTAGATTTCAACCTAGCAAACTTCTTTCAATCCTAGGCCTCATTTGCTGGTACACTGTACACAACCCTAGCACCTGTATGAGGACTTAGATAGAAAGATCTCTTTGGCAGCCAAGAGATAAAGTACCCTTCTCACAGGAATGATTTCAGGTTATGGTACACCATAGCAATTCAGTGATCTGATACGTTAAGGGAGGAAGGTTTATGCTACGGTTAGTGGGAATAATAAAAACTATGAATAACAGATTCTAACATCTTCATTTTAGCACATCCCTATCAGTTAACCTATAGAGAACTCCAGAATTGTATGATCAACCACTCCTTCAAACAAATGTATACGTCTCAATGGCCTAGGTCCTTTCATCTCACCACCTTAGTCTTCAGCTGGGCATCCTGTCCTCATTGCTCCCTTTTCTATACCATGATACATGTATCCTATTGCATACTAGGCAACTGATTGGCCCTCATGTCTGATGACATCCTATTGTAGCTTTGTGATGTAATGGCACCACTTGACCAATCGCCCTGGGTGACGATTACACCGAAGGACCAGACATCAGCAATTACACACTAGGTAACTCTCTGTGAATAGGACTGCACAGCAAGTAGGAAGTGTAATGGGAAAGTATACTGCACCATTGAAAGCATTGGGCTCCTATTTACAGAGGGCCAGAGTTTGAAGTAGCAATTGAATGGCCCTTTTGTCAGATGACAACCTGCTGCAGCTTTGTGATGTAATGGCACCACTAGACCAATCGCCCTGCGTGAGGATGGCACTGGAGGACCAGACATCAGCAATTACACACTAGGTAACTATCTGTGAATAGGACTGCACAGCAAGTAGGAAGTGTAATGGGAAAGTACACTGCACCATTGAAAGCATTGGGCTCCTATTTAGAGAGGGCCAGAGTTTGAAGTAGCAATTGAATGGACCTTTTGTCAGATGACAACCTGCTGCAGCTTAGTGATGTAATGGCACCACTAGACCAATCGCCCTGCGTGAGGATGGCACCGGAGGACCAGACATCAGCAATTACACACTAGGTAACTATCAGTGAATATGACTGAACAGCAAGTAGGAGGTGTAATGGGAAAGTACTCTGTACCATCAAATGCATTGGGCTCCTTTTTAAAGAGGGCTAGAGTTAGAAAAACACAGTTTCTAAATAGCAGTCCATCTTGAGTATCAGGGTCACACTCACAGAGAGCAGGGAAACCGGTTAAATAGCTTCCCTCTATCTGAAAGTAAGTTAATTGCTCCAACCTTAGACACCTCATTCCAGCCTGAAAGATGGTAATTAACGCGTAGGACATATTGCCGGCACAAGTATCTAAAGAAGATTTTGTCAGCCACGTAGACAGTCAAAGTCTTTGATAAACTATCATGATGGCCATTGCGTCATCCACATTGCTACCGTCTTAGAAGATTATATTTATGCGGAAGACCCTACTAAAAGGCACTGAGAGCCATCAGATGCTATGAACTTTTTATCAATGGCAAAATGATTAAATGAGAGTTTGACTTACCATACATATTGATCGAGGCATGGAGAAGGCTGAGGAATGAGCTTTCTTTTTTTTTTTGTCTCAGCAAGCAGAGACATATTCCTCTGCAACACTGCCTCTGCTGGCCATTCAGTATAATCTGCAGATGGAAAAGTCCACTGTTAGTCAATTTTTAGAACTTTAATATTTCCAAACCAAATGCAACACTACCAAAAAATGATTTCTATAAAGCGTAAATTATTAGTACTATGGCGTGTCACATATTGTGAAAATCCAAAACTCACTAAAAATTATAATCTCAATTTAGATTTCAACCTAGCAAACTTCTTTCAATCCTAGGCCTCATTTGCTGGTACACTGTACACAACCCTAGCACCTGTATGAGGACTTAGATAGAAAGATCTCTTTGGCAGCCAAGCGATAAAGTACCCTTCTCACAGGAATGATTTCAGGTTATGGTACACCATAGCAATTCAGTGATCTGATACGTTAAGGGAGGAAGGTTTATGCTACGGTTAGTGGGAATAATAAAAACTATGAATAACAGATTCTAACATCTTCATTTTAGCACATCCCTATCAGTTAACCTATAGAGAACTCCAGAATTGTATGATCAACCACTCCTTCAAACAAATGTATACGTCTCAATGGCCTAGGTCCTTTCATCTCACCACCTTAGTCTTCAGCTGGGCATCCTGTCCTCATTGCTCCCTTTTCTATACCATGATACATGTATCCTATTGCATACTAGGCAACTGATTGGCCCTCATGTCTGATGACATCCTATTGTAGCTTTGTGATGTAATGGCACCACTTGACCAATCGCCCTGGGTGACGATTACACCGAAGGACCAGACATCAGCAATTACACACTAGGTAACTCTCTGTGAATAGGACTGCACAGCAAGTAGGAAGTGTAATGGGAAAGTATACTGCACCATTGAAAGCATTGGGCTCCTATTTACAGAGGGCCAGAGTTTGAAGTAGCAATTGAATGGCCCTTTTGTCAGATGACAACCTGCTGCAGCTTAGTGATGTAATGGCACCACTAGACCAATCGCCCTGCGTGAGGATGGCACCGGAGGACCAGACATCAGCAATTACACACTAGGTAACTATCAGTGAATATGACTGAACAGCAAGTAGGAGGTGTAATGGGAAAGTACTCTGCACCATCGAATGCATTGGGCTCCTTTTTAAAGAGGGCTAGAGTTAGAAGAAGCAACTGATTGGCCCTCATGTCAGATGACATCCTGTTGTGGCTTTGTGATGTAATGGCACCACTTGACCAATCGCCCTGGGTGACGATTACACTGGAGGACCAGACAACAGCATTTACACACTAGGTAATTATCTGGGAATATGGCTGCACAGCAAGTAGGAGGTGTAATGGGAAAGTACTCTGCACCATCGAATGCATTGGGCTCCTTTTTAAAGAGGGCTAGAGTTAGAAGAACACAGTTTCTAAATAGCAGTCCATCTGGAGTATCAGGGTCACACTCACAGAGAGCAGGGAAACCGGTTAAATAGCTTCCCTCTATCTGAAAGTAAGTCAATTGCTCTAACCTTAGACACCTCATTCCAGCCTGAAAGATGGTAATTAACGCGTAGGACATATTGCCGGCACAAGTATCTAAAGAAGATTTTGTCAGCCACGTAGACAGTCAAAGTCTTTGATAAACTATCATGATGGCCATTGCGTCATCCACATTGCTACCGTCTTAGAAGATTATATTTATGCGGAAGACCCTACTAAAAGGCACTGAGAGCCATCAGATGCTATGAACTTTTTATCAATGGCAAAATGATTAAATGAGAGTTTGACTTACCATACATATTGATCGAGGCATGGAGAAGGCTGAGGAATGAGCTTTCTTTTTTTTTTGTCTCAGCAAGCAGAGACATATTCCTCTGCAACACTGCCTCTGCTGGCCATTCAGTATAATCTGCAGATGGAAAAGTCCACTGTTTTTTTAGAACTTTATTTCCAAACCAAATGCAACACTACCAAAAAATGATTTTTATAAAGCGTAAATTATTAGTACTATGGCGTGTCACATATTGTGAAAATCCAAAACTCACTAAAAATTATAATCTCAATTTAGATTTCAACCTAGCAAGCTTCTTTCAATCCTAGGCCTCATTTGCTGGTACTCTCCACACAACCCTAGCACCTGTATGAGGACTTGGATAAAAAGATCTCTTTGGCAGCCAAGAAATAGAGTACCCTTCTCACAGGAATGATTTCAGGTTATGGTACACCATAGCAATTCAGTGATCTGATACGTTAAGGGAGGAAGGTTTATGCTACGGTTAGTGGGAATAATAAAAACTATGAATAACAGATTCTAACATCTTCATTTTAGCACATCCCTATCAGTTAACCTATAGAGAACTCCAGAATGGTATGATCAACCACTCCTTCAAACAAATGTATACGTCTCGAATAATGGCCTAGGTCCTTTCATCTCACCACCTTAGTCTTCAGCTGGGCATCCTGTCCTCATTGCTCCCTTTTCTATACCATGATACATGTATCCTATTGCGTACTAGGCGACTGATTGGCCCTCATGTCTGATGACATCCTATTGTAGCTTTGTGATGTAATGGCACCACTTGACCAATCGCCCTGGGTGACGATTACACCGAAGGACCAGACATCAGCAATTACACACTAGGTAACTATCTGTGAATAGGACTGCACAGCAAGTAGGAAGTGTAATGGGAAAGTACACTGCACCATTGAAAGCATTGGGCTCCTATTTAGAGAGGGCCAGAGTTTGAAGTAGCAATTGAATGGCCCTTTTGTCAGATGACAACCTGCTGCAGCTTTGTGATGTAATGGCACCACTAGACCAATCGCCCTGGGTGACGATTACACCGAAGGACCAGACATCAGCAATTACACACTAGGTAACTCTCTGTGAATAGGACTGCACAGCAAGTAGGAAGTGTAATGGGAAAGTACACTGCACCATTGAAAGCATTGGGCTCCTATTTAGAGAGGGCCAGAGTTTGAAGTAGCAATTGAATGGCCCTTTTGTCAGATGACAACCTGCTGCAGCTTAGTGATGTAATGGCACCACTAGACCAATCGCCCTGCGTGAGGATGGCACCGGAGGACCAGACATCAGCAATTACACACTAGGTAACTATCAGTGAATATGACTGAACAGCAAGTAGGAGGTGTAATGGGAAAGTACTCTGTACCATCAAATGCATTGGGCTCCTTTTTAAAGAGGGCTAGAGTTAGAAAAACACAGTTTCTAAACAGCAGTCCATCTTGAGTATCAGGGTCACACTCACAGAGAGCAGGGAAACCGGTTAAATAGCTTCCCTCTATCTGAAAGTAAGTTAATTGCTCCAACCTTAGACACCTCATTCCAGCCTGAAAGATGGTAATTAACGCGTAGGACATATTGCCGGCACAAGTATCTAAAGAAGATTTTGTCAGCCACGTAGACAGTCAAAGTCTTTGATAAACTATCATGATGGCCATTGCGTCATCCACATTGCTACCGTCTTAGAAGATTATATTTATACGGAAGACCCTACTAAAAGGCACTGAGAGCCATCAGATGCTATGAACTTTTTATCAATGGCAAAATGATTAAATGAGAGTTTGACTTACCATACATATTGATCGAGGCATGGAGAAGGCTGAGGAATGAGCTTTCTTTTTTTTTTTTTCGTCTCAGCAAGCAGAGAAATATTCCTCTGCAACACTGCCTCTGCTGGCCATTCAGTATAATCTGCAGATGGAAAAGTCCACTGTTTTTTTAGAACTTTATTTCCAAACCAAATGCAACACTACCAAAAAATGATTTTTATAAAGCGTAAATTATTAGTACTATGGCGTGTCACATATTGTGAAAATCCAAAGCTCACTAAAAATTATGATCTCAATTTAGATTTCAACCTAGCAAGCTTCTTTCAATCCTAGGCCTCATTTGCTGGTACTCTCTACACAACCCTAGCACCTGTATGAGGACTTGGATAAAAAGATCTCTTTGGCAGCCAAGAAATAGAGTACCCTTCTCACAGGAATGATTTCAGGTTATGGTACACCATAGCAATTCAGTGATCTGATACGTTAAGGGAGGAAGGTTTATGCTACGGTTAGTGGGAATAATAAAAACTATGAATAACAGATTCTAACATCTTCATTTTAGCACATCCCTATCAGTTAACCTATAGAGAACTCCAGAATTGTATGATCAACCACTCCTTCAAACAAATGTATACGTCTCAATGGCCTAGGTCCTTTCATCTCACCACCTTAGTCTTCAGCTGGGCATCCTGTCCTCATTGCTCCCTTTTCTATACCATGATACATGTATCCTATTGCATACTAGGCAACTGATTGGCCCTCATGTCTGATGACATCCTATTGTAGCTTTGTGATGTAATGGCACCACTTGACCAATCGCCCTGGGTGACGATTACACCGAAGGACCAGAAATCAGCAATTACACACTAGGTAACTCTCTGTGAATAGGACTGCACAGCAAGTAGGAAGTGTAATGGGAAAGTATACTGCACCATTGAAAGCATTGGGCTCCTATTTACAGAGGGCCAGAGTTTGAAGTAGCAATTGAATGGCCCTTTTGTCAGATGACAACCTGCTGCAGCTTAGTGATGTAATGGCACCACTAGACCAATCGCCCTGCGTGAGGATGGCACCGGAGGACCAGACATCAGCAATTACACACTAGGTAACTATCAGTGAATATGACTGAACAGCAAGTAGGAGGTGTAATGGGAAAGTACTCTGCACCATCGAATGCATTGGGCTCCTTTTTAAAGAGGGCTAGAGTTAGAAGAAGCAACTGATTGGCCCTCATGTCAGATGACATCCTGTTGTGGCTTTGTGATGTAATGGCACCACTTGACCAATCGCCCTGGGTGACGATTACACTGGAGGACCAGACAACAGCATTTACACACTAGGTAATTATCTGGGAATATGGCTGCACAGCAAGTAGGAGGTGTAATGGGAAAGTACTCTGCACCATCGAATGCATTGGGCTCCTTTTTAAAGAGGGCTAGAGTTAGAAGAACACAGTTTCTAAATAGCAGTCCATCTGGAGTATCAGGGTCACACTCACAGAGAGCAGGGAAACCGGTTAAATAGCTTCCCTCTATCTGAAAGTAAGTCAATTGCTCTAACCTTAGACACCTCATTCCAGCCTGAAAGATGGTAATTAACGCGTAGGACATATTGCCGGCACAAGTATCTAAAGAAGATTTTGTCAGCCACGTAGACAGTCAAAGTCTTTGATAAACTATCATGATGGCCATTGCGTCATCCACATTGCTACCGTCTTAGAAGATTATATTTATGCGGAAGACCCTACTAAAAGGCACTGAGAGCCATCAGATGCTATGAACTTTTTATCAATGGCAAAATGATTAAATGAGAGTTTGACTTACCATACATATTGATCGAGGCATGGAGAAGGCTGAGGAATGAGCTTTCTTTTTTTTTTGTCTCAGCAAGCAGAGACATATTCCTCTGCAACACTGCCTCTGCTGGCCATTCAGTATAATCTGCAGATGGAAAAGTCCACTGTTTTTTTAGAACTTTATTTCCAAACCAAATGCAACACTACCAAAAAATGATTTCTATAAAGCGTAAATTATTAGTACTATGGCGTGTCACATATTGTGAAAATCCAAAACTCACTAAAAATTATAATCTCAATTTAGATTTCAACCTAGCAAACTTCTTTCAATCCTAGGCCTCATTTGCTGGTACACTGTACACAACCCTAGCACCTGTATGAGGACTTAGATAGAAAGATCTCTTTGGCAGCCAAGCGATAAAGTACCCTTCTCACAGGAATGATTTCAGGTTATGGTACACCATAGCAATTCAGTGATCTGATACGTTAAGGGAGGAAGGTTTATGCTACGGTTAGTGGGAATAATAAAAACTATGAATAACAGATTCTAACATCTTCATTTTAGCACATCCCTATCAGTTAACCTATAGAGAACTCCAGAATTGTATGATCAACCACTCCTTCAAACAAATGTATACGTCTCAATGGCCTAGGTCCTTTCATCTCACCACCTTAGTCTTCAGCTGGGCATCCTGTCCTCATTGCTCCCTTTTCTATACCATGATACATGTATCCTATTGCATACTAGGCAACTGATTGGCCCTCATGTCTGATGACATCCTATTGTAGCTTTGTGATGTAATGGCACCACTTGACCAATCGCCCTGGGTGACGATTACACCGAAGGACCAGACATCAGCAATTACACACTAGGTAACTCTCTGTGAATAGGACTGCACAGCAAGTAGGAAGTGTAATGGGAAAGTATACTGCACCATTGAAAGCATTGGGCTCCTATTTACAGAGGGCCAGAGTTTGAAGTAGCAATTGAATGGCCCTTTTGTCAGATGACAACCTGCTGCAGCTTAGTGATGTAATGGCACCACTAGACCAATCGCCCTGCGTGAGGATGGCACCGGAGGACCAGACATCAGCAATTACACACTAGGTAACTATCAGTGAATATGACTGAACAGCAAGTAGGAGGTGTAATGGGAAAGTACTCTGCACCATCGAATGCATTGGGCTCCTTTTTAAAGAGGGCTAGAGTTAGAAGAAGCAACTGATTGGCCCTCATGTCAGATGACATCCTGTTGTGGCTTTGTGATGTAATGGCACCACTTGACCAATCGCCCTGGGTGACGATTACACTGGAGGACCAGACAACAGCATTTACACACTAGGTAATTATCTGGGAATATGGCTGCACAGCAAGTAGGAGGTGTAATGGGAAAGTACTCTGCACCATCGAATGCATTGGGCTCCTTTTTAAAGAGGGCTAGAGTTAGAAGAACACAGTTTCTAAATAGCAGTCCATCTGGAGTATCAGGGTCACACTCACAGAGAGCAGGGAAACCGGTTAAATAGCTTCCCTCTATCTGAAAGTAAGTCAATTGCTCTAACCTTAGACACCTCATTCCAGCCTGAAAGATGGTAATTAACGCGTAGGACATATTGCCGGCACAAGTATCTAAAGAAGATTTTGTCAGCCACGTAGACAGTCAAAGTCTTTGATAAACTATCATGATGGCCATTGCGTCATCCACATTGCTACCGTCTTAGAAGATTATATTTATGCGGAAGACCCTACTAAAAGGCACTGAGAGCCATCAGATGCTATGAACTTTTTATCAATGGCAAAATGATTAAATGAGAGTTTGACTTACCATACATATTGATCGAGGCATGGAGAAGGCTGAGGAATGAGCTTTCTTTTTTTTTTGTCTCAGCAAGCAGAGACATATTCCTCTGCAACACTGCCTCTGCTGGCCATTCAGTATAATCTGCAGATGGAAAAGTCCACTGTTTTTTTAGAACTTTATTTCCAAACCAAATGCAACACTACCAAAAAATGATTTTTATAAAGCGTAAATTATTAGTACTATGGCGTGTCACATATTGTGAAAATCCAAAACTCACTAAAAATTATAATCTCAATTTAGATTTCAACCTAGCAAGCTTCTTTCAATCCTAGGCCTCATTTGCTGGTACTCTCCACACAACCCTAGCACCTGTATGAGGACTTGGATAAAAAGATCTCTTTGGCAGCCAAGAAATAGAGTACCCTTCTCACAGGAATGATTTCAGGTTATGGTACACCATAGCAATTCAGTGATCTGATACGTTAAGGGAGGAAGGTTTATGCTACGGTTAGTGGGAATAATAAAAACTATGAATAACAGATTCTAACATCTTCATTTTAGCACATCCCTATCAGTTAACCTATAGAGAACTCCAGAATGGTATGATCAACCACTCCTTCAAACAAATGTATACGTCTCGAATAATGGCCTAGGTCCTTTCATCTCACCACCTTAGTCTTCAGCTGGGCATCCTGTCCTCATTGCTCCCTTTTCTATACCATGATACATGTATCCTATTGCGTACTAGGCGACTGATTGGCCCTCATGTCTGATGACATCCTATTGTAGCTTTGTGATGTAATGGCACCACTTGACCAATCGCCCTGGGTGACGATTACACCGAAGGACCAGACATCAGCAATTACACACTAGGTAACTATCTGTGAATAGGACTGCACAGCAAGTAGGAAGTGTAATGGGAAAGTACACTGCACCATTGAAAGCATTGGGCTCCTATTTAGAGAGGGCCAGAGTTTGAAGTAGCAATTGAATGGCCCTTTTGTCAGATGACAACCTGCTGCAGCTTTGTGATGTAATGGCACCACTAGACCAATCGCCCTGGGTGACGATTACACCGAAGGACCAGACATCAGCAATTACACACTAGGTAACTCTCTGTGAATAGGACTGCACAGCAAGTAGGAAGTGTAATGGGAAAGTACACTGCACCATTGAAAGCATTGGGCTCCTATTTAGAGAGGGCCAGAGTTTGAAGTAGCAATTGAATGGCCCTTTTGTCAGATGACAACCTGCTGCAGCTTAGTGATGTAATGGCACCACTAGACCAATCGCCCTGCGTGAGGATGGCACCGGAGGACCAGACATCAGCAATTACACACTAGGTAACTATCAGTGAATATGACTGAACAGCAAGTAGGAGGTGTAATGGGAAAGTACTCTGTACCATCAAATGCATTGGGCTCTTTTTTAAAGAGGGCTAGAGTTAGAAAAACACAGTTTCTAAACAGCAGTCCATCTTGAGTATCAGGGTCACACTCACAGAGAGCAGGGAAACCGGTTAAATAGCTTCCCTCTATCTGAAAGTAAGTTAATTGCTCCAACCTTAGACACCTCATTCCAGCCTGAAAGATGGTAATTAACGCGTAGGACATATTGCCGGCACAAGTATCTAAAGAAGATTTTGTCAGCCACGTAGACAGTCAAAGTCTTTGATAAACTATCATGATGGCCATTGCGTCATCCACATTGCTACCGTCTTAGAAGATTATATTTATACGGAAGACCCTACTAAAAGGCACTGAGAGCCATCAGATGCTATGAACTTTTTATCAATGGCAAAATGATTAAATGAGAGTTTGACTTACCATACATATTGATCGAGGCATGGAGAAGGCTGAGGAATGAGCTTTCTTTTTTTTTTTTTCGTCTCAGCAAGCAGAGAAATATTCCTCTGCAACACTGCCTCTGCTGGCCATTCAGTATAATCTGCAGATGGAAAAGTCCACTGTTTTTTTAGAACTTTATTTCCAAACCAAATGCAACACTACCAAAAAATGATTTTTATAAAGCGTAAATTATTAGTACTATGGCGTGTCACATATTGTGAAAATCCAAAGCTCACTAAAAATTATGATCTCAATTTAGATTTCAACCTAGCAAGCTTCTTTCAATCCTAGGCCTCATTTGCTGGTACTCTCTACACAACCCTAGCACCTGTATGAGGACTTGGATAAAAAGATCTCTTTGGCAGCCAAGAAATAGAGTACCCTTCTCACAGGAATGATTTCAGGTTATGGTACACCATAGCAATTCAGTGATCTGATACGTTAAGGGAGGAAGGTTTATGCTACGGTTAGTGGGAATAATAAAAACTATGAATAACAGATTCTAACATCTTCATTTTAGCACATCCCTATCAGTTAACCTATAGAGAACTCCAGAATTGTATGATCAACCACTCCTTCAAACAAATGTATACGTCTCAATGGCCTAGGTCCTTTCATCTCACCACCTTAGTCTTCAGCTGGGCATCCTGTCCTCATTGCTCCCTTTTCTATACCATGATACATGTATCCTATTGCATACTAGGCAACTGATTGGCCCTCATGTCTGATGACATCCTATTGTAGCTTTGTGATGTAATGGCACCACTTGACCAATCGCCCTGGGTGACGATTACACCGAAGGACCAGACATCAGCAATTACACACTAGGTAACTCTCTGTGAATAGGACTGCACAGCAAGTAGGAAGTGTAATGGGAAAGTATACTGCACCATTGAAAGCATTGGGCTCCTATTTACAGAGGGCCAGAGTTTGAAGTAGCAATTGAATGGCCCTTTTGTCAGATGACAACCTGCTGCAGCTTTGTGATGTAATGGCACCACTAGACCAATCGCCCTGCGTGAGGATGGCACTGGAGGACCAGACATCAGCAATTACACACTAGGTAACTATCTGTGAATAGGACTGCACAGCAAGTAGGAAGTGTAATGGGAAAGTACACTGCACCATTGAAAGCATTGGGCTCCTATTCAGAGAGGGCCAGAGTTTGAAGTAGCAATTGAATGGCCCTTTTGTCAGATGACAACCTGCTGCAGCTTAGTGATGTAATGGCACCACTAGACCAATCACCCTGCGTGAGGATGGCACCGGAGGACCAGACATCAGCAATTACACACTAGGTAACTATCAGTGAATATGACTGAACAGCAAGTAGGAGGTGTAATGGGAAAGTACACTGCACCATTGAAAGCATTGGGCTCCTATTTAAAGAGGGCTAGAGTTAGAAGAAGCAACTGATTGGCCCTCATGTCAGATGACATCCTGTTGTGGCTTTGTGATGTAATGGCACCACTTGACCAATCGCCCTGGGTGACGATTACACTGGAGGACCAGACAACAGCATTTACACACTAGGTAATTATCTGGGAATATGGCTGCACAGCAAGTAGGAGGTGTAATGGGAAAGTACTCTGCACCATCGAATGCATTGGGCTCCTTTTTAAAGAGGGCTAGAGTTAGAAAAACACAGTTTCTAAATAGCAGTCCATCTTGAGTATCAGGGTCACACTCACAGAGAGCAGGGAAACCGGTTAAATAGCTTCCCTCTATCTGAAAGTAAGTCAATTGCTCTAACCTTAGACACCTCATTCCAGCCTGAAAGATGGTAATTAACGCGTAGGACATATTGCCGGCACAAGTATCTAAAGAAGAGTTTGTCAGCCACGTAGACACTCAAAGTCTTTGATAAACTATCATGATGGCCATTGCGTCATCCACATTGCTACCGTTTTAGAAGATTATATTTATTCGGAAGACCCTACTAAAAGGCACTGAGAGCCATCAGATGCTATGAACTTTTTATCAATGGCAAAATGATTAAATGAGAGTTTGACTTACCATACATATTGATCGAGGCATGGAGAAGGCTGAGGAATGAGCTTTCTTTTTTTTTCCGTCTCAGCAAGCAGAGACATATTCCTCTGCAACACTGCCTCTGCTGGCCATTCAGTATAATCTGCAGATGGAAAAGTCCACAGTTTTTTTAGAACTTTATTTCCAAACCAAATGCAACACTACCAAAAAATGATTTCTATAAGGCGTAAATTATTAGTACTATGGCGTGTCACATATTGTGAAAATCCAAAGCTCACTAAAAATTATAATCTCAATTTAGATTTCAACCTAGCAAACTTCTTTCAATCCTAGGCCTCATTTGCTGGTACTCTCTACACAACCCTAGCACCTGTATGAGGACTTGGATAAAAAGATCTCTTTGGCAGCCAAGAGATAGAGTACCCTTCTCACAGGAATGATTTCAGGTTATGGTACACCATAGCAATTCAGTGATCTGATACGTTAAGGGAGGAAGGTTTATGCTACGGTTAGTGGGAATAATAAAAACTATGAATAACAGATTCTAACATCTTCATTTTAGCACATCCCTATCAGTTAACCTATAGAGAACTCCAGAATTGTATGATCAACCACTCCTTCAAACAAATGTATACGTCTCAATGGCCTAGGTCCTTTCATCTCACCACCTTAGTCTTCAGCTGGGCATCCTGTCCTCATTGCTCCCTTTTCTATACCATGATACATGTATCCTATTGCATACTAGGCAACTGATTGGCCCTCATGTCTGATGACATCCTATTGTAGCTTTGTGATGTAATGGCACCACTTGACCAATCGCCCTGGGTGACGATTACACCGAAGGACCAGACATCAGCAATTACACACTAGGTAACTCTCTGTGAATAGGACTGCACAGCAAGTAGGAAGTGTAATGGGAAAGTATACTGCACCATTGAAAGCATTGGGCTCCTATTTACAGAGGGCCAGAGTTTGAAGTAGCAATTAAATGGCCCTTTTGTCAGATGACAACCTGCTGCAGCTTTGTGATGTAATGGCACCACTAGACCAATCGCCCTGCGTGAGGATGGCACTGGAGGACCAGACATCAGCAATTACACACTAGGTAACTATCTGTGAATAGGACTGCACAGCAAGTAGGAAGTGTAATGGGAAAGTACACTGCACCATTGAAAGCATTGGGCTCCTATTTAGAGAGGGCCAGAGTTTGAAGTAGCAATTGAATGGCCCTTTTGTCAGATGACAACCTGCTGCAGCTTAGTGATGTAATGGCACCACTAGACCAATCGCCCTGCGTGAGGATGGCACCGGAGGACCAGACATCAGCAATTACACACTAGGTAACTATCAGTGAATATGACTGAACAGCAAGTAGGAGGTGTAATGGGAAAGTACTCTGTACCATCAAATGCATTGGGCTCCTTTTTAAAGAGGGCTAGAGTTAGAAAAACACAGTTTCTAAACAGCAGTCCATCTTGAGTATCAGGGTCACACTCACAGAGAGCAGGGAAACCGGTTAAATAGCTTCCCTCTATCTGAAAGTAAGTCAATTGCTCTAACCTTAGACACCTCATTCCAGCCTGAAAGATGGTAATTAACGCGTAGGACATATTGCCGGCACAAGTATCTAAAGAAGATTTTGTCAGCCACGTAGACAGTCAAAGTCTTTGATAAACTATCATGATGGCCATTGCGTCATCCACATTGCTACCGTCTTAGAAGATTATATTTATGCGGAAGACCCCACTAAAAGGCACTGAGAGCCATCAGATGCTATGAACTTTTTATCAATGGCAAAATGATTAAATGAGAGTTTGACTTACCATACATATTGATCGAGGCATGGAGAAGGCTGAGGAATGAGCTTTCTTTTTTTTTTGTCTCAGCAAGCAGAGACATATTCCTCTGCAACACTGCCTCTGCTGGCCATTCAGTATAATCTGCAGATGGAAAAGTCCACTGTTAGTCAATTTTTAGAACTTTAATATTTCCAAACCAAATGCAACACTACCAAAAAATGATTTCTATAAAGCGTAAATTATTAGTACTATGGCGTGTCACATATTGTGAAAATCCAAAGCTCACTAAAAATTATAATCTCAATTTAGATTTCAACCTAGCAAACTTCTTTCAATCCTAGGCCTCATTTGCTGGTACACTGTACACAACCCTAGCACCTGTATGAGGACTTAGATAGAAAGATCTCTTTGGCAGCCAAGAGATAAAGTACCCTTCTCACAGGAATGATTTCAGGTTATGGTACACCATAGCAATTCAGTGATCTGATACGTTAAGGGAGGAAGGTTTATGCTACGGTTAGTGGGAATAATAAAAACTATGAATAACAGATTCTAACATCTTCATTTTAGCACATCCCTATCAGTTAACCTATAGAGAACTCCAGAATTGTATGATCAACCACTCCTTCAAACAAATGTATACGTCTCAATGGCCTAGGTCCTTTCATCTCACCACCTTAGTCTTCAGCTGGGCATCCTGTCCTCATTGCTCCCTTTTCTATACCATGATACATGTATCCTATTGCATACTAGGCAACTGATTGGCCCTCATGTCTGATGACATCCTATTGTAGCTTTGTAATGTAATGGCACCACTTGACCAATCGCCCTGGGTGACGATTACACCGAAGGACCAGACATCAGCAATTACACACTAGGTAACTCTCTGTGAATAGGACTGCACAGCAAGTAGGAAGTGTAATGGGAAAGTAGACTGCACCATTGAAAGCATTGGGCTCCTATTTACAGAGGGCCAGAGTTTGAAGTAGCAATTGAATGGCCCTTTTGTCAGATGACAACCCTGCTGCAGCTTTGTGATGTAATGGCACCACTAGACCAATCGCCCTGCGTGAGGATGGCACTGGAGGACCAGACATCAGCAATTACACACTAGGTAACTATCTGTGAATAGGACTGCACAGCAAGTAGGAAGTGTAATGGGAAAGTACACTGCACCATTGAAAGCATTGGGCTCCTATTTAGAGAGGGCCAGAGTTTGAAGTAGCAATTGAATGGCCCTTTTGTCAGATGACAACCTGCTGCAGCTTAGTGATGTAATGGCACCACTAGACCAATCGCCCTGCGTGAGGATGGCACCGGAGGACCAGACATCAGCAATTACACACTAGGTAACTATCAGTGAATATGACTGAACAGCAAGTAGGAGGTGTAATGGGAAAGTACTCTGTACCATCAAATGCATTGGGCTCCTTTTTAAAGAGGGCTAGAGTTAGAAAAACACAGTTTCTAAACAGCAGTCCATCTTGAGTATCAGGGTCACACTCACAGAGAGCAGGGAAACCGGTTAAATAGCTTCCCTCTATCTGAAAGTAAGTCAATTGCTCTAACCTTAGACACCTCATTCCAGCCTGAAAGATGGTAATTAACGCGTAGGACATATTGCCGGCACAAGTATCTAAAGAAGAGTTTGTCAGCCACGTAGACACTCAAAGTCTTTGATAAACTATCATGATGGCCATTGCGTCATCCACATTGCTACCGTTTTAGAAGATTATATTTATTCGGAAGACCCTACTAAAAGGCACTGAGAGCCATCAGATGCTATGAACTTTTTATCAATGGCAAAATGATTAAATGAGAGTTTGACTTACCATACATATTGATCGAGGCATGGAGAAGGCTGAGGAATGAGCTTTCTTTTTTTTTTTGTCTCAGCAAGCAGAGACATATTCCTCTGCAACACTGCCTCTGCTGGCCATTCAGTATAATCTGCAGATGGAAAAGTCCACTGTTAGTCAATTTTTAGAACTTTAATATTTCAAAACCAAATGCAACACTACCAAAAAATGATTTCTATAAAGCGTAAATTATTAGTACTATGGCGTGTCACATATTGTGAAAATCCAAAGCTCACTAAAAATTATAATCTCAATTTAGATTTCAACCTAGCAAACTTCTTTCAATCCTAGGCCTCATTTGCTGGTACTCTCTACACAACCCTAGCACCTGTATGAGGACTTGGATAAAAAGATCTCTTTGGCAGCCAAGAGATAGAGTACCCTTCTCACAGGAATGATTTCAGGTTATGGTACACCATAGCAATTCAGTGATCTGATACGTTAAGGGAGGAAGGTTTATGCTACGGTTAGTGGGAATAATAAAAACTATGAATAACAGATTCTAACATCTTCATTTTAGCACATCCCTATCAGTTAACCTATAGAGAACTCCAGAATGGTATGATCAACCACTCCTTCAAACAAATGTATACGTCTCAAATAATGGCCTAGGTCCTTTCATCTCACCACCTTAGTCTTCAGCTGGGCATCCTGTCCTCATTGCTCCCTTTTCTATACCATGATACATGTATCCTATTGCGTACTAGGCGACTGATTGGCCCTCATGTCTGATGACATCCTATTGTAGCTTTGTGATGTAATGGCACCACTTGACCAATCGCCCTGGGTGAGGATTACACCGAAGGACCAGACATCAGCAATTACACACTAGGTAACTATCTGTGAATAGGACTGCACAGCAAGTAGGAAGTGTAATGGGAAAGTACACTGCACCATTGAAAGCATTGGGCTCCTATTTAGAGAGGGCCAGAGTTTGAAGTAGCAATTGAATGGCCCTTTTGTCAGATGACAACCTGCTGCAGCTTAGTGATGTAATGGCACCACTAGACCAATCGCCCTGCGAGAGGATGGCACCGGAGGACCAGAC
This sequence comes from Lissotriton helveticus, assembly GCF_964261635.1. Lineage (NCBI taxonomy): Eukaryota > Metazoa > Chordata > Amphibia > Caudata > Salamandridae > Lissotriton > Lissotriton helveticus. Next base: position 615,369,283 of record NC_136068.1, read on the forward strand.
ATCAGCAATTACACACTAGGTAACTATCAGTGAATATGACTGAACAGCAAGTAGGAGGTGTAATGGGAAAGTACTCTGTACCATCAAATGCATTGGGCTCCTTTTTAAAGAGGGCTAGAGTTAGAAAAACACAGTTTCTAAATAGCAGTCCATCTTGAGTATCAGGGTCACACTCACAGAGAGCAGGGAAACCGGTTAAATAGCTTCCCTCTATCTGAAAGTAAGTTAATTGCTCCAACCTTAGACACCTCATTCCAGCCTGAAAGATGGTAATTAACGCGTAGGACATATTGCCGGCACAAGTATCTAAAGAAGATTTTGTCAGCCACGTAGACAGTCAAAGTCTTTGATAAACTATCATGATGGCCATTGCGTCATCCACATTGCTACCGTCTTAGAAGATTATATTTATGCGGAAGACCCCACTAAAAGGCACTGAGAGCCATCAGATGCTATGAACTTTTTATCAATGGCAAAATGATTAAATGAGAGTTTGACTTACCATACATATTGATCGAGGCATGGAGAAGGCTGAGGAATGAGCTTTCTTTTTTTTTTGTCTCAGCAAGCAGAGACATATTCCTCTGCAACACTGCCTCTGCTGGCCATTCAGTATAATCTGCAGATGGAAAAGTCCACTGTTAGTCAATTTTTAGAACTTTAATATTTCCAAACCAAATGCAACACTACCAAAAAATGATTTCTATAAAGCGTAAATTATTAGTACTATGGCGTGTCACATATTGTGAAAATCCAAAGCTCACTAAAAATTATAATCTCAATTTAGATTTCAACCTAGCAAACTTCTTTCAATCCTAGGCCTCATTTGCTGGTACACTGTACACAACCCTAGCACCTGTATGAGGACTTAGATAGAAAGATCTCTTTGGCAGCCAAGAGATAAAGTACCCTTCTCACAGGAATGATTTCAGGTTATGGTACACCATAGCAATTCAGTGATCTGATACGTTAAGGGAGGAAGGTTTATGCTACGGTTAGTGGGAATAATAAAAACTATGAATAACAGATTCTAACATCTTCATTTTAGCACATCCCTATCAGTTAACCTATAGAGAACTCCAGAATTGTATGATCAACCACTCCTTCAAACAAATGTATACGTCTCAATGGCCTAGGTCCTTTCATCTCACCACCTTAGTCTTCAGCTGGGCATCCTGTCCTCATTGCTCCCTTTTCTATACCATGATACATGTATCCTATTGCATACTAGGCAACTGATTGGCCCTCATGTCTGATGACATCCTATTGTAGCTTTGTGATGTAATGGCACCACTTGACCAATCGCCCTGGGTGACGATTACACCGAAGGACCAGACATCAGCAATTACACACTAGGTAACTCTCTGTGAATAGGACTGCACAGCAAGTAGGAAGTGTAATGGGAAAGTATACTGCACCATTGAAAGCATTGGGCTCCTATTTACAGAGGGCCAGAGTTTGAAGTAGCAATTGAATGGCCCTTTTGTCAGATGACAACCTGCTGCAGCTTTGTGATGTAATGGCACCACTAGACCAATCGCCCTGCGTGAGGATGGCACTGGAGGACCAGACATCAGCAATTACACACTAGGTAACTATCTGTGAATAGGACTGCACAGCAAGTAGGAAGTGTAATGGGAAAGTACACTGCACCATTGAAAGCATTGGGCTCCTATTTAGAGAGGGCCAGAGTTTGAAGTAGCAATTGAATGGACCTTTTGTCAGATGACAACCTGCTGCAGCTTAGTGATGTAATGGCACCACTAGACCAATCGCCCTGCGTGAGGATGGCACCGGAGGACCAGACATCAGCAATTACACACTAGGTAACTATCAGTGAATATGACTGAACAGCAAGTAGGAGGTGTAATGGGAAAGTACTCTGTACCATCAAATGCATTGGGCTCCTTTTTAAAGAGGGCTAGAGTTAGAAAAACACAGTTTCTAAATAGCAGTCCATCTTGAGTATCAGGGTCACACTCACAGAGAGCAGGGAAACCGGTTAAATAGCTTCCCTCTATCTGAAAGTAAGTTAATTGCTCCAACCTTAGACACCTCATTCCAGCCTGAAAGATGGTAATTAACGCGTAGGACATATTGCCGGCACAAGTATCTAAAGAAGATTTTGTCAGCCACGTAGACAGTCAAAGTCTTTGATAAACTATCATGATGGCCATTGCGTCATCCACATTGCTACCGTCTTAGAAGATTATATTTATGCGGAAGACCCTACTAAAAGGCACTGAGAGCCATCAGATGCTATGAACTTTTTATCAATGGCAAAATGATTAAATGAGAGTTTGACTTACCATACATATTGATCGAGGCATGGAGAAGGCTGAGGAATGAGCTTTCTTTTTTTTTTTGTCTCAGCAAGCAGAGACATATTCCTCTGCAACACTGCCTCTGCTGGCCATTCAGTATAATCTGCAGATGGAAAAGTCCACTGTTAGTCAATTTTTAGAACTTTAATATTTCCAAACCAAATGCAACACTACCAAAAAATGATTTCTATAAAGCGTAAATTATTAGTACTATGGCGTGTCACATATTGTGAAAATCCAAAACTCACTAAAAATTATAATCTCAATTTAGATTTCAACCTAGCAAACTTCTTTCAATCCTAGGCCTCATTTGCTGGTACACTGTACACAACCCTAGCACCTGTATGAGGACTTAGATAGAAAGATCTCTTTGGCAGCCAAGCGATAAAGTACCCTTCTCACAGGAATGATTTCAGGTTATGGTACACCATAGCAATTCAGTGATCTGATACGTTAAGGGAGGAAGGTTTATGCTACGGTTAGTGGGAATAATAAAAACTATGAATAACAGATTCTAACATCTTCATTTTAGCACATCCCTATCAGTTAACCTATAGAGAACTCCAGAATTGTATGATCAACCACTCCTTCAAACAAATGTATACGTCTCAATGGCCTAGGTCCTTTCATCTCACCACCTTAGTCTTCAGCTGGGCATCCTGTCCTCATTGCTCCCTTTTCTATACCATGATACATGTATCCTATTGCATACTAGGCAACTGATTGGCCCTCATGTCTGATGACATCCTATTGTAGCTTTGTGATGTAATGGCACCACTTGACCAATCGCCCTGGGTGACGATTACACCGAAGGACCAGACATCAGCAATTACACACTAGGTAACTCTCTGTGAATAGGACTGCACAGCAAGTAGGAAGTGTAATGGGAAAGTATACTGCACCATTGAAAGCATTGGGCTCCTATTTACAGAGGGCCAGAGTTTGAAGTAGCAATTGAATGGCCCTTTTGTCAGATGACAACCTGCTGCAGCTTAGTGATGTAATGGCACCACTAGACCAATCGCCCTGCGTGAGGATGGCACCGGAGGACCAGACATCAGCAATTACACACTAGGTAACTATCAGTGAATATGACTGAACAGCAAGTAGGAGGTGTAATGGGAAAGTACTCTGCACCATCGAATGCATTGGGCTCCTTTTTAAAGAGGGCTAGAGTTAGAAGAAGCAACTGATTGGCCCTCATGTCAGATGACATCCTGTTGTGGCTTTGTGATGTAATGGCACCACTTGACCAATCGCCCTGGGTGACGATTACACTGGAGGACCAGACAACAGCATTTACACACTAGGTAATTATCTGGGAATATGGCTGCACAGCAAGTAGGAGGTGTAATGGGAAAGTACTCTGCACCATCGAATGCATTGGGCTCCTTTTTAAAGAGGGCTAGAGTTAGAAGAACACAGTTTCTAAATAGCAGTCCATCTGGAGTATCAGGGTCACACTCACAGAGAGCAGGGAAACCGGTTAAATAGCTTCCCTCTATCTGAAAGTAAGTCAATTGCTCTAACCTTAGACACCTCATTCCAGCCTGAAAGATGGTAATTAACGCGTAGGACATATTGCCGGCACAAGTATCTAAAGAAGATTTTGTCAGCCACGTAGACAGTCAAAGTCTTTGATAAACTATCATGATGGCCATTGCGTCATCCACATTGCTACCGTCTTAGAAGATTATATTTATGCGGAAGACCCTACTAAAAGGCACTGAGAGCCATCAGATGCTATGAACTTTTTATCAATGGCAAAATGATTAAATGAGAGTTTGACTTACCATACATATTGATCGAGGCATGGAGAAGGCTGAGGAATGAGCTTTCTTTTTTTTTTGTCTCAGCAAGCAGAGACATATTCCTCTGCAACACTGCCTCTGCTGGCCATTCAGTATAATCTGCAGATGGAAAAGTCCACTGTTTTTTTAGAACTTTATTTCCAAACCAAATGCAACACTACCAAAAAATGATTTTTATAAAGCGTAAATTATTAGTACTATGGCGTGTCACATATTGTGAAAATCCAAAACTCACTAAAAATTATAATCTCAATTTAGATTTCAACCTAGCAAGCTTCTTTCAATCCTAGGCCTCATTTGCTGGTACTCTCCACACAACCCTAGCACCTGTATGAGGACTTGGATAAAAAGATCTCTTTGGCAGCCAAGAAATAGAGTACCCTTCTCACAGGAATGATTTCAGGTTATGGTACACCATAGCAATTCAGTGATCTGATACGTTAAGGGAGGAAGGTTTATGCTACGGTTAGTGGGAATAATAAAAACTATGAATAACAGATTCTAACATCTTCATTTTAGCACATCCCTATCAGTTAACCTATAGAGAACTCCAGAATGGTATGATCAACCACTCCTTCAAACAAATGTATACGTCTCGAATAATGGCCTAGGTCCTTTCATCTCACCACCTTAGTCTTCAGCTGGGCATCCTGTCCTCATTGCTCCCTTTTCTATACCATGATACATGTATCCTATTGCGTACTAGGCGACTGATTGGCCCTCATGTCTGATGACATCCTATTGTAGCTTTGTGATGTAATGGCACCACTTGACCAATCGCCCTGGGTGACGATTACACCGAAGGACCAGACATCAGCAATTACACACTAGGTAACTATCTGTGAATAGGACTGCACAGCAAGTAGGAAGTGTAATGGGAAAGTACACTGCACCATTGAAAGCATTGGGCTCCTATTTAGAGAGGGCCAGAGTTTGAAGTAGCAATTGAATGGCCCTTTTGTCAGATGACAACCTGCTGCAGCTTTGTGATGTAATGGCACCACTAGACCAATCGCCCTGGGTGACGATTACACCGAAGGACCAGACATCAGCAATTACACACTAGGTAACTCTCTGTGAATAGGACTGCACAGCAAGTAGGAAGTGTAATGGGAAAGTACACTGCACCATTGAAAGCATTGGGCTCCTATTTAGAGAGGGCCAGAGTTTGAAGTAGCAATTGAATGGCCCTTTTGTCAGATGACAACCTGCTGCAGCTTAGTGATGTAATGGCACCACTAGACCAATCGCCCTGCGTGAGGATGGCACCGGAGGACCAGACATCAGCAATTACACACTAGGTAACTATCAGTGAATATGACTGAACAGCAAGTAGGAGGTGTAATGGGAAAGTACTCTGTACCATCAAATGCATTGGGCTCCTTTTTAAAGAGGGCTAGAGTTAGAAAAACACAGTTTCTAAACAGCAGTCCATCTTGAGTATCAGGGTCACACTCACAGAGAGCAGGGAAACCGGTTAAATAGCTTCCCTCTATCTGAAAGTAAGTTAATTGCTCCAACCTTAGACACCTCATTCCAGCCTGAAAGATGGTAATTAACGCGTAGGACATATTGCCGGCACAAGTATCTAAAGAAGATTTTGTCAGCCACGTAGACAGTCAAAGTCTTTGATAAACTATCATGATGGCCATTGCGTCATCCACATTGCTACCGTCTTAGAAGATTATATTTATACGGAAGACCCTACTAAAAGGCACTGAGAGCCATCAGATGCTATGAACTTTTTATCAATGGCAAAATGATTAAATGAGAGTTTGACTTACCATACATATTGATCGAGGCATGGAGAAGGCTGAGGAATGAGCTTTCTTTTTTTTTTTTTCGTCTCAGCAAGCAGAGAAATATTCCTCTGCAACACTGCCTCTGCTGGCCATTCAGTATAATCTGCAGATGGAAAAGTCCACTGTTTTTTTAGAACTTTATTTCCAAACCAAATGCAACACTACCAAAAAATGATTTTTATAAAGCGTAAATTATTAGTACTATGGCGTGTCACATATTGTGAAAATCCAAAGCTCACTAAAAATTATGATCTCAATTTAGATTTCAACCTAGCAAGCTTCTTTCAATCCTAGGCCTCATTTGCTGGTACTCTCTACACAACCCTAGCACCTGTATGAGGACTTGGATAAAAAGATCTCTTTGGCAGCCAAGAAATAGAGTACCCTTCTCACAGGAATGATTTCAGGTTATGGTACACCATAGCAATTCAGTGATCTGATACGTTAAGGGAGGAAGGTTTATGCTACGGTTAGTGGGAATAATAAAAACTATGAATAACAGATTCTAACATCTTCATTTTAGCACATCCCTATCAGTTAACCTATAGAGAACTCCAGAATTGTATGATCAACCACTCCTTCAAACAAATGTATACGTCTCAATGGCCTAGGTCCTTTCATCTCACCACCTTAGTCTTCAGCTGGGCATCCTGTCCTCATTGCTCCCTTTTCTATACCATGATACATGTATCCTATTGCATACTAGGCAACTGATTGGCCCTCATGTCTGATGACATCCTATTGTAGCTTTGTGATGTAATGGCACCACTTGACCAATCGCCCTGGGTGACGATTACACCGAAGGACCAGAAATCAGCAATTACACACTAGGTAACTCTCTGTGAATAGGACTGCACAGCAAGTAGGAAGTGTAATGGGAAAGTATACTGCACCATTGAAAGCATTGGGCTCCTATTTACAGAGGGCCAGAGTTTGAAGTAGCAATTGAATGGCCCTTTTGTCAGATGACAACCTGCTGCAGCTTAGTGATGTAATGGCACCACTAGACCAATCGCCCTGCGTGAGGATGGCACCGGAGGACCAGACATCAGCAATTACACACTAGGTAACTATCAGTGAATATGACTGAACAGCAAGTAGGAGGTGTAATGGGAAAGTACTCTGCACCATCGAATGCATTGGGCTCCTTTTTAAAGAGGGCTAGAGTTAGAAGAAGCAACTGATTGGCCCTCATGTCAGATGACATCCTGTTGTGGCTTTGTGATGTAATGGCACCACTTGACCAATCGCCCTGGGTGACGATTACACTGGAGGACCAGACAACAGCATTTACACACTAGGTAATTATCTGGGAATATGGCTGCACAGCAAGTAGGAGGTGTAATGGGAAAGTACTCTGCACCATCGAATGCATTGGGCTCCTTTTTAAAGAGGGCTAGAGTTAGAAGAACACAGTTTCTAAATAGCAGTCCATCTGGAGTATCAGGGTCACACTCACAGAGAGCAGGGAAACCGGTTAAATAGCTTCCCTCTATCTGAAAGTAAGTCAATTGCTCTAACCTTAGACACCTCATTCCAGCCTGAAAGATGGTAATTAACGCGTAGGACATATTGCCGGCACAAGTATCTAAAGAAGATTTTGTCAGCCACGTAGACAGTCAAAGTCTTTGATAAACTATCATGATGGCCATTGCGTCATCCACATTGCTACCGTCTTAGAAGATTATATTTATGCGGAAGACCCTACTAAAAGGCACTGAGAGCCATCAGATGCTATGAACTTTTTATCAATGGCAAAATGATTAAATGAGAGTTTGACTTACCATACATATTGATCGAGGCATGGAGAAGGCTGAGGAATGAGCTTTCTTTTTTTTTTGTCTCAGCAAGCAGAGACATATTCCTCTGCAACACTGCCTCTGCTGGCCATTCAGTATAATCTGCAGATGGAAAAGTCCACTGTTTTTTTAGAACTTTATTTCCAAACCAAATGCAACACTACCAAAAAATGATTTCTATAAAGCGTAAATTATTAGTACTATGGCGTGTCACATATTGTGAAAATCCAAAACTCACTAAAAATTATAATCTCAATTTAGATTTCAACCTAGCAAACTTCTTTCAATCCTAGGCCTCATTTGCTGGTACACTGTACACAACCCTAGCACCTGTATGAGGACTTAGATAGAAAGATCTCTTTGGCAGCCAAGCGATAAAGTACCCTTCTCACAGGAATGATTTCAGGTTATGGTACACCATAGCAATTCAGTGATCTGATACGTTAAGGGAGGAAGGTTTATGCTACGGTTAGTGGGAATAATAAAAACTATGAATAACAGATTCTAACATCTTCATTTTAGCACATCCCTATCAGTTAACCTATAGAGAACTCCAGAATTGTATGATCAACCACTCCTTCAAACAAATGTATACGTCTCAATGGCCTAGGTCCTTTCATCTCACCACCTTAGTCTTCAGCTGGGCATCCTGTCCTCATTGCTCCCTTTTCTATACCATGATACATGTATCCTATTGCATACTAGGCAACTGATTGGCCCTCATGTCTGATGACATCCTATTGTAGCTTTGTGATGTAATGGCACCACTTGACCAATCGCCCTGGGTGACGATTACACCGAAGGACCAGACATCAGCAATTACACACTAGGTAACTCTCTGTGAATAGGACTGCACAGCAAGTAGGAAGTGTAATGGGAAAGTATACTGCACCATTGAAAGCATTGGGCTCCTATTTACAGAGGGCCAGAGTTTGAAGTAGCAATTGAATGGCCCTTTTGTCAGATGACAACCTGCTGCAGCTTAGTGATGTAATGGCACCACTAGACCAATCGCCCTGCGTGAGGATGGCACCGGAGGACCAGACATCAGCAATTACACACTAGGTAACTATCAGTGAATATGACTGAACAGCAAGTAGGAGGTGTAATGGGAAAGTACTCTGCACCATCGAATGCATTGGGCTCCTTTTTAAAGAGGGCTAGAGTTAGAAGAAGCAACTGATTGGCCCTCATGTCAGATGACATCCTGTTGTGGCTTTGTGATGTAATGGCACCACTTGACCAATCGCCCTGGGTGACGATTACACTGGAGGACCAGACAACAGCATTTACACACTAGGTAATTATCTGGGAATATGGCTGCACAGCAAGTAGGAGGTGTAATGGGAAAGTACTCTGCACCATCGAATGCATTGGGCTCCTTTTTAAAGAGGGCTAGAGTTAGAAGAACACAGTTTCTAAATAGCAGTCCATCTGGAGTATCAGGGTCACACTCACAGAGAGCAGGGAAACCGGTTAAATAGCTTCCCTCTATCTGAAAGTAAGTCAATTGCTCTAACCTTAGACACCTCATTCCAGCCTGAAAGATGGTAATTAACGCGTAGGACATATTGCCGGCACAAGTATCTAAAGAAGATTTTGTCAGCCACGTAGACAGTCAAAGTCTTTGATAAACTATCATGATGGCCATTGCGTCATCCACATTGCTACCGTCTTAGAAGATTATATTTATGCGGAAGACCCTACTAAAAGGCACTGAGAGCCATCAGATGCTATGAACTTTTTATCAATGGCAAAATGATTAAATGAGAGTTTGACTTACCATACATATTGATCGAGGCATGGAGAAGGCTGAGGAATGAGCTTTCTTTTTTTTTTGTCTCAGCAAGCAGAGACATATTCCTCTGCAACACTGCCTCTGCTGGCCATTCAGTATAATCTGCAGATGGAAAAGTCCACTGTTTTTTTAGAACTTTATTTCCAAACCAAATGCAACACTACCAAAAAATGATTTTTATAAAGCGTAAATTATTAGTACTATGGCGTGTCACATATTGTGAAAATCCAAAACTCACTAAAAATTATAATCTCAATTTAGATTTCAACCTAGCAAGCTTCTTTCAATCCTAGGCCTCATTTGCTGGTACTCTCCACACAACCCTAGCACCTGTATGAGGACTTGGATAAAAAGATCTCTTTGGCAGCCAAGAAATAGAGTACCCTTCTCACAGGAATGATTTCAGGTTATGGTACACCATAGCAATTCAGTGATCTGATACGTTAAGGGAGGAAGGTTTATGCTACGGTTAGTGGGAATAATAAAAACTATGAATAACAGATTCTAACATCTTCATTTTAGCACATCCCTATCAGTTAACCTATAGAGAACTCCAGAATGGTATGATCAACCACTCCTTCAAACAAATGTATACGTCTCGAATAATGGCCTAGGTCCTTTCATCTCACCACCTTAGTCTTCAGCTGGGCATCCTGTCCTCATTGCTCCCTTTTCTATACCATGATACATGTATCCTATTGCGTACTAGGCGACTGATTGGCCCTCATGTCTGATGACATCCTATTGTAGCTTTGTGATGTAATGGCACCACTTGACCAATCGCCCTGGGTGACGATTACACCGAAGGACCAGACATCAGCAATTACACACTAGGTAACTATCTGTGAATAGGACTGCACAGCAAGTAGGAAGTGTAATGGGAAAGTACACTGCACCATTGAAAGCATTGGGCTCCTATTTAGAGAGGGCCAGAGTTTGAAGTAGCAATTGAATGGCCCTTTTGTCAGATGACAACCTGCTGCAGCTTTGTGATGTAATGGCACCACTAGACCAATCGCCCTGGGTGACGATTACACCGAAGGACCAGACATCAGCAATTACACACTAGGTAACTCTCTGTGAATAGGACTGCACAGCAAGTAGGAAGTGTAATGGGAAAGTACACTGCACCATTGAAAGCATTGGGCTCCTATTTAGAGAGGGCCAGAGTTTGAAGTAGCAATTGAATGGCCCTTTTGTCAGATGACAACCTGCTGCAGCTTAGTGATGTAATGGCACCACTAGACCAATCGCCCTGCGTGAGGATGGCACCGGAGGACCAGACATCAGCAATTACACACTAGGTAACTATCAGTGAATATGACTGAACAGCAAGTAGGAGGTGTAATGGGAAAGTACTCTGTACCATCAAATGCATTGGGCTCCTTTTTAAAGAGGGCTAGAGTTAGAAAAACACAGTTTCTAAACAGCAGTCCATCTTGAGTATCAGGGTCACACTCACAGAGAGCAGGGAAACCGGTTAAATAGCTTCCCTCTATCTGAAAGTAAGTTAATTGCTCCAACCTTAGACACCTCATTCCAGCCTGAAAGATGGTAATTAACGCGTAGGACATATTGCCGGCACAAGTATCTAAAGAAGATTTTGTCAGCCACGTAGACAGTCAAAGTCTTTGATAAACTATCATGATGGCCATTGCGTCATCCACATTGCTACCGTCTTAGAAGATTATATTTATACGGAAGACCCTACTAAAAGGCACTGAGAGCCATCAGATGCTATGAACTTTTTATCAATGGCAAAATGATTAAATGAGAGTTTGACTTACCATACATATTGATCGAGGCATGGAGAAGGCTGAGGAATGAGCTTTCTTTTTTTTTTTTTCGTCTCAGCAAGCAGAGAAATATTCCTCTGCAACACTGCCTCTGCTGGCCATTCAGTATAATCTGCAGATGGAAAAGTCCACTGTTTTTTTAGAACTTTATTTCCAAACCAAATGCAACACTACCAAAAAATGATTTTTATAAAGCGTAAATTATTAGTACTATGGCGTGTCACATATTGTGAAAATCCAAAGCTCACTAAAAATTATGATCTCAATTTAGATTTCAACCTAGCAAGCTTCTTTCAATCCTAGGCCTCATTTGCTGGTACTCTCTACACAACCCTAGCACCTGTATGAGGACTTGGATAAAAAGATCTCTTTGGCAGCCAAGAAATAGAGTACCCTTCTCACAGGAATGATTTCAGGTTATGGTACACCATAGCAATTCAGTGATCTGATACGTTAAGGGAGGAAGGTTTATGCTACGGTTAGTGGGAATAATAAAAACTATGAATAACAGATTCTAACATCTTCATTTTAGCACATCCCTATCAGTTAACCTATAGAGAACTCCAGAATTGTATGATCAACCACTCCTTCAAACAAATGTATACGTCTCAATGGCCTAGGTCCTTTCATCTCACCACCTTAGTCTTCAGCTGGGCATCCTGTCCTCATTGCTCCCTTTTCTATACCATGATACATGTATCCTATTGCATACTAGGCAACTGATTGGCCCTCATGTCTGATGACATCCTATTGTAGCTTTGTGATGTAATGGCACCACTTGACCAATCGCCCTGGGTGACGATTACACCGAAGGACCAGACATCAGCAATTACACACTAGGTAACTCTCTGTGAATAGGACTGCACAGCAAGTAGGAAGTGTAATGGGAAAGTATACTGCACCATTGAAAGCATTGGGCTCCTATTTACAGAGGGCCAGAGTTTGAAGTAGCAATTGAATGGCCCTTTTGTCAGATGACAACCTGCTGCAGCTTTGTGATGTAATGGCACCACTAGACCAATCGCCCTGCGTGAGGATGGCACTGGAGGACCAGACATCAGCAATTACACACTAGGTAACTATCTGTGAATAGGACTGCACAGCAAGTAGGAAGTGTAATGGGAAAGTACACTGCACCATTGAAAGCATTGGGCTCCTATTCAGAGAGGGCCAGAGTTTGAAGTAGCAATTGAATGGCCCTTTTGTCAGATGACAACCTGCTGCAGCTTAGTGATGTAATGGCACCACTAGACCAATCGCCCTGCGTGAGGATGGCACCGGAGGACCAGACATCAGCAATTACACACTAGGTAACTATCAGTGAATATGACTGAACAGCAAGTAGGAGGTGTAATGGGAAAGTACACTGCACCATTGAAAGCATTGGGCTCCTATTTAAAGAGGGCTAGAGTTAGAAGAAGCAACTGATTGGCCCTCATGTCAGATGACATCCTGTTGTGGCTTTGTGATGTAATGGCACCACTTGACCAATCGCCCTGGGTGACGATTACACTGGAGGACCAGACAACAGCATTTACACACTAGGTAATTATCTGGGAATATGGCTGCACAGCAAGTAGGAGGTGTAATGGGAAAGTACTCTGCACCATCGAATGCATTGGGCTCCTTTTTAAAGAGGGCTAGAGTTAGAAAAACACAGTTTCTAAATAGCAGTCCATCTTGAGTATCAGGGTCACACTCACAGAGAGCAGGGAAACCGGTTAAATAGCTTCCCTCTATCTGAAAGTAAGTTAATTGCTCCAACCTTAGACACCTCATTCCAGCCTGAAAGATGGTAATTAACGCGTAGGACATATTGCCGGCACAAGTATCTAAAGAAGATTTTGTCAGCCACGTAGACAGTCAAAGTCTTTGATAAACTATCATGATGGCCATTGCGTCATCCACATTGCTACCGTCTTAGAAGATTATATTTATGCGGAAGACCCTACTAAAAGGCACTGAGAGCCATCAGATGCTATGAACTTTTTATCAATGGCAAAATGATTAAATGAGAGTTTGACTTACCATACATATTGATCAAGGCATGGAGAAGGCTGAGGAATGAGCTTTCTTTTTTTTTCCGTCTCAGCAAGCAGAGACATATTCCTCTGCAACACTGCCTCTGCTGGCCATTCAGTATAATCTGCAGATGGAAAAGTCCACAGTTTTTTTAGAACTTTATTTCCAAACCAAATGCAACACTACCAAAAAATGATTTCTATAAGGCGTAAATTATTAGTACTATGGCGTGTCACATATTGTGAAAATCCAAAGCTCACTAAAAATTATAATCTCAATTTAGATTTCAACCTAGCAAACTTCTTTCAATCCTAGGCCTCATTTGCTGGTACTCTCTACACAACCCTAGCACCTGTATGAGGACTTGGATAAAAAGATCTCTTTGGCAGCCAAGAGATAGAGTACCCTTCTCACAGGAATGATTTCAGGTTATGGTACACCATAGCAATTCAGTGATCTGATACGTTAAGGGAGGAAGGTTTATGCTACGGTTAGTGGGAATAATAAAAACTATGAATAACAGATTCTAACATCTTCATTTTAGCACATCCCTATCAGTTAACCTATAGAGAACTCCAGAATGGTATGATCAACCACTCCTTCAAACAAATGTATACGTCTCAAATAATGGCCTAGGTCCTTTCATATCACCACCTTAGTCTTCAGCTGGGCATCCTGTCCTCATTGCTCCCTTTTCTATACCATGATACATGTATCCTATTGCGTACTAGGCGACTGATTGGCCCTCATGTCTGATGACATCCTATTGTAGCTTTGTGATGTAATGGCACCACTTGACCAATCGCCCTGGGTGACGATTACACCGAAGGACCAGACATCAGCAATTACACACTAGGTAACTATCTGTGAATAGGACTGCACAGCAAGTAGGAAGTGTAATGGGAAAATACACTGCACCATTGAAAGCATTGGGCTCCTATTTAGAGAGGGCCAGAGTTTGAAGTAGCAATTGAATGGCCCTTTTGTCAGATGACAACCTGCTGCAGCTTAGTGATGTAATGGCACCACTAGACCAATCGCCCTGCGTGAGGATGGCACCGGAGGACCAGACATCAGCAATTACACACTAGGTAACTATCAGTGAATATGACTGAACAGCAAGTAGGAGGTGTAATGGGAAAGTACTCTGTACCATCAAATGCATTGGGCTCCTTTTTAAAGAGGGCTAGAGTTAGAAAAACACAGTTTCTAAATAGCAGTCCATCTTGAGTATCAGGGTCACACTCACAGAGAGCAGGGAAACCGGTTAAATAGCTTCCCTCTATCTGAAAGTAAGTCAATTGCTCTAACCTTAGACACCTCATTCCAGCCTGAAAGATGGTAATTAACGCGTAGGACATATTGCCGGCACAAGTATCTAAAGAAGAGTTTGTCAGCCACGTAGACACTCAAAGTCTTTGATAAACTATCATGATGGCCATTGCGTCATCCACATTGCTACCGTTTTAGAAGATTATATTTATTCGGAAGACCCTACTAAAAGGCACTGAGAGCCATCAGATGCTATGAACTTTTTATCAATGGCAAAATGATTAAATGAGAGTTTGACTTACCATACATATTGATCGAGGCATGGAGAAGGCTGAGGAATGAGCTTTCTTTTTTTTTCCGTCTCAGCAAGCAGAGACATATTCCTCTGCAACACTGCCTCTGCTGGCCATTCAGTATAATCTGCAGATGGAAAAGTCCACAGTTTTTTTAGAACTTTATTTCCAAACCAAATGCAACACTACCAAAAAATGATTTCTATAAGGCGTAAATTATTAGTACTATGGCGTGTCACATATTGTGAAAATCCAAAGCTCACTAAAAATTATAATCTCAATTTAGATTTCAACCTAGCAAACTTCTTTCAATCCTAGGCCTCATTTGCTGGTACTCTCTACACAACCCTAGCACCTGTATGAGGACTTGGATAAAAAGATCTCTTTGGCAGCCAAGAGATAGAGTACCCTTCTCACAGGAATGATTTCAGGTTATGGTACACCATAGCAATTCAGTGATCTGATACGTTAAGGGAGGAAGGTTTATGCTACGGTTAGTGGGAATAATAAAAACTATGAATAACAGATTCTAACATCTTCATTTTAGCACATCCCTATCAGTTAACCTATAGAGAACTCCAGAATTGTATGATCAACCACTCCTTCAAACAAATGTATACGTCTCAATGGCCTAGGTCCTTTCATCTCACCACCTTAGTCTTCAGCTGGGCATCCTGTCCTCATTGCTCCCTTTTCTATACCATGATACATGTATCCTATTGCATACTAGGCAACTGATTGGCCCTCATGTCTGATGACATCCTATTGTAGCTTTGTGATGTAATGGCACCACTTGACCAATCGCCCTGGGTGACGATTACACCGAAGGACCAGACATCAGCAATTACACACTAGGTAACTCTCTGTGAATAGGACTGCACAGCAAGTAGGAAGTGTAATGGGAAAGTATACTGCACCATTGAAAGCATTGGGCTCCTATTTACAGAGGGCCAGAGTTTGAAGTAGCAATTAAATGGCCCTTTTGTCAGATGACAACCTGCTGCAGCTTTGTGATGTAATGGCACCACTAGACCAATCGCCCTGCGTGAGGATGGCACTGGAGGACCAGACATCAGCAATTACACACTAGGTAACTATCTGTGAATAGGACTGCACAGCAAGTAGGAAGTGTAATGGGAAAGTACACTGCACCATTGAAAGCATTGGGCTCCTATTTAGAGAGGGCCAGAGTTTGAAGTAGCAATTGAATGGCCCTTTTGTCAGATGACAACCTGCTGCAGCTTAGTGATGTAATGGCACCACTAGACCAATCGCCCTGCGTGAGGATGGCACCGGAGGACCAGACATCAGCAATTACACACTAGGTAACTATCAGTGAATATGACTGAACAGCAAGTAGGAGGTGTAATGGGAAAGTACTCTGTACCATCAAATGCATTGGGCTCCTTTTTAAAGAGGGCTAGAGTTAGAAAAACACAGTTTCTAAACAGCAGTCCATCTTGAGTATCAGGGTCACACTCACAGAGAGCAGGGAAACCGGTTAAATAGCTTCCCTCTATCTGAAAGTAAGTCAATTGCTCTAACCTTAGACACCTCATTCCAGCCTGAAAGATGGTAATTAACGCGTAGGACATATTGCCGGCACAAGTATCTAAAGAAGATTTTGTCAGCCACGTAGACAGTCAAAGTCTTTGATAAACTATCATGATGGCCATTGCGTCATCCACATTGCTACCGTCTTAGAAGATTATATTTATGCGGAAGACCCCACTAAAAGGCACTGAGAGCCATCAGATGCTATGAACTTTTTATCAATGGCAAAATGATTAAATGAGAGTTTGACTTACCATACATATTGATCGAGGCATGGAGAAGGCTGAGGAATGAGCTTTCTTTTTTTTTTGTCTCAGCAAGCAGAGACATATTCCTCTGCAACACTGCCTCTGCTGGCCATTCAGTATAATCTGCAGATGGAAAAGTCCACTGTTAGTCAATTTTTAGAACTTTAATATTTCCAAACCAAATGCAACACTACCAAAAAATGATTTCTATAAAGCGTAAATTATTAGTACTATGGCGTGTCACATATTGTGAAAATCCAAAGCTCACTAAAAATTATAATCTCAATTTAGATTTCAACCTAGCAAACTTCTTTCAATCCTAGGCCTCATTTGCTGGTACACTGTACACAACCCTAGCACCTGTATGAGGACTTAGATAGAAAGATCTCTTTGGCAGCCAAGAGATAAAGTACCCTTCTCACAGGAATGATTTCAGGTTATGGTACACCATAGCAATTCAGTGATCTGATACGTTAAGGGAGGAAGGTTTATGCTACGGTTAGTGGGAATAATAAAAACTATGAATAACAGATTCTAACATCTTCATTTTAGCACATCCCTATCAGTTAACCTATAGAGAACTCCAGAATTGTATGATCAACCACTCCTTCAAACAAATGTATACGTCTCAATGGCCTAGGTCCTTTCATCTCACCACCTTAGTCTTCAGCTGGGCATCCTGTCCTCATTGCTCCCTTTTCTATACCATGATACATGTATCCTATTGCATACTAGGCAACTGATTGGCCCTCATGTCTGATGACATCCTATTGTAGCTTTGTAATGTAATGGCACCACTTGACCAATCGCCCTGGGTGACGATTACACCGAAGGACCAGACATCAGCAATTACACACTAGGTAACTCTCTGTGAATAGGACTGCACAGCAAGTAGGAAGTGTAATGGGAAAGTAGACTGCACCATTGAAAGCATTGGGCTCCTATTTACAGAGGGCCAGAGTTTGAAGTAGCAATTGAATGGCCCTTTTGTCAGATGACAACCCTGCTGCAGCTTTGTGATGTAATGGCACCACTAGACCAATCGCCCTGCGTGAGGATGGCACTGGAGGACCAGACATCAGCAATTACACACTAGGTAACTATCTGTGAATAGGACTGCACAGCAAGTAGGAAGTGTAATGGGAAAGTACACTGCACCATTGAAAGCATTGGGCTCCTATTTAGAGAGGGCCAGAGTTTGAAGTAGCAATTGAATGGCCCTTTTGTCAGATGACAACCTGCTGCAGCTTAGTGATGTAATGGCACCACTAGACCAATCGCCCTGCGTGAGGATGGCACCGGAGGACCAGACATCAGCAATTACACACTAGGTAACTATCAGTGAATATGACTGAACAGCAAGTAGGAGGTGTAATGGGAAAGTACTCTGTACCATCAAATGCATTGGGCTCCTTTTTAAAGAGGGCTAGAGTTAGAAAAACACAGTTTCTAAACAGCAGTCCATCTTGAGTATCAGGGTCACACTCACAGAGAGCAGGGAAACCGGTTAAATAGCTTCCCTCTATCTGAAAGTAAGTCAATTGCTCTAACCTTAGACACCTCATTCCAGCCTGAAAGATGGTAATTAACGCGTAGGACATATTGCCGGCACAAGTATCTAAAGAAGAGTTTGTCAGCCACGTAGACACTCAAAGTCTTTGATAAACTATCATGATGGCCATTGCGTCATCCACATTGCTACCGTTTTAGAAGATTATATTTATTCGGAAGACCCTACTAAAAGGCACTGAGAGCCATCAGATGCTATGAACTTTTTATCAATGGCAAAATGATTAAATGAGAGTTTGACTTACCATACATATTGATCGAGGCATGGAGAAGGCTGAGGAATGAGCTTTCTTTTTTTTTTTGTCTCAGCAAGCAGAGACATATTCCTCTGCAACACTGCCTCTGCTGGCCATTCAGTATAATCTGCAGATGGAAAAGTCCACTGTTAGTCAATTTTTAGAACTTTAATATTTCAAAACCAAATGCAACACTACCAAAAAATGATTTCTATAAAGCGTAAATTATTAGTACTATGGCGTGTCACATATTGTGAAAATCCAAAGCTCACTAAAAATTATAATCTCAATTTAGATTTCAACCTAGCAAACTTCTTTCAATCCTAGGCCTCATTTGCTGGTACTCTCTACACAACCCTAGCACCTGTATGAGGACTTGGATAAAAAGATCTCTTTGGCAGCCAAGAGATAGAGTACCCTTCTCACAGGAATGATTTCAGGTTATGGTACACCATAGCAATTCAGTGATCTGATACGTTAAGGGAGGAAGGTTTATGCTACGGTTAGTGGGAATAATAAAAACTATGAATAACAGATTCTAACATCTTCATTTTAGCACATCCCTATCAGTTAACCTATAGAGAACTCCAGAATGGTATGATCAACCACTCCTTCAAACAAATGTATACGTCTCAAATAATGGCCTAGGTCCTTTCATCTCACCACCTTAGTCTTCAGCTGGGCATCCTGTCCTCATTGCTCCCTTTTCTATACCATGATACATGTATCCTATTGCGTACTAGGCGACTGATTGGCCCTCATGTCTGATGACATCCTATTGTAGCTTTGTGATGTAATGGCACCACTTGACCAATCGCCCTGGGTGAGGATTACACCGAAGGACCAGACATCAGCAATTACACACTAGGTAACTATCTGTGAATAGGACTGCACAGCAAGTAGGAAGTGTAATGGGAAAGTACACTGCACCATTGAAAGCATTGGGCTCCTATTTAGAGAGGGCCAGAGTTTGAAGTAGCAATTGAATGGCCCTTTTGTCAGATGACAACCTGCTGCAGCTTAGTGATGTAATGGCACCACTAGACCAATCGCCCTGCGAGAGGATGGCACCGGAGGACCAGACATCAGCAATTACACACTAGGTAACTATCAGTGAATATGACTGAACAGCAAGTAGGAGGTGTAATGGGAAAGTACTCTGTACCATCAAATGCATTGGGCTCCTTTTTAAAGAGGGCTAGAGTTAGAAAAACACAGTTTCTAAATAGCAGTCCATCTTGAGTATCAGGGTCACACTCACAGAGAGCAGGGAAACCGGTTAAATAGCTTCCCTCTATCTGAAAGTAAGTTAATTGCTCCAACCTTAGACACCTCATTCCAGCCTGAAAGATGGTAATTAACGCGTAGGACATATTGCCGGCACAAGTATCTAAAGAAGATTTTGTCAGCCACGTAGACAGTCAAAGTCTTTGATAAACTATCATGATGGCCATTGCGTCATCCACATTGCTACCGTCTTAGAAGATTATATTTATGCGGAAGACCCCACTAAAAGGCACTGAGAGCCATCAGATGCTATGAACTTTTTATCAATGGCAAAATGATTAAATGAGAGTTTGACTTACCATACATATTGATCGAGGCATGGAGAAGGCTGAGGAATGAGCTTTCTTTTTTTTTTGTCTCAGCAAGCAGAGACATATTCCTCTGCAACACTGCCTCTGCTGGCCATTCAGTATAATCTGCAGATGGAAAAGTCCACTGTTAGTCAATTTTTAGAACTTTAATATTTCCAAACCAAATGCAACACTACCAAAAAATGATTTCTATAAAGCGTAAATTATTAGTACTATGGCGTGTCACATATTGTGAAAATCCAAAGCTCACTAAAAATTATAATCTCAATTTAGATTTCAACCTAGCAAACTTCTTTCAATCCTAGGCCTCATTTGCTGGTACACTGTACACAACCCTAGCACCTGTATGAGGACTTAGATAGAAAGATCTCTTTGGCAGCCAAGAGATAAAGTACCCTTCTCACAGGAATGATTTCAGGTTATGGTACACCATAGCAATTCAGTGATCTGATACGTTAAGGGAGGAAGGTTTATGCTACGGTTAGTGGGAATAATAAAAACTATGAATAACAGATTCTAACATCTTCATTTTAGCACATCCCTATCAGTTAACCTATAGAGAACTCCAGAATTGTATGATCAACCACTCCTTCAAACAAATGTATACGTCTCAATGGCCTAGGTCCTTTCATCTCACCACCTTAGTCTTCAGCTGGGCATCCTGTCCTCATTGCTCCCTTTTCTATACCATGATACATGTATCCTATTGCATACTAGGCAACTGATTGGCCCTCATGTCTGATGACATCCTATTGTAGCTTTGTGATGTAATGGCACCACTTGACCAATCGCCCTGGGTGACGATTACACCGAAGGACCAGACATCAGCAATTACACACTAGGTAACTCTCTGTGAATAGGACTGCACAGCAAGTAGGAAGTGTAATGGGAAAGTATACTGCACCATTGAAAGCATTGGGCTCCTATTTACAGAGGGCCAGAGTTTGAAGTAGCAATTGAATGGCCCTTTTGTCAGATGACAACCTGCTGCAGCTTTGTGATGTAATGGCACCACTAGACCAATCGCCCTGCGTGAGGATGGCACTGGAGGACCAGACATCAGCAATTACACACTAGGTAACTATCTGTGAATAGGACTGCACAGCAAGTAGGAAGTGTAATGGGAAAGTACACTGCACCATTGAAAGCATTGGGCTCCTATTTAGAGAGGGCCAGAGTTTGAAGTAGCAATTGAATGGACCTTTTGTCAGATGACAACCTGCTGCAGCTTAGTGATGTAATGGCACCACTAGACCAATCGCCCTGCGTGAGGATGGCACCGGAGGACCAGACATCAGCAATTACACACTAGGTAACTATCAGTGAATATGACTGAACAGCAAGTAGGAGGTGTAATGGGAAAGTACTCTGTACCATCAAATGCATTGGGCTCCTTTTTAAAGAGGGCTAGAGTTAGAAAAACACAGTTTCTAAATAGCAGTCCATCTTGAGTATCAGGGTCACACTCACAGAGAGCAGGGAAACCGGTTAAATAGCTTCCCTCTATCTGAAAGTAAGTTAATTGCTCCAACCTTAGACACCTCATTCCAGCCTGAAAGATGGTAATTAACGCGTAGGACATATTGCCGGCACAAGTATCTAAAGAAGATTTTGTCAGCCACGTAGACAGTCAAAGTCTTTGATAAACTATCATGATGGCCATTGCGTCATCCACATTGCTACCGTCTTAGAAGATTATATTTATGCGGAAGACCCTACTAAAAGGCACTGAGAGCCATCAGATGCTATGAACTTTTTATCAATGGCAAAATGATTAAATGAGAGTTTGACTTACCATACATATTGATCGAGGCATGGAGAAGGCTGAGGAATGAGCTTTCTTTTTTTTTTTGTCTCAGCAAGCAGAGACATATTCCTCTGCAACACTGCCTCTGCTGGCCATTCAGTATAATCTGCAGATGGAAAAGTCCACTGTTAGTCAATTTTTAGAACTTTAATATTTCCAAACCAAATGCAACACTACCAAAAAATGATTTCTATAAAGCGTAAATTATTAGTACTATGGCGTGTCACATATTGTGAAAATCCAAAACTCACTAAAAATTATAATCTCAATTTAGATTTCAACCTAGCAAACTTCTTTCAATCCTAGGCCTCATTTGCTGGTACACTGTACACAACCCTAGCACCTGTATGAGGACTTAGATAGAAAGATCTCTTTGGCAGCCAAGCGATAAAGTACCCTTCTCACAGGAATGATTTCAGGTTATGGTACACCATAGCAATTCAGTGATCTGATACGTTAAGGGAGGAAGGTTTATGCTACGGTTAGTGGGAATAATAAAAACTATGAATAACAGATTCTAACATCTTCATTTTAGCACATCCCTATCAGTTAACCTATAGAGAACTCCAGAATTGTATGATCAACCACTCCTTCAAACAAATGTATACGTCTCAATGGCCTAGGTCCTTTCATCTCACCACCTTAGTCTTCAGCTGGGCATCCTGTCCTCATTGCTCCCTTTTCTATACCATGATACATGTATCCTATTGCATACTAGGCAACTGATTGGCCCTCATGTCTGATGACATCCTATTGTAGCTTTGTGATGTAATGGCACCACTTGACCAATCGCCCTGGGTGACGATTACACCGAAGGACCAGAAATCAGCAATTACACACTAGGTAACTCTCTGTGAATAGGACTGCACAGCAAGTAGGAAGTGTAATGGGAAAGTATACTGCACCATTGAAAGCATTGGGCTCCTATTTACAGAGGGCCAGAGTTTGAAGTAGCAATTGAATGGCCCTTTTGTCAGATGACAACCTGCTGCAGCTTAGTGATGTAATGGCACCACTAGACCAATCGCCCTGCGTGAGGATGGCACCGGAGGACCAGACATCAGCAATTACACACTAGGTAACTATCAGTGAATATGACTGAACAGCAAGTAGGAGGTGTAATGGGAAAGTACTCTGCACCATCGAATGCATTGGGCTCCTTTTTAAAGAGGGCTAGAGTTAGAAGAAGCAACTGATTGGCCCTCATGTCAGATGACATCCTGTTGTGGCTTTGTGATGTAATGGCACCACTTGACCAATCGCCCTGGGTGACGATTACACTGGAGGACCAGACAACAGCATTTACACACTAGGTAATTATCTGGGAATATGGCTGCACAGCAAGTAGGAGGTGTAATGGGAAAGTACTCTGCACCATCGAATGCATTGGGCTCCTTTTTAAAGAGGGCTAGAGTTAGAAGAACACAGTTTCTAAATAGCAGTCCATCTGGAGTATCAGGGTCACACTCACAGAGAGCAGGGAAACCGGTTAAATAGCTTCCCTCTATCTGAAAGTAAGTCAATTGCTCTAACCTTAGACACCTCATTCCAGCCTGAAAGATGGTAATTAACGCGTAGGACATATTGCCGGCACAAGTATCTAAAGAAGATTTTGTCAGCCACGTAGACAGTCAAAGTCTTTGATAAACTATCATGATGGCCATTGCGTCATCCACATTGCTACCGTCTTAGAAGATTATATTTATGCGGAAGACCCTACTAAAAGGCACTGAGAGCCATCAGATGCTATGAACTTTTTATCAATGGCAAAATGATTAAATGAGAGTTTGACTTACCATACATATTGATCGAGGCATGGAGAAGGCTGAGGAATGAGCTTTCTTTTTTTTTTGTCTCAGCAAGCAGAGACATATTCCTCTGCAACACTGCCTCTGCTGGCCATTCAGTATAATCTGCAGATGGAAAAGTCCACTGTTTTTTTAGAACTTTATTTCCAAACCAAATGCAACACTACCAAAAAATGATTTTTATAAAGCGTAAATTATTAGTACTATGGCGTGTCACATATTGTGAAAATCCAAAACTCACTAAAAATTATAATCTCAATTTAGATTTCAACCTAGCAAGCTTCTTTCAATCCTAGGCCTCATTTGCTGGTACTCTCCACACAACCCTAGCACCTGTATGAGGACTTGGATAAAAAGATCTCTTTGGCAGCCAAGAAATAGAGTACCCTTCTCACAGGAATGATTTCAGGTTATGGTACACCATAGCAATTCAGTGATCTGATACGTTAAGGGAGGAAGGTTTATGCTACGGTTAGTGGGAATAATAAAAACTATGAATAACAGATTCTAACATCTTCATTTTAGCACATCCCTATCAGTTAACCTATAGAGAACTCCAGAATGGTATGATCAACCACTCCTTCAAACAAATGTATACGTCTCGAATAATGGCCTAGGTCCTTTCATCTCACCACCTTAGTCTTCAGCTGGGCATCCTGTCCTCATTGCTCCCTTTTCTATACCATGATACATGTATCCTATTGCGTACTAGGCGACTGATTGGCCCTCATGTCTGATGACATCCTATTGTAGCTTTGTGATGTAATGGCACCACTTGACCAATCGCCCTGGGTGACGATTACACCGAAGGACCAGACATCAGCAATTACACACTAGGTAACTATCTGTGAATAGGACTGCACAGCAAGTAGGAAGTGTAATGGGAAAGTACACTGCACCATTGAAAGCATTGGGCTCCTATTTAGAGAGGGCCAGAGTTTGAAGTAGCAATTGAATGGCCCTTTTGTCAGATGACAACCTGCTGCAGCTTTGTGATGTAATGGCACCACTAGACCAATCGCCCTGGGTGACGATTACACCGAAGGACCAGACATCAGCAATTACACACTAGGTAACTCTCTGTGAATAGGACTGCACAGCAAGTAGGAAGTGTAATGGGAAAGTACACTGCACCATTGAAAGCATTGGGCTCCTATTTAGAGAGGGCCAGAGTTTGAAGTAGCAATTGAATGGCCCTTTTGTCAGATGACAACCTGCTGCAGCTTAGTGATGTAATGGCACCACTAGACCAATCGCCCTGCGTGAGGATGGCACCGGAGGACCAGACATCAGCAATTACTGAATAGGTAACTATCAGTGAATATGACTGAACAGCAAGTAGGAGGTGTAATGGGAAAGTACTCTGTACCATCAAATGCATTGGGCTCCTTTTTAAAGAGGGCTAGAGTTAGAAAAACACAGTTTCTAAACAGCAGTCCATCTTGAGTATCAGGGTCACACTCACAGAGAGCAGGGAAACCGGTTAAATAGCTTCCCTCTATCTGAAAGTAAGTTAATTGCTCCAACCTTAGACACCTCATTCCAGCCTGAAAGATGGTAATTAACGCGTAGGACATATTGCCGGCACAAGTATCTAAAGAAGATTTTGTCAGCCACGTAGACAGTCAAAGTCTTTGATAAACTATCATGATGGCCATTGCGTCATCCACATTGCTACCGTCTTAGAAGATTATATTTATACGGAAGACCCTACTAAAAGGCACTGAGAGCCATCAGATGCTATGAACTTTTTATCAATGGCAAAATGATTAAATGAGAGTTTGACTTACCATACATATTGATCGAGGCATGGAGAAGGCTGAGGAATGAGCTTTCTTTTTTTTTTTTTCGTCTCAGCAAGCAGAGAAATATTCCTCTGCAACACTGCCTCTGCTGGCCATTCAGTATAATCTGCAGATGGAAAAGTCCACTGTTTTTTTAGAACTTTATTTCCAAACCAAATGCAACACTACCAAAAAATGATTTTTATAAAGCGTAAATTATTAGTACTATGGCGTGTCACATATTGTGAAAATCCAAAGCTCACTAAAAATTATGATCTCAATTTAGATTTCAACCTAGCAAGCTTCTTTCAATCCTAGGCCTCATTTGCTGGTACTCTCTACACAACCCTAGCACCTGTATGAGGACTTGGATAAAAAGATCTCTTTGGCAGCCAAGAAATAGAGTACCCTTCTCACAGGAATGATTTCAGGTTATGGTACACCATAGCAATTCAGTGATCTGATACGTTAAGGGAGGAAGGTTTATGCTACGGTTAGTGGGAATAATAAAAACTATGAATAACAGATTCTAACATCTTCATTTTAGCACATCCCTATCAGTTAACCTATAGAGAACTCCAGAATTGTATGATCAACCACTCCTTCAAACAAATGTATACGTCTCAATGGCCTAGGTCCTTTCATCTCACCACCTTAGTCTTCAGCTGGGCATCCTGTCCTCATTGCTCCCTTTTCTATACCATGATACATGTATCCTATTGCATACTAGGCAACTGATTGGCCCTCATGTCTGATGACATCCTATTGTAGCTTTGTGATGTAATGGCACCACTTGACCAATCGCCCTGGGTGACGATTACACCGAAGGACCAGACATCAGCAATTACACACTAGGTAACTCTCTGTGAATAGGACTGCACAGCAAGTAGGAAGTGTAATGGGAAAGTATACTGCACCATTGAAAGCATTGGGCTCCTATTTACAGAGGGCCAGAGTTTGAAGTAGCAATTGAATGGCCCTTTTGTCAGATGACAACCTGCTGCAGCTTTGTGATGTAATGGCACCACTAGACCAATCGCCCTGCGTGAGGATGGCACTGGAGGACCAGACATCAGCAATTACACACTAGGTAACTATCTGTGAATAGGACTGCACAGCAAGTAGGAAGTGTAATGGGAAAGTACACTGCACCATTGAAAGCATTGGGCTCCTATTCAGAGAGGGCCAGAGTTTGAAGTAGCAATTGAATGGCCCTTTTGTCAGATGACAACCTGCTGCAGCTTAGTGATGTAATGGCACCACTAGACCAATCGCCCTGCGTGAGGATGGCACCGGAGGACCAGACATCAGCAATTACACACTAGGTAACTATCAGTGAATATGACTGAACAGCAAGTAGGAGGTGTAATGGGAAAGTACACTGCACCATTGAAAGCATTGGGCTCCTATTTAAAGAGGGCTAGAGTTAGAAGAAGCAACTGATTGGCCCTCATGTCAGATGACATCCTGTTGTGGCTTTGTGATGTAATGGCACCACTTGACCAATCGCCCTGGGTGACGATTACACTGGAGGACCAGACAACAGCATTTACACACTAGGTAATTATCTGGGAATATGGCTGCACAGCAAGTAGGAGGTGTAATGGGAAAGTACTCTGCACCATCGAATGCATTGGGCTCCTTTTTAAAGAGGGCTAGAGTTAGAAAAACACAGTTTCTAAATAGCAGTCCATCTTGAGTATCAGGGTCACACTCACAGAGAGCAGGGAAACCGGTTAAATAGCTTCCCTCTATCTGAAAGTAAGTTAATTGCTCCAACCTTAGACACCTCATTCCAGCCTGAAAGATGGTAATTAACGCGTAGGACATATTGCCGGCACAAGTATCTAAAGAAGATTTTGTCAGCCACGTAGACAGTCAAAGTCTTTGATAAACTATCATGATGGCCATTGCGTCATCCACATTGCTACCGTCTTAGAAGATTATATTTATGCGGAAGACCCTACTAAAAGGCACTGAGAGCCATCAGATGCTATGAACTTTTTATCAATGGCAAAATGATTAAATGAGAGTTTGACTTACCATACATATTGATCGAGGCATGGAGAAGGCTGAGGAATGAGCTTTCTTTTTTTTTCCATCTCAGCAAGCAGAGACATATTCCTCTGCAACACTGCCTCTGCTGGCCATTCAGTATAATCTGCAGATGGAAAAGTCCACAGTTTTTTTAGAACTTTATTTCCAAACCAAATGCAACACTACCAAAAAATGATTTCTATAAGGCGTAAATTATTAGTACTATGGCGTGTCACATATTGTGAAAATCCAAAGCTCACTAAAAATTATAATCTCAATTTAGATTTCAACCTAGCAAACTTCTTTCAATCCTAGGCCTCATTTGCTGGTACTCTCTACACAACCCTAGCACCTGTATGAGGACTTGGATAAAAAGATCTCTTTGGCAGCCAAGAGATAGAGTACCCTTCTCACAGGAATGATTTCAGGTTATGGTACACCATAGCAATTCAGTGATCTGATACGTTAAGGGAGGAAGGTTTATGCTACGGTTAGTGGGAATAATAAAAACTATGAATAACAGATTCTAACATCTTCATTTTAGCACATCCCTATCAGTTAACCTATAGAGAACTCCAGAATGGTATGATCAACCACTCCTTCAAACAAATGTATACGTCTCAAATAATGGCCTAGGTCCTTTCATATCACCACCTTAGTCTTCAGCTGGGCATCCTGTCCTCATTGCTCCCTTTTCTATACCATGATACATGTATCCTATTGCGTACTAGGCGACTGATTGGCCCTCATGTCTGATGACATCCTATTGTAGCTTTGTGATGTAATGGCACCACTTGACCAATCGCCCTGGGTGACGATTACACCGAAGGACCAGACATCAGCAATTACACACTAGGTAACTATCTGTGAATAGGACTGCACAGCAAGTAGGAAGTGTAATGGGAAAATACACTGCACCATTGAAAGCATTGGGCTCCTATTTAGAGAGGGCCAGAGTTTGAAGTAGCAATTGAATGGCCCTTTTGTCAGATGACAACCTGCTGCAGCTTAGTGATGTAATGGCACCACTAGACCAATCGCCCTGCGTGAGGATGGCACCGGAGGACCAGACATCAGCAATTACACACTAGGTAACTATCAGTGAATATGACTGAACAGCAAGTAGGAGGTGTAATGGGAAAGTACTCTGTACCATCAAATGCATTGGGCTCCTTTTTAAAGAGGGCTAGAGTTAGAAAAACACAGTTTCTAAATAGCAGTCCATCTTGAGTATCAGGGTCACACTCACAGAGAGCAGGGAAACCGGTTAAATAGCTTCCCTCTATCTGAAAGTAAGTTAATTGCTCCAACCTTAGACACCTCATTCCAGCCTGAAAGATGGTAATTAACGCATAGGACATATTGCCGGCAAGGGTATCTAAAGAAGATTTTGTCAGCCACGTAGACAGTCAAAGTCTTTGATAAACTATCATGATGGCCATTGCGTCATCCACATTGCTACCGTCTTAGAAGATTATATTTATGCGGAAGACCCTACTAAAAGGCACTGAGAGCCATCAGATGCTATGAACTTTTTATCAATGGCAAAATGATTAAATGAGAGTTTGACTTACCATACATATTGATCGAGGCATGGAGAAGGCTGAGGAATGAGCTTTCTTTTTTTTTTGTCTCAGCAAGCAGAGACATATTCCTCTGCAACACTGCCTCTGCTGGCCATTCAGTATAATCTGCAGATGGAAAAGTCCACTGTTAGTCAATTTTTAGAACTTTAATATTTCCAAACCAAATGCAACACTACCAAAAAATGATTTCTATAAAGCGTAAATTATTAGTACTATGGCGTGTCACATATTGTGAAAATCCAAAACTCACTAAAAATTATAATCTCAATTTAGATTTCAACCTAGCAAACTTCTTTCAATCCTAGGCCTCATTTGCTGGTACACTGTACACAACCCTAGCACCTGTATGAGGACTTAGATAGAAAGATCTCTTTGGCAGCCAAGCGATAAAGTACCCTTCTCACAGGAATGATTTCAGGTTATGGTACACCATAGCAATTCAGTGATCTGATACGTTAAGGGAGGAAGGTTTATGCTACGGTTAGTGGGAATAATAAAAACTATGAATAACAGATTCTAACATCTTCATTTTAGCACATCCCTATCAGTTAACCTATAGAGAACTCCAGAATTGTATGATCAACCACTCCTTCAAACAAATGTATACGTCTCAATGGCCTAGGTCCTTTCATCTCACCACCTTAGTCTTCAGCTGGGCATCCTGTCCTCATTGCTCCCTTTTCTATACCATGATACATGTATCCTATTGCATACTAGGCAACTGATTGGCCCTCATGTCTGATGACATCCTATTGTAGCTTTGTGATGTAATGGCACCACTTGACCAATCGCCCTGGGTGACGATTACACCGAAGGACCAGAAATCAGCAATTACACACTAGGTAACTCTCTGTGAATAGGACTGCACAGCAAGTAGGAAGTGTAATGGGAAAGTATACTGCACCATTGAAAGCATTGGGCTCCTATTTACAGAGGGCCAGAGTTTGAAGTAGCAATTGAATGGCCCTTTTGTCAGATGACAACCTGCTGCAGCTTAGTGATGTAATGGCACCACTAGACCAATCGCCCTGCGTGAGGATGGCACCGGAGGACCAGACATCAGCAATTACACACTAGGTAACTATCAGTGAATATGACTGAACAGCAAGTAGGAGGTGTAATGGGAAAGTACTCTGCACCATCGAATGCATTGGGCTCCTTTTTAAAGAGGGCTAGAGTTAGAAGAAGCAACTGATTGGCCCTCATGTCAGATGACATCCTGTTGTGGCTTTGTGATGTAATGGCACCACTTGACCAATCGCCCTGGGTGACGATTACACTGGAGGACCAGACAACAGCATTTACACACTAGGTAATTATCTGGGAATATGGCTGCACAGCAAGTAGGAGGTGTAATGGGAAAGTACTCTGCACCATCGAATGCATTGGGCTCCTTTTTAAAGAGGGCTAGAGTTAGAAGAACACAGTTTCTAAATAGCAGTCCATCTGGAGTATCAGGGTCACACTCACAGAGAGCAGGGAAACCGGTTAAATAGCTTCCCTCTATCTGAAAGTAAGTCAATTGCTCTAACCTTAGACACCTCATTCCAGCCTGAAAGATGGTAATTAACGCGTAGGACATATTGCCGGCACAAGTATCTAAAGAAGATTTTGTCAGCCACGTAGACAGTCAAAGTCTTTGATAAACTATCATGATGGCCATTGCGTCATCCACATTGCTACCGTCTTAGAAGATTATATTTATGCGGAAGACCCTACTAAAAGGCACTGAGAGCCATCAGATGCTATGAACTTTTTATCAATGGCAAAATGATTAAATGAGAGTTTGACTTACCATACATATTGATCGAGGCATGGAGAAGGCTGAGGAATGAGCTTTCTTTTTTTTTTGTCTCAGCAAGCAGAGACATATTCCTCTGCAACACTGCCTCTGCTGGCCATTCAGTATAATCTGCATATGGAAAAGTCCACTGTTTTTTTAGAACTTTATTTCCAAACCAAATGCAACACTACCAAAAAATGATTTTTATAAAGCGTAAATTATTAGTACTATGGCGTGTCACATATTGTGAAAATCCAAAACTCACTAAAAATTATAATCTCAATTTAGATTTCAACCTAGCAAGCTTCTTTCAATCCTAGGCCTCATTTGCTGGTACTCTCCACACAACCCTAGCACCTGTATGAGGACTTGGATAAAAAGATCTCTTTGGCAGCCAAGAAATAGAGTACCCTTCTCACAGGAATGATTTCAGGTTATGGTACACCATAGCAATTCAGTGATCTGATACGTTAAGGGAGGAAGGTTTATGCTACGGTTAGTGGGAATAATAAAAACTATGAATAACAGATTCTAACATCTTCATTTTAGCACATCCCTATCAGTTAACCTATAGAGAACTCCAGAATGGTATGATCAACCACTCCTTCAAACAAATGTATACGTCTCGAATAATGGCCTAGGTCCTTTCATCTCACCACCTTAGTCTTCAGCTGGGCATCCTGTCCTCATTGCTCCCTTTTCTATACCATGATACATGTATCCTATTGCGTACTAGGCGACTGATTGGCCCTCATGTCTGATGACATCCTATTGTAGCTTTGTGATGTAATGGCACCACTTGACCAATCGCCCTGGGTGACGATTACACCGAAGGACCAGACATCAGCAATTACACACTAGGTAACTATCTGTGAATAGGACTGCACAGCAAGTAGGAAGTGTAATGGGAAAGTACACTGCACCATTGAAAGCATTGGGCTCCTATTTAGAGAGGGCCAGAGTTTGAAGTAGCAATTGAATGGCCCTTTTGTCAGATGACAACCTGCTGCAGCTTTGTGATGTAATGGCACCACTAGACCAATCGCCCTGGGTGACGATTACACCGAAGGACCAGACATCAGCAATTACACACTAGGTAACTCTCTGTGAATAGGACTGCACAGCAAGTAGGAAGTGTAATGGGAAAGTACACTGCACCATTGAAAGCATTGGGCTCCTATTTAGAGAGGGCCAGAGTTTGAAGTAGCAATTGAATGGCCCTTTTGTCAGATGACAACCTGCTGCAGCTTAGTGATGTAATGGCACCACTAGACCAATCGCCCTGCGTGAGGATGGCACCGGAGGACCAGACATCAGCAATTACTGAATAGGTAACTATCAGTGAATATGACTGAACAGCAAGTAGGAGGTGTAATGGGAAAGTACTCTGTACCATCAAATGCATTGGGCTCCTTTTTAAAGAGGGCTAGAGTTAGAAAAACACAGTTTCTAAACAGCAGTCCATCTTGAGTATCAGGGTCACACTCACAGAGAGCAGGGAAACCGGTTAAATAGCTTCCCTCTATCTGAAAGTAAGTTAATTGCTCCAACCTTAGACACCTCATTCCAGCCTGAAAGATGGTAATTAACGCGTAGGACATATTGCCGGCACAAGTATCTAAAGAAGATTTTGTCAGCCACGTAGACAGTCAAAGTCTTTGATAAACTATCATGATGGCCATTGCGTCATCCACATTGCTACCGTCTTAGAAGATTATATTTATACGGAAGACCCTACTAAAAGGCACTGAGAGCCATCAGATGCTATGAACTTTTTATCAATGGCAAAATGATTAAATGAGAGTTTGACTTACCATACATATTGATCGAGGCATGGAGAAGGCTGAGGAATGAGCTTTCTTTTTTTTTTTTTCGTCTCAGCAAGCAGAGAAATATTCCTCTGCAACACTGCCTCTGCTGGCCATTCAGTATAATCTGCAGATGGAAAAGTCCACTGTTTTTTTAGAACTTTATTTCCAAACCAAATGCAACACTACCAAAAAATGATTTTTATAAAGCGTAAATTATTAGTACTATGGCGTGTCACATATTGTGAAAATCCAAAGCTCACTAAAAATTATGATCTCAATTTAGATTTCAACCTAGCAAGCTTCTTTCAATCCTAGGCCTCATTTGCTGGTACTCTCTACACAACCCTAGCACCTGTATGAGGACTTGGATAAAAAGATCTCTTTGGCAGCCAAGAAATAGAGTACCCTTCTCACAGGAATGATTTCAGGTTATGGTACACCATAGCAATTCAGTGATCTGATACGTTAAGGGAGGAAGGTTTATGCTACGGTTAGTGGGAATAATAAAAACTATGAATAACAGATTCTAACATCTTCATTTTAGCACATCCCTATCAGTTAACCTATAGAGAACTCCAGAATTGTATGATCAACCACTCCTTCAAACAAATGTATACGTCTCAATGGCCTAGGTCCTTTCATCTCACCACCTTAGTCTTCAGCTGGGCATCCTGTCCTCATTGCTCCCTTTTCTATACCATGATACATGTATCCTATTGCATACTAGGCAACTGATTGGCCCTCATGTCTGATGACATCCTATTGTAGCTTTGTGATGTAATGGCACCACTTGACCAATCGCCCTGGGTGACGATTACACCGAAGGACCAGACATCAGCAATTACACACTAGGTAACTCTCTGTGAATAGGACTGCACAGCAAGTAGGAAGTGTAATGGGAAAGTATACTGCACCATTGAAAGCATTGGGCTCCTATTTACAGAGGGCCAGAGTTTGAAGTAGCAATTGAATGGCCCTTTTGTCAGATGACAACCTGCTGCAGCTTTGTGATGTAATGGCACCACTAGACCAATCGCCCTGCGTGAGGATGGCACTGGAGGACCAGACATCAGCAATTACACACTAGGTAACTATCTGTGAATAGGACTGCACAGCAAGTAGGAAGTGTAATGGGAAAGTACACTGCACCATTGAAAGCATTGGGCTCCTATTCAGAGAGGGCCAGAGTTTGAAGTAGCAATTGAATGGCCCTTTTGTCAGATGACAACCTGCTGCAGCTTAGTGATGTAATGGCACCACTAGACCAATCGCCCTGCGTGAGGATGGCACCGGAGGACCAGACATCAGCAATTACACACTAGGTAACTATCAGTGAATATGACTGAACAGCAAGTAGGAGGTGTAATGGGAAAGTACACTGCACCATTGAAAGCATTGGGCTCCTATTTAAAGAGGGCTAGAGTTAGAAGAAGCAACTGATTGGCCCTCATGTCAGATGACATCCTGTTGTGGCTTTGTGATGTAATGGCACCACTTGACCAATCGCCCTGGGTGACGATTACACTGGAGGACCAGACAACAGCATTTACACACTAGGTAATTATCTGGGAATATGGCTGCACAGCAAGTAGGAGGTGTAATGGGAAAGTAATCTGCACCATCGAATGCATTGGGCTCCTTTTTAAAGAGGGCTAGAGTTAGAAAAACACAGTTTCTAAATAGCAGTCCATCTTGAGTATCAGGGTCACACTCACAGAGAGCAGGGAAACCGGTTAAATAGCTTCCCTCTATCTGAAAGTAAGTTAATTGCTCCAACCTTAGACACCTCATTCCAGCCTGAAAGATGGTAATTAACGCGTAGGACATATTGCCGGCACAAGTATCTAAAGAAGATTTTGTCAGCCACGTAGACAGTCAAAGTCTTTGATAAACTATCATGATGGCCATTGCGTCATCCACATTGCTACCGTCTTAGAAGATTATATTTATGCGGAAGACCCTACTAAAAGGCACTGAGAGCCATCAGATGCTATGAACTTTTTATCAATGGCAAAATGATTAAATGAGAGTTTGACTTACCATACATATTGATCGAGGCATGGAGAAGGCTGAGGAATGAGCTTTCTTTTTTTTTCCGTCTCAGCAAGCAGAGACATATTCCTCTGCAACACTGCCTCTGCTGGCCATTCAGTATAATCTGCAGATGGAAAAGTCCACAGTTTTTTTAGAACTTTATTTCCAAACCAAATGCAACACTACCAAAAAATGATTTCTATAAGGCGTAAATTATTAGTACTATGGCGTGTCACATATTGTGAAAATCCAAAGCTCACTAAAAATTATAATCTCAATTTAGATTTCAACCTAGCAAACTTCTTTCAATCCTAGGCCTCATTTGCTGGTACTCTCTACACAACCCTAGCACCTGTATGAGGACTTGGATAAAAAGATCTCTTTGGCAGCCAAGAGATAGAGTACCCTTCTCACAGGAATGATTTCAGGTTATGGTACACCATAGCAATTCAGTGATCTGATACGTTAAGGGAGGAAGGTTTATGCTACGGTTAGTGGGAATAATAAAAACTATGAATAACAGATTCTAACATCTTCATTTTAGCACATCCCTATCAGTTAACCTATAGAGAACTCCAGAATGGTATGATCAACCACTCCTTCAAACAAATGTATACGTCTCAAATAATGGCCTAGGTCCTTTCATATCACCACCTTAGTCTTCAGCTGGGCATCCTGTCCTCATTGCTCCCTTTTCTATACCATGATACATGTATCCTATTGCGTACTAGGCGACTGATTGGCCCTCATGTCTGATGACATCCTATTGTAGCTTTGTGATGTAATGGCACCACTTGACCAATCGCCCTGGGTGACGATTACACCGAAGGACCAGACATCAGCAATTACACACTAGGTAACTATCTGTGAATAGGACTGCACAGCAAGTAGGAAGTGTAATGGGAAAATACACTGCACCATTGAAAGCATTGGGCTCCTATTTAGAGAGGGCCAGAGTTTGAAGTAGCAATTGAATGGCCCTTTTGTCAGATGACAACCTGCTGCAGCTTAGTGATGTAATGGCACCACTAGACCAATCGCCCTGCGTGAGGATGGCACCGGAGGACCAGACATCAGCAATTACACACTAGGTAACTATCAGTGAATATGACTGAACAGCAAGTAGGAGGTGTAATGGGAAAGTACTCTGTACCATCAAATGCATTGGGCTCCTTTTTAAAGAGGGCTAGAGTTAGAAAAACACAGTTTCTAAATAGCAGTCCATCTTGAGTATCAGGGTCACACTCACAGAGAGCAGGGAAACCGGTTAAATAGCTTCCCTCTATCTGAAAGTAAGTTAATTGCTCCAACCTTAGACACCTCATTCCAGCCTGAAAGATGGTAATTAACGCATAGGACATATTGCCGGCAAGGGTATCTAAAGAAGATTTTGTCAGCCACGTAGACAGTCAAAGTCTTTGATAAACTATCATGATGGCCATTGCGTCATCCACATTGCTACCGTCTTAGAAGATTATATTTATGCGGAAGACCCTACTAAAAGGCACTGAGAGCCATCAGATGCTATGAACTTTTTATCAATGGCAAAATGATTAAATGAGAGTTTGACTTACCATACATATTGATCGAGGCATGGAGAAGGCTGAGGAATGAGCTTTCTTTTTTTTTTGTCTCAGCAAGCAGAGACATATTCCTCTGCAACACTGCCTCTGCTGGCCATTCAGTATAATCTGCAGATGGAAAAGTCCACTGTTAGTCAATTTTTAGAACTTTAATATTTCCAAACCAAATGCAACACTACCAAAAAATGATTTCTATAAAGCGTAAATTATTAGTACTATGGCGTGTCACATATTGTGAAAATCCAAAGCTCACTAAAAATTATAATCTCAATTTAGATTTGAACCTAGCAAACTTCATTCAATCCAAGGCCTCATTTGCTGGTACACTGTACACAACCCTAGCACCTGTATGAGGACTTAGATAGAAAGATCTCTTTGGCAGCCAAGAGATAAAGTACCCTTCTCACAGGAATGATTTCAGGTTATGGTACACCATAGCAATTCAGTGATCTGATACGTTAAGGGAGGAAGGTTTATGCTACGATTAGTGGGAATAATAAAAACTATGAATAACAGATTCTAACATCTTCATTTTAGCACATCCCTATCAGTTAACCTATAGAGAACTCCAGAATTGTATGATCAACCACTCCTTCAAACAAATGTATACGTCTCAATGGCCTAGGTCCTTTCATCTCACCACCTTAGTCTTCAGCTGGGCATCCTGTCCTCATTGCTCCCTTTTCTATACCATGATACATGTATCCTATTGCATACTAGGCAACTGATTGGCCCTCATGTCTGATGACATCCTATTGTAGCTTTGTGATGTAATGGCACCACTTGACCAATCGCCCTGGGTGACGATTACACCGAAGGACCAGACATCAGCAATTACACACTAGGTAACTCTCTGTGAATAGGACTGCACAGCAAGTAGGAAGTGTAATGGGAAAGCACACTGCACCATTGAAAGCATTGGGCTCCTATTTAGAGAGGGCCAGAGTTTGAAGTAGCAATTGAATGGCCCTTTTGTCAGATGACAACCTGCTGCAGCTTAGTGATGTAATGGCACCACTAGACCAATCGCCCTGCGTGAGGATGGCACCGGAGGACCAGACATCAGCAATTACACACTAGGTAACTATCAGTGAATATGACTGAACAGCAAGTAGGAGGTGTAATGGGAAAGAACACTGCACCATTGAAAGCATTGGGCTCCTATTTAAAGAGGGCTAGAGTTAGAAGAAGCAACTGATTGGCCCTCATGTCAGATGACATCCTGTTGTGGCTTTGTGATGTAATGGCACCACTTGACCAATCGCCCTGGGTGACGATTACACTGGAGGACCAGACAACAGCATTTACACACTAGGTAATTATCTGGGAATATGACTGCACAGCAAGTAGGAGGTGTAATGGGAAAGTACTCTGCACCATCGAATGCATTGGGCTCCTTTTTAAAGAGGGCTAGAGTTAGAAGAACACAGTTTCTAAATAGCAGTCCATCTGGAGTATCAGGGTCACACTCGCAGAGAGCAGGGAAACCGGTTAAATAGCTTCCCTCTATCTGAAAGTAAGTCAATTGCTCTAACCTTAGACACCTCATTCCAGCCTGAAAGATGGTAATTAACTCGCAGGACAAATTGCCAGCACAAGTATCTGAAGAAGATTTTGTCAGCCACGTAGACAGTCAAAGTCTTTGATAAACTATCATGATGGCCATCGCATCATCCACATTGCTACCGTCTTAGAAGATTATATTTATGCGGAAGACCCTACTAAAAGGCACTGAGAGCCATCAGATGCTATGAACTTTTTATCAATGGCAAAATGATTAAATGAGAGTTTGACTTACCATACATATTGATCGAGGCATGGAGAAGGCTGAGGAATGAGCTTTCTTTCTTTTTTTTCGTCTCAGCAAGCAGAGAAATATTCCTCTGCAACACTGCCTCTGCTGGCCATTCAGTATAATCTGCAGATGGAAAAGTCCACTGTTTTTTTAGAACTTTATTTCCAAACCAAATGCAACACTACCAAAAAATGATTTCTATAAAGCGTAAATTATTAGTACTATGGCGTGTCACATATTGTGAAAATCCAAAGCTCACTAAAAATTATAATCTCAATTTAGATTTCAACCTAGCAAACTTCTTTCAATCCTAGGCCTCATTTGCTGGTACTCTCTACACAACCCTAGCACCTGTATGAGGACTTGGATAAAAAGATCTCTTTGGCAGCCAAGAGATAGAGTACCCTTCTCACAGGAATGATTTCAGGTTATGGTACACCATAGCAATTCAGTGATCTGATACGTTAAGGGAGGAAGGTTTATGCTACGGTTAGTGGGAATAATAAAAACTATGAATAACAGATTCTAACATCTTCATTTTAGCACATCCCTATCAGTTAACCTATAGAGAACTCCAGAATGGTATGATCAACCACTCCTTCAAACAAATGTATACGTCTCAAATAATGGCCTAGGTCCTTTCATATCACCACCTTAGTCTTCAGCTGGGCATCCTGTCCTCATTGCTCCCTTTTCTATACCATGATACATGTATCCTATTGCGTACTAGGCGACTGATTGGCCCTCATGTCTGATGACATCCTATTGTAGCTTTGTGATGTAATGGCACCACTTGACCAATCGCCCTGGGTGACGATTACACCGAAGGACCAGACATCAGCAATTACACACTAGGTAACTATCTGTGAATAGGACTGCACAGCAAGTAGGAAGTGTAATGGGAAAGTACACTGCACCATTGAAAGCATTGGGCTCCTATTTAGAGAGGGCCAGAGTTTGAAGTAGCAATTGAATGGCCCTTTTGTCAGATGACAACCTGCTGCAGCTTTGTGATATAATGGCACCACTAGACCAATCGCCCTGCGTGAGGATGGCACCGGAGGACCAGACATCAGCAATTACACACTAGGTAACTATCTGTGAATATGACTGAACAGCAAGTAGGAGGTGTAATGGGAAAGTACACTGCACCATTGAAAGCATTGGGCTCCTATTTAAAGAGGGCTAGAGTTAGAAGAAGTAACTGATTGGCCCTCATGTCAGATGACATCCTGTTGTGGCTTTGTGATGTAATATTTACAACAAGGGGTGGTGATGGACAGAGTCTCTGAATTAAGCAGAATACTCTCACCCAGTCAAGAGATCGGGGCTAGATCCAACACCGTTTTTTAGCTCATTGCACCATCCCAGTTTCAGAACCTGGCTGTATGCAAATTAGTCTGTCCCTGGCCCAGTGCATCATGGGAACAGGGCAGACCAGACTACAAAAGCCAATTCTTACACTGGGAAGGAAACAAGCTTCCGGGGACCGGTTTCTGGCATTACAGCCGTCTTCGGCCCGGCTTGCTTGAATCCTGATGGTGCAATGAGCAAGGGACTCACATCTGAGTATACCCTTCCACGCTTAGGGTGGACAAAAATATTTACAACAAGGGGTGGTGATGGACAGAGTCTCTGAATTAAGCAGAATACTCTCACCCAGTCAAGAGATCGGGGCTAGATCCAACACCGTTTTTTAGCTCATTGCACCATCCCAGTTTCAGAACCTGGCTGTATGCAAATTAGTCTGTCCCTGGCCCAGTGCATCATGGGAACAGGGCAGACCAGACTACAAAAGCCAATTCTTACACTGGGAAGGAAACAAGCTTCCGGGGACCGGTTTCTGGCATTACAGCCGTCTTCGGCCCGGCTTGCTTGAATCCTGATGGTGCAATGAGCAAGGGACTCACATCTGAGTATACCCTTCCACGCTTAGGGTGGACAAAAATATTTACAACAAGGGGTGGTGATGGACAGAGTCTCTGAATTAAGCAGAATACTCTCACCCAGTCAAGAGATCGGGGCTAGATCCAACACCGTTTTTTAGCTCATTGCACCATCCCAGTTTCAGAACCTGGCTGTATGCAAATTAGTCTGTCCCTGGCCCAGTGCATCATGGGAACAGGGCAGACCAGACTACAAAAGCCAATTCTTACACTGGGAAGGAAACAAGCTTCCGGGGACCGGTTTCTGGCATTACAGCCGTCTTCGGCCCGGCTTGCTTGAATCCTGATGGTGCAATGAGCAAGGGACTCACATCTGAGTATACCCTTCCACGCTTAGGGTGGACAAAAATATTTACAACAAGGGGTGGTGATGGACAGAGTCTCTGAATTAAGCAGAATACTCTCACCCAGTCAAGAGATCGGGGCTAGATCCAACACCGTTTTTTAGCTCATTGCACCATCCCAGTTTCAGAACCTGGCTGTATGCAAATTAGTCTGTCCCTGGCCCAGTGCATCATGGGAACAGGGCAGACCAGACTACAAAAGCCAATTCTTACACTGGGAAGGAAACAAGCTTCCGGGGACCGGTTTCTGGCATTACAGCCGTCTTCGGCCCGGCTTGCTTGAATCCTGATGGTGCAATGAGCAAGGGACTCACATCTGAGTATACCCTTCCACGCTTAGGGTGGACAAAAATATTTACAACAAGGGGTGGTGATGGACAGAGTCTCTGAATTAAGCAGAATACTCTCACCCAGTCAAGAGATCGGGGCTAGATCCAACACCGTTTTTTAGCTCATTGCACCATCCCAGTTTCAGAACCTGGCTGTATGCAAATTAGTCTGTCCCTGGCCCAGTGCATCATGGGAACAGGGCAGACCAGACTACAAAAGCCAATTCTTACACTGGGAAGGAAACAAGCTTCCGGGGACCGGTTTCTGGCATTACAGCCGTCTTCGGCCCGGCTTGCTTGAATCCTGATGGTGCAATGAGCAAGGGACTCACATCTGAGTATACCCTTCCACGCTTAGGGTGGACAAAAATATTTACAACAAGGGGTGGTGATGGACAGAGTCTCTGAATTAAGCAGAATACTCTCACCCAGTCAAGAGATCGGGGCTAGATCCAACACCGTTTTTTAGCTCATTGCACCATCCCAGTTTCAGAACCTGGCTGTATGCAAATTAGTCTGTCCCTGGCCCAGTGCATCATGGGAACAGGGCAGACCAGACTACAAAAGCCAATTCTTACACTGGGAAGGAAACAAGCTTCCGGGGACCGGTTTCTGGCATTACAGCCGTCTTCGGCCCGGCTTGCTTGAATCCTGATGGTGCAATGAGCAAGGGACTCACATCTGAGTATACCCTTCCACGCTTAGGGTGGACAAAAATATTTACAACAAGGGGTGGTGATGGACAGAGTCTCTGAATTAAGCAGAATACTCTCACCCAGTCAAGAGATCGGGGCTAGATCCAACACCGTTTTTTAGCTCATTGCACCATCCCAGTTTCAGAACCTGGCTGTATGCAAATTAGTCTGTCCCTGGCCCAGTTCATCATGGGAACAGGGCAGACCAGACTACAAAAGCCAATTCTTACACTGGGAAGGAAACAAGCTTCCGGGGACCGGTTTCTGGCATTACAGCCGTCTTCGGCCCGGCTTGCTTGAATCCTGATGGTGCAATGAGCAACGGACTCACATCTGAGTATACCCTTCCACGCTTAGGGTGGACAAAAATATTTACAACAAGGGGTGGTGATGGACAGAGTCTCTGAATTAAGCAGAATACTCTCACCCAGTCAAGAGATCGGGGCTAGATCCAACACCGTTTTTTAGCTCATTGCACCATCCCAGTTTCAGAACCTGGCTGTATGCAAATTAGTCTGTCCCTGGCCCAGTGCATCATGGGAACAGGGCAGACCAGACTACAAAAGCCAATTCTTACACTGGGAAGGAAACAAGCTTCCGGGGACCGGTTTCTGGCATTACAGCCGTCTTCGGCCCGGCTTGCTTGAATCCTGATGGTGCAATGAGCAAGGGACTCACATCTGAGTATACCCTTCCACGCTTAGGGTGGACAAAAATATTTACAACAAGGGGTGGTGATGGACAGAGTCTCTGAATTAAGCAGAATACTCTCACCCAGTCAAGAGATCGGGGCTAGATCCAACACCGTTTTTTAGCTCATTGCACCATCCCAGTTTCAGAACCTGGCTGTATGCAAATTAGTCTGTCCCTGGCCCAGTGCATCATGGGAACAGGGCAGACCAGACTACAAAAGCCAATTCTTACACTGGGAAGGAAACAAGCTTCCGGGGACCTGTTTCTGGCATTACAGCCGTCTTCGGCCCGGCTTGCTTGAATCCTGATGGTGCAATGAGCAAGGGACTGGCACCACTTGACCAATCGCCCTGGGTGACGATTACACTGGAGGACCAGACAACAGCCTTTACACACTAGGTAATT
This sequence comes from Lissotriton helveticus, assembly GCF_964261635.1. Lineage (NCBI taxonomy): Eukaryota > Metazoa > Chordata > Amphibia > Caudata > Salamandridae > Lissotriton > Lissotriton helveticus. Next base: position 615,411,845 of record NC_136068.1, read on the forward strand.
ATCTGGGAATATGACTGCACAGCAAGTAGGAGGTGTAATGGGAAAGTACTCTGCACCATCGAATGCATTGGGCTCCTTTTTAAAGAGGGCTAGAGTTAGAAGAACACAGTTTCTAAATAGCAGTCCATCTGGAGTATCAGGGTCACACTCGCAGAGAGCAGGGAAACCGGTTAAATAGCTTCCCTCTATCTGAAAGTAAGTCAATTGCTCTAACCTTAGACACCTCATTCCAGCCTGAAAGATGGTAATTAGCTCGCAGGACAAATTGCCAGCACAAGTATCTGAAGAAGATTTTGTCAGCCACGTAGACAGTCAAAGTCTTTGATAAACTATCATGATGGCCATCGCATCATCCACATTGCTACCGTCTTAGAAGATTATATTTATGCGGAAGACCCTACTAAAAGGCACTGAGAGCCATCAGATGCTATGAACTTTTTATCAATGGCAAAATGATTAAATGAGAGTTTGACTTACCATACATATTGATCGAGGCATGGAGAAGGCTGAGGAATGAGCTTTCTTTCTTTTTTTTCGTCTCAGCAAGCAGAGAAATATTCCTCTGCAACACTGCCTCTGCTGGCCATTCAGTATAATCTGCAGATGGAAAAGTCCACTGTTAGTCAATTTTTAGAACTTTAATATTTCCAAACCAAATGCAACACTACCAAAAAATGATTTCTATAAAGCGTAAATTATTAGTACTATGGCGTGTCACATATTGTGAAAATCCAAAGCTCACTAAAAATTATAATCTCAATTTAGATTTCAACCTAGCAAACTTCTTTCAATCCTAGGCCTCATTTGCTGGTACACTGTACACAACCCTAGCACCTGTATGAGGACTTAGATAGAAAGAACTCTTTGGCAGCCAAGAGATAGAGTACCCTTCTCACAGGAATGATTTCAGGTTATGGTACACCATAGCAATTCAGTGATCTGATACGTTAAGGGAGGAAGGTTTATGCTACGGTTAGTGGGAATAATAAAAACTATGAATAACAGATTCTAACATCTTCATTTTAGCACATCCCTATCAGTTAACCTATAGAGAACTCCAGAATGGTACGAATAACCACTCCTTCAAACAAATGTATACGTCTCAAATAATGGCCTAGGTCCTTTCATATCACCACCTTAGTCTTCAGCTGGGCATCCTGTCCTCATTGCTCCCTTTTCAATACCATGATACATGTATCCTATTGCGTACTAGGCGACTGATTGGCCCTCATGTCTGATGACATCCTATTGTAGCTTTGTGATGTAATGGCACCACTTGACCAATCGCCCTGGGTGACGATTACACCGAAGGACCAGACATCAGCAATTACACACTAGGTAACTATCTGTGAATAGGACTGCACAGTAAGTAGGAAGTGTAATGGGAAAGTACACTGCACCATTGAAAGCATTGGGCTCCTATTTAGAGAGGGCCAGAGTTTGAAGTAGCAATTAAAGGCCCTTTTGTCAGATGACAACCTGCTGCAGCTTTGTGATATAATGGCACCACTAGACCAATCGCCCTGCGTGAGGATGGCACCGGAGGACCAGACATCAGCAATTACACACTAGGTAACTATCTGTGAATATGACTGAACAGCAAGTAGGAGGTGTAATGGGAAAGTACACTGCACCATTGAAAGCATTGGGCTCCTATTTAAAGAGGGCTAGAGTTAGAAGAAGCAACTGATTGGCCCTCATGTCAGATGACATCCTGTTGTGGCTTTGTGATGTAATGGCACCACTTGACCAATCGCCCTGGGTGACGATTACACTGGAGGACCAGACAACAGCATTTACACACTAGGTAATTATCTGGGAATATGACTGCACAGCAAGTAGGAGGTGTAATGGGAAAGTACTCTGCACCATCGAATGCATTGGGCTCCTTTTTAAAGAGGGCTAGAGTTAGAAGAACACAGTTTCTAAATAGCAGTCCATCTGGAGTATCAGGGTCACACTCGCAGAGAGCAGGGAAACCGGTTAAATAGCTTCCCTCTATCTGAAAGTAAGTCAATTGCTCTAACCTTAGACACCTCATTCCAGCCTGAAAGATGGTAATTAACTCGCAGGACAAATTGCCAGCACAAGTATCTGAAGAAGATTTTGTCAGCCACGTAGACAGTCAAAGTCTTTGATAAACTATCATGATGGCCATCGCATCATCCACATTGCTACCGTCTTAGAAGATTATATTTATGCGGAAGACCCTACTAAAAGGCACTGAGAGCCATCAGATGCTATGAACTTTTTATCAATGGCAAAATGATTAAATGAGAGTTTGACTTACCATACATATTGATCGAGGCATGGAGAAGGCTGAGGAATGAGCTTTCTTTTTTTTTTGTCTCAGCAAGCAGAGACATATTCCTCTGCAACACTGCCTCTGCTGGCCATTCAGTATAATCTGCAGATGGAAAAGTCCACTGTTAGTCAATTTTTAGAACTTTAATATTTCCAAACCAAATGCAACACTACCAAAAAATGATTTCTATAAAGCGTAAATTATTAGTACTATGGCGTGTCACATATTGTGAAAATCCAAAGCTCACTAAAAATTATAATCTCAATTTAGATTTCAACCTAGCAAACTTCTTTCAATCCTAGGCCTCATTTGCTGGTACTCTCTACACAACCCTAGCACCTGTATGAGGACTTGGATAAAAAGATCTCTTTGGCAGCCAAGAGATAGAGTACCCTTCTCACAGGAATGATTTCAGGTTATGGTACACCATAGCAATTCAGTGATCTGATACGTTAAGGGAGGAAGGTTTATGCTACGGTTAGTGGGAATAATAAAAACTATGAATAACAGATTCTAACATCTTCATTTTAGCACATCCCTATCAGTTAACCTATAGAGAACTCCAGAATGGTACGAATAACCACTCCTTCAAACAAATGTATACGTCTCAAATAATGGCCTAGGTCCTTTCATATCACCACCTTAGTCTTCAGCTGGGCATCCTGTCCTCATTGCTCCCTTTTCAATACCATGATACATGTATCCTATTGCGTACTAGGCGACTGATTGGCCCTCATGTCTGATGACATCCTATTGTAGCTTTGTGATGTAATGGCACCACTTGACCAATCGCCCTGGGTGACGATTACACCGAAGGACCAGACATCAGCAATTACACACTAGGTAACTATCTGTGAATAGGACTGCACAGTAAGTAGGAAGTGTAATGGGAAAGTACACTGCACCATTGAAAGCATTGGGCTCCTATTTAGAGAGGGCCAGAGTTTGAAGTAGCAATTAAAGGCCCTTTTGTCAGATGACAACCTGCTGCAGCTTTGTGATATAATGGCACCACTAGACCAATCGCCCTGCGTGAGGATGGCACCGGAGGACCAGACATCAGCAATTACACACTAGGTAACTATCTGTGAATATGACTGAACAGCAAGTAGGAGGTGTAATGGGAAAGTACACTGCACCATTGAAAGCATTGGGCTCCTATTTAAAGAGGGCTAGAGTTAGAAGAAGCAACTGATTGGCCCTCATGTCAGATGACATCCTGTTGTGGCTTTGTGATGTAATGGCACCACTTGACCAATCGCCCTGGGTGACGATTACACTGGAGGACCAGACAACAGCATTTACACACTAGGTAATTATCTGGGAATATGACTGCACAGCAAGTAGGAGGTGTAATGGGAAAGTACTCTGCACCATCGAATGCATTGGGCTCCTTTTTAAAGAGGGCTAGAGTTAGAAGAACACAGTTTCTAAATAGCAGTCCATCTGGAGTATCAGGGTCACACTCGCAGAGAGCAGGGAAACCGGTTAAATAGCTTCCCTCTATCTGAAAGTAAGTCAATTGCTCTAACCTTAGACACCTCATTCCAGCCTGAAAGACGGTAATTAACTCGCAGGACAAATTGCCAGCACAAGTATCTGAAGAAGATTTTGTCAGCCACGTAGACAGTCAAAGTCTTTGATAAACTATCATGATGGCCATCGCATCATCCACATTGCTACCGTCTTAGAAGATTATATTTATGCGGAAGACCCTACTAAAAGGCACTGAGAGCCATCAGATGCTATGAACTTTTTATCAATGGCAAAATGATTAAATGAGAGTTTGACTTACCATACATATTGATCGAGGCATGGAGAAGGCTGAGGAATGAGCTTTCTTTTTTTTTTTGTCTCAGCAAGCAGAGACATATTCCTCTGCAACACTGCCTCTGCTGGCCATTCAGTATAATCTGCAGATGGAAAAGTCCACTGTTAGTCAATTTTTAGAACTTTAATATTTCCAAACCAAATGCAACACTACCAAAAAATGATTTCTATAAAGCGTAAATTATTAGTACTATGGCGTGTCACATATTGTGAAAATCCAAAGCTCACTAAAAATTATAATCTCAATTTAGATTTCAACCTAGCAAACTTCTTTCAATCCTAGGCCTCATTTGCTGGTACTCTCTACACAACCCTAGCACCTGTATGAGGACTTGGATAAAAAGATCTCTTTGGCAGCCAAGAGATAGAGTACCCTTCTCACAGGAATGATTTCAGGTTATGGTACACCATAGCAATTCAGTGATCTGATACGTTAAGGGAGGAAGGTTTATGCTACGGTTAGTGGGAATAATAAAAACTATGAATAACAGATTCTAACATCTTCATTTTAGCACATCCCTATCAGTTAACCTATAGAGAACTCCAGAATGGTACGAATAACCACTCCTTCAAACAAATGTATACGTCTCAAATAATGGCCTAGGTCCTTTCATATCACCACCTTAGTCTTCAGCTGGGCATCCTGTCCTCATTGCTCCCTTTTCAATACCATGATACATGTATCCTATTGCGTACTAGGCGACTGATTGGCCCTCATGTCTGATGACATCCTATTGTAGCTTTGTGATGTAATGGCACCACTTGACCAATCGCCCTGGGTGACGATTACACCGAAGGACCAGACATCAGCAATTACACACTAGGTAACTATCTGTGAATAGGACTGCACAGTAAGTAGGAAGTGTAATGGGAAAGTACACTGCACCATTGAAAGCATTGGGCTCCTATTTAGAGAGGGCCAGAGTTTGAAGTAGCAATTAAAGGCCCTTTTGTCAGATGACAACCTGCTGCAGCTTTGTGATATAATGGCACCACTAGACCAATCGCCCTGCGTGAGGATGGCACCGGAGGACCAGACATCAGCAATTACACACTAGGTAACTATCTGTGAATATGACTGAACAGCAAGTAGGAGGTGTAATGGGAAAGTACACTGCACCATTGAAAGCATTGGGCTCCTATTTAAAGAGGGCTAGAGTTAGAAGAAGCAACTGATTGGCCCTCATGTCAGATGACATCCTGTTGTGGCTTTGTGATGTAATGGCACCACTTGACCAATCGCCCTGGGTGACGATTACACTGGAGGACCAGACAACAGCATTTACACACTAGGTAATTATCTGGGAATATGACTGCACAGCAAGTAGGAGGTGTAATGGGAAAGTACTCTGCACCATCGAATGCATTGGGCTCCTTTTTAAAGAGGGCTAGAGTTAGAAGAACACAGTTTCTAAATAGCAGTCCATCTGGAGTATCAGGGTCACACTCGCAGAGAGCAGGGAAACCGGTTAAATAGCTTCCCTCTATCTGAAAGTAAGTCAATTGCTCTAACCTTAGACACCTCATTCCAGCCTGAAAGATGGTAATTAACTCGCAGGACAAATTGCCAGCACAAGTATCTGAAGAAGATTTTGTCAGCCACGTAGACAGTCAAAGTCTTTGATAAACTATCATGATGGCCATCGCATCATCCACATTGCTACCGTCTTAGAAGATTATATTTATGCGGAAGACCCTACTAAAAGGCACTGAGAGCCATCAGATGCTATGAACTTTTTATCAATGGCAAAATGATTAAATGAGAGTTTGACTTACCATACATATTGATCGAGGCATGGAGAAGGCTGAGGAATGAGCTTTCTTTTTTTTTTGTCTCAGCAAGCAGAGACATATTCCTCTGCAACACTGCCTCTGCTGGCCATTCAGTATAATCTGCAGATGGAAAAGTCCACTGTTAGTCAATTTTTAGAACTTTAATATTTCCAAACCAAATGCAACACTACCAAAAAATGATTTCTATAAAGCGTAAATTATTAGTACTATGGCGTGTCACATATTGTGAAAATCCAAAGCTCACTAAAAATTATAATCTCAATTTAGATTTCAACCTAGCAAACTTCTTTCAATCCTAGGCCTCATTTGCTGGTACTCTCTACACAACCCTAGCACCTGTATGAGGACTTGGATAAAAAGATCTCTTTGGCAGCCAAGAGATAGAGTACCCTTCTCACAGGAATGATTTCAGGTTATGGTACACCATAGCAATTCAGTGATCTGATACGTTAAGGGAGGAAGGTTTATGCTACGGTTAGTGGGAATAATAAAAACTATGAATAACAGATTCTAACATCTTCATTTTAGCACATCCCTATCAGTTAACCTATAGAGAACTCCAGAATGGTACGAATAACCACTCCTTCAAACAAATGTATACGTCTCAAATAATGGCCTAGGTCCTTTCATATCACCACCTTAGTCTTCAGCTGGGCATCCTGTCCTCATTGCTCCCTTTTCAATACCATGATACATGTATCCTATTGCGTACTAGGCGACTGATTGGCCCTCATGTCTGATGACATCCTATTGTAGCTTTGTGATGTAATGGCACCACTTGACCAATCGCCCTGGGTGACGATTACACCGAAGGACCAGACATCAGCAATTACACACTAGGTAACTATCTGTGAATAGGACTGCACAGTAAGTAGGAAGTGTAATGGGAAAGTACACTGCACCATTGAAAGCATTGGGCTCCTATTTAGAGAGGGCCAGAGTTTGAAGTAGCAATTAAAGGCCCTTTTGTCAGATGACAACCTGCTGCAGCTTTGTGATATAATGGCACCACTAGACCAATCGCCCTGCGTGAGGATGGCACCGGAGGACCAGACATCAGCAATTACACACTAGGTAACTATCTGTGAATATGACTGAACAGCAAGTAGGAGGTGTAATGGGAAAGTACACTGCACCATTGAAAGCATTGGGCTCCTATTTAAAGAGGGCTAGAGTTAGAAGAAGCAACTGATTGGCCCTCATGTCAGATGACATCCTGTTGTGGCTTTGTGATGTAATGGCACCACTTGACCAATCGCCCTGGGTGACGATTACACTGGAGGACCAGACAACAGCATTTACACACTAGGTAATTATCTGGGAATATGACTGCACAGCAAGTAGGAGGTGTAATGGGAAAGTACTCTGCACCATCGAATGCATTGGGCTCCTTTTTAAAGAGGGCTAGAGTTAGAAGAACACAGTTTCTAAATAGCAGTCCATCTGGAGTATCAGGGTCACACTCGCAGAGAGCAGGGAAACCGGTTAAATAGCTTCCCTCTATCTGAAAGTAAGTCAATTGCTCTAACCTTAGACACCTCATTCCAGCCTGAAAGATGGTAATTAACTCGCAGGACAAATTGCCAGCACAAGTATCTGAAGAAGATTTTGTCAGCCACGTAGACAGTCAAAGTCTTTGATAAACTATCATGATGGCCATCGCATCATCCACATTGCTACCGTCTTAGAAGATTATATTTATGCGGAAGACCCTACTAAAAGGCACTGAGAGCCATCAGATGCTATGAACTTTTTATCAATGGCAAAATGATTAAATGAGAGTTTGACTTACCATACATATTGATCGAGGCATGGAGAAGGCTGAGGAATGAGCTTTCTTTTTTTTTTGTCTCAGCAAGCAGAGACATATTCCTCTGCAACACTGCCTCTGCTGGCCATTCAGTATAATCTGCAGATGGAAAAGTCCACTGTTAGTCAATTTTTAGAACTTTAATATTTCCAAACCAAATGCAACACTACCAAAAAATGATTTCTATAAAGCGTAAATTATTAGTACTATGGCGTGTCACATATTGTGAAAATCCAAAGCTCACTAAAAATTATAATCTCAATTTAGATTTCAACCTAGCAAACTTCTTTCAATCCTAGGCCTCATTTGCTGGTACTCTCTACACAACCCTAGCACCTGTATGAGGACTTGGATAAAAAGATCTCTTTGGCAGCCAAGAGATAGAGTACCCTTCTCACAGGAATGATTTCAGGTTATGGTACACCATAGCAATTCAGTGATCTGATACGTTAAGGGAGGAAGGTTTATGCTACGGTTAGTGGGAATAATAAAAACTATGAATAACAGATTCTAACATCTTCATTTTAGCACATCCCTATCAGTTAACCTATAGAGAACTCCAGAATGGTACGAATAACCACTCCTTCAAACAAATGTATACGTCTCAAATAATGGCCTAGGTCCTTTCATATCACCACCTTAGTCTTCAGCTGGGCATCCTGTCCTCATTGCTCCCTTTTCAATACCATGATACATGTATCCTATTGCGTACTAGGCGACTGATTGGCCCTCATGTCTGATGACATCCTATTGTAGCTTTGTGATGTAATGGCACCACTTGACCAATCGCCCTGGGTGACGATTACACCGAAGGACCAGACATCAGCAATTACACACTAGGTAACTATCTGTGAATAGGACTGCACAGTAAGTAGGAAGTGTAATGGGAAAGTACACTGCACCATTGAAAGCATTGGGCTCCTATTTAGAGAGGGCCAGAGTTTGAAGTAGCAATTAAAGGCCCTTTTGTCAGATGACAACCTGCTGCAGCTTTGTGATATAATGGCACCACTAGACCAATCGCCCTGCGTGAGGATGGCACCGGAGGACCAGACATCAGCAATTACACACTAGGTAACTATCTGTGAATATGACTGAACAGCAAGTAGGAGGTGTAATGGGAAAGTACACTGCACCATTGAAAGCATTGGGCTCCTATTTAAAGAGGGCTAGAGTTAGAAGAAGCAACTGATTGGCCCTCATGTCAGATGACATCCTGTTGTGGCTTTGTGATGTAATGGCACCACTTGACCAATCGCCCTGGGTGACGATTACACTGGAGGACCAGACAACAGCATTTACACACTAGGTAATTATCTGGGAATATGACTGCACAGCAAGTAGGAGGTGTAATGGGAAAGTACTCTGCACCATCGAATGCATTGGGCTCCTTTTTAAAGAGGGCTAGAGTTAGAAGAACACAGTTTCTAAATAGCAGTCCATCTGGAGTATCAGGGTCACACTCGCAGAGAGCAGGGAAACCGGTTAAATAGCTTCCCTCTATCTGAAAGTAAGTCAATTGCTCTAACCTTAGACACCTCATTCCAGCCTGAAAGACGGTAATTAACTCGCAGGACAAATTGCCAGCACAAGTATCTGAAGAAGATTTTGTCAGCCACGTAGACAGTCAAAGTCTTTGATAAACTATCATGATGGCCATCGCATCATCCACATTGCTACCGTCTTAGAAGATTATATTTATGCGGAAGACCCTACTAAAAGGCACTGAGAGCCATCAGATGCTATGAACTTTTTATCAATGGCAAAATGATTAAATGAGAGTTTGACTTACCATACATATTGATCGAGGCATGGAGAAGGCTGAGGAATGAGCTTTCTTTCTTTTTTTCTCGTCTCAGCAAGCAGAGAAATATTCCTCTGCAACACTGCCTCTGCTGGCCATTCAGTATAATCTGCAGATGGAAAAGTCCACTGTTAGTCAATTTTTAGAACTTTAATATTTCCAAACCAAATGCAACACTACCAAAAAATGATTTCTATAAAGCGTAAATTATTAGTACTATGGCGTGTCACATATTGTGAAAATCCAAAGCTCACTAAAAATTATAATCTCAATTTAGATTTCAACCTAGCAAACTTCTTTCAATCCTAGGCCTCATTTGCTGGTACACTGTACACAACCCTAGCACCTGTATGAGGACTTAGATAGAAAGAACTCTTTGGCAGCCAAGAGATAGAGTACCCTTCTCACAGGAATGATTTCAGGTTATGGTACACCATAGCAATTCAGTGATCTGATACGTTAAGGGAGGAAGGTTTATGCTACGGTTAGTAGGAATAATAAAAACTATGAATAACAGATTCTAACATCTTCATTTTAGCACATCCCTATCAGTTAACCTATAGAGAACTCCAGAATGGTATGATCAACCACTCCTTCAAACAAATGTATACGTCTCAAATAATGGCCTAGGTCCTTTCATATCACCACCTTAGTCTTCAGCTGGGCATCCTGTCCTCATTGCTCCCTTTTCTATACCATGATACATGTATCCTATTGCGTACTAGGCGACTGATTGGCCCTCATGTCTGATGACATCCTATTGTAGCTTTGTGATGTAATGGCACCACTTGACCAATCGCCCTGGGTGACGATTACACCGAAGGACCAGACATCAGCAATTACACACTAGGTAACTATCTGTGAATAGGACTGCACAGTAAGTAGGAAGTGTAATGGGAAAGTACACTGCACCATTGAAAGCATTGGGCTCCTATTTAGAGAGGGCCAGAGTTTGAAGTAGCAATTGAATGGCCCTTTTGTCAGATGACAACCTGCTGCAGCTTTGTGATATAATGGCACCACTAGACCAATCGCCCTGCGTGAGGATGGCACCGGAGGACCAGACATCAGCAATTACACACTAGGTAACTATCTGTGAATATGACTGAACAGCAAGTAGGAGGTGTAATGGGAAAGTACACTGCACCATTGAAAGCATTGGGCTCCTATTTAAAGAGGGCTAGAGTTAGAAGAAGTAACTGATTGGCCCTCATGTCAGATGACATCCTGTTGTGGCTTTGTGATGTAATGGCACCACTTGACCAATCGCCCTGGGTGACGATTACACTGGAGGACAAGACAACAGCCTTTACACACTAGGTAATTATCTGGGAATATGACTGCACAGCAAGTAGGAGGTGTAATGGGAAAGTACTCTGCACCATCGAATGCATTGGGCTCCTTTTTAAAGAGGGCTAGAGTTAGAAGAACACAGTTTCTAAATAGCAGTCCATCTGGAGTATCAGGGTCACACTCACAGAGAGCAGGGAAACCGGTTAAATAGCTTCCCTCTATCTGAAAGTAAGTCAATTGCTCTAACCTTAGACACCTCATTCCAGCCTGAAAGATGGTAATTAACTCGCAGGACAAATTGCCAGCACAAGTATCTGAAGAAGATTTTGTCAGCCACGTAGACAGTCAAAGTCTTTGATAAACTATCATGATGGCCATCGCATCATCCACATTGCTACCGTCTTAGAAGATTATATTTATGCGGAAGACCCTACTAAAAGGCACTGAGAGCCATCAGATGCTATGAACTTTTTATCAATGGCAAAATGATTAAATGAGAGTTTGACTTACCATACATATTGATCGAGGCATGGAGAAGGCTGAGGAATGAGCTTTCTTTTTTTTTTGTCTCAGCAAGCAGAGACATATTCCTCTGCAACACTGCCTCTGCTGGCCATTCAGTATAATCTGCAGATGGAAAAGTCCACTGTTAGTCAATTTTTAGAACTTTAATATTTCCAAACCAAATGCAACACTACCAAAAAATGATTTCTATAAAGCGTAAATTATTAGTACTATGGCGTGTCACATATTGTGAAAATCCAAAGCTCACTAAAAATTATAATCTCAATTTAGATTTCAACCTAGCAAACTTCTTTCAATCCTAGGCCTCATTTGCTGGTACACTGTACACAACCCTAGCACCTGTATGAGGACTTAGATAGAAAGAACTCTTTGGCAGCCAAGAGATAGAGTACCCTTCTCACAGGAATGATTTCAGGTTATGGTACACCATAGCAATTCAGTGATCTGATACGTTAAGGGAGGAAGGTTTATGCTACGGTTAGTAGGAATAATAAAAACTATGAATAACAGATTCTAACATCTTCATTTTAGCACATCCCTATCAGTTAACCTATAGAGAACTCCAGAATGGTATGATCAACCACTCCTTCAAACAAATGTATACGTCTCAAATAATGGCCTAGGTCCTTTCATATCACCACCTTAGTCTTCAGCTGGGCATCCTGTCCTCATTGCTCCCTTTTCTATACCATGATACATGTATCCTATTGCGTACTAGGCGACTGATTGGCCCTCATGTCTGATGACATCCTATTGTAGCTTTGTGATGTAATGGCACCACTTGACCAATCGCCCTGGGTGACGATTACACCGAAGGACCAGACATCAGCAATTACACACTAGGTAACTATCTGTGAATAGGACTGCACAGTAAGTAGGAAGTGTAATGGGAAAGTATACTGCACCATTGAAAGCATTGGGCTCCTATTTAGAGAGGGCCAGAGTTTGAAGTAGCAATTAAAGGCCCTTTTGTCAGATGACAACCTGCTGCAGCTTTGTGATATAATGGCACCACTAGACCAATCGCCCTGCGTGAGGATGGCACCGGAGGACCAGACATCAGCAATTACACACTAGGTAACTATCTGTGAATATGACTGAACAGCAAGTAGGAGGTGTAATGGGAAAGTACACTGCACCATTGAAAGCATTGGGCTCCTATTTAAAGAGGGCTAGAGTTAGAAGAAGCAACTGATTGGCCCTCATGTCAGATGACATCCTGTTGTGGCTTTGTGATGTAATGGCACCACTTGACCAATCGCCCTGGGTGACGATTACACTGGAGGACCAGACAACAGCATTTACACACTAGGTAATTATCTGGGAATATGACTGCACAGCAAGTAGGAGGTGTAATGGGAAAGTACTCTGCACCATCGAATGCATTGGGCTCCTTTTTAAAGAGGGCTAGAGTTAGAAGAACACAGTTTCTAAATAGCAGTCCATCTGGAGTATCAGGGTCACACTCGCAGAGAGCAGGGAAACCGGTTAAATAGCTTCCCTCTATCTGAAAGTAAGTCAATTGCTCTAACCTTAGACACCTCATTCCAGCCTGAAAGATGGTAATTAACTCGCAGGACAAATTGCCAGCACAAGTATCTGAAGAAGATTTTGTCAGCCACGTAGACATTCAAAGTCTTTGATAAACTATCATGATGGCCATCGCATCATCCACATTGCTACCGTCTTAGAAGATTATATTTATGCGGAAGACCCCACTAAAAGGCACTGAGAGCCATCAGATGCTATGAACTTTTTATCAATGGCAAAATGATTAAATGAGAGTTTGACTTACCATACATATTGATCGAGGCATGGAGAAGGCTGAGGAATGAGCTTTCTTTTTTTTTGTCTCAGCAAGCAGAGACATATTCCTCTGCAACACTGCCTCTGCTGGCCATTCAGTATAATCTGCAGATGGAAAAGTCCACTGTTAGTCAATTTTTAGAACTTTAATATTTCCAAACCAAATGCAACACTACCAAAAAATGATTTCTATAAAGCGTAAATTATTAGTACTATGGCGTGTCACATATTGTGAAAATCCAAAGCTCACTAAAAATTATAATCTCAATTTAGATTTCAACCTAGCAAACTTCTTTCAATCCTAGGCCTCATTTGCTGGTACACTGTACACAACCCTAGCACCTGTATGAGGACTTAGATAGAAAGAACTCTTTGGCAGCCAAGAGATAGAGTACCCTTCTCACAGGAATGATTTCAGGTTATGGTACACCATAGCAATTCAGTGATCTGATACGTTAAGGGAGGAAGGTTTATGCTACGGTTAGTGGGAATAATAAAAACTATGAATAACAGATTCTAACATCTTCATTTTAGCACATCCCTATCAGTTAACCTATAGAGAACTCCAGAATGGTATGATCAACCACTCCTTCAAACAAATGTATACGTCTCAAATAATGGCCTAGGTCCTTTCATATCACCACCTTAGTCTTCAGCTGGGCATCCTGTCCTCATTGCTCCCTTTTCTATACCATGATACATGTATCCTATTGCGTACTAGGCGACTGATTGGCCCTCATGTCTGATGACATCCTATTGTAGCTTTGTGATGTAATGGCACCACTTGACCAATCGCCCTGGGTGACGATTACACCGAAGGACCAGACATCAGCAATTACACACTAGGTAACTATCTGTGAATAGGACTGCACAGTAAGTAGGAAGTGTAATGGGAAAGTACACTGCACCATTGAAAGCATTGGGCTCCTATTTAGAGAGGGCCAGAGTTTGAAGTAGCAATTAAAGGCCCTTTTGTCAGATGACAACCTGCTGCAGCTTTGTGATATAATGGCACCACTAGACCAATCGCCCTGCGTGAGGATGGCACCGGAGGACCAGACATCAGCAATTACACACTAGGTAACTATCTGTGAATATGACTGAACAGCAAGTAGGAGGTGTAATGGGAAAGTACACTGCACCATTGAAAGCATTGGGCTCCTATTTAAAGAGGGCTAGAGTTAGAAGTAGCAATTGAATGGCCCTTTTGTCAGATGACAACCTGCTGCAGCTTTGTGATATAATGGCACCACTAGACCAATCGCCCTGCGTGAGGATGGCACCGGAGGACCAGACATCAGCAATTACACACTAGGTAACTATCTGTGAATAGGACTGCACAGTAAGTAGGAAGTGTAATGGGAAAGTACACTGCACCATTGAAAGCATTGGGCTCCTATTTAGAGAGGGCCAGAGTTTGAAGTAGCAATTGAATGGCCCTTTTGTCAGATGACAACCTGCTGCAGCTTTGTGATATAATGGCACCACTAGACCTATCGCCCTGCGTGAGGATGGCACCGGAGGACCAGACATCAGCAATTACACACTAGGTAACTATCTGTGAATATGACTGAACAGCAAGTAGGAGGTGTAATGGGAAAGTACACTGCACCATTGAAAGCATTGGGCTCCTATTTAAAGAGGGCTAGAGTTAGAAGAAGTAACTGATTGGCCCTCATGTCAGATGACATCCTGTTGTGGCTTTGTGATGTAATGGCACCACTTGACCAATCGCCCTGGGTGACGATTACACTGGAGGACCAGACAACAGCCTTTACACACTAGGTAATTATCTGGGAATATGACTGCACAGCAAGTAGGAGGTGTAATGGGAAAGTACTCTGCACCATCGAATGCATTGGGCTCCTTTTTAAAGAGGGCTAGAGTTAGAAGAACACAGTTTCTAAATAGCAGTCCATCTGGAGTATCAGGGTCACACTCACAGAGAGCAGGGAAACCGGTTAAATAGCTTCCCTCTATCTGAAAGTAAGTCAATTGCTCTAACCTTAGACACCTCATTCCAGCCTGAAAGATGGTAATTAACTCGCAGGACAAATTGCCAGCACAAGTATCTGAAGAAGATTTTGTCAGCCACGTAGACAGTCAAAGTCTTTGATAAACTATCATGATGGCCATCGCATCATCCACATTGCTACCGTCTTAGAAGATTATATTTATGCGGAAGACCCTACTAAAAGGCACTGAGAGCCATCAGATGCTATGAACTTTTTATCAATGGCAAAATGATTAAATGAGAGTTTGACTTACCATACATATTGATCGAGGCATGGAGAAGGCTGAGGAATGAGCTTTCTTTTTTTTTTGTCTCAGCAAGCAGAGACATATTCCTCTGCAACACTGCCTCTGCTGGCCATTCAGTATAATCTGCAGATGGAAAAGTCCACTGTTAGTCAATTTTTAGAACTTTAATATTTCCAAACCAAATGCAACACTACCAAAAAATGATTTCTATAAAGCGTAAATTATTAGTACTATGGCGTGTCACATATTGTGAAAATCCAAAGCACACTAAAAATTATAATCTCAATTTAGATTTCAACCTAGCAAACTTCTTTCAATCCTAGGCCTCATTTGCTGGTACACTGTACACAACCCTAGCACCTGTATGAGGACTTGGATAAAAAGATCTCTTTGGCAGCCAAGAGATAGAGTACCCTTCTCACAGGAATGATTTCAGGTTATGGTACACCATAGCAATTCAGTGATCTGATACGTTAAGGGAGGAAGGTTTATGCTACGGTTAGTGGGAATAATAAAAACTATGAATAACAGATTCTAACATCTTCATTTTAGCACATCCCTATCAGTTAACCTATAGAGAACTCCAGAATGGTATGATCAACCACTCCTTCAAACAAATGTATACGTCTCAAATAATGGCCTAGGTCCTTTCATATCACCACCTTAGTCTTCAGCTGGGCATCCTGTCCTCATTGCTCCCTTTTCTATACCATGATACATGTATCCTATTGCGTACTAGGCGACTGATTGGCCCTCATGTCTGATGACATCCTATTGTAGCTTTGTGATGTAATGGCACCACTTCACCAATCGCCCTGGGTGACGATTACACCGAAGGACCAGACATCAGCAATTACACACTAGGTAACTATCTGTGAATAGGACTGCACAGCAAGTAGGAAGTGTAATGGGAAAGTACACTGCACCATTGAAAGCATTGGGCTCCTATTTAGAGAGGGCCAGAGTTTGAAGTAGCAATTGAATGGCCCTTTTGTCAGATGACAACCTGCTGCAGCTTTGTGATATAATGGCACCACTAGACCAATCGCCCTGCGTGAGGATGGCACCGGAGGACCAGACATCAGCAATTACACACTAGGTAACTATCTGTGAATATGACTGAACAGCAAGTAGGAGGTGTAATGGGAAAGTACACTGCACCATTGAAAGCATTGGGCTCCTATTTAAAGAGGGCTAGAGTTAGAAGAAGTAACTGATTGGCCCTCATGTCAGATGACATCCTGTTGTGGCTTTGTGATGTAATGGCACCACTTGACCAATCGCCCTGGGTGACGATTACACTGGAGGACAAGACAACAGCCTTTACACACTAGGTAATTATCTGGGAATATGACTGCACAGCAAGTAGGAGGTGTAATGGGAAAGTACTCTGCACCATCGAATGCATTGGGCTCCTTTTTAAAGAGGGCTAGAGTTAGAAGAACACAGTTTCTAAATAGCAGTCCATCTGGAGTATCAGGGTCACACTCACAGAGAGCAGGGAAACCGGTTAAATAGCTTCCCTCTATCTGAAAGTAAGTCAATTGCTCTAACCTTAGACACCTCATTCCAGCCTGAAAGATGGTAATTAACTCGCAGGACAAATTGCCAGCACAAGTATCTGAAGAAGATTTTGTCAGCCACGTAGACAGTCAAAGTCTTTGATAAACTATCATGATGGCCATCGCATCATCCACATTGCTACCGTCTTAGAAGATTATATTTATGCGGAAGACCCTACTAAAAGGCACTGAGAGCCATCAGATGCTATGAACTTTTTATCAATGGCAAAATGATTAAATGAGAGTTTGACTTACCATACATATTGATCGAGGCATGGAGAAGGCTGAGGAATGAGCTTTCTTTTTTTTTTGTCTCAGCAAGCAGAGACATATTCCTCTGCAACACTGCCTCTGCTGGCCATTCAGTATAATCTGCAGATGGAAAAGTCCACTGTTAGTCAATTTTTAGAACTTTAATATTTCCAAACCAAATGCAACACTACCAAAAAATGATTTCTATAAAGCGTAAATTATTAGTACTATGGCGTGTCACATATTGTGAAAATCCAAAGCACACTAAAAATTATAATCTCAATTTAGATTTCAACCTAGCAAACTTCTTTCAATCCTAGGCCTCATTTGCTGGTACACTGTACACAACCCTAGCACCTGTATGAGGACTTGGATAAAAAGATCTCTTTGGCAGCCAAGAGATAGAGTACCCTTCTCACAGGAATGATTTCAGGTTATGGTACACCATAGCAATTCAGTGATCTGATACGTTAAGGGAGGAAGGTTTATGCTACGGTTAGTGGGAATAATAAAAACTATGAATAACAGATTCTAACATCTTCATTTTAGCACATCCCTATCAGTTAACCTATAGAGAACTCCAGAATGGTATGATCAACCACTCCTTCAAACAAATGTATACGTCTCAAATAATGGCCTAGGTCCTTTCATATCACCACCTTAGTCTTCAGCTGGGCATCCTGTCCTCATTGCTCCCTTTTCTATACCATGATACATGTATCCTATTGCGTACTAGGCGACTGATTGGCCCTCATGTCTGATGACATCCTATTGTAGCTTTGTGATGTAATGGCACCACTTGACCAATCGCCCTGGGTGACGATTACACCCAAGGACCAGACATCAGCAATTACACACTAGGTAACTATCTGTGAATAGGACTGCACAGCAAGTAGGAAGTGTAATGGGAAAGTACACTGCACCATTGAAAGCATTGGGCTCCTATTTAGAGAGGGCCAGAGTTTGAAGTAGCAATTGAATGGCCCTTTTGTCAGATGACAACCTGCTGCAGCTTTGTGATATAATGGCACCACTAGACCAATCGCCCTGCGTGAGGATGGCACCGGAGGACCAGACATCAGCAATTACACACTAGGTAACTATCTGTGAATATGACTGAACAGCAAGTAGGAGGTGTAATGGGAAAGTACACTGCACCATTGAAAGCATTGGGCTCCTATTTAAAGAGGGCTAGAGTTAGAAGAAGTAACTGATTGGCCCTCATGTCAGATGACATCCTGTTGTGGCTTTGTGATGTAATGGCACCACTTGACCAATCGCCCTGGGTGACGATTACACTGGAGGACAAGACAACAGCCTTTACACACTAGGTAATTATCTGGGAATATGACTGCACAGCAAGTAGGAGGTGTAATGGGAAAGTACTCTGCACCATCGAATGCATTGGGCTCCTTTTTAAAGAGGGCTAGAGTTAGAAGAACACAGTTTCTAAATAGCAGTCCATCTGGAGTATCAGGGTCACACTCACAGAGAGCAGGGAAACCGGTTAAATAGCTTCCCTCTATCTGAAAGTAAGTCAATTGCTCTAACCTTAGACACCTCATTCCAGCCTGAAAGATGGTAATTAACTCGCAGGACAAATTGCCAGCACAAGTATCTGAAGAAGATTTTGTCAGCCACGTAGACAGTCAAAGTCTTTGATAAACTATCATGATGGCCATCGCATCATCCACATTGCTACCGTCTTAGAAGATTATATTTATGCGGAAGACCCTACTAAAAGGCACTGAGAGCCATCAGATGCTATGAACTTTTTATCAATGGCAAAATGATTAAATGAGAGTTTGACTTACCATACATATTGATCGAGGCATGGAGAAGGCTGAGGAATGAGCTTTCTTTCTTTTTTTCTCGTCTCAGCAAGCAGAGAAATATTCCTCTGCAACACTGCCTCTGCTGGCCATTCAGTATAATCTGCAGATGGAAAAGTCCACTGTTAGTCAATTTTTAGAACTTTAATATTTCCAAACCAAATGCAACACTACCAAAAAATGATTTCTATAAAGCGTAAATTATTAGTACTATGGCGTGTCACATATTGTGAAAATCCAAAGCTCACTAAAAATTATAATCTCAATTTAGATTTCAACCTAGCAAACTTCTTTCAATCCTAGGCCTCATTTGCTGGTACACTGTACACAACCCTAGCACCTGTATGAGGACTTAGATAGAAAGAACTCTTTGGCAGCCAAGAGATAGAGTACCCTTCTCACAGGAATGATTTCAGGTTATGGTACACCATAGCAATTCAGTGATCTGATACGTTAAGGGAGGAAGGTTTATGCTACGGTTAGTAGGAATAATAAAAACTATGAATAACAGATTCTAACATCTTCATTTTAGCACATCCCTATCAGTTAACCTATAGAGAACTCCAGAATGGTATGATCAACCACTCCTTCAAACAAATGTATACGTCTCAAATAATGGCCTAGGTCCTTTCATATCACCACCTTAGTCTTCAGCTGGGCATCCTGTCCTCATTGCTCCCTTTTCTATACCATGATACATGTATCCTATTGCGTACTAGGCGACTGATTGGCCCTCATGTCTGATGACATCCTATTGTAGCTTTGTGATGTAATGGCACCACTTGACCAATCGCCCTGGGTGACGATTACACCGAAGGACCAGACATCAGCAATTACACACTAGGTAACTATCTGTGAATAGGACTGCACAGTAAGTAGGAAGTGTAATGGGAAAGTATACTGCACCATTGAAAGCATTGGGCTCCTATTTAGAGAGGGCCAGAGTTTGAAGTAGCAATTAAAGGCCCTTTTGTCAGATGACAACCTGCTGCAGCTTTGTGATATAATGGCACCACTAGACCAATCGCCCTGCGTGAGGATGGCACCGGAGGACCAGACATCAGCAATTACACACTAGGTAACTATCTGTGAATATGACTGAACAGCAAGTAGGAGGTGTAATGGGAAAGTACACTGCACCATTGAAAGCATTGGGCTCCTATTTAAAGAGGGCTAGAGTTAGAAGAAGCAACTGATTGGCCCTCATGTCAGATGACATCCTGTTGTGGCTTTGTGATGTAATGGCACCACTTGACCAATCGCCCTGGGTGACGATTACACTGGAGGACCAGACAACAGCATTTACACACTAGGTAATTATCTGGGAATATGACTGCACAGCAAGTAGGAGGTGTAATGGGAAAGTACTCTGCACCATCGAATGCATTGGGCTCCTTTTTAAAGAGGGCTAGAGTTAGAAGAACACAGTTTCTAAATAGCAGTCCATCTGGAGTATCAGGGTCACACTCGCAGAGAGCAGGGAAACCGGTTAAATAGCTTCCCTCTATCTGAAAGTAAGTCAATTGCTCTAACCTTAGACACCTCATTCCAGCCTGAAAGATGGTAATTAACTCGCAGGACAAATTGCCAGCACAAGTATCTGAAGAAGATTTTGTCAGCCACGTAGACATTCAAAGTCTTTGATAAACTATCATGATGGCCATCGCATCATCCACATTGCTACCGTCTTAGAAGATTATATTTATGCGGAAGACCCCACTAAAAGGCACTGAGAGCCATCAGATGCTATGAACTTTTTATCAATGGCAAAATGATTAAATGAGAGTTTGACTTACCATACATATTGATCGAGGCATGGAGAAGGCTGAGGAATGAGCTTTCTTTTTTTTTGTCTCAGCAAGCAGAGACATATTCCTCTGCAACACTGCCTCTGCTGGCCATTCAGTATAATCTGCAGATGGAAAAGTCCACTGTTAGTCAATTTTTAGAACTTTAATATTTCCAAACCAAATGCAACACTACCAAAAAATGATTTCTATAAAGCGTAAATTATTAGTACTATGGCGTGTCACATATTGTGAAAATCCAAAGCTCACTAAAAATTATAATCTCAATTTAGATTTCAACCTAGCAAACTTCTTTCAATCCTAGGCCTCATTTGCTGGTACACTGTACACAACCCTAGCACCTGTATGAGGACTTAGATAGAAAGAACTCTTTGGCAGCCAAGAGATAGAGTACCCTTCTCACAGGAATGATTTCAGGTTATGGTACACCATAGCAATTCAGTGATCTGATACGTTAAGGGAGGAAGGTTTATGCTACGGTTAGTGGGAATAATAAAAACTATGAATAACAGATTCTAACATCTTCATTTTAGCACATCCCTATCAGTTAACCTATAGAGAACTCCAGAATGGTATGATCAACCACTCCTTCAAACAAATGTATACGTCTCAAATAATGGCCTAGGTCCTTTCATATCACCACCTTAGTCTTCAGCTGGGCATCCTGTCCTCATTGCTCCCTTTTCTATACCATGATACATGTATCCTATTGCGTACTAGGCGACTGATTGGCCCTCATGTCTGATGACATCCTATTGTAGCTTTGTGATGTAATGGCACCACTTGACCAATCGCCCTGGGTGACGATTACACCGAAGGACCAGACATCAGCAATTACACACTAGGTAACTATCTGTGAATAGGACTGCACAGTAAGTAGGAAGTGTAATGGGAAAGTACACTGCACCATTGAAAGCATTGGGCTCCTATTTAGAGAGGGCCAGAGTTTGAAGTAGCAATTAAAGGCCCTTTTGTCAGATGACAACCTGCTGCAGCTTTGTGATATAATGGCACCACTAGACCAATCGCCCTGCGTGAGGATGGCACCGGAGGACCAGACATCAGCAATTACACACTAGGTAACTATCTGTGAATATGACTGAACAGCAAGTAGGAGGTGTAATGGGAAAGTACACTGCACCATTGAAAGCATTGGGCTCCTATTTAAAGAGGGCTAGAGTTAGAAGTAGCAATTGAATGGCCCTTTTGTCAGATGACAACCTGCTGCAGCTTTGTGATATAATGGCACCACTTGACCAATCGCCCTGGGTGACGATTACACCGAAGGACCAGACATCAGCAATTACACACTAGGTAACTATCTGTGAATAGGACTGCACAGTAAGTAGGAAGTGTAATGGGAAAGTACACTGCACCATTGAAAGCATTGGGCTCCTATTTAGAGAGGGCCAGAGTTTGAAGTAGCAATTGAATGGCCCTTTTGTCAGATGACAACCTGCTGCAGCTTTGTGATATAATGGCACCACTAGACCAATCGCCCTGCGTGAGGATGGCACCGGAGGACCAGACATCAGCAATTACACACTAGGTAACTATCTGTGAATATGACTGAACAGCAAGTAGGAGGTGTAATGGGAAAGTACACTGCACCATTGAAAGCATTGGGCTCCTATTTAAAGAGGGCTAGAGTTAGAAGAAGTAACTGATTGGCCATCATGTCAGATGACATCCTGTTGTGGCTTTGTGATGTAATGGCACCACTTGACCAATCGCCCTGGGTGACGATTACACTGGAGGACAAGACAACAGCCTTTACACACTAGGTAATTATCTGGGAATATGACTGCACAGCAAGTAGGAGGTGTAATGGGAAAGTACTCTGCACCATCGAATGCATTGGGCTCCTTTTTAAAGAGGGCTAGAGTTAGAAGAACACAGTTTCTAAATAGCAGTCCATCTGGAGTATCAGGGTCACACTCGCAGAGAGCAGGGAAACCGGTTAAATAGCTTCCCTCTATCTGAAAGTAAGTCAATTGCTCTAACCTTAGACACCTCATTCCAGCCTGAAAGATGGTAATTAACTCGCAGGACAAATTGCCAGCACAAGTATCTGAAGAAGATTTTGTCAGCCACGTAGACAGTCAAAGTCTTTGATAAACTATCATGATGGCCATCGCATCATCCACATTGCTACCGTCTTAGAAGATTATATTTATGCGGAAGACCCTACTAAAAGGCACTGAGAGCCATCAGATGCTATGAACTTTTTATCAATGGCAAAATGATTAAATGAGAGTTTGACTTACCATACATATTGATCGAGGCATGGAGAAGGCTGAGGAATGAGCTTTCTTTCTTTTTTTTCGTCTCAGCAAGCAGAGAAATATTCCTCTGCAACACTGCCTCTGCTGGCCATTCAGTATAATCTGCAGATGGAAAAGTCCACTGTTAGTCAATTTTTAGAACTTTAATATTTCCAAACCAAATGCAACACTACCAAAAAATGATTTCTATAAAGCGTAAATTATTAGTACTATGGCGTGTCACATATTGTGAAAATCCAAAACTCACTAAAAATTATAATCTCAATTTAGATTTCAACCTAGCAAACTTCTTTCAATCCTAGGCCTCATTTGCTGGTACACTGTACACAACCCTAGCACCTGTATGAGGACTTAGATAGAAAGAACTCTTTGGCAGCCAAGAGATAGAGTACCCTTCTCACAGGAATGATTTCAGGTTATGGTACACCATAGCAATTCAGTGATCTGATACGTTAAGGGAGGAAGGTTTATGCTACGGTTAGTAGGAATAATAAAAACTATGAATAACAGATTCTAACATCTTCATTTTAGCACATCCCTATCAGTTAACCTATAGAGAACTCCAGAATGGTATGATCAACCACTCCTTCAAACAAATGTATACGTCTCAAATAATGGCCTAGGTCCTTTCATATCACCACCTTAGTCTTCAGCTGGGCATCCTGTCCTCATTGCTCCCTTTTCTATACCATGATACATGTATCCTATTGCGTACTAGGCGACTGATTGGCCCTCATGTCTGATGACATCCTATTGTAGCTTTGTGATGTAATGGCACCACTTGACCAATCGCCCTGGGTGACGATTACACCGAAGGACCAGACATCAGCAATTACACACTAGGTAACTATCTGTGAATAGGACTGCACAGTAAGTAGGAAGTGTAATGGGAAAGTATACTGCACCATTGAAAGCATTGGGCTCCTATTTAGAGAGGGCCAGAGTTTGAAGTAGCAATTAAAGGCCCTTTTGTCAGATGACAACCTGCTGCAGCTTTGTGATATAATGGCACCACTAGACCAATCGCCCTGCGTGAGGATGGCACCGGAGGACCAGACATCAGCAATTACACACTAGGTAACTATCTGTGAATATGACTGAACAGCAAGTAGGAGGTGTAATGGGAAAGTACACTGCACCATTGAAAGCATTGGGCTCCTATTTAAAGAGGGCTAGAGTTAGAAGAAGCAACTGATTGGCCCTCATGTCAGATGACATCCTGTTGTGGCTTTGTGATGTAATGGCACCACTTGACCAATCGCCCTGGGTGACGATTACACTGGAGGACCAGACAACAGCATTTACACACTAGGTAATTATCTGGGAATATGACTGCACAGCAAGTAGGAGGTGTAATGGGAAAGTACTCTGCACCATCGAATGCATTGGGCTCCTTTTTAAAGAGGGCTAGAGTTAGAAGAACACAGTTTCTAAATAGCAGTCCATCTGGAGTATCAGGGTCACACTCGCAGAGAGCAGGGAAACCGGTTAAATAGCTTCCCTCTATCTGAAAGTAAGTCAATTGCTCTAACCTTAGACACCTCATTCCAGCCTGAAAGATGGTAATTAACTCGCAGGACAAATTGCCAGCACAAGTATCTGAAGAAGATTTTGTCAGCCACGTAGACATTCAAAGTCTTTGATAAACTATCATGATGGCCATCGCATCATCCACATTGCTACCGTCTTAGAAGATTATATTTATGCGGAAGACCCCACTAAAAGGCACTGAGAGCCATCAGATGCTATGAACTTTTTATCAATGGCAAAATGATTAAATGAGAGTTTGACTTACCATACATATTGATCGAGGCATGGAGAAGGCTGAGGAATGAGCTTTCTTTTTTTTTGTCTCAGCAAGCAGAGACATATTCCTCTGCAACACTGCCTCTGCTGGCCATTCAGTATAATCTGCAGATGGAAAAGTCCACTGTTAGTCAATTTTTAGAACTTTAATATTTCCAAACCAAATGCAACACTACCAAAAAATGATTTCTATAAAGCGTAAATTATTAGTACTATGGCGTGTCACATATTGTGAAAATCCAAAGCTCACTAAAAATTATAATCTCAATTTAGATTTCAACCTAGCAAACTTCTTTCAATCCTAGGCCTCATTTGCTGGTACACTGTACACAACCCTAGCACCTGTATGAGGACTTAGATAGAAAGAACTCTTTGGCAGCCAAGAGATAGAGTACCCTTCTCACAGGAATGATTTCAGGTTATGGTACACCATAGCAATTCAGTGATCTGATACGTTAAGGGAGGAAGGTTTATGCTACGGTTAGTGGGAATAATAAAAACTATGAATAACAGATTCTAACATCTTCATTTTAGCACATCCCTATCAGTTAACCTATAGAGAACTCCAGAATGGTATGATCAACCACTCCTTCAAACAAATGTATACGTCTCAAATAATGGCCTAGGTCCTTTCATATCACCACCTTAGTCTTCAGCTGGGCATCCTGTCCTCATTGCTCCCTTTTCTATACCATGATACATGTATCCTATTGCGTACTAGGCGACTGATTGGCCCTCATGTCTGATGACATCCTATTGTAGCTTTGTGATGTAATGGCACCACTTGACCAATCGCCCTGGGTGACGATTACACCGAAGGACCAGACATCAGCAATTACACACTAGGTAACTATCTGTGAATAGGACTGCACAGTAAGTAGGAAGTGTAATGGGAAAGTACACTGCACCATTGAAAGCATTGGGCTCCTATTTAGAGAGGGCCAGAGTTTGAAGTAGCAATTAAAGGCCCTTTTGTCAGATGACAACCTGCTGCAGCTTTGTGATATAATGGCACCACTAGACCAATCGCCCTGCGTGAGGATGGCACCGGAGGACCAGACATCAGCAATTACACACTAGGTAACTATCTGTGAATATGACTGAACAGCAAGTAGGAGGTGTAATGGGAAAGTACACTGCACCATTGAAAGCATTGGGCTCCTATTTAAAGAGGGCTAGAGTTAGAAGTAGCAATTGAATGGCCCTTTTGTCAGATGACAACCTGCTGCAGCTTTGTGATATAATGGCACCACTAGACCAATCGCCCTGCGTGAGGATGGCACCGGAGGACCAGACATCAGCAATTACACACTAGGTAACTATCTGTGAATAGGACTGCACAGTAAGTAGGAAGTGTAATGGGAAAGTACACTGCACCATTGAAAGCATTGGGCTCCTATTTAGAGAGGGCCAGAGTTTGAAGTAGCAATTGAATGGCCCTTTTGTCAGATGACAACCTGCTGCAGCTTTGTGATATAATGGCACCACTAGACCTATCGCCCTGCGTGAGGATGGCACCGGAGGACCAGACATCAGCAATTACACACTAGGTAACTATCTGTGAATATGACTGAACAGCAAGTAGGAGGTGTAATGGGAAAGTACACTGCACCATTGAAAGCATTGGGCTCCTATTTAAAGAGGGCTAGAGTTAGAAGAAGTAACTGATTGGCCCTCATGTCAGATGACATCCTGTTGTGGCTTTGTGATGTAATGGCACCACTTGACCAATCGCCCTGGGTGACGATTACACTGGAGGACCAGACAACAGCATTTACACACTAGGTAATTATCTGGGAATATGACTGCACAGCAAGTAGGAGGTGTAATGGGAAAGTACTCTGCACCATCGAATGCATTGGGCTCCTTTTTAAAGAGGGCTAGAGTTAGAAGAACACAGTTTCTAAATAGCAGTCCATCTGGAGTATCAGGGTCACACTCGCAGAGAGCAGGGAAACCGGTTAAATAGCTTCCCTCTATCTGAAAGTAAGTCAATTGCTCTAACCTTAGACACCTCATTCCAGCCTGAAAGATGGTAATTAACTCGCAGGACAAATTGCCAGCACAAGTATCTGAAGAAGATTTTGTCAGCCACGTAGACAGTCAAAGTCTTTGATAAACTATCATGATGGCCATCGCATCATCCACATTGCTACCGTCTTAGAAGATTATATTTATGCGGAAGACCCTACTAAAAGGCACTGAGAGCCATCAGATGCTATGAACTTTTTATCAATGGCAAAATGATTAAATGAGAGTTTGACTTACCATACATATTGATCGAGGCATGGAGAAGGCTGAGGAATGAGCTTTCTTTCTTTTTTTTCGTCTCAGCAAGCAGAGAAATATTCCTCTGCAACACTGCCTCTGCTGGCCATTCAGTATAATCTGCAGATGGAAAAGTCCACTGTTAGTCAATTTTTAGAACTTTAATATTTCCAAACCAAATGCAACACTACCAAAAAATGATTTCTATAAAGCGTAAATTATTAGTACTATGGCGTGTCACATATTGTGAAAATCCAAAGCTCACTAAAAATTATAATCTCAATTTAGATTTCAACCTAGCAAACTTCTTTCAATCCTAGGCCTCATTTGCTGGTACACTGTACACAACCCTAGCACCTGTATGAGGACTTAGATAGAAAGAACTCTTTGGCAGCCAAGAGATAGAGTACCCTTCTCACAGGAATGATTTCAGGTTATGGTACACCATAGCAATTCAGTGATCTGATACGTTAAGGGAGGAAGGTTTATGCTACGGTTAGTGGGAATAATAAAAACTATGAATAACAGATTCTAACATCTTCATTTTAGCACATCCCTATCAGTTAACCTATAAAGAACTCCAGAATGGTATGATCAACCACTCCTTCAAACAAATGTATACGTCTCAAATAATGGCCTAGGTCCTTTCATATCACCACCTTAGTCTTCAGCTGGGCATCCTGTCCTCATTGCTCCCTTTTCTATACCATGATACATGTATCCTATTGCGTACTAGGCGACTGATTGGCCCTCATGTCTGATGACATCCTATTGTAGCTTTGTGATGTAATGGCACCACTTGACCAATCGCCCTGGGTGACGATTACACCGAAGGACCAGACATCAGCAATTACACACTAGGTAACTATCTGTGAATAGGACTGCACAGCAAGTAGGAACTGTAATGGGAAAGTACACTGCACCATTGAAAGCATTGGGCTCCTATTTAGAGAGGGCCAGAGTTTGAAGTAGCAATTGAATGGCCCTTTTGTCAGATGACAACCTGCTGCAGTTTAGTGATATAATGGCACCACTAGACCAATCGCCCTGCGTGAGGATGGCACCGGAGGACCAGACATCAGCAATTACACACTAGGTAACTATCTGTGAATAGGACTGCACAGCAAGTAGGAAGTGTAATGGGAAAGTACACTGCACCATTGAAAGCATTGGGCTCCTATTTAGAGAGGGCCAGAGTTTGAAGTAGCAATTAAAGGCCCTTTTGTCAGATGACAACCTGCTGCAGCTTTGTGATATAATGGCACCACTAGACCAATCGCCCTGCGTGAGGATGGCACCGGAGGACCAGACATCAGCAATTACACACTAGGTAACTATCTGTGAATATGACTGAACAGCAAGTAGGAGGTGTAATGGGAAAGTACACTGCACCATTGAAAGCATTGGGCTCCTATTTAAAGAGGGCTAGAGTTAGAAGAAGCAACTGATTGGCCCTCATGTCAGATGACATCCTGTTGTGGCTTTGTGATGTAATGGCACCACTTGACCAATCGCCCTGGGTGACGATTACACTGGAGGACCAGACAACAGCCTTTACACACTAGGTAATTATCTGGGAATATGACTTCACAGCAAGTAGGAGGTGTAATGGGAAAGTACTCTGCACCATCGAATGCATTGGGCTCCTTTTTAAAGAGGGCTAGAGTTAGAAGAACACAGTTTCTAAATAGCAGTCCATCTGGAGTATCAGGGTCACACTCACAGAGAGCAGGGAAACCGGTTAAATAGCTTCCCTCTATCTGAAAGTAAGTCAATTGCTCTAACCTTAGACACCTCATTCCAGCCTGAAAGACGGTAATTAACTCGCAGGACAAATTGCCAGCACAAGTATCTGAAGAAGATTTTGTCAGCCACGTAGACAGTCAAAGTCTTTGATAAATTATCATGATGGCCATCGCATCATCCACATTGCTACCGTCTTAGAAGATTATATTTATGCGGAAGACCCTACTAAAAGGCACTGAGAGCCATCAGATGCTATGAACTTTTTATCAATGGCAAAATGATTAAATGAGAGTTTGACTTACCATACATATTGATCGAGGCATGGAGAAGGCTGAGGAATGAGCTTTCTTTCTTTTTTTTCGTCTCAGCAAGCAGAGAAATATTCCTCTGCAACACTGCCTCTGCTGGCCATTCAGTATAATCTGCAGATGGAAAAGTCCACTGTTAGTCAATTTTTAGAACTTTAATATTTCCAAACCAAATGCAACACTACCAAAAAATGACTTCTATAAAGCGTAAATTATTAGTACTATGGCGTGTCACATATTGTGAAAATCCAAAACTCACTAAAAATTATAATCTCAATTTAGATTTCAACCTAGCAAACTTCTTTCAATCCTAGGCCTCATTTGCTGGTACACTGTACACAACCCTAGCACCTGTATGAGGACTTGGATAAAAAGATCTCTTTGGCAGCCAAGAGATAGAGTACCCTTCTCACAGGAATGATTTCAGGTTATGGTACACCATAGCAATTCAGTGATCTGATACGTTAAGGGAGGAAGGTTTATGCTACGGTTAGTGGGAATAATAAAAACTATGAATAACAGATTCTAACATCTTCATTTTAGCACATCCCTATCAGTTAACCTATAGAGAACTCCAGAATGGTATGATGAACCACTCCTTCAAACAAATGTATACGTCTCAAATAATGGCCTAGGTCCTTTCATATCACCACCTTAGTCTTCATCTGGGCATCCTGTCCTCATTGCTCCCTTTTCTATACCATGATACATGTATCCTATTGCGTACTAGGCGACTGATTGGCCCTCATGTCTGATGACATCCTATTGTAGCTTTGTGATGTAATGGCACCACTTGACCAATCGCCCTGGGTGACGATTACACCGAAGGACCAGACATCAGCAATTACACACTAGGTAACTATCTGTGAATAGGACTGCACAGCAAGTAGGAAGTGTAATGGGAAAGTACACTGCACCATTGAAAGCATTGGGCTCCTATTTAGAGAGGGCCAGAGTTTGAAGTAGCAATTGAATGGCCCTTTTGTCAGATGACAACCTGCTGCAGCTTAGTGATATAATGGCACCACTAGACCAATCGCCCTGCGTGAGGATGGCACCGGAGGACCAGACATCAGCAATTACACACTAGGTAACTATCTGTGAATAGGACTGCACAGCAAGTAGGAAGT
Source organism: Lissotriton helveticus (assembly GCF_964261635.1). NCBI lineage: Eukaryota > Metazoa > Chordata > Amphibia > Caudata > Salamandridae > Lissotriton > Lissotriton helveticus. The sequence goes on from NC_136068.1 coordinate 615,442,271, forward strand.
GTAATGGGAAAGTACACTGCACCATTGAAAGCATTGGGCTCCTATTTAGAGAGGGCCAGAGTTTGAAGTAGCAATTAAAGGCCCTTTTGTCAGATGACAACCTGCTGCAGCTTTGTGATATAATGGCACCACTAGACCAATCGCCCTGCGTGAGGATGGCACCGGAGGACCAGACATCAGCAATTACACACTAGGTAACTATCTGTGAATATGACTGAACAGCAAGTAGGAGGTGTAATGGGAAAGTACACTGCACCATTGAAAGCATTGGGCTCCTATTTAAAGAGGGCTAGAGTTAGAAGAAGCAACTGATTGGCCCTCATGTCAGATGACATCCTGTTGTGGCTTTGTGATGTAATGGCACCACTTGACCAATCGCCCTGGGTGACGATTACACTGGAGGACCAGACAACAGCCTTTACACACTAGGTAATTATCTGGGAATATGACTGCACAGCAAGTAGGAGGTGTAATGGGAAAGTACTCTGCACCATCGAATGCATTGGGCTCCTTTTTAAAGAGGGCTAGAGTTAGAAGAACACAGTTTCTAAATAGCAGTCCATCTGGAGTATCAGGGTCACACTCACAGAGAGCAGGGAAACCGGTTAAATAGCTTCCCTCTATCTGAAAGTAAGTCAATTGCTCTAACCTTAGACATCTCATTCCAGCCTGAAAGATGGTAATTAACTCGCAGGACAAATTGCCAGCACAAGTATCTAAAGAAGATTTTGTCAGCCACGTAGACAGTCAAAGTCTTTGATAAACTAACATGATGGCCATTGCGTCATCCACATTGCTACCGTCTTAGAAGATTATATTTATGCGGAAGACCCTACTAAAAGGCACTGAGAGCCATCAGATGCTATGAACTTTTTATCAATGGCAAAATGATTAAATGAGAGTTTGACTTACCATACATATTGATCGAGGCATGGAGAAGGCTGAGGAATGAGCTTTCTTTTTTTTTTTGTCTCAGCAAGCAGAGACATATTCCTCTGCAACACTGCCTCTGCTGGCCATTCAGTATAATCTGCAGATAGAAAAAAAGTCCACTGTTAGTCAATTTTTAGAACTTTAATATTTCCAAACCAAATGCAACACTACCAAAAAATGATTTCTATAAAGCGTAAATTATTAGTACTATGGCGTGTCACATATTGTGAAAATCCAAAGCTCACTAAAAATTATAATCTCAATTTAGATTTCAACCTAGCAAACTTCTTTCAATCCTAGGCCTCATTTGCTGGTACACTGTACACAACCCTAGCACCTGTATGAGGACTTAGATAGAAAGAACTCTTTGGCAGCCAAGAGATAGAGTACCCTTCTCACAGGAATTATTTCAGGTTATGGTACACCATAGCAATTCAGTGATCTGATACGTTAAGGGAGGAAGGTTTATGCTACGGTTAGTGGGAATAATAAAAACTATGAATAACAGATTCTAACATCTTCATTTTAGCACATCCCTATCAGTTAACCTATAAAGAACTCCAGAATGGTATGATCAACCACTCCTTCAAACAAATGTATACGTCTCAAATAATGGCCTAGGTCCTTTCATATCACCACCTTAGTCTTCAGCTGGGCATCCTGTCCTCATTGCTCCCTTTTCTATACCATGATACATGTATCCTATTGCGTACTAGGCGACTGATTGGCCCTCATGTCTGATGACATCCTATTGTAGCTTTGTGATGTAATGGCACCACTTGACCAATCGCCCTGGGTGACGATTACACCGAAGGACCAGACATCAGCAATTACACACTAGGTAACTATCTGTGAATAGGACTGCACAGCAAGTAGGAACTGTAATGGGAAAGTACACTGCACCATTGAAAGCATTGGGCTCCTATTTAGAGAGGGCCAGAGTTTGAAGTAGCAATTGAATGGCCCTTTTGTCAGATGACAACCTGCTGCAGTTTAGTGATATAATGGCACCACTAGACCAATCGCCCTGCGTGAGGATGGCACCGGAGGACCAGACATCAGCAATTACACACTAGGTAACTATCTGTGAATAGGACTGCACAGCAAGTAGGAAGTGTAATGGGAAAGTACACTGCACCATTGAAAGCATTGGGCTCCTATTTAGAGAGGGCCAGAGTTTGAAGTAGCAATTAAAGGCCCTTTTGTCAGATGACAACCTGCTGCAGCTTTGTGATATAATGGCACCACTAGACCAATCGCCCTGCGTGAGGATGGCACCGGAGGACCAGACATCAGCAATTACACACTAGGTAACTATCTGTGAATATGACTGAACAGCAAGTAGGAGGTGTAATGGGAAAGTACACTGCACCATTGAAAGCATTGGGCTCCTATTTAAAGAGGGCTAGAGTTAGAAGAAGCAACTGATTGGCCCTCATGTCAGATGACATCCTGTTGTGGCTTTGTGATGTAATGGCACCACTTGACCAATCGCCCTGGGTGACGATTACACTGGAGGACCAGACAACAGCCTTTACACACTAGGTAATTATCTGGGAATATGACTTCACAGCAAGTAGGAGGTGTAATGGGAAAGTACTCTGCACCATCGAATGCATTGGGCTCCTTTTTAAAGAGGGCTAGAGTTAGAAGAACACAGTTTCTAAATAGCAGTCCATCTGGAGTATCAGGGTCACACTCACAGAGAGCAGGGAAACCGGTTAAATAGCTTCCCTCTATCTGAAAGTAAGTCAATTGCTCTAACCTTAGACACCTCATTCCAGCCTGAAAGACGGTAATTAACTCGCAGGACAAATTGCCAGCACAAGTATCTGAAGAAGATTTTGTCAGCCACGTAGACAGTCAAAGTCTTTGATAAATTATCATGATGGCCATCGCATCATCCACATTGCTACCGTCTTAGAAGATTATATTTATGCGGAAGACCCTACTAAAAGGCACTGAGAGCCATCAGATGCTATGAACTTTTTATCAATGGCAAAATGATTAAATGAGAGTTTGACTTACCATACATATTGATCGAGGCATGGAGAAGGCTGAGGAATGAGCTTTCTTTCTTTTTTTTCGTCTCAGCAAGCAGAGAAATATTCCTCTGCAACACTGCCTCTGCTGGCCATTCAGTATAATCTGCAGATGGAAAAGTCCACTGTTAGTCAATTTTTAGAACTTTAATATTTCCAAACCAAATGCAACACTACCAAAAAATGACTTCTATAAAGCGTAAATTATTAGTACTATGGCGTGTCACATATTGTGAAAATCCAAAACTCACTAAAAATTATAATCTCAATTTAGATTTCAACCTAGCAAACTTCTTTCAATCCTAGGCCTCATTTGCTGGTACACTGTACACAACCCTAGCACCTGTATGAGGACTTGGATAAAAAGATCTCTTTGGCAGCCAAGAGATAGAGTACCCTTCTCACAGGAATGATTTCAGGTTATGGTACACCATAGCAATTCAGTGATCTGATACGTTAAGGGAGGAAGGTTTATGCTACGGTTAGTGGGAATAATAAAAACTATGAATAACAGATTCTAACATCTTCATTTTAGCACATCCCTATCAGTTAACCTATAGAGAACTCCAGAATGGTATGATGAACCACTCCTTCAAACAAATGTATACGTCTCAAATAATGGCCTAGGTCCTTTCATATCACCACCTTAGTCTTCATCTGGGCATCCTGTCCTCATTGCTCCCTTTTCTATACCATGATACATGTATCCTATTGCGTACTAGGCGACTGATTGGCCCTCATGTCTGATGACATCCTATTGTAGCTTTGTGATGTAATGGCACCACTTGACCAATCGCCCTGGGTGACGATTACACCGAAGGACCAGACATCAGCAATTACACACTAGGTAACTATCTGTGAATAGGACTGCACAGCAAGTAGGAAGTGTAATGGGAAAGTACACTGCACCATTGAAAGCATTGGGCTCCTATTTAGAGAGGGCCAGAGTTTGAAGTAGCAATTGAATGGCCCTTTTGTCAGATGACAACCTGCTGCAGCTTAGTGATATAATGGCACCACTAGACCAATCGCCCTGCGTGAGGATGGCACCGGAGGACCAGACATCAGCAATTACACACTAGGTAACTATCTGTGAATAGGACTGCACAGCAAGTAGGAAGTGTAATGGGAAAGTACACTGCACCATTGAAAGCATTGGGCTCCTATTTAGAGAGGGCCAGAGTTTGAAGTAGCAATTAAAGGCCCTTTTGTCAGATGACAACCTGCTGCAGCTTTGTGATATAATGGCACCACTAGACCAATCGCCCTGCGTGAGGATGGCACCGGAGGACCAGACATCAGCAATTACACACTAGGTAACTATCTGTGAATATGACTGAACAGCAAGTAGGAGGTGTAATGGGAAAGTACACTGCACCATTGAAAGCATTGGGCTCCTATTTAAAGAGGGCTAGAGTTAGAAGAAGCAACTGATTGGCCCTCATGTCAGATGACATCCTGTTGTGGCTTTGTGATGTAATGGCACCACTTGACCAATCGCCCTGGGTGACGATTACACTGGAGGACCAGACAACAGCCTTTACACACTAGGTAATTATCTGGGAATATGACTGCACAGCAAGTAGGAGGTGTAATGGGAAAGTACTCTGCACCATCGAATGCATTGGGCTCCTTTTTAAAGAGGGCTAGAGTTAGAAGAACACAGTTTCTAAATAGCAGTCCATCTGGAGTATCAGGGTCACACTCACAGAGAGCAGGGAAACCGGTTAAATAGCTTCCCTCTATCTGAAAGTAAGTCAATTGCTCTAACCTTAGACACCTCATTCCAGCCTGAAAGACGGTAATTAACTCGCAGGACAAATTGCCAGCACAAGTATCTGAAGAAGATTTTGTCAGCCACGTAGACAGTCAAAGTCTTTGATAAACTATCATGATGGCCATCGCATCATCCACATTGCTACCGTCTTAGAAGATTATATTTATGCGGAAGACCCTACTAAAAGGCACTGAGAGCCATCAGATGCTATGAACTTTTTATCAATGGCAAAATGATTAAATGAGAGTTTGACTTACCATACATATTGATCGAGGCATGGAGAAGGCTGAGGAATGAGCTTTCTTTTTTTTTTGTCTCAGCAAGCAGAGACATATTCCTCTGCAACACTGCCTCTGCTGGCCATTCAGTATAATCTGCAGATGGAAAAGTCCACTGTTAGTCAATTTTTAGAACTTTAATATTTCCAAACCAAATGCAACACTACCAAAAAATGATTTCTATAAAGCGTAAATTATTAGTACTATGGCGTGTCACATATTGTGAAAATCCAAAGCTCACTAAAAATTATAATCTCAATTTAGATTTCAACCTAGCAAACTTCTTTCAATCCTAGGCCTCATTTGCTGGTACACTGTACACAACCCTAGCACCTGTATGAGGACTTGGATAAAAAGATCTCTTTGGCAGCCAAGAGATAGAGTACCCTTCTCACAGGAATGATTTCAGGTTATGGTACACCATAGCAATTCAGTGATCTGATACGTTAAGGGAGGAAGGTTTATGCTACGGTTAGTGGGAATAATAAAAACTATGAATAACAGATTCTAACATCTTCATTTTAGCACATCCCTATCAGTTAACCTATAGAGAACTCCAGAATGGTATGATCAACCACTCCTTCAAACAAATGTATACGTCTCAAATAATGGCCTAGGTCCTTTCATATCACCACCTTAGTCTTCAGCTGGGCATCCTGTCCTCATTGCTCCCTTTTCTATACCATGATACATGTATCCTATTGCGTACTAGGCGACTGATTGGCCCTCATGTCTGATGACATCCTATTGTAGCTTTGTGATGTAATGGCACCACTTGACCAATCGCCCTGGGTGACGATTACACCGAAGGACCAGACATCAGCAATTACACACTAGGTAACTATCTGTGAATAGGACTGCACAGTAAGTAGGAAGTGTAATGGGAAAGTACACTGCACCATTGAAAGCATTGGGCTCCTATTTAGAGAGTGCCAGAGTTTGAAGTAGCAATTGAATGGCCCTTTTGTCAGATGACAACCTGCTGCAGCTTTGTGATATAATGGCACCACTAGACCAATCGCCCTGCGTGAGGATGGCACCGGAGGACCAGACATCAGCAATTACACACTAGGTAACTATCTGTGAATAGGACTGCACAGTAAGTAGGAAGTGTAATGGGAAAGTACACTGCACCATTGAAAGCATTGGGCTCCTATTTAGAGAGGGCCAGAGTTTGAAGTAGCAATTAAAGGCCCTTTTGTCAGATGACAACCTGCTGCAGCTTTGTGATATAATGGCACCACTAGACCAATCGCCCTGCGTGAGGATGGCACCGGAGGACTAGACATCAGCAATTACACACTAGGTAACTATCTGTGAATATGACTGAACAGCAAGTAGGAGGTGTAATGGGAAAGTACACTGCACCATTGAAAGCATTGGGCTCCTATTTAAAGAGGGCTAGAGTTAGAAGAAGCAACTGATTGGCCCTCATGTCAGATGACATCCTGTTGTGGCTTTGTGATGTAATGGCACCACTTGACCAATCGCCCTGGGTGACGATTACACTGGAGGACAAGACAACAGCCTTTACACACTAGGTAATTATCTGGGAATATGACTGCACAGCAAGTAGGAGGTGTAATGGGAAAGTACTCTGCACCATCGAATGCATTGGGCTCCTTTTTAAAGAGGGCTAGAGTTAGAAGAACACAGTTTCTAAATAGCAGTCCATCTGGAGTATCAGGGTCACACTCACAGAGAGCAGGGAAACCGGTTAAATAGCTTCCCTCTATCTGAAAGTAAGTCAATTGCTCTAACCTTAGACACCTCATTCCAGCCTGAAAGACGGTAATTAACTCGCAGGACAAATTGCCAGCACAAGTATCTGAAGAAGATTTTGTCAGCCACGTAGACAGTCAAAGTCTTTGATAAACTATCATGATGGCCATCGCATCATCCACATTGCTACCGTCTTAGAAGATTATATTTATGCGGAAGACCCTACTAAAAGGCACTGAGAGCCATCAGATGCTATGAACTTTTTATCAATGGCAAAATGATTAAATGAGAGTTTGACTTACCATACATATTGATCGAGGCATGGAGAAGGCTGAGGAATGAGCTTTCTTTTTTTTTTTGTCTCAGCAAGCAGAGACATATTCCTCTGCAACACTGCCTCTGCTGGCCATTCAGTATAATCTGCAGATGGAAAAGTCCACTGTTAGTCAATTTTTAGAACTTTAATATTTCCAAACCAAATGCAACACTACCAAAAAATGATTTCTATAAAGCGTAAATTATTAGTACTATGGCGTGTCACATATTGTGAAAATCCAAAGCTCACTAAAAATTATAATCTCAATTTAGATTTCAACCTAGCAAACTTCTTTCAATCCTAGGCCTCATTTGCTGGTACACTGTACACAACCCTAGTACCTGTATGAGGACTTAGATAGAAAGAACTCTTTGGCAGCCAAGAGATAGAGTACCCTTCTCACAGGAATGATTTCAGGTTATGGTACACCATAGCAATTCAGTGATCTGATACGTTAAGGGAGGAAGGTTTATGCTACGGTTAGTGGGAATAATAAAAACTATGAATAACAGATTCTAACATCTTCATTTTAGCACATCCCTATCAGTTAACCTATAAAGAACTCCAGAATGGTATGATCAACCACTCCTTCAAACAAATGTATACGTCTCAAATAATGGCCTAGGTCCTTTCATATCACCACCTTAGTCTTCAGCTGGGCATCCTGTCCTCATTGCTCCCTTTTCTATACCATGATACATGTATCCTATTGCGTACTAGGCGACTGATTGGCCCTCATGTCTGATGACATCCTATTGTAGCTTTGTGATGTAATGGCACCACTTGACCAATCGCCCTGGGTGACGATTACACCGAAGGACCAGACATCAGCAATTACACACTAGGTAACTATCTGTGAATAGGACTGCACAGCAAGTAGGAAGTGTAATGGGAAAGTACACTGCACCATTGAAAGCATTGGGCTCCTATTTAGAGAGGGCCAGAGTTTGAAGTAGCAATTGAATGGCCCTTTTGTCAGATGACAACCTGCTGCAGCTTAGTGATATAATGGCACCACTAGACCAATCGCCCTGCGTGAGGATGGCACCGGAGGACCAGACATCAGCAATTACACACTAGGTAACTATCTGTGAATAGGACTGCACAGCAAGTAGGAAGTGTAATGGGAAAGTACACTGCACCATTGAAAGCATTGGGCTCCTATTTAGAGAGGGCCAGAGTTTGAAGTAGCAATTAAAGGCCCTTTTGTCAGATGACAACCTGCTGCAGCTTTGTGATATAATGGCACCACTAGACCAATCGCCCTGCGTGAGGATGGCACCGGAGGACCAGACATCAGCAATTACACACTAGGTAACTATCTGTGAATATGACTGAACAGCAAGTAGGAGGTGTAATGGGAAAGTACACTGCACCATTGAAAGCATTGGGCTCCTATTTAAAGAGGGCTAGAGTTAGAAGAAGTAACTGATTGGCCCTCATGTCAGATGACATCCTGTTGTGGCTTTGTGATGTAATGGCACCACTTGACCAATCGCCCTGGGTGACGATTACACTGGAGGACCAGACAACAGCATTTACACACTAGGTAATTATCTGGGAATATGACTGCACAGCAAGTAGGAGGTGTAATGGGAAAGTACTCTGCACCATCGAATGCATTGGGCTCCTTTTTAAAGAGGGCTAGAGTTAGAAGAACACAGTTTCTAAATAGCAGTCCATCTGGAGTATCAGGGTCACACTCGCAGAGAGCAGGGAAACCGGTTAAATAGCTTCCCTCTATCTGAAAGTAAGTCAATTGCTCTAACCTTAGACACCTCATTCCAGCCTGAAAGATGGTAATTAACTCGCAGGACAAATTGCCAGCACAAGTATCTGAAGAAGATTTTGTCAGCCACGTAGACAGTCAAAGTCTTTGATAAACTATCATGATGGCCATCGCATCATCCACATTGCTACCGTCTTAGAAGATTATATTTATGCGGAAGACCCTACTAAAAGGCACTGAGAGCCATCAGATGCTATGAACTTTTTATCAATGGCAAAATGATTAAATGAGAGTTTGACTTACCATACATATTGATCGAGGCATGGAGAAGGCTGAGGAATGAGCTTTCTTTCTTTTTTTTCGTCTCAGCAAGCAGAGAAATATTCCTCTGCAACACTGCCTCTGCTGGCCATTCAGTATAATCTGCAGATGGAAAAGTCCACTGTTAGTCAATTTTTAGAACTTTAATATTTCCAAACCAAATGCAACACTACCAAAAAATGATTTCTATAAAGCGTAAATTATTAGTACTATGGCGTGTCACATATTGTGAAAATCCAAAACTCACTAAAAATTATAATCTCAATTTAGATTTCAACCTAGCAAACTTCTTTCAATCCTAGGCCTCATTTGCTGGTACACTGTACACAACCCTAGCACCTGTATGAGGACTTGGATAAAAAGATCTCTTTGGCAGCCAAGAGATAGAGTACCCTTCTCACAGGAATGATTTCAGGTTATGGTACACCATAGCAATTCAGTGATCTGATACGTTAAGGGAGGAAGGTTTATGCTACGGTTAGTGGGAATAATAAAAACTATGAATAACAGATTCTAACATCTTCATTTTAGCACATCCCTATCAGTTAACCTATAGAGAACTCCAGAATGGTATGATCAACCACTCCTTCAAACAAATGTATACGTCTCAAATAATGGCCTAGGTCCTTTCATATCACCACCTTAGTCTTCAGCTGGGCATCCTGTCCTCATTGCTCCCTTTTCTATACCATGATACATGTATCCTATTGCGTACTAGGGGACTGATTGGCCCTCATGTCTGATGACATCCTATTGTAGCTTTGTGATGTAATGGCACCACTTGACCAATCGCCCTGGGTGACGATTACACCGAAGGACCAGACATCAGCAATTACACACTAGGTAACTATCTGTGAATAGGACTGCACAGTAAGTAGGAAGTGTAATGGGAAAGTACACTGCACCATTGAAAGCATTGGGCTCCTATTTAGAGAGGGCCAGAGTTTGAAGTAGCAATTGAATGGCCCTTTTGTCAGATGACAACCTGCTGCAGCTTTGTGATATAATGGCACCACTAGACCAATCGCCCTGCGTGAGGATGGCACCGGAGGACCAGACATCAGCAATTACACACTAGGTAACTATCTGTGAATAGGACTGCACAGTAAGTAGGAAGTGTAATGGGAAAGTACACTGCACCATTGAAAGCATTGGGCTCCTATTTAGAGAGGGCCAGAGTTTGAAGTAGCAATTAAAGGCCCTTTTGTCAGATGACAACCTGCTGCAGCTTTGTGATATAATGGCACCACTAGACCAATCGCCCTGCGTGAGGATGGCACCGGAGGACCAGACATCAGCAATTACACACTAGGTAACTATCTGTGAATATGACTGAACAGCAAGTAGGAGGTGTAATGGGAAAGTACACTGCACCATTGAAAGCATTGGGCTCCTATTTAAAGAGGGCTAGAGTTAGAAGAAGCAACTGATTGGCCCTCATGTCAGATGACATCCTGTTGTGGCTTTGTGATGTAATGGCACCACTTGACCAATCGCCCTGGGTGACGATTACACTGGAGGACAAGACAACAGCCTTTACACACTAGGTAATTATCTGGGAATATGACTGCACAGCAAGTAGGAGGTGTAATGGGAAAGTACTCTGCACCATCGAATGCATTGGGCTCCTTTTTAAAGAGGGCTAGAGTTAGAAGAACACAGTTTCTAAATAGCAGTCCATCTGGAGTATCAGGGTCACACTCACAGAGAGCAGGGAAACCGGTTAAATAGCTTCCCTCTATCTGAAAGTAAGTCAATTGCTCTAACCTTAGACACCTCATTCCAGCCTGAAAGACGGTAATTAACTCGCAGGACAAATTGCCAGCACAAGTATCTGAAGAAGATTTTGTCAGCCACGTAGACAGTCAAAGTCTTTGATAAACTATCATGATGGCCATCGCATCATCCACATTGCTACCGTCTTAGAAGATTATATTTATGCGGAAGACCCTACTAAAAGGCACTGAGAGCCATCAGATGCTATGAACTTTTTATCAATGGCAAAATGATTAAATGAGAGTTTGACTTACCATACATATTGATCGAGGCATGGAGAAGGCTGAGGAATGAGCTTTCTTTTTTTTTGTCTCAGCAAGCAGAGACATATTCCTCTGCAACACTGCCTCTGCTGGCCATTCAGTATAATCTGCAGATGGAAAAGTCCACTGTTAGTCAATTTTTAGAACTTTAATATTTCCAAACCAAATGCAACACTACCAAAAAATGATTTCTATAAAGCGTAAATTATTAGTACTATGGCGTGTCACATATTGTGAAAATCCAAAGCTCACTAAAAATTATAATCTCAATTTAGATTTCAACCTAGCAAACTTCTTTCAATCCTAGGCCTCATTTGCTGGTACACTGTACACAACCCTAGCACCTGTATGAGGACTTAGATAGAAAGAACTCTTTGGCAGCCAAGAGATAGAGTACCCTTCTCACAGGAATGATTTCAGGTTATGGTACACCATAGCAATTCAGTGATCTGATACGTTAAGGGAGGAAGGTTTATGCTACGGTTAGTGGGAATAATAAAAACTATGAATAACAGATTCTAACATCTTCATTTTAGCACATCCCTATCAGTTAACCTATAAAGAACTCCAGAATGGTATGATCAACCACTCCTTCAAACAAATGTATACGTCTCAAATAATGGCCTAGGTCCTTTCATATCACCACCTTAGTCTTCAGCTGGGCATCCTGTCCTCATTGCTCCCTTTTCTATACCATGATACATGTATCCTATTGCGTACTAGGCGACTGATTGGCCCTCATGTCTGATGACATCCTATTGTAGCTTTGTGATGTAATGGCACCACTTGACCAATCGCCCTGGGTGACGATTACACCGAAGGACCAGACATCAGCAATTACACACTAGGTAACTATCTGTGAATAGGACTGCACAGCAAGTAGGAACTGTAATGGGAAAGTACACTGCACCATTGAAAGCATTGGGCTCCTATTTAGAGAGGGCCAGAGTTTGAAGTAGCAATTGAATGGCCCTTTTGTCAGATGACAACCTGCTGCAGTTTAGTGATATAATGGCACCACTAGACCAATCGCCCTGCGTGAGGATGGCACCGGAGGACCAGACATCAGCAATTACACACTAGGTAACTATCTGTGAATAGGACTGCACAGCAAGTAGGAAGTGTAATGGGAAAGTACACTGCACCATTGAAAGCATTGGGCTCCTATTTAGAGAGGGCCAGAGTTTGAAGTAGCAATTAAAGGCCCTTTTGTCAGATGACAACCTGCTGCAGCTTTGTGATATAATGGCACCACTAGACCAATCGCCCTGCGTGAGGATGGCACCGGAGGACCAGACATCAGCAATTACACACTAGGTAACTATCTGTGAATATGACTGAACAGCAAGTAGGAGGTGTAATGGGAAAGTACACTGCACCATTGAAAGCATTGGGCTCCTATTTAAAGAGGGCTAGAGTTAGAAGAAGCAACTGATTGGCCCTCATGTCAGATGACATCCTGTTGTGGCTTTGTGATGTAATGGCACCACTTGACCAATCGCCCTGGGTGACGATTACACTGGAGGACCAGACAACAGCCTTTACACACTAGGTAATTATCTGGGAATATGACTTCACAGCAAGTAGGAGGTGTAATGGGAAAGTACTCTGCACCATCGAATGCATTGGGCTCCTTTTTAAAGAGGGCTAGAGTTAGAAGAACACAGTTTCTAAATAGCAGTCCATCTGGAGTATCAGGGTCACACTCACAGAGAGCAGGGAAACCGGTTAAATAGCTTCCCTCTATCTGAAAGTAAGTCAATTGCTCTAACCTTAGACACCTCATTCCAGCCTGAAAGACGGTAATTAACTCGCAGGACAAATTGCCAGCACAAGTATCTGAAGAAGATTTTGTCAGCCACGTAGACAGTCAAAGTCTTTGATAAATTATCATGATGGCCATCGCATCATCCACATTGCTACCGTCTTAGAAGATTATATTTATGCGGAAGACCCTACTAAAAGGCACTGAGAGCCATCAGATGCTATGAACTTTTTATCAATGGCAAAATGATTAAATGAGAGTTTGACTTACCATACATATTGATCGAGGCATGGAGAAGGCTGAGGAATGAGCTTTCTTTCTTTTTTTTCGTCTCAGCAAGCAGAGAAATATTCCTCTGCAACACTGCCTCTGCTGGCCATTCAGTATAATCTGCAGATGGAAAAGTCCACTGTTAGTCAATTTTTAGAACTTTAATATTTCCAAACCAAATGCAACACTACCAAAAAATGACTTCTATAAAGCGTAAATTATTAGTACTATGGCGTGTCACATATTGTGAAAATCCAAAACTCACTAAAAATTATAATCTCAATTTAGATTTCAACCTAGCAAACTTCTTTCAATCCTAGGCCTCATTTGCTGGTACACTGTACACAACCCTAGCACCTGTATGAGGACTTGGATAAAAAGATCTCTTTGGCAGCCAAGAGATAGAGTACCCTTCTCACAGGAATGATTTCAGGTTATGGTACACCATAGCAATTCAGTGATCTGATACGTTAAGGGAGGAAGGTTTATGCTACGGTTAGTGGGAATAATAAAAACTATGAATAACAGATTCTAACATCTTCATTTTAGCACATCCCTATCAGTTAACCTATAGAGAACTCCAGAATGGTATGATGAACCACTCCTTCAAACAAATGTATACGTCTCAAATAATGGCCTAGGTCCTTTCATATCACCACCTTAGTCTTCATCTGGGCATCCTGTCCTCATTGCTCCCTTTTCTATACCATGATACATGTATCCTATTGCGTACTAGGCGACTGATTGGCCCTCATGTCTGATGACATCCTATTGTAGCTTTGTGATGTAATGGCACCACTTGACCAATCGCCCTGGGTGACGATTACACCGAAGGACCAGACATCAGCAATTACACACTAGGTAACTATCTGTGAATAGGACTGCACAGCAAGTAGGAAGTGTAATGGGAAAGTACACTGCACCATTGAAAGCATTGGGCTCCTATTTAGAGAGGGCCAGAGTTTGAAGTAGCAATTGAATGGCCCTTTTGTCAGATGACAACCTGCTGCAGCTTAGTGATATAATGGCACCACTAGACCAATCGCCCTGCGTGAGGATGGCACCGGAGGACCAGACATCAGCAATTACACACTAGGTAACTATCTGTGAATAGGACTGCACAGCAAGTAGGAAGTGTAATGGGAAAGTACACTGCACCATTGAAAGCATTGGGCTCCTATTTAGAGAGGGCCAGAGTTTGAAGTAGCAATTAAAGGCCCTTTTGTCAGATGACAACCTGCTGCAGCTTTGTGATATAATGGCACCACTAGACCAATCGCCCTGCGTGAGGATGGCACCGGAGGACCAGACATCAGCAATTACACACTAGGTAACTATCTGTGAATATGACTGAACAGCAAGTAGGAGGTGTAATGGGAAAGTACACTGCACCATTGAAAGCATTGGGCTCCTATTTAAAGAGGGCTAGAGTTAGAAGAAGTAACTGATTGGCCCTCATGTCAGATGACATCCTGTTGTGGCTTTGTGATGTAATGGCACCACTTGACCAATCGCCCTGGGTGACGATTACACTGGAGGACCAGACAACAGCATTTACACACTAGGTAATTATCTGGGAATATGACTGCACAGCAAGTAGGAGGTGTAATGGGAAAGTACTCTGCACCATCGAATGCATTGGGCTCCTTTTTAAAGAGGGCTAGAGTTAGAAGAACACAGTTTCTAAATAGCAGTCCATCTGGAGTATCAGGGTCACACTCGCAGAGAGCAGGGAAACCGGTTAAATAGCTTCCCTCTATCTGAAAGTAAGTCAATTGCTCTAACCTTAGACACCTCATTCCAGCCTGAAAGATGGTAATTAACTCGCAGGACAAATTGCCAGCACAAGTATCTGAAGAAGATTTTGTCAGCCACGTAGACAGTCAAAGTCTTTGATAAACTATCATGATGGCCATCGCATCATCCACATTGCTACCGTCTTAGAAGATTATATTTATGCGGAAGACCCTACTAAAAGGCACTGAGAGCCATCAGATGCTATGAACTTTTTATCAATGGCAAAATGATTAAATGAGAGTTTGACTTACCATACATATTGATCGAGGCATGGAGAAGGCTGAGGAATGAGCTTTCTTTCTTTTTTTTCGTCTCAGCAAGCAGAGAAATATTCCTCTGCAACACTGCCTCTGCTGGCCATTCAGTATAATCTGCAGATGGAAAAGTCCACTGTTAGTCAATTTTTAGAACTTTAATATTTCCAAACCAAATGCAACACTACCAAAAAATGATTTCTATAAAGCGTAAATTATTAGTACTATGGCGTGTCACATATTGTGAAAATCCAAAACTCACTAAAAATTATAATCTCAATTTAGATTTCAACCTAGCAAACTTCTTTCAATCCTAGGCCTCATTTGCTGGTACACTGTACACAACCCTAGCACCTGTATGAGGACTTGGATAAAAAGATCTCTTTGGCAGCCAAGAGATAGAGTACCCTTCTCACAGGAATGATTTCAGGTTATGGTACACCATAGCAATTCAGTGATCTGATACGTTAAGGGAGGAAGGTTTATGCTACGGTTAGTGGGAATAATAAAAACTATGAATAACAGATTCTAACATCTTCATTTTAGCACATCCCTATCAGTTAACCTATAGAGAACTCCAGAATGGTATGATCAACCACTCCTTCAAACAAATGTATACGTCTCAAATAATGGCCTAGGTCCTTTCATATCACCACCTTAGTCTTCAGCTGGGCATCCTGTCCTCATTGCTCCCTTTTCTATACCATGATACATGTATCCTATTGCGTACTAGGGGACTGATTGGCCCTCATGTCTGATGACATCCTATTGTAGCTTTGTGATGTAATGGCACCACTTGACCAATCGCCCTGGGTGACGATTACACCGAAGGACCAGACATCAGCAATTACACACTAGGTAACTATCTGTGAATAGGACTGCACAGTAAGTAGGAAGTGTAATGGGAAAGTACACTGCACCATTGAAAGCATTGGGCTCCTATTTAGAGAGGGCCAGAGTTTGAAGTAGCAATTGAATGGCCCTTTTGTCAGATGACAACCTGCTGCAGCTTTGTGATATAATGGCACCACTAGACCAATCGCCCTGCGTGAGGATGGCACCGGAGGACCAGACATCAGCAATTACACACTAGGTAACTATCTGTGAATAGGACTGCACAGTAAGTAGGAAGTGTAATGGGAAAGTACACTGCACCATTGAAAGCATTGGGCTCCTATTTAGAGAGGGCCAGAGTTTGAAGTAGCAATTAAAGGCCCTTTTGTCAGATGACAACCTGCTGCAGCTTTGTGATATAATGGCACCACTAGACCAATCGCCCTGCGTGAGGATGGCACCGGAGGACCAGACATCAGCAATTACACACTAGGTAACTATCTGTGAATATGACTGAACAGCAAGTAGGAGGTGTAATGGGAAAGTACACTGCACCATTGAAAGCATTGGGCTCCTATTTAAAGAGGGCTAGAGTTAGAAGAAGCAACTGATTGGCCCTCATGTCAGATGACATCCTGTTGTGGCTTTGTGATGTAATGGCACCACTTGACCAATCGCCCTGGGTGACGATTACACTGGAGGACAAGACAACAGCCTTTACACACTAGGTAATTATCTGGGAATATGACTGCACAGCAAGTAGGAGGTGTAATGGGAAAGTACTCTGCACCATCGAATGCATTGGGCTCCTTTTTAAAGAGGGCTAGAGTTAGAAGAACACAGTTTCTAAATAGCAGTCCATCTGGAGTATCAGGGTCACACTCACAGAGAGCAGGGAAACCGGTTAAATAGCTTCCCTCTATCTGAAAGTAAGTCAATTGCTCTAACCTTAGACACCTCATTCCAGCCTGAAAGACGGTAATTAACTCGCAGGACAAATTGCCAGCACAAGTATCTGAAGAAGATTTTGTCAGCCACGTAGACAGTCAAAGTCTTTGATAAACTATCATGATGGCCATCGCATCATCCACATTGCTACCGTCTTAGAAGATTATATTTATGCGGAAGACCCTACTAAAAGGCACTGAGAGCCATCAGATGCTATGAACTTTTTATCAATGGCAAAATGATTAAATGAGAGTTTGACTTACCATACATATTGATCGAGGCATGGAGAAGGCTGAGGAATGAGCTTTCTTTTTTTTTGTCTCAGCAAGCAGAGACATATTCCTCTGCAACACTGCCTCTGCTGGCCATTCAGTATAATCTGCAGATGGAAAAGTCCACTGTTAGTCAATTTTTAGAACTTTAATATTTCCAAACCAAATGCAACACTACCAAAAAATGATTTCTATAAAGCGTAAATTATTAGTACTATGGCGTGTCACATATTGTGAAAATCCAAAGCTCACTAAAAATTATAATCTCAATTTAGATTTCAACCTAGCAAACTTCTTTCAATCCTAGGCCTCATTTGCTGGTACACTGTACACAACCCTAGCACCTGTATGAGGACTTAGATAGAAAGAACTCTTTGGCAGCCAAGAGATAGAGTACCCTTCTCACAGGAATGATTTCAGGTTATGGTACACCATAGCAATTCAGTGATCTGATACGTTAAGGGAGGAAGGTTTATGCTACGGTTAGTGGGAATAATAAAAACTATGAATAACAGATTCTAACATCTTCATTTTAGCACATCCCTATCAGTTAACCTATAAAGAACTCCAGAATGGTATGATCAACCACTCCTTCAAACAAATGTATACGTCTCAAATAATGGCCTAGGTCCTTTCATATCACCACCTTAGTCTTCAGCTGGGCATCCTGTCCTCATTGCTCCCTTTTCTATACCATGATACATGTATCCTATTGCGTACTAGGCGACTGATTGGCCCTCATGTCTGATGACATCCTATTGTAGCTTTGTGATGTAATGGCACCACTTGACCAATCGCCCTGGGTGACGATTACACCGAAGGACCAGACATCAGCAATTACACACTAGGTAACTATCTGTGAATAGGACTGCACAGCAAGTAGGAACTGTAATGGGAAAGTACACTGCACCATTGAAAGCATTGGGCTCCTATTTAGAGAGGGCCAGAGTTTGAAGTAGCAATTGAATGGCCCTTTTGTCAGATGACAACCTGCTGCAGTTTAGTGATATAATGGCACCACTAGACCAATCGCCCTGCGTGAGGATGGCACCGGAGGACCAGACATCAGCAATTACACACTAGGTAACTATCTGTGAATAGGACTGCACAGCAAGTAGGAAGTGTAATGGGAAAGTACACTGCACCATTGAAAGCATTGGGCTCCTATTTAGAGAGGGCCAGAGTTTGAAGTAGCAATTAAAGGCCCTTTTGTCAGATGACAACCTGCTGCAGCTTTGTGATATAATGGCACCACTAGACCAATCGCCCTGCGTGAGGATGGCACCGGAGGACCAGACATCAGCAATTACACACTAGGTAACTATCTGTGAATATGACTGAACAGCAAGTAGGAGGTGTAATGGGAAAGTACACTGCACCATTGAAAGCATTGGGCTCCTATTTAAAGAGGGCTAGAGTTAGAAGAAGCAACTGATTGGCCCTCATGTCAGATGACATCCTGTTGTGGCTTTGTGATGTAATGGCACCACTTGACCAATCGCCCTGGGTGACGATTACACTGGAGGACCAGACAACAGCCTTTACACACTAGGTAATTATCTGGGAATATGACTTCACAGCAAGTAGGAGGTGTAATGGGAAAGTACTCTGCACCATCGAATGCATTGGGCTCCTTTTTAAAGAGGGCTAGAGTTAGAAGAACACAGTTTCTAAATAGCAGTCCATCTGGAGTATCAGGGTCACACTCACAGAGAGCAGGGAAACCGGTTAAATAGCTTCCCTCTATCTGAAAGTAAGTCAATTGCTCTAACCTTAGACACCTCATTCCAGCCTGAAAGACGGTAATTAACTCGCAGGACAAATTGCCAGCACAAGTATCTGAAGAAGATTTTGTCAGCCACGTAGACAGTCAAAGTCTTTGATAAATTATCATGATGGCCATCGCATCATCCACATTGCTACCGTCTTAGAAGATTATATTTATGCGGAAGACCCTACTAAAAGGCACTGAGAGCCATCAGATGCTATGAACTTTTTATCAATGGCAAAATGATTAAATGAGAGTTTGACTTACCATACATATTGATCGAGGCATGGAGAAGGCTGAGGAATGAGCTTTCTTTCTTTTTTTTCGTCTCAGCAAGCAGAGAAATATTCCTCTGCAACACTGCCTCTGCTGGCCATTCAGTATAATCTGCAGATGGAAAAGTCCACTGTTAGTCAATTTTTAGAACTTTAATATTTCCAAACCAAATGCAACACTACCAAAAAATGACTTCTATAAAGCGTAAATTATTAGTACTATGGCGTGTCACATATTGTGAAAATCCAAAACTCACTAAAAATTATAATCTCAATTTAGATTTCAACCTAGCAAACTTCTTTCAATCCTAGGCCTCATTTGCTGGTACACTGTACACAACCCTAGCACCTGTATGAGGACTTGGATAAAAAGATCTCTTTGGCAGCCAAGAGATAGAGTACCCTTCTCACAGGAATGATTTCAGGTTATGGTACACCATAGCAATTCAGTGATCTGATACGTTAAGGGAGGAAGGTTTATGCTACGGTTAGTGGGAATAATAAAAACTATGAATAACAGATTCTAACATCTTCATTTTAGCACATCCCTATCAGTTAACCTATAGAGAACTCCAGAATGGTATGATGAACCACTCCTTCAAACAAATGTATACGTCTCAAATAATGGCCTAGGTCCTTTCATATCACCACCTTAGTCTTCATCTGGGCATCCTGTCCTCATTGCTCCCTTTTCTATACCATGATACATGTATCCTATTGCGTACTAGGCGACTGATTGGCCCTCATGTCTGATGACATCCTATTGTAGCTTTGTGATGTAATGGCACCACTTGACCAATCGCCCTGGGTGACGATTACACCGAAGGACCAGACATCAGCAATTACACACTAGGTAACTATCTGTGAATAGGACTGCACAGCAAGTAGGAAGTGTAATGGGAAAGTACACTGCACCATTGAAAGCATTGGGCTCCTATTTAGAGAGGGCCAGAGTTTGAAGTAGCAATTGAATGGCCCTTTTGTCAGATGACAACCTGCTGCAGCTTAGTGATATAATGGCACCACTAGACCAATCGCCCTGCGTGAGGATGGCACCGGAGGACCAGACATCAGCAATTACACACTAGGTAACTATCTGTGAATAGGACTGCACAGCAAGTAGGAAGTGTAATGGGAAAGTACACTGCACCATTGAAAGCATTGGGCTCCTATTTAGAGAGGGCCAGAGTTTGAAGTAGCAATTAAAGGCCCTTTTGTCAGATGACAACCTGCTGCAGCTTTGTGATATAATGGCACCACTAGACCAATCGCCCTGCGTGAGGATGGCACCGGAGGACCAGACATCAGCAATTACACACTAGGTAACTATCTGTGAATATGACTGAACAGCAAGTAGGAGGTGTAATGGGAAAGTACACTGCACCATTGAAAGCATTGGGCTCCTATTTAAAGAGGGCTAGAGTTAGAAGAAGCAACTGATTGGCCCTCATGTCAGATGACATCCTGTTGTGGCTTTGTGATGTAATGGCACCACTTGACCAATCGCCCTGGGTGACGATTACACTGGAGGACCAGACAACAGCCTTTACACACTAGGTAATTATCTGGGAATATGACTGCACAGCAAGTAGGAGGTGTAATGGGAAAGTACTCTGCACCATCGAATGCATTGGGCTCCTTTTTAAAGAGGGCTAGAGTTAGAAGAACACAGTTTCTAAATAGCAGTCCATCTGGAGTATCAGGGTCACACTCACAGAGAGCAGGGAAACCGGTTAAATAGCTTCCCTCTATCTGAAAGTAAGTCAATTGCTCTAACCTTAGACACCTCATTCCAGCCTGAAAGACGGTAATTAACTCGCAGGACAAATTGCCAGCACAAGTATCTGAAGAAGATTTTGTCAGCCACGTAGACAGTCAAAGTCTTTGATAAACTATCATGATGGCCATCGCATCATCCACATTGCTACCGTCTTAGAAGATTATATTTATGCGGAAGACCCTACTAAAAGGCACTGAGAGCCATCAGATGCTATGAACTTTTTATCAATGGCAAAATGATTAAATGAGAGTTTGACTTACCATACATATTGATCGAGGCATGGAGAAGGCTGAGGAATGAGCTTTCTTTTTTTTTTGTCTCAGCAAGCAGAGACATATTCCTCTGCAACACTGCCTCTGCTGGCCATTCAGTATAATCTGCAGATGGAAAAGTCCACTGTTAGTCAATTTTTAGAACTTTAATATTTCCAAACCAAATGCAACACTACCAAAAAATGATTTCTATAAAGCGTAAATTATTAGTACTATGGCGTGTCACATATTGTGAAAATCCAAAGCTCACTAAAAATTATAATCTCAATTTAGATTTCAACCTAGCAAACTTCTTTCAATCCTAGGCCTCATTTGCTGGTACACTGTACACAACCCTAGCACCTGTATGAGGACTTGGATAAAAAGATCTCTTTGGCAGCCAAGAGATAGAGTACCCTTCTCACAGGAATGATTTCAGGTTATGGTACACCATAGCAATTCAGTGATCTGATACGTTAAGGGAGGAAGGTTTATGCTACGGTTAGTGGGAATAATAAAAACTATGAATAACAGATTCTAACATCTTCATTTTAGCACATCCCTATCAGTTAACCTATAGAGAACTCCAGAATGGTATGATCAACCACTCCTTCAAACAAATGTATACGTCTCAAATAATGGCCTAGGTCCTTTCATATCACCACCTTAGTCTTCAGCTGGGCATCCTGTCCTCATTGCTCCCTTTTCTATACCATGATACATGTATCCTATTGCGTACTAGGCGACTGATTGGCCCTCATGTCTGATGACATCCTATTGTAGCTTTGTGATGTAATGGCACCACTTGACCAATCGCCCTGGGTGACGATTACACCGAAGGACCAGACATCAGCAATTACACACTAGGTAACTATCTGTGAATAGGACTGCACAGTAAGTAGGAAGTGTAATGGGAAAGTACACTGCACCATTGAAAGCATTGGGCTCCTATTTAGAGAGTGCCAGAGTTTGAAGTAGCAATTGAATGGCCCTTTTGTCAGATGACAACCTGCTGCAGCTTTGTGATATAATGGCACCACTAGACCAATCGCCCTGCGTGAGGATGGCACCGGAGGACCAGACATCAGCAATTACACACTAGGTAACTATCTGTGAATAGGACTGCACAGTAAGTAGGAAGTGTAATGGGAAAGTACACTGCACCATTGAAAGCATTGGGCTCCTATTTAGAGAGGGCCAGAGTTTGAAGTAGCAATTAAAGGCCCTTTTGTCAGATGACAACCTGCTGCAGCTTTGTGATATAATGGCACCACTAGACCAATCGCCCTGCGTGAGGATGGCACCGGAGGACCAGACATCAGCAATTACACACTAGGTAACTATCTGTGAATATGACTGAACAGCAAGTAGGAGGTGTAATGGGAAAGTACACTGCACCATTGAAAGCATTGGGCTCCTATTTAAAGAGGGCTAGAGTTAGAAGAAGCAACTGATTGGCCCTCATGTCAGATGACATCCTGTTGTGGCTTTGTGATGTAATGGCACCACTTGACCAATCGCCCTGGGTGACGATTACACTGGAGGACAAGACAACAGCCTTTACACACTAGGTAATTATCTGGGAATATGACTGCACAGCAAGTAGGAGGTGTAATGGGAAAGTACTCTGCACCATCGAATGCATTGGGCTCCTTTTTAAAGAGGGCTAGAGTTAGAAGAACACAGTTTCTAAATAGCAGTCCATCTGGAGTATCAGGGTCACACTCACAGAGAGCAGGGAAACCGGTTAAATAGCTTCCCTCTATCTGAAAGTAAGTCAATTGCTCTAACCTTAGACACCTCATTCCAGCCTGAAAGACGGTAATTAACTCGCAGGACAAATTGCCAGCACAAGTATCTGAAGAAGATTTTGTCAGCCACGTAGACAGTCAAAGTCTTTGATAAACTATCATGATGGCCATCGCATCATCCACATTGCTACCGTCTTAGAAGATTATATTTATGCGGAAGACCCTACTAAAAGGCACTTAGAGCCATCAGATGCTATGAACTTTTTATCAATGGCAAAATGATTAAATGAGAGTTTGACTTACCATACATATTGTCGAGGCATGGAGAAGGCTGAGGAATGAGCTTTCTTTCTTTTTTTTCGTCTCAGCAAGCAGAGAAATATTCCTCTGCAACACTGCCTCTGCTGGCCATTCAGTATAATCTGCAGATGGAAAAGTCCACTGTTAGTCAATTTTTAGAACTTTAATATTTCCAAACCAAATGCAACACTACCAAAAAATGATTTCTATAAAGCGTAAATTATTAGTACTATGGCGTGTCACATATTGTGAAAATCCAAAACTCACTAAAAATTATAATCTCAATTTAGATTTCAACCTAGCAAACTTCTTTCAATCCTAGGCCTCATTTGCTGGTACACTGTACACAACCCTAGCACCTGTATGAGGACTTGGATAAAAAGATCTCTTTGGCAGCCAAGAGATAGAGTACCCTTCTCACAGGAATGATTTCAGGTTATGGTACACCATAGCAATTCAGTGATCTGATACGTTAAGGGAGGAAGGTTTATGCTACGGTTAGTGGGAATAATAAAAACTATGAATAACAGATTCTAACATCTTCATTTTAGCACATCCCTATCAGTTAACCTATAGAGAACTCCAGAATGGTATGATCAACCACTCCTTCAAACAAATGTATACGTCTCAAATAATGGCCTAGGTCCTTTCATATCACCACCTTAGTCTTCAGCTGGGCATCCTGTCCTCATTGCTCCCTTTTCTATACCATGATACATGTATCCTATTGCGTACTAGGCGACTGATTGGCCCTCATGTCTGATGACATCCTATTGTAGCTTTGTGATGTAATGGCACCACTTGACCAATCGCCCTGGGTGAAGATTACACCGAAGGACCAGACATCAGCAATTACACACTAGGTAACTATCTGTGAATAGGACTGCACAGTAAGTAGGAAGTGTAATGGGAAAGTACACTGCACCATTGAAAGCATTGGGCTCCTATTTAGAGAGGGCCAGAGTTTGAAGTAGCAATTGAATGGCCCTTTTGTCAGATGACAACCTGCTGCAGTTTAGTGATATAATGGCACCACTAGACCAATCGCCCTGCGTGAGGATGGCACCGGAGGACCAGACATCAGCAATTACACACTAGGTAACTATCTGTGAATAGGATTGCACAGCAAGTAGGAAGTGTAATGGGAAAGTACACTGCACCATTGAAAGCATTGGGCTCCTATTTAGAGAGGGCCAGAGTTTGAAGTAGCAATTAAAGGCCCTTTTGTCAGATGACAACCTGCTGCAGCTTTGTGATATAATGGCACCACTAGACCAATCGCCCTGCGTGAGGATGGCACCGGAGGACCAGACATCAGCAATTACACACTAGGTAACTATCTGTGAATATGACTGAACAGCAAGTAGGAGGTGTAATGGGAAAGTACACTGCACCATTGAAAGCATTGGGCTCCTATTTAAAGAGGGCTAGAGTTAGAAGAAGCAACTGATTGGCCCTCATGTCAGATGACATCCTGTTGTGGCTTTGTGATGTAATGGCACCACTTGACCAATCGCCCTGGGTGACGATTACACTGGAGGACCAGACAACAGCCTTTACACACTAGGTAATTATCTGGGAATATGACTGCACAGCAAGTAGGAGGTGTAATGGGAAAGTACTCTGCACCATCGAATGCATTGGGCTCCTTTTTAAAGAGGGCTAGAGTTAGAAGAACACAGTTTCTAAATAGCAGTCCATCTGGAGTATCAGGGTCACACTCACAGAGAGCAGGGAAACCGGTTAAATAGCTTCCCTCTATCTGAAAGTAAGTCAATTGCTCTAACCTTAGACACCTCATTCCAGCCTGAAAGACGGTAATTAACTCGCAGGACAAATTGCCAGCACAAGTATCTGAAGAAGATTTTGTCAGCCACGTAGACAGTCAAAGTCTTTGATAAATTATCATGATGGCCATCGCATCATCCACATTGCTACCGTCTTAGAAGATTATATTTATGCGGAAGACCCTACTAAAAGGCACTGAGAGCCATCAGATGCTATGAACTTTTTATCAATGGCAAAATGATTAAATGAGAGTTTGACTTACCATACATATTGATCGAGGCATGGAGAAGGCTGAGGAATGAGCTTTCTTTCTTTTTTTTTGTCTCAGCAAGCAGAGACATATTCCTCTGCAACACTGCCTCTGCTGGCCATTCAGTATAATCTGCAGATGGAAAAGTCCACTGTTAGTCAATTTTTAGAACTTTAATATTTCCAAACCAAATGCAACACTACCAAAAAATGACTTCTATAAAGCGTAAATTATTAGTACTATGGCGTGTCACATATTGTGAAAATCCAAAACTCACTAAAAATTATAATCTCAATTTAGATTTCAACCTAGCAAACTTCTTTCAATCCTAGGCCTCATTTGCTGGTACACTGTACACAACCCTAGCACCTGTATGAGGACTTGGATAAAAAGATTTCTTTGGCAGCCAAGAGATAGAGTACCCTTCTCACAGGAATGATTTCAGGTTATGGTACACCATAGCAATTCAGTGATCTGATACGTTAAGGGAGGAAGGTTTATGCTACGGTTAGTGGGAATAATAAAAACTATGAATAACAGATTCTAACATCTTCATTTTAGCACATCCCTATCAGTTAACCTATAGAGAACTCCAGAATGGTATGATGAACCACTCCTTCAAACAAATGTATACGTCTCAAATAATGGCCTAGGTCCTTTCATATCACCACCTTAGTCTTCATCTGGGCATCCTGTCCTCATTGCTCCCTTTTCTATACCATGATACATGTATCCTATTGCGTACTAGGCGACTGATTGGCCCTCATGTCTGATGACATCCTATTGTAGCTTTGTGATGTAATGGCACCACTTGACCAATCGCCCTGGGTGACGATTACACCGAAGGACCAGACATCAGCAATTACACACTAGGTAACTATCTGTGAATAGGACTGCACAGCAAGTAGGAAGTGTAATGGGAAAGTACACTGCACCATTGAAAGCATTGGGCTCCTATTTAGAGAGGGCCAGAGTTTGAAGTAGCAATTGAATGGCCCTTTTGTCAGATGACAACCTGCTGCAGCTTAGTGATATAATGGCACCACTAGACCAATCGCCCTGCGTGAGGATGGCACCGGAGGACCAGACATCAGCAATTACACACTAGGTAACTATCTGTGAATAGGACTGCACAGCAAGTAGGAAGTGTAATGGGAAAGTACACTGCACCATTGAAAGCATTGGGCTCCTATTTAGAGAGGGCCAGAGTTTGAAGTAGCAATTAAAGGCCCTTTTGTCAGATGACAACCTGCTGCAGCTTTGTGATATAATGGCACCACTAGACCAATCGCCCTGCGTGAGGATGGCACCGGAGGACCAGACATCAGCAATTACACACTAGGTAACTATCTGTGAATATGACTGAACAGCAAGTAGGAGGTGTAATGGGAAAGTACACTGCACCATTGAAAGCATTGGGCTCCTATTTAAAGAGGGCTAGAGTTAGAAGAAGCAACTGATTGGCCCTCATGTCAGATGACATCCTGTTGTGGCTTTGTGATGTAATGGCACCACTTGACCAATCGCCCTGGGTGACGATTACACTGGAGGACAAGACAACAGCCTTTACACACTAGGTAATTATCTGGGAATATGACTGCACAGCAAGTAGGAGGTGTAATGGGAAAGTACTCTGCACCATCGAATGCATTGGGCTCCTTTTTAAAGAGGGCTAGAGTTAGAAGAACACAGTTTCTAAATAGCAGTCCATCTGGAGTATCAGGGTCACACTCACAGAGAGCAGGGAAACCGGTTAAATAGCTTCCCTCTATCTGAAAGTAAGTCAATTGCTCTAACCTTAGACACCTCATTCCAGCCTGAAAGACGGTAATTAACTCGCAGGACAAATTGCCAGCACAAGTATCTGAAGAAGATTTTGTCAGCCACGTAGACAGTCAAAGTCTTTGATAAACTATCATGATGGCCATCGCATCATCCACATTGCTACCGTCTTAGAAGATTATATTTATGCGGAAGACCCTACTAAAAGGCACTGAGAGCCATCAGATGCTATGAACTTTTTATCAATGGCAAAATGATTAAATGAGAGTTTGACTTACCATACATATTGATCGAGGCATGGAGAAGGCTGAGGAATGAGCTTTCTTTTTTTTTTTGTCTCAGCAAGCAGAGACATATTCCTCTGCAACACTGCCTCTGCTGGCCATTCAGTATAATCTGCAGATGGAAAAGTCCACTGTTAGTCAATTTTTAGAACTTTAATATTTCCAAACCAAATGCAACACTACCAAAAAATGATTTCTATAAAGCGTAAATTATTAGTACTATGGCGTGTCACATATTGTGAAAATCCAAAGCTCACTAAAAATTATAATCTCAATTTAGATTTCAACCTAGCAAACTTCTTTCAATCCTAGGCCTCATTTGCTGGTACACTGTACACAACCCTAGTACCTGTATGAGGACTTAGATAGAAAGAACTCTTTGGCAGCCAAGAGATAGAGTACCCTTCTCACAGGAATGATTTCAGGTTATGGTACACCATAGCAATTCAGTGATCTGATACGTTAAGGGAGGAAGGTTTATGCTACGGTTAGTGGGAATAATAAAAACTATGAATAACAGATTCTAACATCTTCATTTTAGCACATCCCTATCAGTTAACCTATAAAGAACTCCAGAATGGTATGATCAACCACTCCTTCAAACAAATGTATACGTCTCAAATAATGGCCTAGGTCCTTTCATATCACCACCTTAGTCTTCAGCTGGGCATCCTGTCCTCATTGCTCCCTTTTCTATACCATGATACATGTATCCTATTGCGTACTAGGCGACTGATTGGCCCTCATGTCTGATGACATCCTATTGTAGCTTTGTGATGTAATGGCACCACTTGACCAATCGCCCTGGGTGACGATTACACCGAAGGACCAGACATCAGCAATTACACACTAGGTAACTATCTGTGAATAGGACTGCACAGCAAGTAGGAAGTGTAATGGGAAAGTACACTGCACCATTGAAAGCATTGGGCTCCTATTTAGAAAGGGCCAGAGTTTGAAGTAGCAATTGAATGGCCCTTTTGTCAGATGACAACCTGCTGCAGCTTAGTGATATAATGGCACCACTAGACCAATCGCCCTGCGTGAGGATGGCACCGGAGGACCAGACATCAGCAATTACACACTAGGTAACTATCTGT
This sequence comes from Lissotriton helveticus, assembly GCF_964261635.1. NCBI lineage: Eukaryota > Metazoa > Chordata > Amphibia > Caudata > Salamandridae > Lissotriton > Lissotriton helveticus. Next base: position 615,470,897 of record NC_136068.1, read on the forward strand.
GAATAGGACTGCACAGCAAGTAGGAAGTGTAATGGGAAAGTACACTGCACCATTGAAAGCATTGGGCTCCTATTTAGAGAGGGCCAGAGTTTGAAGTAGCAATTAAAGGCCCTTTTGTCAGATGACAACCTGCTGCAGCTTTGTGATATAATGGCACCACTAGACCAATCGCCCTGCGTGAGGATGGCACCGGAGGACCAGACATCAGCAATTACACACTAGGTAACTATCTGTGAATATGACTGAACAGCAAGTAGGAGGTGTAATGGGAAAGTACACTGCACCATTGAAAGCATTGGGCTCCTATTTAAAGAGGGCTAGAGTTAGAAGAAGCAACTGATTGGCCCTCATGTCAGATGACATCCTGTTGTGGCTTTGTGATGTAATGGCACCACTTGACCAATCGCCCTGGGTGACGATTACACTGGAGGACCAGACAACAGCCTTTACACACTAGGTAATTATCTGGGAATATGACTGCACAGCAAGTAGGAGGTGTAATGGGAAAGTACTCTGCACCATCGAATGCATTGGGCTCCTTTTTAAAGAGGGCTAGAGTTAGAAGAACACAGTTTCTAAATAGCAGTCCATCTGGAGTATCAGGGTCACACTCACAGAGAGCAGGGAAACCGGTTAAATAGCTTCCCTCTATCTGAAAGTAAGTCAATTGCTCTAACCTTAGACACCTCATTCCAGCCTGAAAGACGGTAATTAACTCGCAGGACAAATTGCCAGCACAAGTATCTGAAGAAGATTTTGTCAGCCACGTAGACAGTCAAAGTCTTTGATAAACTATCATGATGGCCATCGCATCATCCACATTGCTACCGTCTTAGAAGATTATATTTATGCGGAAGACCCTACTAAAAGGCACTGAGAGCCATCAGATGCTATGAACTTTTTATCAATGGCAAAATGATTAAATGAGAGTTTGACTTACCATACATATTGTCGAGGCATGGAGAAGGCTGAGGAATGAGCTTTCTTTCTTTTTTTTCGTCTCAGCAAGCAGAGAAATATTCCTCTGCAACACTGCCTCTGCTGGCCATTCAGTATAATCTGCAGATGGAAAAGTCCACTGTTAGTCAATTTTTAGAACTTTAATATTTCCAAACCAAATGCAACACTACCAAAAAATGATTTCTATAAAGCGTAAATTATTAGTACTATGGCGTGTCACATATTGTGAAAATCCAAAACTCACTAAAAATTATAATCTCAATTTAGATTTCAACCTAGCAAACTTCTTTCAATCCTAGGCCTCATTTGCTGGTACACTGTACACAACCCTAGCACCTGTATGAGGACTTGGATAAAAAGATCTCTTTGGCAGCCAAGAGATAGAGTACCCTTCTCACAGGAATGATTTCAGGTTATGGTACACCATAGCAATTCAGTGATCTGATACGTTAAGGGAGGAAGGTTTATGCTACGGTTAGTGGGAATAATAAAAACTATGAATAACAGATTCTAACATCTTCATTTTAGCACATCCCTATCAGTTAACCTATAGAGAACTCCAGAATGGTATGATCAACCACTCCTTCAAACAAATGTATACGTCTCAAATAATGGCCTAGGTCCTTTCATATCACCACCTTAGTCTTCAGCTGGGCATCCTGTCCTCATTGCTCCCTTTTCTATACCATGATACATGTATCCTATTGCGTACTAGGCGACTGATTGGCCCTCATGTCTGATGACATCCTATTGTAGCTTTGTGATGTAATGGCACCACTTGACCAATCGCCCTGGGTGACGATTACACCGAAGGACCAGACATCAGCAATTACACACTAGGTAACTATCTGTGAATAGGACTGCACAGTAAGTAGGAAGTGTAATGGGAAAGTACACTGCACCATTGAAAGCATTGGGCTCCTATTTAGAGAGGGCCAGAGTTTGAAGTAGCAATTGAATGGCCCTTTTGTCAGATGACAACCTGCTGCAGCTTTGTGATATAATGGCACCACTAGACCAATCGCCCTGCGTGAGGATGGCACCGGAGGACCAGACATCAGCAATTACACACTAGGTAACTATCTGTGAATAGGACTGCACAGTAAGTAGGAAGTGTAATGGGAAAGTACACTGCACCATTGAAAGCATTGGGCTCCTATTTAGAGAGGGCCAGAGTTTGAAGTAGCAATTAAAGGCCCTTTTGTCAGATGACAACCTGCTGCAGCTTTGTGATATAATGGCACCACTAGACCAATCGCCCTGCGTGAGGATGGCACCGGAGGACCAGACATCAGCAATTACACACTAGGTAACTATCTGTGAATATGACTGAACAGCAAGTAGGAGGTGTAATGGGAAAGTACACTGCACCATTGAAAGCATTGGGCTCCTATTTAAAGAGGGCTAGAGTTAGAAGAAGCAACTGATTGGCCCTCATGTCAGATGACATCCTGTTGTGGCTTTGTGATGTAATGGCACCACTTGACCAATCGCCCTGGGTGACGATTACACTGGAGGACAAGACAACAGCCTTTACACACTAGGTAATTATCTGGGAATATGACTGCACAGCAAGTAGGAGGTGTAATGGGAAAGTACTCTGCACCATCGAATGCATTGGGCTCCTTTTTAAAGAGGGCTAGAGTTAGAAGAACACAGTTTCTAAATAGCAGTCCATCTGGAGTATCAGGGTCACACTCACAGAGAGCAGGGAAACCGGTTAAATAGCTTCCCTCCATCTGAAAGTAAGTCAATTGCTCTAACCTTAGACACCTCATTCCAGCCTGAAAGACGGTAATTAACTCGCAGGACAAATTGCCAGCACAAGTATCTGAAGAAGATTTTGTCAGCCACGTAGACAGTCAAAGTCTTTGATAAACTATCATGATGGCCATCGCATCATCCACATTGCTACCGTCTTAGAAGATTATATTTATGCGGAAGACCCTACTAAAAGGCACTGAGAGCCATCAGATGCTATGAACTTTTTATCAATGGCAAAATGATTAAATGAGAGTTTGACTTACCATACATATTGATCGAGGCATGGAGAAGGCTGAGGAATGAGCTTTCTTTTTTTTTTTGTCTCAGCAAGCAGAGACATATTCCTCTGCAACACTGCCTCTGCTGGCCATTCAGTATAATCTGCAGATGGAAAAGTCCACTGTTAGTCAATTTTTAGAACTTTAATATTTCCAAACCAAATGCAACACTACCAAAAAATGATTTCTATAAAGCGTAAATTATTAGTACTATGGCGTGTCACATATTGTGAAAATCCAAAGCTCACTAAAAATTATAATCTCAATTTAGATTTCAACCTAGCAAACTTCTTTCAATCCTAGGCCTCATTTGCTGGTACACTGTACACAACCCTAGTACCTGTATGAGGACTTAGATAGAAAGAACTCTTTGGCAGCCAAGAGATAGAGTACCCTTCTCACAGGAATGATTTCAGGTTATGGTACACCATAGCAATTCAGTGATCTGATACGTTAAGGGAGGAAGGTTTATGCTACGGTTAGTGGGAATAATAAAAACTATGAATAACAGATTCTAACATCTTCATTTTAGCACATCCCTATCAGTTAACCTATAAAGAACTCCAGAATGGTATGATCAACCACTCCTTCAAACAAATGTATACGTCTCAAATAATGGCCTAGGTCCTTTCATATCACCACCTTAGTCTTCAGCTGGGCATCCTGTCCTCATTGCTCCCTTTTCTATACCATGATACATGTATCCTATTGCGTACTAGGCGACTGATTGGCCCTCATGTCTGATGACATCCTATTGTAGCTTTGTGATGTAATGGCACCACTTGACCAATCGCCCTGGGTGACGATTACACCGAAGGACCAGACATCAGCAATTACACACTAGGTAACTATCTGTGAATAGGACTGCACAGCAAGTAGGAAGTGTAATGGGAAAGTACACTGCACCATTGAAAGCATTGGGCTCCTATTTAGAGAGGGCCAGAGTTTGAAGTAGCAATTGAATGGCCCTTTTGTCAGATGACAACCTGCTGCAGCTTAGTGATATAATGGCACCACTAGACCAATCGCCCTGCGTGAGGATGGCACCGGAGGACCAGACATCAGCAATTACACACTAGGTAACTATCTGTGAATAGGACTGCACAGCAAGTAGGAAGTGTAATGGGAAAGTACACTGCACCATTGAAAGCATTGGGCTCCTATTTAGAGAGGGCCAGAGTTTGAAGTAGCAATTAAAGGCCCTTTTGTCAGATGACAACCTGCTGCAGCTTTGTGATATAATGGCACCACTAGACCAATCGCCCTGCGTGAGGATGGCACCGGAGGACCAGACATCAGCAATTACACACTAGGTAACTATCTGTGAATATGACTGAACAGCAAGTAGGAGGTGTAATGGGAAAGTACACTGCACCATTGAAAGCATTGGGCTCCTATTTAAAGAGGGCTAGAGTTAGAAGAAGCAACTGATTGGCCCTCATGTCAGATGACATCCTGTTGTGGCTTTGTGATGTAATGGCACCACTTGACCAATCGCCCTGGGTGACGATTACACTGGAGGACCAGACAACAGCCTTTACACACTAGGTAATTATCTGGGAATATGACTGCACAGCAAGTAGGAGGTGTAATGGGAAAGTACTCTGCACCATCGAATGCATTGGGCTCCTTTTTAAAGAGGGCTAGAGTTAGAAGAACACAGTTTCTAAATAGCAGTCCATCTGGAGTATCAGGGTCACACTCACAGAGAGCAGGGAAACCGGTTAAATAGCTTCCCTCTATCTGAAAGTAAGTCAATTGCTCTAACCTTAGACACCTCATTCCAGCCTGAAAGACGGTAATTAACTCGCAGGACAAATTGCCAGCACAAGTATCTGAAGAAGATTTTGTCAGCCACGTAGACAGTCAAAGTCTTTGATAAACTATCATGATGGCCATCGCATCATCCACATTGCTACCGTCTTAGAAGATTATATTTATGCGGAAGACCCTACTAAAAGGCACTGAGAGCCATCAGATGCTATGAACTTTTTATCAATGGCAAAATGTTTAAATGAGAGTTTGACTTACCATACATATTGTCGAGGCATGGAGAAGGCTGAGGAATGAGCTTTCTTTCTTTTTTTTCGTCTCAGCAAGCAGAGAAATATTCCTCTGCAACACTGCCTCTGCTGGCCATTCAGTATAATCTGCAGATGGAAAAGTCCACTGTTAGTCAATTTTTAGAACTTTAATATTTCCAAACCAAATGCAACACTACCAAAAAATGATTTCTATAAAGCGTAAATTATTAGTACTATGGCGTGTCACATATTGTGAAAATCCAAAACTCACTAAAAATTATAATCTCAATTTAGATTTCAACCTAGCAAACTTCTTTCAATCCTAGGCCTCATTTGCTGGTACACTGTACACAACCCTAGCACCTGTATGAGGACTTGGATAAAAAGATCTCTTTGGCAGCCAAGAGATAGAGTACCCTTCTCACAGGAATGATTTCAGGTTATGGTACACCATAGCAATTCAGTGATCTGATACGTTAAGGGAGGAAGGTTTATGCTACGGTTAGTGGGAATAATAAAAACTATGAATAACAGATTCTAACATCTTCATTTTAGCACATCCCTATCAGTTAACCTATAGAGAACTCCAGAATGGTATGATCAACCACTCCTTCAAACAAATGTATACGTCTCAAATAATGGCCTAGGTCCTTTCATATCACCACCTTAGTCTTCAGCTGGGCATCCTGTCCTCATTGCTCCCTTTTCTATACCATGATACATGTATCCTATTGCGTACTAGGCGACTGATTGGCCCTCATGTCTGATGACATCCTATTGTAGCTTTGTGATGTAATGGCACCACTTGACCAATCGCCCTGGGTGAAGATTACACCGAAGGACCAGACATCAGCAATTACACACTAGGTAACTATCTGTGAATAGGACTGCACAGTAAGTAGGAAGTGTAATGGGAAAGTACACTGCACCATTGAAAGCATTGGGCTCCTATTTAGAGAGGGCCAGAGTTTGAAGTAGCAATTGAATGGCCCTTTTGTCAGATGACAACCTGCTGCAGTTTAGTGATATAATGGCACCACTAGACCAATCGCCCTGCGTGAGGATGGCACCGGAGGACCAGACATCAGCAATTACACACTAGGTAACTATCTGTGAATAGGATTGCACAGCAAGTAGGAAGTGTAATGGGAAAGTACACTGCACCATTGAAAGCATTGGGCTCCTATTTAGAGAGGGCCAGAGTTTGAAGTAGCAATTAAAGGCCCTTTTGTCAGATGACAACCTGCTGCAGCTTTGTGATATAATGGCACCACTAGACCAATCGCCCTGCGTGAGGATGGCACCGGAGGACCAGACATCAGCAATTACACACTAGGTAACTATCTGTGAATATGACTGAACAGCAAGTAGGAGGTGTAATGGGAAAGTACACTGCACCATTGAAAGCATTGGGCTCCTATTTAAAGAGGGCTAGAGTTAGAAGAAGCAACTGATTGGCCCTCATGTCAGATGACATCCTGTTGTGGCTTTGTGATGTAATGGCACCACTTGACCAATCGCCCTGGGTGACGATTACACTGGAGGACCAGACAACAGCCTTTACACACTAGGTAATTATCTGGGAATATGACTGCACAGCAAGTAGGAGGTGTAATGGGAAAGTACTCTGCACCATCGAATGCATTGGGCTCCTTTTTAAAGAGGGCTAGAGTTAGAAGAACACAGTTTCTAAATAGCAGTCCATCTGGAGTATCAGGGTCACACTCACAGAGAGCAGGGAAACCGGTTAAATAGCTTCCCTCTATCTGAAAGTAAGTCAATTGCTCTAACCTTAGACACCTCATTCCAGCCTGAAAGACGGTAATTAACTCGCAGGACAAATTGCCAGCACAAGTATCTGAAGAAGATTTTGTCAGCCACGTAGACAGTCAAAGTCTTTGATAAATTATCATGATGGCCATCGCATCATCCACATTGCTACCGTCTTAGAAGATTATATTTATGCGGAAGACCCTACTAAAAGGCACTGAGAGCCATCAGATGCTATGAACTTTTTATCAATGGCAAAATGATTAAATGAGAGTTTGACTTACCATACATATTGATCGAGGCATGGAGAAGGCTGAGGAATGAGCTTTCTTTCTTTTTTTTTGTCTCAGCAAGCAGAGACATATTCCTCTGCAACACTGCCTCTGCTGGCCATTCAGTATAATCTGCAGATGGAAAAGTCCACTGTTAGTCAATTTTTAGAACTTTAATATTTCCAAACCAAATGCAACACTACCAAAAAATGACTTCTATAAAGCGTAAATTATTAGTACTATGGCGTGTCACATATTGTGAAAATCCAAAACTCACTAAAAATTATAATCTCAATTTAGATTTCAACCTAGCAAACTTCTTTCAATCCTAGGCCTCATTTGCTGGTACACTGTACACAACCCTAGCACCTGTATGAGGACTTGGATAAAAAGATTTCTTTGGCAGCCAAGAGATAGAGTACCCTTCTCACAGGAATGATTTCAGGTTATGGTACACCATAGCAATTCAGTGATCTGATACGTTAAGGGAGGAAGGTTTATGCTACGGTTAGTGGGAATAATAAAAACTATGAATAACAGATTCTAACATCTTCATTTTAGCACATCCCTATCAGTTAACCTATAGAGAACTCCAGAATGGTATGATGAACCACTCCTTCAAACAAATGTATACGTCTCAAATAATGGCCTAGGTCCTTTCATATCACCACCTTAGTCTTCATCTGGGCATCCTGTCCTCATTGCTCCCTTTTCTATACCATGATACATGTATCCTATTGCGTACTAGGCGACTGATTGGCCCTCATGTCTGATGACATCCTATTGTAGCTTTGTGATGTAATGGCACCACTTGACCAATCGCCCTGGGTGACGATTACACCGAAGGACCAGACATCAGCAATTACACACTAGGTAACTATCTGTGAATAGGACTGCACAGCAAGTAGGAAGTGTAATGGGAAAGTACACTGCACCATTGAAAGCATTGGGCTCCTATTTAGAGAGGGCCAGAGTTTGAAGTAGCAATTGAATGGCCCTTTTGTCAGATGACAACCTGCTGCAGCTTAGTGATATAATGGCACCACTAGACCAATCGCCCTGCGTGAGGATGGCACCGGAGGACCAGACATCAGCAATTACACACTAGGTAACTATCTGTGAATAGGACTGCACAGCAAGTAGGAAGTGTAATGGGAAAGTACACTGCACCATTGAAAGCATTGGGCTCCTATTTAGAGAGGGCCAGAGTTTGAAGTAGCAATTAAAGGCCCTTTTGTCAGATGACAACCTGCTGCAGCTTTGTGATATAATGGCACCACTAGACCAATCGCCCTGCGTGAGGATGGCACCGGAGGACCAGACATCAGCAATTACACACTAGGTAACTATCTGTGAATATGACTGAACAGCAAGTAGGAGGTGTAATGGGAAAGTACACTGCACCATTGAAAGCATTGGGCTCCTATTTAAAGAGGGCTAGAGTTAGAAGAAGCAACTGATTGGCCCTCATGTCAGATGACATCCTGTTGTGGCTTTGTGATGTAATGGCACCACTTGACCAATCGCCCTGGGTGACGATTACACTGGAGGACAAGACAACAGCCTTTACACACTAGGTAATTATCTGGGAATATGACTGCACAGCAAGTAGGAGGTGTAATGGGAAAGTACTCTGCACCATCGAATGCATTGGGCTCCTTTTTAAAGAGGGCTAGAGTTAGAAGAACACAGTTTCTAAATAGCAGTCCATCTGGAGTATCAGGGTCACACTCACAGAGAGCAGGGAAACCGGTTAAATAGCTTCCCTCTATCTGAAAGTAAGTCAATTGCTCTAACCTTAGACACCTCATTCCAGCCTGAAAGACGGTAATTAACTCGCAGGACAAATTGCCAGCACAAGTATCTGAAGAAGATTTTGTCAGCCACGTAGACAGTCAAAGTCTTTGATAAACTATCATGATGGCCATCGCATCATCCACATTGCTACCGTCTTAGAAGATTATATTTATGCGGAAGACCCTACTAAAAGGCACTGAGAGCCATCAGATGCTATGAACTTTTTATCAATGGCAAAATGATTAAATGAGAGTTTGACTTACCATACATATTGATCGAGGCATGGAGAAGGCTGAGGAATGAGCTTTCTTTTTTTTTTTGTCTCAGCAAGCAGAGACATATTCCTCTGCAACACTGCCTCTGCTGGCCATTCAGTATAATCTGCAGATGGAAAAGTCCACTGTTAGTCAATTTTTAGAACTTTAATATTTCCAAACCAAATGCAACACTACCAAAAAATGATTTCTATAAAGCGTAAATTATTAGTACTATGGCGTGTCACATATTGTGAAAATCCAAAGCTCACTAAAAATTATAATCTCAATTTAGATTTCAACCTAGCAAACTTCTTTCAATCCTAGGCCTCATTTGCTGGTACACTGTACACAACCCTAGTACCTGTATGAGGACTTAGATAGAAAGAACTCTTTGGCAGCCAAGAGATAGAGTACCCTTCTCACAGGAATGATTTCAGGTTATGGTACACCATAGCAATTCAGTGATCTGATACGTTAAGGGAGGAAGGTTTATGCTACGGTTAGTGGGAATAATAAAAACTATGAATAACAGATTCTAACATCTTCATTTTAGCACATCCCTATCAGTTAACCTATAAAGAACTCCAGAATGGTATGATCAACCACTCCTTCAAACAAATGTATACGTCTCAAATAATGGCCTAGGTCCTTTCATATCACCACCTTAGTCTTCAGCTGGGCATCCTGTCCTCATTGCTCCCTTTTCTATACCATGATACATGTATCCTATTGCGTACTAGGCGACTGATTGGCCCTCATGTCTGATGACATCCTATTGTAGCTTTGTGATGTAATGGCACCACTTGACCAATCGCCCTGGGTGACGATTACACCGAAGGACCAGACATCAGCAATTACACACTAGGTAACTATCTGTGAATAGGACTGCACAGCAAGTAGGAAGTGTAATGGGAAAGTACACTGCACCATTGAAAGCATTGGGCTCCTATTTAGAAAGGGCCAGAGTTTGAAGTAGCAATTGAATGGCCCTTTTGTCAGATGACAACCTGCTGCAGCTTAGTGATATAATGGCACCACTAGACCAATCGCCCTGCGTGAGGATGGCACCGGAGGACCAGACATCAGCAATTACACACTAGGTAACTATCTGTGAATAGGACTGCACAGCAAGTAGGAAGTGTAATGGGAAAGTACACTGCACCATTGAAAGCATTGGGCTCCTATTTAGAGAGGGCCAGAGTTTGAAGTAGCAATTAAAGGCCCTTTTGTCAGATGACAACCTGCTGCAGCTTTGTGATATAATGGCACCACTAGACCAATCGCCCTGCGTGAGGATGGCACCGGAGGACCAGACATCAGCAATTACACACTAGGTAACTATCTGTGAATATGACTGAACAGCAAGTAGGAGGTGTAATGGGAAAGTACACTGCACCATTGAAAGCATTGGGCTCCTATTTAAAGAGGGCTAGAGTTAGAAGAAGCAACTGATTGGCCCTCATGTCAGATGACATCCTGTTGTGGCTTTGTGATGTAATGGCACCACTTGACCAATCGCCCTGGGTGACGATTACACTGGAGGACCAGACAACAGCCTTTACACACTAGGTAATTATCTGGGAATATGACTGCACAGCAAGTAGGAGGTGTAATGGGAAAGTACTCTGCACCATCGAATGCATTGGGCTCCTTTTTAAAGAGGGCTAGAGTTAGAAGAACACAGTTTCTAAATAGCAGTCCATCTGGAGTATCAGGGTCACACTCACAGAGAGCAGGGAAACCGGTTAAATAGCTTCCCTCTATCTGAAAGTAAGTCAATTGCTCTAACCTTAGACACCTCATTCCAGCCTGAAAGACGGTAATTAACTCGCAGGACAAATTGCCAGCACAAGTATCTGAAGAAGATTTTGTCAGCCACGTAGACAGTCAAAGTCTTTGATAAACTATCATGATGGCCATCGCATCATCCACATTGCTACCGTCTTAGAAGATTATATTTATGCGGAAGACCCTACTAAAAGGCACTGAGAGCCATCAGATGCTATGAACTTTTTATCAATGGCAAAATGATTAAATGAGAGTTTGACTTACCATACATATTGTCGAGGCATGGAGAAGGCTGAGGAATGAGCTTTCTTTCTTTTTTTTCGTCTCAGCAAGCAGAGAAATATTCCTCTGCAACACTGCCTCTGCTGGCCATTCAGTATAATCTGCAGATGGAAAAGTCCACTGTTAGTCAATTTTTAGAACTTTAATATTTCCAAACCAAATGCAACACTACCAAAAAATGATTTCTATAAAGCGTAAATTATTAGTACTATGGCGTGTCACATATTGTGAAAATCCAAAACTCACTAAAAATTATAATCTCAATTTAGATTTCAACCTAGCAAACTTCTTTCAATCCTAGGCCTCATTTGCTGGTACACTGTACACAACCCTAGCACCTGTATGAGGACTTGGATAAAAAGATCTCTTTGGCAGCCAAGAGATAGAGTACCCTTCTCACAGGAATGATTTCAGGTTATGGTACACCATAGCAATTCAGTGATCTGATACGTTAAGGGAGGAAGGTTTATGCTACGGTTAGTGGGAATAATAAAAACTATGAATAACAGATTCTAACATCTTCATTTTAGCACATCCCTATCAGTTAACCTATAGAGAACTCCAGAATGGTATGATCAACCACTCCTTCAAACAAATGTATACGTCTCAAATAATGGCCTAGGTCCTTTCATATCACCACCTTAGTCTTCAGCTGGGCATCCTGTCCTCATTGCTCCCTTTTCTATACCATGATACATGTATCCTATTGCGTACTAGGCGACTGATTGGCCCTCATGTCTGATGACATCCTATTGTAGCTTTGTGATGTAATGGCACCACTTGACCAATCGCCCTGGGTGAAGATTACACCGAAGGACCAGACATCAGCAATTACACACTAGGTAACTATCTGTGAATAGGACTGCACAGTAAGTAGGAAGTGTAATGGGAAAGTACACTGCACCATTGAAAGCATTGGGCTCCTATTTAGAGAGGGCCAGAGTTTGAAGTAGCAATTGAATGGCCCTTTTGTCAGATGACAACCTGCTGCAGTTTAGTGATATAATGGCACCACTAGACCAATCGCCCTGCGTGAGGATGGCACCGGAGGACCAGACATCAGCAATTACACACTAGGTAACTATCTGTGAATAGGATTGCACAGCAAGTAGGAAGTGTAATGGGAAAGTACACTGCACCATTGAAAGCATTGGGCTCCTATTTAGAGAGGGCCAGAGTTTGAAGTAGCAATTAAAGGCCCTTTTGTCAGATGACAACCTGCTGCAGCTTTGTGATATAATGGCACCACTAGACCAATCGCCCTGCGTGAGGATGGCACCGGAGGACCAGACATCAGCAATTACACACTAGGTAACTATCTGTGAATATGACTGAACAGCAAGTAGGAGGTGTAATGGGAAAGTACACTGCACCATTGAAAGCATTGGGCTCCTATTTAAAGAGGGCTAGAGTTAGAAGAAGCAACTGATTGGCCCTCATGTCAGATGACATCCTGTTGTGGCTTTGTGATGTAATGGCACCACTTGACCAATCGCCCTGGGTGACGATTACACTGGAGGACCAGACAACAGCCTTTACACACTAGGTAATTATCTGGGAATATGACTGCACAGCAAGTAGGAGGTGTAATGGGAAAGTACTCTGCACCATCGAATGCATTGGGCTCCTTTTTAAAGAGGGCTAGAGTTAGAAGAACACAGTTTCTAAATAGCAGTCCATCTGGAGTATCAGGGTCACACTCACAGAGAGCAGGGAAACCGGTTAAATAGCTTCCCTCTATCTGAAAGTAAGTCAATTGCTCTAACCTTAGACACCTCATTCCAGCCTGAAAGACGGTAATTAACTCGCAGGACAAATTGCCAGCACAAGTATCTGAAGAAGATTTTGTCAGCCACGTAGACAGTCAAAGTCTTTGATAAATTATCATGATGGCCATCGCATCATCCACATTGCTACCGTCTTAGAAGATTATATTTATGCGGAAGACCCTACTAAAAGGCACTGAGAGCCATCAGATGCTATGAACTTTTTATCAATGGCAAAATGATTAAATGAGAGTTTGACTTACCATACATATTGATCGAGGCATGGAGAAGGCTGAGGAATGAGCTTTCTTTCTTTTTTTTTGTCTCAGCAAGCAGAGACATATTCCTCTGCAACACTGCCTCTGCTGGCCATTCAGTATAATCTGCAGATGGAAAAGTCCACTGTTAGTCAATTTTTAGAACTTTAATATTTCCAAACCAAATGCAACACTACCAAAAAATGACTTCTATAAAGCGTAAATTATTAGTACTATGGCGTGTCACATATTGTGAAAATCCAAAACTCACTAAAAATTATAATCTCAATTTAGATTTCAACCTAGCAAACTTCTTTCAATCCTAGGCCTCATTTGCTGGTACACTGTACACAACCCTAGCACCTGTATGAGGACTTGGATAAAAAGATTTCTTTGGCAGCCAAGAGATAGAGTACCCTTCTCACAGGAATGATTTCAGGTTATGGTACACCATAGCAATTCAGTGATCTGATACGTTAAGGGAGGAAGGTTTATGCTACGGTTAGTGGGAATAATAAAAACTATGAATAACAGATTCTAACATCTTCATTTTAGCACATCCCTATCAGTTAACCTATAGAGAACTCCAGAATGGTATGATGAACCACTCCTTCAAACAAATGTATACGTCTCAAATAATGGCCTAGGTCCTTTCATATCACCACCTTAGTCTTCATCTGGGCATCCTGTCCTCATTGCTCCCTTTTCTATACCATGATACATGTATCCTATTGCGTACTAGGCGACTGATTGGCCCTCATGTCTGATGACATCCTATTGTAGCTTTGTGATGTAATGGCACCACTTGACCAATCGCCCTGGGTGACGATTACACCGAAGGACCAGACATCAGCAATTACACACTAGGTAACTATCTGTGAATAGGACTGCACAGCAAGTAGGAAGTGTAATGGGAAAGTACACTGCACCATTGAAAGCATTGGGCTCCTATTTAGAGAGGGCCAGAGTTTGAAGTAGCAATTGAATGGCCCTTTTGTCAGATGACAACCTGCTGCAGCTTAGTGATATAATGGCACCACTAGACCAATCGCCCTGCGTGAGGATGGCACCGGAGGACCAGACATCAGCAATTACACACTAGGTAACTATCTGTGAATAGGACTGCACAGCAAGTAGGAAGTGTAATGGGAAAGTACACTGCACCATTGAAAGCATTGGGCTCCTATTTAGAGAGGGCCAGAGTTTGAAGTAGCAATTAAAGGCCCTTTTGTCAGATGACAACCTGCTGCAGCTTTGTGATATAATGGCACCACTAGACCAATCGCCCTGCGTGAGGATGGCACCGGAGGACCAGACATCAGCAATTACACACTAGGTAACTATCTGTGAATATGACTGAACAGCAAGTAGGAGGTGTAATGGGAAAGTACACTGCACCATTGAAAGCATTGGGCTCCTATTTAAAGAGGGCTAGAGTTAGAAGAAGCAACTGATTGGCCCTCATGTCAGATGACATCCTGTTGTGGCTTTGTGATGTAATGGCACCACTTGACCAATCGCCCTGGGTGACGATTACACTGGAGGACAAGACAACAGCCTTTACACACTAGGTAATTATCTGGGAATATGACTGCACAGCAAGTAGGAGGTGTAATGGGAAAGTACTCTGCACCATCGAATGCATTGGGCTCCTTTTTAAAGAGGGCTAGAGTTAGAAGAACACAGTTTCTAAATAGCAGTCCATCTGGAGTATCAGGGTCACACTCACAGAGAGCAGGGAAACCGGTTAAATAGCTTCCCTCTATCTGAAAGTAAGTCAATTGCTCTAACCTTAGACACCTCATTCCAGCCTGAAAGACGGTAATTAACTCGCAGGACAAATTGCCAGCACAAGTATCTGAAGAAGATTTTGTCAGCCACGTAGACAGTCAAAGTCTTTGATAAACTATCATGATGGCCATCGCATCATCCACATTGCTACCGTCTTAGAAGATTATATTTATGCGGAAGACCCTACTAAAAGGCACTGAGAGCCATCAGATGCTATGAACTTTTTATCAATGGCAAAATGATTAAATGAGAGTTTGACTTACCATACATATTGATCGAGGCATGGAGAAGGCTGAGGAATGAGCTTTCTTTTTTTTTTTGTCTCAGCAAGCAGAGACATATTCCTCTGCAACACTGCCTCTGCTGGCCATTCAGTATAATCTGCAGATGGAAAAGTCCACTGTTAGTCAATTTTTAGAACTTTAATATTTCCAAACCAAATGCAACACTACCAAAAAATGATTTCTATAAAGCGTAAATTATTAGTACTATGGCGTGTCACATATTGTGAAAATCCAAAGCTCACTAAAAATTATAATCTCAATTTAGATTTCAACCTAGCAAACTTCTTTCAATCCTAGGCCTCATTTGCTGGTACACTGTACACAACCCTAGTACCTGTATGAGGACTTAGATAGAAAGAACTCTTTGGCAGCCAAGAGATAGAGTACCCTTCTCACAGGAATGATTTCAGGTTATGGTACACCATAGCAATTCAGTGATCTGATACGTTAAGGGAGGAAGGTTTATGCTACGGTTAGTGGGAATAATAAAAACTATGAATAACAGATTCTAACATCTTCATTTTAGCACATCCCTATCAGTTAACCTATAAAGAACTCCAGAATGGTATGATCAACCACTCCTTCAAACAAATGTATACGTCTCAAATAATGGCCTAGGTCCTTTCATATCACCACCTTAGTCTTCAGCTGGGCATCCTGTCCTCATTGCTCCCTTTTCTATACCATGATACATGTATCCTATTGCGTACTAGGCGACTGATTGGCCCTCATGTCTGATGACATCCTATTGTAGCTTTGTGATGTAATGGCACCACTTGACCAATCGCCCTGGGTGACGATTACACCGAAGGACCAGACATCAGCAATTACACACTAGGTAACTATCTGTGAATAGGACTGCACAGCAAGTAGGAAGTGTAATGGGAAAGTACACTGCACCATTGAAAGCATTGGGCTCCTATTTAGAAAGGGCCAGAGTTTGAAGTAGCAATTGAATGGCCCTTTTGTCAGATGACAACCTGCTGCAGCTTAGTGATATAATGGCACCACTAGACCAATCGCCCTGCGTGAGGATGGCACCGGAGGACCAGACATCAGCAATTACACACTAGGTAACTATCTGTGAATAGGACTGCACAGCAAGTAGGAAGTGTAATGGGAAAGTACACTGCACCATTGAAAGCATTGGGCTCCTATTTAGAGAGGGCCAGAGTTTGAAGTAGCAATTAAAGGCCCTTTTGTCAGATGACAACCTGCTGCAGCTTTGTGATATAATGGCACCACTAGACCAATCGCCCTGCGTGAGGATGGCACCGGAGGACCAGACATCAGCAATTACACACTAGGTAACTATCTGTGAATATGACTGAACAGCAAGTAGGAGGTGTAATGGGAAAGTACACTGCACCATTGAAAGCATTGGGCTCCTATTTAAAGAGGGCTAGAGTTAGAAGAAGCAACTGATTGGCCCTCATGTCAGATGACATCCTGTTGTGGCTTTGTGATGTAATGGCACCACTTGACCAATCGCCCTGGGTGACGATTACACTGGAGGACCAGACAACAGCCTTTACACACTAGGTAATTATCTGGGAATATGACTGCACAGCAAGTAGGAGGTGTAATGGGAAAGTACTCTGCACCATCGAATGCATTGGGCTCCTTTTTAAAGAGGGCTAGAGTTAGAAGAACACAGTTTCTAAATAGCAGTCCATCTGGAGTATCAGGGTCACACTCACAGAGAGCAGGGAAACCGGTTAAATAGCTACCCTCTATCTGAAAGTAAGTCAATTGCTCTAACCTTAGACACCTCATTCCAGCCTGAAAGACGGTAATTAACTCGCAGGACAAATTGCCAGCACAAGTATCTGAAGAAGATTTTGTCAGCCACGTAGACAGTCAAAGTCTTTGATAAACTATCATGATGGCCATCGCATCATCCACATTGCTACCGTCTTAGAAGATTATATTTATGCGGAAGACCCTACTAAAAGGCACTGAGAGCCATCAGATGCTATGAACTTTTTATCAATGGCAAAATGATTAAATGAGAGTTTGACTTACCATACATATTGTCGAGGCATGGAGAAGGCTGAGGAATGAGCTTTCTTTCTTTTTTTTCGTCTCAGCAAGCAGAGAAATATTCCTCTGCAACACTGCCTCTGC
The DNA here is from genome assembly GCF_964261635.1 of Lissotriton helveticus. Lineage (NCBI taxonomy): Eukaryota > Metazoa > Chordata > Amphibia > Caudata > Salamandridae > Lissotriton > Lissotriton helveticus. Next base: position 615,488,314 of record NC_136068.1, read on the forward strand.
TGGCCATTCAGTATAATCTGCAGATGGAAAAGTCCACTGTTAGTCAATTTTTAGAACTTTAATATTTCCAAACCAAATGCAACACTACCAAAAAATGATTTCTATAAAGCGTAAATTATTAGTACTATGGCGTGTCACATATTGTGAAAATCCAAAGCTCACTAAAAATTATAATCTCAATTTAGATTTCAACCTAGCAAACTTCTTTCAATCCTAGGCCTCATTTGCTGGTACACTGTACACAACCCTAGTACCTGTATGAGGACTTAGATAGAAAGAACTCTTTGGCAGCCAAGAGATAGAGTACCCTTCTCACAGGAATGATTTCAGGTTATGGTACACCATAGCAATTCAGTGATCTGATACGTTAAGGGAGGAAGGTTTATGCTACGGTTAGTGGGAATAATAAAAACTATGAATAACAGATTCTAACATCTTCATTTTAGCACATCCCTATCAGTTAACCTATAAAGAACTCCAGAATGGTATGATCAACCACTCCTTCAAACAAATGTATACGTCTCAAATAATGGCCTAGGTCCTTTCATATCACCACCTTAGTCTTCAGCTGGGCATCCTGTCCTCATTGCTCCCTTTTCTATACCATGATACATGTATCCTATTGCGTACTAGGCGACTGATTGGCCCTCATGTCTGATGACATCCTATTGTAGCTTTGTGATGTAATGGCACCACTTGACCAATCGCCCTGGGTGACGATTACACCGAAGGACCAGACATCAGCAATTACACACTAGGTAACTATCTGTGAATAGGACTGCACAGCAAGTAGGAAGTGTAATGGGAAAGTACACTGCACCATTGAAAGCATTGGGCTCCTATTTAGAAAGGGCCAGAGTTTGAAGTAGCAATTGAATGGCCCTTTTGTCAGATGACAACCTGCTGCAGCTTAGTGATATAATGGCACCACTAGACCAATCGCCCTGCGTGAGGATGGCACCGGAGGACCAGACATCAGCAATTACACACTAGGTAACTATCTGTGAATAGGACTGCACAGCAAGTAGGAAGTGTAATGGGAAAGTACACTGCACCATTGAAAGCATTGGGCTCCTATTTAGAGAGGGCCAGAGTTTGAAGTAGCAATTAAAGGCCCTTTTGTCAGATGACAACCTGCTGCAGCTTTGTGATATAATGGCACCACTAGACCAATCGCCCTGCGTGAGGATGGCACCGGAGGACCAGACATCAGCAATTACACACTAGGTAACTATCTGTGAATATGACTGAACAGCAAGTAGGAGGTGTAATGGGAAAGTACACTGCACCATTGAAAGCATTGGGCTCCTATTTAAAGAGGGCTAGAGTTAGAAGAAGCAACTGATTGGCCCTCATGTCAGATGACATCCTGTTGTGGCTTTGTGATGTAATGGCACCACTTGACCAATCGCCCTGGGTGACGATTACACTGGAGGACCAGACAACAGCCTTTACACACTAGGTAATTATCTGGGAATATGACTGCACAGCAAGTAGGAGGTGTAATGGGAAAGTACTCTGCACCATCGAATGCATTGGGCTCCTTTTTAAAGAGGGCTAGAGTTAGAAGAACACAGTTTCTAAATAGCAGTCCATCTGGAGTATCAGGGTCACACTCACAGAGAGCAGGGAAACCGGTTAAATAGCTTCCCTCTATCTGAAAGTAAGTCAATTGCTCTAACCTTAGACACCTCATTCCAGCCTGAAAGACGGTAATTAACTCGCAGGACAAATTGCCAGCACAAGTATCTGAAGAAGATTTTGTCAGCCACGTAGACAGTCAAAGTCTTTGATAAACTATCATGATGGCCATCGCATCATCCACATTGCTACCGTCTTAGAAGATTATATTTATGCGGAAGACCCTACTAAAAGGCACTGAGAGCCATCAGATGCTATGAACTTTTTATCAATGGCAAAATGATTAAATGAGAGTTTGACTTACCATACATATTGTCGAGGCATGGAGAAGGCTGAGGAATGAGCTTTCTTTCTTTTTTTTCGTCTCAGCAAGCAGAGAAATATTCCTCTGCAACACTGCCTCTGCTGGCCATTCAGTATAATCTGCAGATGGAAAAGTCCACTGTTAGTCAATTTTTAGAACTTTAATATTTCCAAACCAAATGCAACACTACCAAAAAATGATTTCTATAAAGCGTAAATTATTAGTACTATGGCGTGTCACATATTGTGAAAATCCAAAACTCACTAAAAATTATAATCTCAATTTAGATTTCAACCTAGCAAACTTCTTTCAATCCTAGGCCTCATTTGCTGGTACACTGTACACAACCCTAGCACCTGTATGAGGACTTGGATAAAAAGATCTCTTTGGCAGCCAAGAGATAGAGTACCCTTCTCACAGGAATGATTTCAGGTTATGGTACACCATAGCAATTCAGTGATCTGATACGTTAAGGGAGGAAGGTTTATGCTACGGTTAGTGGGAATAATAAAAACTATGAATAACAGATTCTAACATCTTCATTTTAGCACATCCCTATCAGTTAACCTATAGAGAACTCCAGAATGGTATGATCAACCACTCCTTCAAACAAATGTATACGTCTCAAATAATGGCCTAGGTCCTTTCATATCACCACCTTAGTCTTCAGCTGGGCATCCTGTCCTCATTGCTCCCTTTTCTATACCATGATACATGTATCCTATTGCGTACTAGGCGACTGATTGGCCCTCATGTCTGATGACATCCTATTGTAGCTTTGTGATGTAATGGCACCACTTGACCAATCGCCCTGGGTGACGATTACACCGAAGGACCAGACATCAGCAATTACACACTAGGTAACTATCTGTGAATAGGACTGCACAGTAAGTAGGAAGTGTAATGGGAAAGTACACTGCACCATTGAAAGCATTGGGCTCCTATTTAGAGAGGGCCAGAGTTTGAAGTAGCAATTGAATGGCCCTTTTGTCAGATGACAACCTGCTGCAGCTTTGTGATATAATGGCACCACTAGACCAATCGCCCTGCGTGAGGATGGCACCGGAGGACCAGACATCAGCAATTACACACTAGGTAACTATCTGTGAATAGGACTGCACAGTAAGTAGGAAGTGTAATGGGAAAGTACACTGCACCATTGAAAGCATTGGGCTCCTATTTAGAGAGGGCCAGAGTTTGAAGTAGCAATTAAAGGCCCTTTTGTCAGATGACAACCTGCTGCAGCTTTGTGATATAATGGCACCACTAGACCAATCGCCCTGCGTGAGGATGGCACCGGAGGACCAGACATCAGCAATTACACACTAGGTAACTATCTGTGAATATGACTGAACAGCAAGTAGGAGGTGTAATGGGAAAGTACACTGCACCATTGAAAGCATTGGGCTCCTATTTAAAGAGGGCTAGAGTTAGAAGAAGCAACTGATTGGCCCTCATGTCAGATGACATCCTGTTGTGGCTTTGTGATGTAATGGCACCACTTGACCAATCGCCCTGGGTGACGATTACACTGGAGGACAAGACAACAGCCTTTACACACTAGGTAATTATCTGGGAATATGACTGCACAGCAAGTAGGAGGTGTAATGGGAAAGTACTCTGCACCATCGAATGCATTGGGCTCCTTTTTAAAGAGGGCTAGAGTTAGAAGAACACAGTTTCTAAATAGCAGTCCATCTGGAGTATCAGGGTCACACTCACAGAGAGCAGGGAAACCGGTTAAATAGCTTCCCTCCATCTGAAAGTAAGTCAATTGCTCTAACCTTAGACACCTCATTCCAGCCTGAAAGACGGTAATTAACTCGCAGGACAAATTGCCAGCACAAGTATCTGAAGAAGATTTTGTCAGCCACGTAGACAGTCAAAGTCTTTGATAAACTATCATGATGGCCATCGCATCATCCACATTGCTACCGTCTTAGAAGATTATATTTATGCGGAAGACCCTACTAAAAGGCACTGAGAGCCATCAGATGCTATGAACTTTTTATCAATGGCAAAATGATTAAATGAGAGTTTGACTTACCATACATATTGATCGAGGCATGGAGAAGGCTGAGGAATGAGCTTTCTTTTTTTTTTTGTCTCAGCAAGCAGAGACATATTCCTCTGCAACACTGCCTCTGCTGGCCATTCAGTATAATCTGCAGATGGAAAAGTCCACTGTTAGTCAATTTTTAGAACTTTAATATTTCCAAACCAAATGCAACACTACCAAAAAATGATTTCTATAAAGCGTAAATTATTAGTACTATGGCGTGTCACATATTGTGAAAATCCAAAGCTCACTAAAAATTATAATCTCAATTTAGATTTCAACCTAGCAAACTTCTTTCAATCCTAGGCCTCATTTGCTGGTACACTGTACACAACCCTAGCACCTGTATGAGGACTTAGATAGAAAGAACTCTTTGGCAGCCAAGAGATAGAGTACCCTTCTCACAGGAATGATTTCAGGTTATGGTACACCATAGCAATTCAGTGATCTGATACGTTAAGGGAGGAAGGTTTATGCTACGGTTAGTGGGAATAATAAAAACTATGAATAACAGATTCTAACATCTTCATTTTAGCACATCCCTATCAGTTAACCTATAAAGAACTCCAGAATGGTATGATCAACCACTCCTTCAAACAAATGTATACGTCTCAAATAATGGCCTAGGTCCTTTCATATCACCACCTTAGTCTTCAGCTGGGCATCCTGTCCTCATTGCTCCCTTTTCTATACCATGATACATGTATCCTATTGCGTACTAGGCGACTGATTGGCCCTCATGTCTGATGACATCCTATTGTAGCTTTGTGATGTAATGGCACCACTTGACCAATCGCCCTGGGTGACGATTACACCGAAGGACCAGACATCAGCAATTACACACTAGGTAACTATCTGTGAATAGGACTGCACAGCAAGTAGGAAGTGTAATGGGAAAGTACACTGCACCATTGAAAGCATTGGGCTCCTATTTAGAGAGGGCCAGAGTTTGAAGTAGCAATTGAATGGCCCTTTTGTCAGATGACAACCTGCTGCAGTTTAGTGATATAATGGCACCACTAGACCAATCGCCCTGCGTGAGGATGGCACCGGAGGACCAGACATCAGCAATTACACACTAGGTAACTATCTGTGAATAGGACTGCACAGTAAGTAGGAAGTGTAATGGGAAAGTACACTGCACCATTGAAAGCATTGGGCTCCTATTTAGAGAGGGCCAGAGTTTGAAGTAGCAATTAAAGGCCCTTTTGTCAGATGACAACCTGCTGCAGCTTTGTGATATAATGGCACCACTAGACCAATCGCCCTGCGTGAGGATGGCACCGGAGGACCAGACATCAGCAATTACACACTAGGTAACTATCTGTGAATATGACTGAACAGCAAGTAGGAGGTGTAATGGGAAAGTACACTGCACCATTGAAAGCATTGGGCTCCTATTTAAAGAGGGCTAGAGTTAGAAGAAGCAACTGATTGGCCCTCATGTCAGATGACATCCTGTTGTGGCTTTGTGATGTAATGGCACCACTTGACCAATCGCCCTGGGTGACGATTACACTGGAGGACAAGACAACAGCCTTTACACACTAGGTAATTATCTGGGAATATGACTGCACAGCAAGTAGGAGGTGTAATGGGAAAGTACTCTGCACCATCGAATGCATTGGGCTCCTTTTTAAAGAGGGCTAGAGTTAGAAGAACACAGTTTCTAAATAGCAGTCCATCTGGAGTATCAGGGTCACACTCACAGAGAGCAGGGAAACCGGTTAAATAGCTTCCCTCCATCTGAAAGTAAGTCAATTGCTCTAACCTTAGACACCTCATTCCAGCCTGAAAGACGGTAATTAACTCGCAGGACAAATTGCCAGCACAAGTATCTGAAGAAGATTTTGTCAGCCACGTAGACAGTCAAAGTCTTTGATAAACTATCATGATGGCCATCGCATCATCCACATTGCTACCGTCTTAGAAGATTATATTTATGCGGAAGACCCTACTAAAAGGCACTGAGAGCCATCAGATGCTATGAACTTTTTATCAATGGCAAAATGATTAAATGAGAGTTTGACTTACCATACATATTGATCGAGGCATGGAGAAGGCTGAGGAATGAGCTTTCTTTCTTTTTTTTCGTCTCAGCAAGCAGAGAAATATTCCTCTGCAACACTGCCTCTGCTGGCCATTCAGTATAATCTGCAGATGGAAAAGTCCACTGTTAGTCAATTTTTAGAACTTTAATATTTCCAAACCAAATGCAACACTACCAAAAAATGACTTCTATAAAGCGTAAATTATTAGTACTATGGCGTGTCACATATTGTGAAAATCCAAAACTCACTAAAAATTATAATCTCAATTTAGATTTCAACCTAGCAAACTTCTTTCAATCCTAGGCCTCATTTGCTGGTACACTGTACACAACCCTAGCACCTGTATGAGGACTTGGATAAAAAGATCTCTTTGGCAGCCAAGAGATAGAGTACCCTTCTCACAGGAATGATTTCAGGTTATGGTACACCATAGCAATTCAGTGATCTGATACGTTAAGGGAGGAAGGTTTATGCTACGGTTAGTGGGAATAATAAAAACTATGAATAACAGATTCTAACATCTTCATTTTAGCACATCCCTATCAGTTAACCTATAGAGAACTCCAGAATGGTATGATGAACCACTCCTTCAAACAAATGTATACGTCTCAAATAATGGCCTAGGTCCTTTCATATCACCACCTTAGTCTTCATCTGGGCATCCTGTCCTCATTGCTCCCTTTTCTATACCATGATACATGTATCCTATTGCGTACTAGGCGACTGATTGGCCCTCATGTCTGATGACATCCTATTGTAGCTTTGTGATGTAATGGCACCACTTGACCAATCGCCCTGGGTGACGATTACACCGAAGGACCAGACATCAGCAATTACACACTAGGTAACTATCTGTGAATAGGACTGCACAGCAAGTAGGAAGTGTAATGGGAAAGTACACTGCACCATTGAAAGCATTGGGCTCCTATTTAGAGAGGGCCAGAGTTTGAAGTAGCAATTGAATGGCCCTTTTGTCAGATGACAACCTGCTGCAGCTTAGTGATATAATGGCACCACTAGACCAATCGCCCTGCGTGAGGATGGCACCGGAGGACCAGACATCAGCAATTACACACTAGGTAACTATCTGTGAATAGGACTGCACAGCAAGTAGGAAGTGTAATGGGAAAGTACACTGCACCATTGAAAGCATTGGGCTCCTATTTAGAGAGGGCCAGAGTTTGAAGTAGCAATTAAAGGCCCTTTTGTCAGATGACAACCTGCTGCAGCTTTGTGATATAATGGCACCACTAGACCAATCGCCCTGCGTGAGGATGGCACCGGAGGACCAGACATCAGCAATTACACACTAGGTAACTATCTGTGAATATGACTGAACAGCAAGTAGGAGGTGTAATGGGAAAGTACACTGCACCATTGAAAGCATTGGGCTCCTATTTAAAGAGGGCTAGAGTTAGAAGAAGCAACTGATTGGCCCTCATGTCAGATGACATCCTGTTGTGGCTTTGTGATGTAATGGCACCACTTGACCAATCGCCCTGGGTGACGATTACACTGGAGGACCAGACAACAGCCTTTACACACTAGGTAATTATCTGGGAATATGACTGCACAGCAAGTAGGAGGTGTAATGGGAAAGTACTCTGCACCATCGAATGCATTGGGCTCCTTTTTAAAGAGGGCTAGAGTTAGAAGAACACAGTTTCTAAATAGCAGTCCATCTGGAGTATCAGGGTCACACTCACAGAGAGCAGGGAAACCGGTTAAATAGCTTCCCTCTATCTGAAAGTAAGTCAATTGCTCTAACCTTAGACACCTCATTCCAGCCTGAAAGACGGTAATTAACTCGCAGGACAAATTGCCAGCACAAGTATCTGAAGAAGATTTTGTCAGCCACGTAGACAGTCAAAGTCTTTGATAAACTATCATGATGGCCATCGCATCATCCACATTGCTACCGTCTTAGAAGATTATATTTATGCGGAAGACCCTACTAAAAGGCACTGAGAGCCATCAGATGCTATGAACTTTTTATCAATGGCAAAATGATTAAATGAGAGTTTGACTTACCATACATATTGATCGAGGCATGGAGAAGGCTGAGGAATGAGCTTTCTTTTTTTTTTTGTCTCAGCAAGCAGAGACATATTCCTCTGCAACACTGCCTCTGCTGGCCATTCAGTATAATCTGCAGATGGAAAAGTCCACTGTTAGTCAATTTTTAGAACTTTAATATTTCCAAACCAAATGCAACACTACCAAAAAATGATTTCTATAAAGCGTAAATTATTAGTACTATGGCGTGTCACATATTGTGAAAATCCAAAGCTCACTAAAAATTATAATCTCAATTTAGATTTCAACCTAGCAAACTTCTTTCAATCCTAGGCCTCATTTGCTGGTACACTGTACACAACCCTAGCACCTGTATGAGGACTTGGATAAAAAGATCTCTTTGGCAGCCAAGATATAGAGTACCCTTCTCACAGGAATGATTTCAGGTTATGGTACACCATAGCAATTCAGTGATCTGATACGTTAAGGGAGGAAGGTTTATGCTACGGTTAGTGGGAATAATAAAAACTATGAATAACAGATTCTAACATCTTCATTTTAGCACATCCCTATCAGTTAACCTATAGAGAACTCCAGAATGGTATGATCAACCACTCCTTCAAACAAATGTATACGTCTCAAATAATGGCCTAGGTCCTTTCATATCACCACCTTAGTCTTCAGCTGGGCATCCTGTCCTCATTGCTCCCTTTTCTATACCATGATACATGTATCCTATTGCGTACTAGGCAACTGATTGGCCCTCATGTCTGATGACATCCTATTGTAGCTTTGTGATGTAATGGCACCACTTGACCAATCGCCCTGGGTGACGATTACACCGAAGGACCAGACATCAGCAATTACACACTAGGTAACTATCTGTGAATAGGACTGCACAGTAAGTAGGAAGTGTAATGGGAAAGTACACTGCACCATTGAAAGCATTGGGCTCCTATTTAGAGAGTGCCAGAGTTTGAAGTAGCAATTGAATGGCCCTTTTGTCAGATGACAACCTGCTGCAGCTTTGTGATATAATGGCACCACTAGACCAATCGCCCTGCGTGAGGATGGCACCGGAGGACCAGACATCAGCAATTACACACTAGGTAACTATCTGTGAATAGGACTGCACAGTAAGTAGGAAGTGTAATGGGAAAGTACACTGCACCATTGAAAGCATTGGGCTCCTATTTAGAGAGGGCCAGAGTTTGAAGTAGCAATTAAAGGCCCTTTTGTCAGATGACAACCTGCTGCAGCTTTGTGATATAATGGCACCACTAGACCAATCGCCCTGCGTGAGGATGGCACCGGAGGACCAGACATCAGCAATTACACACTAGGTAACTATCTGTGAATATGACTGAACAGCAAGTAGGAGGTGTAATGGGAAAGTACACTGCACCATTGAAAGCATTGGGCTCCTATTTAAAGAGGGCTAGAGTTAGAAGAAGCAACTGATTGGCCCTCATGTCAGATGACATCCTGTTGTGGCTTTGTGATGTAATGGCACCACTTGACCAATCGCCCTGGGTGACGATTACACTGGAGGACAAGACAACAGCCTTTACACACTAGGTAATTATCTGGGAATATGACTGCACAGCAAGTAGGAGGTGTAATGGGAAAGTACTCTGCACCATCGAATGCATTGGGCTCCTTTTTAAAGAGGGCTAGAGTTAGAAGAACACAGTTTCTAAATAGCAGTCCATCTGGAGTATCAGGGTCACACTCACAGAGAGCAGGGAAACCGGTTAAATAGCTTCCCTCTATCTGAAAGTAAGTCAATTGCTCTAACCTTAGACACCTCATTCCAGCCTGAAAGACGGTAATTAACTCGCAGGACAATTTGCCAGCACAAGTATCTGAAGAAGATTTTGTCAGCCACGTAGACAGTCAAAGTCTTTGATAAACTATCATGATGGCCATCGCATCATCCACATTGCTACCGTCTTAGAAGATTATATTTATGCGGAAGACCCTACTAAAAGGCACTGAGAGCCATCAGATGCTATGAACTTTTTATCAATGGCAAAATAATTAAATGAGAGTTTGACTTACCATACATATTGATCGAGGCATGGAGAAGGCTGAGGAATGAGCTTTCTTTTTTTTTTTGTCTCAGCAAGCAGAGACATATTCCTCTGCAACACTGCCTCTGCTGGCCATTCAGTATAATCTGCAGATGGAAAAGTCCACTGTTAGTCAATTTTTAGAACTTTAATATTTCCAAACCAAATGCAACACTACCAAAAAATGATTTCTATAAAGCGTAAATTATTAGTACTATGGCGTGTCACATATTGTGAAAATCCAAAGCTCACTAAAAATTATAATCTCAATTTAGATTTCAACCTAGCAAACTTCTTTCAATCCTAGGCCTCATTTGCTGGTACACTGTACACAACCCTAGCACCTGTATGAGGACTTAGATAGAAAGAACTCTTTGGCAGCCAAGAGATAGAGTACCCTTCTCACAGGAATGATTTCAGGTTATGGTACACCATAGCAATTCAGTGATCTGATACGTTAAGGGAGGAAGGTTTATGCTACGGTTAGTGGGAATAATAAAAACTATGAATAACAGATTCTAACATCTTCATTTTAGCACATCCCTATCAGTTAACCTATAAAGAACTCCAGAATGGTATGATCAACCACTCCTTCAAACAAATGTATACGTCTCAAATAATGGCCTAGGTCCTTTCATATCACCACCTTAGTCTTCAGCTGGGCATCCTGTCCTCATTGCTCCCTTTTCTATACCATGATACATGTATCCTATTGCGTACTAGGCGACTGATTGGCCCTCATGTCTGATGACATCCTATTGTAGCTTTGTGATGTAATGGCACCACTTGACCAATCGCCCTGGGTGACGATTACACCGAAGGACCAGACATCAGCAATTACACACTAGGTAACTATCTGTGAATAGGACTGCACAGCAAGTAGGAAGTGTAATGGGAAAGTACACTGCACCATTGAAAGCATTGGGCTCCTATTTAGAGAGGGCCAGAGTTTGAAGTAGCAATTGAATGGCCCTTTTGTCAGATGACAACCTGCTGCAGCTTAGTGATATAATGGCACCACTAGACCAATCGCCCTGCGTGAGGATGGCACCGGAGGACCAGACATCAGCAATTACACACTAGGTAACTATCTGTGAATAGGACTGCACAGCAAGTAGGAAGTGTAATGGGAAAGTACACTGCACCATTGAAAGCATTGGGCTCCTATTTAGAGAGGGCCAGAGTTTGAAGTAGCAATTAAAGGCCCTTTTGTCAGATGACAACCTGCTGCAGCTTTGTGATATAATGGCACCACTAGACCAATTGCCCTGCGTGAGGATGGCACCGGAGGACCAGACATCAGCAATTACACACTAGGTAACTATCTGTGAATAGGACTGCACAGTAAGTAGGAAGTGTAATGGGAAAGTACACTGCACCATTGAAAGCATTGGGCTCCTATTTAGAGAGGGCCAGAGTTTGAAGTAGCAATTAAAGGCCCTTTGTCAGATGACAACCTTCTGCAGCTTTGTGATATAATGGCACCACTAGACCAATCGCCCTGCGTGAGGATGGCACCGGAGGACCAGACATCAGCAATTACACACTAGGTAATTATCTGTGAATATGACTGAACAGCAAGTAGGAGGTGTAATGGGAAAGTACACTGCACCATTGAAAGCATTGGGCTCCTATTTAAAGAGGGCTAGAGTTAGAAGAAGCAACTGATTGGCCCTCATGTCAGATGACATCCTGTTGTGGCTTTGTGATGTAATGGCACCACTTGACCAATCGCCCTGGGTGACGATTACACTGGAGGACAAGACAACAGCCTTTACACACTAGGTAATTATCTGGGAATATGACTGCACAGCAAGTAGGAGGTGTAATGGGAAAGTACTCTGCACCATCGAATGCATTGGGCTCCTTTTTAAAGAGGGCTAGAGTTAGAAGAACACAGTTTCTAAATAGCAGTCCATCTGGAGTATCAGGGTCACACTCACAGAGAGCAGGGAAACCGGTTAAATAGCTTCCCTCTATCTGAAAGTAAGTCAATTGCTCTAACCTTAGACACCTCATTCCAGCCTGAAAGACGGTAATTAACTCGCAGGACAAATTGCCAGCACAAGTATCTGAAGAAGATTTTGTCAGCCACGTAGACAGTCAAAGTCTTTGATAAACTATCATGATGGCCATCGCATCATCCACATTGCTACCGTCTTAGAAGATTATATTTATGCGGAAGACCCTACTAAAAGGCACTGAGAGCCATCAGATGCTATGAACTTTTTATCAATGGCAAAATGATTAAATGAGAGTTTGACTTACCATACATATTGATCGAGGCATGGAGAAGGCTGAGGAATGAGCTTTCTTTTTTTTTTGTCTCAGCAAGCAGAGACATATTCCTCTGCAACACTGCCTCTGCTGGCCATTCAGTATAATCTGCAGATGGAAAAGTCCACTGTTAGTCAATTTTTAGAACTTTAATATTTCCAAACCAAATGCAACACTACCAAAAAATGATTTCTATAAAGCGTAAATTATTAGTACTATGGCGTGTCACATATTGTGAAAATCCAAAGCTCACTAAAAATTATAATCTCAATTTAGATTTCAACCTAGCAAACTTCTTTCAATCCTAGGCCTCATTTGCTGGTACACTGTACACAACCCTAGCACCTGTATGAGGACTTAGATAGAAAGAACTCTTTGGCAGCCAAGAGATAGAGTACCCTTCTCACAGGAATGATTTCAGGTTATGGTACACCATAGCAATTCAGTGATCTGATACGTTAAGGGAGGAAGGTTTATGCTACGGTTAGTGGGAATAATAAAAACTATGAATAACAGATTCTAACATCTTCATTTTAGCACATCCCTATCAGTTAACCTATAAAGAACTCCAGAATGGTATGATCAACCACTCCTTCAAACAAATGTATACGTCTCAAATAATGGCCTAGGTCCTTTCATATCACCACCTTAGTCTTCAGCTGGGCATCCTGTCCTCATTGCTCCCTTTTCTATACCATGATACATGTATACTATTGCGTACTAGGCGACTGATTGGCCCTCATGTCTGATGACATCCTATTGTAGCTTTGTGATGTAATGGCACCACTTGACCAATCGCCCTGGGTGACGATTACACCGAAGGACCAGACATCAGCAATTACACACTAGGTAACTATCTGTGAATAGGACTGCACAGCAAGTAGGAAGTGTAATGGGAAAGTACACTGCACCATTGAAAGCATTGGGCTCCTATTTAGAGAGGGCCAGAGTTTGAAGTAGCAATTGAATGGCCCTTTTGTCAGATGACAACCTGCTGCAGCTTAGTGATATAATGGCACCACTAGACCAATCGCCCTGCGTGAGGATGGCACCGGAGGACCAGACATCAGCAATTACACACTAGGTAACTATCTGTGAATAGGACTGCACAGCAAGTAGGAAGTGTAATGGGAAAGTACACTGCACCATTGAAAGCATTGGGCTCCTATTTAGAGAGGGCCAGAGTTTGAAGTAGCAATTAAAGGCCCTTTTGTCAGATGACAACCTGCTGCAGCTTTGTGATATAATGGCACCACTAGACCAATCGCCCTGCGTGAGGATGGCACCGGAGGACCAGACATCAGCAATTACACACTAGGTAACTATCTGTGAATATGACTGAACAGTAAGTAGGAGGTGTAATGGGAAAGTACACTGCACCATTGAAAGCATTGGGCTCCTATTTAGAGAGGGCCAGAGTTTGAAGTAGCAATTGAATGGCCCTTTTGTCAGATGACAACCTGCTGCAGCTTTGTGATATAATGGCACCACTAGACCTATCGCCCTGCGTGAGGATGGCACCGGAGGACCAGACATCAGCAATTACACACTAGGTAACTATCTGTGAATATGACTGAACAGCAAGTAGGAGGTGTAATGGGAAAGTACACTGCACCATTGAAAGCATTGGGCTCCTATTTAAAGAGGGCTAGAGTTAGAAGAAGTAACTGATTGGCCCTCATGTCAGATGACATCCTGTTGTGGCTTTGTGATGTAATGGCACCACTTGACCAATCGCCCTGGGTGACGATTACACTGGAGGACCAGACAACAGCATTTACACACTAGGTAATTATCTGGGAATATGACTGCACAGCAAGTAGGAGGTGTAATGGGAAAGTACTCTGCACCATCGAATGCATTGGGCTCCTTTTTAAAGAGGGCTAGAGTTAGAAGAACACAGTTTCTAAATAGCAGTCCATCTGGAGTATCAGGGTCACACTCGCAGAGAGCAGGGAAACCGGTTAAATAGCTTCCCTCTATCTGAAAGTAAGTCAATTGCTCTAACCTTAGACACCTCATTCCAGCCTGAAAGATGGTAATTAACTCGCAGGACAAATTGCCAGCACAAGTATCTGAAGAAGATTTTGTCAGCCACGTAGACAGTCAAAGTCTTTGATAAACTATCATGATGGCCATCGCATCATCCACATTGCTACCGTCTTAGAAGATTATATTTATGCGGAAGACCCTACTAAAAGGCACTGAGAGCCATCAGATGCTATGAACTTTTTATCAATGGCAAAATGATTAAATGAGAGTTTGACTTACCATACATATTGATCGAGGCATGGAGAAGGCTGAGGAATGAGCTTTCTTTTTTTTTTTGTCTCAGCAAGCAGAGACATATTCCTCTGCAACACTGCCTCTGCTGGCCATTCAGTATAATCTGCAGATGGAAAAGTCCACTGTTAGTCAATTTTTAGAACTTTAATATTTCCAAACCAAATGCAACACTACCAAAAATGATTTCTATAAAGCGTAAATTATTAGTACTATGGCGTGTCACATATTGTGAAAATCCAAAGCTCACTAAAAATTATAATCTCAATTTAGATTTCAACCTAGCAAACTTCTTTCAATCCTAGGCCTCATTTGCTGGTACACTGTACACAACCCTAGCACCTGTATGAGGACTTGGATAAAAAGATCTCTTTGGCAGCCAAGAGATAGAGTACCCTTCTCACAGGAATGATTTCAGGTTATGGTACACCATAGCAATTCAGTGATCTGATACGTTAAGGGAGGAAGGTTTATGCTACGGTTAGTGGGAATAATAAAAACTATGAATAACAGATTCTAACATCTTCATTTTAGCACATCCCTATCAGTTAACCTATAGAGAACTCCAGAATGGTATGATCAACCACTCCTTCAAACAAATGTATACGTCTCAAATAATGGCCTAGGTCCTTTCATATCACCACCTTAGTCTTCAGCTGGGCATCCTGTCCTCATTGCTCCCTTTTCTATACCATGATACATGTATCCTATTGCGTACTAGGCGACTGATTGGCCCTCATGTCTGATGACATCCTATTGTAGCTTTGTGATGTAATGGCACCACTTGACCAATCGCCCTGGGTGACGATTACACCGAAGGACCAGACATCAGCAATTACACACTAGGTAACTATCTGTGAATAGGACTGCACAGCAAGTAGGAAGTGTAATGGGAAAGTACACTGCACCATTGAAAGCATTGGGCTCCTATTTAGAGAGGGCCAGAGTTTGAAGTAGCAATTGAATGGCCCTTTTGTCAGATGACAACCTGCTGCAGCTTTGTGATATAATGGCACCACTAGACCAATCGCCCTGCGTGAGGATGGCACCGGAGGACCAGACATCAGCAATTACACACTAGGTAACTATCTGTGAATAGGACTGCACAGTAAGTAGGAAGTGTAATGGGAAAGTACACTGCACCATTGAAAGCATTGGGCTCCTATTTAGAGAGGGCCAGAGTTTGAAGTAGCAATTGAATGGCCCTTTTGTCAGATGACAACCTGCTGCAGCTTTGTGATATAATGGCACCACTAGACCTATCGCCCTGCGTGAGGATGGCACCGGAGGACCAGACATCAGCAATTACACACTAGGTAACTATCTGTGAATATGACTGAACAGCAAGTAGGAGGTGTAATGGGAAAGTACACTGCACCATTGAAAGCATTGGGCTCCTATTTAAAGAGGGCTAGAGTTAGAAGAAGTAACTGATTGGCCCTCATGTCAGATGACATCCTGTTGTGGCTTTGTGATGTAATGGCACCACTTGACCAATCGCCCTGGGTGACGATTACACTGGAGGACCAGACAACAGCATTTACACACTAGGTAATTATCTGGGAATATGACTGCACAGCAAGTAGGAGGTGTAATGGGAAAGTACTCTGCACCATCGAATGCATTGGGCTCCTTTTTAAAGAGGGCTAGAGTTAGAAGAACACAGTTTCTAAATAGCAGTCCATCTGGAGTATCAGGGTCACACTCGCAGAGAGCAGGGAAACCGGTTAAATAGCTTCCCTCTATCTGAAAGTAAGTCAATTGCTCTAACCTTAGACACCTCATTCCAGCCTGAAAGATGGTAATTAACTCGCAGGACAAATTGCCAGCACAAGTATCTGAAGAAGATTTTGTCAGCCACGTAGACAGTCAAAGTCTTTGATAAACTATCATGATGGCCATCGCATCATCCACATTGCTACCGTCTTAGAAGATTATATTTATGCGGAAGACCCTACTAAAAGGCACTGAGAGCCATCAGATGCTATGAACTTTTTATCAATGGCAAAATGATTAAATGAGAGTTTGACTTACCATACATATTGATCGAGGCATGGAGAAGGCTGAGGAATGAGCTTTCTTTCTTTTTTTTCGTCTCAGCAAGCAGAGAAATATTCCTCTGCAACACTGCCTCTGCTGGCCATTCAGTATAATCTGCAGATGGAAAAGTCCACTGTTAGTCAATTTTTAGAACTTTAATATTTCCAAACCAAATGCAACACTACCAAAAAATGATTTCTATAAAGCGTAAATTATTAGTACTATGGCGTGTCACATATTGTGAAAATCCAAAGCTCACTAAAAATTATAATCTCAATTTAGATTTCAACCTAGCAAACTTCTTTCAATCCTAGGCCTCATTTGCTGGTACACTGTACACAACCCTAGCACCTGTATGAGGACTTAGATAGAAAGAACTCTTTGTCAGCCAAGAGATAGAGTACCCTTCTCACAGGAATGATTTCAGGTTATGGTACACCATAGCAATTCAGTGATCTGATACGTTAAGGGAGGAAGGTTTATGCTACGGTTAGTGGGAATAATAAAAACTATGAATAACAGATTCTAACATCTTCATTTTAGCACATCCCTATCAGTTAACCTATAGAGAACTCCAGAATGGTATGATCAACCACTCCTTCAAACAAATGTATACGTCTCAAATAATGGCCTAGGTCCTTTCATATCACCACCTTAGTCTTCAGCTGGGCATCCTGTCCTCATTGCTCCCTTTTCTATACCATGATACATGTATCCTATTGCGTACTAGGCGACTGATTGGCCCTCATGTCTGATGAAATCCTATTGTAGCTTTGTGATGTAATGGCACCACTTGACCAATCGCCCTGGGTGACGATTACACCGAAGGACCAGACATCAGCAATTACACACTAGGTAACTATCTGTGAATAGGACTGCACAGTAAGTAGGAAGTGTAATGGGAAAGTACACTGCACCATTGAAAGCATTGGGTTCCTATTTAGAGAGGGCCAGAGTTTGAAGTAGCAATTGAATGGCCCTTTTGTCAGATGACAACCTGCTGCAGCTTTGTGATATAATGGCACCACTAGACCAATCGCCCTGCGTGAGGATGGCACCGGAGGACCAGACATCAGCAATTACACACTAGGTAACTATCTGTGAATAGGACTGCACAGTAAGTAGGAAGTGTAATGGGAAAGTACACTGCACCATTGAAAGCATTGGGCTCCTATTTAGAGAGGGCCAGAGTTTGAAGTAGCAATTGAATGGCCCTTTTGTCAGATGACAACCTGCTGCAGCTTTGTGATATAATGGCACCACTAGACCTATCGCCCTGCGTGAGGATGGCACCGGAGGACCAGACATCAGCAATTACACACTAGGTAACTATCTGTGAATATGACTGAACAGCAAGTAGGAGGTGTAATGGGAAAGTACACTGCACCATTGAAAGCATTGGGCTCCTATTTAAAGAGGGCTAGAGTTAGAAGAAGTAACTGATTGGCCCTCATGTCAGATGACATCCTGTTGTGGCTTTGTGATGTAATGGCACCACTTGACCAATCGCCCTGGGTGACGATTACACTGGAGGACCAGACAACAGCATTTACACACTAGGTAATTATCTGGGAATATGACTGCACAGCAAGTAGGAGGTGTAATGGGAAAGTACTCTGCACCATCGAATGCATTGGGCTCCTTTTTAAAGAGGGCTAGAGTTAGAAGAACACAGTTTCTAAATAGCAGTCCATCTGGAGTATCAGGGTCACACTCGCAGAGAGCAGGGAAACCGGTTAAATAGCTTCCCTCTATCTGAAAGTAAGTCAATTGCTCTAACCTTAGACACCTCATTCCAGCCTGAAAGATGGTAATTAACTCACAGGACAAATTGCCAGCACAAGTATCTGAAGAAGATTTTGTCAGCCACGTAGACAGTCAAAGTCTTTGATAAACTATCATGATGGCCATCGCATCATCCACATTGCTACCGTCTTAGAAGATTATATTTATGCGGAAGACCCTACTAAAAGGCACTGAGAGCCATCAGATGCTATGAACTTTTTATCAATGGCAAAATGATTAAATGAGAGTTTGACTTACCATACATATTGATCGAGGCATGGAGAAGGCTGAGGAATGAGCTTTCTTTTTTTTTTTGTCTCAGCAAGCAGAGACATATTCCTCTGCAACACTGCCTCTGCTGGCCATTCAGTATAATCTGCAGATGGAAAAGTCCACTGTTAGTCAATTTTTAGAACTTTAATATTTCCAAACCAAATGCAACACTACCAAAAATGATTTCTATAAAGCGTAAATTATTAGTACTATGGCGTGTCACATATTGTGAAAATCCAAAGCTCACTAAAAATTATAATCTCAATTTAGATTTCAACCTAGCAAACTTCTTTCAATCCTAGGCCTCATTTGCTGGTACACTGTACACAACCCTAGCACCTGTATGAGGACTTGGATAAAAAGATCTCTTTGGCAGCCAAGAGATAGAGTACCCTTCTCACAGGAATGATTTCAGGTTATGGTTCACCATAGCAATTCAGTGATCTGATACGTTAAGGGAGGAAGGTTTATGCTACGGTTAGTGGGAATAATAAAAACTATGAATAACAGATTCTAACATCTTCATTTTAGCACATCCCTATCAGTTAACCTATAGAGAACTCCAGAATGGTATGATCAACCACTCCTTCAAACAAATGTATACGTCTCAAATAATGGCCTAGGTCCTTTCATATCACCACCTTAGTCTTCAGCTGGGCATCCT
Source organism: Lissotriton helveticus (assembly GCF_964261635.1). Taxonomy (NCBI): domain Eukaryota; kingdom Metazoa; phylum Chordata; class Amphibia; order Caudata; family Salamandridae; genus Lissotriton; species Lissotriton helveticus. Next base: position 615,507,779 of record NC_136068.1, read on the forward strand.
GTCCTCATTGCTCCCTTTTCTATACCATGATACATGTATCCTATTGCGTACTAGGCGACTGATTGGCCCTCATGTCTGATGACATCCTATTGTAGCTTTGTGATGTAATGGCACCACTTGACCAATCGCCCTGGGTGACGATTACACCGAAGGACCAGACATCAGCAATTACACACTAGGTAACTATCTGTGAATAGGACTGCACAGCAAGTAGGAAGTGTAATGGGAAAGTACACTGCACCATAGAAAGCATTGGGCTCCTATTTAGAGAGGGCCAGAGTTTGAAGTAGCAATTGAATGGCCCTTTTGTCAGATGACAACCTGCTGCAGCTTTGTGATATAATGGCACCACTAGACCAATCGCCCTGCGTGAGGATGGCACCGGAGGACCAGACATCAGCAATTACACACTAGGTAACTATCTGTGAATATGACTGAACAGCAAGTAGGAGGTGTAATGGGAAAGTACACTGCACCATTGAAAGCATTGGGTTCCTATTTAGAGAGGGCCAGAGTTTGAAGTAGCAATTGAATGGCCCTTTTGTCAGATGACAACCTGCTGCAGCTTTGTGATATAATGGCACCACTAGACCAATCGCCCTGCGTGAGGATGGCACCGGAGGACCAGACATCAGCAATTACACACTAGGTAACTATCTGTGAATAGGACTGCACAGTAAGTAGGAAGTGTAATGGGAAAGTACACTGCACCATTGAAAGCATTGGGCTCCTATTTAGAGAGGGCCAGAGTTTGAAGTAGCAATTGAATGGCCCTTTTGTCAGATGACAACCTGCTGCAGCTTTGTGATATAATGGCACCACTAGACCAATCGCCCTGCGTGAGGATGGCACCGGAGGACCAGACATCAGCAATTACACACTAGGTAACTATCTGTGAATATGACTGAACAGCAAGTAGGAGGTGTAATGGGAAAGTACACTGCACCATTGAAAGCATTGGGCTCCTATTTAAAGAGGGCTAGAGTTAGAAGAAGCAACTGATTGGCCCTCATGTCAGATGACATCCTGTTGTGGCTTTGTGATGTAATGGCACCACTTGACCAATCGCCCTGGGTGACGATTACACTGGAGGACCAGACAACAGCATTTACACACTAGGTAATTATCTGGGAATATGACTGCACAGCAAGTAGGAGGTGTAATGGGAAAGTACTCTGCACCATCGAATGCATTGGGCTCCTTTTTAAAGAGGGCTAGAGTTAGAAGAACACAGTTTCTAAATAGCAGTCCATCTGGAGTATCAGGGTCACACTCGCAGAGAGCAGGGAAACCGGTTAAATAGCTTCCCTCTATCTGAAAGTAAGTCAATTGCTCTAACCTTAGACACCTCATTCCAGCCTGAAAGACGGTAATTAACTCGCAGGACAAATTGCCAGCACAAGTATCTGAAGAAGATTTTGTCAGCCACGTAGACAGTCAAAGTCTTTGATAAACTATCATGATGGCCATCGCATCATCCACATTGCTACCGTCTTAGAAGATTATATTTATGCGGAAGACCCCACTAAAAGGCACTGAGAGCCATCAGATGCTATGAACTTTTTATCAATGGCAAAATGATTAAATGAGAGTTTGACTTACCATACATATTGATCGAGGCATGGAGAAGGCTGAGGAATGAGCTTTCTTTTTTTTTTGTCTCAGCAAGCAGAGACATATTCCTCTGCAACACTGCCTCTGCTGGCCATTCAGTATAATCTGCAGATGGAAAAGTCCACTGTTAGTCAATTTTTAGAACTTTAATATTTCCAAACCAAATGCAACACTACCAAAAAATGATTTCTATAAAGCGTAAATTATTAGTACTATGGCGTGTCACATATTGTGAAAATCCAAAGCTCACTAAAAATTATAATCTCAATTTAGATTTCAACCTAGCAAACTTCTTTCAATCCTAGGCCTCATTTGCTGGTACACTGTACACAACCCTAGCACCTGTATGAGGACTTAGATAGAAAGAACTCTTTGGCAGCCAAGAGATAGAGTACCCTTCTCACAGGAATGATTTCAGGTTATGGTACACCATAGCAATTCAGTGATCTGATACGTTAAGGGAGGAAGGTTTATGCTACGGTTAGTGGGAATAATAAAAACTATGAATAACAGATTCTAACATCTTCATTTTAGCACATCCCTATCAGTTAACCTATAAAGAACTCCAGAATGGTATGATCAACCACTCCTTCAAACAAATGTATACGTCTCAAATAATGGCCTAGGTCCTTTCATATCACCACCTTAGTCTTCAGCTGGGCATCCTGTCCTCATTGCTCCCTTTTCTATACCATGATACATGTATACTATTGCGTACTAGGCGACTGATTGGCCCTCATGTCTGATGACATCCTATTGTAGCTTTGTGATGTAATGGCACCACTTGACCAATCGCCCTGGGTGACGATTACACCGAAGGACCAGACATCAGCAATTACACACTAGGTAACTATCTGTGAATAGGACTGCACAGCAAGTAGGAAGTGTAATGGGAAAGTACACTGCACCATTGAAAGCATTGGGCTCCTATTTAGAGAGGGCCAGAGTTTGAAGTAGCAATTGAATGGCCCTTTTGTCAGATGACAACCTGCTGCAGCTTAGTGATATAATGGCACCACTAGACCAATCGCCCTGCGTGAGGATGGCACCGGAGGACCAGACATCAGCAATTACACACTAGGTAACTATCTGTGAATAGGACTGCACAGCAAGTAGGAAGTGTAATGGGAAAGTACACTGCACCATTGAAAGCATTGGGCTCCTATTTAGAGAGGGCCAGAGTTTGAAGTAGCAATTAAAGGCCCTTTTGTCAGATGACAACCTGCTGCAGCTTTGTGATATAATGGCACCACTAGACCAATCGCCCTGCGTGAGGATGGCACCGGAGGACCAGACATCAGCAATTACACACTAGGTAACTATCTGTGAATATGACTGAACAGTAAGTAGGAGGTGTAATGGGAAAGTACACTGCACCATTGAAAGCATTGGGCTCCTATTTAGAGAGGGCCAGAGTTTGAAGTAGCAATTGAATGGCCCTTTTGTCAGATGACAACCTGCTGCAGCTTTGTGATATAATGGCACCACTAGACCTATCGCCTTGCGTGAGGATGGCACCGGAGGACCAGACATCAGCAATTACACACTAGGTAACTATCTGTGAATAGGACTGCACAGTAAGTAGGAAGTGTAATGGGAAAGTACACTGCACCATTGAAAGCATTGGGTTCCTATTTAGAGAGGGCCAGAGTTTGAAGTAGCAATTGAATGGCCCTTTTGTCAGATGACAACCTGCTGCAGCTTTGTGATATAATGGCACCACTAGACCAATCGCCCTGCGTGAGGATGGCACCGGAGGACCAGACATCAGCAATTACACACTAGGTAACTATCTGTGAATAGGACTGCACAGTAAGTAGGAAGTGTAATGGGAAAGTACACTGCACCATTGAAAGCATTGGGCTCCTATTTAGAGAGGGCCAGAGTTTGAAGTAGCAATTGAATGGCCCTTTTGTCAGATGACAACCTGCTGCAGCTTTGTGATATAATGGCACCACTAGACCTATCGCCCTGCGTGAGGATGGCACCGGAGGACCAGACATCAGCAATTACACACTAGGTAACTATCTGTGAATATGACTGAACAGCAAGTAGGAGGTGTAATGGGAAAGTACACTGCACCATTGAAAGCATTGGGCTCCTATTTAAAGAGGGCTAGAGTTAGAAGAAGTAACTGATTGGCCCTCATGTCAGATGACATCCTGTTGTGGCTTTGTGATGTAATGGCACCACTTGACCAATCGCCCTGGGTGACGATTACACTGGAGGACCAGACAACAGCATTTACACACTAGGTAATTATCTGGGAATATGACTGCACAGCAAGTAGGAGGTGTAATGGGAAAGTACTCTGCACCATCGAATGCATTGGGCTCCTTTTTAAAGAGGGCTAGAGTTAGAAGAACACAGTTTCTAAATAGCAGTCCATCTGGAGTATCAGGGTCACACTCGCAGAGAGCAGGGAAACCGGTTAAATAGCTTCCCTCTATCTGAAAGTAAGTCAATTGCTCTAACCTTAGACACCTCATTCCAGCCTGAAAGATGGTAATTAACTCGCAGGACAAATTGCCAGCACAAGTATCTGAAGAAGATTTTGTCAGCCACGTAGACAGTCAAAGTCTTTGATAAACTATCATGATGGCCATCGCATCATCCACATTGCTACCGTCTTAGAAGATTATATTTATGCGGAAGACCCTACTAAAAGGCACTGAGAGCCATCAGATGCTATGAACTTTTTATCAATGGCAAAATGATTAAATGAGAGTTTGACTTACCATACATATTGATCGAGGCATGGAGAAGGCTGAGAAATGAGCTTTCTTTTTTTTTTGTCTCAGCAAGCAGAGACATATTCCTCTGCAACACTGCCTCTGCTGGCCATTCAGTATAATCTGCAGATGGAAAAGTCCACTGTTAGTCAATTTTTAGAACTTTAATATTTCCAAACCAAATGCAACACTACCAAAAATGATTTCTATAAAGCGTAAATTATTAGTACTATGGCGTGTCACATATTGTGAAAATCCAAAGCTCACTAAAAATTATAATCTCAATTTAGATTTCAACCTAGCAAACTTCTTTCAATCCTAGGCCTCATTTGCTGGTACACTGTACACAACCCTAGCACCTGTATGAGGACTTGGATAAAAAGATCTCTTTGGCAGCCAAGAGATAGAGTACCCTTCTCACAGGAATGATTTCAGGTTATGGTTCACCATAGCAATTCAGTGATCTGATACGTTAAGGGAGGAAGGTTTATGCTACGGTTAGTGGGAATAATAAAAACTATGAATAACAGATTCTAACATCTTCATTTTAGCACATCCCTATCAGTTAACCTATAGAGAACTCCAGAATGGTATGATCAACCACTCCTTCAAACAAATGTATACGTCTCAAATAATGGCCTAGGTCCTTTCATATCACCACCTTAGTCTTCAGCTGGGCATCCTGTCCTCATTGCTCCCTTTTCTATACCATGATACATGTATCCTATTGCGTACTAGGCGACTGATTGGCCCTCATGTCTGATGACATCCTATTGTAGCTTTGTGATGTAATGGCACCACTTGACCAATCGCCCTGGGTGACGATTACACCGAAGGACCAGACATCAGCAATTACACACTAGGTAACTATCTGTGAATAGGACTGCACAGCAAGTAGGAAGTGTAATGGGAAAGTACACTGCACCATTGAAAGCATTGGGCTCCTATTTAGAGAGGGCCAGAGTTTGAAGTAGCAATTGAATGGCCCTTTTGTCAGATGACAACCTGCTGCAGCTTTGTGATATAATGGCACCACTAGACCAATCGCCCTGCGTGAGGATGGCACCGGAGGACCAGACATCAGCAATTACACACTAGGTAACTATCTGTGAATATGACTGAACAGCAAGTAGGAGGTGTAATGGGAAAGTACACTGCACCATTGAAAGCATTGGGTTCCTATTTAGAGAGGGCCAGAGTTTGAAGTAGCAATTGAATGGCCCTTTTGTCAGATGACAACCTGCTGCAGCTTTGTGATATAATGGCACCACTAGACCAATCGCCCTGCGTGAGGATGGCACCGGAGGACCAGACATCAGCAATTACACACTAGGTAACTATCTGTGAATAGGACTGCACAGTAAGTAGGAAGTGTAATGGGAAAGTACACTGCACCATTGAAAGCATTGGGCTCCTATTTAGAGAGGGCCAGAGTTTGAAGTAGCAATTGAATGGCCCTTTTGTCAGATGACAACCTGCTGCAGCTTTGTGATATAATGGCACCACTAGACCAATCGCCCTGCGTGAGGATGGCACCGGAGGACCAGACATCAGCAATTACACACTAGGTAACTATCTGTGAATATGACTGAACAGCAAGTAGGAGGTGTAATGGGAAAGTACACTGCACCATTGAAAGCATTGGGCTCCTATTTAAAGAGGGCTAGAGTTAGAAGAAGCAACTGATTGGCCCTCATGTCAGATGACATCCTGTTGTGGCTTTGTGATGTAATGGCACCACTTGACCAATCGCCCTGGGTGACGATTACACTGGAGGACCAGACAACAGCATTTACACACTAGGTAATTATCTGGGAATATGACTGCACAGCAAGTAGGAGGTGTAATGGGAAAGTACTCTGCACCATCGAATGCATTGGGCTCCTTTTTAAAGAGGGCTAGAGTTAGAAGAACACAGTTTCTAAATAGCAGTCCATCTGGAGTATCAGGGTCACACTCGCAGAGAGCAGGGAAACCGGTTAAATAGCTTCCCTCTATCTGAAAGTAAGTCAATTGCTCTAACCTTAGACACCTCATTCCAGCCTGAAAGACGGTAATTAACTCGCAGGACAAATTGCCAGCACAAGTATCTGAAGAAGATTTTGTCAGCCACGTAGACAGTCAAAGTCTTTGATAAACTATCATGATGGCCATCGCATCATCCACATTGCTACCGTCTTAGAAGATTATATTTATGCGGAAGACCCCACTAAAAGGCACTGAGAGCCATCAGATGCTATGAACTTTTTATCAATGGCAAAATGATTAAATGAGAGTTTGACTTACCATACATATTGATCGAGGCATGGAGAAGGCTGAGGAATGAGCTTTCTTTTTTTTTTGTCTCAGCAAGCAGAGACATATTCCTCTGCAACACTGCCTCTGCTGGCCATTCAGTATAATCTGCAGATGGAAAAGTCCACTGTTAGTCAATTTTTAGAACTTTAATATTTCCAAACCAAATGCAACACTACCAAAAAATGATTTCTATAAAGCGTAAATTATTAGTACTATGGCGTGTCACATATTGTGAAAATCCAAAGCTCACTAAAAATTATAATCTCAATTTAGATTTCAACCTAGCAAACTTCTTTCAATCCTAGGCCTCATTTGCTGGTACACTGTACACAACCCTAGCACCTGTATGAGGACTTAGATAGAAAGAACTCTTTGGCAGCCAAGAGATAGAGTACCCTTCTCACAGGAATGATTTCAGGTTATGGTACACCATAGCAATTCAGTGATCTGATACGTTAAGGGAGGAAGGTTTATGCTACGGTTAGTGGGAATAATAAAAACTATGAATAACAGATTCTAACATCTTCATTTTAGCACATCCCTATCAGTTAACCTATAAAGAACTCCAGAATGGTATGATCAACCACTCCTTCAAACAAATGTATACGTCTCAAATAATGGCCTAGGTCCTTTCATATCACCACCTTAGTCTTCAGCTGGGCATCCTGTCCTCATTGCTCCCTTTTCTATACCATGATACATGTATACTATTGCGTACTAGGCGACTGATTGGCCCTCATGTCTGATGACATCCTATTGTAGCTTTGTGATGTAATGGCACCACTTGACCAATCGCCCTGGGTGACGATTACACCGAAGGACCAGACATCAGCAATTACACACTAGGTAACTATCTGTGAATAGGACTGCACAGCAAGTAGGAAGTGTAATGGGAAAGTACACTGCACCATTGAAAGCATTGGGCTCCTATTTAGAGAGGGCCAGAGTTTGAAGTAGCAATTGAATGGCCCTTTTGTCAGATGACAACCTGCTGCAGCTTAGTGATATAATGGCACCACTAGACCAATCGCCCTGCGTGAGGATGGCACCGGAGGACCAGACATCAGCAATTACACACTAGGTAACTATCTGTGAATAGGACTGCACAGCAAGTAGGAAGTGTAATGGGAAAGTACACTGCACCATTGAAAGCATTGGGCTCCTATTTAGAGAGGGCCAGAGTTTGAAGTAGCAATTAAAGGCCCTTTTGTCAGATGACAACCTGCTGCAGCTTTGTGATATAATGGCACCACTAGACCAATCGCCCTGCGTGAGGATGGCACCGGAGGACCAGACATCAGCAATTACACACTAGGTAACTATCTGTGAATATGACTGAACAGTAAGTAGGAGGTGTAATGGGAAAGTACACTGCACCATTGAAAGCATTGGGCTCCTATTTAGAGAGGGCCAGAGTTTGAAGTAGCAATTGAATGGCCCTTTTGTCAGATGACAACCTGCTGCAGCTTTGTGATATAATGGCACCACTAGACCTATCGCCTTGCGTGAGGATGGCACCGGAGGACCAGACATCAGCAATTACACACTAGGTAACTATCTGTGAATAGGACTGCACAGTAAGTAGGAAGTGTAATGGGAAAGTACACTGCACCATTGAAAGCATTGGGTTCCTATTTAGAGAGGGCCAGAGTTTGAAGTAGCAATTGAATGGCCCTTTTGTCAGATGACAACCTGCTGCAGCTTTGTGATATAATGGCACCACTAGACCAATCGCCCTGCGTGAGGATGGCACCGGAGGACCAGACATCAGCAATTACACACTAGGTAACTATCTGTGAATAGGACTGCACAGTAAGTAGGAAGTGTAATGGGAAAGTACACTGCACCATTGAAAGCATTGGGCTCCTATTTAGAGAGGGCCAGAGTTTGAAGTAGCAATTGAATGGCCCTTTTGTCAGATGACAACCTGCTGCAGCTTTGTGATATAATGGCACCACTAGACCTATCGCCCTGCGTGAGGATGGCACCGGAGGACCAGACATCAGCAATTACACACTAGGTAACTATCTGTGAATATGACTGAACAGCAAGTAGGAGGTGTAATGGGAAAGTACACTGCACCATTGAAAGCATTGGGCTCCTATTTAAAGAGGGCTAGAGTTAGAAGAAGTAACTGATTGGCCCTCATGTCAGATGACATCCTGTTGTGGCTTTGTGATGTAATGGCACCACTTGACCAATCGCCCTGGGTGACGATTACACTGGAGGACCAGACAACAGCATTTACACACTAGGTAATTATCTGGGAATATGACTGCACAGCAAGTAGGAGGTGTAATGGGAAAGTACTCTGCACCATCGAATGCATTGGGCTCCTTTTTAAAGAGGGCTAGAGTTAGAAGAACACAGTTTCTAAATAGCAGTCCATCTGGAGTATCAGGGTCACACTCGCAGAGAGCAGGGAAACCGGTTAAATAGCTTCCCTCTATCTGAAAGTAAGTCAATTGCTCTAACCTTAGACACCTCATTCCAGCCTGAAAGATGGTAATTAACTCGCAGGACAAATTGCCAGCACAAGTATCTGAAGAAGATTTTGTCAGCCACGTAGACAGTCAAAGTCTTTGATAAACTATCATGATGGCCATCGCATCATCCACATTGCTACCGTCTTAGAAGATTATATTTATGCGGAAGACCCTACTAAAAGGCACTGAGAGCCATCAGATGCTATGAACTTTTTATCAATGGCAAAATGATTAAATGAGAGTTTGACTTACCATACATATTGATCGAGGCATGGAGAAGGCTGAGGAATGAGCTTTCTTTTTTTTTTTGTCTCAGCAAGCAGAGACATATTCCTCTGCAACACTGCCTCTGCTGGCCATTCAGTATAATCTGCAGATGGAAAAGTCCACTGTTAGTCAATTTTTAGAACTTTAATATTTCCAAACCAAATGCAACACTACCAAAAATGATTTCTATAAAGCGTAAATTATTAGTACTATGGCGTGTCACATATTGTGAAAATCCAAAGCTCACTAAAAATTATAATCTCAATTTAGATTTCAACCTAGCAAACTTCTTTCAATCCTAGGCCTCATTTGCTGGTACACTGTACACAACCCTAGCACCTGTATGAGGACTTGGATAAAAAGATCTCTTTGGCAGCCAAGAGATAGAGTACCCTTCTCACAGGAATGATTTCAGGTTATGGTTCACCATAGCAATTCAGTGATCTGATACGTTAAGGGAGGAAGGTTTATGCTACGGTTAGTGGGAATAATAAAAACTATGAATAACAGATTCTAACATCTTCATTTTAGCACATCCCTATCAGTTAACCTATAGAGAACTCCAGAATGGTATGATCAACCACTCCTTCAAACAAATGTATACGTCTCAAATAATGGCCTAGGTCCTTTCATATCACCACCTTAGTCTTCAGCTGGGCATCCTGTCCTCATTGCTCCCTTTTCTATACCATGATACATGTATCCTATTGCGTACTAGGCGACTGATTGGCCCTCATGTCTGATGACATCCTATTGTAGCTTTGTGATGTAATGGCACCACTTGACCAATCGCCCTGGGTGACGATTACACCGAAGGACCAGACATCAGCAATTACACACTAGGTAACTATCTGTGAATAGGACTGCACAGCAAGTAGGAAGTGTAATGGGAAAGTACACTGCACCATTGAAAGCATTGGGCTCCTATTTAGAGAGGGCCAGAGTTTGAAGTAGCAATTGAATGGCCCTTTTGTCAGATGACAACCTGCTGCAGCTTTGTGATATAATGGCACCACTAGACCAATCGCCCTGCGTGAGGATGGCACCGGAGGACCAGACATCAGCAATTACACACTAGGTAACTATCTGTGAATATGACTGAACAGCAAGTAGGAGGTGTAATGGGAAAGTACACTGCACCATTGAAAGCATTGGGTTCCTATTTAGAGAGGGCCAGAGTTTGAAGTAGCAATTGAATGGCCCTTTTGTCAGATGACAACCTGCTGCAGCTTTGTGATATAATGGCACCACTAGACCAATCGCCCTGCGTGAGGATGGCACCGGAGGACCAGACATCAGCAATTACACACTAGGTAACTATCTGTGAATAGGACTGCACAGTAAGTAGGAAGTGTAATGGGAAAGTACACTGCACCATTGAAAGCATTGGGCTCCTATTTAGAGAGGGCCAGAGTTTGAAGTAGCAATTGAATGGCCCTTTTGTCAGATGACAACCTGCTGCAGCTTTGTGATATAATGGCACCACTAGACCAATCGCCCTGCGTGAGGATGGCACCGGAGGACCAGACATCAGCAATTACACACTAGGTAACTATCTGTGAATATGACTGAACAGCAAGTAGGAGGTGTAATGGGAAAGTACACTGCACCATTGAAAGCATTGGGCTCCTATTTAAAGAGGGCTAGAGTTAGAAGAAGCAACTGATTGGCCCTCATGTCAGATGACATCCTGTTGTGGCTTTGTGATGTAATGGCACCACTTGACCAATCGCCCTGGGTGACGATTACACTGGAGGACCAGACAACAGCATTTACACACTAGGTAATTATCTGGGAATATGACTGCACAGCAAGTAGGAGGTGTAATGGGAAAGTACTCTGCACCATCGAATGCATTGGGCTCCTTTTTAAAGAGGGCTAGAGTTAGAAGAACACAGTTTCTAAATAGCAGTCCATCTGGAGTATCAGGGTCACACTCGCAGAGAGCAGGGAAACCGGTTAAATAGCTTCCCTCTATCTGAAAGTAAGTCAATTGCTCTAACCTTAGACACCTCATTCCAGCCTGAAAGACGGTAATTAACTCGCAGGACAAATTGCCAGCACAAGTATCTGAAGAAGATTTTGTCAGCCACGTAGACAGTCAAAGTCTTTGATAAACTATCATGATGGCCATCGCATCATCCACATTGCTACCGTCTTAGAAGATTATATTTATGCAGAAGACCCCACTAAAAGGCACTGAGAGCCATCAGATGCTATGAACTTTTTATCAATGGCAAAATGATTAAATGAGAGTTTGACTTACCATACATATTGATCGAGGCATGGAGAAGGCTGAGGAATGAGCTTTCTTTTTTTTTTGTCTCAGCAAGCAGAGACATATTCCTCTGCAACACTGCCTCTGCTGGCCATTCAGTATAATCTGCAGATGGAAAAGTCCACTGTTAGTCAATTTTTAGAACTTTAATATTTCCAAACCAAATGCAACACTACCAAAAAATGATTTCTATAAAGCGTAAATTATTAGTACTATGGCGTGTCACATATTGTGAAAATCCAAAGCTCACTAAAAATTATAATCTCAATTTAGATTTCAACCTAGCAAACTTCTTTCAATCCTAGGCCTCATTTGCTGGTACACTGTACACAACCCTAGCACCTGTATGAGGACTTAGATAGAAAGAACTCTTTGGCAGCCAAGAGATAGAGTACCCTTCTCACAGGAATGATTTCAGGTTATGGTACACCATAGCAATTCAGTGATCTGATACGTTAAGGGAGGAAGGTTTATGCTACGGTTAGTGGGAATAATAAAAACTATGAATAACAGATTCTAACATCTTCATTTTAGCACATCCCTATCAGTTAACCTATAAAGAACTCCAGAATGGTATGATCAACCACTCCTTCAAACAAATGTATACGTCTCAAATAATGGCCTAGGTCCTTTCATATCACCACCTTAGTCTTCAGCTGGGCATCCTGTCCTCATTGCTCCCTTTTCTATACCATGATACATGTATACTATTGCGTACTAGGCGACTGATTGGCCCTCATGTCTGATGACATCCTATTGTAGCTTTGTGATGTAATGGCACCACTTGACCAATCGCCCTGGGTGACGATTACACCGAAGGACCAGACATCAGCAATTACACACTAGGTAACTATCTGTGAATAGGACTGCACAGCAAGTAGGAAGTGTAATGGGAAAGTACACTGCACCATTGAAAGCATTGGGCTCCTATTTAGAGAGGGCCAGAGTTTGAAGTAGCAATTGAATGGCCCTTTTGTCAGATGACAACCTGCTGCAGCTTAGTGATATAATGGCACCACTAGACCAATCGCCCTGCGTGAGGATGGCACCGGAGGACCAGACATCAGCAATTACACACTAGGTAACTATCTGTGAATAGGACTGCACAGCAAGTAGGAAGTGTAATGGGAAAGTACACTGCACCATTGAAAGCATTGGGCTCCTATTTAGAGAGGGCCAGAGTTTGAAGTAGCAATTAAAGGCCCTTTTGTCAGATGACAACCTGCTGCAGCTTTGTGATATAATGGCACCACTAGACCAATCGCCCTGCGTGAGGATGGCACCGGAGGACCAGACATCAGCAATTACACACTAGGTAACTATCTGTGAATATGACTGAACAGTAAGTAGGAGGTGTAATGGGAAAGTACACTGCACCATTGAAAGCATTGGGCTCCTATTTAGAGAGGGCCAGAGTTTGAAGTAGCAATTGAATGGCCCTTTTGTCAGATGACAACCTGCTGCAGCTTTGTGATATAATGGCACCACTAGACCTATCGCCTTGCGTGAGGATGGCACCGGAGGACCAGACATCAGCAATTACACACTAGGTAACTATCTGTGAATATGACTGAACAGCAAGTAGGAGGTGTAATGGGAAAGTACACTGCACCATTGAAAGCATTGGGCTCCTATTTAAAGAGGGCTAGAGTTAGAAGAAGCAACTGATTGGCCCTCATGTCAGATGACATCCTGTTGTGGCTTTGTGATGTAATGGCACCACTTGACCAATCGCCCTGGGTGACGATTACACTGGAGGACAAGACAACAGCCTTTACACACTAGGTAATTATCTGGGAATATGACTGCACAGCAAGTAGGAGGTGTAATGGGAAAGTACTCTGCACCATCGAATGCATTGGGCTCATTTTTAAAGAGGGCTAGAGTTAGAAGAACACAGTTTCTAAATAGCAGTCCATCTGGAGTATCAGGGTCACACTCACAGAGAGCAGGGAAACCGGTTAAATAGCTTCCCTCTATCTGAAAGTAAGTCAATTGCTCTAACCTTAGACACCTCATTCCAGCCTGAAAGACGGTAATTAACTCGCAGGACAAATTGCCAGCACAAGTATCTGAAGAAGATTTTGTCAGCCACGTAGACAGTCAAAGTCTTTGATAAACTATCATGATGGCCATCGCATCATCCACATTGCTACCGTCTTAGAAGATTATATTTATGCGGAAGACCCTACTAAAAGGCACTGAGAGCCATCAGATGCTATGAACTTTTTATCAATGGCAAAATGATTAAATGAGAGTTTGACTTACCATACATATTGATCGAGGCATGGAGAAGGCTGAGGAATGAGCTTTCTTTTTTTTTTGTCTCAGCAAGCAGAGACATATTCCTCTGCAACACTGCCTCTGCTGGCCATTCAGTATAATCTGCAGATGGAAAAGTCCACTGTTAGTCAATTTTTAGAACTTTAATATTTCCAAACCAAATGCAACACTACCAAAAAATGATTTCTATAAAGCGTAAATTATTAGTACTATGGCGTGTCACATATTGTGAAAATCCAAAGCTCACTAAAAATTATAATCTCAATTTAGATTTCAACCTAGCAAACTTCTTTCAATCCTAGGCCTCATTTGCTGGTACACTGTACACAACCCTAGCACCTGTATGAGGACTTAGATAGAAAGAACTCTTTGGCAGCCAAGAGATAGAGTACCCTTCTCACAGGAATGATTTCAGGTTATGGTACACCATAGCAATTCAGTGATCTGATACGTTAAGGGAGGAAGGTTTATGCTACGGTTAGTGGGAATAATAAAAACTATGAATAACAGATTCTAACATCTTCATTTTAGCACATCCCTATCAGTTAACCTATAAAGAACTCCAGAATGGTATGATCAACCACTCCTTCAAACAAATGTATACGTCTCAAATAATGGCCTAGGTCCTTTCATATCACCACCTTAGTCTTCAGCTGGGCATCCTGTCCTCATTGCTCCCTTTTCTATACCATGATACATGTATACTATTGCGTACTAGGCGACTGATTGGCCCTCATGTCTGATGACATCCTATTGTAGCTTTGTGATGTAATGGCACCACTTGACCAATCGCCCTGGGTGACGATTACACCGAAGGACCAGACATCAGCAATTACACACTAGGTAACTATCTGTGAATAGGACTGCACAGCAAGTAGGAAGTGTAATGGGAAAGTACACTGCACCATTGAAAGCATTGGGCTCCTATTTAGAGAGGGCCAGAGTTTGAAGTAGCAATTGAATGGCCCTTTTGTCAGATGACAACCTGCTGCAGCTTAGTGATATAATGGCACCACTAGACCAATCGCCCTGCGTGAGGATGGCACCGGAGGACCAGACATCAGCAATTACACACTAGGTAACTATCTGTGAATAGGACTGCACAGCAAGTAGGAAGTGTAATGGGAAAGTACACTGCACCATTGAAAGCATTGGGCTCCTATTTAGAGAGGGCCAGAGTTTGAAGTAGCAATTAAAGGCCCTTTTGTCAGATGACAACCTGCTGCAGCTTTGTGATATAATGGCACCACTAGACCAATCGCCCTGCGTGAGGATGGCACCGGAGGACCAGACATCAGCAATTACACACTAGGTAACTATCTGTGAATATGACTGAACAGTAAGTAGGAGGTGTAATGGGAAAGTACACTGCACCATTGAAAGCATTGGGCTCCTATTTAGAGAGGGCCAGAGTTTGAAGTAGCAATTGAATGGCCCTTTTGTCAGATGACAACCTGCTGCAGCTTTGTGATATAATGGCACCACTAGACCTATCGCCCTGCGTGAGGATGGCACCGGAGGACCAGACATCAGCAATTACACACTAGGTAACTATCTGTGAATATGACTGAACAGCAAGTAGGAGGTGTAATGGGAAAGTACACTGCACCATTGAAAGCATTGGGCTCCTATTTAAAGAGGGCTAGAGTTAGAAGAAGTAACTGATTGGCCCTCATGTCAGATGACATCCTGTTGTGGCTTTGTGATGTAATGGCACCACTTGACCAATCGCCCTGGGTGACGATTACACTGGAGGACCAGACAACAGCATTTACACACTAGGTAATTATCTGGGAATATGACTGCACAGCAAGTAGGAGGTGTAATGGGAAAGTACTCTGCACCATCGAATGCATTGGGCTCCTTTTTAAAGAGGGCTAGAGTTAGAAGAACACAGTTTCTAAATAGCAGTCCATCTGGAGTATCAGGGTCACACTCGCAGAGAGCAGGGAAACCGGTTAAATAGCTTCCCTCTATCTGAAAGTAAGTCAATTGCTCTAACCTTAGACACCTCATTCCAGCCTGAAAGATGGTAATTAACTCGCAGGACAAATTGCCAGCACAAGTATCTGAAGAAGATTTTGTCAGCCACGTAGACAGTCAAAGTCTTTGATAAACTATCATGATGGCCATCGCATCATCCACATTGCTACCGTCTTAGAAGATTATATTTATGCGGAAGACCCTACTAAAAGGCACTGAGAGCCATCAGATGCTATGAACTTTTTATCAATGGCAAAATGATTAAATGAGAGTTTGACTTACCATACATATTGATCGAGGCATGGAGAAGGCTGAGGAATGAGCTTTCTTTTTTTTTTTGTCTCAGCAAGCAGAGACATATTCCTCTGCAACACTGCCTCTGCTGGCCATTCAGTATAATCTGCAGATGGAAAAGTCCACTGTTAGTCAATTTTTAGAACTTTAATATTTCCAAACCAAATGCAACACTACCAAAAATGATTTCTATAAAGCGTAAATTATTAGTACTATGGCGTGTCACATATTGTGAAAATCCAAAGCTCACTAAAAATTATAATCTCAATTTAGATTTCAACCTAGCAAACTTCTTTCAATCCTAGGCCTCATTTGCTGGTACACTGTACACAACCCTAGCACCTGTATGAGGACTTGGATAAAAAGATCTCTTTGGCAGCCAAGAGATAGAGTACCCTTCTCACAGGAATGATTTCAGGTTATGGTACACCATAGCAATTCAGTGATCTGATACGTTAAGGGAGGAAGGTTTATGCTACGGTTAGTGGGAATAATAAAAACTATGAATAACAGATTCTAACATCTTCATTTTAGCACATCCCTATCAGTTAACCTATAGAGAACTCCAGAATGGTATGATCAACCACTCCTTCAAACAAATGTATACGTCTCAAATAATGGCCTAGGTCCTTTCATATCACCACCTTAGTCTTCAGCTGGGCATCCTGTCCTCATTGCTCCCTTTTCTATACCATGATACATGTATCCTATTGCGTACTAGGCGACTGATTGGCCCTCATGTCTGATGACATCCTATTGTAGCTTTGTGATGTAATGGCACCACTTGACCAATCGCCCTGGGTGACGATTACACCGAAGGACCAGACATCAGCAATTACACACTAGGTAACTATCTGTGAATAGGACTGCACAGCAAGTAGGAAGTGTAATGGGAAAGTACACTGCACCATTGAAAGCATTGGGCTCCTATTTAGAGAGGGCCAGAGTTTGAAGTAGCAATTGAATGGCCCTTTTGTCAGATGACAACCTGCTGCAGCTTTGTGATATAATGGCACCACTAGACCAATCGCCCTGCGTGAGGATGGCACCGGAGGACCAGACATCAGCAATTACACACTAGGTAACTATCTGTGAATAGGACTGCACAGTAAGTAGGAAGTGTAATGGGAAAGTACACTGCACCATTGAAAGCATTGGGCTCCTATTTAGAGAGGGCCAGAGTTTGAAGTAGCAATTGAATGGCCCTTTTGTCAGATGACAACCTGCTGCAGCTTTGTGATATAATGGCACCACTAGACCTATCGCCCTGCGTGAGGATGGCACCGGAGGACCAGACATCAGCAATTACACACTAGGTAACTATCTGTGAATATGACTGAACAGCAAGTAGGAGGTGTAATGGGAAAGTACACTGCACCATTGAAAGCATTGGGCTCCTATTTAAAGAGGGCTAGAGTTAGAAGAAGTAACTGATTGGCCCTCATGTCAGATGACATCCTGTTGTGGCTTTGTGATGTAATGGCACCACTTGACCAATCGCCCTGGGTGACTATTACACTGGAGGACCAGACAACAGCATTTACACACTAGGTAATTATCTGGGAATATGACTGCACAGCAAGTAGGAGGTGTAATGGGAAAGTACTCTGCACCATCGAATGCATTGGGCTCCTTTTTAAAGAGGGCTAGAGTTAGAAGAACACAGTTTCTAAATAGCAGTCCATCTGGAGTATCAGGGTCACACTCGCAGAGAGCAGGGAAACCGGTTAAATAGCTTCCCTCTATCTGAAAGTAAGTCAATTGCTCTAACCTTAGACACCTCATTCCAGCCTGAAAGATGGTAATTAACTCGCAGGACAAATTGCCAGCACAAGTATCTGAAGAAGATTTTGTCAGCCACGTAGACAGTCAAAGTCTTTGATAAACTATCATGATGGCCATCGCATCATCCACATTGCTACCGTCTTAGAAGATTATATTTATGCGGAAGACCCTACTAAAAGGCACTGAGAGCCATCAGATGCTATGAACTTTTTATCAATGGCAAAATGATTAAATGAGAGTTTGACTTACCATACATATTGATCGAGGCATGGAGAAGGCTGAGGAATGAGCTTTCTTTCTTTTTTTTCGTCTCAGCAAGCAGAGAAATATTCCTCTGCAACACTGCCTCTGCTGGCCATTCAGTATAATCTGCAGATGGAAAAGTCCACTGTTAGTCAATTTTTAGATCTTTAATATTTCCAAACCAAATGCAACACTACCAAAAAATGATTTCTATAAAGCGTAAATTATTAGTACTATGGCGTGTCACATATTGTGAAAATCCAAAGCTCACTAAAAATTATAATCTCAATTTAGATTTCAACCTAGCAAACTTCTTTCAATCCTAGGCCTCATTTGCTGGTACACTGTACACAACCCTAGCACCTGTATGAGGACTTAGATAGAAAGAACTCTTTGTCAGCCAAGAGATAGAGTACCCTTCTCACAGGAATGATTTCAGGTTATGGTACACCATAGCAATTCAGTGATCTGATACGTTAAGGGAGGAAGGTTTATGCTACGGTTAGTGGGAATAATAAAAACTATGAATAACAGATTCTAACATCTTCATTTTAGCACATCCCTATCAGTTAACCTATAGAGAACTCCAGAATGGTATGATCAACCACTCCTTCAAACAAATGTATACGTCTCAAATAATGGCCTAGGTCCTTTCATATCACCACCTTAGTCTTCAGCTGGGCATCCTGTCCTCATTGCTCCCTTTTCTATACCATGATACATGTATCCTATTGCGTACTAGGCGACTGATTGGCCCTCATGTCTGATGACATCCTATTGTAGCTTTGTGATGTAATGGCACCACTTGACCAATCGCCCTGGGTGACGATTACACCGAAGGACCAGACATCAGCAATTACACACTAGGTAACTATCTGTGAATAGGACTGCACAGCAAGTAGGAAGTGTAATGGGAAAGTACACTGCACCATTGAAAGCATTGGGCTCCTATTTAGAGAGGGCCAGAGTTTGAAGTAGCAATTGAATGGCCCTTTTGTCAGATGACAACCTGCTGCAGCTTTGTGATATAATGGCACCACTAGACCAATCGCCCTGCGTGAGGATGGCACCGGAGGACCAGACATCAGCAATTACACACTAGGTAACTATCTGTGAATATGACTGAACAGCAAGTAGGAGGTGTAATGGGAAAGTACACTGCACCATTGAAAGCATTGGGTTCCTATTTAGAGAGGGCCAGAGTTTGAAGTAGCAATTGAATGGCCCTTTTGTCAGATGACAACCTGCTGCAGCTTTGTGATATAATGGCACCACTAGACCAATCGCCCTGCGTGAGGATGGCACCGGAGGACCAGACATCAGCAATTACACACTAGGTAACTATCTGTGAATAGGACTGCACAGTAAGTAGGAAGTGTAATGGGAAAGTACACTGCACCATTGAAAGCATTGGGCTCCTATTTAGAGAGGGCCAGAGTTTGAAGTAGCAATTGAATGGCCCTTTTGTCAGATGACAACCTGCTGCAGCTTTGTGATATAATGGCACCACTAGACCAATCGCCCTGCGTGAGGATGGCACCGGAGGACCAGACATCAGCAATTACACACTAGGTAACTATCTGTGAATATGACTGAACAGCAAGTAGGAGGTGTAATGGGAAAGTACACTGCACCATTGAAAGCATTGGGCTCCTATTTAAAGAGGGCTAGAGTTAGAAGAAGCAACTGATTGGCCCTCATGTCAGATGACATCCTGTTGTGGCTTTGTGATGTAATGGCACCACTTGACCAATCGCCCTGGGTGACGATTACACTGGAGGACCAGACAACAGCATTTACACACTAGGTAATTATCTGGGAATATGACTGCACAGCAAGTAGGAGGTGTAATGGGAAAGTACTCTGCACCATCGAATGCATTGGGCTCCTTTTTAAAGAGGGCTAGAGTTAGAAGAACACAGTTTCTAAATAGCAGTCCATCTGGAGTATCAGGGTCACACTCGCAGAGAGCAGGGAAACCGGTTAAATAGCTTCCCTCTATCTGAAAGTAAGTCAATTGCTCTAACCTTAGACACCTCATTCCAGCCTGAAAGATGGTAATTAACTCGCAGGACAAATTGCCAGCACAAGTATCTGAAGAAGATTTTGTCAGCCACGTAGACAGTCAAAGTCTTTGATAAACTATCATGATGGCCATCGCATCATCCACATTGCTACCGTCTTAGAAGATTATATTTATGCGGAAGACCCCACTAAAAGGCACTGAGAGCCATCAGATGCTATGAACTTTTTATCAATGGCAAAATGATTAAATGAGAGTTTGACTTACCATACATATTGATCGAGGCATGGAGAAGGCTGAGGAATGAGCTTTCTTTTTTTTTTGTCTCAGCAAGCAGAGACATATTCCTCTGCAACACTGCCTCTGCTGGCCATTCAGTATAATCTGCAGATGGAAAAGTCCACTGTTAGTCAATTTTTAGAACTTTAATATTTCCAAACCAAATGCAACACTACCAAAAAATGATTTCTATAAAGCGTAAATTATTAGTACTATGGCGTGTCACATATTGTGAAAATCCAAAGCTCACTAAAAATTATAATCTCAATTTAGATTTCAACCTAGCAAACTTCTTTCAATCCTAGGCCTCATTTGCTGGTACACTGTACACAACCCTAGCACCTGTATGAGGACTTAGATAGAAAGAACTCTTTGGCAGCCAAGAGATAGAGTACCCTTCTCACAGGAATGATTTCAGGTTATGGTACACCATAGCAATTCAGTGATCTGATACGTTAAGGGAGGAAGGTTTATGCTACGGTTAGTGGGAATAATAAAAACTATGAATAACAGATTCTAACATCTTCATTTTAGCACATCCCTATCAGTTAACCTATAAAGAACTCCAGAATGGTATGATCAACCACTCCTTCAAACAAATGTATACGTCTCAAATAATGGCCTAGGTCCTTTCATATCACCACCTTAGTCTTCAGCTGGGCATCCTGTCCTCATTGCTCCCTTTTCTATACCATGATACATGTATACTATTGCGTACTAGGCGACTGATTGGCCCTCATGTCTGATGACATCCTATTGTAGCTTTGTGATGTAATGGCACCACTTGACCAATCGCCCTGGGTGACGATTACACCGAAGGACCAGACATCAGCAATTACACACTAGGTAACTATCTGTGAATAGGACTGCACAGCAAGTAGGAAGTGTAATGGGAAAGTACACTGCACCATTGAAAGCATTGGGCTCCTATTTAGAGAGGGCCAGAGTTTGAAGTAGCAATTGAATGGCCCTTTTGTCAGATGACAACCTGCTGCAGCTTAGTGATATAATGGCACCACTAGACCAATCGCCCTGCGTGAGGATGGCACCGGAGGACCAGACATCAGCAATTACACACTAGGTAACTATCTGTGAATAGGACTGCACAGCAAGTAGGAAGTGTAATGGGAAAGTACACTGCACCATTGAAAGCATTGGGCTCCTATTTAGAGAGGGCCAGAGTTTGAAGTAGCAATTAAAGGCCCTTTTGTCAGATGACAACCTGCTGCAGCTTTGTGATATAATGGCACCACTAGACCAATCGCCCTGCGTGAGGATGGCACCGGAGGACCAGACATCAGCAATTACACACTAGGTAACTATCTGTGAATATGACTGAACAGTAAGTAGGAGGTGTAATGGGAAAGTACACTGCACCATTGAAAGCATTGGGCTCCTATTTAGAGAGGGCCAGAGTTTGAAGTAGCAATTGAATGGCCCTTTTGTCAGATGACAACCTGCTGCAGCTTTGTGATATAATGGCACCACTAGACCTATCGCCTTGCGTGAGGATGGCACCGGAGGACCAGACATCAGCAATTACACACTAGGTAACTATCTGTGAATATGACTGAACAGCAAGTAGGAGGTGTAATGGGAAAGTACACTGCACCATTGAAAGCATTGGGCTCCTATTTAAAGAGGGCTAGAGTTAGAAGAAGTTGGCCCTCATGTCAGATGACATCCTGTTGTGGCTTTGTGATGTAATGGCACCACTTGACCAATCGCCCTGGGTGACGATTACACTGGAGGACCAGACAACAGCATTTACACACTAGGTAATTATCTGGGAATATGACTGCACAGCAAGTAGGAGGTGTAATGGGAAAGTACTCTGCACCATCGAATGCATTGGGCTCCTTTTTAAAGAGGGCTAGAGTTAGAAGAACACAGTTTCTAAATAGCAGTCCATCTGGAGTATCAGGGTCACACTCGCAGAGAGCAGGGAAACCGGTTAAATAGCTTCCCTCTATCTGAAAGTAAGTCAATTGCTCTAACCTTAGACACCTCATTCCAGCCTGAAAGATGGTAATTAACTCGCAGGACAAATTGCCAGCACAAGTATCTGAAGAAGATTTTGTCAGCCACGTAGACAGTCAAAGTCTTTGATAAACTATCATGATGGCCATCGCATCATCCACATTGCTACCGTCTTAGAAGATTATATTTATGCGGAAGACCCTACTAAAAGGCACTGAGAGCCATCAGATGCTATGAACTTTTTATCAATGGCAAAATGATTAAATGAGAGTTTGACTTACCATACATATTGATCGAGGCATGGAGAAGGCTGAGGAATGAGCTTTCTTTTTTTTTTTGTCTCAGCAAGCAGAGACATATTCCTCTGCAACACTGCCTCTGCTGGCCATTCAGTATAATCTGCAGATGGAAAAGTCCACTGTTAGTCAATTTTTAGAACTTTAATATTTCCAAACCAAATGCAACACTACCAAAAATGATTTCTATAAAGCGTAAATTATTAGTACTATGGCGTGTCACATATTGTGAAAATCCAAAGCTCACTAAAAATTATAATCTCAATTTAGATTTCAACCTAGCAAACTTCTTTCAATCCTAGGCCTCATTTGCTGGTACACTGTACACAACCCTAGCACCTGTATGAGGACTTGGATAAAAAGATCTCTTTGGCAGCCAAGAGATAGAGTACCCTTCTCACAGGAATGATTTCAGGTTATGGTACACCATAGCAATTCAGTGATCTGATACGTTAAGGGAGGAAGGTTTATGCTACGGTTAGTGGGAATAATAAAAACTATGAATAACAGATTCTAACATCTTCATTTTAGCACATCCCTATCAGTTAACCTATAGAGAACTCCAGAATGGTATGATCAACCACTCCTTCAAACAAATGTATACGTCTCAAATAATGGCCTAGGTCCTTTCATATCACCACCTTAGTCTTCAGCTGGGCATCCTGTCCTCATTGCTCCCTTTTCTATACCATGATACATGTATCCTATTGCGTACTAGGCGACTGATTGGCCCTCATGTCTGATGAAATCCTATTGTAGCTTTGTGATGTAATGGCACCACTTGACCAATCGCCCTGGGTGACGATTACACCGAAGGACCAGACATCAGCAATTACACACTAGGTAACTATCTGTGAATAGGACTGCACAGTAAGTAGGAAGTGTAATGGGAAAGTACACTGCACCATTGAAAGCATTGGGTTCCTATTTAGAGAGGGCCAGAGTTTGAAGTAGCAATTGAATGGCCCTTTTGTCAGATGACAACCTGCTGCAGCTTTGTGATATAATGGCACCACTAGACCAATCGCCCTGCGTGAGGATGGCACCGGAGGACCAGACATCAGCAATTACACACTAGGTAACTATCTGTGAATAGGACTGCACAGTAAGTAGGAAGTGTAATGGGAAAGTACACTGCACCATTGAAAGCATTGGGCTCCTATTTAGAGAGGGCCAGAGTTTGAAGTAGCAATTGAATGGCCCTTTTGTCAGATGACAACCTGCTGCAGCTTTGTGATATAATGGCACCACTAGACCTATCGCCCTGCGTGAGGATGGCACCGGAGGACCAGACATCAGCAATTACACACTAGGTAACTATCTGTGAATATGACTGAACAGCAAGTAGGAGGTGTAATGGGAAAGTACACTGCACCATTGAAAGCATTGGGCTCCTATTTAAAGAGGGCTAGAGTTAGAAGAAGCAACTGATTGGCCCTCATGTCAGATGACATCCTGTTGTGGCTTTGTGATGTAATGGCACCACTTGACCAATCGCCCTGGGTGATGATTACACTGGAGGACCAGACAACAGCATTTACACACTAGGTAATTATCTGGGAATATGACTGCACAGCAAGTAGGAGGTGTAATGGGAAAGTACTCTGCACCATCGAATGCATTGGGCTCCTTTTTAAAGAGGGCTAGAGTTAGAAGAACACAGTTTCTAAATAGCAGTCCATCTGGAGTATCAGGGTCACACTCGCAGAGAGCAGGGAAACCGGTTAAATAGCTTCCCTCTATCTGAAAGTAAGTCAATTGCTCTAACCTTAGACACCTCATTCCAGCCTGAAAGATGGTAATTAACTCGCAGGACAAATTGCCAGCACAAGTATCTGAAGAAGATTTTGTCAGCCACGTAGACAGTCAAAGTCTTTGATAAACTATCATGATGGCCATCGCATCATCCACATTGCTACCGTCTTAGAAGATTATATTTATGCGGAAGACCCTACTAAAAGGCACTGAGAGCCATCAGATGCTATGAACTTTTTATCAATGGCAAAATGATTAAATGAGAGTTTGACTTACCATACATATTGATCGAGGCATGGAGAAGGCTGAGGAATGAGCTTTCTTTCTTTTTTTTCGTCTCAGCAAGCAGAGAAATATTCCTCTGCAACACTGCCTCTGCTGGCCATTCAGTATAATCTGCAGATGGAAAAGTCCACTGTTAGTCAATTTTTAGAACTTTTATATTTCCAAACCAAATGCAACACTACCAAAAAATGATTTCTATAAAGCGTAAATTATTAGTACTATGGCGTGTCACATATTGTGAAAATCCAAAGCTCACTAAAAATTATAATCTCAATTTAGATTTCAACCTAGCAAACTTCTTTCAATCCTAGGCCTCATTTGCTGGTACACTGTACACAACCCTAGCACCTGTATGAGGACTTAGATAGAAAGAACTCTTTGGCAGCCAAGAGATAGAGTACCCTTCTCACAGGAATGATTTCAGGTTATGGTACACCATAGCAATTCAGTGATCGGATACGTTAAGGGAGGAAGGTTTATGCTACGGTTAGTGGGAATAATAAAAACTATGAATAACAGATTCTAACATCTTCATTTTAGCACATCCCTATCAGTTAACCTATAGAGAACTCCAGAATGGTATGATCAACCACTCCTTCAAACAAATGTATACGTCTCAAATAATGGCCTAGGTCCTTTCATATCACCACCTTAGTCTTCAGCTGGGCATCCTGTCCTCATTGCTCCCTTTTCTATACCATAATACATGTATCCTATTGCGTACTAGGCGACTGATTGGCCCTCATGTCTGATGACATCCTATTGTAGCTTTGTGATGTAATGGCACCACTTGACCAATCGCCCTGGGTGACAATTACACCGAAGGACCAGACATCAGCAATTACACACTAGGTAACTATCTGTGAATAGGACTGCACAGTAAGTAGGAAGTGTAATGGGAAAGTACACTGCACCATTGAAAGCATTGGGCTCCTATTTAGAGAGGGCCAGAGTTTGAAGTAGCAATTGAATGGCCCTTTTGTCAGATGACAACCTGCTGCAGCTTTGTGATATAATGGCACCACTAGACCAATCGCCCTGCGTGAGGATGGCACCGGAGGACCAGACATCAGCAATTACACACTAGGTAACTATCTGTGAATAGGACTGCACAGTAAGTAGGAAGTGTAATGGGAAAGTACACTGCACCATTGAAAGCATTGGGCTCCTATTTAGAGAGGGCCAGAGTTTGAAGTAGCAATTAAAGGCCCTTTTGTCAGATGACAACCTTCTGCAGCTTTGTGATATAATGGCACCACTAGACCAATCGCCCTGCGTGAGGATGGCACCGGAGGACCAGACATCAGCAATTACACACTAGGTAACTATCTGTGAATATGACTGAACAGCAAGTAGGAGGTGTAATGGGAAAGTACACTGCACCATTGAAAGCATTGGGCTCCTATTTAAAGAGGGCTAGAGTTAGAAGAAGCAACTGATTGGCCCTCATGTCAGATGACATCCTGTTGTGGCTTTGTGATGTAATGGCACCACTTGACCAATCGCCCTGGGTGACGATTACACTGGAGGACCAGACAACAGCATTTACACACTAGGTAATTATCTGGGAATATGACTGCACAGCAAGTAGGAGGTGTAATGGGAAAGTACTCTGCACCATCGAATGCATTGGGCTCCTTTTTAAAGAGGGCTAGAGTTAGAAGAACACCGTTTCTAAATAGCAGTCCATCTGGAGTATCAGGGTCACACTCGCAGAGAGCAGGGAAACCGGTTAAATAGCTTCCCTCTATCTGAAAGTAAGTCAATTGCTCTAACCTTAGACACCTCATTCCAGCCTGAAAGATGGTAATTAACTCGCAGGACAAATTGCCAGCACAAGTATCTGAAGAAGATTTTGTCAGCCACGTAGACAGTCAAAGTCTTTGATAAACTATCATGATGGCCATCGCATCATCCACATTGCTACCGTCTTAGAAGATTATATTTATGCGGAAGACCCTACTAAAAGGCACTGAGAGCCATCAGATGCTATGAACTTTTTATCAATGGCAAAATGATTAAATGAGAGTTTTACTTTCCATACATATTGATCGAGGCATGGAGAAGGCTGAGGAATGAGCTTTCTTTTTTTTTTGTCTCAGCAAGCAGAGACATATTCCTCTGCAACACTGCCTCTGCTGGCCATTCAGTATAATCTGCAGATGGAAAAGTCCACTGTTAGTCAATTTTTAGAACTTTTATATTTCCAAACCAAATGCAACACTACCAAAAAATGATTTCTATAAAGCGTAAATTATTAGTACTATGGCGTGTCACATATTGTGAAAATCCAAAGCTCACTAAAAATTATAATCTCAATTTAGATTTCAACCTAGCAAACTTCTTTCAATCCTAGGCCTCATTTGCTGGTACACTGTACACAACCCTAGCACCTGTATGAGGACTTAGATAGAAAGAACTCTTTGGCAGCCAAGAGATAGAGTACCCTTCTCACAGGAATGATTTCAGGTTATGGTACACCATAGCAATTCAGTGATCTGATACGTTAAGGGAGGAAGGTTTATGCTACGGTTAGTGGGAATAATAAAAACTATGAATAACAGATTCTAACATCTTCATTTTAGCACATCCCTATCAGTTAACCTATAGAGAACTCCAAAATGGTATGATCAACCACTCCTTCAAACAAATGTATACGTCTCAAATAATGGCCTAGGTCCTTTCATATCACCACCTTAGTCTTCAGCTGGGCATCCTGTCCTCATTGCTCCCTTTTCTATACCATGATACATGTATCCTATTGCGTACTAGGCGACTGATTGGCCCTCATGTCTGATGACATCCTATTGTAGCTTTGTGATGTAATGGCACCACTTGACCAATCGCCCTGGGTGACGATTACACCGAAGGACCAGACATCAGCAATTACACACTAGGTAACTATCTGTGAATAGGACTGCACAGCAAGTAGGAAGTGTAATGGGAAAGTACACTGCACCATTGAAAGCATTGGGCTCCTATTTAGAGAGGGCCAGAGTTTGAAGTAGCAATTGAATGGCCCTTTTGTCAGATGACAACCTGCTGCAGCTTTGTGATATAATGGCACCACTAGACCAATCGCCCTGTGTGAGGATGGCACCGGAGGACCAGACATCAGCAATTACACACTAGGTAACTATCTGTGAATAGGACTGCACAGTAAGTAGGAAGTGTAATGGGAAAGTACACTGCACCATTGAAAGCATTGGGCTCCTATTTAGAGAGGGCCAGAGTTTGAAGTAGCAATTAAAGGCCCTTTTGTCAGATGACAACCTGCTGCAGCTTTGTGATATAATGGCACCACTAGACCAATCGCCCTGCGTGAGGATGGCACCGGAGGACCAGACATCAGCAATTACACACTAGGTAACTATCTGTGAATATGACTGAACAGCAAGTAGGAGGTGTAATGGGAAAGTACACTGCACCATTGAAAGCATTGGGCTCCTATTTAAAGAGGGCTAGAGTTAGAAGAAGCAACTGATTGGCCCTCATGTCAGATGACATCCTGTTGTGGCTTTGTGATGTAATGGCACCACTTGACCAATCGCCCTGGGTGACGATTACACTGGAGGACCAGACAACAGCATTTACACACTAGGTAATTATCTGGGAATATGACTGCACAGCAAGTAGGAGGTGTAATGGGAAAGTACTCTGCACCATCGAATGCATTGGGCTCCTTTTTAAAGAGGGCTAGAGTTAGAACACAGTTTCTAAATAGCAGTCCATCTGGAGTATCAGGGTCACACTCGCAGGGGGCAGGGAAACCGGTTAAATAGCTTCCCTCTATCTGAAAGTAAGTCAATTGCTCTAACCTTAGACACCTCATTCCAGCCTGAAAGATGGTAATTAACTCGCAGGACAAATTGCCAGCACAAGTATCTGAAGAAGATTTTGTCAGCCACGTAGACAGTCAAAGTCTTTGATAAACTATCATGATGGCCATCGCATCATCCACATTGCTACCGTCTTAGAAGATTATATTTATGCGGAAGACCCTACTAAAAGGCACTGAGAGCCATCAGATGCTATGAACTTTTTATCAATGGCAAAATGATTAAATGAGAGTTTGACTTACCATACATATTGATCGAGGCATGGAGAAGGCTGAGGAATGAGCTTTCTTTTTTTCTTTTTGTCTCAGCAAGCAGAGACATATTCCTCTGCAACACTGCCTCTGCTGGCCATTCAGTATAATCTGCAGATGGAAAAGTCCACTGTTAGTCAATTTTTAGAACTTTAATATTTCCAAACCAAATGCAACACTACCAAAAAATGATTTCTATAAAGCGTAAATTATTAGTACTATGGCGTGTCACATATTGTGATAATTCAAAGCTCTCTAAAAATTATAATCTCAATTTAGATTTCAACCTAGCAAACTTCTTTCAATCCTAGGCCTCATTTGCTGGTACACTGTACACAACCCTAGCACCTGTATGAGGACTTAGATAGAAAGAACTCTTTGGCAGCCAAGAGATAGAGTACCCTTCTCACAGGAATGATTTCAGGTTATGGTACACCATAGCAATTCAGTGATCTGATACGTTAAGGGAGGAAGGTTTATGCTATGGTTAGTAGGAATAATAAAAACTATGAATAACAGATTCTAACATCTTCATTTTAGCACATCCCTATCAGTTAACCTATAGAGAACTCCAGAATGGTATGATCAACCACTCCTTCAAACAAATGTATACGTCTCAAATAATGGCCTAGGTCCTTTCATATCACCACCTTAGTCTTCAGCTGGGCATCCTGTCCTCATTGCTCCCTTTTCTATACCATGATACATGTATCCTATTGCGTACTAGGCGACTGATTGGCCCTCATGTCTGATGACATCCTATTGTAGCTTTGTGATGTAATGGCACCACTTGACCAATCGCCCTGGGTGACGATTACACCGAAGGACCAGACATCAGCAATTACACACTAGGTAACTATCTGTGAATAGGACTGCACAGTAAGTAGGAAGTGTAATGGGAAAGTACACTGCACCATTGAAAGCATTGGGCTCCTATTTAGAGAGGGCCAGAGTTTGAAGTAGCAATTAAAGGCCCTTTTGTCAGATGACAACCTGCTGCAGCTTTGTGATATAATGGCACCACTAGACCAATCGCCCTGCGTGAGGATGGCACCGGAGGACCAGACATCAGCAATTACACACTAGGTAACTATCTGTGAATATGACTGAACAGCAAGTAGGAGGTGTAATGGGAAAGTACACTGCACCATTGAAAGCATTGGGCTCCTATTTAAAGAGGGCTAGAGTTAGAAGAAGCAACTGATTGGCCCTCATGTCAGATGACATCCTGTTGTGGCTTTGTGATGTAATGGCACCACTTGACCAATCGCCCTGGGTGACGATTACACTGGAGGACCAGACAACAGCATTTACACACTAGGTAATTATCTGGGAATATGACTGCACAGCAAGTAGGAGGTGTAATGGGAAAGTACTCTGCACCATCGAATGCATTGGGCTCCTTTTTAAAGAGGGCTAGAGTTAGAAGAACACAGTTTCTAAATAGCAGTCCATCTGGAGTATCAGGGTCACACTCGCAGAGAGCAGGGAAACCGGTTAAATAGCTTCCCTCTATCTGAAAGTAAGTCAATTGCTCTAACCTTAGACACCTCATTCCAGCCTGAAAGATGGTAATTAACTCGCAGGACAAATTGCCAGCACAAGTATCTGAAGAAGATTTTGTCAGCCACGTAGACAGTCAAAGTCTTTGATAAACTATCATGATGGCCATCGCATCATCCACATTGCTACCGTCTTAGAAGATTATATTTATGCGGAAGACCCCACTAAAAGGCACTGAGAGCCATCAGATGCTATGAACTTTTTATCAATGGCAAAATGATTAAATGAGAGTTTGACTTACCATACATATTGATCGAGGCATGGAGAAGGCTGAGGAATGAGCTTTCTTTTTTTTTGTCTCAGCAAGCAGAGACATATTCCTCTGCAACACTGCCTCTGCTGGCCATTCAGTATAATCTGCAGATGGAAAAGTCCACTGTTAGTCAATTTTTAGAACTTTAATATTTCCAAACCAAATGCAACACTACCAAAAAATGATTTCTATAAAGCGTAAATTATTAGTACTATGGCGTGTCACATATTGTGAAAATCCAAAGCTCACTAAAAATTATAATCTCAATTTAGATTTCAACCTAGCAAACTTCTTTCAATCCTAGGCCTCATTTGCTGGTACACTGTACACAACCCTAGCACCTGTATGAGGACTTAGATAGAAAGAACTCTTTGGCAGCCAAGAGATAGAGTACCCTTCTCACAGGAATGATTTCAGGTTATGGTACACCATAGCAATTCAGTGATCTGATACGTTAAGGGAGGAAGGTTTATGCTACGGTTAGTGGGAATAATAAAAACTATGAATAACAGATTCTAACATCTTCATTTTAGCACATCCCTATCAGTTAACCTATAGAGAACTCCAGAATGGTATGATCAACCACTCCTTCAAACAAATGTATACGTCTCAAATAATGGCCTAGGTCCTTTCATATCACCACCTTAGTCTTCAGCTGGGCATCCTGTCCTCATTGCTCCCTTTTCTATACCATGATACATGTATCCTATTGCGTACTAGGCGACTGATTGGCCCTCATGTCTGATGACATCCTATTGTAGCTTTGTGATGTAATGGCACCACTTGACCAATCGCCCTGGGTGACGATTACACCGAAGGACCAGACATCAGCAATTACACACTAGGTAACTATCTGTGAATAGGACTGCACAGCAAGTAGGAAGTGTAATGGGAAAGTACACTGCACCATTGAAAGCATTGGGCTCCTATTTAGAGAGGGCCAGAGTTTGAAGTAGCAATTGAATGGCCCTTTTGTCAGATGACAACCTGCTGCAGCTTTGTGATATAATGGCACCACTAGACCAATCGCCCTGTGTGAGGATGGCACCGGAGGACCAGACATCAGCAATTACACACTAGGTAACTATCTGTGAATAGGACTGCACAGTAAGTAGGAAGTGTAATGGGAAAGTACACTGCACCATTGAAAGCATTGGGCTCCTATTTAGAGAGGGCCAGAGTTTGAAGTAGCAATTAAAGGCCCTTTTGTCAGATGACAACCTGCTGCAGCTTTGTGATATAATGGCACCACTAGACCAATCGCCCTGCGTGAGGATGGCACCGGAGGACCAGACATCAGCAATTACACACTAGGTAACTATCTGTGAATATGACTGAACAGCAAGTAGGAGGTGTAATGGGAAAGTACACTGCACCATTGAAAGCATTGGGCTCCTATTTAAAGAGGGCTAGAGTTAGAAGAAGCAACTGATTGGCCCTCATGTCAGATGACATCCTGTTGTGGCTTTGTGATGTAATGGCACCACTTGACCAATCGCCCTGGGTGACGATTACACTGGAGGACCAGACAACAGCATTTACACACTAGGTAATTATCTGGGAATATGACTGCACAGCAAGTAGGAGGTGTAATGGGAAAGTACTCTGCACCATCGAATGCATTGGGCTCCTTTTTAAAGAGGGCTAGAGTTAGAACACAGTTTCTAAATAGCAGTCCATCTGGAGTATCAGGGTCACACTCGCAGGGGGCAGGGAAACCGGTTAAATAGCTTCCCTCTATCTGAAAGTAAGTCAATTGCTCTAACCTTAGACACCTCATTCCAGCCTGAAAGATGGTAATTAACTCGCAGGACAAATTGCCAGCACAAGTATCTGAAGAAGATTTTGTCAGCCACGTAGACAGTCAAAGTCTTTGATAAACTATCATGATGGCCATCGCATCATCCACATTGCTACCGTCTTAGAAGATTATATTTATGCGGAAGACCCTACTAAAAGGCACTGAGAGCCATCAGATGCTATGAACTTTTTATCAATGGCAAAATGATTAAATGAGAGTTTGACTTACCATACATATTGATCGAGGCATGGAGAAGGCTGAGGAATGAGCTTTCTTTTTTTCTTTTTGTCTCAGCAAGCAGAGACATATTCCTCTGCAACACTGCCTCTGCTGGCCATTCAGTATAATCTGCAGATGGAAAAGTCCACTGTTAGTCAATTTTTAGAACTTTAATATTTCCAAACCAAATGCAACACTACCAAAAAATGATTTCTATAAAGCGTAAATTATTAGTACTATGGCGTGTCACATATTGTGATAATTCAAAGCTCTCTAAAAATTATAATCTCAATTTAGATTTCAATCTAGCAAAATTCTTTCAATCCTAGGCCTCATTTGCTGGTACACTGTACACAACCCTAGCACCTGTATGAGGACTTAGATAGAAAGAACTCTTTGGCAGCCAAGAGATAGAGTACCCTTCTCACAGGAATGATTTCAGGTTATGGTACACCATAGCAATTCAGTGATCTGATACGTTAAGGGAGGAAGGTTTATGCTATGGTTAGTAGGAATAATAAAAACTATGAATAACAGATTCTAACATCTTCATTTTAGCACATCCCTATCAGTTAACCTATAGAGAACTCCAGAATGGTATGATCAACCACTCCTTCAAACAAATGTATACGTCTCAAATAATGGCCTAGGTCCTTTCATATCACCACCTTAGTCTTCAGCTGGGCATCCTGTCCTCATTGCTCCCTTTTCTATACCATGATACATGTATCCTATTGCGTACTAGGCGACTGATTGGCCCTCATGTCTGATGACATCCTATTGTAGCTTTGTGATGTAATGGCACCACTTGACCAATCGCCCTGGGTGACGATTACACCGAAGGACCAGACATCAGCAATTACACACTAGGTAACTATCTGTGAATAGGACTGCACAGTAAGTAGGAAGTGTAATGGGAAAGTACACTGCACCATTGAAAGCATTGGGCTCCTATTTAGAGAGGGCCAGAGTTTGAAGTAGCAATTAAAGGCCCTTTTGTCAGATGACAACCTGCTGCAGCTTTGTGATATAATGGCACCACTAGACCAATCGCCCTGCGTGAGGATGGCACCGGAGGACCAGACATCAGCAATTACACACTAGGTAACTATCTGTGAATATGACTGAACAGCAAGCAGGAGGTGTAATGGGAAAGTACACTGCACCATTGAAAGCATTGGGCTCCTATTTAAAGAGGGCTAGAGTTAGAAGAAGCAACTGATTGGCCCTCATGTCAGATGACATCCTGTTGTGGCTTTGTGATGTAATGGCACCACTTGACCAATCGCCCTGGGTGACGATTACACTGGAGGACCAGACAACAGCATTTACACACTAGGTAATTATCTGGGAATATGACTGCACAGCAAGTAGGAGGTGTAATGGGAAAGTACTCTGCACCATCGAATGCATTGGGCTCCTTTTTAAAGAGGGCTAGAGTTAGAAGAACACAGTTTCTAAATAGCAGTCCATCTGGAGTATCAGGGTCACACTCGCAGAGAGCAGGGAAACCGGTTAAATAGCTTCCCTCTATCTGAAAGTAAGTCAATTGCTC
This sequence comes from Lissotriton helveticus, assembly GCF_964261635.1. Lineage (NCBI taxonomy): Eukaryota > Metazoa > Chordata > Amphibia > Caudata > Salamandridae > Lissotriton > Lissotriton helveticus. The sequence continues at coordinate 615,542,141 of NC_136068.1, forward strand.
TAACCTTAGACACCTCATTCCAGCCTGAAAGATGGTAATTAACTCGCAGGACAAATTGCCAGCACAAGTATCTGAAGAAGATTTTGTCAGCCACGTAGACAGTCAAAGTCTTTGATAAACTATCATGATGGCCATCGCATCATCCACATTGCTACCGTCTTAGAAGATTATATTTATGCGGAAGACCCCACTAAAAGGCACTGAGAGCCATCAGATGCTATGAACTTTTTATCAATGGCAAAATGATTAAATGAGAGTTTGACTTACCATACATATTGATCGAGGCATGGAGAAGGCTGAGGAATGAGCTTTCTTTTTTTTTGTCTCAGCAAGCAGAGACATATTCCTCTGCAACACTGCCTCTGCTGGCCATTCAGTATAATCTGCAGATGGAAAAGTCCACTGTTAGTCAATTTTTAGAACTTTAATATTTCCAAACCAAATGCAACACTACCAAAAAATGATTTCTATAAAGCGTAAATTATTAGTACTATGGCGTGTCACATATTGTGAAAATCCAAAGCTCACTAAAAATTATAATCTCAATTTAGATTTCAACCTAGCAAACTTCTTTCAATCCTAGGCCTCATTTGCTGGTACACTGTACACAACCCTAGCACCTGTATGAGGACTTAGATAGAAAGAACTCTTTGGCAGCCAAGAGATAGAGTACCCTTCTCACAGGAATGATTTCAGGTTATGGTACACCATAGCAATTCAGTGATCTGATACGTTAAGGGAGGAAGGTTTATGCTACGGTTAGTGGGAATAATAAAAACTATGAATAACAGATTCTAACATCTTCATTTTAGCACATCCCTATCAGTTAACCTATAGAGAACTCCAGAATGGTATGATCAACCACTCCTTCAAACAAATGTATACGTCTCAAATAATGGCCTAGGTCCTTTCATATCACCACCTTAGTCTTCAGCTGGGCATCCTGTCCTCATTGCTCCCTTTTCTATACCATGATACATGTATCCTATTGCGTACTAGGCGACTGATTGGCCCTCATGTCTGATGACATCCTATTGTAGCTTTGTGATGTAATGGCACCACTTGAACAATCGCCCTGGGTGACGATTACACCGAAGGACCAGACATCAGCAATTACACACTAGGTAACTATCTGTGAATAGGACTGCACAGTAAGTAGGAAGTGTAATGGGAAAGTACACTGCACCATTGAAAGCATTGGGCTCCTATTTAGAGAGGGCCAGAGTTTGAAGTAGCAATTAAAGGCCCTTTTGTCAGATGACAACCTGCTGCAGCTTTGTGATATAATGGCACCACTAGACCAATCGCCCTGCGTGAGGATGGCACCGGAGGACCAGACATCAGCAATTACACACTAGGTAACTATCTGTGAATATGACTGAACAGCAAGTAGGAGGTGTAATGGGAAAGTACACTGCACCATTGAAAGCATTGGGCTCCTATTTAAAGAGGGCTAGAGTTAGAAGAAGCAACTGATTGGCCCTCAGGTCAGATGACATCCTGTTGTGGCTTTGTGATGTAATGGCACCACTTGACCAATCGCCCTGGGTGACGATTACACTGGAGGACCAGACAACAGCATTTACACACTAGGTAATTATCTGGGAATATGACTGCACAGCAAGTAGGAGGTGTAATGGGAAAGTACTCTGCACCATCGAATGCATTGGGCTCCTTTTTAAAGAGGGCTAGAGTTAGAAGAACACAGTTTCTAAATAGCAGTCCATCTGGAGTATCAGGGTCACACTCGCAGAGAGCAGGGAAACCGGTTAAATAGCTTCCCTCTATCTGAAAGTAAGTCAATTGCTCTAACCTTAGACACCTCATTCCAGCCTGAAAGATGGTAATTAACTCGCAGGACAAATTGCCAGCACAAGTATCTGAAGAAGATTTTGTCAGCCACGTAGACAGTCAAAGTCTTTGATAAACTATCATGATGGCCATCGCATCATCCACATTGCTACCGTCTTAGAAGATTATATTTATGCGGAAGACCCCACTAAAAGGCACTGAGAGCCATCAGATGCTATGAACTTTTTATCAATGGCAAAATGATTAAATGAGAGTTTGACTTACCATACATATTGATCGAGGCATGGAGAAGGCTGAGGAATGAGCTTTCTTTTTTTTTGTCTCAGCAAGCAGAGACATATTCCTCTGCAACACTGCCTCTGCTGGCCATTCAGTATAATCTGCAGATGGAAAAGTCCACTGTTAGTCAATTTTTAGAACTTTAATATTTCCAAACCAAATGCAACACTACCAAAAAATGATTTCTATAAAGCGTAAATTATTAGTACTATGGCGTGTCACATATTGTGAAAATCCAAAGCTCACTAAAAATTATAATCTCAATTTAGATTTCAACCTAGCAAACTTCTTTCAATCCTAGGCCTCATTTGCTGGTACACTGTACACAACCCTAGCACCTGTATGAGGACTTAGATAGAAAGAACTCTTTGGCAGCCAAGAGATAGAGTACCCTTCTCACAGGAATGATTTCAGGTTATGGTACACCATAGCAATTCAGTGATCTGATACGTTAAGGGAGGAAGGTTTATGCTACGGTTAGTGGGAATAATAAAAACTATGAATAACAGATTCTAACATCTTCATTTTAGCACATCCCTATCAGTTAACCTATAGAGAACTCCAGAATGGTATGATCAACCACTCCTTCAAACAAATGTATACGTCTCAAATAATGGCCTAGGTCCTTTCATATCACCACCTTAGTCTTCAGCTGGGCATCCTGTCCTCATTGCTCCCTTTTCTATACCATAATACATGTATCCTATTGCGTACTAGGCGACTGATTGGCCCTCATGTCTGATGACATCCTATTGTAGCTTTGTGATGTAATGGCACCACTTGAACAATCGCCCTGGGTGACGATTACACCGAAGGACCAGACATCAGCAATTACACACTAGGTAACTATCTGTGAATAGGACTGCACAGTAAATAGGAAGTGTAATGGGAAAGTACACTGCACCATTGAAAGCATTGGGCTCCTATTTAGAGAGGGCCAGAGTTTGAAGTAGCAATTAAAGGCCCTTTTGTCAGATGACAACCTGCTGCAGCTTTGTGATATAATGGCACCACTAGACCAATCGCCCTGCGTGAGGATGGCACCGGAGGACCAGACATCAGCAATTACACACTAGGTAACTATCTGTGAATATGACTGAACAGCAAGTAGGAGGTGTAATGGGAAAGTACACTGCACCATTGAAAGCATTGGGCTCCTATTTAAAGAGGGCTAGAGTTAGAAGAAGTAACTGATTGGCCCTCATGTCAGATGACATCCTGTTGTGGCTTTGTGATGTAATGGCACCACTTGACCAATCGCCCTGGGTGACGATTACACTGGAGGACAAGACAACAGCCTTTACACACTAGGTAATTATCTGGGAATATGACTGCACAGCAAGTAGGAGGTGTAATGGGAAAGTACTCTGCACCATCGAATGCATTGGGCTCCTTTTTAAAGAGGGCTAGAGTTAGAAGAACACAGTTTCTAAATAGCAGTCCATCTGGAGTATCAGGGTCACACTCACAGAGAGCAGGGAAACCGGTTAAATAGCTTCCCTCTATCTGAAAGTAAGTCAATTGCTCTAACCTTAGACACCTCATTCCAGCCTGAAAGATGGTAATTAACTCGCAGGACAAATTGCCAGCACAAGTATCTGAAGAAGATTTTGTCAGCCACGTAGACAGTCAAAGTCTTTGATAAACTATCATGATGGCCATCGCATCATCCACATTGCTACCGTCTTAGAAGATTATATTTATGCGGAAGACCCTACTAAAAGGCACTGAGAGCCATCAGATGCTATGAACTTTTATCAATGGCAAAATGATTAAATGAGAGTTTGACTTACCATACATATTGATCGAGGCATGGAGAAGGCTGAGGAATGAGCTTTCTTTTTTTTTTGTCTCAGCAAGCAGAGACATATTCCTCTGCAACACTGCCTCTGCTGGCCATTCAGTATAATCTGCAGATGGAAAAGTCCACTGTTAGTCAATTTTTAGAACTTTAATATTTCCAAACCAAATGCAACACTACCAAAAAATGATTTCTATAAAGCGTAAATTATTAGTACTATGGCGTGTCACATATTGTGAAAATCCAAAGCACACTAAAAATTATAATCTCAATTTAGATTTCAACCTAGCAAACTTCTTTCAATCCTAGGCCTCATTTGCTGGTACACTGTACACAACCCTAGCACCTGTATGAGGACTTAGATAGAAAGAACTCTTTGGCAGCCAAGAGATAGAGTACCCTTCTCACAGGAATGATTTCAGGTTATGGTACACCATAGCAATTCAGTGATCGGATACGTTAAGGGAGGAAGGTTTATGCTACGGTTAGTGGGAATAATAAAAACTATGAATAACAGATTCTAACATCTTCATTTTAGCACATCCCTATCAGTTAACCTATAGAGAACTCCAGAATGGTATGATCAACCACTCCTTCAAACAAATGTATACGTCTCAAATAATGGCCTAGGTCCTTTCATATCACCACCTTAGTCTTCAGCTGGGCATCCTGTCCTCATTGCTCCCTTTTCTATACCATGATACGTGTATCCTATTGCGTACTAGGCGACTGATTGGCCCTCATGTCTGATGACATCCTATTGTAGCTTTGTGATGTAATGGCACCACTTGACCAATCGCCCTGGGTGACGATTACACCGAAGGACCAGACATCAGCAATTACACACTAGGTAACTATCTGTGAATAGGACTGCACAGTAAGTAGGAAGTGTAATGGGAAAGTACACTGCACCATTGAAAGCATTGGGCTCCTATTTAGAGAGGGCCAGAGTTTGAAGTAGCAATTGAATGGCCCTTTTGTCAGATGACAACCTGCTGCAGCTTTGTGATATAATGGCACCACTAGACCAATCGCCCTGCGTGAGGATGGCACCGGAGGACCAGACATCAGCAATTACACACTAGGTAACTATCTGTGAATATGACTGAACAGCAAGTAGGAGGTGTAATGGGAAAGTACACTGCACCATTGAAAGCATTGGGCTCCTATTTAGAGAGGGCCAGAGTTTGAAGTAGCAATTAAAGGCCCTTTTGTCAGATGACAACCTGCTGCAGCTTTGTGATATAATGGCACCACTAGACCAATCGCCCTGCGTGAGGATGGCACCGGAGGACCAGACATCAGCAATTACACACTAGGTAACTATCTGTGAATATGACTGAACAGCAAGTAGGAGGTGTAATGGGAAAGTACACTGCACCATTGAAAGCATTGGGCTCCTATTAAAAGAGGGCTAGAGTTAGAAGAAGCAACTGATTGGCCCTCATGTCAGATGACATCCTGTTGTGGCTTTGTGATGTAATGGCACCACTTGACCAATCGCCCTGGGTGACGATTACACTGGAGGACCAGACAACAGCATTTACACACTAGGTAATTATCTGGGAATATGACTGCACAGCAAGTAGGAGGTGTAATGGGAAAGTACTCTGCACCATCGAATGCATTGGGCTCCTTTTTAAAGAGGGCTAGAGTTAGAAGAACACAGTTTCTAAATAGCAGTCCATCTGGAGTATCAGGGTCACACTCGCAGAGAGCAGGGAAACCGGTTAAATAGCTTCCCTCTATCTGAAAGTAAGTCAATTGCTCTAACCTTAGACACCTCATTCCAGCCTGAAAGATGGCAATTAACTCGCAGGACGAATTGCCAGCACAAGTATCTGAAGAAGATTTTGTCAGCCACGTAGACAGTCAAAGTCTTTGATAAACTATCATGATGGCCATCGCATCATCCACATTGCTACCGTCTTAGAAGATTATATTTATGCGGAAGACCCCACTAAAAGGCACTGAGAGCCATCAGATGCTATGAACTTTTTATCAATGGCAAAATGATTAAATGAGAGTTTGACTTACCATACATATTGATCGAGGCATGGAGAAGGCTGAGGAATGAGCTTTCTTTTTTTTTGTCTCAGCAAGCAGAGACATATTCCTCTGCAACACTGCCTCTGCTGGCCATTCAGTATAATCTGCAGATGGAAAAGTCCACTGTTAGTCAATTTTTAGAACTTTAATATTTCCAAACCAAATGCAACACTACCAAAAAATGATTTCTATAAAGCGTAAATTATTAGTACTATGGCGTGTCACATATTGTGAAAATCCAAAGCTCACTAAAAATTATAATCTCAATTTAGATTTCAACCTAGCAAACTTCTTTCAATCCTAGGCCTCATTTGCTGGTACACTGTACACAACCCTAGCACCTGTATGAGGACTTAGATAGAAAGAACTCTTTGGCAGCCAAGAGATAGAGTACCCTTCTCACAGGAATGATTTCAGGTTATGGTACACCATAGCAATTCAGTGATCGGATACGTTAAGGGAGGAAGGTTTATGCTACGGTTAGTGGGAATAATAAAAACTATGAATAACAGATTCTAACATCTTCATTTTAGCACATCCCTATCAGTTAACCTATAGAGAACTCCAGAATGGTATGATCAACCACTCCTTCAAACAAATGTATACGTCTCAAATAATGGCCTAGGTCCTTTCATATCACCACCTTAGTCTTCAGCTGGGCATCCTGTCCTCATTGCTCCCTTTTCTATACCATGATACGTGTATCCTATTGCGTACTAGGCGACTGATTGGCCCTCATGTCTGATGACATCCTATTGTAGCTTTGTGATGTAATGGCACCACTTGACCAATCGCCCTGGGTGACGATTACACCGAAGGACCAGACATCAGCAATTACACACTAGGTAACTATCTGTGAATAGGACTGCACAGTAAGTAGGAAGTGTAATGGGAAAGTACACTGCACCATTGAAAGCATTGGGCTCCTATTTAGAGAGGGCCAGAGTTTGAAGTAGCAATTGAATGGCCCTTTTGTCAGATGACAACCTGCTGCAGCTTTGTGATATAATGGCACCACTAGACCAATCGCCCTGCGTGAGGATGGCACCGGAGGACCAGACATCAGCAATTACACACTAGGTAACTATCTGTGAATATGACTGAACAGCAAGTAGGAGGTGTAATGGGAAAGTACACTGTACCATTGAAAGCATTGGGCTCCTATTTAAAGAGGGCTAGAGTTAGAAGAAGTAACTGATTGGCCCTCATGTCAGATGACATCCTGTTGTGGCTTTGTGATGTAATGGCACCACTTGACCAATCGCCCTGGGTGACGATTACACTGGAGGACCAGACAACAGCCTTTACACACTAGGTAATTATCTGGGAATATGACTGCACAGCAAGTAGGAGGTGTAATGGGAAAGTACTCTGCACCATCGAATGCATTGGGCTCCTTTTTAAAGAGGGCTAGAGTTAGAAGAACACAGTTTCTAAATAGCAGTCCATCTGGAGTATCAGGGTCACACTCACAGAGAGCAGGGAAACCGGTTAAATAGCTTCCCTCTATCTGAAAGTAAGTCAATTGCTCTAACCTTAGACACCTCATTCCAGCCTGAAAGATGGTAATTAACTCGCAGGACAAATTGCCAGCACAAGTATCTGAAGAAGATTTTGTCAGCCACGTAGACAGTCAAAGTCTTTGATAAACTATCATGATGGCCATCGCATCATCCACATTGCTACCGTCTTAGAAGCTTATATTTATGCGGAAGACCCTACTAAAAGGCACTGAGAGCCATCAGATGCTATGAACTTTTTATCAATGGCAAAATGATTAAATGAGAGTTTGACTTACCATACATATTGATCGAGGCATGGAGAAGGCTGAGGAATGAGCTTTCTTTTTTTTTTGTCTCAGCAAGCAGAGACATATTCCTCTGCAACACTGCCTCTGCTGGCCATTCAGTATAATCTGCAGATGGAAAAGTCCACTGTTAGTCAATTTTTAGAACTTTAATATTTCCAAACCAAATGCAACACTACCAAAAAATGATTTCTATAAAGCGTAAATTATTAGTACTATGGCGTGTCACATATTGTGAAAATCCAAAGCACACTAAAAATTATAATCTCAATTTAGATTTCAACCTAGCAAACTTCTTTCAATCCTAGGCCTCATTTGCTGGTACACTGTACACAACCCTAGCACCTGTATGAGGACTTAGATAGAAAGAACTCTTTGGCAGCCAAGAGATAGAGTACCCTTCTCAAAGGAATGATTTCAGGTTATGGTACACCATAGCAATTCAGTGATCTGATACGTTAAGGGAGGAAGGTTTATGCTGCGGTTAGTGGGAATAATAAAAACTATGAATAACAGATTCTAACATCTTCATTTTAGCACATCCCTATCAGTTAACCTATAGAGAACTCCAGAATGGTATGATCAACCACTCCTTCAAACAAATGTATACGTCTCAAATAATGGCCTAGGTCCTTTCATATCACCACCTTAGTCTTCAGCTGGGCATCCTGTCCTCATTGCTCCCTTTTCTATACCATAATACATGTATCCTATTGCGTACTAGGCGACTGATTGGCCCTCATGTCTGATGACATCCTATTGTAGCTTTGTGATGTAATGGCACCACTTGACCAATCGCCCTGGGTGACGATTACACCGAAGGACCAGACATCAGCAATTACACACTAGGTAACTATCTGTGAATAGGACTGCACAGCAAGTAGGAAGTGTAATGGGAAAGTACACTGCACCATTGAAAGCATTGGGCTCCTATTTAGAGAGGGCCAGAGTTTGAAGTAGCAATTGAATGGCCCTTTTGTCAGATGACAACCTGCTGCAGCTTTGTGATATAATGGCACCACTAGACCAATCGCCCTGCGTGAGGATGGCACCGGAGGACCAGACATCAGCAATTACACACTAGGTAACTATCTGTGAATATGACTGAACAGCAAGTAGGAGGTGTAATGGGAAAGTACACTGCACCATTGAAAGCATTGGGCTCCTATTTAAAGAGGGCTAGAGTTAGAAGAAGTAACTGATTGGCCCTCATGTCAGATGACATCCTGTTGTGGCTTTGTGATGTAATGGCACCACTTGACCAATCGCCCTGGGTGACGATTACACTGGAGGACAAGACAACAGCCTTTACACACTAGGTAATTATCTGGGAATATGACTGCACAGCAAGTAGGAGGTGTAATGGGAAAGTACTCTGCACCATCGAATGCATTGGGCTCCTTTTTAAAGAGGGCTAGAGTTAGAAGAACACAGTTTCTAAATAGCAGTCCATCTGGAGTATCAGGGTCACACTCACAGAGAGCAGGGAAACCGGTTAAATAGCTTCCCTCTATCTGAAAGTAAGTCAATTGCTCTAACCTTAGACACCTCATTCCAGCCTGAAAGATGGTAATTAACTCGCAGGACAAATTGCCAGCACAAGTATCTGAAGAAGATTTTGTCAGCCACGTAGACAGTCAAAGTCTTTGATAAACTATCATGATGGCCATCGCATCATCCACATTGCTACCGTCTTAGAAGATTATATTTATGCGGAAGACCCCACTAAAAGGCACTGAGAGCCATCAGATGCTATGAACTTTTTATCAATGGCAAAATGATTAAATGAGAGTTTGACTTACCATACATATTGATCGAGGCATGGAGAAGGCTGAGGAATGAGCTTTCTTTTTTTTTGTCTCAGCAAGCAGAGACATATTCCTCTGCAACACTGCCTCTGCTGGCCATTCAGTATAATCTGCAGATGGAAAAGTCCACTGTTAGTCAATTTTTAGAACTTTAATATTTCCAAACCAAATGCAACACTACCAAAAAATGATTTCTATAAAGCGTAAATTATTAGTACTATGGCGTGTCACATATTGTGAAAATCCAAAGCTCACTAAAAATTATAATCTCAATTTAGATTTCAACCTAGCAAACTTCTTTCAATCCTAGGCCTCATTTGCTGGTACACTGTACACAACCCTAGCACCTGTATGAGGACTTAGATAGAAAGAACTCTTTGGCAGCCAAGAGATAGAGTACCCTTCTCACAGGAATGATTTCAGGTTATGGTACACCATAGCAATTCAGTGATCGGATACGTTAAGGGAGGAAGGTTTATGCTACGGTTAGTGGGAATAATAAAAACTATGAATAACAGATTCTAACATCTTCATTTTAGCACATCCCTATCAGTTAACCTATAGAGAACTCCAGAATGGTATGATCAACCACTCCTTCAAACAAATGTATACGTCTCAAATAATGGCCTAGGTCCTTTCATATCACCACCTTAGTCTTCAGCTGGGCATCCTGTCCTCATTGCTCCCTTTTCTATACCATAATACATGTATCCTATTGCGTACTAGGCGACTGATTGGCCCTCATGTCTGATGACATCCTATTGTAGCTTTGTGATGTAATGGCACCACTTGAACAATCGCCCTGGGTGACGATTACACCGAAGGACCAGACATCAGCAATTACACACTAGGTAACTATCTGTGAATAGGACTGCACAGTAAATAGGAAGTGTAATGGGAAAGTACACTGCACCATTGAAAGCATTGGGCTCCTATTTAGAGAGGGCCAGAGTTTGAAGTAGCAATTAAAGGCCCTTTTGTCAGATGACAACCTGCTGCAGCTTTGTGATATAATGGCACCACTAGACCAATCGCCCTGCGTGAGGATGGCACCGGAGGACCAGACATCAGCAATTACACACTAGGTAACTATCTGTGAATATGACTGAACAGCAAGTAGGAGGTGTAATGGGAAAGTACACTGCACCATTGAAAGCATTGGGCTCCTATTTAAAGAGGGCTAGAGTTAGAAGAAGTAACTGATTGGCCCTCATGTCAGATGACATCCTGTTGTGGCTTTGTGATGTAATGGCACCACTTGACCAATCGCCCTGGGTGACGATTACACTGGAGGACAAGACAACAGCCTTTACACACTAGGTAATTATCTGGGAATATGACTGCACAGCAAGTAGGAGGTGTAATGGGAAAGTACTCTGCACCATCGAATGCATTGGGCTCCTTTTTAAAGAGGGCTAGAGTTAGAAGAACACAGTTTCTAAATAGCAGTCCATCTGGAGTATCAGGGTCACACTCACAGAGAGCAGGGAAACCGGTTAAATAGCTTCCCTCTATCTGAAAGTAAGTCAATTGCTCTAACCTTAGACACCTCATTCCAGCCTGAAAGATGGTAATTAACTCGCAGGACAAATTGCCAGCACAAGTATCTGAAGAAGATTTTGTCAGCCACGTAGACAGTCAAAGTCTTTGATAAACTATCATGATGGCCATCGCATCATCCACATTGCTACCGTCTTAGAAGATTATATTTATGCGGAAGACCCTACTAAAAGGCACTGAGAGCCATCAGATGCTATGAACTTTTATCAATGGCAAAATGATTAAATGAGAGTTTGACTTACCATACATATTGATCGAGGCATGGAGAAGGCTGAGGAATGAGCTTTCTTTTTTTTTTGTCTCAGCAAGCAGAGACATATTCCTCTGCAACACTGCCTCTGCTGGCCATTCAGTATAATCTGCAGATGGAAAAGTCCACTGTTAGTCAATTTTTAGAACTTTAATATTTCCAAACCAAATGCAACACTACCAAAAAATGATTTCTATAAAGCGTAAATTATTAGTACTATGGCGTGTCACATATTGTGAAAATCCAAAGCACACTAAAAATTATAATCTCAATTTAGATTTCAACCTAGCAAACTTCTTTCAATCCTAGGCCTCATTTGCTGGTACACTGTACACAACCCTAGCACCTGTATGAGGACTTAGATAGAAAGAACTCTTTGGCAGCCAAGAGATAGAGTACCCTTCTCACAGGAATGATTTCAGGTTATGGTACACCATAGCAATTCAGTGATCGGATACGTTAAGGGAGGAAGGTTTATGCTACGGTTAGTGGGAATAATAAAAACTATGAATAACAGATTCTAACATCTTCATTTTAGCACATCCCTATCAGTTAACCTATAGAGAACTCCAGAATGGTATGATCAACCACTCCTTCAAACAAATGTATACGTCTCAAATAATGGCCTAGGTCCTTTCATATCACCACCTTAGTCTTCAGCTGGGCATCCTGTCCTCATTGCTCCCTTTTCTATACCATGATACGTGTATCCTATTGCGTACTAGGCGACTGATTGGCCCTCATGTCTGATGACATCCTATTGTAGCTTTGTGATGTAATGGCACCACTTGACCAATCGCCCTGGGTGACGATTACACCGAAGGACCAGACATCAGCAATTACACACTAGGTAACTATCTGTGAATAGGACTGCACAGTAAGTAGGAAGTGTAATGGGAAAGTACACTGCACCATTGAAAGCATTGGGCTCCTATTTAGAGAGGGCCAGAGTTTGAAGTAGCAATTGAATGGCCCTTTTGTCAGATGACAACCTGCTGCAGCTTTGTGATATAATGGCACCACTAGACCAATCGCCCTGCGTGAGGATGGCACCGGAGGACCAGACATCAGCAATTACACACTAGGTAACTATCTGTGAATATGACTGAACAGCAAGTAGGAGGTGTAATGGGAAAGTACACTGCACCATTGAAAGCATTGGGCTCCTATTTAGAGAGGGCCAGAGTTTGAAGTAGCAATTAAAGGCCCTTTTGTCAGATGACAACCTGCTGCAGCTTTGTGATATAATGGCACCACTAGACCAATCGCCCTGCGTGAGGATGGCACCGGAGGACCAGACATCAGCAATTACACACTAGGTAACTATCTGTGAATATGACTGAACAGCAAGTAGGAGGTGTAATGGGAAAGTACACTGCACCATTGAAAGCATTGGGCTCCTATTAAAAGAGGGCTAGAGTTAGAAGAAGCAACTGATTGGCCCTCATGTCAGATGACATCCTGTTGTGGCTTTGTGATGTAATGGCACCACTTGACCAATCGCCCTGGGTGACGATTACACTGGAGGACCAGACAACAGCATTTACACACTAGGTAATTATCTGGGAATATGACTGCACAGCAAGTAGGAGGTGTAATGGGAAAGTACTCTGCACCATCGAATGCATTGGGCTCCTTTTTAAAGAGGGCTAGAGTTAGAAGAACACAGTTTCTAAATAGCAGTCCATCTGGAGTATCAGGGTCACACTCGCAGAGAGCAGGGAAACCGGTTAAATAGCTTCCCTCTATCTGAAAGTAAGTCAATTGCTCTAACCTTAGACACCTCATTCCAGCCTGAAAGATGGCAATTAACTCGCAGGACGAATTGCCAGCACAAGTATCTGAAGAAGATTTTGTCAGCCACGTAGACAGTCAAAGTCTTTGATAAACTATCATGATGGCCATCGCATCATCCACATTGCTACCGTCTTAGAAGATTATATTTATGCGGAAGACCCCACTAAAAGGCACTGAGAGCCATCAGATGCTATGAACTTTTTATCAATGGCAAAATGATTAAATGAGAGTTTGACTTACCATACATATTGATCGAGGCATGGAGAAGGCTGAGGAATGAGCTTTCTTTTTTTTTGTCTCAGCAAGCAGAGACATATTCCTCTGCAACACTGCCTCTGCTGGCCATTCAGTATAATCTGCAGATGGAAAAGTCCACTGTTAGTCAATTTTTAGAACTTTAATATTTCCAAACCAAATGCAACACTACCAAAAAATGATTTCTATAAAGCGTAAATTATTAGTACTATGGCGTGTCACATATTGTGAAAATCCAAAGCTCACTAAAAATTATAATCTCAATTTAGATTTCAACCTAGCAAACTTCTTTCAATCCTAGGCCTCATTTGCTGGTACACTGTACACAACCCTAGCACCTGTATGAGGACTTAGATAGAAAGAACTCTTTGGCAGCCAAGAGATAGAGTACCCTTCTCACAGGAATGATTTCAGGTTATGGTACACCATAGCAATTCAGTGATCGGATACGTTAAGGGAGGAAGGTTTATGCTACGGTTAGTGGGAATAATAAAAACTATGAATAACAGATTCTAACATCTTCATTTTAGCACATCCCTATCAGTTAACCTATAGAGAACTCCAGAATGGTATGATCAACCACTCCTTCAAACAAATGTATACGTCTCAAATAATGGCCTAGGTCCTTTCATATCACCACCTTAGTCTTCAGCTGGGCATCCTGTCCTCATTGCTCCCTTTTCTATACCATGATACGTGTATCCTATTGCGTACTAGGCGACTGATTGGCCCTCATGTCTGATGACATCCTATTGTAGCTTTGTGATGTAATGGCACCACTTGACCAATCGCCCTGGGTGACGATTACACCGAAGGACCAGACATCAGCAATTACACACTAGGTAACTATCTGTGAATAGGACTGCACAGTAAGTAGGAAGTGTAATGGGAAAGTACACTGCACCATTGAAAGCATTGGGCTCCTATTTAGAGAGGGCCAGAGTTTGAAGTAGCAATTGAATGGCCCTTTTGTCAGATGACAACCTGCTGCAGCTTTGTGATATAATGGCACCACTAGACCAATCGCCCTGCGTGAGGATGGCACCGGAGGACCAGACATCAGCAATTACACACTAGGTAACTATCTGTGAATATGACTGAACAGCAAGTAGGAGGTGTAATGGGAAAGTACACTGTACCATTGAAAGCATTGGGCTCCTATTTAAAGAGGGCTAGAGTTAGAAGAAGTAACTGATTGGCCCTCATGTCAGATGACATCCTGTTGTGGCTTTGTGATGTAATGGCACCACTTGACCAATCGCCCTGGGTGACGATTACACTGGAGGACCAGACAACAGCCTTTACACACTAGGTAATTATCTGGGAATATGACTGCACAGCAAGTAGGAGGTGTAATGGGAAAGTACTCTGCACCATCGAATGCATTGGGCTCCTTTTTAAAGAGGGCTAGAGTTAGAAGAACACAGTTTCTAAATAGCAGTCCATCTGGAGTATCAGGGTCACACTCACAGAGAGCAGGGAAACCGGTTAAATAGCTTCCCTCTATCTGAAAGTAAGTCAATTGCTCTAACCTTAGACACCTCATTCCAGCCTGAAAGATGGTAATTAACTCGCAGGACAAATTGCCAGCACAAGTATCTGAAGAAGATTTTGTCAGCCACGTAGACAGTCAAAGTCTTTGATAAACTATCATGATGGCCATCGCATCATCCACATTGCTACCGTCTTAGAAGCTTATATTTATGCGGAAGACCCTACTAAAAGGCACTGAGAGCCATCAGATGCTATGAACTTTTTATCAATGGCAAAATGATTAAATGAGAGTTTGACTTACCATACATATTGATCGAGGCATGGAGAAGGCTGAGGAATGAGCTTTCTTTTTTTTTTGTCTCAGCAAGCAGAGACATATTCCTCTGCAACACTGCCTCTGCTGGCCATTCAGTATAATCTGCAGATGGAAAAGTCCACTGTTAGTCAATTTTTAGAACTTTAATATTTCCAAACCAAATGCAACACTACCAAAAAATGATTTCTATAAAGCGTAAATTATTAGTACTATGGCGTGTCACATATTGTGAAAATCCAAAGCACACTAAAAATTATAATCTCAATTTAGATTTCAACCTAGCAAACTTCTTTCAATCCTAGGCCTCATTTGCTGGTACACTGTACACAACCCTAGCACCTGTATGAGGACTTAGATAGAAAGAACTCTTTGGCAGCCAAGAGATAGAGTACCCTTCTCAAAGGAATGATTTCAGGTTATGGTACACCATAGCAATTCAGTGATCTGATACGTTAAGGGAGGAAGGTTTATGCTGCGGTTAGTGGGAATAATAAAAACTATGAATAACAGATTCTAACATCTTCATTTTAGCACATCCCTATCAGTTAACCTATAGAGAACTCCAGAATGGTATGATCAACCACTCCTTCAAACAAATGTATACGTCTCAAATAATGGCCTAGGTCCTTTCATATCACCACCTTAGTCTTCAGCTGGGCATCCTGTCCTCATTGCTCCCTTTTCTATACCATAATACATGTATCCTATTGCGTACTAGGCGACTGATTGGCCCTCATGTCTGATGACATCCTATTGTAGCTTTGTGATGTAATGGCACCACTTGACCAATCGCCCTGGGTGACGATTACACCGAAGGACCAGACATCAGCAATTACACACTAGGTAACTATCTGTGAATAGGACTGCACAGCAAGTAGGAAGTGTAATGGGAAAGTACACTGCACCATTGAAAGCATTGGGCTCCTATTTAGAGAGGGCCAGAGTTTGAAGTAGCAATTGAATGGCCCTTTTGTCAGATGACAACCTGCTGCAGCTTTGTGATATAATGGCACCACTAGACCAATCGCCCTGCGTGAGGATGGCACCGGAGGACCAGACATCAGCAATTACACACTAGGTAACTATCTGTGAATATGACTGAACAGCAAGTAGGAGGTGTAATGGGAAAGTACACTGCACCATTGAAAGCATTGGGCTCCTATTTAAAGAGGGCTAGAGTTAGAAGAAGTAACTGATTGGCCCTCATGTCAGATGACATCCTGTTGTGGCTTTGTGATGTAATGGCACCACTTGACCAATCGCCCTGGGTGACGATTACACTGGAGGACAAGACAACAGCCTTTACACACTAGGTAATTATCTGGGAATATGACTGCACAGCAAGTAGGAGGTGTAATGGGAAAGTACTCTGCACCATCGAATGCATTGGGCTCCTTTTTAAAGAGGGCTAGAGTTAGAAGAACACAGTTTCTAAATAGCAGTCCATCTGGAGTATCAGGGTCACACTCACAGAGAGCAGGGAAACCGGTTAAATAGCTTCCCTCTATCTGAAAGTAAGTCAATTGCTCTAACCTTAGACACCTCATTCCAGCCTGAAAGATGGTAATTAACTCGCAGGACAAATTGCCAGCACAAGTATCTGAAGAAGATTTTGTCAGCCACGTAGACAGTCAAAGTCTTTGATAAACTATCATGATGGCCATCGCATCATCCACATTGCTACCGTCTTAGAAGATTATATTTATGCGGAAGACCCCACTAAAAGGCACTGAGAGCCATCAGATGCTATGAACTTTTTATCAATGGCAAAATGATTAAATGAGAGTTTGACTTACCATACATATTGATCGAGGCATGGAGAAGGCTGAGGAATGAGCTTTCTTTTTTTTTGTCTCAGCAAGCAGAGACATATTCCTCTGCAACACTGCCTCTGCTGGCCATTCAGTATAATCTGCAGATGGAAAAGTCCACTGTTAGTCAATTTTTAGAACTTTAATATTTCCAAACCAAATGCAACACTACCAAAAAATGATTTCTATAAAGCGTAAATTATTAGTACTATGGCGTGTCACATATTGTGAAAATCCAAAGCTCACTAAAAATTATAATCTCAATTTAGATTTCAACCTAGCAAACTTCTTTCAATCCTAGGCCTCATTTGCTGGTACACTGTACACAACCCTAGCACCTGTATGAGGACTTAGATAGAAAGAACTCTTTGGCAGCCAAGAGATAGAGTACCCTTCTCACAGGAATGATTTCAGGTTATGGTACACCATAGCAATTCAGTGATCGGATACGTTAAGGGAGGAAGGTTTATGCTACGGTTAGTGGGAATAATAAAAACTATGAATAACAGATTCTAACATCTTCATTTTAGCACATCCCTATCAGTTAACCTATAGAGAACTCCAGAATGGTATGATCAACCACTCCTTCAAACAAATGTATACGTCTCAAATAATGGCCTAGGTCCTTTCATATCACCACCTTAGTCTTCAGCTGGGCATCCTGTCCTCATTGCTCCCTTTTCTATACCATGATACATGTATCCTATTGCGTACTAGGCGACTGATTGGCCCTCATGTCTGATGACATCCTATTGTAGCTTTGTGATGTAATGGCACCACTTGACCAATCGCCCTGGGTGACGATTACACCGAAGGACCAGACATCAGCAATTACACACTAGGTAACTATCTGTGAATAGGACTGCACAGTAAGTAGGAAGTGTAATGGGAAAGTACACTGCACCATTGAAAGCATTGGGCTCCTATTTAGAGAGGGCCAGAGTTTGAAGTAGCAATTAAAGGCCCTTTTGTCAGATGACAACCTGCTGCAGCTTTGTGATATAATGACACCACTAGACCAATCGCCCTGCGTGAGGATGGCACCGGAGGACCAGACATCAGCAATTACACACTAGGTAACTATCTGTGAATATGACTGAACAGCAAGTAGGAGGTGTAACGGGAAAGTACACTGCACCATTGAAAGCATTGGGCTCCTATTTAAAGAGGGCTAGAGTTAGAAGAAGCAACTGATTGGCCCTCATGTCAGATGACATCCTGTTGTGGCTTTGTGATGTAATGGCACCACTTGACCAATCGCCCTGGGTGACGATTACACTGGAGGACCAGACAACAGCATTTACACACTAGGTAATTATCTGGGAATATGACTGCACAGCAAGTAGGAGGTGTAATGGGAAAGTACTCTGCACCATCGAATGCATTGGGCTCCTTTTTAAAGAGGGCTAGAGTTAGAAGAACACAGTTTCTAAATAGCAGTCCATCTGGAGTATCAGGGTCACACTCGCAGAGAGCAGGGAAACCGGTTAAATAGCTTCCCTCTATCTGGAAGTAAGTCAATTGCTCTAACCTTAGACACCTCATTCCAGCCTGAAAGATGGCAATTAACTGGCAGGACAAATTGCCAGCACAAGTATCTGAAGAAGATTTTGTCAGCCACGTAGACAGTCAAAGTCTTTGATAAACTATCATGATGGCCATCGCATCATCCACATTGCTACCGTCTTAGAAGATTATATTTATGCGGAAGACCCCACTAAAAGGCACTGAGAGCCATCAGATGCTATGAACTTTTTATCAATGGCAAAATGATTAAATGAGAGTTTGACTTACCATGCATATTGATCGAGGCATGGAGAAGGCTGAGGTATGAGCTTTCTTTTTTTTTTGTCTCAGCAAGCAGAGACATATTCCTCTGCAACACTGCCTCTGCTGGCCATTCAGTATAATCTGCAGATGGAAAAGTCCACTGTTAGTCAATTTTTAGAACTTTAATATTTCCAAACCAAATGCAACACTACCAAAAAATGATTTCTATAAAGCGTAAATTATTAGTACTATGGCGTGTCACATATTGTGAAAATCCAAAGCTCACTAAAAATTATAATCTCAATTTAGATTTCAACCTAGCAAACTTCTTTCAATCCTAGGCCTCATTTGCTGGTACACTGTACACAACCCTAGCACCTGTATGAGGACTTAGATAGAAAGAACTCTTTGGCAGCCAAGAGATAGAGTACCCTTCTCACAGGAATGATTTCAGGTTATGGTACACCATAGCAATTCAGTGATCTGATACGTTAAGGGAGGAAGGTTTATGCTACGGTTAGTAGGAATAATAAAAACTATGAATAACAGATTCTAACATCTTCATTTTAGCACATCCCTATCAGTTAACCTATAGAGAACTCCAGAATGGTATGATCAACCACTCCTTCAAACAAATGTATACGTCTCAAATAATGGCCTAGGTCCTTTCATATCACCACCTTAGTCTTCAGCTGGGCATCCTGTCCTCATTGCTCCCTTTTCTATACCATGATACATGTATCCTATTGCGTACTAGGCGACTGATTGGCCCTCATGTCTGATGACATCCTATTGTAGCTTTGTGATGTAATGGCACCACTTGACCAATCGCCCTGGGTGACGATTACACCGAAGGACCAGACATCAGCAATTACACACTAGGTAACTATCTGTGAATAGGACTGCACAGTAAGTAGGAAGTGTAATGGGAAAGTACACTGCACCATTGAAAGCATTGGGCTCCTATTTAGAGAGGGCCAGAGTTTGAAGTAGCAATTAAAGGCCCTTTTGTCAGATGACAACCTGCTGCAGCTTTGTGATATAATGGCACCACTAGACCAATCGCCCTGCGTGAGGATGGCACCGGAGGACCAGACATCAGCAATTACACACTAGGTAACTATCTGTGAATATGACTGAACAGCAAGTAGGAGGTGTAACGGGAAAGTACACTGCACCATTGAAAGCATTGGGCTCCTATTTAAAGAGGGCTAGAGTTAGAAGAAGCAACTGATTGGCCCTCATGTCAGATGACATCCTGTTGTGGCTTTGTGATGTAATGGCACCACTTGACCAATCGCCCTGGGTGACGATTACACTGGAGGACCAGACAACAGCATTTACACACTAGGTAATTATCTGGGAATATGACTGCACAGCAAGTAGGAGGTGTAATGGGAAAGTACTCTGCACCATCGAATGCATTGGGCTCCTTTTTAAAGAGGGCTAGAGTTAGAAGAACACAGTTTCTAAATAGCAGTCCATCTGGAGTATCAGGGTCACACTCGCAGAGAGCAGGGAAACCGGTTAAATAGCTTCCCTCTATCTGGAAGTAAGTCAATTGCTCTAACCTTAGACACCTCATTCCAGCCTGAAAGATGGCAATTAACTGGCAGGACAAATTGCCAGCACAAGTATCTGAAGAAGATTTTGTCAGCCACGTAGACAGTCAAAGTCTTTGATAAACTATCATGATGGCCATCGCATCATCCACATTGCTACCGTCTTAGAAGATTATATTTATGCGGAAGACCCCACTAAAAGGCACTGAGAGCCATCAGATGCTATGAACTTTTTATCAATGGCAAAATGATTAAATGAGAGTTTGACTTACCATGCATATTGATCGAGGCATGGAGAAGGCTGAGGTATGAGCTTTCTTTTTTTTTGTCTCAGCAAGCAGAGACATATTCCTCTGCAACACTGCCTCTGCTGGCCATTCAGTATAATCTGCAGATGGAAAAGTCCACTGTTAGTCAATTTTTAGAACTTTAATATTTCCAAACCAAATGCAACACTACCAAAAAATGATTTCTATAAAGCGTAAATTATTAGTACTATGGCGTGTCACATATTGTGAAAATCCAAAGCTCACTAAAAATTATAATCTCAATTTAGATTTCAACCTAGCAAACTTCTTTCAATCCTAGGCCTCATTTGCTGGTACACTGTACACAACCCTAGCACCTGTATGAGGACTTGGATAAAAAGATCTCTTTGGCAGCCAAGAGATAGAGTACCCTTCTCACAGGAATGATTTCAGGTTATGGTACACCATAGCAATTCAGTGATCTGATACGTTAAGGGAGGAAGGTTTATGCTACGGTTAGTGGGAATAATAAAAACTATGAATAACAGATTCTAACATCTTCATTTTAGCACATCCCTATCAGTTAACCTATAGAGAACTCCAGAATGGTATGATCAACCACTCCTTCAAACAAATGTATACGTCTCAAATAATGGCCTAGGTCCTTTCATATCACCACCTTAGTCTTCAGCTGGGCATCCTGTCCTCATTGCTCCCTTTTCTATACCATGATACATGTATCCTATTGCGTACTAGGCGACTGATTGGCCCTCATGTCTGATGACATCCTATTGTAGCTTTGTGATGTAATGGCACCACTTGACCAATCGCCCTGGGTGACGATTACACCGAAGGACCAGACATCAGCAATTACACACTAGGTAACTATCTGTGAATAGGACTGCACAGCAAGTAGGAAGTGTAATGGGAAAGTACACTGCACCATTGAAAGCATTGGGCTCCTATTTAGAGAGGGCCAGAGTTTGAAGTAGCAATTGAATGGCCCTTTTGTCAGATGACAACCTGCTGCAGCTTTGTGATATAATGGCACCACTAGACCAATCGCCCTGCGTGAGGATGGCACCGGAGGACCAGACATCAGCAATTACACACTAGGTAACTATCTGTGAATAGGACTGCACAGTAAGTAGGAAGTGTAATGGGAAAGTACACTGCACCATTGAAAGCATTGGGCTCCTATTTAGAGAGGGCCAGAGTTTGAAGTAGCAATTAAAGGCCCTTTTGTCAGATGACAACCTGCTGCAGCTTTGTGATATAATGGCACCACTAGACCAATCGCCCTGCGTGAGGATGGCACCGGAGGACCAGACATCAGCAATTACACACTAGGTAACTATCTGTGAATATGACTGAACAGCAAGTAGGAGGTGTAATGGGAAAGTACACTGCACCATTGAAAGCATTGGGCTCCTATTTAAAGAGGGCTAGAGTTAGAAGAAGCAACTGATTGGCCCTCATGTCAGATGACATCCTGTTGTGGCTTTGTGATGTAATGGCACCACTTGACCAATCGCCCTGGGTGGCGATTACACTGGAGGACCAGACAACAGCATTTACACACTAGGTAATTATCTGGGAATATGACTGCACAGCAAGTAGGAGGTGTAATGGGAAAGTACTCTGCACCATCGAATGCATTGGGCTCCTTTTTAAAGAGGGCTAGAGTTAGAAGAACACAGTTTCTAAATAGCAGTCCATCTGGAGTATCAGGGTCACACTCGCAGAGAGCAGGGAAACCGGTTAAATAGCTTCCCTCTATCTGAAAGTAAGTCAATTGCTCTAACCTTAGACACCTCATTCCAGCCTGAAAGATGGTAATTAACTCGCAGGACAAATTGCCAGCACAAGTATCTGAAGAAGATTTTGTCAGCCACGTAGACAGTCAAAGTCTTTGATAAACTATCATGATGGCCATCGCATCATCCACATTGCTACCATCTTAGAAGATTATATTTATGCGGAAGACCCCACTAAAAGGCACTGAGAGCCATCAGATGCTATGAACTTTTTATCAATGGCAAAATGATTAAATGAGAGTTTGACTTACCATACATATTGATCGAGGCATGGAGAAGGCTGAGGAATGAGCTTTCTTTTTTTTTTGTCTCAGCAAGCAGAGACATATTCCTCTGCAACACTGCCTCTGCTGGCCATTCAGTATAATCTGCAGATGGAAAAGTCCACTGTTAGTCAATTTTTAGAACTTTAATATTTCCAAACCAAATGCAACACTACCAAAAAATGATTTCTATAAAGCGTAAATTATTAGTACTATGGCGTGTCACATATTGTGAAAATCCAAAGCTCACTAAAAATTATAATCTCAATTTAGATTTCAACCTAGCAAACTTCTTTCAATCCTAGGCCTCATTTGCTGGTACACTGTACACAACCCTAGCACCTGTATGAGGACTTAGATAGAAAGAACTCTTTGGCAGCCAAGAGATAGAGTACCCTTCTCACAGGAATGATTTCAGGTTATGGTACACCATAGCAATTCAGTGATCTGATACGTTAAGGGAGGAAGGTTTATGCTACGGTTAGTAGGAATAATAAAAACTATGAATAACAGATTCTAACATCTTCATTTTAGCACATCCCTATCAGTTAACCTATAGAGAACTCCAGAATGGTATGATCAACCACTCCTTCAAACAAATGTATACGTCTCAAATAATGGCCTAGGTCCTTTCATATCACCACCTTAGTCTTCAGCTGGGCATCCTGTCCTCATTGCTCCCTTTTCTATACCATAATACATGTATCCTATTGCGTACTAGGCGACTGATTGGCCCTCATGTCTGATGACATCCTATTGTAGCTTTGTGATGTAATGGCACCACTTGACCAATCGCCCTGGGTGACGATTACACCGAAGGACCAGACATCAGCAATTACACACTAGGTAACTATCTGTGAATAGGACTGCACAGCAAGTAGGAAGTGTAATGGGAAAGTACACTGCACCATTGAAAGCATTGGGCTCCTATTTAGAGAGGGCCAGAGTTTGAAGTAGCAATTGAATGGCCCTTTTGTCAGATGACAACCTGCTGCAGCTTTGTGATATAATGGCACCACTAGACCAATCGCCCTGCGTGAGGATGGCACCGGAGGACCAGACATCAGCAATTACACACTAGGTAACTATCTGTGAATATGACTGAACAGCAAGTAGGAGGTGTAACGGGAAAGTACACTGCACCATTGAAAGCATTGGGCTCCTATTTAAAGAGGGCTAGAGTTAGAAGAAGCAACTGATTGGCCCTCATGTCAGATGACATCCTGTTGTGGCTTTGTGATGTAATGGCACCACTTGACCAATCGCCCTGGGTGACGATTACACTGGAGGACCAGACAACAGCATTTACACACTAGGTAATTATCTGGGAATATGACTGCACAGCAAGTAGGAGGTGTAATGGGAAAGTACTCTGCACCATCGAATGCATTGGGCTCCTTTTTAAAGAGGGCTAGAGTTAGAAGAACACAGTTTCTAAATAGCAGTCCATCTGGAGTATCAGGGTCACACTCGCAGAGAGCAGGGAAACCGGTTAAATAGCTTCCCTCTATCTGGAAGTAAGTCAATTGCTCTAACCTTAGACACCTCATTCCAGCCTGAAAGATGGCAATTAACTGGCAGGACAAATTGCCAGCACAAGTATCTGAAGAAGATTTTGTCAGCCACGTAGACAGTCAAAGTCTTTGATAAACTATCATGATGGCCATCGCATCATCCACATTGCTACCGTCTTAGAAGATTATATTTATGCGGAAGACCCCACTAAAAGGCACTGAGAGCCATCAGATGCTATGAACTTTTTATCAATGGCAAAATGATTAAATGAGAGTTTGACTTACCATGCATATTGATCGAGGCATGGAGAAGGCTGAGGTATGAGCTTTCTTTTTTTTTTGTCTCAGCAAGCAGAGACATATTCCTCTGCAACACTGCCTCTGCTGGCCATTCAGTATAATCTGCAGATGGAAAAGTCCACTGTTAGTCAATTTTTAGAACTTTAATATTTCCAAACCAAATGCAACACTACCAAAAAATGATTTCTATAAAGCGTAAATTATTAGTACTATGGCGTGTCACATATTGTGAAAATCCAAAGCTCACTAAAAATTATAATCTCAATTTAGATTTCAACCTAGCAAACTTCTTTCAATCCTAGGCCTCATTTGCTGGTACACTGTACACAACCCTAGCACCTGTATGAGGACTTAGATAGAAAGAACTCTTTGGCAGCCAAGAGATAGAGTACCCTTCTCACAGGAATGATTTCAGGTTATGGTACACCATAGCAATTCAGTGATCTGATACGTTAAGGGAGGAAGGTTTATGCTACGGTTAGTAGGAATAATAAAAACTATGAATAACAGATTCTAACATCTTCATTTTAGCACATCCCTATCAGTTAACCTATAGAGAACTCCAGAATGGTATGATCAACCACTCCTTCAAACAAATGTATACGTCTCAAATAATGGCCTAGGTCCTTTCATATCACCACCTTAGTCTTCAGCTGGGCATCCTGTCCTCATTGCTCCCTTTTCTATACCATGATACATGTATCCTATTGCGTACTAGGCGACTGATTGGCCCTCATGTCTGATGACATCCTATTGTAGCTTTGTGATGTAATGGCACCACTTGACCAATCGCCCTGGGTGACAATTACACCGAAGGACCAGACATCAGCAATTACACACTAGGTAACTATCTGTGAATAGGACTGCACAGTAAGTAGGAAGTGTAATGGGAAAGTACACTGCACCATTGAAAGCATTGGGCTCCTATTTAGAGAGGGCCAGAGTTTGAAGTAGCAATTAAAGGCCCTTTTGTCAGATGACAACCTGCTGCAGCTTTGTGATATAATGGCACCACTAGACCAATCGCCCTGCGTGAGGATGGCACCGGAGGACCAGACATCAGCAATTACACACTAGGTAACTATCTGTGAATATGACTGAACAGCAAGTAGGAGGTGTAACGGGAAAGTACACTGCACCATTGAAAGCATTGGGCTCCTATTTAAAGAGGGCTAGAGTTAGAAGAAGCAACTGATTGGCCCTCATGTCAGATGACATCCTGTTGTGGCTTTGTGATGTAATGGCACCACTTGACCAATCGCCCTGGGTGACGATTACACTGGAGGACCAGACAACAGCATTTACACACTAGGTAATTATCTGGGAATATGACTGCACAGCAAGTAGGAGGTGTAATGGGAAAGTACTCTGCACCATCGAATGCATTGGGCTCCTTTTTAAAGAGGGCTAGAGTTAGAAGAACACAGTTTCTAAATAGCAGTCCATCTGGAGTATCAGGGTCACACTCGCAGAGAGCAGGGAAACCGGTTAAATAGCTTCCCTCTATCTGGAAGTAAGTCAATTGCTCTAACCTTAGACACCTCATTCCAGCCTGAAAGATGGCAATTAACTGGCAGGACAAATTGCCAGCACAAGTATCTGAAGAAGATTTTGTCAGCCACGTAGACAGTCAAAGTCTTTGATAAACTATCATGATGGCCATCGCATCATCCACATTGCTACCGTCTTAGAAGATTATATTTATGCGGAAGACCCTACTAAAAGGCACTGAGAGCCATCAGATGCTATGAACTTTTTATCAATGGCAAAATGATTAAATGAGAGTTTGACTTACCATACATATTGATCGAGGCATGGAGAAGGCTGAGGAATGAGCTTTCTTTCTTTTTTTTCGTCTCAGCAAGCAGAGAAATATTCCTCTGCAACACTGCCTCTGCTGGCCATTCAGTATAATCTGCAGATGGAAAAGTCCACTGTTAGTCAATTTTTAGAACTTTAATATTTCCAAACCAAATGCAACACTACCAAAAAATGATTTCTATAAAGCGTAAATTATTAGTACTATGGCGTGTCACATATTGTGAAAATCCAAAGCTCACTAAAAATTATAATCTCAATTTAGATTTCAACCTAGCAAACTTCTTTCAATCCTAGGCCTCATTTGCTGGTACACTGTACACAACCCTAGCACCTGTATGAGGACTTAGATAGAAAGAACTCTTTGGCAGCCAAGAGATAGAGTACCCTTCTCACAGGAATGATTTCAGGTTATGGTACACCATAGCAATTCAGTGATCGGATACGTTAAGGGAGGAAGGTTTATGCTACGGTTAGTGGGAATAATAAAAACTATGAATAACAGATTCTAACATCTTCATTTTAGCACATCCCTATCAGTTAACCTATAGAGAACTCCAGAATGGTATGATCAACCACTCCTTCAAACAAATGTATACGTCTCAAATAATGGCCTAGGTCCTTTCATATCACCACCTTAGTCTTCAGCTGGGCATCCTGTCCTCATTGCTCCCTTTTCTATACCATGATACATGTATCCTATTGCGTACTAGGCGACTGATTGGCCCTCATGTCTGATGACATCCTATTGTAGCTTTGTGATGTAATGGCACCACTTGACCAATCGCCCTGGGTGACGATTACACCGAAGGACCAGACATCAGCAATTACACACTAGGTAACTATCTGTGAATAGGACTGCACAGTAAGTAGGAAGTGTAATGGGAAAGTACACTGCACCATTGAAAGCATTGGGCTCCTATTTAGAGAGGGCCAGAGTTTGAAGTAGCAATTAAAGGCCCTTTTGTCAGATGACAACCTGCTGCAGCTTTGTGATATAATGACACCACTAGACCAATCGCCCTGCGTGAGGATGGCACCGGAGGACCAGACATCAGCAATTACACACTAGGTAACTATCTGTGAATATGACTGAACAGCAAGTAGGAGGTGTAACGGGAAAGTACACTGCACCATTGAAAGCATTGGGCTCCTATTTAAAGAGGGCTAGAGTTAGAAGAAGCAACTGATTGGCCCTCATGTCAGATGACATCCTGTTGTGGCTTTGTGATGTAATGGCACCACTTGACCAATCGCCCTGGGTGACGATTACACTGGAGGACCAGACAACAGCATTTACACACTAGGTAATTATCTGGGAATATGACTGCACAGCAAGTAGGAGGTGTAATGGGAAAGTACTCTGCACCATCGAATGCATTGGGCTCCTTTTTAAAGAGGGCTAGAGTTAGAAGAACACAGTTTCTAAATAGCAGTCCATCTGGAGTATCAGGGTCACACTCGCAGAGAGCAGGGAAACCGGTTAAATAGCTTCCCTCTATCTGGAAGTAAGTCAATTGCTCTAACCTTAGACACCTCATTCCAGCCTGAAAGATGGCAATTAACTGGCAGGACAAATTGCCAGCACAAGTATCTGAAGAAGATTTTGTCAGCCACGTAGACAGTCAAAGTCTTTGATAAACTATCATGATGGCCATCGCATCATCCACATTGCTACCGTCTTAGAAGATTATATTTATGCGGAAGACCCCACTAAAAGGCACTGAGAGCCATCAGATGCTATGAACTTTTTATCAATGGCAAAATGATTAAATGAGAGTTTGACTTACCATGCATATTGATCGAGGCATGGAGAAGGCTGAGGTATGAGCTTTCTTTTTTTTTTGTCTCAGCAAGCAGAGACATATTCCTCTGCAACACTGCCTCTGCTGGCCATTCAGTATAATCTGCAGATGGAAAAGTCCACTGTTAGTCAATTTTTAGAACTTTAATATTTCCAAACCAAATGCAACACTACCAAAAAATGATTTCTATAAAGCGTAAATTATTAGTACTATGGCGTGTCACATATTGTGAAAATCCAAAGCTCACTAAAAATTATAATCTCAATTTAGATTTCAACCTAGCAAACTTCTTTCAATCCTAGGCCTCATTTGCTGGTACACTGTACACAACCCTAGCACCTGTATGAGGACTTAGATAGAAAGAACTCTTTGGCAGCCAAGAGATAGAGTACCCTTCTCACAGGAATGATTTCAGGTTATGGTACACCATAGCAATTCAGTGATCTGATACGTTAAGGGAGGAAGGTTTATGCTACGGTTAGTAGGAATAATAAAAACTATGAATAACAGATTCTAACATCTTCATTTTAGCACATCCCTATCAGTTAACCTATAGAGAACTCCAGAATGGTATGATCAACCACTCCTTCAAACAAATGTATACGTCTCAAATAATGGCCTAGGTCCTTTCATATCACCACCTTAGTCTTCAGCTGGGCATCCTGTCCTCATTGCTCCCTTTTCTATACCATAATACATGTATCCTATTGCGTACTAGGCGACTGATTGGCCCTCATGTCTGATGACATCCTATTGTAGCTTTGTGATGTAATGGCACCACTTGACCAATCGCCCTGGGTGACGATTACACCGAAGGACCAGACATCAGCAATTACACACTAGGTAACTATCTGTGAATAGGACTGCACAGCAAGTAGGAAGTGTAATGGGAAAGTACACTGCACCATTGAAAGCATTGGGCTCCTATTTAGAGAGGGCCAGAGTTTGAAGTAGCAATTGAATGGCCCTTTTGTCAGATGACAACCTGCTGCAGCTTTGTGATATAATGGCACCACTAGACCAATCGCCCTGCGTGAGGATGGCACCGGAGGACCAGACATCAGCAATTACACACTAGGTAACTATCTGTGAATATGACTGAACAGCAAGTAGGAGGTGTAATGGGAAAGTACACTGCACCATTGAAAGCATTGGGCTCCTATTTAAAGAGGGCTAGAGTTAGAAGAAGTAACTGATTGGCCCTCATGTCAGATGACATCCTGTTGTGGCTTTGTGATGTAATGGCACCACTTGACCAATCGCCCTGGGTGACGATTACACTGGAGGACAAGACAACAGCCTTTACACACTAGGTAATTATCTGGGAATATGACTGCACAGCAAGTAGGAGGTGTAATGGGAAAGTACTCTGCACCATCGAATGCATTGGGCTCCTTTTTAAAGAGGGCTAGAGTTAGAAGAACACAGTTTCTAAATAGCAGTCCATCTGGAGTATCAGGGTCACACTCACAGAGAGCAGGGAAACCGGTTAAATAGCTTCCCTCTATCTGAAAGTAAGTCAATTGCTCTAACCTTAGACACCTCATTCCAGCCTGAAAGATGGTAATTAACTCGCAGGACAAATTGCCAGCACAAGTATCTGAAGAAGATTTTGTCAGCCACGTAGACAGTCAAAGTCTTTGATAAACTATCATGATGGCCATCGCATCATCCACATTGCTACCGTCTTAGAAGATTATATTTATGCGGAAGACCCCACTAAAAGGCACTGAGAGCCATCAGATGCTATGAACTTTTTATCAATGGCAAAATGATTAAATGAGAGTTTGACTTACCATACATATTGATCGAGGCATGGAGAAGGCTGAGGAATGAGCTTTCTTTTTTTTTGTCTCAGCAAGCAGAGACATATTCCTCTGCAACACTGCCTCTGCTGGCCATTCAGTATAATCTGCAGATGGAAAAGTCCACTGTTAGTCAATTTTTAGAACTTTAATATTTCCAAACCAAATGCAACACTACCAAAAAATGATTTCTATAAAGCGTAAATTATTAGTACTATGGCGTGTCACATATTGTGAAAATCCAAAGCTCACTAAAAATTATAATCTCAATTTAGATTTCAACCTAGCAAACTTCTTTCAATCCTAGGCCTCATTTGCTGGTACACTGTACACAACCCTAGCACCTGTATGAGGACTTAGATAGAAAGAACTCTTTGGCAGCCAAGAGATAGAGTACCCTTCTCACAGGAATGATTTCAGGTTATGGTACACCATAGCAATTCAGTGATCGGATACGTTAAGGGAGGAAGGTTTATGCTACGGTTAGTGGGAATAATAAAAACTATGAATAACAGATTCTAACATCTTCATTTTAGCACATCCCTATCAGTTAACCTATAGAGAACTCCAGAATGGTATGATCAACCACTCCTTCAAACAAATGTATACGTCTCAAATAATGGCCTAGGTCCTTTCATATCACCACCTTAGTCTTCAGCTGGGCATCCTGTCCTCATTGCTCCCTTTTCTATACCATGATACATGTATCCTATTGCGTACTAGGCGACTGATTGGCCCTCATGTCTGATGACATCCTATTGTAGCTTTGTGATGTAATGGCACCACTTGACCAATCGCCCTGGGTGACGATTACACCGAAGGACCAGACATCAGCAATTACACACTAGGTAACTATCTGTGAATAGGACTGCACAGTAAGTAGGAAGTGTAATGGGAAAGTACACTGCACCATTGAAAGCATTGGGCTCCTATTTAGAGAGGGCCAGAGTTTGAAGTAGCAATTAAAGGCCCTTTTGTCAGATGACAACCTGCTGCAGCTTTGTGATATAATGACACCACTAGACCAATCGCCCTGCGTGAGGATGGCACCGGAGGACCAGACATCAGCAATTACACACTAGGTAACTATCTGTGAATATGACTGAACAGCAAGTAGGAGGTGTAACGGGAAAGTACACTGCACCATTGAAAGCATTGGGCTCCTATTTAAAGAGGGCTAGAGTTAGAAGAAGCAACTGATTGGCCCTCATGTCAGATGACATCCTGTTGTGGCTTTGTGATGTAATGGCACCACTTGACCAATCGCCCTGGGTGACGATTACACTGGAGGACCAGACAACAGCATTTACACACTAGGTAATTATCTGGGAATATGACTGCACAGCAAGTAGGAGGTGTAATGGGAAAGTACTCTGCACCATCGAATGCATTGGGCTCCTTTTTAAAGAGGGCTAGAGTTAGAAGAACACAGTTTCTAAATAGCAGTCCATCTGGAGTATCAGGGTCACACTCGCAGAGAGCAGGGAAACCGGTTAAATAGCTTCCCTCTATCTGGAAGTAAGTCAATTGCTCTAACCTTAGACACCTCATTCCAGCCTGAAAGATGGCAATTAACTGGCAGGACAAATTGCCAGCACAAGTATCTGAAGAAGATTTTGTCAGCCACGTAGACAGTCAAAGTCTTTGATAAACTATCATGATGGCCATCGCATCATCCACATTGCTACCGTCTTAGAAGATTATATTTATGCGGAAGACCCCACTAAAAGGCACTGAGAGCCATCAGATGCTATGAACTTTTTATCAATGGCAAAATGATTAAATGAGAGTTTGACTTACCATGCATATTGATCGAGGCATGGAGAAGGCTGAGGTATGAGCTTTCTTTCTTTTTTTTCGTCTCAGCAAGCAGAGAAATATTCCTCTGCAACACTGCCTCTGCTGGCCATTCAGTATAATCTGCAGATGGAAAAGTCCACTGTTAGTCAATTTTTAGAACTTTAATATTTCCAAACCAAATGCAACACTACCAAAAAATGATTTCTATAAAGCGTAAATTATTAGTACTATGGCGTGTCACATATTGTGAAAATCCAAAGCTCACTAAAAATTATAATCTCAATTTAGATTTCAACCTAGCAAACTTCTTTCAATCCTAGGCCTCATTTGCTGGTACACTGTACACAACCCTAGCACCTGTATGAGGACTTAGATAGAAAGAACTCTTTGGCAGCCAAGAGATAGAGTACCCTTCTCACAGGAATGATTTCAGGTTATGGTACACCATAGCAATTCAGTGATCGGATACGTTAAGGGAGGAAGGTTTATGCTACGGTTAGTGGGAATAATAAAAACTATGAATAACAGATTCTAACATCTTCATTTTAGCACATCCCTATCAGTTAACCTATAGAGAACTCCAGAATGGTATGATCAACCACTCCTTCAAACAAATGTATACGTCTCAAATAATGGCCTAGGTCCTTTCATATCACCACCTTAGTCTTCAGCTGGGCATCCTGTCCTCATTGCTCCCTTTTCTATACCATGATACATGTATCCTATTGCGTACTAGGCGACTGATTGGCCCTCATGTCTGATGACATCCTATTGTAGCTTTGTGATGTAATGGCACCACTTGACCAATCGCCCTGGGTGACGATTACACCGAAGGACCAGACATCAGCAATTACACACTAGGTAACTATCTGTGAATAGGACTGCACAGCAAGTAGGAAGTGTAATGGGAAAGTACACTGCACCATTGAAAGCATTGGGCTCCTATTTAGAGAGGGCCAGAGTTTGAAGTAGCAATTGAATGGCCCTTTTGTCAGATGACAACCTGCTGCAGCTTTGTGATATAATGGCACCACTAGACCAATCGCCCTGCGTGAGGATGGCACCGGAGGACCAGACATCAGCAATTACACACTAGGTAACTATCTGTGAATAGGACTGCACAGTAAGTAGGAAGTGTAATGGGAAAGTACACTGCACCATTGAAAGCATTGGGCTCCTATTTAGAGAGGGCCAGAGTTTGAAGTAGCAATTAAAGGCCCTTTTGTCAGATGACAACCTGCTGCAGCTTTGTGATATAATGGCACCACTAGACCAATCGCCCTGCGTGAGGATGGCACCGGAGGACCAGACATCAGCAATTACACACTAGGTAACTATCTGTGAATATGACTGAACAGCAAGTAGGAGGTGTAATGGGAAAGTACACTGCACCATTGAAAGCATTGGGCTCCTATTTAAAGAGGGCTAGAGTTAGAAGAAGCAACTGATTGGCCCTCATGTCAGATGACATCCTGTTGTGGCTTTGTGATGTAATGGCACCACTTGACCAATCGCCCTGGGTGGCGATTACACTGGAGGACCAGACAACAGCATTTACACACTAGGTAATTATCTGGGAATATGACTGCACAGCAAGTAGGAGGTGTAATGGGAAAGTACTCTGCACCATCGAATGCATTGGGCTCCTTTTTAAAGAGGGCTAGAGTTAGAAGAACACAGTTTCTAAATAGCAGTCCATCTGGAGTATCAGGGTCACACTCGCAGAGAGCAGGGAAACCGGTTAAATAGCTTCCCTCTATCTGAAAGTAAGTCAATTGCTCTAACCTTAGACACCTCATTCCAGCCTGAAAGATGGTAATTAACTCGCAGGACAAATTGCCAGCACAAGTATCTGAAGAAGATTTTGTCAGCCACGTAGACAGTCAAAGTCTTTGATAAACTATCATGATGGCCATCGCATCATCCACATTGCTACCATCTTAGAAGATTATATTTATGCGGAAGACCCCACTAAAAGGCACTGAGAGCCATCAGATGCTATGAACTTTTTATCAATGGCAAAATGATTAAATGAGAGTTTGACTTACCATACATATTGATCGAGGCATGGAGAAGGCTGAGGAATGAGCTTTCTTTTTTTTTTGTCTCAGCAAGCAGAGACATATTCCTCTGCAACACTGCCTCTGCTGGCCATTCAGTATAATCTGCAGATGGAAAAGTCCACTGTTAGTCAATTTTTAGAACTTTAATATTTCCAAACCAAATGCAACACTACCAAAAAATGATTTCTATAAAGCGTAAATTATTAGTACTATGGCGTGTCACATATTGTGAAAATCCAAAGCTCACTAAAAATTATAATCTCAATTTAGATTTCAACCTAGCAAACTTCTTTCAATCCTAGGCCTCATTTGCTGGTACACTGTACACAACCCTAGCACCTGTATGAGGACTTAGATAGAAAGAACTCTTTGGCAGCCAAGAGATAGAGTACCCTTCTCACAGGAATGATTTCAGGTTATGGTACACCATAGCAATTCAGTGATCTGATACGTTAAGGGAGGAAGGTTTATGCTACGGTTAGTAGGAATAATAAAAACTATGAATAACAGATTCTAACATCTTCATTTTAGCACATCCCTATCAGTTAACCTATAGAGAACTCCAGAATGGTATGATCAACCACTCCTTCAAACAAATGTATACGTCTCAAATAATGGCCTAGGTCCTTTCATATCACCACCTTAGTCTTCAGCTGGGCATCCTGTCCTCATTGCTCCCTTTTCTATACCATAATACATGTATCCTATTGCGTACTAGGCGACTGATTGGCCCTCATGTCTGATGACATCCTATTGTAGCTTTGTGATGTAATGGCACCACTTGACCAATCGCCCTGGGTGACGATTACACCGAAGGACCAGACATCAGCAATTACACACTAGGTAACTATCTGTGAATAGGACTGCACAGCAAGTAGGAAGTGTAATGGGAAAGTACACTGCACCATTGAAAGCATTGGGCTCCTATTTAGAGAGGGCCAGAGTTTGAAGTAGCAATTGAATGGCCCTTTTGTCAGATGACAACCTGCTGCAGCTTTGTGATATAATGGCACCACTAGACCAATCGCCCTGCGTGAGGATGGCACCGGAGGACCAGACATCAGCAATTACACACTAGGTAACTATCTGTGAATATGACTGAACAGCAAGTAGGAGGTGTAACGGGAAAGTACACTGCACCATTGAAAGCATTGGGCTCCTATTTAAAGAGGGCTAGAGTTAGAAGAAGCAACTGATTGGCCCTCATGTCAGATGACATCCTGTTGTGGCTTTGTGATGTAATGGCACCACTTGACCAATCGCCCTGGGTGACGATTACACTGGAGGACCAGACAACAGCATTTACACACTAGGTAATTATCTGGGAATATGACTGCACAGCAAGTAGGAGGTGTAATGGGAAAGTACTCTGCACCATCGAATGCATTGGGCTCCTTTTTAAAGAGGGCTAGAGTTAGAAGAACACAGTTTCTAAATAGCAGTCCATCTGGAGTATCAGGGTCACACTCGCAGAGAGCAGGGAAACCGGTTAAATAGCTTCCCTCTATCTGGAAGTAAGTCAATTGCTCTAACCTTAGACACCTCATTCCAGCCTGAAAGATGGCAATTAACTGGCAGGACAAATTGCCAGCACAAGTATCTGAAGAAGATTTTGTCAGCCACGTAGACAGTCAAAGTCTTTGATAAACTATCATGATGGCCATCGCATCATCCACATTGCTACCGTCTTAGAAGATTATATTTATGCGGAAGACCCCACTAAAAGGCACTGAGAGCCATCAGATGCTATGAACTTTTTATCAATGGCAAAATGATTAAATGAGAGTTTGACTTACCATGCATATTGATCGAGGCATGGAGAAGGCTGAGGTATGAGCTTTCTTTTTTTTTTGTCTCAGCAAGCAGAGACATATTCCTCTGCAACACTGCCTCTGCTGGCCATTCAGTATAATCTGCAGATGGAAAAGTCCACTGTTAGTCAATTTTTAGAACTTTAATATTTCCAAACCAAATGCAACACTACCAAAAAATGATTTCTATAAAGCGTAAATTATTAGTACTATGGCGTGTCACATATTGTGAAAATCCAAAGCTCACTAAAAATTATAATCTCAATTTAGATTTCAACCTAGCAAACTTCTTTCAATCCTAGGCCTCATTTGCTGGTACACTGTACACAACCCTAGCACCTGTATGAGGACTTAGATAGAAAGAACTCTTTGGCAGCCAAGAGATAGAGTACCCTTCTCACAGGAATGATTTCAGGTTATGGTACACCATAGCAATTCAGTGATCTGATACGTTAAGGGAGGAAGGTTTATGCTACGGTTAGTAGGAATAATAAAAACTATGAATAACAGATTCTAACATCTTCATTTTAGCACATCCCTATCAGTTAACCTATAGAGAACTCCAGAATGGTATGATCAACCACTCCTTCAAACAAATGTATACGTCTCAAATAATGGCCTAGGTCCTTTCATATCACCACCTTAGTCTTCAGCTGGGCATCCTGTCCTCATTGCTCCCTTTTCTATACCATGATACATGTATCCTATTGCGTACTAGGCGACTGATTGGCCCTCATGTCTGATGACATCCTATTGTAGCTTTGTGATGTAATGGCACCACTTGACCAATCGCCCTGGGTGACAATTACACCGAAGGACCAGACATCAGCAATTACACACTAGGTAACTATCTGTGAATATGACTGAACAGCAAGTAGGAGGTGTAACGGGAAAGTACACTGCACCATTGAAAGCATTGGGCTCCTATTTAAAGAGGGCTAGAGTTAGAAGAAGCAACTGATTGGCCCTCATGTCAGATGACATCCTGTTGTGGCTTTGTGATGTAATGGCACCACTTGACCAATCGCCCTGGGTGACGATTACACTGGAGGACCAGACAACAGCATTTACACACTAGGTAATTATCTGGGAATATGACTGCACAGCAAGTAGGAGGTGTAATGGGAAAGTACTCTGCACCATCGAATGCATTGGGCTCCTTTTTAAAGAGGGCTAGAGTTAGAAGAACACAGTTTCTAAATAGCAGTCCATCTGGAGTATCAGGGTCACACTCGCAGAGAGCAGGGAAACCGGTTAAATAGCTTCCCTCTATCTGGAAGTAAGTCAATTGCTCTAACCTTAGACACCTCATTCCAGCCTGAAAGATGGCAATTAACTGGCAGGACAAATTGCCAGCACAAGTATCTGAAGAAGATTTTGTCAGCCACGTAGACAGTCAAAGTCTTTGATAAACTATCATGATGGCCATCGCATCATCCACATTGCTACCGTCTTAGAAGATTATATTTATGCGGAAGACCCTACTAAAAGGCACGGAGAGCCATCAGATGCTATGAACTTTTTATCAATGGCAAAATGATTAAATGAGAGTTTGACTTACCATACATATTGATCGAGGCATGGAGAAGGCTGAGGAATGAGCTTTCTTTCTTTTTTTTCGTCTCAGCAAGCAGAGAAATATTCCTCTGCAACACTGCCTCTGCTGGCCATTCAGTATAATCTGCAGATGGAAAAGTCCACTGTTAGTCAATTTTTAGAACTTTAATATTTCCAAACCAAATGCAACACTACCAAAAAATGATTTCTATAAAGCGTAAATTATTAGTACTATGGCGTGTCACATATTGTGAAAATCCAAAGCTCACTAAAAATTATAATCTCAATTTAGATTTCAACCTAGCAAACTTCTTTCAATCCTAGGCCTCATTTGCTGGTACACTGTACACAACCCTAGCACCTGTATGAGGACTTAGATAGAAAGAACTCTTTGGCAGCCAAGAGATAGAGTACCCTTCTCACAGGAATGATTTCAGGTTATGGTACACCATAGCAATTCAGTGATCGGATACGTTAAGGGAGGAAGGTTTATGCTACGGTTAGTGGGAATAATAAAAACTATGAATAACAGATTCTAACATCTTCATTTTAGCACATCCCTATCAGTTAACCTATAAAGAACTCCAAAATGGTATGATCAACCACTCCTTCAAACAAATGTATACGTCTCAAATAATGGCCTAGGTCCTTTCATATCACCACCTTAGTCTTCAGCTGGGCATCCTGTCCTCATTGCTCCCTTTTCTATACCATGATACATGTATCCTATTGCGTACTAGGCGACTGATTGGCCCTCATGTCTGATGACATCCTATTGTAGCTTTGTGATGTAATGGCACCACTTGACCAATCGCCCTGGGTGACGATTACACCGAAGGACCAGACATCAGCAATTACACACTAGGTAACTATCTGTGAATAGGACTGCACAGCAAGTAGGAAGTGTAATGGGAAAGTACACTGCACCATTGAAAGCATTGGGCTCCTATTTAGAGAGGGCCAGAGTTTGAAGTAGCAATTGAATGGCCCTTTTGTCAGATGACAACCTGCTGCAGCTTTGTGATATAATGGCACCACTAGACCAATCGCCCTGCGTGAGGATGGCACCGGAGGACCAGACATCAGCAATTACACACTAGGTAACTATCTGTGAATAGGACTGCACAGTAAGTAGGAAGTGTAATGGGAAAGTACACTGCACCATTGAAAGCATTGGGCTCCTATTTAGAGAGGGCCAGAGTTTGAAGTAGCAATTAAAGGCCCTTTTGTCAGATGACAACCTGCTGCAGCTTTGTGATATAATGGCACCACTAGACCAATCGCCCTGCGTGAGGATGGCACCGGAGGACCAGACATCAGCAATTACACACTAGGTAACTATCTGTGAATATGACTGAACAGCAAGTAGGAGGTGTAATGGGAAAGTACACTGCACCATTGAAAGCATTGGGCTCCTATTTAAAGAGGGCTAGAGTTAGAAGAAGCAACTGATTGGCCCTCATGTCAGATGACATCCTGTTGTGGCTTTGTGATGTAATGGCACCACTTGACCAATCGCCCTGGGTGACGATTACACTGGAGGACCAGACAACAGCATTTACACACTAGGTAATTATCTGGGAATATGACTGCACAGCAAGTAGGAGGTGTAATGGGAAAGTACTCTGCACCATCGAATGCATTGGGCTCCTTTTTAAAGAGGGCTAGAGTTAGAAGAACACAGTTTCTAAATAGCAGTCCATCTGGAGTATCAGGGTCACACTCGCAGAGAGCAGGGAAACCGGTTAAATAGCTTCCCTCTATCTGAAAGTAAGTCAATTGCTCTAACCTTAGACACCTCATTCCAGCCTGAAAGATGGCAATTAACTCGCAGGACAAATTGCCAGCACAAGTATCTGAAGAAGATTTTGTCAGCCACGTAGACAGTCAAAGTCTTTGATAAACTATCATGATGGCCATCGCATCATCCACATTGCTACCGTCTTAGAAGATTATATTTATGCGGAAGACCCTACTAAAAGGCACTGAGAGCCATCAGATGCTATGAACTTTTTATCAATGGCAAAATGATTAAATGAGAGTTTGACTTACCATACATATTGATCGAGGCATGGAGAAGGCTGAGGAATGAGCTTTCTTTCTTTTTTTTCGTCTCAGCAAGCAGAGAAATATTCCTCTGCAACACTGCCTCTGCTGGCCATTCAGTATAATCTGCAGATGGAAAAGTCCACTGTTAGTCAATTTTTAGAACTTTAATATTTCCAAACCAAATGCAACACTACCAAAAAATGATTTCTATAAAGCGTAAATTATTAGTACTATGGCGTGTCACATATTGTGAAAATCCAAAGCTCACTAAAAATTATAATCTCAATTTAGATTTCAACCTAGCAAACTTCTTTCAATCCTAGGCCTCATTTGCTGGTACACTGTACACAACCCTAGCACCTGTATGAGGACTTAGATAGAAAGAACTCTTTGGCAGCCAAGAGATAGAGTACCCTTCTCACAGGAATGATTTCAGGTTATGGTACACCATAGCAATTCAGTGATCGGATACGTTAAGGGAGGAAGGTTTATGCTACGGTTAGTGGGAATAATAAAAACTATGAATAACAGATTCTAACATCTTCATTTTAGCACATCCCTATCAGTTAACCTATAGAGAACTCCAGAATGGTATGATCAACCACTCCTTCAAACAAATGTATACGTCTCAAATAATGGCCTAGGTCCTTTCATATCACCACCTTAGTCTTCAGCTGGGCATCCTGTCCTCATTGCTCCCTTTTCTATACCATGATACATGTATCCTATTGCGTACTAGGCGACTGATTGGCCCTCATGTCTGATGACATCCTATTGTAGCTTTGTGATGTAATGGCACCACTTGACCAATCGCCCTGGGTGACGATTACACCGAAGGACCAGACATCAGCAATTACACACTAGGTAACTATCTGTGAATAGGACTGCACAGTAAGTAGGAAGTGTAATGGGAAAGTACACTGCACCATTGAAAGCATTGGGCTCCTATTTAGAGAGGGCCAGAGTTTGAAGTAGCAATTGAATGGCCCTTTTGTCAGATGACAACCTGCTGCAGCTTTGTGATATAATGGCACCACTAGACCAATCGCCCTGCGTGAGGATGGCACCGGAGGACCAGACATCAGCAATTACACACTAGGTAACTATCTGTGAATAGGACTGCACAGTAAGTAGGAAGTGTAATGGGAAAGTACACTGCACCATTGAAAGCATTGGGCTCCTATTTAGAGAGGGCCAGAGTTTGAAGTAGCAATTAAAGGCCCTTTTGTCAGATGACAACCTGCTGCAGCTTTGTGATATAATGGCACCACTAGACCAATCGCCCTGCGTGAGGATGGCACCGGAGGACCAGACATCAGCAATT
The DNA here is from genome assembly GCF_964261635.1 of Lissotriton helveticus. NCBI lineage: Eukaryota > Metazoa > Chordata > Amphibia > Caudata > Salamandridae > Lissotriton > Lissotriton helveticus. The sequence continues at coordinate 615,582,686 of NC_136068.1, forward strand.
ACACACTAGGTAACTATCTGTGAATATGACTGAACAGCAAGTAGGAGGTGTAATGGGAAAGTACACTGCACCATTGAAAGCATTGGGCTCCTATTTAAAGAGGGCTAGAGTTAGAAGAAGCAACTGATTGGCCCTCATGTCAGATGACATCCTGTTGTGGCTTTGTGATGTAATGGCACCACTTGACCAATCGCCCTGGGTGACGATGACACTGGAGGACCAGACAACAGCATTTACACACTAGGTAATTATCTGGGAATATGACTGCACAGCAAGTAGGAGGTGTAATGGGAAAGTACTCTGCACCATCGAATGCATTGGGCTCCTTTTTAAAGAGGGCTAGAGTTAGAAGAACACAGTTTCTAAATAGCAGTCCATCTGGAGTATCAGGGTCACACTCGCAGAGAGCAGGGAAACCGGTTAAATAGCTTCCCTCTATCTGAAAGTAAGTCAATTGCTCTAACCTTAGACACCTCATTCCAGCCTGAAAGATGGTAATTAACTCGCAGGACAAATTGCCAGCACAAGTATCTGAAGAAGATTTTGTCAGCCACGTAGACAGTCAAAGTCTTTGATAAACTATCATGATGGCCATCGCATCATCCACATTGCTACCGTCTTAGAAGATTATATTTATGCGGAAGACCCCACTAAAAGGCACTGAGAGCCATCAGATGCTATGAACTTTTTATCAATGGCAAAATGATTAAATGAGAGTTTGACTTACCATACATATTGATCGAGGCATGGAGAAGGCTGAGGAATGAGCTTTCTTTTTTTTTTGTCTCAGCAAGCAGAGACATATTCCTCTGCAACACTGCCTCTTTTGGCCATTCAGTATAATCTGCAGATGGAAAAGTCCACTGTTAGTCAATTTTTAGAACTTTAATATTTCCAAACCAAATGCAACACTACCAAAAAATGATTTCTATAAAGCGTAAATTATTAGTACTATGGCGTGTCACATATTGTGAAAATCCAAAGCTCACTAAAAATTATAATCTCAATTTAGATTTCAACCTAGCAAACTTCTTTCAATCCTAGGCCTCATTTGCTGGTACACTGTACACAACCCTAGCACCTGTATGAGGACTTGGATAAAAAGATCTCTTTGGCAGCCAAGAGATAGAGTACCCTTCTCACAGGAATGATTTCAGGTTATGGTACACCATAGCAATTCAGTGATCTGATACGTTAAGGGAGGAAGGTTTATGCTACGGTTAGTGGGAATAATAAAAACTATGAATAACAGATTCTAACATCTTCATTTTAGCACATCCCTATCAGTTAACCTATAGAGAACTCCAGAATGGTATGATCAACCACTCCTTCAAACAAATGTATACGTCTCAAATAATGGCCTAGGTCCTTTCATATCACCACCTTAGTCTTCAGCTGGGCATCCTGTCCTCATTGCTCCCTTTTCTATACCATGATACATGTATCCTATTGCGTACTAGGCGACTGATTGGCCCTCATGTCTGATGACATCCTATTGTAGCTTTGTGATGTAATGGCACCACTTGACCAATCGCCCTGGGTGACGATTACACCGAAGGACCAGACATCAGCAATTACACACTAGGTAACTATCTGTGAATAGGACTGCACAGTAAGTAGGAAGTGTAATGGGAAAGTACACTGCACCATTGAAAGCATTGGGCTCCTATTTAGAGAGGGCCAGAGTTTGAAGTAGCAATTGAATGGCCCTTTTGTCAGATGACAACCTGCTGCAGCTTTGTGATATAATGGCACCACTAGACCAATCGCCCTGCGTGAGGATGGCACCGGAGGACCAGACATCAGCAATTACACACTAGGTAACTATCTGTGAATAGGACTGCACAGTAAGTAGGAAGTGTAATGGGAAAGTACACTGCACCATTGAAAGCATTGGGCTCCTATTTAGAGAGGGCCAGAGTTTGAAGTAGCAATTAAAGGCCCTTTTGTCAGATGACAACCTGCTGCAGCTTTGTGATATAATGGCACCACTAGACCAATCGCCCTGCGTGAGGATGGCACCGGAGGACCAGACATCAGCAATTACACACTAGGTAACTATCTGTGAATATGACTGAACAGCAAGTAGGAGGTGTAATGGGAAAGTACACTGCACCATTGAAAGCATTGGGCTCCTATTTAAAGAGGGCTAGAGTTAGAAGAAGCAACTGATTGGCCCTCATGTCAGATGACATCCTGTTGTGGCTTTGTGATGTAATGGCACCACTTGACCAATCGCCCTGGGTGACGATTACACTGGAGGACCAGACAACAGCATTTACACACTAGGTAATTATCTGGGAATATGACTGCACAGCAAGTAGGAGGTGTAATGGGAAAGTACTCTGCACCATCGAATGCATTGGGCTCCTTTTTAAAGAGGGCTAGAGTTAGAAGAACACAGTTTCTAAATAGCAGTCCATCTGGAGTATCAGGGTCACACTCGCAGAGAGCAGGGAAACCGGTTAAATAGCTTCCCTCTATCTGAAAGTAAGTCAATTGCTCTAACCTTAGACACCTCATTCCAGCCTGAAAGATGGCAATTAACTCGCAGGACAAATTGCCAGCACAAGTATCTGAAGAAGATTTTGTCAGCCACGTAGACAGTCAAAGTCTTTGATAAACTATCATGATGGCCATCGCATCATCCACATTGCTACCGTCTTAGAAGATTATATTTATGCGGAAGACCCTACTAAAAGGCACTGAGAGCCATCAGATGCTATGAACTTTTTATCAATGGCAAAATGATTAAATGAGAGTTTGACTTACCATACATATTGATCGAGGCATGGAGAAGGCTGAGGAATGAGCTTTCTTTTTTTTTTTGTCTCAGCAAGCAGAGACATATTCCTCTGCAACACTGCCTCTGCTGGCCATTCAGTATAATCTGCAGATGGAAAAGTCCACTGTTAGTCAATTTTTAGAACTTTAATATTTCCAAACCAAAGGCAACACTACCAAAAAATGATTTCTATAAAGCGTAAATTATTAGTACTATGGCGTGTCACATATTGTGAAAATCCAAAGCTCACTAAAAATTATAATCTCAATTTAGATTTCAACCTAGCAAACTTCTTTCAATCCTAGGCCTCATTTGCTGGTACACTGTACACAACCCTAGCACCTGTATGAGGACTTGGATAAAAAGATCTCTTTGGCAGCCAAGAGATAGAGTACCCTTCTCACAGGAATGATTTCAGGTTATGGTACACCATAGCAATTCAGTGATCTGATACGTTAAGGGAGGAAGGTTTATGCTACGGTTAGTGGGAATAATAAAAACTATGAATAACAGATTCTAACATCTTCATTTTAGCACATCCCTATCAGTTAACCTATAGAGAACTCCAGAATGGTATGATCAACCACTCCTTCAAACAAATGTATACGTCTCAAATAATGGCCTAGGTCCTTTCATATCACCACCTTAGTCTTCAGCTGGGCATCCTGTCCTCATTGCTCCCTTTTCTATACCATGATACATGTATCCTATTGCGTACTAGGCGACTGATTGGCCCTCATGTCTGATGACATCCTATTGTAGCTTTGTGATGTAATGGCACCACTTGACCAATCGCCCTGGGTGACGATTACACCGAAGGACCAGACATCAGCAATTACACACTAGGTAACTATCTGTGAATAGGACTGCACAGTAAGTAGGAAGTGTAATGGGAAAGTACACTGCACCATTGAAAGCATTGGGCTCCTATTTAGAGAGGGCCAGAGTTTGAAGTAGCAATTGAATGGCCCTTTTGTCAGATGACAACCTGCTGCAGCTTTGTGATATAATGGCACCACTAGACCAATCGCCCTGCGTGAGGATGGCACCGGAGGACCAGACATCAGCAATTACACACTAGGTAACTATCTGTGAATAGGACTGCACAGTAAGTAGGAAGTGTAATGGGAAAGTACACTGCACCATTGAAAGCATTGGGCTCCTATTTAGAGAGGGCCAGAGTTTGAAGTAGCAATTAAAGGCCCTTTTGTCAGATGACAACCTGCTGCAGCTTTGTGATATAATGGCACCACTAGACCAATCGCCCTGCGTGAGGATGGCACCGGAGGACCAGACATCAGCAATTACACACTAGGTAACTATCTGTGAATATGACTGAACAGCAAGTAGGAGGTGTAATGGGAAAGTACACTGCACCATTGAAAGCATTGGGCTCCTATTTAAAGAGGGCTAGAGTTAGAAGAAGCAACTGATTGGCCCTCATGTCAGATGACATCCTGTTGTGGCTTTGTGATGTAATGGCACCACTTGACCAATCGCCCTGGGTGACGATTACACTGGAGGACCAGACAACAGCATTTACACACTAGGTAATTATCTGGGAATATGACTGCACAGCAAGTAGGAGGTGTAATGGGAAAGTACTCTGCACCATCGAATGCATTGGGCTCCTTTTTAAAGAGGGCTAGAGTTAGAAGAACACAGTTTCTAAATAGCAGTCCATCTGGAGTATCAGGGTCACACTCGCAGAGAGCAGGGAAACCGGTTAAATAGCTTCCCTCTATCTGAAAGTAAGTCAATTGCTCTAACCTTAGACACCTCATTCCAGCCTGAAAGATGGCAATTAACTCGCAGGACAAATTGCCAGCACAAGTATCTGAAGAAGATTTTGTCAGCCACGTAGACAGTCAAAGTCTTTGATAAACTATCATGATGGCCATCGCATCATCCACATTGCTACCGTCTTAGAAGATTATATTTATGCGGAAGACCCTACTAAAAGGCACTGAGAGCCATCAGATGCTATGAACTTTTTATCAATGGCAAAATGATTAAATGAGAGTTTGACTTACCATACATATTGATCGAGGCATGGAGAAGGCTGAGGAATGAGCTTTCTTTTTTTTTTTGTCTCAGCAAGCAGAGACATATTCCTCTGCAACACTGCCTCTGCTGGCCATTCAGTATAATCTGCAGATGGAAAAGTCCACTGTTAGTCAATTTTTAGAACTTTAATATTTCCAAACCAAAGGCAACACTACCAAAAAATGATTTCTATAAAGCGTAAATTATTAGTACTATGGCGTGTCACATATTGTGAAAATCCAAAGCTCACTAAAAATTATAATCTCAATTTAGATTTCAACCTAGCAAACTTCTTTCAATCCTAGGCCTCATTTGCTGGTACACTGTACACAACCCTAGCACCTGTATGAGGACTTGGATAAAAAGATCTCTTTGGCAGCCAAGAGATAGAGTACCCTTCTCACAGGAATGATTTCAGGTTATGGTACACCATAGCAATTCAGTGATCTGATACGTTAAGGGAGGAAGGTTTATGCTACGGTTAGTGGGAATAATAAAAACTATGAATAACAGATTCTAACATCTTCATTTTAGCACATCCCTATCAGTTAACCTATAGAGAACTCCAGAATGGTATGATCAACCACTCCTTCAAACAAATGTATACGTCTCAAATAATGGCCTAGGTCCTTTCATATCACCACCTTAGTCTTCAGCTGGGCATCCTGTCCTCATTGCTCCCTTTTCTATACCATGATACATGTATCCTATTGCGTACTAGGCGACTGATTGGCCCTCATGTCTGATGACATCCTATTGTAGCTTTGTGATGTAATGGCACCACTTGACCAATCGCCCTGGGTGACGATTACACCGAAGGACCAGACATCAGCAATTACACACTAGGTAACTATCTGTGAATAGGACTGCACAGTAAGTAGGAAGTGTAATGGGAAAGTACACTGCACCATTGAAAGCATTGGGCTCCTATTTAGAGAGGGCCAGAGTTTGAAGTAGCAATTGAATGGCCCTTTTGTCAGATGACAACCTGCTGCAGCTTTGTGATATAATGGCACCACTAGACCAATCGCCCTGCGTGAGGATGGCACCGGAGGACCAGACATCAGCAATTACACACTAGGTAACTATCTGTGAATAGGACTGCACAGTAAGTAGGAAGTGTAATGGGAAAGTACACTGCACCATTGAAAGCATTGGGCTCCTATTTAGAGAGGGCCAGAGTTTGAAGTAGCAATTAAAGGCCCTTTTGTCAGATGACAACCTGCTGCAGCTTTGTGATATAATGGCACCACTAGACCAATCGCCCTGCGTGAGGATGGCACCGGAGGACCAGACATCAGCAATTACACACTAGGTAACTATCTGTGAATATGACTGAACAGCAAGTAGGAGGTGTAATGGGAAAGTACACTGCACCATTGAAAGCATTGGGCTCCTATTTAAAGAGGGCTAGAGTTAGAAGAAGCAACTGATTGGCCCTCATGTCAGATGACATCCTGTTGTGGCTTTGTGATGTAATGGCACCACTTGACCAATCGCCCTGGGTGACGATGACACTGGAGGACCAGACAACAGCATTTACACACTAGGTAATTATCTGGGAATATGACTGCACAGCAAGTAGGAGGTGTAATGGGAAAGTACTCTGCACCATCGAATGCATTGGGCTCCTTTTTAAAGAGGGCTAGAGTTAGAAGAACACAGTTTCTAAATAGCAGTCCATCTGGAGTATCAGGGTCACACTCGCAGAGAGCAGGGAAACCGGTTAAATAGCTTCCCTCTATCTGAAAGTAAGTCAATTGCTCTAACCTTAGACACCTCATTCCAGCCTGAAAGATGGTAATTAACTCGCAGGACAAATTGCCAGCACAAGTATCTGAAGAAGATTTTGTCAGCCACGTAGACAGTCAAAGTCTTTGATAAACTATCATGATGGCCATCGCATCATCCACATTGCTACCGTCTTAGAAGATTATATTTATGCGGAAGACCCCACTAAAAGGCACTGAGAGCCATCAGATGCTATGAACTTTTTATCAATGGCAAAATGATTAAATGAGAGTTTGACTTACCATACATATTGATCGAGGCATGGAGAAGGCTGAGGAATGAGCTTTCTTTTTTTTTTGTCTCAGCAAGCAGAGACATATTCCTCTGCAACACTGCCTCTTTTGGCCATTCAGTATAATCTGCAGATGGAAAAGTCCACTGTTAGTCAATTTTTAGAACTTTAATATTTCCAAACCAAATGCAACACTACCAAAAAATGATTTCTATAAAGCGTAAATTATTAGTACTATGGCGTGTCACATATTGTGAAAATCCAAAGCTCACTAAAAATTATAATCTCAATTTAGATTTCAACCTAGCAAACTTCTTTCAATCCTAGGCCTCATTTGCTGGTACACTGTACACAACCCTAGCACCTGTATGAGGACTTGGATAAAAAGATCTCTTTGGCAGCCAAGAGATAGAGTACCCTTCTCACAGGAATGATTTCAGGTTATGGTACACCATAGCAATTCAGTGATCTGATACGTTAAGGGAGGAAGGTTTATGCTACGGTTAGTGGGAATAATAAAAACTATGAATAACAGATTCTAACATCTTCATTTTAGCACATCCCTATCAGTTAACCTATAGAGAACTCCAGAATGGTATGATCAACCACTCCTTCAAACAAATGTATATGTCTCAAATAATGGCCTAGGTCCTTTCATATCACCACCTTAGTCTTCAGCTGGGCATCCTGTCCTCATTGCTCCCTTTTCTATACCATGATACATGTATCCTATTGCGTACTAGGCGACTGATTGGCCCTCATGTCTGATGACATCCTATTGTAGCTTTGTGATGTAATGGCACCACTTGACCAATCGCCCTGGGTGACGATTACACCGAAGGACCAGACATCAGCAATTACACACTAGGTAACTATCTGTGAATAGGACTGCACAGTAAGTAGGAAGTGTAATGGGAAAGTACACTGCACCATTGAAAGCATTGGGCTCCTATTTAGAGAGGGCCAGAGTTTGAAGTAGCAATTGAATGGCCCTTTTGTCAGATGACAACCTGCTGCAGCTTTGTGATATAATGGCACCACTAGACCAATCGCCCTGCGTGAGGATGGCACCGGAGGACCAGACATCAGCAATTACACACTAGGTAACTATCTGTGAATAGGACTGCACAGTAAGTAGGAAGTGTAATGGGAAAGTACACTGCACCATTGAAAGCATTGGGCTCCTATTTAGAGAGGGCCAGAGTTTGAAGTAGCAATTAAAGGCCCTTTTGTCAGATGACAACCTGCTGCAGCTTTGTGATATAATGGCACCACTAGACCAATTGCCCTGCGTGAGGATGGCACCGGAGGACCAGACATCAGCAATTACACACTAGGTAACTATCTGTGAATATGACTGAACAGCAAGTAGGAGGTGTAATGGGAAAGTACACTGCACCATTGAAAGCATTGGGCTCCTATTTAAAGAGGGCTAGAGTTAGAAGAAGCAACTGATTGGCCCTCATGTCAGATGACATCCTGTTGTGGCTTTGTGATGTAATGGCACCACTTGACCAATCGCCCTGGGTGACGATTACACTGGAGGACCAGACAACAGCATTTACACACTAGGTAATTATCTGGGAATATGACTGCACAGCAAGTAGGAGGTGTAATGGGAAAGTACTCTGCACCATCGAATGCATTGGGCTCCTTTTTAAAGAGGGCTAGAGTTAGAAGAACACAGTTTCTAAATAGCAGTCCATCTGGAGTATCAGGGTCACACTCGCAGAGAGCAGGGAAACCGGTTAAATAGCTTCCCTCTATCTGAAAGTAAGTCAATTGCTCTAACCTTAGACACCTCATTCCAGCCTGAAAGATGGCAATTAACTCGCAGGACAAATTGCCAGCACAAGTATCTGAAGAAGATTTTGTCAGCCACGTAGACAGTCAAAGTCTTTGATAAACTATCATGATGGCCATCGCATCATCCACATTGCTACCGTCTTAGAAGATTATATTTATGCGGAAGACCCTACTAAAAGGCACTGAGAGCCATCAGATGCTATGAACTTTTTATCAATGGCAAAATGATTAAATGAGAGTTTGACTTACCATACATATTGATCGAGGCATGGAGAAGGCTGAGGAATGAGCTTTCTTTCTTTTTTTTCGTCTCAGCAAGCAGAGAAATATTCCTCTGCAACACTGCCTCTGCTGGCCATTCAGTATAATCTGCAGATGGAAAAGTCCACTGTTAGTCAATTTTTAGAACTTTAATATTTCCAAACCAAATGCAACACTACCAAAAAATGATTTCTATAAAGCGTAAATTATTAGTACTATGGCGTGTCACATATTGTGAAAATCCAAAGCTCACTAAAAATTATAATCTCAATTTAGATTTCAACCTAGCAAACTTCTTTCAATCCTAGGCCTCATTTGCTGGTACACTGTACACAACCCTAGCACCTGTATGAGGACTTAGATAGAAAGAACTCTTTGGCAGCCAAGAGATAGAGTACCCTTCTCACAGGAATGATTTCAGGTTATGGTACACCATAGCAATTCAGTGATCGGATACGTTAAGGGAGGAAGGTTTATGCTACGGTTAGTGGGAATAATAAAAACTATGAATAACAGATTCTAACATCTTCATTTTAGCACATCCCTATCAGTTAACCTATAGAGAACTCCAGAATGGTATGATCAACCACTCCTTCAAACAAATGTATACGTCTCAAATAATGGCCTAGGTCCTTTCATATCACCACCTTAGTCTTCAGCTGGGCATCCTGTCCTCATTGCTCCCTTTTCTATACCATGATACATGTATCCTATTGCGTACTAGGCGACTGATTGGCCCTCATGTCTGATGACATCCTATTGTAGCTTTGTGATGTAATGGCACCACTTGACCAATCGCCCTGGGTGACGATTACACCGAAGGACCAGACATCAGCAATTACACACTAGGTAACTATCTGTGAATAGGACTGCACAGTAAGTAGGAAGTGTAATGGGAAAGTACACTGCACCATTGAAAGCATTGGGCTCCTATTTAGAGAGGGCCAGAGTTTGAAGTAGCAATTGAATGGCCCTTTTGTCAGATGACAACCTGCTGCAGCTTTGTGATATAATGGCACCACTAGACCAATCGCCCTGCGTGAGGATGGCACCGGAGGACCAGACATCAGCAATTACACACTAGGTAACTATCTGTGAATAGGACTGCACAGTAAGTAGGAAGTGTAATGGGAAAGTACACTGCACCATTGAAAGCATTGGGCTCCTATTTAGAGAGGGCCAGAGTTTGAAGTAGCAATTAAAGGCCCTTTTGTCAGATGACAACCTGCTGCAGCTTTGTGATATAATGGCACCACTAGACCAATCGCCCTGCGTGAGGATGGCACCGGAGGACCAGACATCAGCAATTACACACTAGGTAACTATCTGTGAATATGACTGAACAGCAAGTAGGAGGTGTAATGGGAAAGTACACTGCACCATTGAAAGCATTGGGCTCCTATTTAAAGAGGGCTAGAGTTAGAAGAAGCAACTGATTGGCCCTCATGTCAGATGACATCCTGTTGTGGCTTTGTGATGTAATGGCACCACTTGACCAATCGCCCTGGGTGACGATGACACTGGAGGACCAGACAACAGCATTTACACACTAGGTAATTATCTGGGAATATGACTGCACAGCAAGTAGGAGGTGTAATGGGAAAGTACTCTGCACCATCGAATGCATTGGGCTCCTTTTTAAAGAGGGCTAGAGTTAGAAGAACACAGTTTCTAAATAGCAGTCCATCTGGAGTATCAGGGTCACACTCGCAGAGAGCAGGGAAACCGGTTAAATAGCTTCCCTCTATCTGAAAGTAAGTCAATTGCTCTAACCTTAGACACCTCATTCCAGCCTGAAAGATGGTAATTAACTCGCAGGACAAATTGCCAGCACAAGTATCTGAAGAAGATTTTGTCAGCCACGTAGACAGTCAAAGTCTTTGATAAACTATCATGATGGCCATCGCATCATCCACATTGCTACCGTCTTAGAAGATTATATTTATGCGGAAGACCCCACTAAAAGGCACTGAGAGCCATCAGATGCTATGAACTTTTTATCAATGGCAAAATGATTAAATGAGAGTTTGACTTACCATACATATTGATCGAGGCATGGAGAAGGCTGAGGAATGAGCTTTCTTTTTTTTTTGTCTCAGCAAGCAGAGACATATTCCTCTGCAACACTGCCTCTTTTGGCCATTCAGTATAATCTGCAGATGGAAAAGTCCACTGTTAGTCAATTTTTAGAACTTTAATATTTCCAAACCAAATGCAACACTACCAAAAAATGATTTCTATAAAGCGTAAATTATTAGTACTATGGCGTGTCACATATTGTGAAAATCCAAAGCTCACTAAAAATTATAATCTCAATTTAGATTTCAACCTAGCAAACTTCTTTCAATCCTAGGCCTCATTTGCTGGTACACTGTACACAACCCTAGCACCTGTATGAGGACTTGGATAAAAAGATCTCTTTGGCAGCCAAGAGATAGAGTACCCTTCTCACAGGAATGATTTCAGGTTATGGTACACCATAGCAATTCAGTGATCTGATACGTTAAGGGAGGAAGGTTTATGCTACGGTTAGTGGGAATAATAAAAACTATGAATAACAGATTCTAACATCTTCATTTTAGCACATCCCTATCAGTTAACCTATAGAGAACTCCAGAATGGTATGATCAACCACTCCTTCAAACAAATGTATACGTCTCAAATAATGGCCTAGGTCCTTTCATATCACCACCTTAGTCTTCAGCTGGGCATCCTGTCCTCATTGCTCCCTTTTCTATACCATGATACATGTATCCTATTGCGTACTAGGCGACTGATTGGCCCTCATGTCTGATGACATCCTATTGTAGCTTTGTGATGTAATGGCACCACTTGACCAATCGCCCTGGGTGACGATTACACCGAAGGACCAGACATCAGCAATTACACACTAGGTAACTATCTGTGAATAGGACTGCACAGTAAGTAGGAAGTGTAATGGGAAAGTACACTGCACCATTGAAAGCATTGGGCTCCTATTTAGAGAGGGCCAGAGTTTGAAGTAGCAATTGAATGGCCCTTTTGTCAGATGACAACCTGCTGCAGCTTTGTGATATAATGGCACCACTAGACCAATCGCCCTGCGTGAGGATGGCACCGGAGGACCAGACATCAGCAATTACACACTAGGTAACTATCTGTGAATAGGACTGCACAGTAAGTAGGAAGTGTAATGGGAAAGTACACTGCACCATTGAAAGCATTGGGCTCCTATTTAGAGAGGGCCAGAGTTTGAAGTAGCAATTAAAGGCCCTTTTGTCAGATGACAACCTGCTGCAGCTTTGTGATATAATGGCACCACTAGACCAATCGCCCTGCGTGAGGATGGCACCGGAGGACCAGACATCAGCAATTACACACTAGGTAACTATCTGTGAATATGACTGAACAGCAAGTAGGAGGTGTAATGGGAAAGTACACTGCACCATTGAAAGCATTGGGCTCCTATTTAAAGAGGGCTAGAGTTAGAAGAAGCAACTGATTGGCCCTCATGTCAGATGACATCCTGTTGTGGCTTTGTGATGTAATGGCACCACTTGACCAATCGCCCTGGGTGACGATTACACTGGAGGACCAGACAACAGCATTTACACACTAGGTAATTATCTGGGAATATGACTGCACAGCAAGTAGGAGGTGTAATGGGAAAGTACTCTGCACCATCGAATGCATTGGGCTCCTTTTTAAAGAGGGCTAGAGTTAGAAGAACACAGTTTCTAAATAGCAGTCCATCTGGAGTATCAGGGTCACACTCGCAGAGAGCAGGGAAACCGGTTAAATAGCTTCCCTCTATCTGAAAGTAAGTCAATTGCTCTAACCTTAGACACCTCATTCCAGCCTGAAAGATGGCAATTAACTCGCAGGACAAATTGCCAGCACAAGTATCTGAAGAAGATTTTGTCAGCCACGTAGACAGTCAAAGTCTTTGATAAACTATCATGATGGCCATCGCATCATCCACATTGCTACCGTCTTAGAAGATTATATTTATGCGGAAGACCCTACTAAAAGGCACTGAGAGCCATCAGATGCTATGAACTTTTTATCAATGGCAAAATGATTAAATGAGAGTTTGACTTACCATACATATTGATCGAGGCATGGAGAAGGCTGAGGAATGAGCTTTCTTTTTTTTTTTGTCTCAGCAAGCAGAGACATATTCCTCTGCAACACTGCCTCTGCTGGCCATTCAGTATAATCTGCAGATGGAAAAGTCCACTGTTAGTCAATTTTTAGAACTTTAATATTTCCAAACCAAAGGCAACACTACCAAAAAATGATTTCTATAAAGCGTAAATTATTAGTACTATGGCGTGTCACATATTGTGAAAATCCAAAGCTCACTAAAAATTATAATCTCAATTTAGATTTCAACCTAGCAAACTTCTTTCAATCCTAGGCCTCATTTGCTGGTACACTGTACACAACCCTAGCACCTGTATGAGGACTTGGATAAAAAGATCTCTTTGGCAGCCAAGAGATAGAGTACCCTTCTCACAGGAATGATTTCAGGTTATGGTACACCATAGCAATTCAGTGATCTGATACGTTAAGGGAGGAAGGTTTATGCTACGGTTAGTGGGAATAATAAAAACTATGAATAACAGATTCTAACATCTTCATTTTAGCACATCCCTATCAGTTAACCTATAGAGAACTCCAGAATGGTATGATCAACCACTCCTTCAAACAAATGTATACGTCTCAAATAATGGCCTAGGTCCTTTCATATCACCACCTTAGTCTTCAGCTGGGCATCCTGTCCTCATTGCTCCCTTTTCTATACCATGATACATGTATCCTATTGCGTACTAGGCGACTGATTGGCCCTCATGTCTGATGACATCCTATTGTAGCTTTGTGATGTAATGGCACCACTTGACCAATCGCCCTGGGTGACGATTACACCGAAGGACCAGACATCAGCAATTACACACTAGGTAACTATCTGTGAATAGGACTGCACAGTAAGTAGGAAGTGTAATGGGAAAGTACACTGCACCATTGAAAGCATTGGGCTCCTATTTAGAGAGGGCCAGAGTTTGAAGTAGCAATTGAATGGCCCTTTTGTCAGATGACAACCTGCTGCAGCTTTGTGATATAATGGCACCACTAGACCAATCGCCCTGCGTGAGGATGGCACCGGAGGACCAGACATCAGCAATTACACACTAGGTAACTATCTGTGAATAGGACTGCACAGTAAGTAGGAAGTGTAATGGGAAAGTACACTGCACCATTGAAAGCATTGGGCTCCTATTTAGAGAGGGCCAGAGTTTGAAGTAGCAATTAAAGGCCCTTTTGTCAGATGACAACCTGCTGCAGCTTTGTGATATAATGGCACCACTAGACCAATCGCCCTGCGTGAGGATGGCACCGGAGGACCAGACATCAGCAATTACACACTAGGTAACTATCTGTGAATATGACTGAACAGCAAGTAGGAGGTGTAATGGGAAAGTACACTGCACCATTGAAAGCATTGGGCTCCTATTTAAAGAGGGCTAGAGTTAGAAGAAGCAACTGATTGGCCCTCATGTCAGATGACATCCTGTTGTGGCTTTGTGATGTAATGGCACCACTTGACCAATCGCCCTGGGTGACGATTACACTGGAGGACCAGACAACAGCATTTACACACTAGGTAATTATCTGGGAATATGACTGCACAGCAAGTAGGAGGTGTAATGGGAAAGTACTCTGCACCATCGAATGCATTGGGCTCCTTTTTAAAGAGGGCTAGAGTTAGAAGAACACAGTTTCTAAATAGCAGTCCATCTGGAGTATCAGGGTCACACTCGCAGAGAGCAGGGAAACCGGTTAAATAGCTTCCCTCTATCTGAAAGTAAGTCAATTGCTCTAACCTTAGACACCTCATTCCAGCCTGAAAGATGGCAATTAACTCGCAGGACAAATTGCCAGCACAAGTATCTGAAGAAGATTTTGTCAGCCACGTAGACAGTCAAAGTCTTTGATAAACTATCATGATGGCCATCGCATCATCCACATTGCTACCGTCTTAGAAGATTATATTTATGCGGAAGACCCTACTAAAAGGCACTGAGAGCCATCAGATGCTATGAACTTTTTATCAATGGCAAAATGATTAAATGAGAGTTTGACTTACCATACAT
Organism: Lissotriton helveticus; assembly: GCF_964261635.1. Taxonomy (NCBI): domain Eukaryota; kingdom Metazoa; phylum Chordata; class Amphibia; order Caudata; family Salamandridae; genus Lissotriton; species Lissotriton helveticus. The sequence continues at coordinate 615,597,741 of NC_136068.1, forward strand.
ATTGATCGAGGCATGGAGAAGGCTGAGGAATGAGCTTTCTTTTTTTTTTTGTCTCAGCAAGCAGAGACATATTCCTCTGCAACACTGCCTCTGCTGGCCATTCAGTATAATCTGCAGATGGAAAAGTCCACTGTTAGTCAATTTTTAGAACTTTAATATTTCCAAACCAAAGGCAACACTACCAAAAAATGATTTCTATAAAGCGTAAATTATTAGTACTATGGCGTGTCACATATTGTGAAAATCCAAAGCTCACTAAAAATTATAATCTCAATTTAGATTTCAACCTAGCAAACTTCTTTCAATCCTAGGCCTCATTTGCTGGTACACTGTACACAACCCTAGCACCTGTATGAGGACTTGGATAAAAAGATCTCTTTGGCAGCCAAGAGATAGAGTACCCTTCTCACAGGAATGATTTCAGGTTATGGTACACCATAGCAATTCAGTGATCTGATACGTTAAGGGAGGAAGGTTTATGCTACGGTTAGTGGGAATAATAAAAACTATGAATAACAGATTCTAACATCTTCATTTTAGCACATCCCTATCAGTTAACCTATAGAGAACTCCAGAATGGTATGATCAACCACTCCTTCAAACAAATGTATACGTCTCAAATAATGGCCTAGGTCCTTTCATATCACCACCTTAGTCTTCAGCTGGGCATCCTGTCCTCATTGCTCCCTTTTCTATACCATGATACATGTATCCTATTGCGTACTAGGCGACTGATTGGCCCTCATGTCTGATGACATCCTATTGTAGCTTTGTGATGTAATGGCACCACTTGACCAATCGCCCTGGGTGACGATTACACCGAAGGACCAGACATCAGCAATTACACACTAGGTAACTATCTGTGAATAGGACTGCACAGTAAGTAGGAAGTGTAATGGGAAAGTACACTGCACCATTGAAAGCATTGGGCTCCTATTTAGAGAGGGCCAGAGTTTGAAGTAGCAATTGAATGGCCCTTTTGTCAGATGACAACCTGCTGCAGCTTTGTGATATAATGGCACCACTAGACCAATCGCCCTGCGTGAGGATGGCACCGGAGGACCAGACATCAGCAATTACACACTAGGTAACTATCTGTGAATAGGACTGCACAGTAAGTAGGAAGTGTAATGGGAAAGTACACTGCACCATTGAAAGCATTGGGCTCCTATTTAGAGAGGGCCAGAGTTTGAAGTAGCAATTAAAGGCCCTTTTGTCAGATGACAACCTGCTGCAGCTTTGTGATATAATGGCACCACTAGACCAATCGCCCTGCGTGAGGATGGCACCGGAGGACCAGACATCAGCAATTACACACTAGGTAACTATCTGTGAATATGACTGAACAGCAAGTAGGAGGTGTAATGGGAAAGTACACTGCACCATTGAAAGCATTGGGCTCCTATTTAAAGAGGGCTAGAGTTAGAAGAAGCAACTGATTGGCCCTCATGTCAGATGACATCCTGTTGTGGCTTTGTGATGTAATGGCACCACTTGACCAATCGCCCTGGGTGACGATGACACTGGAGGACCAGACAACAGCATTTACACACTAGGTAATTATCTGGGAATATGACTGCACAGCAAGTAGGAGGTGTAATGGGAAAGTACTCTGCACCATCGAATGCATTGGGCTCCTTTTTAAAGAGGGCTAGAGTTAGAAGAACACAGTTTCTAAATAGCAGTCCATCTGGAGTATCAGGGTCACACTCGCAGAGAGCAGGGAAACCGGTTAAATAGCTTCCCTCTATCTGAAAGTAAGTCAATTGCTCTAACCTTAGACACCTCATTCCAGCCTGAAAGATGGTAATTAACTCGCAGGACAAATTGCCAGCACAAGTATCTGAAGAAGATTTTGTCAGCCACGTAGACAGTCAAAGTCTTTGATAAACTATCATGATGGCCATCGCATCATCCACATTGCTACCGTCTTAGAAGATTATATTTATGCGGAAGACCCCACTAAAAGGCACTGAGAGCCATCAGATGCTATGAACTTTTTATCAATGGCAAAATGATTAAATGAGAGTTTGACTTACCATACATATTGATCGAGGCATGGAGAAGGCTGAGGAATGAGCTTTCTTTTTTTTTTGTCTCAGCAAGCAGAGACATATTCCTCTGCAACACTGCCTCTTTTGGCCATTCAGTATAATCTGCAGATGGAAAAGTCCACTGTTAGTCAATTTTTAGAACTTTAATATTTCCAAACCAAATGCAACACTACCAAAAAATGATTTCTATAAAGCGTAAATTATTAGTACTATGGCGTGTCACATATTGTGAAAATCCAAAGCTCACTAAAAATTATAATCTCAATTTAGATTTCAACCTAGCAAACTTCTTTCAATCCTAGGCCTCATTTGCTGGTACACTGTACACAACCCTAGCACCTGTATGAGGACTTGGATAAAAAGATCTCTTTGGCAGCCAAGAGATAGAGTACCCTTCTCACAGGAATGATTTCAGGTTATGGTACACCATAGCAATTCAGTGATCTGATACGTTAAGGGAGGAAGGTTTATGCTACGGTTAGTGGGAATAATAAAAACTATGAATAACAGATTCTAACATCTTCATTTTAGCACATCCCTATCAGTTAACCTATAGAGAACTCCAGAATGGTATGATCAACCACTCCTTCAAACAAATGTATATGTCTCAAATAATGGCCTAGGTCCTTTCATATCACCACCTTAGTCTTCAGCTGGGCATCCTGTCCTCATTGCTCCCTTTTCTATACCATGATACATGTATCCTATTGCGTACTAGGCGACTGATTGGCCCTCATGTCTGATGACATCCTATTGTAGCTTTGTGATGTAATGGCACCACTTGACCAATCGCCCTGGGTGACGATTACACCGAAGGACCAGACATCAGCAATTACACACTAGGTAACTATCTGTGAATAGGACTGCACAGTAAGTAGGAAGTGTAATGGGAAAGTACACTGCACCATTGAAAGCATTGGGCTCCTATTTAGAGAGGGCCAGAGTTTGAAGTAGCAATTGAATGGCCCTTTTGTCAGATGACAACCTGCTGCAGCTTTGTGATATAATGGCACCACTAGACCAATCGCCCTGCGTGAGGATGGCACCGGAGGACCAGACATCAGCAATTACACACTAGGTAACTATCTGTGAATAGGACTGCACAGTAAGTAGGAAGTGTAATGGGAAAGTACACTGCACCATTGAAAGCATTGGGCTCCTATTTAGAGAGGGCCAGAGTTTGAAGTAGCAATTAAAGGCCCTTTTGTCAGATGACAACCTGCTGCAGCTTTGTGATATAATGGCACCACTAGACCAATCGCCCTGCGTGAGGATGGCACCGGAGGACCAGACATCAGCAATTACACACTAGGTAACTATCTGTGAATATGACTGAACAGCAAGTAGGAGGTGTAATGGGAAAGTACACTGCACCATTGAAAGCATTGGGCTCCTATTTAAAGAGGGCTAGAGTTAGAAGAAGCAACTGATTGGCCCTCATGTCAGATGACATCCTGTTGTGGCTTTGTGATGTAATGGCACCACTTGACCAATCGCCCTGGGTGACGATTACACTGGAGGACCAGACAACAGCATTTACACACTAGGTAATTATCTGGGAATATGACTGCACAGCAAGTAGGAGGTGTAATGGGAAAGTACTCTGCACCATCGAATGCATTGGGCTCCTTTTTAAAGAGGGCTAGAGTTAGAAGAACACAGTTTCTAAATAGCAGTCCATCTGGAGTATCAGGGTCACACTCGCAGAGAGCAGGGAAACCGGTTAAATAGCTTCCCTCTATCTGAAAGTAAGTCAATTGCTCTAACCTTAGACACCTCATTCCAGCCTGAAAGATGGCAATTAACTCGCAGGACAAATTGCCAGCACAAGTATCTGAAGAAGATTTTGTCAGCCACGTAGACAGTCAAAGTCTTTGATAAACTATCATGATGGCCATCGCATCATCCACATTGCTACCGTCTTAGAAGATTATATTTATGCGGAAGACCCTACTAAAAGGCACTGAGAGCCATCAGATGCTATGAACTTTTTATCAATGGCAAAATGATTAAATGAGAGTTTGACTTACCATACATATTGATCGAGGCATGGAGAAGGCTGAGGAATGAGCTTTCTTTCTTTTTTTTCGTCTCAGCAAGCAGAGAAATATTCCTCTGCAACACTGCCTCTGCTGGCCATTCAGTATAATCTGCAGATGGAAAAGTCCACTGTTAGTCAATTTTTAGAACTTTAATATTTCCAAACCAAATGCAACACTACCAAAAAATGATTTCTATAAAGCGTAAATTATTAGTACTATGGCGTGTCACATATTGTGAAAATCCAAAGCTCACTAAAAATTATAATCTCAATTTAGATTTCAACCTAGCAAACTTCTTTCAATCCTAGGCCTCATTTGCTGGTACACTGTACACAACCCTAGCACCTGTATGAGGACTTAGATAGAAAGAACTCTTTGGCAGCCAAGAGATAGAGTACCCTTCTCACAGGAATGATTTCAGGTTATGGTACACCATAGCAATTCAGTGATCGGATACGTTAAGGGAGGAAGGTTTATGCTACGGTTAGTGGGAATAATAAAAACTATGAATAACAGATTCTAACATCTTCATTTTAGCACATCCCTATCAGTTAACCTATAGAGAACTCCAGAATGGTATGATCAACCACTCCTTCAAACAAATGTATACGTCTCAAATAATGGCCTAGGTCCTTTCATATCACCACCTTAGTCTTCAGCTGGGCATCCTGTCCTCATTGCTCCCTTTTCTATACCATGATACATGTATCCTATTGCGTACTAGGCGACTGATTGGCCCTCATGTCTGATGACATCCTATTGTAGCTTTGTGATGTAATGGCACCACTTGACCAATCGCCCTGGGTGACGATTACACCGAAGGACCAGACATCAGCAATTACACACTAGGTAACTATCTGTGAATAGGACTGCACAGTAAGTAGGAAGTGTAATGGGAAAGTACACTGCACCATTGAAAGCATTGGGCTCCTATTTAGAGAGGGCCAGAGTTTGAAGTAGCAATTGAATGGCCCTTTTGTCAGATGACAACCTGCTGCAGCTTTGTGATATAATGGCACCACTAGACCAATCGCCCTGCGTGAGGATGGCACCGGAGGACCAGACATCAGCAATTACACACTAGGTAACTATCTGTGAATAGGACTGCACAGTAAGTAGGAAGTGTAATGGGAAAGTACACTGCACCATTGAAAGCATTGGGCTCCTATTTAGAGAGGGCCAGAGTTTGAAGTAGCAATTAAAGGCCCTTTTGTCAGATGACAACCTGCTGCAGCTTTGTGATATAATGGCACCACTAGACCAATCGCCCTGCGTGAGGATGGCACCGGAGGACCAGACATCAGCAATTACACACTAGGTAACTATCTGTGAATATGACTGAACAGCAAGTAGGAGGTGTAATGGGAAAGTACACTGCACCATTGAAAGCATTGGGCTCCTATTTAAAGAGGGCTAGAGTTAGAAGAAGCAACTGATTGGCCCTCATGTCAGATGACATCCTGTTGTGGCTTTGTGATGTAATGGCACCACTTGACCAATCGCCCTGGGTGACGATGACACTGGAGGACCAGACAACAGCATTTACACACTAGGTAATTATCTGGGAATATGACTGCACAGCAAGTAGGAGGTGTAATGGGAAAGTACTCTGCACCATCGAATGCATTGGGCTCCTTTTTAAAGAGGGCTAGAGTTAGAAGAACACAGTTTCTAAATAGCAGTCCATCTGGAGTATCAGGGTCACACTCGCAGAGAGCAGGGAAACCGGTTAAATAGCTTCCCTCTATCTGAAAGTAAGTCAATTGCTCTAACCTTAGACACCTCATTCCAGCCTGAAAGATGGTAATTAACTCGCAGGACAAATTGCCAGCACAAGTATCTGAAGAAGATTTTGTCAGCCACGTAGACAGTCAAAGTCTTTGATAAACTATCATGATGGCCATCGCATCATCCACATTGCTACCGTCTTAGAAGATTATATTTATGCGGAAGACCCCACTAAAAGGCACTGAGAGCCATCAGATGCTATGAACTTTTTATCAATGGCAAAATGATTAAATGAGAGTTTGACTTACCATACATATTGATCGAGGCATGGAGAAGGCTGAGGAATGAGCTTTCTTTTTTTTTTGTCTCAGCAAGCAGAGACATATTCCTCTGCAACACTGCCTCTTTTGGCCATTCAGTATAATCTGCAGATGGAAAAGTCCACTGTTAGTCAATTTTTAGAACTTTAATATTTCCAAACCAAATGCAACACTACCAAAAAATGATTTCTATAAAGCGTAAATTATTAGTACTATGGCGTGTCACATATTGTGAAAATCCAAAGCTCACTAAAAATTATAATCTCAATTTAGATTTCAACCTAGCAAACTTCTTTCAATCCTAGGCCTCATTTGCTGGTACACTGTACACAACCCTAGCACCTGTATGAGGACTTGGATAAAAAGATCTCTTTGGCAGCCAAGAGATAGAGTACCCTTCTCACAGGAATGATTTCAGGTTATGGTACACCATAGCAATTCAGTGATCTGATACGTTAAGGGAGGAAGGTTTATGCTACGGTTAGTGGGAATAATAAAAACTATGAATAACAGATTCTAACATCTTCATTTTAGCACATCCCTATCAGTTAACCTATAGAGAACTCCAGAATGGTATGATCAACCACTCCTTCAAACAAATGTATACGTCTCAAATAATGGCCTAGGTCCTTTCATATCACCACCTTAGTCTTCAGCTGGGCATCCTGTCCTCATTGCTCCCTTTTCTATACCATGATACATGTATCCTATTGCGTACTAGGCGACTGATTGGCCCTCATGTCTGATGACATCCTATTGTAGCTTTGTGATGTAATGGCACCACTTGACCAATCGCCCTGGGTGACGATTACACCGAAGGACCAGACATCAGCAATTACACACTAGGTAACTATCTGTGAATAGGACTGCACAGTAAGTAGGAAGTGTAATGGGAAAGTACACTGCACCATTGAAAGCATTGGGCTCCTATTTAGAGAGGGCCAGAGTTTGAAGTAGCAATTGAATGGCCCTTTTGTCAGATGACAACCTGCTGCAGCTTTGTGATATAATGGCACCACTAGACCAATCGCCCTGCGTGAGGATGGCACCGGAGGACCAGACATCAGCAATTACACACTAGGTAACTATCTGTGAATAGGACTGCACAGTAAGTAGGAAGTGTAATGGGAAAGTACACTGCACCATTGAAAGCATTGGGCTCCTATTTAGAGAGGGCCAGAGTTTGAAGTAGCAATTAAAGGCCCTTTTGTCAGATGACAACCTGCTGCAGCTTTGTGATATAATGGCACCACTAGACCAATCGCCCTGCGTGAGGATGGCACCGGAGGACCAGACATCAGCAATTACACACTAGGTAACTATCTGTGAATATGACTGAACAGCAAGTAGGAGGTGTAATGGGAAAGTACACTGCACCATTGAAAGCATTGGGCTCCTATTTAAAGAGGGCTAGAGTTAGAAGAAGCAACTGATTGGCCCTCATGTCAGATGACATCCTGTTGTGGCTTTGTGATGTAATGGCACCACTTGACCAATCGCCCTGGGTGACGATTACACTGGAGGACCAGACAACAGCATTTACACACTAGGTAATTATCTGGGAATATGACTGCACAGCAAGTAGGAGGTGTAATGGGAAAGTACTCTGCACCATCGAATGCATTGGGCTCCTTTTTAAAGAGGGCTAGAGTTAGAAGAACACAGTTTCTAAATAGCAGTCCATCTGGAGTATCAGGGTCACACTCGCAGAGAGCAGGGAAACCGGTTAAATAGCTTCCCTCTATCTGAAAGTAAGTCAATTGCTCTAACCTTAGACACCTCATTCCAGCCTGAAAGATGGCAATTAACTCGCAGGACAAATTGCCAGCACAAGTATCTGAAGAAGATTTTGTCAGCCACGTAGACAGTCAAAGTCTTTGATAAACTATCATGATGGCCATCGCATCATCCACATTGCTACCGTCTTAGAAGATTATATTTATGCGGAAGACCCTACTAAAAGGCACTGAGAGCCATCAGATGCTATGAACTTTTTATCAATGGCAAAATGATTAAATGAGAGTTTGACTTACCATACATATTGATCGAGGCATGGAGAAGGCTGAGGAATGAGCTTTCTTTTTTTTTTTGTCTCAGCAAGCAGAGACATATTCCTCTGCAACACTGCCTCTGCTGGCCATTCAGTATAATCTGCAGATGGAAAAGTCCACTGTTAGTCAATTTTTAGAACTTTAATATTTCCAAACCAAAGGCAACACTACCAAAAAATGATTTCTATAAAGCGTAAATTATTAGTACTATGGCGTGTCACATATTGTGAAAATCCAAAGCTCACTAAAAATTATAATCTCAATTTAGATTTCAACCTAGCAAACTTCTTTCAATCCTAGGCCTCATTTGCTGGTACACTGTACACAACCCTAGCACCTGTATGAGGACTTGGATAAAAAGATCTCTTTGGCAGCCAAGAGATAGAGTACCCTTCTCACAGGAATGATTTCAGGTTATGGTACACCATAGCAATTCAGTGATCTGATACGTTAAGGGAGGAAGGTTTATGCTACGGTTAGTGGGAATAATAAAAACTATGAATAACAGATTCTAACATCTTCATTTTAGCACATCCCTATCAGTTAACCTATAGAGAACTCCAGAATGGTATGATCAACCACTCCTTCAAACAAATGTATACGTCTCAAATAATGGCCTAGGTCCTTTCATATCACCACCTTAGTCTTCAGCTGGGCATCCTGTCCTCATTGCTCCCTTTTCTATACCATGATACATGTATCCTATTGCGTACTAGGCGACTGATTGGCCCTCATGTCTGATGACATCCTATTGTAGCTTTGTGATGTAATGGCACCACTTGACCAATCGCCCTGGGTGACGATTACACCGAAGGACCAGACATCAGCAATTACACACTAGGTAACTATCTGTGAATAGGACTGCACAGTAAGTAGGAAGTGTAATGGGAAAGTACACTGCACCATTGAAAGCATTGGGCTCCTATTTAGAGAGGGCCAGAGTTTGAAGTAGCAATTGAATGGCCCTTTTGTCAGATGACAACCTGCTGCAGCTTTGTGATATAATGGCACCACTAGACCAATCGCCCTGCGTGAGGATGGCACCGGAGGACCAGACATCAGCAATTACACACTAGGTAACTATCTGTGAATAGGACTGCACAGTAAGTAGGAAGTGTAATGGGAAAGTACACTGCACCATTGAAAGCATTGGGCTCCTATTTAGAGAGGGCCAGAGTTTGAAGTAGCAATTAAAGGCCCTTTTGTCAGATGACAACCTGCTGCAGCTTTGTGATATAATGGCACCACTAGACCAATCGCCCTGCGTGAGGATGGCACCGGAGGACCAGACATCAGCAATTACACACTAGGTAACTATCTGTGAATATGACTGAACAGCAAGTAGGAGGTGTAATGGGAAAGTACACTGCACCATTGAAAGCATTGGGCTCCTATTTAAAGAGGGCTAGAGTTAGAAGAAGCAACTGATTGGCCCTCATGTCAGATGACATCCTGTTGTGGCTTTGTGATGTAATGGCACCACTTGACCAATCGCCCTGGGTGACGATTACACTGGAGGACCAGACAACAGCATTTACACACTAGGTAATTATCTGGGAATATGACTGCACAGCAAGTAGGAGGTGTAATGGGAAAGTACTCTGCACCATCGAATGCATTGGGCTCCTTTTTAAAGAGGGCTAGAGTTAGAAGAACACAGTTTCTAAATAGCAGTCCATCTGGAGTATCAGGGTCACACTCGCAGAGAGCAGGGAAACCGGTTAAATAGCTTCCCTCTATCTGAAAGTAAGTCAATTGCTCTAACCTTAGACACCTCATTCCAGCCTGAAAGATGGCAATTAACTCGCAGGACAAATTGCCAGCACAAGTATCTGAAGAAGATTTTGTCAGCCACGTAGACAGTCAAAGTCTTTGATAAACTATCATGATGGCCATCGCATCATCCACATTGCTACCGTCTTAGAAGATTATATTTATGCGGAAGACCCCACTAAAAGGCACTGAGAGCCATCAGATGCTATGAACTTTTTATCAATGGCAAAATGTTTAAATGAGAGTTTGACTTACCATACATATTGATCGAGGCATGGAGAAGGCTGAAGAATGAGCTTTCTTTTTTTTTTGTCTCAGCAAGCAGAGACATATTCCTCTGCAACACTGCCTCTTTTGGCCATTCAGTATAATCTGCAGATGGAAAAGTCCACTGTTAGTCAATTTTTAGAACTTTAATATTTCCAAACCAAATGCAACACTACCAAAAAATGATTTCTATAAAGCGTAAATTATTAGTACTATGGCGTGTCACATATTGTGAAAATCCAAAGCTCACTAAAAATTATAATCTCAATTTAGATTTCAACCTAGCAAACTTCTTTCAATCCTAGGCCTCATTTGCTGGTACACTGTACACAACCCTAGCACCTGTATGAGGACTTAGATAGAAAGAACTCTTTGGCAGCCAAGAGATAGAGTACCCTTCTCACAGGAATGATTTCAGGTTATGGTACACCATAGCAATTCAGTGATCTGATACGTTAAGGGAGGAAGGTTTATGCTACGGTTAGTAGGAATAATAAAAACTATGAATAACAGATTCTAACATCTTCATTTTAGCACATCCCTATCAGTTAACCTATAGAGAACTCCAGAATGGTATGATCAACCACTCCTTCAAACAAATGTATACGTCTCAAATAATGGCCTAGGTCCTTTCATATCACCACCTTAGTCTTCAGCTGGGCATCCTGTCCTCATTGCTCCCTTTTCTATACCATAATACATGTATCCTATTGCGTACTAGGCGACTGATTGGCCCTCATGTCTGATGACATCCTATTGTAGCTTTGTGATGTAATGGCACCACTTGACCAATCGCCCTGGGTGACGATTACACCGAAGGACCAGACATCAGCAATTACACACTAGGTAACTATCTGTGAATAGGACTGCACAGCAAGTAGGAAGTGTAATGGGAAAGTACACTGCACCATTGAAAGCATTGGGCTCCTATTTAGAGAGGGCCAGAGTTTGAAGTAGCAATTGAATGGCCCTTTTGTCAGATGACAACCTGCTGCAGCTTTGTGATATAATGGCACCACTAGACCAATCGCCCTGCGTGAGGATGGCACCGGAGGACCAGACATCAGCAATTACACACTAGGTAACTATCTGTGAATATGACTGAACAGCAAGTAGGAGGTGTAACGGGAAAGTACACTGCACCATTGAAAGCATTGGGCTCCTATTTAAAGAGGGCTAGAGTTAGAAGAAGCAACTGATTGGCCCTCATGTCAGATGACATCCTGTTGTGGCTTTGTGATGTAATGGCACCACTTGACCAATCGCCCTGGGTGACGATTACACTGGAGGACCAGACAACAGCATTTACACACTAGGTAATTATCTGGGAATATGACTGCACAGCAAGTAGGAGGTGTAATGGGAAAGTACTCTGCACCATCGAATGCATTGGGCTCCTTTTTAAAGAGGGCTAGAGTTAGAAGAACACAGTTTCTAAATAGCAGTCCATCTGGAGTATCAGGGTCACACTCGCAGAGAGCAGGGAAACCGGTTAAATAGCTTCCCTCTATCTGGAAGTAAGTCAATTGCTCTAACCTTAGACACCTCATTCCAGCCTGAAAGATGGCAATTAACTGGCAGGACAAATTGCCAGCACAAGTATCTGAAGAAGATTTTGTCAGCCACGTAGACAGTCAAAGTCTTTGATAAACTATCATGATGGCCATCGCATCATCCACATTGCTACCGTCTTAGAAGATTATATTTATGCGGAAGACCCCACTAAAAGGCACTGAGAGCCATCAGATGCTATGAACTTTTTATCAATGGCAAAATGATTAAATGAGAGTTTGACTTACCATGCATATTGATCGAGGCATGGAGAAGGCTGAGGTATGAGCTTTCTTTTTTTTTTGTCTCAGCAAGCAGAGACATATTCCTCTGCAACACTGCCTCTGCTGGCCATTCAGTATAATCTGCAGATGGAAAAGTCCACTGTTAGTCAATTTTTAGAACTTTAATATTTCCAAACCAAATGCAACACTACCAAAAAATGATTTCTATAAAGCGTAAATTATTAGTACTATGGCGTGTCACATATTGTGAAAATCCAAAGCTCACTAAAAATTATAATCTCAATTTAGATTTCAACCTAGCAAACTTCTTTCAATCCTAGGCCTCATTTGCTGGTACACTGTACACAACCCTAGCACCTGTATGAGGACTTAGATAGAAAGAACTCTTTGGCAGCCAAGAGATAGAGTACCCTTCTCACAGGAATGATTTCAGGTTATGGTACACCATAGCAATTCAGTGATCTGATACGTTAAGGGAGGAAGGTTTATGCTACGGTTAGTAGGAATAATAAAAACTATGAATAACAGATTCTAACATCTTCATTTTAGCACATCCCTATCAGTTAACCTATAGAGAACTCCAGAATGGTATGATCAACCACTCCTTCAAACAAATGTATACGTCTCAAATAATGGCCTAGGTCCTTTCATATCACCACCTTAGTCTTCAGCTGGGCATCCTGTCCTCATTGCTCCCTTTTCTATACCATGATACATGTATCCTATTGCGTACTAGGCGACTGATTGGCCCTCATGTCTGATGACATCCTATTGTAGCTTTGTGATGTAATGGCACCACTTGACCAATCGCCCTGGGTGACAATTACACCGAAGGACCAGACATCAGCAATTACACACTAGGTAACTATCTGTGAATATGACTGAACAGCAAGTAGGAGGTGTAACGGGAAAGTACACTGCACCATTGAAAGCATTGGGCTCCTATTTAAAGAGGGCTAGAGTTAGAAGAAGCAACTGATTGGCCCTCATGTCAGATGACATCCTGTTGTGGCTTTGTGATGTAATGGCACCACTTGACCAATCGCCCTGGGTGACGATTACACTGGAGGACCAGACAACAGCATTTACACACTAGGTAATTATCTGGGAATATGACTGCACAGCAAGTAGGAGGTGTAATGGGAAAGTACTCTGCACCATCGAATGCATTGGGCTCCTTTTTAAAGAGGGCTAGAGTTAGAAGAACACAGTTTCTAAATAGCAGTCCATCTGGAGTATCAGGGTCACACTCGCAGAGAGCAGGGAAACCGGTTAAATAGCTTCCCTCTATCTGGAAGTAAGTCAATTGCTCTAACCTTAGACACCTCATTCCAGCCTGAAAGATGGCAATTAACTGGCAGGACAAATTGCCAGCACAAGTATCTGAAGAAGATTTTGTCAGCCACGTAGACAGTCAAAGTCTTTGATAAACTATCATGATGGCCATCGCATCATCCACATTGCTACCGTCTTAGAAGATTATATTTATGCGGAAGACCCTACTAAAAGGCACTGAGAGCCATCAGATGCTATGAACTTTTTATCAATGGCAAAATGATTAAATGAGAGTTTGACTTACCATACATATTGATCGAGGCATGGAGAAGGCTGAGGAATGAGCTTTCTTTCTTTTTTTTCGTCTCAGCAAGCAGAGAAATATTCCTCTGCAACACTGCCTCTGCTGGCCATTCAGTATAATCTGCAGATGGAAAAGTCCACTGTTAGTCAATTTTTAGAACTTTAATATTTCCAAACCAAATGCAACACTACCAAAAAATGATTTCTATAAAGCGTAAATTATTAGTACTATGGCGTGTCACATATTGTGAAAATCCAAAGCTCACTAAAAATTATAATCTCAATTTAGATTTCAACCTAGCAAACTTCTTTCAATCCTAGGCCTCATTTGCTGGTACACTGTACACAACCCTAGCACCTGTATGAGGACTTAGATAGAAAGAACTCTTTGGCAGCCAAGAGATAGAGTACCCTTCTCACAGGAATGATTTCAGGTTATGGTACACCATAGCAATTCAGTGATCGGATACGTTAAGGGAGGAAGGTTTATGCTACGGTTAGTGGGAATAATAAAAACTATGAATAACAGATTCTAACATCTTCATTTTAGCACATCCCTATCAGTTAACCTATAAAGAACTCCAAAATGGTATGATCAACCACTCCTTCAAACAAATGTATACGTCTCAAATAATGGCCTAGGTCCTTTCATATCACCACCTTAGTCTTCAGCTGGGCATCCTGTCCTCATTGCTCCCTTTTCTATACCATGATACATGTATCCTATTGCGTACTAGGCGACTGATTGGCCCTCATGTCTGATGACATCCTATTGTAGCTTTGTGATGTAATGGCACCACTTGACCAATCGCCCTGGGTGACGATTACACCGAAGGACCAGACATCAGCAATTACACACTAGGTAACTATCTGTGAATAGGACTGCACAGCAAGTAGGAAGTGTAATGGGAAAGTACACTGCACCATTGAAAGCATTGGGCTCCTATTTAGAGAGGGCCAGAGTTTGAAGTAGCAATTGAATGGCCCTTTTGTCAGATGACAACCTGCTGCAGCTTTGTGATATAATGGCACCACTAGACCAATCGCCCTGCGTGAGGATGGCACCGGAGGACCAGACATCAGCAATTACACACTAGGTAACTATCTGTGAATAGGACTGCACAGTAAGTAGGAAGTGTAATGGGAAAGTACACTGCACCATTGAAAGCATTGGGCTCCTATTTAGAGAGGGCCAGAGTTTGAAGTAGCAATTAAAGGCCCTTTTGTCAGATGACAACCTGCTGCAGCTTTGTGATATAATGGCACCACTAGACCAATCGCCCTGCGTGAGGATGGCACCGGAGGACCAGACATCAGCAATTACACACTAGGTAACTATCTGTGAATATGACTGAACAGCAAGTAGGAGGTGTAATGGGAAAGTACACTGCACCATTGAAAGCATTGGGCTCCTATTTAAAGAGGGCTAGAGTTAGAAGAAGCAACTGATTGGCCCTCATGTCAGATGACATCCTGTTGTGGCTTTGTGATGTAATGGCACCACTTGACCAATCGCCCTGGGTGACGATTACACTGGAGGACCAGACAACAGCATTTACACACTAGGTAATTATCTGGGAATATGACTGCACAGCAAGTAGGAGGTGTAATGGGAAAGTACTCTGCACCATCGAATGCATTGGGCTCCTTTTTAAAGAGGGCTAGAGTTAGAAGAACACAGTTTCTAAATAGCAGTCCATCTGGAGTATCAGGGTCACACTCGCAGAGAGCAGGGAAACCGGTTAAATAGCTTCCCTCTATCTGAAAGTAAGTCAATTGCTCTAACCTTAGACACCTCATTCCAGCCTGAAAGATGGCAATTAACTCGCAGGACAAATTGCCAGCACAAGTATCTGAAGAAGATTTTGTCAGCCACGTAGACAGTCAAAGTCTTTGATAAACTATCATGATGGCCATCGCATCATCCACATTGCTACCGTCTTAGAAGATTATATTTATGCGGAAGACCCTACTAAAAGGCACTGAGAGCCATCAGATGCTATGAACTTTTTATCAATGGCAAAATGATTAAATGAGAGTTTGACTTACCATACATATTGATCGAGGCATGGAGAAGGCTGAGGAATGAGCTTTCTTTCTTTTTTTTCGTCTCAGCAAGCAGAGAAATATTCCTCTGCAACACTGCCTCTGCTGGCCATTCAGTATAATCTGCAGATGGAAAAGTCCACTGTTAGTCAATTTTTAGAACTTTAATATTTCCAAACCAAATGCAACACTACCAAAAAATGATTTCTATAAAGCGTAAATTATTAGTACTATGGCGTGTCACATATTGTGAAAATCCAAAGCTCACTAAAAATTATAATCTCAATTTAGATTTCAACCTAGCAAACTTCTTTCAATCCTAGGCCTCATTTGCTGGTACACTGTACACAACCCTAGCACCTGTATGAGGACTTAGATAGAAAGAACTCTTTGGCAGCCAAGAGATAGAGTACCCTTCTCACAGGAATGATTTCAGGTTATGGTACACCATAGCAATTCAGTGATCGGATACGTTAAGGGAGGAAGGTTTATGCTACGGTTAGTGGGAATAATAAAAACTATGAATAACAGATTCTAACATCTTCATTTTAGCACATCCCTATCAGTTAACCTATAGAGAACTCCAGAATGGTATGATCAACCACTCCTTCAAACAAATGTATACGTCTCAAATAATGGCCTAGGTCCTTTCATATCACCACCTTAGTCTTCAGCTGGGCATCCTGTCCTCATTGCTCCCTTTTCTATACCATGATACATGTATCCTATTGCGTACTAGGCGACTGATTGGCCCTCATGTCTGATGACATCCTATTGTAGCTTTGTGATGTAATGGCACCACTTGACCAATCGCCCTGGGTGACGATTACACCGAAGGACCAGACATCAGCAATTACACACTAGGTAACTATCTGTGAATAGGACTGCACAGCAAGTAGGAAGTGTAATGGGAAAGTACACTGCACCATTGAAAGCATTGGGCTCCTATTTAGAGAGGGCCAGAGTTTGAAGTAGCAATTGAATGGCCCTTTTGTCAGATGACAACCTGCTGCAGCTTTGTGATATAATGGCACCACTAGACCAATCGCCCTGCGTGAGGATGGCACCGGAGGACCAGACATCAGCAATTACACACTAGGTAACTATCTGTGAATAGGACTGCACAGTAAGTAGGAAGTGTAATGGGAAAGTACACTGCACCATTGAAAGCATTGGGCTCCTATTTAGAGAGGGCCAGAGTTTGAAGTAGCAATTAAAGGCCCTTTTGTCAGATGACAACCTGCTGCAGCTTTGTGATATAATGGCACCACTAGACCAATCGCCCTGCGTGAGGATGGCACCGGAGGACCAGACATCAGCAATTACACACTAGGTAACTATCTGTGAATATGACTGAACAGCAAGTAGGAGGTGTAATGGGAAAGTACACTGCACCATTGAAAGCATTGGGCTCCTATTTAAAGAGGGCTAGAGTTAGAAGAAGCAACTGATTGGCCCTCATGTCAGATGACATCCTGTTGTGGCTTTGTGATGTAATGGCACCACTTGACCAATCGCCCTGGGTGGCGATTACACTGGAGGACCAGACAACAGCATTTACACACTAGGTAATTATCTGGGAATATGACTGCACAGCAAGTAGGAGGTGTAATGGGAAAGTACTCTGCACCATCGAATGCATTGGGCTCCTTTTTAAAGAGGGCTAGAGTTAGAAGAACACAGTTTCTAAATAGCAGTCCATCTGGAGTATCAGGGTCACACTCGCAGAGAGCAGGGAAACCGGTTAAATAGCTTCCCTCTATCTGAAAGTAAGTCAATTGCTCTAACCTTAGACACCTCATTCCAGCCTGAAAGATGGTAATTAACTCGCAGGACAAATTGCCAGCACAAGTATCTGAAGAAGATTTTGTCAGCCACGTAGACAGTCAAAGTCTTTGATAAACTATCATGATGGCCATCGCATCATCCACATTGCTACCATCTTAGAAGATTATATTTATGCGGAAGACCCCACTAAAAGGCACTGAGAGCCATCAGATGCTATGAACTTTTTATCAATGGCAAAATGATTAAATGAGAGTTTGACTTACCATACATATTGATCGAGGCATGGAGAAGGCTGAGGAATGAGCTTTCTTTTTTTTTTGTCTCAGCAAGCAGAGACATATTCCTCTGCAACACTGCCTCTGCTGGCCATTCAGTATAATCTGCAGATGGAAAAGTCCACTGTTAGTCAATTTTTAGAACTTTAATATTTCCAAACCAAATGCAACACTACCAAAAAATGATTTCTATAAAGCGTAAATTATTAGTACTATGGCGTGTCACATATTGTGAAAATCCAAAGCTCACTAAAAATTATAATCTCAATTTAGATTTCAACCTAGCAAACTTCTTTCAATCCTAGGCCTCATTTGCTGGTACACTGTACACAACCCTAGCACCTGTATGAGGACTTAGATAGAAAGAACTCTTTGGCAGCCAAGAGATAGAGTACCCTTCTCACAGGAATGATTTCAGGTTATGGTACACCATAGCAATTCAGTGATCTGATACGTTAAGGGAGGAAGGTTTATGCTACGGTTAGTAGGAATAATAAAAACTATGAATAACAGATTCTAACATCTTCATTTTAGCACATCCCTATCAGTTAACCTATAGAGAACTCCAGAATGGTATGATCAACCACTCCTTCAAACAAATGTATACGTCTCAAATAATGGCCTAGGTCCTTTCATATCACCACCTTAGTCTTCAGCTGGGCATCCTGTCCTCATTGCTCCCTTTTCTATACCATAATACATGTATCCTATTGCGTACTAGGCGACTGATTGGCCCTCATGTCTGATGACATCCTATTGTAGCTTTGTGATGTAATGGCACCACTTGACCAATCGCCCTGGGTGACGATTACACCGAAGGACCAGACATCAGCAATTACACACTAGGTAACTATCTGTGAATAGGACTGCACAGCAAGTAGGAAGTGTAATGGGAAAGTACACTGCACCATTGAAAGCATTGGGCTCCTATTTAGAGAGGGCCAGAGTTTGAAGTAGCAATTGAATGGCCCTTTTGTCAGATGACAACCTGCTGCAGCTTTGTGATATAATGGCACCACTAGACCAATCGCCCTGCGTGAGGATGGCACCGGAGGACCAGACATCAGCAATTACACACTAGGTAACTATCTGTGAATATGACTGAACAGCAAGTAGGAGGTGTAACGGGAAAGTACACTGCACCATTGAAAGCATTGGGCTCCTATTTAAAGAGGGCTAGAGTTAGAAGAAGCAACTGATTGGCCCTCATGTCAGATGACATCCTGTTGTGGCTTTGTGATGTAATGGCACCACTTGACCAATCGCCCTGGGTGACGATTACACTGGAGGACCAGACAACAGCATTTACACACTAGGTAATTATCTGGGAATATGACTGCACAGCAAGTAGGAGGTGTAATGGGAAAGTACTCTGCACCATCGAATGCATTGGGCTCCTTTTTAAAGAGGGCTAGAGTTAGAAGAACACAGTTTCTAAATAGCAGTCCATCTGGAGTATCAGGGTCACACTCGCAGAGAGCAGGGAAACCGGTTAAATAGCTTCCCTCTATCTGGAAGTAAGTCAATTGCTCTAACCTTAGACACCTCATTCCAGCCTGAAAGATGGCAATTAACTGGCAGGACAAATTGCCAGCACAAGTATCTGAAGAAGATTTTGTCAGCCACGTAGACAGTCAAAGTCTTTGATAAACTATCATGATGGCCATCGCATCATCCACATTGCTACCGTCTTAGAAGATTATATTTATGCGGAAGACCCCACTAAAAGGCACTGAGAGCCATCAGATGCTATGAACTTTTTATCAATGGCAAAATGATTAAATGAGAGTTTGACTTACCATGCATATTGATCGAGGCATGGAGAAGGCTGAGGTATGAGCTTTCTTTTTTTTTTGTCTCAGCAAGCAGAGACATATTCCTCTGCAACACTGCCTCTGCTGGCCATTCAGTATAATCTGCAGATGGAAAAGTCCACTGTTAGTCAATTTTTAGAACTTTAATATTTCCAAACCAAATGCAACACTACCAAAAAATGATTTCTATAAAGCGTAAATTATTAGTACTATGGCGTGTCACATATTGTGAAAATCCAAAGCTCACTAAAAATTATAATCTCAATTTAGATTTCAACCTAGCAAACTTCTTTCAATCCTAGGCCTCATTTGCTGGTACACTGTACACAACCCTAGCACCTGTATGAGGACTTAGATAGAAAGAACTCTTTGGCAGCCAAGAGATAGAGTACCCTTCTCACAGGAATGATTTCAGGTTATGGTACACCATAGCAATTCAGTGATCTGATACGTTAAGGGAGGAAGGTTTATGCTACGGTTAGTAGGAATAATAAAAACTATGAATAACAGATTCTAACATCTTCATTTTAGCACATCCCTATCAGTTAACCTATAGAGAACTCCAGAATGGTATGATCAACCACTCCTTCAAACAAATGTATACGTCTCAAATAATGGCCTAGGTCCTTTCATATCACCACCTTAGTCTTCAGCTGGGCATCCTGTCCTCATTGCTCCCTTTTCTATACCATGATACATGTATCCTATTGCGTACTAGGCGACTGATTGGCCCTCATGTCTGATGACATCCTATTGTAGCTTTGTGATGTAATGGCACCACTTGACCAATCGCCCTGGGTGACAATTACACCGAAGGACCAGACATCAGCAATTACACACTAGGTAACTATCTGTGAATATGACTGAACAGCAAGTAGGAGGTGTAACGGGAAAGTACACTGCACCATTGAAAGCATTGGGCTCCTATTTAAAGAGGGCTAGAGTTAGAAGAAGCAACTGATTGGCCCTCATGTCAGATGACATCCTGTTGTGGCTTTGTGATGTAATGGCACCACTTGACCAATCGCCCTGGGTGACGATTACACTGGAGGACCAGACAACAGCATTTACACACTAGGTAATTATCTGGGAATATGACTGCACAGCAAGTAGGAGGTGTAATGGGAAAGTACTCTGCACCATCGAATGCATTGGGCTCCTTTTTAAAGAGGGCTAGAGTTAGAAGAACACAGTTTCTAAATAGCAGTCCATCTGGAGTATCAGGGTCACACTCGCAGAGAGCAGGGAAACCGGTTAAATAGCTTCCCTCTATCTGGAAGTAAGTCAATTGCTCTAACCTTAGACACCTCATTCCAGCCTGAAAGATGGCAATTAACTGGCAGGACAAATTGCCAGCACAAGTATCTGAAGAAGATTTTGTCAGCCACGTAGACAGTCAAAGTCTTTGATAAACTATCATGATGGCCATCGCATCATCCACATTGCTACCGTCTTAGAAGATTATATTTATGCGGAAGACCCTACTAAAAGGCACTGAGAGCCATCAGATGCTATGAACTTTTTATCAATGGCAAAATGATTAAATGAGAGTTTGACTTACCATACATATTGATCGAGGCATGGAGAAGGCTGAGGAATGAGCTTTCTTTCTTTTTTTTCGTCTCAGCAAGCAGAGAAATATTCCTCTGCAACACTGCCTCTGCTGGCCATTCAGTATAATCTGCAGATGGAAAAGTCCACTGTTAGTCAATTTTTAGAACTTTAATATTTCCAAACCAAATGCAACACTACCAAAAAATGATTTCTATAAAGCGTAAATTATTAGTACTATGGCGTGTCACATATTGTGAAAATCCAAAGCTCACTAAAAATTATAATCTCAATTTAGATTTCAACCTAGCAAACTTCTTTCAATCCTAGGCCTCATTTGCTGGTACACTGTACACAACCCTAGCACCTGTATGAGGACTTAGATAGAAAGAACTCTTTGGCAGCCAAGAGATAGAGTACCCTTCTCACAGGAATGATTTCAGGTTATGGTACACCATAGCAATTCAGTGATCGGATACGTTAAGGGAGGAAGGTTTATGCTACGGTTAGTGGGAATAATAAAAACTATGAATAACAGATTCTAACATCTTCATTTTAGCACATCCCTATCAGTTAACCTATAAAGAACTCCAAAATGGTATGATCAACCACTCCTTCAAACAAATGTATACGTCTCAAATAATGGCCTAGGTCCTTTCATATCACCACCTTAGTCTTCAGCTGGGCATCCTGTCCTCATTGCTCCCTTTTCTATACCATGATACATGTATCCTATTGCGTACTAGGCGACTGATTGGCCCTCATGTCTGATGACATCCTATTGTAGCTTTGTGATGTAATGGCACCACTTGACCAATCGCCCTGGGTGACGATTACACCGAAGGACCAGACATCAGCAATTACACACTAGGTAACTATCTGTGAATAGGACTGCACAGCAAGTAGGAAGTGTAATGGGAAAGTACACTGCACCATTGAAAGCATTGGGCTCCTATTTAGAGAGGGCCAGAGTTTGAAGTAGCAATTGAATGGCCCTTTTGTCAGATGACAACCTGCTGCAGCTTTGTGATATAATGGCACCACTAGACCAATCGCCCTGCGTGAGGATGGCACCGGAGGACCAGACATCAGCAATTACACACTAGGTAACTATCTGTGAATAGGACTGCACAGTAAGTAGGAAGTGTAATGGGAAAGTACACTGCACCATTGAAAGCATTGGGCTCCTATTTAGAGAGGGCCAGAGTTTGAAGTAGCAATTAAAGGCCCTTTTGTCAGATGACAACCTGCTGCAGCTTTGTGATATAATGGCACCACTAGACCAATCGCCCTGCGTGAGGATGGCACCGGAGGACCAGACATCAGCAATTACACACTAGGTAACTATCTGTGAATATGACTGAACAGCAAGTAGGAGGTGTAATGGGAAAGTACACTGCACCATTGAAAGCATTGGGCTCCTATTTAAAGAGGGCTAGAGTTAGAAGAAGCAACTGATTGGCCCTCATGTCAGATGACATCCTGTTGTGGCTTTGTGATGTAATGGCACCACTTGACCAATCGCCCTGGGTGACGATTACACTGGAGGACCAGACAACAGCATTTACACACTAGGTAATTATCTGGGAATATGACTGCACAGCAAGTAGGAGGTGTAATGGGAAAGTACTCTGCACCATCGAATGCATTGGGCTCCTTTTTAAAGAGGGCTAGAGTTAGAAGAACACAGTTTCTAAATAGCAGTCCATCTGGAGTATCAGGGTCACACTCGCAGAGAGCAGGGAAACCGGTTAAATAGCTTCCCTCTATCTGAAAGTAAGTCAATTGCTCTAACCTTAGACACCTCATTCCAGCCTGAAAGATGGCAATTAACTCGCAGGACAAATTGCCAGCACAAGTATCTGAAGAAGATTTTGTCAGCCACGTAGACAGTCAAAGTCTTTGATAAACTATCATGATGGCCATCGCATCATCCACATTGCTACCGTCTTAGAAGATTATATTTATGCGGAAGACCCTACTAAAAGGCACTGAGAGCCATCAGATGCTATGAACTTTTTATCAATGGCAAAATGATTAAATGAGAGTTTGACTTACCATACATATTGATCGAGGCATGGAGAAGGCTGAGGAATGAGCTTTCTTTCTTTTTTTTCGTCTCAGCAAGCAGAGAAATATTCCTCTGCAACACTGCCTCTGCTGGCCATTCAGTATAATCTGCAGATGGAAAAGTCCACTGTTAGTCAATTTTTAGAACTTTAATATTTCCAAACCAAATGCAACACTACCAAAAAATGATTTCTATAAAGCGTAAATTATTAGTACTATGGCGTGTCACATATTGTGAAAATCCAAAGCTCACTAAAAATTATAATCTCAATTTAGATTTCAACCTAGCAAACTTCTTTCAATCCTAGGCCTCATTTGCTGGTACACTGTACACAACCCTAGCACCTGTATGAGGACTTAGATAGAAAGAACTCTTTGGCAGCCAAGAGATAGAGTACCCTTCTCACAGGAATGATTTCAGGTTATGGTACACCATAGCAATTCAGTGATCGGATACGTTAAGGGAGGAAGGTTTATGCTACGGTTAGTGGGAATAATAAAAACTATGAATAACAGATTCTAACATCTTCATTTTAGCACATCCCTATCAGTTAACCTATAGAGAACTCCAGAATGGTATGATCAACCACTCCTTCAAACAAATGTATACGTCTCAAATAATGGCCTAGGTCCTTTCATATCACCACCTTAGTCTTCAGCTGGGCATCCTGTCCTCATTGCTCCCTTTTCTATACCATGATACATGTATCCTATTGCGTACTAGGCGACTGATTGGCCCTCATGTCTGATGACATCCTATTGTAGCTTTGTGATGTAATGGCACCACTTGACCAATCGCCCTGGGTGACGATTACACCGAAGGACCAGACATCAGCAATTACACACTAGGTAACTATCTGTGAATAGGACTGCACAGTAAGTAGGAAGTGTAATGGGAAAGTACACTGCACCATTGAAAGCATTGGGCTCCTATTTAGAGAGGGCCAGAGTTTGAAGTAGCAATTGAATGGCCCTTTTGTCAGATGACAACCTGCTGCAGCTTTGTGATATAATGGCACCACTAGACCAATCGCCCTGCGTGAGGATGGCACCGGAGGACCAGACATCAGCAATTACACACTAGGTAACTATCTGTGAATAGGACTGCACAGTAAGTAGGAAGTGTAATGGGAAAGTACACTGCACCATTGAAAGCATTGGGCTCCTATTTAGAGAGGGCCAGAGTTTGAAGTAGCAATTAAAGGCCCTTTTGTCAGATGACAACCTGCTGCAGCTTTGTGATATAATGGCACCACTAGACCAATCGCCCTGCGTGAGGATGGCACCGGAGGACCAGACATCAGCAATTACACACTAGGTAACTATCTGTGAATATGACTGAACAGCAAGTAGGAGGTGTAATGGGAAAGTACACTGCACCATTGAAAGCATTGGGCTCCTATTTAAAGAGGGCTAGAGTTAGAAGAAGCAACTGATTGGCCCTCATGTCAGATGACATCCTGTTGTGGCTTTGTGATGTAATGGCACCACTTGACCAATCGCCCTGGGTGACGATGACACTGGAGGACCAGACAACAGCATTTACACACTAGGTAATTATCTGGGAATATGACTGCACAGCAAGTAGGAGGTGTAATGGGAAAGTACTCTGCACCATCGAATGCATTGGGCTCCTTTTTAAAGAGGGCTAGAGTTAGAAGAACACAGTTTCTAAATAGCAGTCCATCTGGAGTATCAGGGTCACACTCGCAGAGAGCAGGGAAACCGGTTAAATAGCTTCCCTCTATCTGAAAGTAAGTCAATTGCTCTAACCTTAGACACCTCATTCCAGCCTGAAAGATGGTAATTAACTCGCAGGACAAATTGCCAGCACAAGTATCTGAAGAAGATTTTGTCAGCCACGTAGACAGTCAAAGTCTTTGATAAACTATCATGATGGCCATCGCATCATCCACATTGCTACCGTCTTAGAAGATTATATTTATGCGGAAGACCCCACTAAAAGGCACTGAGAGCCATCAGATGCTATGAACTTTTTATCAATGGCAAAATGATTAAATGAGAGTTTGACTTACCATACATATTGATCGAGGCATGGAGAAGGCTGAGGAATGAGCTTTCTTTTTTTTTTGTCTCAGCAAGCAGAGACATATTCCTCTGCAACACTGCCTCTTTTGGCCATTCAGTATAATCTGCAGATGGAAAAGTCCACTGTTAGTCAATTTTTAGAACTTTAATATTTCCAAACCAAATGCAACACTACCAAAAAATGATTTCTATAAAGCGTAAATTATTAGTACTATGGCGTGTCACATATTGTGAAAATCCAAAGCTCACTAAAAATTATAATCTCAATTTAGATTTCAACCTAGCAAACTTCTTTCAATCCTAGGCCTCATTTGCTGGTACACTGTACACAACCCTAGCACCTGTATGAGGACTTGGATAAAAAGATCTCTTTGGCAGCCAAGAGATAGAGTACCCTTCTCACAGGAATGATTTCAGGTTATGGTACACCATAGCAATTCAGTGATCTGATACGTTAAGGGAGGAAGGTTTATGCTACGGTTAGTGGGAATAATAAAAACTATGAATAACAGATTCTAACATCTTCATTTTAGCACATCCCTATCAGTTAACCTATAGAGAACTCCAGAATGGTATGATCAACCACTCCTTCAAACAAATGTATACGTCTCAAATAATGGCCTAGGTCCTTTCATATCACCACCTTAGTCTTCAGCTGGGCATCCTGTCCTCATTGCTCCCTTTTCTATACCATGATACATGTATCCTATTGCGTACTAGGCGACTGATTGGCCCTCATGTCTGATGACATCCTATTGTAGCTTTGTGATGTAATGGCACCACTTGACCAATCGCCCTGGGTGACGATTACACCGAAGGACCAGACATCAGCAATTACACACTAGGTAACTATCTGTGAATAGGACTGCACAGTAAGTAGGAAGTGTAATGGGAAAGTACACTGCACCATTGAAAGCATTGGGCTCCTATTTAGAGAGGGCCAGAGTTTGAAGTAGCAATTGAATGGCCCTTTTGTCAGATGACAACCTGCTGCAGCTTTGTGATATAATGGCACCACTAGACCAATCGCCCTGCGTGAGGATGGCACCGGAGGACCAGACATCAGCAATTACACACTAGGTAACTATCTGTGAATAGGACTGCACAGTAAGTAGGAAGTGTAATGGGAAAGTACACTGCACCATTGAAAGCATTGGGCTCCTATTTAGAGAGGGCCAGAGTTTGAAGTAGCAATTAAAGGCCCTTTTGTCAGATGACAACCTGCTGCAGCTTTGTGATATAATGGCACCACTAGACCAATCGCCCTGCGTGAGGATGGCACCGGAGGACCAGACATCAGCAATTACACACTAGGTAACTATCTGTGAATATGACTGAACAGCAAGTAGGAGGTGTAATGGGAAAGTACACTGCACCATTGAAAGCATTGGGCTCCTATTTAAAGAGGGCTAGAGTTAGAAGAAGCAACTGATTGGCCCTCATGTCAGATGACATCCTGTTGTGGCTTTGTGATGTAATGGCACCACTTGACCAATCGCCCTGGGTGACGATTACACTGGAGGACCAGACAACAGCATTTACACACTAGGTAATTATCTGGGAATATGACTGCACAGCAAGTAGGAGGTGTAATGGGAAAGTACTCTGCACCATCGAATGCATTGGGCTCCTTTTTAAAGAGGGCTAGAGTTAGAAGAACACAGTTTCTAAATAGCAGTCCATCTGGAGTATCAGGGTCACACTCGCAGAGAGCAGGGAAACCGGTTAAATAGCTTCCCTCTATCTGAAAGTAAGTCAATTGCTCTAACCTTAGACACCTCATTCCAGCCTGAAAGATGGCAATTAACTCGCAGGACAAATTGCCAGCACAAGTATCTGAAGAAGATTTTGTCAGCCACGTAGACAGTCAAAGTCTTTGATAAACTATCATGATGGCCATCGCATCATCCACATTGCTACCGTCTTAGAAGATTATATTTATGCGGAAGACCCTACTAAAAGGCACTGAGAGCCATCAGATGCTATGAACTTTTTATCAATGGCAAAATGATTAAATGAGAGTTTGACTTACCATACATATTGATCGAGGCATGGAGAAGGCTGAGGAATGAGCTTTCTTTTTTTTTTTGTCTCAGCAAGCAGAGACATATTCCTCTGCAACACTGCCTCTGCTGGCCATTCAGTATAATCTGCAGATGGAAAAGTCCACTGTTAGTCAATTTTTAGAACTTTAATATTTCCAAACCAAAGGCAACACTACCAAAAAATGATTTCTATAAAGCGTAAATTATTAGTACTATGGCGTGTCACATATTGTGAAAATCCAAAGCTCACTAAAAATTATAATCTCAATTTAGATTTCAACCTAGCAAACTTCTTTCAATCCTAGGCCTCATTTGCTGGTACACTGTACACAACCCTAGCACCTGTATGAGGACTTGGATAAAAAGATCTCTTTGGCAGCCAAGAGATAGAGTACCCTTCTCACAGGAATGATTTCAGGTTATGGTACACCATAGCAATTCAGTGATCTGATACGTTAAGGGAGGAAGGTTTATGCTACGGTTAGTGGGAATAATAAAAACTATGAATAACAGATTCTAACATCTTCATTTTAGCACATCCCTATCAGTTAACCTATAGAGAACTCCAGAATGGTATGATCAACCACTCCTTCAAACAAATGTATACGTCTCAAATAATGGCCTAGGTCCTTTCATATCACCACCTTAGTCTTCAGCTGGGCATCCTGTCCTCATTGCTCCCTTTTCTATACCATGATACATGTATCCTATTGCGTACTAGGCGACTGATTGGCCCTCATGTCTGATGACATCCTATTGTAGCTTTGTGATGTAATGGCACCACTTGACCAATCGCCCTGGGTGACGATTACACCGAAGGACCAGACATCAGCAATTACACACTAGGTAACTATCTGTGAATAGGACTGCACAGTAAGTAGGAAGTGTAATGGGAAAGTACACTGCACCATTGAAAGCATTGGGCTCCTATTTAGAGAGGGCCAGAGTTTGAAGTAGCAATTGAATGGCCCTTTTGTCAGATGACAACCTGCTGCAGCTTTGTGATATAATGGCACCACTAGACCAATCGCCCTGCGTGAGGATGGCACCGGAGGACCAGACATCAGCAATTACACACTAGGTAACTATCTGTGAATAGGACTGCACAGTAAGTAGGAAGTGTAATGGGAAAGTACACTGCACCATTGAAAGCATTGGGCTCCTATTTAGAGAGGGCCAGAGTTTGAAGTAGCAATTAAAGGCCCTTTTGTCAGATGACAACCTGCTGCAGCTTTGTGATATAATGGCACCACTAGACCAATCGCCCTGCGTGAGGATGGCACCGGAGGACCAGACATCAGCAATTACACACTAGGTAACTATCTGTGAATATGACTGAACAGCAAGTAGGAGGTGTAATGGGAAAGTACACTGCACCATTGAAAGCATTGGGCTCCTATTTAAAGAGGGCTAGAGTTAGAAGAAGCAACTGATTGGCCCTCATGTCAGATGACATCCTGTTGTGGCTTTGTGATGTAATGGCACCACTTGACCAATCGCCCTGGGTGACGATTACACTGGAGGACCAGACAACAGCATTTACACACTAGGTAATTATCTGGGAATATGACTGCACAGCAAGTAGGAGGTGTAATGGGAAAGTACTCTGCACCATCGAATGCATTGGGCTCCTTTTTAAAGAGGGCTAGAGTTAGAAGAACACAGTTTCTAAATAGCAGTCCATCTGGAGTATCAGGGTCACACTCGCAGAGAGCAGGGAAACCGGTTAAATAGCTTCCCTCTATCTGAAAGTAAGTCAATTGCTCTAACCTTAGACACCTCATTCCAGCCTGAAAGATGGCAATTAACTCGCAGGACAAATTGCCAGCACAAGTATCTGAAGAAGATTTTGTCAGCCACGTAGACAGTCAAAGTCTTTGATAAACTATCATGATGGCCATCGCATCATCCACATTGCTACCGTCTTAGAAGATTATATTTATGCGGAAGACCCTACTAAAAGGCACTGAGAGCCATCAGATGCTATGAACTTTTTATCAATGGCAAAATGATTAAATGAGAGTTTGACTTACCATACATATTGATCGAGGCATGGAGAAGGCTGAGGAATGAGCTTTCTTTTTTTTTTTGTCTCAGCAAGCAGAGACATATTCCTCTGCAACACTGCCTCTGCTGGCCATTCAGTATAATCTGCAGATGGAAAAGTCCACTGTTAGTCAATTTTTAGAACTTTAATATTTCCAAACCAAAGGCAACACTACCAAAAAATGATTTCTATAAAGCGTAAATTATTAGTACTATGGCGTGTCACATATTGTGAAAATCCAAAGCTCACTAAAAATTATAATCTCAATTTAGATTTCAACCTAGCAAACTTCTTTCAATCCTAGGCCTCATTTGCTGGTACACTGTACACAACCCTAGCACCTGTATGAGGACTTGGATAAAAAGATCTCTTTGGCAGCCAAGAGATAGAGTACCCTTCTCACAGGAATGATTTCAGGTTATGGTACACCATAGCAATTCAGTGATCTGATACGTTAAGGGAGGAAGGTTTATGCTACGGTTAGTGGGAATAATAAAAACTATGAATAACAGATTCTAACATCTTCATTTTAGCACATCCCTATCAGTTAACCTATAGAGAACTCCAGAATGGTATGATCAACCACTCCTTCAAACAAATGTATACGTCTCAAATAATGGCCTAGGTCCTTTCATATCACCACCTTAGTCTTCAGCTGGGCATCCTGTCCTCATTGCTCCCTTTTCTATACCATGATACATGTATCCTATTGCGTACTAGGCGACTGATTGGCCCTCATGTCTGATGACATCCTATTGTAGCTTTGTGATGTAATGGCACCACTTGACCAATCGCCCTGGGTGACGATTACACCGAAGGACCAGACATCAGCAATTACACACTAGGTAACTATCTGTGAATAGGACTGCACAGTAAGTAGGAAGTGTAATGGGAAAGTACACTGCACCATTGAAAGCATTGGGCTCCTATTTAGAGAGGGCCAGAGTTTGAAGTAGCAATTGAATGGCCCTTTTGTCAGATGACAACCTGCTGCAGCTTTGTGATATAATGGCACCACTAGACCAATCGCCCTGCGTGAGGATGGCACCGGAGGACCAGACATCAGCAATTACACACTAGGTAACTATCTGTGAATAGGACTGCACAGTAAGTAGGAAGTGTAATGGGAAAGTACACTGCACCATTGAAAGCATTGGGCTCCTATTTAGAGAGGGCCAGAGTTTGAAGTAGCAATTAAAGGCCCTTTTGTCAGATGACAACCTGCTGCAGCTTTGTGATATAATGGCACCACTAGACCAATCGCCCTGCGTGAGGATGGCACCGGAGGACCAGACATCAGCAATTACACACTAGGTAACTATCTGTGAATATGACTGAACAGCAAGTAGGAGGTGTAATGGGAAAGTACACTGCACCATTGAAAGCATTGGGCTCCTATTTAAAGAGGGCTAGAGTTAGAAGAAGCAACTGATTGGCCCTCATGTCAGATGACATCCTGTTGTGGCTTTGTGATGTAATGGCACCACTTGACCAATCGCCCTGGGTGACGATGACACTGGAGGACCAGACAACAGCATTTACACACTAGGTAATTATCTGGGAATATGACTGCACAGCAAGTAGGAGGTGTAATGGGAAAGTACTCTGCACCATCGAATGCATTGGGCTCCTTTTTAAAGAGGGCTAGAGTTAGAAGAACACAGTTTCTAAATAGCAGTCCATCTGGAGTATCAGGGTCACACTCGCAGAGAGCAGGGAAACCGGTTAAATAGCTTCCCTCTATCTGAAAGTAAGTCAATTGCTCTAACCTTAGACACCTCATTCCAGCCTGAAAGATGGTAATTAACTCGCAGGACAAATTGCCAGCACAAGTATCTGAAGAAGATTTTGTCAGCCACGTAGACAGTCAAAGTCTTTGATAAACTATCATGATGGCCATCGCATCATCCACATTGCTACCGTCTTAGAAGATTATATTTATGCGGAAGACCCCACTAAAAGGCACTGAGAGCCATCAGATGCTATGAACTTTTTATCAATGGCAAAATGATTAAATGAGAGTTTGACTTACCATACATATTGATCGAGGCATGGAGAAGGCTGAGGAATGAGCTTTCTTTTTTTTTTGTCTCAGCAAGCAGAGACATATTCCTCTGCAACACTGCCTCTTTTGGCCATTCAGTATAATCTGCAGATGGAAAAGTCCACTGTTAGTCAATTTTTAGAACTTTAATATTTCCAAACCAAATGCAACACTACCAAAAAATGATTTCTATAAAGCGTAAATTATTAGTACTATGGCGTGTCACATATTGTGAAAATCCAAAGCTCACTAAAAATTATAATCTCAATTTAGATTTCAACCTAGCAAACTTCTTTCAATCCTAGGCCTCATTTGCTGGTACACTGTACACAACCCTAGCACCTGTATGAGGACTTGGATAAAAAGATCTCTTTGGCAGCCAAGAGATAGAGTACCCTTCTCACAGGAATGATTTCAGGTTATGGTACACCATAGCAATTCAGTGATCTGATACGTTAAGGGAGGAAGGTTTATGCTACGGTTAGTGGGAATAATAAAAACTATGAATAACAGATTCTAACATCTTCATTTTAGCACATCCCTATCAGTTAACCTATAGAGAACTCCAGAATGGTATGATCAACCACTCCTTCAAACAAATGTATACGTCTCAAATAATGGCCTAGGTCCTTTCATATCACCACCTTAGTCTTCAGCTGGGCATCCTGTCCTCATTGCTCCCTTTTCTATACCATGATACATGTATCCTATTGCGTACTAGGCGACTGATTGGCCCTCATGTCTGATGACATCCTATTGTAGCTTTGTGATGTAATGGCACCACTTGACCAATCGCCCTGGGTGACGATTACACCGAAGGACCAGACATCAGCAATTACACACTAGGTAACTATCTGTGAATAGGACTGCACAGTAAGTAGGAAGTGTAATGGGAAAGTACACTGCACCATTGAAAGCATTGGGCTCCTATTTAGAGAGGGCCAGAGTTTGAAGTAGCAATTGAATGGCCCTTTTGTCAGATGACAACCTGCTGCAGCTTTGTGATATAATGGCACCACTAGACCAATCGCCCTGCGTGAGGATGGCACCGGAGGACCAGACATCAGCAATTACACACTAGGTAACTATCTGTGAATAGGACTGCACAGTAAGTAGGAAGTGTAATGGGAAAGTACACTGCACCATTGAAAGCATTGGGCTCCTATTTAGAGAGGGCCAGAGTTTGAAGTAGCAATTAAAGGCCCTTTTGTCAGATGACAACCTGCTGCAGCTTTGTGATATAATGGCACCACTAGACCAATCGCCCTGCGTGAGGATGGCACCGGAGGACCAGACATCAGCAATTACACACTAGGTAACTATCTGTGAATATGACTGAACAGCAAGTAGGAGGTGTAATGGGAAAGTACACTGCACCATTGAAAGCATTGGGCTCCTATTTAAAGAGGGCTAGAGTTAGAAGAAGCAACTGATTGGCCCTCATGTCAGATGACATCCTGTTGTGGCTTTGTGATGTAATGGCACCACTTGACCAATCGCCCTGGGTGACGATTACACTGGAGGACCAGACAACAGCATTTACACACTAGGTAATTATCTGGGAATATGACTGCACAGCAAGTAGGAGGTGTAATGGGAAAGTACTCTGCACCATCGAATGCATTGGGCTCCTTTTTAAAGAGGGCTAGAGTTAGAAGAACACAGTTTCTAAATAGCAGTCCATCTGGAGTATCAGGGTCACACTCGCAGAGAGCAGGGAAACCGGTTAAATAGCTTCCCTCTATCTGAAAGTAAGTCAATTGCTCTAACCTTAGACACCTCATTCCAGCCTGAAAGATGGTAATTAACTCGCAGGACAAATTGCCAGCACAAGTATCTGAAGAAGATTTTGTCAGCCACGTAGACAGTCAAAGTCTTTGATAAACTATCATGATGGCCATCGCATCATCCACATTGCTACCGTCTTAGAAGATTATATTTATGCGGAAGACCCCACTAAAAGGCACTGAGAGCCATCAGATGCTATGAACTTTTTATCAATGGCAAAATGATTAAATGAGAGTTTGACTTACCATACATATTGATCGAGGCATGGAGAAGGCTGAGGAATGAGCTTTCTTTTTTTTTTGTCTCAGCAAGCAGAGACATATTCCTCTGCAACACTGCCTCTTTTGGCCATTCAGTATAATCTGCAGATGGAAAAGTCCACTGTTAGTCAATTTTTAGAACTTTAATATTTCCAAACCAAATGCAACACTACCAAAAAATGATTTCTATAAAGCGTAAATTATTAGTACTATGGCGTGTCACATATTGTGAAAATCCAAAGCTCACTAAAAATTATAATCTCAATTTAGATTTCAACCTAGCAAACTTCTTTCAATCCTAGGCCTCATTTGCTGGTACACTGTACACAACCCTAGCACCTGTATGAGGACTTGGATAAAAAGATCTCTTTGGCAGCCAAGAGATAGAGTACCCTTCTCACAGGAATGATTTCAGGTTATGGTACACCATAGCAATTCAGTGATCTGATACGTTAAGGGAGGAAGGTTTATGCTACGGTTAGTGGGAATAATAAAAACTATGAATAACAGATTCTAACATCTTCATTTTAGCACATCCCTATCAGTTAACCTATAGAGAACTCCAGAATGGTATGATCAACCACTCCTTCAAACAAATGTATACGTCTCAAATAATGGCCTAGGTCCTTTCATATCACCACCTTAGTCTTCAGCTGGGCATCCTGTCCTCATTGCTCCCTTTTCTATACCATGATACATGTATCCTATTGCGTACTAGGCGACTGATTGGCCCTCATGTCTGATGACATCCTATTGTAGCTTTGTGATGTAATGGCACCACTTGACCAATCGCCCTGGGTGACGATTACACCGAAGGACCAGACATCAGCAATTACACACTAGGTAACTATCTGTGAATAGGACTGCACAGTAAGTAGGAAGTGTAATGGGAAAGTACACTGCACCATTGAAAGCATTGGGCTCCTATTTAGAGAGGGCCAGAGTTTGAAGTAGCAATTGAATGGCCCTTTTGTCAGATGACAACCTGCTGCAGCTTTGTGATATAATGGCACCACTAGACCAATCGCCCTGCGTGAGGATGGCACCGGAGGACCAGACATCAGCAATTACACACTAGGTAACTATCTGTGAATAGGACTGCACAGTAAGTAGGAAGTGTAATGGGAAAGTACACTGCACCATTGAAAGCATTGGGCTCCTATTTAGAGAGGGCCAGAGTTTGAAGTAGCAATTAAAGGCCCTTTTGTCAGATGACAACCTGCTGCAGCTTTGTGATATAATGGCACCACTAGACCAATCGCCCTGCGTGAGGATGGCACCGGAGGACCAGACATCAGCAATTACACACTAGGTAACTATCTGTGAATATGACTGAACAGCAAGTAGGAGGTGTAATGGGAAAGTACACTGCACCATTGAAAGCATTGGGCTCCTATTTAAAGAGGGCTAGAGTTAGAAGAAGCAACTGATTGGCCCTCATGTCAGATGACATCCTGTTGTGGCTTTGTGATGTAATGGCACCACTTGACCAATCGCCCTGGGTGACGATTACACTGGAGGACCAGACAACAGCATTTACACACTAGGTAATTATCTGGGAATATGACTGCACAGCAAGTAGGAGGTGTAATGGGAAAGTACTCTGCACCATCGAATGCATTGGGCTCCTTTTTAAAGAGGGCTAGAGTTAGAAGAACACAGTTTCTAAATAGCAGTCCATCTGGAGTATCAGGGTCACACTCGCAGAGAGCAGGGAAACCGGTTAAATAGCTTCCCTCTATCTGAAAGTAAGTCAATTGCTCTAACCTTAGACACCTCATTCCAGCCTGAAAGATGGTAATTAACTCGCAGGACAAATTGCCAGCACAAGTATCTGAAGAAGATTTTGTCAGCCACGTAGACAGTCAAAGTCTTTGATAAACTATCATGATGGCCATCGCATCATCCACATTGCTACCGTCTTAGAAGATTATATTTATGCGGAAGACCCCACTAAAAGGCACTGAGAGCCATCAGATGCTATGAACTTTTTATCAATGGCAAAATGTTTAAATGAGAGTTTGACTTACCATACATATTGATCGAGGCATGGAGAAGGCTGAGGAATGAGCTTTCTTTTTTTTTTGTCTCAGCAAGCAGAGACATATTCCTCTGCAACACTGCCTCTTTTGGCCATTCAGTATAATCTGCAGATGGAAAAGTCCACTGTTAGTCAATTTTTAGAACTTTAATATTTCCAAACCAAATGCAACACTACCAAAAAATGATTTCTATAAAGCGTAAATTATTAGTACTATGGCGTGTCACATATTGTGAAAATCCAAAGCTCACTAAAAATTATAATCTCAATTTAGATTTCAACCTAGCAAACTTCTTTCAATCCTAGGCCTCATTTGCTGGTACACTGTACACAACCCTAGCACCTGTATGAGGACTTAGATAGAAAGAACTCTTTGGCAGCCAAGAGATAGAGTACCCTTCTCACAGGAATGATTTCAGGTTATGGTACACCATAGCAATTCAGTGATCTGATACGTTAAGGGAGGAAGGTTTATGCTACGGTTAGTGGGAATAATAAAAACTATGAATAACAGATTCTAACATCTTCATTTTAGCACATCCCTATCAGTTAACCTATAGAGAACTCCAAAATGGTATGATCAACCACTCCTTCAAACAAATGTATACGTCTCAAATAATGGCCTAGGTCCTTTCATATCACCACCTTAGTCTTCAGCTGGGCATCCTGTCCTCATTGCTCCCTTTTCTATACCATGATACATGTATCCTATTGCGTACTAGGCGACTGATTGGCCCTCATGTCTGATGACATCCTATTGTAGCTTTGTGATGTAATGGCACCACTTGACCAATCGCCCTGGGTGACGATTACACCGAAGGACCAGACATCAGCAATTACACACTAGGTAACTATCTGTGAATAGGACTGCACAGCAAGTAGGAAGTGTAATGGGAAAGTACACTGCACCATTGAAAGCATTGGGCTCCTATTTAGAGAGGGCCAGAGTTTGAAGTAGCAATTGAATGGCCCTTTTGTCAGATGACAACCTGCTGCAGCTTTGTGATATAATGGCACCACTAGACCAATCGCCCTGCGTGAGGATGGCACCGGAGGACCAGACATCAGCAATTACACACTAGGTAACTATCTGTGATTAGGACTGCACAGTAAGTAGGAAGTGTAATGGGAAAGTACACTGCACCATTGAAAGCATTGGGCTCCTATTTAGAGAGGGCCAGAGTTTGAAGTAGCAATTAAAGGCCCTTTTGTCAGATGACAACCTGCTGCAGCTTTGTGATATAATGGCACCACTAGACCAATCGCCCTGCGTGAGGATGGCACCGGAGGACCAGACATCAGCAATTACACACTAGGTAACTATCTGTGAATATGACTGAACAGCAAGTAGGAGGTGTAATGGGAAAGTACACTGCACCATTGAAAGCATTGGGCTCCTATTTAAAGAGGGCTAGAGTTAGAAGAAGCAACTGATTGGCCCTCATGTCAGATGACATCCTGTTGTGGCTTTGTGATGTAATGGCACCACTTGACCAATCGCCCTGGGTGACGATTACACTGGAGGACCAGACAACAGCATTTACACACTAGGTAATTATCTGGGAATATGACTGCACAGCAAGTAGGAGGTGTAATGGGAAAGTACTCTGCACCATCGAATGCATTGGGCTCCTTTTTAAAGAGGGCTAGAGTTAGAAGAACACAGTTTCTAAATAGCAGTCCATCTGGAGTATCAGGGTCACACTCGCAGAGAGCAGGGAAACCGGTTAAATAGCTTCCCTCTATCTGAAAGTAAGTCAATTGCTCTAACCT
The DNA here is from genome assembly GCF_964261635.1 of Lissotriton helveticus. NCBI lineage: Eukaryota > Metazoa > Chordata > Amphibia > Caudata > Salamandridae > Lissotriton > Lissotriton helveticus. Next base: position 615,634,941 of record NC_136068.1, read on the forward strand.
TAGACACCTCATTCCAGCCTGAAAGATGGTAATTAACTCGCAGGACAAATTGCCAGCACAAGTATCTGAAGAAGATTTTGTCAGCCACGTAGACAGTCAAAGTCTTTGATAAACTATCATGATGGCCATCGCATCATCCACATTGCTACCGTCTTAGAAGATTATATTTATGCGGAAGACCCCACTAAAAGGCACTGAGAGCCATCAGATGCTATGAACTTTTTATCAATGGCAAAATGATTAAATGAGAGTTTGACTTACCATACATATTGATCGAGGCATGGAGAAGGCTGAGGAATGAGCTTTCTTTTTTTTTTGTCTCAGCAAGCAGAGACATATTCCTCTGCAACACTGCCTCTTTTGGCCATTCAGTATAATCTGCAGATGGAAAAGTCCACTGTTAGTCAATTTTTAGAACTTTAATATTTCCAAACCAAATGCAACACTACCAAAAAATGATTTCTATAAAGCGTAAATTATTAGTACTATGGCGTGTCACATATTGTGAAAATCCAAAGCTCACTAAAAATTATAATCTCAATTTAGATTTCAACCTAGCAAACTTCTTTCAATCCTAGGCCTCATTTGCTGGTACACTGTACACAACCCTAGCACCTGTATGAGGACTTAGATAGAAAGAACTCTTTGGCAGCCAAGAGATAGAGTACCCTTCTCACAGGAATGATTTCAGGTTATGGTACACCATAGCAATTCAGTGATCTGATACGTTAAGGGAGGAAGGTTTATGCTACGGTTAGTGGGAATAATAAAAACTATGAATAACAGATTCTAACATCTTCATTTTAGCACATCCCTATCAGTTAACCTATAGAGAACTCCAAAATGGTATGATCAACCACTCCTTCAAACAAATGTATACGTCTCAAATAATGGCCTAGGTCCTTTCATATCACCACCTTAGTCTTCAGCTGGGCATCCTGTCCTCATTGCTCCCTTTTCTATACCATGATACATGTATCCTATTGCGTACTAGGCGACTGATTGGCCCTCATGTCTGATGACATCCTATTGTAGCTTTGTGATGTAATGGCACCACTTGACCAATCGCCCTGGGTGACGATTACACCGAAGGACCAGACATCAGCAATTACACACTAGGTAACTATCTGTGAATAGGACTGCACAGCAAGTAGGAAGTGTAATGGGAAAGTACACTGCACCATTGAAAGCATTGGGCTCCTATTTAGAGAGGGCCAGAGTTTGAAGTAGCAATTGAATGGCCCTTTTGTCAGATGACAACCTGCTGCAGCTTTGTGATATAATGGCACCACTAGACCAATCGCCCTGCGTGAGGATGGCACCGGAGGACCAGACATCAGCAATTACACACTAGGTAACTATCTGTGATTAGGACTGCACAGTAAGTAGGAAGTGTAATGGGAAAGTACACTGCACCATTGAAAGCATTGGGCTCCTATTTAGAGAGGGCCAGAGTTTGAAGTAGCAATTAAAGGCCCTTTTGTCAGATGACAACCTGCTGCAGCTTTGTGATATAATGGCACCACTAGACCAATCGCCCTGCGTGAGGATGGCACCGGAGGACCAGACATCAGCAATTACACACTAGGTAACTATCTGTGAATATGACTGAACAGCAAGTAGGAGGTGTAATGGGAAAGTACACTGCACCATTGAAAGCATTGGGCTCCTATTTAAAGAGGGCTAGAGTTAGAAGAAGCAACTGATTGGCCCTCATGTCAGATGACATCCTGTTGTGGCTTTGTGATGTAATGGCACCACTTGACCAATCGCCCTGGGTGACGATTACACTGGAGGACCAGACAACAGCATTTACACACTAGGTAATTATCTGGGAATATGACTGCACAGCAAGTAGGAGGTGTAATGGGAAAGTACTCTGCACCATCGAATGCATTGGGCTCCTTTTTAAAGAGGGCTAGAGTTAGAAGAACACAGTTTCTAAATAGCAGTCCATCTGGAGTATCAGGGTCACACTCGCAGAGAGCAGGGAAACCGGTTAAATAGCTTCCCTCTATCTGAAAGTAAGTCAATTGCTCTAACCTTAGACACCTCATTCCAGCCTGAAAGATGGTAATTAACTCGCAGGACAAATTGCCAGCACAAGTATCTGAAGAAGATTTTGTCAGCCACGTAGACAGTCAAAGTCTTTGATAAACTATCATGATGGCCATCGCATCATCCACATTGCTACCGTCTTAGAAGATTATATTTATGCGGAAGACCCCACTAAAAGGCACTGAGAGCCATCAGATGCTATGAACTTTTTATCAATGGCAAAATGTTTAAATGAGAGTTTGACTTACCATACATATTGATCGAGGCATGGAGAAGGCTGAGGAATGAGCTTTCTTTTTTTTTTGTCTCAGCAAGCAGAGACATATTCCTCTGCAACACTGCCTCTTTTGGCCATTCAGTATAATCTGCAGATGGAAAAGTCCACTGTTAGTCAATTTTTAGAACTTTAATATTTCCAAACCAAATGCAACACTACCAAAAAATGATTTCTATAAAGCGTAAATTATTAGTACTATGGCGTGTCACATATTGTGAAAATCCAAAGCTCACTAAAAATTATAATCTCAATTTAGATTTCAACCTAGCAAACTTCTTTCAATCCTAGGCCTCATTTGCTGGTACACTGTACACAACCCTAGCACCTGTATGAGGACTTAGATAGAAAGAACTCTTTGGCAGCCAAGAGATAGAGTACCCTTCTCACAGGAATGATTTCAGGTTATGGTACACCATAGCAATTCAGTGATCTGATACGTTAAGGGAGGAAGGTTTATGCTACGGTTAGTGGGAATAATAAAAACTATGAATAACAGATTCTAACATCTTCATTTTAGCACATCCCTATCAGTTAACCTATAGAGAACTCCAAAATGGTATGATCAACCACTCCTTCAAACAAATGTATACGTCTCAAATAATGGCCTAGGTCCTTTCATATCACCACCTTAGTCTTCAGCTGGGCATCCTGTCCTCATTGCTCCCTTTTCTATACCATGATACATGTATCCTATTGCGTACTAGGCGACTGATTGGCCCTCATGTCTGATGACATCCTATTGTAGCTTTGTGATGTAATGGCACCACTTGACCAATCGCCCTGGGTGACGATTACACCGAAGGACCAGACATCAGCAATTACACACTAGGTAACTATCTGTGAATAGGACTGCACAGCAAGTAGGAAGTGTAATGGGAAAGTACACTGCACCATTGAAAGCATTGGGCTCCTATTTAGAGAGGGCCAGAGTTTGAAGTAGCAATTGAATGGCCCTTTTGTCAGATGACAACCTGCTGCAGCTTTGTGATATAATGGCACCACTAGACCAATCGCCCTGCGTGAGGATGGCACCGGAGGACCAGACATCAGCAATTACACACTAGGTAACTATCTGTGATTAGGACTGCACAGTAAGTAGGAAGTGTAATGGGAAAGTACACTGCACCATTGAAAGCATTGGGCTCCTATTTAGAGAGGGCCAGAGTTTGAAGTAGCAATTAAAGGCCCTTTTGTCAGATGACAACCTGCTGCAGCTTTGTGATATAATGGCACCACTAGACCAATCGCCCTGCGTGAGGATGGCACCGGAGGACCAGACATCAGCAATTACACACTAGGTAACTATCTGTGAATATGACTGAACAGCAAGTAGGAGGTGTAATGGGAAAGTACACTGCACCATTGAAAGCATTGGGCTCCTATTTAAAGAGGGCTAGAGTTAGAAGAAGCAACTGATTGGCCCTCATGTCAGATGACATCCTGTTGTGGCTTTGTGATGTAATGGCACCACTTGACCAATCGCCCTGGGTGACGATTACACTGGAGGACCAGACAACAGCATTTACACACTAGGTAATTATCTGGGAATATGACTGCACAGCAAGTAGGAGGTGTAATGGGAAAGTACTCTGCACCATCGAATGCATTGGGCTCCTTTTTAAAGAGGGCTAGAGTTAGAAGAACACAGTTTCTAAATAGCAGTCCATCTGGAGTATCAGGGTCACACTCGCAGAGAGCAGGGAAACCGGTTAAATAGCTTCCCTCTATCTGAAAGTAAGTCAATTGCTCTAACCTTAGACACCTCATTCCAGCCTGAAAGATGGTAATTAACTCGCAGGACAAATTGCCAGCACAAGTATCTGAAGAAGATTTTGTCAGCCACGTAGACAGTCAAAGTCTTTGATAAACTATCATGATGGCCATCGCATCATCCACATTGCTACCGTCTTAGAAGATTATATTTATGCGGAAGACCCTACTAAAAGGCACTGAGAGCCATCAGATGCTATGAACTTTTTATCAATGGCAAAATGATTAAATGAGAGTTTGACTTACCATACATATTGATCGAGGCATGGAGAAGGCTGAGGAATGAGCTTTCTTTTTTTTTTGTCTCAGCAAGCAGAGACATATTCCTCTGCAACACTGCCTCTGCTGGCCATTCAGTATAATCTGCAGATGGAAAAGTCCACTGTTAGTCAATTTTTAGAACTTTAATATTTCCAAACCAAATGCAACACTACCAAAAAATGATTTCTATAAAGCGTAAATTATTAGTACTATGGCGTGTCACATATTGTGAAAATCCAAGACTCACTAAAAATTATAATCTCAATTTAGATTTCAACCTAGCAAACTTCTTTCAATCCTAGGCCTCATTTGCTGGTACACTGTACACAACCCTAGCACCTGTATGAGGACTTAGATAGAAAGAACTCTTTGGCAGCCAAGAGATAGAGTACCCTTCTCACAGGAATGATTTCAGGTTATGGTACACCATAGCAATTCAGTGATCTGATACGTTAAGGGAGGAAGGTTTATGCTACGGTTAGTGGGAATAATAAAAACTATGAATAACAGATTCTAACATCTTCATTTTAGCACATCCCTATCAGTTAACCTATAGAGAACTCCAAAATGGTATGATCAACCACTCCTTCAAACAAATGTATACGTCTCAAATAATGGCCTAGGTCCTTTCATATCACCACCTTAGTCTTCAGCTGGGCATCCTGTCCTCATTGCTCCCTTTTCTATACCATGATACATGTATCCTATTGCGTACTAGGCGACTGATTGGCCCTCATGTCTGATGACATCCTATTGTAGCTTTGTGATGTAATGGCACCACTTGACCAATCGCCCTGGGTGACGATTACACCGAAGGACCAGACATCAGCAATTACACACTAGGTAACTATCTGTGAATAGGACTGCACAGCAAGTAGGAAGTGTAATGGGAAAGTACACTGCACCATTGAAAGCATTGGGCTCCTATTTAGAGAGGGCCAGAGTTTGAAGTAGCAATTGAATGGCCCTTTTGTCAGATGACAACCTGCTGCAGCTTTGTGATATAATGGCACCACTAGACCAATCGCCCTGCGTGAGGATGGCACCGGAGGACCAGACATCAGCAATTACACACTAGGTAACTATCTGTGAATAGGACTGCACAGTAAGTAGGAAGTGTAATGGGAAAGTACACTGCACCATTGAAAGCATTGGGCTCCTATTTAGAGAGGGCCAGAGTTTGAAGTAGCAATTAAAGGCCCTTTTGTCAGATGACAACCTGCTGCAGCTTTGTGATATAATGGCACCACTAGACCAATCGCCCTGCGTGAGGATGGCACCGGAGGACCAGACATCAGCAATTACACACTAGGTAACTATCTGTGAATATGACTGAACAGCAAGTAGGAGGTGTAATGGGAAAGTACACTGCACCATTGAAAGCATTGGGCTCCTATTTAAAGAGGGCTAGAGTTAGAAGAAGCAACTGATTGGCCCTCATGTCAGATGACATCCTGTTGTGGCTTTGTGATGTAATGGCACCACTTGACCAATCGCCCTGGGTGACGATTACACTGGAGGACCAGACAACAGCATTTACACACTAGGTAATTATCTGGGAATATGACTGCACAGCAAGTAGGAGGTGTAATGGGAAAGTACTCTGCACCATCGAATGCATTGGGCTCCTTTTTAAAGAGGGCTAGAGTTAGAAGAACACAGTTTCTAAATAGCAGTCCATCTGGAGTATCAGGGTCACACTCGCAGAGAGCAGGGAAACCGGTTAAATAGCTTCCCTCTATCTGAAAGTAAGTCAATTGCTCTAACCTTAGACACCTCATTCCAGCCTGAAAGATGGTAATTAACTCGCAGGACAAATTGCCAGCACAAGTATCTGAAGAAGATTTTGTCAGCCACGTAGACAGTCAAAGTCTTTGATAAACTATCATGATGGCCATCGCATCATCCACATTGCTACCGTCTTAGAAGATTATATTTATGCGGAAGACCCCACTAAAAGGCACTGAGAGCCATCAGATGCTATGAACTTTTTATCAATGGCAAAATGATTAAATGAGAGTTTGACTTACCATACATATTGATCGAGGCATGGAGAAGGCTGAGGAATGAGCTTTCTTTTTTTTTTGTCTCAGCAAGCAGAGACATATTCCTCTGCAACACTGCCTCTGCTGGCCATTCAGTATAATCTGCAGATGGAAAAGTCCACTGTTAGTCAATTTTTAGAACTTTAATATTTCCAAACCAAATGCAACACTACCAAAAAATGATTTCTATAAAGCGTAAATTATTAGTACTATGGCGTGTCACATATTGTGAAAATCCAAAGCTCACTAAAAATTATAATCTCAATTTAGATTTCAACCTAGCAAACTTCTTTCAATCCTAGGCCTCATTTGCTGGTACACTGTACACAACCCTAGCACCTGTATGAGGACTTGGATAAAAAGATCTCTTTGGCAGCCAAGAGATAGAGTACCCTTCTCACAGGAATGATTTCAGGTTATGGTACACCATAGCAATTCAGTGATCTGATACGTTAAGGGAGGAAGGTTTATGCTACGGTTAGTGGGAATAATAAAAACTATGAATAACAGATTCTAACATCTTCATTTTAGCACATCCCTATCAGTTAACCTATAGAGAACTCCAAAATGGTATGATCAACCACTCCTTCAAACAAATGTATACGTCTCAAATAATGGCCTAGGTCCTTTCATATCACCACCTTAGTCTTCAGCTGGGCATCCTGTCCTCATTGCTCCCTTTTCTATACCATGATACATGTATCCTATTGCGTACTAGGCGACTGATTGGCCCTCATGTCTGATGACATCCTATTGTAGCTTTGTGATGTAATGGCACCACTTGACCAATCGCCCTGGGTGACGATTACACCGAAGGACCAGACATCAGCAATTACACACTAGGTAACTATCTGTGAATAGGACTGCACAGCAAGTAGGAAGTGTAATGGGAAAGTACACTGCACCATTGAAAGCATTGGGCTCCTATTTAGAGAGGGCCAGAGTTTGAAGTAGCAATTGAATGGCCCTTTTGTCAGATGACAACCTGCTGCAGCTTTGTGATATAATGGCACCACTAGACCAATCGCCCTGCGTGAGGATGGCACCGGAGGACCAGACATCAGCAATTACACACTAGGTAACTATCTGTGAATAGGACTGCACAGTAAGTAGGAAGTGTAATGGGAAAGTACACTGCACCATTGAAAGCATTGGGCTCCTATTTAGAGAGGGCCAGAGTTTGAAGTAGCAATTAAAGGCCCTTTTGTCAGATGACAACCTGCTGCAGCTTTGTGATATAATGGCACCACTAGACCAATCGCCCTGCGTGAGGATGGCACCGGAGGACCAGACATCAGCAATTACACACTAGGTAACTATCTGTGAATATGACTGAACAGCAAGTAGGAGGTGTAATGGGAAAGTACACTGCACCATTGAAAGCATTGGGCTCCTATTTAAAGAGGGCTAGAGTTAGAAGAAGCAACTGATTGGCCCTCATGTCAGATGACATCCTGTTGTGGCTTTGTGATGTAATGGCACCACTTGACCAATCGCCCTGGGTGACGATTACACTGGAGGACCAGACAACAGCATTTACACACTAGGTAATTATCTGGGAATATGACTGCACAGCAAGTAGGAGGTGTAATGGGTAAGTACTCTGCACCATCGAATGCATTGGGCTCCTTTTTAAAGAGGGCTAGAGTTAGAAGAACACAGTTTCTAAATAGCAGTCCATCTGGAGTATCAGGGTCACACTCGCAGAGAGCAGGGAAACCGGTTAAATAGCTTCCCTCTATCTGAAAGTAAGTCAATTGCTCTAACCTTAGACACCTCATTCCAGCCTGAAAGATGGTAATTAACTCGCAGGACAAATTGCCAGCACAAGTATCTGAAGAAGATTTTGTCAGCCACGTAGACAGTCAAAGTCTTTGATAAACTATCATGATGGCCATCGCATCATCCACATTGCTACCGTCTTAGAAGATTATATTTATGCGGAAGACCCCACTAAAAGGCACTGAGAGCCATCAGATGCTATGAACTTTTTATCAATGGCAAAATGATTAAATGAGAGTTTGACTTACCATACATATTGATCGAGGCATGGAGAAGGCTGAGGAATGAGCTTTCTTTTTTTTTTGTCTCAGCAAGCAGAGACATATTCCTCTGCAACACTGCCTCTGCTGGCCATTCAGTATAATCTGCAGATGGAAAAGTCCACTGTTAGTCAATTTTTAGAACTTTAATATTTCCAAACCAAATGCAACACTACCAAAAAATGATTTCTATAAAGCGTAAATTATTAGTACTATGGCGTGTCACATATTGTGAAAATCCAAAGCTCACTAAAAATTATAATCTCAATTTAGATTTCAACCTAGCAAACTTCTTTCAATCCTAGGCCTCATTTGCTGGTACACTGTACACAACCCTAGCACCTGTATGAGGACTTAGATAGAAAGAACTCTTTGGCAGCCAAGAGATAGAGTACCCTTCTCACAGGAATGATTTCAGGTTATGGTACACCATAGCAATTCAGTGATCTGATACGTTAAGGGAGGAAGGTTTATGCTACGGTTAGTGGGAATAATAAAAACTATGAATAACAGATTCTAACATCTTCATTTTAGCACATCCCTATCAGTTAACCTATAGAGAACTCCAAAATGGTATGATCAACCACTCCTTCAAACAAATGTATACGTCTCAAATAATGGCCTAGGTCCTTTCATATCACCACCTTAGTCTTCAGCTGGGCATCCTGTCCTCATTGCTCCCTTTTCTATACCATGATACATGTATCCTATTGCGTACTAGGCGACTGATTGGCCCTCATGTCTGATGACATCCTATTGTAGCTTTGTGATGTAATGGCACCACTTGACCAATCGCCCTGGGTGACGATTACACCGAAGGACCAGACATCAGCAATTACACACTAGGTAACTATCTGTGAATAGGACTGCACAGCAAGTAGGAAGTGTAATGGGAAAGTACACTGCACCATTGAAAGCATTGGGCTCCTATTTAGAGAGGGCCAGAGTTTGAAGTAGCAATTGAATGGCCCTTTTGTCAGATGACAACCTGCTGCAGCTTTGTGATATAATGGCACCACTAGACCAATCGCCCTGCGTGAGGATGGCACCGGAGGACCAGACATCAGCAATTACACACTAGGTAACTATCTGTGAATAGGACTGCACAGCAAGTAGGAAGTGTAATGGGAAAGTACACTGCACCATTGAAAGCATTGGGCTCCTATTTAGAGAGGGCCAGAGTTTGAAGTAGCAATTAAAGGCCCTTTTGTCAGATGACAACCTGCTGCAGCTTTGTGATATAATGGCACCACTAGACCAATCGCCCTGCGTGAGGATGGCACCGGAGGACCAGACATCAGCAATTACACACTAGGTAACTATCTGTGAATATGACTGAACAGCAAGTAGGAGGTGTAATGGGAAAGTACACTGCACCATTGAAAGCATTGGGCTCCTATTTAAAGAGGGCTAGAGTTAGAAGAAGCAACTGATTGGCCCTCATGTCAGATGACATCCTGTTGTGGCTTTGTGATGTAATGGCACCACTTGACCAATCGCCCTGGGTGACGATTACACTGGAGGACCAGACAACAGCATTTACACACTAGGTAATTATCTGGGAATATGACTGCACAGCAAGTAGGAGGTGTAATGGGAAAGTACTCTGCACCATCGAATGCATTGGGCTCCTTTTTAAAGAGGGCTAGAGTTAGAAGAACACAGTTTCTAAATAGCAGTCCATCTGGAGTATCAGGGTCACACTCGCAGAGAGCAGGGAAACCGGTTAAATAGCTTCCCTCTATCTGAAAGTAAGTCAATTGCTCTAACCTTAGACACCTCATTCCAGCCTGAAAGATGGTAATTAACTCGCAGGACAAATTGCCAGCACAAGTATCTGAAGAAGATTTTGTCAGCCACGTAGACAGTCAAAGTCTTTGATAAACTATCATGATGGCCATCGCATCATCCACATTGCTACCGTCTTAGAAGATTATATTTATGCGGAAGACCCCACTAAAAGGCACTGAGAGCCATCAGATGCTATGAACTTTTTATCAATGGCAAAATGATTAAATGAGAGTTTGACTTACCATACATATTGATCGAGGCATGGAGAAGGCTGAGGAATGAGCTTTCTTTTTTTTTTGTCTCAGCAAGCAGAGACATATTCCTCTGCAACACTGCCTCTTTTGGCCATTCAGTATAATCTGCAGATGGAAAAGTCCACTGTTAGTCAATTTTTAGAATTTTAATATTTCCAAACCAAATGCAACACTACCAAAAAATGATTTCTATAAAGCGTAAATTATTAGTACTATGGCGTGTCACATATTGTGAAAATCCAAAGCTCACTAAAAATTATAATCTCAATTTAGATTTCAACCTAGCAAACTTCTTTCAATCCTAGGCCTCATTTGCTGGTACACTGTACACAACCCTAGCACCTGTATGAGGACTTAGATAGAAAGAACTCTTTGGCAGCCAAGAGATAGAGTACCCTTCTCACAGGAATGATTTCAGGTTATGGTACACCATAGCAATTCAGTGATCTGATACGTTAAGGGAGGAAGGTTTATGCTACGGTTAGTGGGAATAATAAAAACTATGAATAACAGATTCTAACATCTTCATTTTAGCACATCCCTATCAGTTAACCTATAGAGAACTCCAAAATGGTATGATCAACCACTCCTTCAAACAAATGTATACGTCTCAAATAATGGCGTAGGTCCTTTCATATCACCACCTTAGTCTTCAGCTGGGCATCCTGTCCTCATTGCTCCCTTTTCTATACCATGATACATGTATCCTATTGCGTACTAGGCGACTGATTGGCCCTCATGTCTGATGACATCCTATTGTAGCTTTGTGATGTAATGGCACCACTTGACCAATCGCCCTGGGTGACGATTACACCGAAGGACCAGACATCAGCAATTACACACTAGGTAACTATCTGTGAATAGGACTGCACAGCAAGTAGGAAGTGTAATGGGAAAGTACACTGCACCATTGAAAGCATTGGGCTCCTATTTAGAGAGGGCCAGAGTTTGAAGTAGCAATTTAATGGCCCTTTTGTCAGATGACAACCTGCTGCAGCTTTGTGATATAATGGCACCACTAGACCAATCGCCCTGCGTGAGGATGGCACCGGAGGACCAGACATCAGCAATTACACACTAGGTAACTATCTGTGAATAGGACTGCACAGCAAGTAGGAAGTGTAATGGGAAAGTACACTGCACCATTGAAAGCATTGGGCTCCTATTTAGAGAGGGCCAGAGTTTGAAGTAGCAATTAAAGGCCCTTTTGTCAGATGACAACCTGCTGCAGCTTTGTGATATAATGGCACCACTAGACCAATCGCCCTGCGTGAGGATGGCACCGGAGGACCAGACATCAGCAATTACACACTAGGTAACTATCTGTGAATAGGACTGCACAGCAAGTAGGAAGTGTAATGGGAAAGTACACTGCACCATTGAAAGCATTGGGCTCCTATTTAGAGAGGGCCAGAGTTTGAAGTAGCAATTAAAGGCCCTTTTGTCAGATGACAACCTGCTGCAGCTTTGTGATATAATGGCACCACTAGACCAATCGCCCTGCGTGAGGATGGCACCGGAGGACCAGACATCAGCAATTACACACTAGGTAACTATCTGTGAATATGACTGAACAGCAAGTAGGAGGTGTAATGGGAAAGTACACTGCACCATTGAAAGCATTGGGCTCCTATTTAGAGAGGGCCAGAGTTTGAAGTAGCAATTAAAGGCCCTTTTGTCAGATGACAACCTGCTGCAGCTTTGTGATATAATGGCACCACTAGACCAATCGCCCTGCGTGAGGATGGCACCGCAGGACCAGACATCAGCAATTACACACTAGGTAACTATCTGTGAATATGACTGAACAGCAAGTAGGAGGTGTAATGGGAAAGTACACTGCACCATTGAAAGCATTGGGCTCCTATTTAAAGAGGGCTAGAGTTAGAAGAAGCAACTGATTGGCCCTCATGTCAGATGACATCCTGTTGTGGCTTTGTGATGTAATGGCACCACTTGACCAATCGCCCTGGGTGACGATTACACTGGAGGACCAGACAACAGCATTTACACACTAGGTAATTATCTGGGAATATGACTGCACAGCAAGTAGGAGGTGTAATGGGAAAGTACTCTGCACCATCGAATGCATTGGGCTCCTTTTTAAAGAGGGCTAGAGTTAGAAGAACACAGTTTCTAAATAGCAGTCCATCTGGAGTATCAGGGTCACACTCGCAGAGAGCAGGGAAACCGGTTAAATAGCTTCCCTCTATCTGAAAGTAAGTCAATTGCTCTAACCTTAGACACCTCATTCCAGCCTGAAAGATGGTAATTAACTCGCAGGACAAATTGCCAGCACAAGTATCTGAAGAAGATTTTGTCAGCCACGTAGACAGTCAAAGTCTTTGATAAACTATCATGATGGCCATCGCATCATCCACATTGCTACCGTCTTAGAAGATTATATTTATGCGGAAGACCCTACTAAAAGGCACTGAGAGCCATCAGATGCTATGAACTTTTTATCAATGGCAAAATGATTAAATGAGAGTTTGACTTACCATACATATTGATCGAGGCATGGAGAAGGCTGAGGAATGAGCTTTCTTTTTTTTTTGTCTCAGCAAGCAGAGACATATTCCTCTGCAACACTGCCTCTGCTGGCCATTCAGTATAATCTGCAGATGGAAAAGTCCACTGTTAGTCAATTTTTAGAACTTTAATATTTCCAAACCAATTGCAACACTACCAAAAAATGATTTCTATAAAGCGTAAATTATTAGTACTATGGCGTGTCACATATTGTGAAAATCCAAGACTCACTAAAAATTATAATCTCAATTTAGATTTCAACCTAGCAAACTTCTTTCAATCCTAGGCCTCATTTGCTGGTACACTGTACACAACCCTAGCACCTGTATGAGGACTTAGATAGAAAGAACTCTTTGGCAGCCAAGAGATAGAGTACCCTTCTCACAGGAATGATTTCAGGTTATGGTACACCATAGCAATTCAGTGATCTGATACGTTAAGGGAGGAAGGTTTATGCTACGGTTAGTGGGAATAATAAAAACTATGAATAACAGATTCTAACATCTTCATTTTAGCACATCCCTATCAGTTAACCTATAGAGAACTCCAAAATGGTATGATCAACCACTCCTTCAAACAAATGTATACGTCTCAAATAATGGCCTAGGTCCTTTCATATCACCACCTTAGTCTTCAGCTGGGCATCCTGTCCTCATTGCTCCCTTTTCTATACCATGATACATGTATCCTATTGCGTACTAGGCGACTGATTGGCCCTCATGTCTGATGACATCCTATTGTAGCTTTGTGATGTAATGGCACCACTTGACCAATCGCCCTGGGTGACGATTACACCGAAGGACCAGACATCAGCAATTACACACTAGGTAACTATCTGTGAATAGGACTGCACAGCAAGTAGGAAGTGTAATGGGAAAGTACACTGCACCATTGAAAGCATTGGGCTCCTATTTAGAGAGGGCCAGAGTTTGAAGTAGCAATTGAATGGCCCTTTTGTCAGATGACAACCTGCTGCAGCTTTGTGATATAATGGCACCACTAGACCAATCGCCCTGCGTGAGGATGGCACCGGAGGACCAGACATCAGCAATTACACACTAGGTAACTATCTGTGAATAGGACTGCACAGTAAGTAGGAAGTGTAATGGGAAAGTACACTGCACCATTGAAAGCATTGGGCTCCTATTTAGAGAGGGCCAGAGTTTGAAGTAGCAATTAAAGGCCCTTTTGTCAGATGACAACCTGCTGCAGCTTTGTGATATAATGGCACCACTAGACCAATCGCCCTGCGTGAGGATGGCACCGGAGGACCAGACATCAGCAATTACACACTAGGTAACTATCTGTGAATATGACTGAACAGCAAGTAGGAGGTGTAATGGGAAAGTACACTGCACCATTGAAAGCATTGGGCTCCTATTTAAAGAGGGCTAGAGTTAGAAGAAGCAACTGATTGGCCCTCATGTCAGATGACATCCTGTTGTGGCTTTGTGATGTAATGGCACCACTTGACCAATCGCCCTGGGTGACGATTACACTGGAGGACCAGACAACAGCATTTACACACTAGGTAATTATCTGGGAATATGACTGCACAGCAAGTAGGAGGTGTAATGGGAAAGTACTCTGCACCATCGAATGCATTGGGCTCCTTTTTAAAGAGGGCTAGAGTTAGAAGAACACAGTTTCTAAATAGCAGTCCATCTGGAGTATCAGGGTCACACTCGCAGAGAGCAGGGAAACCGGTTAAATAGCTTCCCTCTATCTGAAAGTAAGTCAATTGCTCTAACCTTAGACACCTCATTCCAGCCTGAAAGATGGTAATTAACTCGCAGGACAAATTGCCAGCACAAGTATCTGAAGAAGATTTTGTCAGCCACGTAGACAGTCAAAGTCTTTGATAAACTATCATGATGGCCATCGCATCATCCACATTGCTACCGTCTTAGAAGATTATATTTATGCGGAAGACCCCACTAAAAGGCACTGAGAGCCATCAGATGCTATGAACTTTTTATCAATGGCAAAATGATTAAATGAGAGTTTGACTTACCATACATATTGATCGAGGCATGGAGAAGGCTGAGGAATGAGCTTTCTTTTTTTTTTGTCTCAGCAAGCAGAGACATATTCCTCTGCAACACTGCCTCTGCTGGCCATTCAGTATAATCTGCAGATGGAAAAGTCCACTGTTAGTCAATTTTTAGAACTTTAATATTTCCAAACCAAATGCAACACTACCAAAAAATGATTTCTATAAAGCGTAAATTATTAGTACTATGGCGTGTCACATATTGTGAAAATCCAAAGCTCACTAAAAATTATAATCTCAATTTAGATTTCAACCTAGCAAACTTCTTTCAATCCTAGGCCTCATTTGCTGGTACACTGTACACAACCCTAGCACCTGTATGAGGACTTGGATAAAAAGATCTCTTTGGCAGCCAAGAGATAGAGTACCCTTCTCACAGGAATGATTTCAGGTTATGGTACACCATAGCAATTCAGTGATCTGATACGTTAAGGGAGGAAGGTTTATGCTACGGTTAGTGGGAATAATAAAAACTATGAATAACAGATTCTAACATCTTCATTTTAGCACATCCCTATCAGTTAACCTATAGAGAACTCCAAAATGGTATGATCAACCACTCCTTCAAACAAATGTATACGTCTCAAATAATGGCCTAGGTCCTTTCATATCACCACCTTAGTCTTCAGCTGGGCATCCTGTCCTCATTGCTCCCTTTTCTATACCATGATACATGTATCCTATTGCGTACTAGGCGACTGATTGGCCCTCATGTCTGATGACATCCTATTGTAGCTTTGTGATGTAATGGCACCACTTGACCAATCGCCCTGGGTGACGATTACACCGAAGGACCAGACATCAGCAATTACACACTAGGTAACTATCTGTGAATAGGACTGCACAGCAAGTAGGAAGTGTAATGGGAAAGTACACTGCACCATTGAAAGCATTGGGCTCCTATTTAGAGAGGGCCAGAGTTTGAAGTAGCAATTGAATGGCCCTTTTGTCAGATGACAACCTGCTGCAGCTTTGTGATATAATGGCACCACTAGACCAATCGCCCTGCGTGAGGATGGCACCGGAGGACCAGACATCAGCAATTACACACTAGGTAACTATCTGTGAATAGGACTGCACAGTAAGTAGGAAGTGTAATGGGAAAGTACACTGCACCATTGAAAGCATTGGGCTCCTATTTAGAGAGGGCCAGAGTTTGAAGTAGCAATTAAAGGCCCTTTTGTCAGATGACAACCTGCTGCAGCTTTGTGATATAATGGCACCACTAGACCAATCGCCCTGCGTGAGGATGGCACCGGAGGACCAGACATCAGCAATTACACACTAGGTAACTATCTGTGAATATGACTGAACAGCAAGTAGGAGGTGTAATGGGAAAGTACACTGCACCATTGAAAGCATTGGGCTCCTATTTAAAGAGGGCTAGAGTTAGAAGAAGCAACTGATTGGCCCTCATGTCAGATGACATCCTGTTGTGGCTTTGTGATGTAATGGCACCACTTGACCAATCGCCCTGGGTGACGATTACACTGGAGGACCAGACAACAGCATTTACACACTAGGTAATTATCTGGGAATATGACTGCACAGCAAGTAGGAGGTGTAATGGGTAAGTACTCTGCACCATCGAATGCATTGGGCTCCTTTTTAAAGAGGGCTAGAGTTAGAAGAACACAGTTTCTAAATAGCAGTCCATCTGGAGTATCAGGGTCACACTCGCAGAGAGCAGGGAAACCGGTTAAATAGCTTCCCTCTATCTGAAAGTAAGTCAATTGCTCTAACCTTAGACACCTCATTCCAGCCTGAAAGATGGTAATTAACTCGCAGGACAAATTGCCAGCACAAGTATCTGAAGAAGATTTTGTCAGCCACGTAGACAGTCAAAGTCTTTGATAAACTATCATGATGGCCATCGCATCATCCACATTGCTACCGTCTTAGAAGATTATATTTATGCGGAAGACCCCACTAAAAGGCACTGAGAGCCATCAGATGCTATGAACTTTTTATCAATGGCAAAATGATTAAATGAGAGTTTGACTTACCATACATATTGATCGAGGCATGGAGAAGGCTGAGGAATGAGCTTTCTTTTTTTTTTGTCTCAGCAAGCAGAGACATATTCCTCTGCAACACTGCCTCTGCTGGCCATTCAGTATAATCTGCAGATGGAAAAGTCCACTGTTAGTCAATTTTTAGAACTTTAATATTTCCAAACCAAATGCAACACTACCAAAAAATGATTTCTATAAAGCGTAAATTATTAGTACTATGGCGTGTCACATATTGTGAAAATCCAAAGCTCACTAAAAATTATAATCTCAATTTAGATTTCAACCTAGCAAACTTCTTTCAATCCTAGGCCTCATTTGCTGGTACACTGTACACAACCCTAGCACCTGTATGAGGACTTAGATAGAAAGAACTCTTTGGCAGCCAAGAGATAGAGTACCCTTCTCACAGGAATGATTTCAGGTTATGGTACACCATAGCAATTCAGTGATCTGATACGTTAAGGGAGGAAGGTTTATGCTACGGTTAGTGGGAATAATAAAAACTATGAATAACAGATTCTAACATCTTCATTTTAGCACATCCCTATCAGTTAACCTATAGAGAACTCCAAAATGGTATGATCAACCACTCCTTCAAACAAATGTATACGTCTCAAATAATGGCCTAGGTCCTTTCATATCACCACCTTAGTCTTCAGCTGGGCATCCTGTCCTCATTGCTCCCTTTTCTATACCATGATACATGTATCCTATTGCGTACTAGGCGACTGATTGGCCCTCATGTCTGATGACATCCTATTGTAGCTTTGTGATGTAATGGCACCACTTGACCAATCGCCCTGGGTGACGATTACACCGAAGGACCAGACATCAGCAATTACACACTAGGTAACTATCTGTGAATAGGACTGCACAGCAAGTAGGAAGTGTAATGGGAAAGTACACTGCACCATTGAAAGCATTGGGCTCCTATTTAGAGAGGGCCAGAGTTTGAAGTAGCAATTGAATGGCCCTTTTGTCAGATGACAACCTGCTGCAGCTTTGTGATATAATGGCACCACTAGACCAATCGCCCTGCGTGAGGATGGCACCGGAGGACCAGACATCAGCAATTACACACTAGGTAACTATCTGTGAATAGGACTGCACAGCAAGTAGGAAGTGTAATGGGAAAGTACACTGCACCATTGAAAGCATTGGGCTCCTATTTAGAGAGGGCCAGAGTTTGAAGTAGCAATTAAAGGCCCTTTTGTCAGATGACAACCTGCTGCAGCTTTGTGATATAATGGCACCACTAGACCAATCGCCCTGCGTGAGGATGGCACCGGAGGACCAGACATCAGCAATTACACACTAGGTAACTATCTGTGAATATGACTGAACAGCAAGTAGGAGGTGTAATGGGAAAGTACACTGCACCATTGAAAGCATTGGGCTCCTATTTAAAGAGGGCTAGAGTTAGAAGAAGCAACTGATTGGCCCTCATGTCAGATGACATCCTGTTGTGGCTTTGTGATGTAATGGCACCACTTGACCAATCGCCCTGGGTGACGATTACACTGGAGGACCAGACAACAGCATTTACACACTAGGTAATTATCTGGGAATATGACTGCACAGCAAGTAGGAGGTGTAATGGGAAAGTACTCTGCACCATCGAATGCATTGGGCTCCTTTTTAAAGAGGGCTAGAGTTAGAAGAACACAGTTTCTAAATAGCAGTCCATCTGGAGTATCAGGGTCACACTCGCAGAGAGCAGGGAAACCGGTTAAATAGCTTCCCTCTATCTGAAAGTAAGTCAATTGCTCTAACCTTAGACACCTCATTCCAGCCTGAAAGATGGTAATTAACTCGCAGGACAAATTGCCAGCACAAGTATCTGAAGAAGATTTTGTCAGCCACGTAGACAGTCAAAGTCTTTGATAAACTATCATGATGGCCATCGCATCATCCACATTGCTACCGTCTTAGAAGATTATATTTATGCGGAAGACCCCACTAAAAGGCACTGAGAGCCATCAGATGCTATGAACTTTTTATCAATGGCAAAATGATTAAATGAGAGTTTGACTTACCATACATATTGATCGAGGCATGGAGAAGGCTGAGGAATGAGCTTTCTTTTTTTTTTGTCTCAGCAAGCAGAGACATATTCCTCTGCAACACTGCCTCTTTTGGCCATTCAGTATAATCTGCAGATGGAAAAGTCCACTGTTAGTCAATTTTTAGAATTTTAATATTTCCAAACCAAATGCAACACTACCAAAAAATGATTTCTATAAAGCGTAAATTATTAGTACTATGGCGTGTCACATATTGTGAAAATCCAAAGCTCACTAAAAATTATAATCTCAATTTAGATTTCAACCTAGCAAACTTCTTTCAATCCTAGGCCTCATTTGCTGGTACACTGTACACAACCCTAGCACCTGTATGAGGACTTAGATAGAAAGAACTCTTTGGCAGCCAAGAGATAGAGTACCCTTCTCACAGGAATGATTTCAGGTTATGGTACACCATAGCAATTCAGTGATCTGATACGTTAAGGGAGGAAGGTTTATGCTACGGTTAGTGGGAATAATAAAAACTATGAATAACAGATTCTAACATCTTCATTTTAGCACATCCCTATCAGTTAACCTATAGAGAACTCCAAAATGGTATGATCAACCACTCCTTCAAACAAATGTATACGTCTCAAATAATGGCGTAGGTCCTTTCATATCACCACCTTAGTCTTCAGCTGGGCATCCTGTCCTCATTGCTCCCTTTTCTATACCATGATACATGTATCCTATTGCGTACTAGGCGACTGATTGGCCCTCATGTCTGATGACATCCTATTGTAGCTTTGTGATGTAATGGCACCACTTGACCAATCGCCCTGGGTGACGATTACACCGAAGGACCAGACATCAGCAATTACACACTAGGTAACTATCTGTGAATAGGACTGCACAGCAAGTAGGAAGTGTAATGGGAAAGTACACTGCACCATTGAAAGCATTGGGCTCCTATTTAGAGAGGGCCAGAGTTTGAAGTAGCAATTTAATGGCCCTTTTGTCAGATGACAACCTGCTGCAGCTTTGTGATATAATGGCACCACTAGACCAATCGCCCTGCGTGAGGATGGCACCGGAGGACCAGACATCAGCAATTACACACTAGGTAACTATCTGTGAATAGGACTGCACAGCAAGTAGGAAGTGTAATGGGAAAGTACACTGCACCATTGAAAGCATTGGGCTCCTATTTAGAGAGGGCCAGAGTTTGAAGTAGCAATTAAAGGCCCTTTTGTCAGATGACAACCTGCTGCAGCTTTGTGATATAATGGCACCACTAGACCAATCGCCCTGCGTGAGGATGGCACCGGAGGACCAGACATCAGCAATTACACACTAGGTAACTATCTGTGAATAGGACTGCACAGCAAGTAGGAAGTGTAATGGGAAAGTACACTGCACCATTGAAAGCATTGGGCTCCTATTTAGAGAGGGCCAGAGTTTGAAGTAGCAATTAAAGGCCCTTTTGTCAGATGACAACCTGCTGCAGCTTTGTGATATAATGGCACCACTAGACCAATCGCCCTGCGTGAGGATGGCACCGGAGGACCAGACATCAGCAATTACACACTAGGTAACTATCTGTGAATATGACTGAACAGCAAGTAGGAGGTGTAATGGGAAAGTACACTGCACCATTGAAAGCATTGGGCTCCTATTTAGAGAGGGCCAGAGTTTGAAGTAGCAATTAAAGGCCCTTTTGTCAGATGACAACCTGCTGCAGCTTTGTGATATAATGGCACCACTAGACCAATCGCCCTGCGTGAGGATGGCACCGCAGGACCAGACATCAGCAATTACACACTAGGTAACTATCTGTGAATATGACTGAACAGCAAGTAGGAGGTGTAATGGGAAAGTACACTGCACCATTGAAAGCATTGGGCTCCTATTTAAAGAGGGCTAGAGTTAGAAGAAGCAACTGATTGGCCCTCATGTCAGATGACATCCTGTTGTGGCTTTGTGATGTAATGGCACCACTTGACCAATCGCCCTGGGTGACGATTACACTGGAGGACCAGACAACAGCATTTACACACTAGGTAATTATCTGGGAATATGACTGCACAGCAAGTAGGAGGTGTAATGGGAAAGTACTCTGCACCATCGAATGCATTGGGCTCCTTTTTAAAGAGGGCTAGAGTTAGAAGAACACAGTTTCTAAATAGCAGTCCATCTGGAGTATCAGGGTCACACTCGCAGAGAGCAGGGAAACCGGTTAAATAGCTTCCCTCTATCTGAAAGTAAGTCAATTGCTCTAACCTTAGACACCTCATTCCAGCCTGAAAGATGGTAATTAACTCGCAGGACAAATTGCCAGCACAAGTATCTGAAGAAGATTTTGTCAGCCACGTAGACAGTCAAAGTCTTTGATAAACTATCATGATGGCCATCGCATCATCCACATTGCTACCGTCTTAGAAGATTATATTTATGCGGAAGACCCTACTAAAAGGCACTGAGAGCCATCAGATGCTATGAACTTTTTATCAATGGCAAAATGATTAAATGAGAGTTTGACTTACCATACATATTGATCGAGGCATGGAGAAGGCTGAGGAATGAGCTTTCTTTTTTTTTTGTCTCAGCAAGCAGAGACATATTCCTCTGCAACACTGCCTCTGCTGGCCATTCAGTATAATCTGCAGATGGAAAAGTCCACTGTTAGTCAATTTTTAGAACTTTAATATTTCCAAACCAATTGCAACACTACCAAAAAATGATTTCTATAAAGCGTAAATTATTAGTACTATGGCGTGTCACATATTGTGAAAATCCAAGACTCACTAAAAATTATAATCTCAATTTAGATTTCAACCTAGCAAACTTCTTTCAATCCTAGGCCTCATTTGCTGGTACACTGTACACAACCCTAGCACCTGTATGAGGACTTAGATAGAAAGAACTCTTTGGCAGCCAAGAGATAGAGTACCCTTCTCACAGGAATGATTTCAGGTTATGGTACACCATAGCAATTCAGTGATCTGATACGTTAAGGGAGGAAGGTTTATGCTACGGTTAGTGGGAATAATAAAAACTATGAATAACAGATTCTAACATCTTCATTTTAGCACATCCCTATCAGTTAACCTATAGAGAACTCCAAAATGGTATGATCAACCACTCCTTCAAACAAATGTATACGTCTCAAATAATGGCCTAGGTCCTTTCATATCACCACCTTAGTCTTCAGCTGGGCATCCTGTCCTCATTGCTCCCTTTTCTATACCATGATACATGTATCCTATTGCGTACTAGGCGACTGATTGGCCCTCATGTCTGATGACATCCTATTGTAGCTTTGTGATGTAATGGCACCACTTGACCAATCGCCCTGGGTGACGATTACACCGAAGGACCAGACATCAGCAATTACACACTAGGTAACTATCTGTGAATAGGACTGCACAGCAAGTAGGAAGTGTAATGGGAAAGTACACTGCACCATTGAAAGCATTGGGCTCCTATTTAGAGAGGGCCAGAGTTTGAAGTAGCAATTGAATGGCCCTTTTGTCAGATGACAACCTGCTGCAGCTTTGTGATATAATGGCACCACTAGACCAATCGCCCTGCGTGAGGATGGCACCGGAGGACCAGACATCAGCAATTACACACTAGGTAACTATCTGTGAATAGGACTGCACAGTAAGTAGGAAGTGTAATGGGAAAGTACACTGCACCATTGAAAGCATTGGGCTCCTATTTAGAGAGGGCCAGAGTTTGAAGTAGCAATTAAAGGCCCTTTTGTCAGATGACAACCTGCTGCAGCTTTGTGATATAATGGCACCACTAGACCAATCGCCCTGCGTGAGGATGGCACCGGAGGACCAGACATCAGCAATTACACACTAGGTAACTATCTGTGAATATGACTGAACAGCAAGTAGGAGGTGTAATGGGAAAGTACACTGCACCATTGAAAGCATTGGGCTCCTATTTAAAGAGGGCTAGAGTTAGAAGAAGCAACTGATTGGCCCTCATGTCAGATGACATCCTGTTGTGGCTTTGTGATGTAATGGCACCACTTGACCAATCGCCCTGGGTGACGATTACACTGGAGGACCAGACAACAGCATTTACACACTAGGTAATTATCTGGGAATATGACTGCACAGCAAGTAGGAGGTGTAATGGGAAAGTACTCTGCACCATCGAATGCATTGGGCTCCTTTTTAAAGAGGGCTAGAGTTAGAAGAACACAGTTTCTAAATAGCAGTCCATCTGGAGTATCAGGGTCACACTCGCAGAGAGCAGGGAAACCGGTTAAATAGCTTCCCTCTATCTGAAAGTAAGTCAATTGCTCTAACCTTAGACACCTCATTCCAGCCTGAAAGATGGTAATTAACTCGCAGGACAAATTGCCAGCACAAGTATCTGAAGAAGATTTTGTCAGCCACGTAGACAGTCAAAGTCTTTGATAAACTATCATGATGGCCATCGCATCATCCACATTGCTACCGTCTTAGAAGATTATATTTATGCGGAAGACCCCACTAAAAGGCACTGAGAGCCATCAGATGCTATGAACTTTTTATCAATGGCAAAATGATTAAATGAGAGTTTGACTTACCATACATATTGATCGAGGCATGGAGAAGGCTGAGGAATGAGCTTTCTTTTTTTTTTGTCTCAGCAAGCAGAGACATATTCCTCTGCAACACTGCCTCTGCTGGCCATTCAGTATAATCTGCAGATGGAAAAGTCCACTGTTAGTCAATTTTTAGAACTTTAATATTTCCAAACCAAATGCAACACTACCAAAAAATGATTTCTATAAAGCGTAAATTATTAGTACTATGGCGTGTCACATATTGTGAAAATCCAAAGCTCACTAAAAATTATAATCTCAATTTAGATTTCAACCTAGCAAACTTCTTTCAATCCTAGGCCTCATTTGCTGGTACACTGTACACAACCCTAGCACCTGTATGAGGACTTGGATAAAAAGATCTCTTTGGCAGCCAAGAGATAGAGTACCCTTCTCACAGGAATGATTTCAGGTTATGGTACACCATAGCAATTCAGTGATCTGATACGTTAAGGGAGGAAGGTTTATGCTACGGTTAGTGGGAATAATAAAAACTATGAATAACAGATTCTAACATCTTCATTTTAGCACATCCCTATCAGTTAACCTATAGAGAACTCCAAAATGGTATGATCAACCACTCCTTCAAACAAATGTATACGTCTCAAATAATGGCCTAGGTCCTTTCATATCACCACCTTAGTCTTCAGCTGGGCATCCTGTCCTCATTGCTCCCTTTTCTATACCATGATACATGTATCCTATTGCGTACTAGGCGACTGATTGGCCCTCATGTCTGATGACATCCTATTGTAGCTTTGTGATGTAATGGCACCACTTGACCAATCGCCCTGGGTGACGATTACACCGAAGGACCAGACATCAGCAATTACACACTAGGTAACTATCTGTGAATAGGACTGCACAGCAAGTAGGAAGTGTAATGGGAAAGTACACTGCACCATTGAAAGCATTGGGCTCCTATTTAGAGAGGGCCAGAGTTTGAAGTAGCAATTGAATGGCCCTTTTGTCAGATGACAACCTGCTGCAGCTTTGTGATATAATGGCACCACTAGACCAATCGCCCTGCGTGAGGATGGCACCGGAGGACCAGACATCAGCAATTACACACTAGGTAACTATCTGTGAATAGGACTGCACAGTAAGTAGGAAGTGTAATGGGAAAGTACACTGCACCATTGAAAGCATTGGGCTCCTATTTAGAGAGGGCCAGAGTTTGAAGTAGCAATTAAAGGCCCTTTTGTCAGATGACAACCTGCTGCAGCTTTGTGATATAATGGCACCACTAGACCAATCGCCCTGCGTGAGGATGGCACCGGAGGACCAGACATCAGCAATTACACACTAGGTAACTATCTGTGAATATGACTGAACAGCAAGTAGGAGGTGTAATGGGAAAGTACACTGCACCATTGAAAGCATTGGGCTCCTATTTAAAGAGGGCTAGAGTTAGAAGAAGCAACTGATTGGCCCTCATGTCAGATGACATCCTGTTGTGGCTTTGTGATGTAATGGCACCACTTGACCAATCGCCCTGGGTGACGATTACACTGGAGGACCAGACAACAGCATTTACACACTAGGTAATTATCTGGGAATATGACTGCACAGCAAGTAGGAGGTGTAATGGGTAAGTACTCTGCACCATCGAATGCATTGGGCTCCTTTTTAAAGAGGGCTAGAGTTAGAAGAACACAGTTTCTAAATAGCAGTCCATCTGGAGTATCAGGGTCACACTCGCAGAGAGCAGGGAAACCGGTTAAATAGCTTCCCTCTATCTGAAAGTAAGTCAATTGCTCTAACCTTAGACACCTCATTCCAGCCTGAAAGATGGTAATTAACTCGCAGGACAAATTGCCAGCACAAGTATCTGAAGAAGATTTTGTCAGCCACGTAGACAGTCAAAGTCTTTGATAAACTATCATGATGGCCATCGCATCATCCACATTGCTACCGTCTTAGAAGATTATATTTATGCGGAAGACCCCACTAAAAGGCACTGAGAGCCATCAGATGCTATGAACTTTTTATCAATGGCAAAATGATTAAATGAGAGTTTGACTTACCATACATATTGATCGAGGCATGGAGAAGGCTGAGGAATGAGCTTTCTTTTTTTTTTGTCTCAGCAAGCAGAGACATATTCCTCTGCAACACTGCCTCTGCTGGCCATTCAGTATAATCTGCAGATGGAAAAGTCCAATGTTAGTCAATTTTTTGAACTTTAATATTTCCAAACCAAATGCAACACTACCAAAAAATGATTTCTATAAAGCGTAAATTATTAGTACTATGGCGTGTCACATATTGTGAAAATCCAAAGCTCACTAAAAATTATAATCTCAATTTAGATTTCAACCTAGCAAACTTCTTTCAATCCTAGGCCTCATTTGCTGGTACACTGTACACAACCCTAGCACCTGTATGAGGACTTGGATAAAAAGATCTCTTTGGCAGCCAAGAGATAGAGTACCCTTCTCACAGGAATGATTTCAGGTTATGGTACACCATAGCAATTCAGTGATCTGATACGTTAAGGGAGGAAGGTTTATGCTACGGTTAGTGGGAATAATAAAAACTATGAATAACAGATTCTAACATCTTCATTTTAGCACATCCCTATCAGTTAACCTATAGAGAACTCCAAAATGGTATGATCAACCACTCCTTCAAACAAATGTATACGTCTCAAATAATGGCCTAGGTCCTTTCATATCACCACCTTAGTCTTCAGCTGGGCATCCTGTCCTCATTGCTCCCTTTTCTATACCATGATACATGTATCCTATTGCGTACTAGGCGACTGATTGGCCCTCATGTCTGATGACATCCTATTGTAGCTTTGTGATGTAATGGCACCACTTGACCAATCGCCCTGGGTGACGATTACACCGAAGGACCAGACATCAGCAATTACACACTAGGTAACTATCTGTGAATAGGACTGCACAGCAAGTAGGAAGTGTAATGGGAAAGTACACTGCACCATTGAAAGCATTGGGCTCCTATTTAGAGAGGGCCAGAGTTTGAAGTAGCAATTGAATGGCCCTTTTGTCAGATGACAACCTGCTGCAGCTTTGTGATATAATGGCACCACTAGACCAATCGCCCTGCGTGAGGATGGCACCGGAGGACCAGACATCAGCAATTACACACTAGGTAACTATCTGTGAATAGGACTGCACAGTAAGTAGGAAGTGTAATGGGAAAGTACACTGCACCATTGAAAGCATTGGGCTCCTATTTAGAGAGGGCCAGAGTTTGAAGTAGCAATTAAAGGCCCTTTTGTCAGATGACAACCTGCTGCAGCTTTGTGATATAATGGCACCACTAGACCAATCGCCCTGCGTGAGGATGGCACCGGAGGACCAGACATCAGCAATTACACACTAGGTAACTATCTGTGAATATGACTGAACAGCAAGTAGGAGGTGTAATGGGAAAGTACACTGCACCATTGAAAGCATTGGGCTCCTATTTAAAGAGGGCTAGAGTTAGAAGAAGCAACTGATTGGCCCTCATGTCAGATGACATCCTGTTGTGGCTTTGTGATGTAATGGCACCACTTGACCAATCGCCCTGGGTGACGATTACACTGGAGGACCAGACAACAGCATTTACACACTAGGTAATTATCTGGGAATATGACTGCACAGCAAGTAGGAGGTGTAATGGGTAAGTACTCTGCACCATCGAATGCATTGGGCTCCTTTTTAAAGAGGGCTAGAGTTAGAAGAACACAGTTTCTAAATAGCAGTCCATCTGGAGTATCAGGGTCACACTCGCAGAGAGCAGGGAAACCGGTTAAATAGCTTCCCTCTATCTGAAAGTAAGTCAATTGCTCTAACCTTAGACACCTCATTCCAGCCTGAAAGATGGTAATTAACTCGCAGGACAAATTGCCAGCACAAGTATCTGAAGAAGATTTTGTCAGCCACGTAGACAGTCAAAGTCTTTGATAAACTATCATGATGGCCATCGCATCATCCACATTGCTACCGTCTTAGAAGATTATATTTATGCGGAAGACCCCACTAAAAGGCACTGAGAGCCATCAGATGCTATGAACTTTTTATCAATGGCAAAATGATTAAATGAGAGTTTGACTTACCATACATATTGATCGAGGCATGGAGAAGGCTGAGGAATGAGCTTTCTTTTTTTTTTGTCTCAGCAAGCAGAGACATATTCCTCTGCAACACTGCCTCTGCTGGCCATTCAGTATAATCTGCAGATGGAAAAGTCCACTGTTAGTCAATTTTTAGAACTTTAATATTTCCAAACCAAATGCAACACTACCAAAAAATGATTTCTATAAAGCGTAAATTATTAGTACTATGGCGTGTCACATATTGTGAAAATCCAAAGCTCACTAAAAATTATAATCTCAATTTAGATTTCAACCTAGCAAACTTCTTTCAATCCTAGGCCTCATTTGCTGGTACACTGTACACAACCCTAGCACCTGTATGAGGACTTAGATAGAAAGAACTCTTTGGCAGCCAAGAGATAGAGTACCCTTCTCACAGGAATGATTTCAGGTTATGGTACACCATAGCAATTCAGTGATCTGATACGTTAAGGGAGGAAGGTTTATGCTACGGTTAGTGGGAATAATAAAAACTATGAATAACAGATTCTAACATCTTCATTTTAGCACATCCCTATCAGTTAACCTATAGAGAACTCCAAAATGGTATGATCAACCACTCCTTCAAACAAATGTATACGTCTCAAATAATGGCCTAGGTCCTTTCATATCACCACCTTAGTCTTCAGCTGGGCATCCTGTCCTCATTGCTCCCTTTTCTATACCATGATACATGTATCCTATTGCGTACTAGGCGACTGATTGGCCCTCATGTCTGATGACATCCTATTGTAGCTTTGTGATGTAATGGCACCACTTGACCAATCGCCCTGGGTGACGATTACACCGAAGGACCAGACATCAGCAATTACACACTAGGTAACTATCTGTGAATAGGACTGCACAGTAAGTAGGAGGTGTAATGGGAAAGTACACTGCACCATTGAAAGCATTGGGCTCCTATTTAGAGAGGGCCAGAGTTTGAAGTAGCAATTAAAGGCCCTTTTGTCAGATGACAACCTGCTGCAGCTTTGTGATATAATGGCACCACTAGACCAATCGCCCTGCGTGAGGATGGCACCGGAGGACCAGACATCAGCAATTACACACTAGGTAACTATCTGTGAATATGACTGAACAGCAAGTAGGAGGTGTAATGGGAAAGTACACTGCACCATTGAAAGCATTGGGCTCCTATTTAAAGAGGGCTAGAGTTAGAAGAAGCAACTGATTGGCCCTCATGTCAGATGACATCCTGTTGTGGCTTTGTGATGTAATGGCACCACTTGACCAATCGCCCTGGGTGACGATTACACTGGAGGACCAGACAACAGCATTTACACACTAGGTAATTATCTGGGAATATGACTGCACAGCAAGTAGGAGGTGTAATGGGAAAGTACTCTGCACCATCGAATGCATTGGGCTCCTTTTTAAAGAGGGCTAGAGTTAGAAGAACACAGTTTCTAAATAGCAGTCCATCTGGAGTATCAGGGTCACACTCGCAGAGAGCAGGGAAACCGGTTAAATAGCTTCCCTCTATCTGAAAGTAAGTCAATTGCTCTAACCTTAGACACCTCATTCCAGCCTGAAAGATGGTAATTAACTCGCAGGACAAATTGCCAGCACAAGTATCTGAAGAAGATTTTGTCAGCCACGTAGACAGTCAAAGTCTTTGATAAACTATCATGATGGCCATCGCATCATCCACATTGCTACCGTCTTAGAAGATTATATTTATGCGGAAGACCCTACTAAAAGGCACTGAGAGCCATCAGATGCTATGAACTTTTTATCAATGGCAAAATGATTAAATGAGAGTTTGACTTACCATACATATTGATCGAGGCATGGAGAAGGCTGAGGAATGAGCTTTCTTTTTTTTTTTGTCTCAGCAAGCAGAGACATATTCCTCTGCAACACTGCCTCTGCTGGCCATTCAGTATAATCTGCAGATGGAAAAGTCCACTGTTAGTCAATTTTTAGAACTTTAATATTTCCAAACCAAATGCAACACTACCAAAAAATGATTTCTATAAAGCGTAAATTATTAGTACTATGGCGTGTCACATATTGTGAAAATCCAAAGCTCACTAAAAATTATAATCTCAATTTAGATTTCAACCTAGCAAACTTCTTTCAATCCTAGGCCTCATTTGCTGGTACACTGTACACAACCCTAGCACCTGTATGAGGACTTGGATAAAAAGATCTCTTTGGCAGCCAAGAGATAGAGTACCCTTCTCACAGGAATGATTTCAGGTTATGGTACACCATAGCAATTCAGTGATCTGATACGTTAAGGGAGGAAGGTTTATGCTACGGTTAGTGGGAATAATAAAAACTATGAATAACAGATTCTAACATCTTCATTTTAGCACATCCCTATCAGTTAACCTATAGAGAACTCCAGAATGGTATGATCAACCACTCCTTCAAACAAATGTATACGTCTCAAATAATGGCCTAGGTCCTTTCATATCACCACCTTAGTCTTCAGCTGGGCATCCTGTCCTCATTGCTCCCTTTTCTATACCATGATACATGTATCCTATTGCGTACTAGGCGACTGATTGGCCCTCATGTCTGATGACATCCTATTGTAGCTTTGTGATGTAATGGCACCACTTGACCAATCGCCCTGGGTGACGATTACACCGAAGGACCAGACATCAGCAATTACACACTAGGTAACTATCTGTGAATAGGACTGCACAGTAAGTAGGAAGTGTAATGGGAAAGTACACTGCACCATTGAAAGCATTGGGCTCCTATTTAGAGAGGGCCAGAGTTTGAAGTAGCAATTAAAGGCCCTTTTGTCAGATGACAACCTGCTGCAGCTTTGTGATATAATGGCACCACTAGACCAATCGCCCTGCGTGAGGATGGCACCGGAGGACCAGACATCAGCAATTACACACTAGGTAACTATCTGTGAATATGACTGAACAGCAAGTAGGAGGTGTAATGGGAAAGTACACTGCACCATTGAAAGCATTGGGCTCCTATTTAAAGAGGGCTAGAGTTAGAAGAAGCAACTGATTGGCCCTCATGTCAGATGACATCCTGTTGTGGCTTTGTGATGTAATGGCACCACTTGACCAATCGCCCTGGGTGACGATTACACTGGAGGACCAGACAACAGCATTTACACACTAGGTAATTATCTGGGAATATGACTGCACAGCAAGTAGGAGGTGTAATGGGAAAGTACTCTGCACCATCGAATGCATTGGGCTCCTTTTTAAAGAGGGCTAGAGTTAGAAGAACACAGTTTCTAAATAGCAGTCCATCTGGAGTATCAGGGTCACACTCGCAGAGAGCAGGGAAACCGGTTAAATAGCTTCCCTCTATCTGAAAGTAAGTCAATTGCTCTAACCTTAGACACCTCATTCCAGCCTGAAAGATGGTAATTAACTCGCAGGACAAATTGCCAGCACAAGTATCTGAAGAAGATTTTGTCAGCCAGGTAGACAGTCAAAGTCTTTGATAAACTATCATGATGGCCATCGCATCATCCACATTGCTACCGTCTTAGAAGATTATATTTATGCGGAAGACCCCACTAAAAGGCACTGAGAGCCATCAGATGCTATGAACTTTTTATCAATGGCAAAATGATTAAATGAGAGTTTGACTTACCATACATATTGATCGAGGCATGGAGAAGGCTGAGGAATGAGCTTTCTTTTTTTTTGTCTCAGCAAGCAGAGACATATTCCTCTGCAACACTGCCTCTGCTGGCCATTCAGTATAATCTGCAGATGGAAAAGTCCACTGTTAGTCAATTTTTAGAACTTTAATATTTCCAAACCAAATGCAACACTACCAAAAAATGATTTCTATAAAGCGTAAATTATTAGTACTATGGCGTGTCACATATTGTGAAAATCCAAAGCTCACTAAAAATTATAATCTCAATTTAGATTTCAACCTAGCAAACTTCTTTCAATCCTAGGCCTCATTTGCTGGTACACTGTACACAACCCTAGCACCTGTATGAGGACTTAGATAGAAAGAACTCTTTGGCAGCCAAGAGATAGAGTACCCTTCTCACAGGAATGATTTCAGGTTATGGTACACCATAGCAATTCAGTGATCTGATACGTTAAGGGAGGAAGGTTTATGCTACGGTTAGTGGGAATAATAAAAACTATGAATAACAGATTCTAACATCTTCATTTTAGCACATCCCTATCAGTTAACCTATAGAGAACTCCAAAATGGTATGATCAACCACTCCTTCAAACAAATGTATACGTCTCAAATAATGGCCTAGGTCCTTTCATATCACCACCTTAGTCTTCAGCTGGGCATCCTGTCCTCATTGCTCCCTTTTCTATACCATGATACATGTATCCTATTGCGTACTAGGCGACTGATTGGCCCTCATGTCTGATGACATCCTATTGTAGCTTTGTGATGTAATGGCACCACTTGACCAATCGCCCTGGGTGACGATTACACCGAAGGACCAGACATCAGCAATTACACACTAGGTAACTATCTGTGAATAGGACTGCACAGCAAGTAGGAAGTGTAATGGGAAAGTACACTGCACCATTGAAAGCATTGGGCTCCTATTTAGAGAGGGCCAGAGTTTGAAGTAGCAATTGAATGGCCCTTTTGTCAGATGACAACCTGCTGCAGCTTTGTGATATAATGGCACCACTAGACCAATCGCCCTGCGTGAGGATGGCACCGGAGGACCAGACATCAGCAATTACACACTAGGTAACTATCTGTGAATAGGACTGCACAGCAAGTAGGAAGTGTAATGGGAAAGTACACTGCACCATTGAAAGCATTGGGCTCCTATTTAGAGAGGGCCAGAGTTTGAAGTAGCAATTAAAGGCCCTTTTGTCAGATGACAACCTGCTGCAGCTTTGTGATATAATGGCACCACTAGACCAATCGCCCTGCGTGAGGATGGCACCGGAGGACCAGACATCAGCAATTACACACTAGGTAACTATCTGTGAATATGACTGAACAGCAAGTAGGAGGTGTAATGGGAAAGTACACTGCACCATTGAAAGCATTGGGCTCCTATTTAAAGAGGGCTAGAGTTAGAAGAAGCAACTGATTGGCCCTCATGTCAGATGACATCCTGTTGTGGCTTTGTGATGTAATGGCACCACTTGACCAATCGCCCTGGGTGACGATTACACTGGAGGACCAGACAACAGCATTTACACACTAGGTAATTATCTGGGAATATGACTGCACAGCAAGTAGGAGGTGTAATGGGAAAGTACTCTGCACCATCGAATGCATTGGGCTCCTTTTTAAAGAGGGCTAGAGTTAGAAGAACACAGTTTCTAAATAGCAGTCCATCTGGAGTATCAGGGTCACACTCGCAGAGAGCAGGGAAACCGGTTAAATAGCTTCCCTCTATCTGAAAGTAAGTCAATTGCTCTAACCTTAGACACCTCATTCCAGCCTGAAAGATGGTAATTAACTCGCAGGACAAATTGCCAGCACAAGTATCTGAAGAAGATTTTGTCAGCCACGTAGACAGTCAAAGTCTTTGATAAACTATCATGATGGCCATCGCATCATCCACATTGCTACCGTCTTAGAAGATTATATTTATGCGGAAGACCCCACTAAAAGGCACTGAGAGCCATCAGATGCTATGAACTTTTTATCAATGGCAAAATGATTAAATGAGAGTTTGACTTACCATACATATTGATCGAGGCATGGAGAAGGCTGAGGAATGAGCTTTCTTTTTTTTTTGTCTCAGCAAGCAGAGACATATTCCTCTGCAACACTGCCTCTTTTGGCCATTCAGTATAATCTGCAGATGGAAAAGTCCACTGTTAGTCAATTTTTAGAATTTTAATATTTCCAAACCAAATGCAACACTACCAAAAAATGATTTCTATAAAGCGTAAATTATTAGTACTATGGCGTGTCACATATTGTGAAAATCCAAAGCTCACTAAAAATTATAATCTCAATTTAGATTTCAACCTAGCAAACTTCTTTCAATCCTAGGCCTCATTTGCTGGTACACTGTACACAACCCTAGCACCTGTATGAGGACTTAGATAGAAAGAACTCTTTGGCAGCCAAGAGATAGAGTACCCTTCTCACAGGAATGATTTCAGGTTATGGTACACCATAGCAATTCAGTGATCTGATACGTTAAGGGAGGAAGGTTTATGCTACGGTTAGTGGGAATAATAAAAACTATGAATAACAGATTCTAACATCTTCATTTTAGCACATCCCTATCAGTTAACCTATAGAGAACTCCAAAATGGTATGATCAACCACTCCTTCAAACAAATGTATACGTCTCAAATAATGGCGTAGGTCCTTTCATATCACCACCTTAGTCTTCAGCTGGGCATCCTGTCCTCATTGCTCCCTTTTCTATACCATGATACATGTATCCTATTGCGTACTAGGCGACTGATTGGCCCTCATGTCTGATGACATCCTATTGTAGCTTTGTGATGTAATGGCACCACTTGACCAATCGCCCTGGGTGACGATTACACCGAAGGACCAGACATCAGCAATTACACACTAGGTAACTATCTGTGAATAGGACTGCACAGTAAGTAGGAAGTGTAATGGGAAAGAACACTGCACCATTGAAAGCATTGGGCTCCTATTTAGAGAGGGCCAGAGTTTGAAGTAGCAATTAAAGGCCCTTTTGTCAGATGACAACCTGCTGCAGCTTTGTGATATAATGGCACCACTAGACCAATCGCCCTGCGTGAGGATGGCACCGGAGGACCAGACATCAGCAATTACACACTAGGTAACTATCTGTGAATATGACTGAACAGCAAGTAGGAGGTGTAATGGGAAAGTACACTGCACCATTGAAAGCATTGGGCTCCTATTTAAAGAGGGCTAGAGTTAGAAGAAGCAACTGATTGGCCCTCATGTCAGATGACATCCTGTTGTGGCTTTGTGATGTAATGGCACCACTTGACCAATCGCCCTGGGTGACGATTACACTGGAGGACCAGACAACAGCATTTACACACTAGGTAATTATCTGGGAATATGACTGCACAGCAAGTAGGAGGTGTAATGGGAAAGTACTCTGCACCATCGAATGCATTGGGCTCCTTTTTAAAGAGGGCTAGAGTTAGAAGAACACAGTTTCTAAATAGCAGTCCATCTGGAGTATCAGGGTCACACTCGCAGAGAGCAGGGAAACCGGTTAAATAGCTTCCCTCTATCTGAAAGTAAGTCAATTGCTCTAACCTTAGACACCTCATTCCAGCCTGAAAGATGGTAATTAACTCGCAGGACAAATTGCCAGCACAAGTATCTGAAGAAGATTTTGTCAGCCAGGTAGACAGTCAAAGTCTTTGATAAACTATCATGATGGCCATCGCATCATCCACATTGCTACCGTCTTAGAAGATTATATTTATGCGGAAGACCCCACTAAAAGGCACTGAGAGCCATCAGATGCTATGAACTTTTTATCAATGGCAAAATGATTAAATGAGAGTTTGACTTACCATACATATTGATCGAGGCATGGAGAAGGCTGAGGAATGAGCTTTCTTTTTTTTTGTCTCAGCAAGCAGAGACATATTCCTCTGCAACACTGCCTCTGCTGGCCATTCAGTATAATCTGCAGATGGAAAAGTCCACTGTTAGTCAATTTTTAGAACTTTAATATTTCCAAACCAAATGCAACACTACCAAAAAATGATTTCTATAAAGCGTAAATTATTAGTACTATGGCGTGTCACATATTGTGAAAATCCAAAGCTCACTAAAAATTATAATCTCAATTTAGATTTCAACCTAGCAAACTTCTTTCAATCCTAGGCCTCATTTGCTGGTACACTGTACACAACCCTAGCACCTGTATGAGGACTTAGATAGAAAGAACTCTTTGGCAGCCAAGAGATAGAGTACCCTTCTCACAGGAATGATTTCAGGTTATGGTACACCATAGCAATTCAGTGATCTGATACGATAAGGGAGGAAGGTTTATGCTACGGTTAGTGGGAATAATAAAAACTATGAATAACAGATTCTAACATCTTCATTTTAGCACATCCCTATCAGTTAACCTATAGAGAACTCCAGAATGGTATGATCAACCACTCCTTCAAACAAATGTATACGTCTCAAATAATGGCCTAGGTCCTTTCATATCACCACCTTAGTCTTCAGCTGGGCATCCTGTCCTCATTGCTCCCTTTTCTATACCATGATACATGTATCCTATTGCGTACTAGGCGACTGATTGGCCCTCATGTCTGATGACATCCTATTGTAGCTTTGTGATGTAATGGCACCACTTGACCAATCGCCCTGGGTGACGATTACACCGAAGGACCAGACATCAGCAATTACACACTAGGTAACTATCTGTGAATAGGACTGCACAGCAAGTAGGAAGTGTAATGGGAAAGTACACTGCACCATTGAAAGCATTGGGCTCCTATTTAGAGAGGGCCAGAGTTTGAAGTAGCAATTTAATGGCCCTTTTGTCAGATGACAACCTGCTGCAGCTTTGTGATATAATGGCACCACTAGACCAATCGCCCTGCGTGAGGATGGCACCGGAGGACCAGACATCAGCAATTACACACTAGGTAACTATCTGTGAATAGGACTGCACAGCAAGTAGGAAGTGTAATGGGAAAGTACACTGCACCATTGAAAGCATTGGGCTCCTATTTAGAGAGGGCCAGAGTTTGAAGTAGCAATTAAAGGCCCTTTTGTCAGATGACAACCTGCTGCAGCTTTGTGATATAATGGCACCACTAGACCAATCGCCCTGCGTGAGGATGGCACCGGAGGACCAGACATCAGCAATTACACACTAGGTAACTATCTGTGAATAGGACTGCACAGCAAGTAGGAAGTGTAATGGGAAAGTACACTGCACCATTGAAAGCATTGGGCTCCTATTTAGAGAGGGCCAGAGTTTGAAGTAGCAATTAAAGGCCCTTTTGTCAGATGACAACCTGCTGCAGCTTTGTGATATAATGGCACCACTAGACCAATCGCCCTGCGTGAGGATGGCACCGGAGGACCAGACATCAGCAATTACACACTAGGTAACTATCTGTGAATATGACTGAACAGCAAGTAGGAGGTGTAATGGGAAAGTACACTGCACCATTGAAAGCATTGGGCTCCTATTTAGAGAGGGCCAGAGTTTGAAGTAGCAATTAAAGGCCCTTTTGTCAGATGACAACCTGCTGCAGCTTTGTGATATAATGGCACCACTAGACCAATCGCCCTGCGTGAGGATGGCACCGCAGGACCAGACATCAGCAATTACACACTAGGTAACTATCTGTGAATATGACTGAACAGCAAGTAGGAGGTGTAATGGGAAAGTACACTGCACCATTGAAAGCATTGGGCTCCTATTTAAAGAGGGCTAGAGTTAGAAGAAGCAACTGATTGGCCCTCATGTCAGATGACATCCTGTTGTGGCTTTGTGATGTAATGGCACCACTTGACCAATCGCCCTGGGTGACGATTACACTGGAGGACCAGACAACAGCATTTACACACTAGGTAATTATCTGGGAATATGACTGCACAGCAAGTAGGAGGTGTAATGGGAAAGTACTCTGCACCATCGAATGCATTGGGCTCCTTTTTAAAGAGGGCTAGAGTTAGAAGAACACAGTTTCTAAATAGCAGTCCATCTGGAGTATCAGGGTCACACTCGCAGAGAGCAGGGAAACCGGTTAAATAGCTTCCCTCTATCTGAAAGTAAGTCAATTGCTCTAACCTTAGACACCTCATTCCAGCCTGAAAGATGGTAATTAACTCGCAGGACAAATTGCCAGCACAAGTATCTGAAGAAGATTTTGTCAGCCACGTAGACAGTCAAAGTCTTTGATAAACTATCATGATGGCCATCGCATCATCCACATTGCTACCGTCTTAGAAGATTATATTTATGCGGAAGACCCTACTAAAAGGCACTGAGAGCCATCAGATGCTATGAACTTTTTATCAATGGCAAAATGATTAAATGAGAGTTTGACTTACCATACATATTGATCGAGGCATGGAGAAGGCTGAGGAATGAGCTTTCTTTTTTTTTTGTCTCAGCAAGCAGAGACATATTCCTCTGCAACACTGCCTCTGCTGGCCATTCAGTATAATCTGCAGATGGAAAAGTCCACTGTTAGTCAATTTTTAGAACTTTAATATTTCCAAACCAATTGCAACACTACCAAAAAATGATTTCTATAAAGCGTAAATTATTAGTACTATGGCGTGTCACATATTGTGAAAATCCAAGACTCACTAAAAATTATAATCTCAATTTAGATTTCAACCTAGCAAACTTCTTTCAATCCTAGGCCTCATTTGCTGGTACACTGTACACAACCCTAGCACCTGTATGAGGACTTAGATAGAAAGAACTCTTTGGCAGCCAAGAGATAGAGTACCCTTCTCACAGGAATGATTTCAGGTTATGGTACACCATAGCAATTCAGTGATCTGATACGTTAAGGGAGGAAGGTTTATGCTACGGTTAGTGGGAATAATAAAAACTATGAATAACAGATTCTAACATCTTCATTTTAGCACATCCCTATCAGTTAACCTATAGAGAACTCCAAAATGGTATGATCAACCACTCCTTCAAACAAATGTATACGTCTCAAATAATGGCCTAGGTCCTTTCATATCACCACCTTAG
Source organism: Lissotriton helveticus (assembly GCF_964261635.1). Classification (NCBI taxonomy): domain Eukaryota; kingdom Metazoa; phylum Chordata; class Amphibia; order Caudata; family Salamandridae; genus Lissotriton; species Lissotriton helveticus. The sequence goes on from NC_136068.1 coordinate 615,673,371, forward strand.
TCTTCAGCTGGGCATCCTGTCCTCATTGCTCCCTTTTCTATACCATGATACATGTATCCTATTGCGTACTAGGCGACTGATTGGCCCTCATGTCTGATGACATCCTATTGTAGCTTTGTGATGTAATGGCACCACTTGACCAATCGCCCTGGGTGACGATTACACCGAAGGACCAGACATCAGCAATTACACACTAGGTAACTATCTGTGAATAGGACTGCACAGCAAGTAGGAAGTGTAATGGGAAAGTACACTGCACCATTGAAAGCATTGGGCTCCTATTTAGAGAGGGCCAGAGTTTGAAGTAGCAATTGAATGGCCCTTTTGTCAGATGACAACCTGCTGCAGCTTTGTGATATAATGGCACCACTAGACCAATCGCCCTGCGTGAGGATGGCACCGGAGGACCAGACATCAGCAATTACACACTAGGTAACTATCTGTGAATAGGACTGCACAGTAAGTAGGAAGTGTAATGGGAAAGTACACTGCACCATTGAAAGCATTGGGCTCCTATTTAGAGAGGGCCAGAGTTTGAAGTAGCAATTAAAGGCCCTTTTGTCAGATGACAACCTGCTGCAGCTTTGTGATATAATGGCACCACTAGACCAATCGCCCTGCGTGAGGATGGCACCGGAGGACCAGACATCAGCAATTACACACTAGGTAACTATCTGTGAATATGACTGAACAGCAAGTAGGAGGTGTAATGGGAAAGTACACTGCACCATTGAAAGCATTGGGCTCCTATTTAAAGAGGGCTAGAGTTAGAAGAAGCAACTGATTGGCCCTCATGTCAGATGACATCCTGTTGTGGCTTTGTGATGTAATGGCACCACTTGACCAATCGCCCTGGGTGACGATTACACTGGAGGACCAGACAACAGCATTTACACACTAGGTAATTATCTGGGAATATGACTGCACAGCAAGTAGGAGGTGTAATGGGTAAGTACTCTGCACCATCGAATGCATTGGGCTCCTTTTTAAAGAGGGCTAGAGTTAGAAGAACACAGTTTCTAAATAGCAGTCCATCTGGAGTATCAGGGTCACACTCGCAGAGAGCAGGGAAACCGGTTAAATAGCTTCCCTCTATCTGAAAGTAAGTCAATTGCTCTAACCTTAGACACCTCATTCCAGCCTGAAAGATGGTAATTAACTCGCAGGACAAATTGCCAGCACAAGTATCTGAAGAAGATTTTGTCAGCCACGTAGACAGTCAAAGTCTTTGATAAACTATCATGATGGCCATCGCATCATCCACATTGCTACCGTCTTAGAAGATTATATTTATGCGGAAGACCCCACTAAAAGGCACTGAGAGCCATCAGATGCTATGAACTTTTTATCAATGGCAAAATGATTAAATGAGAGTTTGACTTACCATACATATTGATCGAGGCATGGAGAAGGCTGAGGAATGAGCTTTCTTTTTTTTTTGTCTCAGCAAGCAGAGACATATTCCTCTGCAACACTGCCTCTGCTGGCCATTCAGTATAATCTGCAGATGGAAAAGTCCAATGTTAGTCAATTTTTTGAACTTTAATATTTCCAAACCAAATGCAACACTACCAAAAAATGATTTCTATAAAGCGTAAATTATTAGTACTATGGCGTGTCACATATTGTGAAAATCCAAAGCTCACTAAAAATTATAATCTCAATTTAGATTTCAACCTAGCAAACTTCTTTCAATCCTAGGCCTCATTTGCTGGTACACTGTACACAACCCTAGCACCTGTATGAGGACTTGGATAAAAAGATCTCTTTGGCAGCCAAGAGATAGAGTACCCTTCTCACAGGAATGATTTCAGGTTATGGTACACCATAGCAATTCAGTGATCTGATACGTTAAGGGAGGAAGGTTTATGCTACGGTTAGTGGGAATAATAAAAACTATGAATAACAGATTCTAACATCTTCATTTTAGCACATCCCTATCAGTTAACCTATAGAGAACTCCAAAATGGTATGATCAACCACTCCTTCAAACAAATGTATACGTCTCAAATAATGGCCTAGGTCCTTTCATATCACCACCTTAGTCTTCAGCTGGGCATCCTGTCCTCATTGCTCCCTTTTCTATACCATGATACATGTATCCTATTGCGTACTAGGCGACTGATTGGCCCTCATGTCTGATGACATCCTATTGTAGCTTTGTGATGTAATGGCACCACTTGACCAATCGCCCTGGGTGACGATTACACCGAAGGACCAGACATCAGCAATTACACACTAGGTAACTATCTGTGAATAGGACTGCACAGCAAGTAGGAAGTGTAATGGGAAAGTACACTGCACCATTGAAAGCATTGGGCTCCTATTTAGAGAGGGCCAGAGTTTGAAGTAGCAATTGAATGGCCCTTTTGTCAGATGACAACCTGCTGCAGCTTTGTGATATAATGGCACCACTAGACCAATCGCCCTGCGTGAGGATGGCACCGGAGGACCAGACATCAGCAATTACACACTAGGTAACTATCTGTGAATAGGACTGCACAGTAAGTAGGAAGTGTAATGGGAAAGTACACTGCACCATTGAAAGCATTGGGCTCCTATTTAGAGAGGGCCAGAGTTTGAAGTAGCAATTAAAGGCCCTTTTGTCAGATGACAACCTGCTGCAGCTTTGTGATATAATGGCACCACTAGACCAATCGCCCTGCGTGAGGATGGCACCGGAGGACCAGACATCAGCAATTACACACTAGGTAACTATCTGTGAATATGACTGAACAGCAAGTAGGAGGTGTAATGGGAAAGTACACTGCACCATTGAAAGCATTGGGCTCCTATTTAAAGAGGGCTAGAGTTAGAAGAAGCAACTGATTGGCCCTCATGTCAGATGACATCCTGTTGTGGCTTTGTGATGTAATGGCACCACTTGACCAATCGCCCTGGGTGACGATTACACTGGAGGACCAGACAACAGCATTTACACACTAGGTAATTATCTGGGAATATGACTGCACAGCAAGTAGGAGGTGTAATGGGTAAGTACTCTGCACCATCGAATGCATTGGGCTCCTTTTTAAAGAGGGCTAGAGTTAGAAGAACACAGTTTCTAAATAGCAGTCCATCTGGAGTATCAGGGTCACACTCGCAGAGAGCAGGGAAACCGGTTAAATAGCTTCCCTCTATCTGAAAGTAAGTCAATTGCTCTAACCTTAGACACCTCATTCCAGCCTGAAAGATGGTAATTAACTCGCAGGACAAATTGCCAGCACAAGTATCTGAAGAAGATTTTGTCAGCCACGTAGACAGTCAAAGTCTTTGATAAACTATCATGATGGCCATCGCATCATCCACATTGCTACCGTCTTAGAAGATTATATTTATGCGGAAGACCCCACTAAAAGGCACTGAGAGCCATCAGATGCTATGAACTTTTTATCAATGGCAAAATGATTAAATGAGAGTTTGACTTACCATACATATTGATCGAGGCATGGAGAAGGCTGAGGAATGAGCTTTCTTTTTTTTTTGTCTCAGCAAGCAGAGACATATTCCTCTGCAACACTGCCTCTGCTGGCCATTCAGTATAATCTGCAGATGGAAAAGTCCACTGTTAGTCAATTTTTAGAACTTTAATATTTCCAAACCAAATGCAACACTACCAAAAAATGATTTCTATAAAGCGTAAATTATTAGTACTATGGCGTGTCACATATTGTGAAAATCCAAAGCTCACTAAAAATTATAATCTCAATTTAGATTTCAACCTAGCAAACTTCTTTCAATCCTAGGCCTCATTTGCTGGTACACTGTACACAACCCTAGCACCTGTATGAGGACTTAGATAGAAAGAACTCTTTGGCAGCCAAGAGATAGAGTACCCTTCTCACAGGAATGATTTCAGGTTATGGTACACCATAGCAATTCAGTGATCTGATACGTTAAGGGAGGAAGGTTTATGCTACGGTTAGTGGGAATAATAAAAACTATGAATAACAGATTCTAACATCTTCATTTTAGCACATCCCTATCAGTTAACCTATAGAGAACTCCAAAATGGTATGATCAACCACTCCTTCAAACAAATGTATACGTCTCAAATAATGGCCTAGGTCCTTTCATATCACCACCTTAGTCTTCAGCTGGGCATCCTGTCCTCATTGCTCCCTTTTCTATACCATGATACATGTATCCTATTGCGTACTAGGCGACTGATTGGCCCTCATGTCTGATGACATCCTATTGTAGCTTTGTGATGTAATGGCACCACTTGACCAATCGCCCTGGGTGACGATTACACCGAAGGACCAGACATCAGCAATTACACACTAGGTAACTATCTGTGAATAGGACTGCACAGTAAGTAGGAGGTGTAATGGGAAAGTACACTGCACCATTGAAAGCATTGGGCTCCTATTTAGAGAGGGCCAGAGTTTGAAGTAGCAATTAAAGGCCCTTTTGTCAGATGACAACCTGCTGCAGCTTTGTGATATAATGGCACCACTAGACCAATCGCCCTGCGTGAGGATGGCACCGGAGGACCAGACATCAGCAATTACACACTAGGTAACTATCTGTGAATATGACTGAACAGCAAGTAGGAGGTGTAATGGGAAAGTACACTGCACCATTGAAAGCATTGGGCTCCTATTTAAAGAGGGCTAGAGTTAGAAGAAGCAACTGATTGGCCCTCATGTCAGATGACATCCTGTTGTGGCTTTGTGATGTAATGGCACCACTTGACCAATCGCCCTGGGTGACGATTACACTGGAGGACCAGACAACAGCATTTACACACTAGGTAATTATCTGGGAATATGACTGCACAGCAAGTAGGAGGTGTAATGGGAAAGTACTCTGCACCATCGAATGCATTGGGCTCCTTTTTAAAGAGGGCTAGAGTTAGAAGAACACAGTTTCTAAATAGCAGTCCATCTGGAGTATCAGGGTCACACTCGCAGAGAGCAGGGAAACCGGTTAAATAGCTTCCCTCTATCTGAAAGTAAGTCAATTGCTCTAACCTTAGACACCTCATTCCAGCCTGAAAGATGGTAATTAACTCGCAGGACAAATTGCCAGCACAAGTATCTGAAGAAGATTTTGTCAGCCACGTAGACAGTCAAAGTCTTTGATAAACTATCATGATGGCCATCGCATCATCCACATTGCTACCGTCTTAGAAGATTATATTTATGCGGAAGACCCTACTAAAAGGCACTGAGAGCCATCAGATGCTATGAACTTTTTATCAATGGCAAAATGATTAAATGAGAGTTTGACTTACCATACATATTGATCGAGGCATGGAGAAGGCTGAGGAATGAGCTTTCTTTTTTTTTTTGTCTCAGCAAGCAGAGACATATTCCTCTGCAACACTGCCTCTGCTGGCCATTCAGTATAATCTGCAGATGGAAAAGTCCACTGTTAGTCAATTTTTAGAACTTTAATATTTCCAAACCAAATGCAACACTACCAAAAAATGATTTCTATAAAGCGTAAATTATTAGTACTATGGCGTGTCACATATTGTGAAAATCCAAAGCTCACTAAAAATTATAATCTCAATTTAGATTTCAACCTAGCAAACTTCTTTCAATCCTAGGCCTCATTTGCTGGTACACTGTACACAACCCTAGCACCTGTATGAGGACTTGGATAAAAAGATCTCTTTGGCAGCCAAGAGATAGAGTACCCTTCTCACAGGAATGATTTCAGGTTATGGTACACCATAGCAATTCAGTGATCTGATACGTTAAGGGAGGAAGGTTTATGCTACGGTTAGTGGGAATAATAAAAACTATGAATAACAGATTCTAACATCTTCATTTTAGCACATCCCTATCAGTTAACCTATAGAGAACTCCAGAATGGTATGATCAACCACTCCTTCAAACAAATGTATACGTCTCAAATAATGGCCTAGGTCCTTTCATATCACCACCTTAGTCTTCAGCTGGGCATCCTGTCCTCATTGCTCCCTTTTCTATACCATGATACATGTATCCTATTGCGTACTAGGCGACTGATTGGCCCTCATGTCTGATGACATCCTATTGTAGCTTTGTGATGTAATGGCACCACTTGACCAATCGCCCTGGGTGACGATTACACCGAAGGACCAGACATCAGCAATTACACACTAGGTAACTATCTGTGAATAGGACTGCACAGTAAGTAGGAAGTGTAATGGGAAAGTACACTGCACCATTGAAAGCATTGGGCTCCTATTTAGAGAGGGCCAGAGTTTGAAGTAGCAATTAAAGGCCCTTTTGTCAGATGACAACCTGCTGCAGCTTTGTGATATAATGGCACCACTAGACCAATCGCCCTGCGTGAGGATGGCACCGGAGGACCAGACATCAGCAATTACACACTAGGTAACTATCTGTGAATATGACTGAACAGCAAGTAGGAGGTGTAATGGGAAAGTACACTGCACCATTGAAAGCATTGGGCTCCTATTTAAAGAGGGCTAGAGTTAGAAGAAGCAACTGATTGGCCCTCATGTCAGATGACATCCTGTTGTGGCTTTGTGATGTAATGGCACCACTTGACCAATCGCCCTGGGTGACGATTACACTGGAGGACCAGACAACAGCATTTACACACTAGGTAATTATCTGGGAATATGACTGCACAGCAAGTAGGAGGTGTAATGGGAAAGTACTCTGCACCATCGAATGCATTGGGCTCCTTTTTAAAGAGGGCTAGAGTTAGAAGAACACAGTTTCTAAATAGCAGTCCATCTGGAGTATCAGGGTCACACTCGCAGAGAGCAGGGAAACCGGTTAAATAGCTTCCCTCTATCTGAAAGTAAGTCAATTGCTCTAACCTTAGACACCTCATTCCAGCCTGAAAGATGGTAATTAACTCGCAGGACAAATTGCCAGCACAAGTATCTGAAGAAGATTTTGTCAGCCAGGTAGACAGTCAAAGTCTTTGATAAACTATCATGATGGCCATCGCATCATCCACATTGCTACCGTCTTAGAAGATTATATTTATGCGGAAGACCCCACTAAAAGGCACTGAGAGCCATCAGATGCTATGAACTTTTTATCAATGGCAAAATGATTAAATGAGAGTTTGACTTACCATACATATTGATCGAGGCATGGAGAAGGCTGAGGAATGAGCTTTCTTTTTTTTTGTCTCAGCAAGCAGAGACATATTCCTCTGCAACACTGCCTCTGCTGGCCATTCAGTATAATCTGCAGATGGAAAAGTCCACTGTTAGTCAATTTTTAGAACTTTAATATTTCCAAACCAAATGCAACACTACCAAAAAATGATTTCTATAAAGCGTAAATTATTAGTACTATGGCGTGTCACATATTGTGAAAATCCAAAGCTCACTAAAAATTATAATCTCAATTTAGATTTCAACCTAGCAAACTTCTTTCAATCCTAGGCCTCATTTGCTGGTACACTGTACACAACCCTAGCACCTGTATGAGGACTTAGATAGAAAGAACTCTTTGGCAGCCAAGAGATAGAGTACCCTTCTCACAGGAATGATTTCAGGTTATGGTACACCATAGCAATTCAGTGATCTGATACGATAAGGGAGGAAGGTTTATGCTACGGTTAGTGGGAATAATAAAAACTATGAATAACAGATTCTAACATCTTCATTTTAGCACATCCCTATCAGTTAACCTATAGAGAACTCCAGAATGGTATGATCAACCACTCCTTCAAACAAATGTATACGTCTCAAATAATGGCCTAGGTCCTTTCATATCACCACCTTAGTCTTCAGCTGGGCATCCTGTCCTCATTGCTCCCTTTTCTATACCATGATACATGTATCCTATTGCGTACTAGGCGACTGATTGGCCCTCATGTCTGATGACATCCTATTGTAGCTTTGTGATGTAATGGCACCACTTGACCAATCGCCCTGGGTGACGATTACACCGAAGGACCAGACATCAGCAATTACACACTAGGTAACTATCTGTGAATAGGACTGCACAGCAAGTAGGAAGTGTAATGGGAAAGTACACTGCACCATTGAAAGCATTGGGCTCCTATTTAGAGAGGGCCAGAGTTTGAAGTAGCAATTTAATGGCCCTTTTGTCAGATGACAACCTGCTGCAGCTTTGTGATATAATGGCACCACTAGACCAATCGCCCTGCGTGAGGATGGCACCGGAGGACCAGACATCAGCAATTACACACTAGGTAACTATCTGTGAATAGGACTGCACAGCAAGTAGGAAGTGTAATGGGAAAGTACACTGCACCATTGAAAGCATTGGGCTCCTATTTAGAGAGGGCCAGAGTTTGAAGTAGCAATTAAAGGCCCTTTTGTCAGATGACAACCTGCTGCAGCTTTGTGATATAATGGCACCACTAGACCAATCGCCCTGCGTGAGGATGGCACCGGAGGACCAGACATCAGCAATTACACACTAGGTAACTATCTGTGAATAGGACTGCACAGCAAGTAGGAAGTGTAATGGGAAAGTACACTGCACCATTGAAAGCATTGGGCTCCTATTTAGAGAGGGCCAGAGTTTGAAGTAGCAATTAAAGGCCCTTTTGTCAGATGACAACCTGCTGCAGCTTTGTGATATAATGGCACCACTAGACCAATCGCCCTGCGTGAGGATGGCACCGGAGGACCAGACATCAGCAATTACACACTAGGTAACTATCTGTGAATATGACTGAACAGCAAGTAGGAGGTGTAATGGGAAAGTACACTGCACCATTGAAAGCATTGGGCTCCTATTTAGAGAGGGCCAGAGTTTGAAGTAGCAATTAAAGGCCCTTTTGTCAGATGACAACCTGCTGCAGCTTTGTGATATAATGGCACCACTAGACCAATCGCCCTGCGTGAGGATGGCACCGGAGGACCAGACATCAGCAATTACACACTAGGTAACTATCTGTGAATATGACTGAACAGCAAGTTGGAGGTGTAATGGGAAAGTACACTGCACCATTGAAAGCATTGGGCTCCTATTTAGAGAGGGCCAGAGTTTGAAGTAGCAATTGAATGGCCCTTTTGTCAGATGACAACCTGCTGCAGCTTTGTGATATAATGGCACCACTAGACCAATCGCCCTGCGTGAGGATGGCACCGGAGGACCAGACATCAGCAATTACACACTAGGTAACTATCTGTGAATAGGACTGCACAGTAAGTAGGAAGTGTAATGGGAAAGTACACTGCACCATTGAAAGCATTGGGCTCCTATTTAGAGAGGGCCAGAGTTTGAAGTAGCAATTAAAGGCCCTTTTGTCAGATGACAACCTGCTGCAGCTTTGTGATATAATGGCACCACTAGACCAATCGCCCTGCGTGAGGATGGCACCGGAGGACCAGACATCAGCAATTACACACTAGGTAACTATCTGTGAATATGACTGAACAGCAAGTAGGAGGTGTAATGGGAAAGTACACTGCACCATTGAAAGCATTGGGCTCCTATTTAAAGAGGGCTAGAGTTAGAAGAAGCAACTGATTGGCCCTCATGTCAGATGACATCCTGTTGTGGCTTTGTGATGTAATGGCACCACTTGACCAATCGCCCTGGGTGACGATTACACTGGAGGACCAGACAACAGCATTTACACACTAGGTAATTATCTGGGAATATGACTGCAGAGCAAGTAGGAGGTGTAATGGGAAAGTACTCTGCACCATCGAATGCATTGGGCTCCTTTTTAAAGAGGGCTAGAGTTAGAAGAACACAGTTTCTAAATAGCAGTCCATCTGGAGTATCAGGGTCACACTCGCAGAGAGCAGGGAAACCGGTTAAATAGCTTCCCTCTATCTGAAAGTAAGTCAATTGCTCTAACCTTAGACACCTCATTCCAGCCTGAAAGATGGTAATTAACTCGCAGGACAAATTGCCAGCACAAGTATCTGAAGAAGATTTTGTCAGCCACGTAGACAGTCAAAGTCTTTGATAAACTATCATGATGGCCATCGCATCATCCACATTGCTACCGTCTTAGAAGATTATATTTATGCGGAAGACCCCACTAAAAGGCACTGAGAGCCATCAGATGCTATGAACTTTTTATCAATGGCAAAATGATTAAATGAGAGTTTGACTTACCATACATATTGATCGAGGCATGGAGAAGGCTGAGGAATGAGCTTTCTTTTTTTTTTGTCTCAGCAAGCAGAGACATATTCCTCTGCAACACTGCCTCTTTTGGCCATTCAGTATAATCTGCAGATGGAAAAGTCCACTGTTAGTCAATTTTTAGAACTTTAATATTTCCAAACCAAATGCAACACTACCAAAAAATGATTTCTATAAAGCGTAAATTATTAGTACTATGGCGTGTCACATATTGTGAAAATCCAAAGCTCACTAAAAATTATAATCTCAATTTAGATTTCAACCTAGCAAACTTCTTTCAATCCTAGGCCTCATTTGCTGGTACACTGTACACAACCCTAGCACCTGTATGAGGACTTAGATAGAAAGAACTCTTTGGCAGCCAAGAGATAGAGTACCCTTCTCACAGGAATGATTTCAGGTTATGGTACACCATAGCAATTCAGTGATCTGATACGTTAAGGGAGGAAGGTTTATGCTACGGTTAGTGGGAATAATAAAAACTATGAATAACAGATTCTAACATCTTCATTTTAGCACATCCCTATCAGTTAACCTATAGAGAACTCCAAAATGGTATGATCAACCACTCCTTCAAACAAATGTATACGTCTCAAATAATGGCCTAGGTCCTTTCATATCACCACCTTAGTCTTCAGCTGGGCATCCTGTCCTCATTGCTCCCTTTTCTATACCATGATACATGTATCCTATTGCGTACTAGGCGACTGATTGGCCCTCATGTCTGATGACATCCTATTGTAGCTTTGTGATGTAATGGCACCACTTGACCAATCGCCCTGGGTGACGATTACACCGAAGGACCAGACATCAGCAATTACACACTAGGTAACTATCTGTGAATAGGACTGCACAGCAAGTAGGAAGTGTAATGGGAAAGTACACTGCACCATTGAAAGCATTGGGCTCCTATTTAGAGAGGGCCAGAGTTTGAAGTAGCAATTGAATGGCCCTTTTGTCAGATGACAACCTGCTGCAGCTTTGTGATATAATGGCACCACTAGACCAATCGCCCTGCGTGAGGATGGCACCGGAGGACCAGACATCAGCAATTACACACTAGGTAACTATCTGTGAATAGGACTGCACAGTAAGTAGGAAGTGTAATGGGAAAGTACACTGCACCATTGAAAGCATTGGGCTCCTATTTAGAGAGGGCCAGAGTTTGAAGTAGCAATTAAAGGCCCTTTTGTCAGATGACAACCTGCTGCAGCTTTGTGATATAATGGCACCACTAGACCAATCGCCCTGCGTGAGGATGGCACCGGAGGACCAGACATCAGCAATTACACACTAGGTAACTATCTGTGAATATGACTGAACAGCAAGTAGGAGGTGTAATGGGAAAGTACACTGCACCATTGAAAGCATTGGGCTCCTATTTAAAGAGGGCTAGAGTTAGAAGAAGCAACTGATTGGCCCTCATGTCAGATGACATCCTGTTGTGGCTTTGTGATGTAATGGCACCACTTGACCAATCGCCCTGGGTGACGATTACACTGGAGGACCAGACAACAGCATTTACACACTAGGTAATTATCTGGGAATATGACTGCACAGCAAGTAGGAGGTGTAATGGGAAAGTACTCTGCACCATCGAATGCATTGGGTTCCTTTTTAAAGAGGGCTAGAGTTAGAAGAACACAGTTTCTAAATAGCAGTCCATCTGGAGTATCAGGGTCACACTCGCAGAGAGCAGGGAAACCGGTTAAATAGCTTCCCTCTATCTGAAAGTAAGTCAATTGCTCTAACCTTAGACACCTCATTCCAGCCTGAAAGATGGTAATTAACTCGCAGGACAAATTGCCAGCACAAGTATCTGAAGAAGATTTTGTCAGCCACGTAGACAGTCAAAGTCTTTGATAAACTATCATGATGGCCATCGCATCATCCACATTGCTACCGTCTTAGAAGATTATATTTATGCGGAAGACCCTACTAAAAGGCACTGAGAGCCATCAGATGCTATGAACTTTTTATCAATGGCAAAATGATTAAATGAGAGTTTGACTTACCATACATATTGATCGAGGCATGGAGAAGGCTGAGGAATGAGCTTTCTTTTTTTTTTGTCTCAGCAAGCAGAGACATATTCCTCTGCAACACTGCCTCTGCTGGCCATTCAGTATAATCTGCAGATGGAAAAGTCCACTGTTAGTCAATTTTTAGAACTTTAATATTTCCAAACCAAATGCAACACTACCAAAAAATGATTTCTATAAAGCGTAAATTATTAGTACTATGGCGTGTCACATATTGTGAAAATCCAAAGCTCACTAAAAATTATAATCTCAATTTAGATTTCAACCTAGCAAACTTCTTTCAATCCTAGGCCTCATTTGCTGGTACACTGTACACAACCCTAGCACCTGTATGAGGACTTGGATAAAAAGATCTCTTTGGCAGCCAAGAGATAGAGTACCCTTCTCACAGGAATGATTTCAGGTTATGGTACACCATAGCAATTCAGTGATCTGATACGTTAAGGGAGGAAGGTTTATGCTACGGTTAGTGGGAATAATAAAAACTATGAATAACAGATTCTAACATCTTCATTTTAGCACATCCCTATCAGTTAACCTATAGAGAACTCCAGAATGGTATGATCAACCACTCCTTCAAACAAATGTATACGTCTCAAATAATGGCCTAGGTCCTTTCATATCACCACCTTAGTCTTCAGCTGGGCATCCTGTCCTCATTGCTCCCTTTTCTATACCATGATACATGTATCCTATTGCGTACTAGGCGACTGATTGGCCCTCATGTCTGATGACATCCTATTGTAGCTTTGTGATGTAATGGCACCACTTGACCAATCGCCCTGGGTGACGATTACACCGAAGGACCAGACATCAGCAATTACACACTAGGTAACTATCTGTGAATAGGACTGCACAGTAAGTAGGAAGTGTAATGGGAAAGTACACTGCACCATTGAAAGCATTGGGCTCCTATTTAGAGAGGGCCAGAGTTTGAAGTAGCAATTAAAGGCCCTTTTGTCAGATGACAACCTGCTGCAGCTTTGTGATATAATGGCACCACTAGACCAATCGCCCTGCGTGAGGATGGCACCGGAGGACCAGACATCAGCAATTACACACTAGGTAACTATCTGTGAATATGACTGAACAGCAAGTAGGAGGTGTAATGGGAAAGTACACTGCACCATTGAAAGCATTGGGCTCCTATTTAAAGAGGGCTAGAGTTAGAAGAAGCAACTGATTGGCCCTCATGTCAGATGACATCCTGTTGTGGCTTTGTGATGTAATGGCACCACTTGACCAATCGCCCTGGGTGACGATTACACTGGAGGACCAGACAACAGCATTTACACACTAGGTTATTATCTGGGAATATGACTGCACAGCAAGTAGGAGGTGTAATGGGAAAGTACTCTGCACCATCGAATGCATTGGGCTCCTTTTTAAAGAGGGCTAGAGTTAGAAGAACACAGTTTCTAAATAGCAGTCCATCTGGAGTATCAGGGTCACACTCGCAGAGAGCAGGGAAACCGGTTAAATAGCTTCCCTCTATCTGAAAGTAAGTCAATTGCTCTAACCTTAGACACCTCATTCCAGCCTGAAAGATGGTAATTAACTCGCAGGACAAATTGCCAGCACAAGTATCTGAAGAAGATTTTGTCAGCCACGTAGACAGTCAAAGTCTTTGATAAACTATCATGATGGCCATCGCATCATCCACATTGCTACCGTCTTAGAAGATTATATTTATGCGGAAGACCCCACTAAAAGGCACTGAGAGCCATCAGATGCTATGAACTTTTTATCAATGGCAAAATGATTAAATGAGAGTTTGACTTACCATACATATTGATCGAGGCATGGAGAAGGCTGAGGAATGAGCTTTCTTTTTTTTTTGTCTCAGCAAGCAGAGACATATTCCTCTGCAACACTGCCTCTGCTGGCCATTCAGTATAATCTGCAGATGGAAAAGTCCACTGTTAGTCAATTTTTAGAACTTTAATATTTCCAAACCAAATGCAACACTACCAAAAAATGATTTCTATAAAGCGTAAATTATTAGTACTATGGCGTGTCACATATTGTGAAAATCCAAAGCTCACTAAAAATTATAATCTCAATTTAGATTTCAACCTAGCAAACTTCTTTCAATCCTAGGCCTCATTTGCTGGTACACTGTACACAACCCTAGCACCTGTATGAGGACTTGGATAAAAAGATCTCTTTGGCAGCCAAGAGATAGAGTACCCTTCTCACAGGAATGATTTCAGGTTATGGTACACCATAGCAATTCAGTGATCTGATACGATAAGGGAGGAAGGTTTATGCTACGGTTAGTGGGAATAATAAAAACTATGAATAACAGATTCTAACATCTTCATTTTAGCACATCCCTATCAGTTAACCTATAGAGAACTCCAGAATGGTATGATCAACCACTCCTTCAAACAAATGTATACGTCTCAAATAATGGCCTAGGTCCTTTCATATCACCACCTTAGTCTTCAGCTGGGCATCCTGTCCTCATTGCTCCCTTTTCTATACCATGATACATGTATCCTATTGCGTACTAGGCGACTGATTGGCCCTCATGTCTGATGACATCCTATTGTAGCTTTGTGATGTAATGGCACCACTTGACCAATCGCCCTGGGTGACGATTACACCGAAGGACCAGACATCAGCAATTACACACTAGGTAACTATCTGTGAATAGGACTGCACAGCAAGTAGGAAGTGTAATGGGAAAGTACACTGCACCATTGAAAGCATTGGGCTCCTATTTAGAGAGGGCCAGAGTTTGAAGTAGCAATTGAATGGCCCTTTTGTCAGATGACAACCTGCTGCAGCTTTGTGATATAATGGCACCACTAGACCAATCGCCCTGCGTGAGGATGGCACCGGAGGACCAGACATCAGCAATTACACACTAGGTAACTATCTGTGAATAGGACTGCACAGTAAGTAGGAAGTGTAATGGGAAAGTACACTGCACCATTGAAAGCATTGGGCTCCTATTTAGAGAGGGCCAGAGTTTGAAGTAGCAATTAAAGGCCCTTTTGTCAGATGACAACCTGCTGCAGCTTTGTGATATAATGGCACCACTAGACCAATCGCCCTGCGTGAGGATGGCACCGGAGGACCAGACATCAGCAATTACACACTAGGTAACTATCTGTGAATATGACTGAACAGCAAGTAGGAGGTGTAATGGGAAAGTACACTGCACCATTGAAAGCATTGGGCTCCTATTTAAAGAGGGCTAGAGTTAGAAGAAGCAACTGATTGGCCCTCATGTCAGATGACATCCTGTTGTGGCTTTGTGATGTAATGGCACCACTTGACCAATCGCCCTGGGTGACGATTACACTGGAGGACCAGACAACAGCATTTACACACTAGGTAATTATCTGGGAATATGACTGCACAGCAAGTAGGAGGTGTAATGGGAAAGTACTCTGCACCATCGAATGCATTGGGTTCCTTTTTAAAGAGGGCTAGAGTTAAAAGAACACAGTTTCTAAATAGCAGTCCATCTGGAGTATCAGGGTCACACTCGCAGAGAGCAGGGAAACCGGTTAAATAGCTTCCCTCTATCTGAAAGTAAGTCAATTGCTCTAACCTTAGACACCTCATTCCAGCCTGAAAGATGGTAATTAACTCGCAGGACAAATTGCCAGCACAAGTATCTGAAGAAGATTTTGTCAGCCACGTAGACAGTCAAAGTCTTTGATAAACTATCATGATGGCCATCGCATCATCCACATTGCTACCGTCTTAGAAGATTATATTTATGCGGAAGACCCTACTAAAAGGCACTGAGAGCCATCAGATGCTATGAACTTTTTATCAATGGCAAAATGATTAAATGAGAGTTTGACTTACCATACATATTGATCGAGGCATGGAGAAGGCTGAGGAATGAGCTTTCTTTTTTTTTTGTCTCAGCAAGCAGAGACATATTCCTCTGCAACACTGCCTCTGCTGGCCATTCAGTATAATCTGCAGATGGAAAAGTCCACTGTTAGTCAATTTTTAGAACTTTAATATTTCCAAACCAAATGCAACACTACCAAAAAATGATTTCGATAAAGCGTAAATTATTAGTACTATGGCGTGTCACATATTGTGAAAATCCAAAGCTCACTAAAAATTATAATCTCAATTTAGATTTCAACCTAGCAAACTTCTTTCAATCCTAGGCCTCATTTGCTGGTACACTGTACACAACCCTAGCACCTGTATGAGGACTTAGATAGAAAGAACTCTTTGGCAGCCAAGAGATAGAGTACCCTTCTCACAGGAATGATTTCAGGTTATGGTACACCATAGCAATTCAGTGATCTGATACGTTAAGGGAGGAAGGTTTATGCTACGGTTAGTGGGAATAATAAAAACTATGAATAACAGATTCTAACATCTTCATTTTAGCACATCCCTATCAGTTAACCTATAGAGAACTCCAAAATGGTATGATCAACCACTCCTTCAAACAAATGTATACGTCTCAAATAATGGCCTAGGTCCTTTCATATCACCACCTTAGTCTTCAGCTGGGCATCCTGTCCTCATTGCTCCCTTTTCTATACCATGATACATGTATCCTATTGCGTACTAGGCGACTGATTGGCCCTCATGTCTGATGACATCCTATTGTAGCTTTGTGATGTAATGGCACCACTTGACCAATCGCCCTGGGTGACGATTACACCGAAGGACCAGACATCAGCAATTACACACTAGGTAACTATCTGTGAATAGGACTGCACAGCAAGTAGGAAGTGTAATGGGAAAGTACACTGCACCATTGAAAGCATTGGGCTCCTATTTAGAGAGGGCCAGAGTTTGAAGTAGCAATTGAATGGCCCTTTTGTCAGATGACAACCTGCTGCAGCTTTGTGATATAATGGCACCACTAGACCAATCGCCCTGCGTGAGGATGGCACCGGAGGACCAGACATCAGCAATTACACACTAGGTAACTATCTGTGAATATGACTGAACAGCAAGTAGGAGGTGTAATGGGAAAGTACACTGCACCATTGAAAGCATTGGGCTCCTATTTAAAGAGGGCTAGAGTTAGAAGAAGCAACTGATTGGCCCTCATGTCAGATGACATCCTGTTGTGGCTTTGTGATGTAATGGCACCACTTGACCAATCGCCCTGGGTGACGATTACACTGGAGGACCAGACAACAGCATTTACACACTAGGTAATTTTCTGGGAATATGACTGCACAGCAAGTAGGAGGTGTAATGGGAAAGTACTCTGCACCATCGAATGCATTGGGCTCCTTTTTAAAGAGGGCTAGAGTTAGAAGAACACAGTTTCTAAATAGCAGTCCATCTGGAGTATCAGGGTCACACTCGCAGAGAGCAGGGAAACCGGTTAAATAGCTTCCCTCTATCTGAAAGTAAGTCAATTGCTCTAACCTTAGACACCTCATTCCAGCCTGAAAGATGGTAATTAACTCGCAGGACAAATTGCCAGCACAAGTATCTGAAGAAGATTTTGTCAGCCACGTAGACAGTCAAAGTCTTTGATAAACTATCATGATGGCCATCGCATCATCCACATTGCTACCGTCTTAGAAGATTATATTTATGCGGAAGACCCCACTAAAAGGCACTGAGAGCCATCAGATGCTATGAACTTTTTATCAATGGCAAAATGATTAAATGAGAGTTTGACTTACCATACATATTGATCGAGGCATGGAGAAGGCTGAGGAATGAGCTTTCTTTTTTTTTTGTCTCAGCAAGCAGAGACATATTCCTCTGCAACACTGCCTCTGCTGGCCATTCAGTATAATCTGCAGATGGAAAAGTCCACTGTTAGTCAATTTTTAGAACTTTAATATTTCCAAACCAAATGCAACACTACCAAAAAATGATTTCTATAAAGCGTAAATTATTAGTACTATGGCGTGTCACATATTGTGAAAATCCAAAGCTCACTAAAAATTATAATCTCAATTTAGATTTCAACCTAGCAAACTTCTTTCAATCCTAGGCCTCATTTGCTGGTACACTGTACACAACCCTAGCACCTGTATGAGGACTTGGATAAAAAGATCTCTTTGGCAGCCAAGAGATAGAGTACCCTTCTCACAGGAATGATTTCAGGTTATGGTACACCATAGCAATTCAGTGATCTGATACGTTAAGGGAGGAAGGTTTATGCTACGGTTAGTGGGAATAATAAAAACTATGAATAACAGATTCTAACATCTTCATTTTAGCACATCCCTATCAGTTAACCTATAGAGAACTCCAGAATGGTATGATCAACCACTCCTTCAAACAAATGTATACGTCTCAAATAATGGCCTAGGTCCTTTCATATCACCACCTTAGTCTTCAGCTGGGCATCCTGTCCTCATTGCTCCCTTTTCTATACCATGATACATGTATCCTATTGCGTACTAGGCGACTGATTGGCCCTCATGTCTGATGACATCCTATTGTAGCTTTGTGATGTAATGGCACCACTTGACCAATCGCCCTGGGTGACGATTACACCGAAGGACCAGACATCAGCAATTACACACTAGGTAACTATCTGTGAATAGGACTGCACAGTAAGTAGGAAGTGTAATGGGAAAGTACACTGCACCATTGAAAGCATTGGGCTCCTATTTAGAGAGGGCCAGAGTTTGAAGTAGCAATTAAAGGCCCTTTTGTCAGATGACAACCTGCTGCAGCTTTGTGATATAATGGCACCACTAGACCAATCGCCCTGCGTGAGGATGGCACCGGAGGACCAGACATCAGCAATTACACACTAGGTAACTATCTGTGAATATGACTGAACAGCAAGTAGGAGGTGTAATGGGAAAGTACACTGCACCATTGAAAGCATTGGGCTCCTATTTAAAGAGGGCTAGAGTTAGAAGAAGCAACTGATTGGCCCTCATGTCAGATGACATCCTGTTGTGGCTTTGTGATGTAATGGCACCACTTGACCAATCGCCCTGGGTGACGATTACACTGGAGGACCAGACAACAGCATTTACACACTAGGTAATTATCTGGGAATATGACTGCACAGCAAGTAGGAGGTGTAATGGGAAAGTACTCTGCACCATCGAATGCATTGGGCTCCTTTTTAAAGAGGGCTAGAGTTAGAAGAACACAGTTTCTAAATAGCAGTCCATCTGGAGTATCAGGGTCACACTCGCAGAGAGCAGGGAAACCGGTTAAATAGCTTCCCTCTATCTGAAAGTAAGTCAATTGCTCTAACCTTAGACACCTCATTCCAGCCTGAAAGATGGTAATTAACTCGCAGGACAAATTGCCAGCACAAGTATCTGAAGAAGATTTTGTCAGCCACGTAGACAGTCAAAGTCTTTGATAAACTATCATGATGGCCATCGCATCATCCACATTGCTACCGTCTTAGAAGATTATATTTATGCGGAAGACCCCACTAAAAGGCACTGAGAGCCATCAGATGCTATGAACTTTTTATCAATGGCAAAATGATTAAATGAGAGTTTGACTTACCATACATATTGATCGAGGCATGGAGAAGGCTGAGGAATGAGCTTTCTTTTTTTTTTGTCTCAGCAAGCAGAGACATATTCCTCTGCAACACTGCCTCTTTTGGCCATTCAGTATAATCTGCAGATGGAAAAGTCCACTGTTAGTCAATTTTTAGAACTTTAATATTTCCAAACCAAATGCAACACTACCAAAAAATGATTTCTATAAAGCGTAAATTATTAGTACTATGGCGTGTCACATATTGTGAAAATCCAAAGCTCACTAAAAATTATAATCTCAATTTAGATTTCAACCTAGCAAACTTCTTTCAATCCTAGGCCTCATTTGCTGGTACACTGTACACAACCCTAGCACCTGTATGAGGACTTAGATAGAAAGAACTCTTTGGCAGCCAAGAGATAGAGTACCCTTCTCACAGGAATGATTTCAGGTTATGGTACACCATAGCAATTCAGTGATCTGATACGTTAAGGGAGGAAGGTTTATGCTACGGTTAGTGGGAATAATAAAAACTATGAATAACAGATTCTAACATCTTCATTTTAGCACATCCCTATCAGTTAACCTATAGAGAACTCCAAAATGGTATGATCAACCACTCCTTCAAACAAATGTATACGTCTCAAATAATGGCCTAGGTCCTTTCATATCACCACCTTAGTCTTCAGCTGGGCATCCTGTCCTCATTGCTCCCTTTTCTATACCATGATACATGTATCCTATTGCGTACTAGGCGACTGATTGGCCCTCATGTCTGATGACATCCTATTGTAGCTTTGTGATGTAATGGCACCACTTGACCAATCGCCCTGGGTGACGATTACACCGAAGGACCAGACATCAGCAATTACACACTAGGTAACTATCTGTGAATAGGACTGCACAGCAAGTAGGAAGTGTAATGGGAAAGTACACTGCACCATTGAAAGCATTGGGCTCCTATTTAGAGAGGGCCAGAGTTTGAAGTAGCAATTGAATGGCCCTTTTGTCAGATGACAACCTGCTGCAGCTTTGTGATATAATGGCACCACTAGACCAATCGCCCTGCGTGAGGATGGCACCGGAGGACCAGACATCAGCAATTACACACTAGGTAACTATCTGTGAATAGGACTGCACAGTAAGTAGGAAGTGTAATGGGAAAGTACACTGCACCATTGAAAGCATTGGGCTCCTATTTAGAGAGGGCCAGAGTTTGAAGTAGCAATTAAAGGCCCTTTTGTCAGATGACAACCTGCTGCAGCTTTGTGATATAATGGCACCACTAGACCAATCGCCCTGCGTGAGGATGGCACCGGAGGACCAGACATCAGCAATTACACACTAGGTAACTATCTGTGAATATGACTGAACAGCAAGTAGGAGGTGTAATGGGAAAGTACACTGCACCATTGAAAGCATTGGGCTCCTATTTAAAGAGGGCTAGAGTTAGAAGAAGCAACTGATTGGCCCTCATGTCAGATTACATCCTGTTGTGGCTTTGTGATGTAATGGCACCACTTGACCAATCGCCCTGGGTGACGATTACACTGGAGGACCAGACAACAGCATTTACACACTAGGTAATTATCTGGGAATATGACTGCACAGCAAGTAGGAGGTGTAATGGGAAAGTACTCTGCACCATCGAATGCATTGGGCTCCTTTTTAAAGAGGGCTAGAGTTAGAAGAACACAGTTTCTAAATAGCAGTCCATCTGGAGTATCAGGGTCACACTCGCAGAGAGCAGGGAAACCGGTTAAATAGCTTCCCTCTATCTGAAAGTAAGTCAATTGCTCTAACCTTAGACACCTCATTCCAGCCTGAAAGATGGTAATTAACTCGCAGGACAAATTGCCAGCACAAGTATCTGAAGAAGATTTTGTCAGCCAGGTAGACAGTCAAAGTCTTTGATAAACTATCATGATGGCCATCGCATCATCCACATTGCTACCGTCTTAGAAGATTATATTTATGCGGAAGACCCTACTAAAAGGCACTGAGAGCCATCAGATGCTATGAACTTTTTATCAATGGCAAAATGATTAAATGAGAGTTTGACTTACCATACATATTGATCGAGGCATGGAGAAGGCTGAGGAATGAGCTTTCTTTTTTTTTTGTCTCAGCAAGCAGAGACATATTCCTCTGCAACACTGCCTCTGCTGGCCATTCAGTATAATCTGCAGATGGAAAAGTCCACTGTTAGTCAATTTTTAGAACTTTAATATTTCCAAACCAAATGCAACACTACCAAAAAATGATTTCTATAAAGCGTAAATTATTAGTACTATGGCGTGTCACATATTGTGAAAATCCAAAGCTCACTAAAAATTATAATCTCAATTTAGATTTCAACCTAGCAAACTTCTTTCAATCCTAGGCCTCATTTGCTGGTACACTGTACACAACCCTAGCACCTGTATGAGGACTTAGATAGAAAGAACTCTTTGGCAGCCAAGAGATAGAGTACCCTTCTCACAGGAATGATTTCAGGTTATGGTACACCATAGCAATTCAGTGATCTGATACGTTAAGGGAGGAAGGTTTATGCTACGGTTAGTGGGAATAATAAAAACTATGAATAACAGATTCTAACATCTTCATTTTAGCACATCCCTATCAGTTAACCTATAGAGAACTCCAAAATGGTATGATCAACCACTCCTTCAAACAAATGTATACGTCTCAAATAATGGCCTAGGTCCTTTCATATCACCACCTTAGTCTTCAGCTGGGCATCCTGTCCTCATTGCTCCCTTTTCTATACCATGATACATGTATCCTATTGCGTACTAGGCGACTGATTGGCCCTCATGTCTGATGACATCCTATTGTAGCTTTGTGATGTAATGGCACCACTTGACCAATCGCCCTGGGTGACGATTACACCGAAGGACCAGACATCAGCAATTACACACTAGGTAACTATCTGTGAATAGGACTGCACAGCAAGTAGGAAGTGTAATGGGAAAGTACACTGCACCATTGAAAGCATTGGGCTCCTATTTAGAGAGGGCCAGAGTTTGAAGTAGCAATTGAATGGCCCTTTTGTCAGATGACAACCTGCTGCAGCTTTGTGATATAATGGCACCACTAGACCAATCGCCCTGCGTGAGGATGGCACCGGAGGACCAGACATCAGCAATTACACACTAGGTAACTATCTGTGAATATGACTGAACAGCAAGTAGGAGGTGTAATGGGAAAGTACACTGCACCATTGAAAGCATTGGGCTCCTATTTAAAGAGGGCTAGAGTTAGAAGAAGCAACTGATTGGCCCTCATGTCAGATGACATCCTGTTGTGGCTTTGTGATGTAATGGCACCACTTGACCAATCGCCCTGGGTGACGATTACACTGGAGGACCAGACAACAGCATTTACACACTAGGTAATTTTCTGGGAATATGACTGCACAGCAAGTAGGAGGTGTAATGGGAAAGTACTCTGCACCATCGAATGCATTGGGCTCCTTTTTAAAGAGGGCTAGAGTTAGAAGAACACAGTTTCTAAATAGCAGTCCATCTGGAGTATCAGGGTCACACTCGCAGAGAGCAGGGAAACCGGTTAAATAGCTTCCCTCTATCTGAAAGTAAGTCAATTGCTCTAACCTTAGACACCTCATTCCAGCCTGAAAGATGGTAATTAACTCGCAGGACAAATTGCCAGCACAAGTATCTGAAGAAGATTTTGTCAGCCACGTAGACAGTCAAAGTCTTTGATAAACTATCATGATGGCCATCGCATCATCCACATTGCTACCGTCTTAGAAGATTATATTTATGCGGAAGACCCCACTAAAAGGCACTGAGAGCCATCAGATGCTATGAACTTTTTATCAATGGCAAAATGATTAAATGAGAGTTTGACTTACCATACATATTGATCGAGGCATGGAGAAGGCTGAGGAATGAGCTTTCTTTTTTTTTTGTCTCAGCAAGCAGAGACATATTCCTCTGCAACACTGCCTCTGCTGGCCATTCAGTATAATCTGCAGATGGAAAAGTCCACTGTTAGTCAATTTTTAGAACTTTAATATTTCCAAACCAAATGCAACACTACCAAAAAATGATTTCTATAAAGCGTAAATTATTAGTACTATGGCGTGTCACATATTGTGAAAATCCAAAGCTCACTAAAAATTATAATCTCAATTTAGATTTCAACCTAGCAAACTTCTTTCAATCCTAGGCCTCATTTGCTGGTACACTGTACACAACCCTAGCACCTGTATGAGGACTTGGATAAAAAGATCTCTTTGGCAGCCAAGAGATAGAGTACCCTTCTCACAGGAATGATTTCAGGTTATGGTACACCATAGCAATTCAGTGATCTGATACGTTAAGGGAGGAAGGTTTATGCTACGGTTAGTGGGAATAATAAAAACTATGAATAACAGATTCTAACATCTTCATTTTAGCACATCCCTATCAGTTAACCTATAGAGAACTCCAGAATGGTATGATCAACCACTCCTTCAAACAAATGTATACGTCTCAAATAATGGCCTAGGTCCTTTCATATCACCACCTTAGTCTTCAGCTGGGCATCCTGTCCTCATTGCTCCCTTTTCTATACCATGATACATGTATCCTATTGCGTACTAGGCGACTGATTGGCCCTCATGTCTGATGACATCCTATTGTAGCTTTGTGATGTAATGGCACCACTTGACCAATCGCCCTGGGTGACGATTACACCGAAGGACCAGACATCAGCAATTACACACTAGGTAACTATCTGTGAATAGGACTGCACAGTAAGTAGGAAGTGTAATGGGAAAGTACACTGCACCATTGAAAGCATTGGGCTCCTATTTAGAGAGGGCCAGAGTTTGAAGTAGCAATTAAAGGCCCTTTTGTCAGATGACAACCTGCTGCAGCTTTGTGATATAATGGCACCACTAGACCAATCGCCCTGCGTGAGGATGGCACCGGAGGACCAGACATCAGCAATTACACACTAGGTAACTATCTGTGAATATGACTGAACAGCAAGTAGGAGGTGTAATGGGAAAGTACACTGCACCATTGAAAGCATTGGGCTCCTATTTAAAGAGGGCTAGAGTTAGAAGAAGCAACTGATTGGCCCTCATGTCAGATGACATCCTGTTGTGGCTTTGTGATGTAATGGCACCACTTGACCAATCGCCCTGGGTGACGATTACACTGGAGGACCAGACAACAGCATTTACACACTAGGTAATTATCTGGGAATATGACTGCACAGCAAGTAGGAGGTGTAATGGGAAAGTACTCTGCACCATCGAATGCATTGGGCTCCTTTTTAAAGAGGGCTAGAGTTAGAAGAACACAGTTTCTAAATAGCAGTCCATCTGGAGTATCAGGGTCACACTCGCAGAGAGCAGGGAAACCGGTTAAATAGCTTCCCTCTATCTGAAAGTAAGTCAATTGCTCTAACCTTAGACACCTCATTCCAGCCTGAAAGATGGTAATTAACTCGCAGGACAAATTGCCAGCACAAGTATCTGAAGAAGATTTTGTCAGCCACGTAGACAGTCAAAGTCTTTGATAAACTATCATGATGGCCATCGCATCATCCACATTGCTACCGTCTTAGAAGATTATATTTATGCGGAAGACCCCACTAAAAGGCACTGAGAGCCATCAGATGCTATGAACTTTTTATCAATGGCAAAATGATTAAATGAGAGTTTGACTTACCATACATATTGATCGAGGCATGGAGAAGGCTGAGGAATGAGCTTTCTTTTTTTTTTGTCTCAGCAAGCAGAGACATATTCCTCTGCAACACTGCCTCTTTTGGCCATTCAGTATAATCTGCAGATGGAAAAGTCCACTGTTAGTCAATTTTTAGAACTTTAATATTTCCAAACCAAATGCAACACTACCAAAAAATGATTTCTATAAAGCGTAAATTATTAGTACTATGGCGTGTCACATATTGTGAAAATCCAAAGCTCACTAAAAATTATAATCTCAATTTAGATTTCAACCTAGCAAACTTCTTTCAATCCTAGGCCTCATTTGCTGGTACACTGTACACAACCCTAGCACCTGTATGAGGACTTAGATAGAAAGAACTCTTTGGCAGCCAAGAGATAGAGTACCCTTCTCACAGGAATGATTTCAGGTTATGGTACACCATAGCAATTCAGTGATCTGATACGTTAAGGGAGGAAGGTTTATGCTACGGTTAGTGGGAATAATAAAAACTATGAATAACAGATTCTAACATCTTCATTTTAGCACATCCCTATCAGTTAACCTATAGAGAACTCCAAAATGGTATGATCAACCACTCCTTCAAACAAATGTATACGTCTCAAATAATGGCCTAGGTCCTTTCATATCACCACCTTAGTCTTCAGCTGGGCATCCTGTCCTCATTGCTCCCTTTTCTATACCATGATACATGTATCCTATTGCGTACTAGGCGACTGATTGGCCCTCATGTCTGATGACATCCTATTGTAGCTTTGTGATGTAATGGCACCACTTGACCAATCGCCCTGGGTGACGATTACACCGAAGGACCAGACATCAGCAATTACACACTAGGTAACTATCTGTGAATAGGACTGCACAGCAAGTAGGAAGTGTAATGGGAAAGTACACTGCACCATTGAAAGCATTGGGCTCCTATTTAGAGAGGGCCAGAGTTTGAAGTAGCAATTGAATGGCCCTTTTGTCAGATGACAACCTGCTGCAGCTTTGTGATATAATGGCACCACTAGACCAATCGCCCTGCGTGAGGATGGCACCGGAGGACCAGACATCAGCAATTACACACTAGGTAACTATCTGTGAATAGGACTGCACAGTAAGTAGGAAGTGTAATAGGAAAGTACACTGCACCATTGAAAGCATTGGGCTCCTATTTAGAGAGGGCCAGAGTTTGAAGTAGCAATTAAAGGCCCTTTTGTCAGATGACAACCTGCTGCAGCTTTGTGATATAATGGCACCACTAGACCAATCGCCCTGCGTGAGGATGGCACCGGAGGACCAGACATCAGCAATTACACACTAGGTAACTATCTGTGAATATGACTGAACAGCAAGTAGGAGGTGTAATGGGAAAGTACACTGCACCATTGAAAGCATTGGGCTCCTATTTAAAGAGGGCTAGAGTTAGAAGAAGCAACTGATTGGCCCTCATGTCAGATTACATCCTGTTGTGGCTTTGTGATGTAATGGCACCACTTGACCAATCGCCCTGGGTGACGATTACACTGGAGGACCAGACAACAGCATTTACACACTAGGTAATTATCTGGGAATATGACTGCACAGCAAGTAGGAGGTGTAATGGGAAAGTACTCTGCACCATCGAATGCATTGGGCTCCTTTTTAAAGAGGGCTAGAGTTAGAAGAACACAGTTTCTAAATAGCAGTCCATCTGGAGTATCAGGGTCACACTCGCAGAGAGCAGGGAAACCGGTTAAATAGCTTCCCTCTATCTGAAAGTAAGTCAATTGCTCTAACCTTAGACACCTCATTCCAGCCTGAAAGATGGTAATTAACTCGCAGGACAAATTGCCAGCACAAGTATCTGAAGAAGATTTTGTCAGCCAGGTAGACAGTCAAAGTCTTTGATAAACTATCATGATGGCCATCGCATCATCCACATTGCTACCGTCTTAGAAGATTATATTTATGCGGAAGACCCCACTAAAAGGCACTGAGAGCCATCAGATGCTATGAACTTTTTATCAATGGCAAAATGATTAAATGAGAGTTTGACTTACCATACATATTGATCGAGGCATGGAGAAGGCTGAGGAATGAGCTTTCTTTTTTTTTTGTCTCAGCAAGCAGAGACATATTCCTCTGCAACACTGCCTCTGCTGGCCATTCAGTATAATCTGCAGATGGAAAAGTCCACTGTTAGTCAATTTTTAGAACTTTAATATTTCCAAACCAAATGCAACACTACCAAAAAATGATTTCTATAAAGCGTAAATTATTAGTACTATGGCGTGTCACATATTGTGAAAATCCAAAGCTCACTAAAAATTATAATCTCAATTTAGATTTCAACCTAGCAAACTTCTTTCAATCCTAGGCCTCATTTGCTGGTACACTGTACACAACCCTAGCACCTGTATGAGGACTTGGATAAAAAGATCTCTTTGGCAGCCAAGAGATAGAGTACCCTTCTCACAGGAATGATTTCAGGTTATGGTACACCATAGCAATTCAGTGATCTGATACGTTAAGGGAGGAAGGTTTATGCTACGGTTAGTGGGAATAATAAAAACTATGAATAACAGATTCTAA
This sequence comes from Lissotriton helveticus, assembly GCF_964261635.1. Lineage (NCBI taxonomy): Eukaryota > Metazoa > Chordata > Amphibia > Caudata > Salamandridae > Lissotriton > Lissotriton helveticus. The sequence goes on from NC_136068.1 coordinate 615,701,166, forward strand.
CATCTTCATTTTAGCACATCCCTATCAGTTAACCTATAGAGAACTCCAGAATGGTATGATCAACCACTCCTTCAAACAAATGTATACGTCTCAAATAATGGCCTAGGTCCTTTCATATCACCACCTTAGTCTTCAGCTGGGCATCCTGTCCTCATTGCTCCCTTTTCTATACCATGATACATGTATCCTATTGCGTACTAGGCGACTGATTGGCCCTCATGTCTGATGACATCCTATTGTAGCTTTGTGATGTAATGGCACCACTTGACCAATCGCCCTGGGTGACGATTACACCGAAGGACCAGACATCAGCAATTACACACTAGGTAACTATCTGTGAATAGGACTGCACAGTAAGTAGGAAGTGTAATGGGAAAGTACACTGCACCATTGAAAGCATTGGGCTCCTATTTAGAGAGGGCCAGAGTTTGAAGTAGCAATTAAAGGCCCTTTTGTCAGATGACAACCTGCTGCAGCTTTGTGATATAATGGCACCACTAGACCAATCGCCCTGCGTGAGGATGGCACCGGAGGACCAGACATCAGCAATTACACACTAGGTAACTATCTGTGAATATGACTGAACAGCAAGTAGGAGGTGTAATGGGAAAGTACACTGCACCATTGAAAGCATTGGGCTCCTATTTAAAGAGGGCTAGAGTTAGAAGAAGCAACTGATTGGCCCTCATGTCAGATGACATCCTGTTGTGGCTTTGTGATGTAATGGCACCACTTGACCAATCGCCCTGGGTGACGATTACACTGGAGGACCAGACAACAGCATTTACACACTAGGTTATTATCTGGGAATATGACTGCACAGCAAGTAGGAGGTGTAATGGGAAAGTACTCTGCACCATCGAATGCATTGGGCTCCTTTTTAAAGAGGGCTAGAGTTAGAAGAACACAGTTTCTAAATAGCAGTCCATCTGGAGTATCAGGGTCACACTCGCAGAGAGCAGGGAAACCGGTTAAATAGCTTCCCTCTATCTGAAAGTAAGTCAATTGCTCTAACCTTAGACACCTCATTCCAGCCTGAAAGATGGTAATTAACTCGCAGGACAAATTGCCAGCACAAGTATCTGAAGAAGATTTTGTCAGCCACGTAGACAGTCAAAGTCTTTGATAAACTATCATGATGGCCATCGCATCATCCACATTGCTACCGTCTTAGAAGATTATATTTATGCGGAAGACCCCACTAAAAGGCACTGAGAGCCATCAGATGCTATGAACTTTTTATCAATGGCAAAATGATTAAATGAGAGTTTGACTTACCATACATATTGATCGAGGCATGGAGAAGGCTGAGGAATGAGCTTTCTTTTTTTTTTGTCTCAGCAAGCAGAGACATATTCCTCTGCAACACTGCCTCTTTTGGCCATTCAGTATAATCTGCAGATGGAAAAGTCCACTGTTAGTCAATTTTTAGAACTTTAATATTTCCAAACCAAATGCAACACTACCAAAAAATGATTTCTATAAAGCGTAAATTATTAGTACTATGGCGTGTCACATATTGTGAAAATCCAAAGCTCACTAAAAATTATAATCTCAATTTAGATTTCAACCTAGCAAACTTCTTTCAATCCTAGGCCTCATTTGCTGGTACACTGTACACAACCCTAGCACCTGTATGAGGACTTGGATAAAAAGATCTCTTTGGCAGCCAAGAGATAGAGTACCCTTCTCACAGGAATGATTTCAGGTTATGGTACACCATAGCAATTCAGTGATCTGATACGATAAGGGAGGAAGGTTTATGCTACGGTTAGTGGGAATAATAAAAACTATGAATAACAGATTCTAACATCTTCATTTTAGCACATCCCTATCAGTTAACCTATAGAGAACTCCAGAATGGTATGATCAACCACTCCTTCAAACAAATGTATACGTCTCAAATAATGGCCTAGGTCCTTTCATATCACCACCTTAGTCTTCAGCTGGGCATCCTGTCCTCATTGCTCCCTTTTCTATACCATGATACATGTATCCTATTGCGTACTAGGCGACTGATTGGCCCTCATGTCTGATGACATCCTATTGTAGCTTTGTGATGTAATGGCACCACTTGACCAATCGCCCTGGGTGACGATTACACCGAAGGACCAGACATCAGCAATTACACACTAGGTAACTATCTGTGAATAGGACTGCACAGCAAGTAGGAAGTGTAATGGGAAAGTACACTGCACCATTGAAAGCATTGGGCTCCTATTTAGAGAGGGCCAGAGTTTGAAGTAGCAATTGAATGGCCCTTTTGTCAGATGACAACCTGCTGCAGCTTTGTGATATAATGGCACCACTAGACCAATCGCCCTGCGTGAGGATGGCACCGGAGGACCAGACATCAGCAATTACACACTAGGTAACTATCTGTGAATAGGACTGCACAGTAAGTAGGAAGTGTAATGGGAAAGTACACTGCACCATTGAAAGCATTGGGCTCCTATTTAGAGAGGGCCAGAGTTTGAAGTAGCAATTAAAGGCCCTTTTGTCAGATGACAACCTGCTGCAGCTTTGTGATATAATGGCACCACTAGACCAATCGCCCTGCGTGAGGATGGCACCGGAGGACCAGACATCAGCAATTACACACTAGGTAACTATCTGTGAATATGACTGAACAGCAAGTAGGAGGTGTAATGGGAAAGTACACTGCACCATTGAAAGCATTGGGCTCCTATTTAAAGAGGGCTAGAGTTAGAAGAAGCAACTGATTGGCCCTCATGTCAGATTACATCCTGTTGTGGCTTTGTGATGTAATGGCACCACTTGACCAATCGCCCTGGGTGACGATTACACTGGAGGACCAGACAACAGCATTTACACACTAGGTAATTATCTGGGAATATGACTGCACAGCAAGTAGGAGGTGTAATGGGAAAGTACTCTGCACCATCGAATGCATTGGGCTCCTTTTTAAAGAGGGCTAGAGTTAGAAGAACACAGTTTCTAAATAGCAGTCCATCTGGAGTATCAGGGTCACACTCGCAGAGAGCAGGGAAACCGGTTAAATAGCTTCCCTCTATCTGAAAGTAAGTCAATTGCTCTAACCTTAGACACCTCATTCCAGCCTGAAAGATGGTAATTAACTCGCAGGACAAATTGCCAGCACAAGTATCTGAAGAAGATTTTGTCAGCCAGGTAGACAGTCAAAGTCTTTGATAAACTATCATGATGGCCATCGCATCATCCACATTGCTACCGTCTTAGAAGATTATATTTATGCGGAAGACCCTACTAAAAGGCACTGAGAGCCATCAGATGCTATGAACTTTTTATCAATGGCAAAATGATTAAATGAGAGTTTGACTTACCATACATATTGATCGAGGCATGGAGAAGGCTGAGGAATGAGCTTTCTTTCTTTTTTTTCGTCTCAGCAAGCAGAGAAATATTCCTCTGCAACACTGCCTCTGCTGGCCATTCAGTATAATCTGCAGATGGAAAAGTCCACTGTTAGTCAATTTTTAGAACTTGAATATTTCCAAACCAAATGCAACACTACCAAAAAATGATTTCTATAAAGCGTAAATTATTAGTACTATGGCGTGTCACATATTGTGAAAATCCAAAGCTCACTAAAAATTATAATCTCAATTTAGATTTCAACCTAGCAAACTTCTTTCAATCCTAGGCCTCATTTGCTGGTACACTGTACACAACCCTAGCACCTGTATGAGGACTTGGATAAAAAGATCTCTTTGGCAGCCAAGAGATAGAGTACCCTTCTCACAGGAATGATTTCAGGTTATGGTACACCATAGCAATTCAGTGATCTGATACGTTAAGGGAGGAAGGTTTATGCTACGGTTAGTGGGAATAATGAAAACTATGAATAACAGATTCTAACATCTTCATTTTAGCACATCCCTATCAGTTAACCTATAGAGAACTCCAGAATGGTATGATCAACCACTCCTTCAAACAAATGTATACGTCTCAAATAATGGCCTAGGTCCTTTCATATCACCACCTTAGTCTTCAGCTGGGCATCCTGTCCTCATTGCTCCCTTTTCTATACCATGATACATGTATCCTATTGCGTACTAGGCGACTGATTGGCCCTCATGTCTGATGACATCCTATTGTAGCTTTGTGATGTAATGGCACCACTTGACCAATCGCCCTGGGTGACGATTACACCGAAGGACCAGACATCAGCAATTACACACTAGGTAACTATCTGTGAATAGGACTGCACAGTAAGTAGGAAGTGTAATGGGAAAGTACACTGCACCATTGAAAGCATTGGGCTCCTATTTAGAGAGGGCCAGCGTTTGAAGTAGCAATTGAATGGCCCTTTTGTCAGATGACAACCTGCTGCAGCTTTGTGATATAATGGCACCACTAGACCAATCGCCCTGCGTGAGGATGGCACCGGAGGACCAGACATCAGCAATTACACACTAGGTAACTATCTGTGAATAGGACTGCACAGTAAGTAGGAAGTGTAATGGGAAAGTACACTGCACCATTGAAAGCATTGGGCTCCTATTTAGAGAGGGCCAGAGTTTGAAGTAGCAATTAAAGGCCCTTTTGTCAGATGACAACCTGTTGCAGCTTTGTGATATAATGGCACCACTAGACCAATCGCCCTGCGTGAGGATGGCACCGGAGGACCAGACATCAGCAATTACACACTAGGTAACTATCTGTGAATATGACTGAACAGCAAGTAGGAGGTGTAATGGGAAAGTACACTGCACCATTGAAAGCATTGGGCTCCTATTTAAAGAGGGCTAGAGTTAGAAGAAGCAACTGATTGGCCCTGATGTCAGATGACATCCTGTTGTGGCTTTGTGATGTAATGGCACCACTTGACCAATCGCCCTGGGTGACGATTACACTGGAGGACCAGACAACAGCATTTACACACTAGGTAATTATCTGGGAATATGACTGCACAGCAAGTAGGAGGTGTAATGGGAAAGTACTCTGCACCATCGAATGCATTGGGCTCCTTTTTAAAGAGGGCTAGAGTTAGAAGAACACAGTTTCTAAATAGCAGTCCATCTGGAGTATCAGGGTCACACTCGCAGAGAGCAGGGAAACCGGTTAAATAGCTTCCCTCTATCTGAAAGTAAGTCAATTGCTCTAACCTTAGACACCTCATTCCAGCCTGAAAGATGGTAATTAACTCGCAGGACAAATTGCCAGCACAAGTATCTGAAGAAGATTTTGTCAGCCACGTAGACAGTCAAAGTCTTTGATAAACTATCATGATGGCCATCGCATCATCCACATTGCTACCGTCTTAGAAGATTATATTTATGCGGAAGACCCCACTAAAAGGCACTGAGAGCCATCAGATGCTATGAACTTTTTATCAATGGCAAAATGATTAAATGAGAGTTTGACTTACCATACATATTGATCGAGGCATGGAGAAGGCTGAGGAATGAGCTTTCTTTTTTTTTTGTCTCAGCAAGCAGAGACATATTCCTCTGCAACACTGCCTCTTTTGGCCATTCAGTATAATCTGCAGATGGAAAAGTCCACTGTTAGTCAATTTTTAGAACTTTAATATTTCCAAACCAAATGCAACACTACCAAAAAATGATTTCTATAAAGCGTAAATTATTAGTACTATGGCGTGTCACATATTGTGAAAATCCAAAGCTCACTAAAAATTATAATCTCAATTTAGATTTCAACCTAGCAAACTTCTTTCAATCCTAGGCCTCATTTGCTGGTACACTGTACACAACCCTAGCACCTGTATGAGGACTTGGATAAAAAGATCTCTTTGGCAGCCAAGAGATAGAGTACCCTTCTCACAGGAATGATTTCAGGTTATGGTACACCATAGCAATTCAGTGATCTGATACGTTAAGGGAGGAAGGTTTATGCTACGGTTAGTGGGAATAATAAAAACTATGAATAACAGATTCTAACATCTTCATTTTAGCACATCCCTATCAGTTAACCTATAGAGAACTCCAGAATGGTATGATCAACCACTCCTTCAAACAAATGTATACGTCTCAAATAATGGCCTAGGTCCTTTCATATCACCACCTTAGTCTTCAGCTGGGCATCCTGTCCTCATTGCTCCCTTTTCTATACCATGATACATGTATCCTATTGCGTACTAGGCGACTGATTGGCCCTCATGTCTGATGACATCCTATTGTAGCTTTGTGATGTAATGGCACCACTTGACCAATCGCCCTGGGTGACGATTACACCGAAGGACCAGACATCAGCAATTACACACTAGGTAACTATCTGTGAATAGGACTGCACAGTAAGTAGGAAGTGTAATGGGAAAGTACACTGCACCATTGAAAGCATTGGGCTCCTATTTAGAGAGGGCCAGAGTTTGAAGTAGCAATTGAATGGCCCTTTTGTCAGATGACAACCTGCTGCAGCTTTGTGATATAATGGCACCACTAGACCAATCGCCCTGCGTGAGGATGGCACCGGAGGACCAGACATCAGCAATTACACACTAGGTAACTATCTGTGAATAGGACTGCACAGTAAGTAGGAAGTGTAATGGGAAAGTACACTGCACCATTGAAAGCATTGGGCTCCTATTTAGAGAGGGCCAGAGTTTGAAGTAGCAATTAAAGGCCCTTTTGTCAGATGACAACCTGCTGCAGCTTTGTGATATAATGGCACCACTAGACCAATCGCCCTGCGTGAGGATGGCACCGGAGGACCAGACATCAGCAATTACACACTAGGTAACTATCTGTGAATATGACTGAACAGCAAGTAGGAGGTGTAATGGGAAAGTACACTGCACCATTGAAAGCATTGGGCTCCTATTTAAAGAGGGCTAGAGTTAGAAGAAGCAACTGATTGGCCCTCATGTCAGATGACATCCTGTTGTGGCTTTGTGATGTAATGGCACCACTTGACCAATCGCCCTGGGTGACGATTACACTGGAGGACCAGACAACAGCATTTACACACTAGGTAATTATCTGGGAATATGACTGCACAGCAAGTAGGAGGTGTAATGGGAAAGTACTCTGCACCATCGAATGCATTGGGCTCCTTTTTAAAGAGGGCTAGAGTTAGAAGAACACAGTTTCTAAATAGCAGTCCATCTGGAGTATCAGGGTCACACTCGCAGAGAGCAGGGAAACCGGTTAAATAGCTTCCCTCTATCTGAAAGTAAGTCAATTGCTCTAACCTTAGACACCTCATTCCAGCCTGAAAGATGGTAATTAACTCGCAGGACAAATTGCCAGCACAAGTATCTGAAGAAGATTTTGTCAGCCACGTAGACAGTCAAAGTCTTTGATAAACTATCATGATGGCCATCGCATCATCCACATTGCTACCGTCTTAGAAGATTATATTTATGCGGAAGACCCTACTAAAAGGCACTGAGAGCCATCAGATGCTATGAACTTTTTATCAATGGCAAAATGATTAAATGAGAGTTTGACTTACCATACATATTGATCGAGGCATGGAGAAGGCTGAGGAATGAGCTTTCTTTTTTTTTTTGTCTCAGCAAGCAGAGACATATTCCTCTGCAACACTGCCTCTGCTGGCCATTCAGTATAATCTGCAGATGGAAAAGTCCACTGTTAGTCAATTTTTAGAACTTTAATATTTCCAAACCAAATGCAACACTACCAAAAAATGATTTCTATAAAGCGTAAATTATTAGTACTATGGCGTGTCACATATTGTGAAAATCCAAAGCTCACTAAAAATTATAATCTCAATTTAGATTTCAACCTAGCAAACTTCTTTCAATCCTAGGCCTCATTTGCTGGTACACTGTACACAACCCTAGCACCTGTATGAGGACTTGGATAAAAAGATCTCTTTGGCAGCCAAGAGATAGAGTACCCTTCTCACAGGAATGATTTCAGGTTATGGTACACCATAGCAATTCAGTGATCTGATACGTTAAGGGAGGAAGGTTTATGCTACGGTTAGTGGGAATAATGAAAACTATGAATAACAGATTCTAACATCTTCATTTTAGCACATCCCTATCAGTTAACCTATAGAGAACTCCAGAATGGTATGATCAACCACTCCTTCAAACAAATGTATACGTCTCAAATAATGGCCTAGGTCCTTTCATATCACCACCTTAGTCTTCAGCTGGGCATCCTGTCCTCATTGCTCCCTTTTCTATACCATGATACATGTATCCTATTGCGTACTAGGCGACTGATTGGCCCTCATGTCTGATGACATCCTATTGTAGCTTTGTGATGTAATGGCACCACTTGACCAATCGCCCTGGGTGACGATTACACCGAAGGACCAGACATCAGCAATTACACACTAGGTAACTATCTGTGAATAGGACTGCACAGTAAGTAGGAAGTGTAATGGGAAAGTACACTGCACCATTGAAAGCATTGGGCTCCTATTTAGAGAGGGCCAGAGTTTGAAGTAGCAATTGAATGGCCCTTTTGTCAGATGACAACCTGCTGCAGCTTTGTGATATAATGGCACCACTAGACCAATCGCCCTGCGTGAGGATGGCACCGGAGGACCAGACATCAGCAATTACACACTAGGTAACTATCTGTGAATAGGACTGCACAGTAAGTAGGAAGTGTAATGGGAAAGTACACTGCACCATTGAAAGCATTGGGCTCCTATTTAGAGAGGGCCAGAGTTTGAAGTAGCAATTAAAGGCCCTTTTGTCAGATGACAACCTGTTGCAGCTTTGTGATATAATGGCACCACTAGACCAATCGCCCTGCGTGAGGATGGCACCGGAGGACCAGACATCAGCAATTACACACTAGGTAACTATCTGTGAATATGACTGAACAGCAAGTAGGAGGTGTAATGGGAAAGTACACTGCACCATTGAAAGCATTGGGCTCCTATTTAAAGAGGGCTAGAGTTAGAAGAAGCAACTGATTGGCCCTCATGTCAGATGACATCCTGTTGTGGCTTTGTGATGTAATGGCACCACTTGACCAATCGCCCTGGGTGACGATTACACTGGAGGACCAGACAACAGCATTTACACACTAGGTAATTATCTGGGAATATGACTGCACAGCAAGTAGGAGGTGTAATGGGAAAGTACTCTGCACCATCGAATGCATTGGGCTCCTTTTTAAAGAGGGCTAGAGTTAGAAGAACACAGTTTCTAAATAGCAGTCCATCTGGAGTATCAGGGTCACACTCGCAGAGAGCAGGGAAAACGGTTAAATAGCTTCCCTCTATCTGAAAGTAAGTCAATTGCTCTAACCTTAGACACCTCATTCCAGCCTGAAAGATGGTAATTAACTCGCAGGACAAATTGCCAGCACAAGTATCTGAAGAAGATTTTGTCAGCCACGTAGACAGTCAAAGTCTTTGATAAACTATCATGATGGCCATCGCATCATCCACATTGCTACCGTCTTAGAAGATTATATTTATGCGGAAGACCCTACTAAAAGGCACTGAGAGCCATCAGATGCTATGAACTTTTTATCAATGGCAAAATGATTAAATGAGAGTTTGACTTACCATACATATTGATCGAGGCATGGAGAAGGCTGAGGAATGAGCTTTCTTTTTTTTTTGTCTCAGCAAGCAGAGACATATTCCTCTGCAACACTGCCTCTGCTGGCCATTCAGTATAATCTGCAGATGGAAAAGTCCACTGTTAGTCAATTTTTAGAACTTTAATATTTCCAAACCAAATGCAACACTACCAAAAAATGATTTCTATAAAGCGTAAATTATTAGTACTATGGCGTGTCACATATTGTGAAAATCCAAAGCTCACTAAAAATTATAATCTCAATTTAGATTTCAACCTAGCAAACTTCTTTCAATCCTAGGCCTCATTTGCTGGTACACTGTACACAACCCTAGCACCTGTATGAGGACTTAGATAGAAAGAACTCTTTGGCAGCCAAGAGATAGAGTACCCTTCTCACAGGAATGATTTCAGGTTATGGTACACCATAGCAATTCAGTGATCTGATACGTTAAGGGAGGAAGGTTTATGCTACGGTTAGTGGGAATAATAAAAACTATGAATAACAGATTCTAACATCTTCATTTTAGCACATCCCTATCAGTTAACCTATAGAGAACTCCAAAATGGTATGATCAACCACTACTTCAAACAAATGTATACGTCTCAAATAATGGCCTAGGTCCTTTCATATCACCACCTTAGTCTTCAGCTGGGCATCCTGTCCTCATTGCTCCCTTTTCTATACCATGATACATGTATCCTATTGCGTACTAGGCGACTGATTGGCCCTCATGTCTGATGACATCCTATTGTAGCTTTGTGATGTAATGGCACCACTTGACCAATCGCCCTGGGTGACGATTACACCGAAGGACCAGACATCAGCAATTACACACTAGGTAACTATCTGTGAATAGGACTGCACAGCAAGTAGGAAGTGTAATGGGAAAGTACACTGCACCATTGAAAGCATTGGGCTCCTATTTAGAGAGGGCCAGAGTTTGAAGTAGCAATTGAATGGCCCTTTTGTCAGATGACAACCTGCTGCAGCTTTGTGATATAATGGCACCACTAGACCAATCGCCCTGCGTGAGGATGGCACCGGAGGACCAGACATCAGCAATTACACACTAGGTAACTATCTGTGAATAGGACTGCACAGTAAGTAGGAAGTGTAATGGGAAAGTACACTGCACCATTGAAAGCATTGGGCTCCTATTTAGAGAGGGCCAGAGTTTGAAGTAGCAATTAAAGGCCCTTTTGTCAGATGACAACCTGCTGCAGCTTTGTGATATAATGGCACCACTAGACCAATCGCCCTGCGTGAGGATGGCACCGGAGGACCAGACATCAGCAATTACACACTAGGTAACTATCTGTGAATATGACTGAACAGCAAGTAGGAGGTGTAATGGGAAAGTACACTGCACCATTGAAAGCATTGGGCTCCTATTTAAAGAGGGCTAGAGTTAGAAGAAGCAACTGATTGGCCCTCATGTCAGATGACATCCTGTTGTGGCTTTGTGATGTAATGGCACCACTTGACCAATCGCCCTGGGTGACGATTACACTGGAGGACCAGACAACAGCATTTACACACTAGGTAATTATCTGGGAATATGACTGCACAGCAAGTAGGAGGTGTAATGGGAAAGTACTCTGCACCATCGAATGCATTGGGCTCCTTTTTAAAGAGGGCTAGAGTTAGAAGAACACAGTTTCTAAATAGCTGTCCATCTGGAGTATCAGGGTCACACTCGCAGAGAGCAGGGAAACCGGTTAAATAGCTTCCCTCTATCTGAAAGTAAGTCAATTGCTCTAACCTTAGACACCTCATTCCAGCCTGAAAGATGGTAATTAACTCGCAGGACAAATTGCCAGCACAAGTATCTGAAGAAGATTTTGTCAGCCACGTAGACAGTCAAAGTCTTTGATAAACTATCATGATGGCCATCGCATCATCCACATTGCTACCGTCTTAGAAGATTATATTTATGCGGAAGACCCCACTAAAAGGCACTGAGAGCCATCAGATGCTATGAACTTTTTATCAATGGCAAAATGATTAAATGAGAGTTTGACTTACCATACATATTGATCGAGGCATGGAGAAGGCTGAGGAATGAGCTTTCTTTTTTTTTTGTCTCAGCAAGCAGAGACATATTCCTCTGCAACACTGCCTCTGCTGGCCATTCAGTATAATCTGCAGATGGAAAAGTCCACTGTTAGTCAATTTTTAGAACTTTAATATTTCCAAACCAAATGCAACACTACCAAAAAATGATTTCTATAAAGCGTAAATTATTAGTACTATGGCGTGTCACATATTGTGAAAATCCAAAGCTCACTAAAAATTATAATCTCAATTTAGATTTCAACCTAGCAAACTTCTTTCAATCCTAGGCCTCATTTGCTGGTACACTGTACACAACCCTAGCACCTGTATGAGGACTTAGATAGAAAGAACTCTTTGGCAGCCAAGAGATAGAGTACCCTTCTCACAGGAATGATTTCAGGTTATGGTACACCATAGCAATTCAGTGATCTGATACGTTAAGGGAGGAAGGTTTATGCTACGGTTAGTGGGAATAATAAAAACTATGAATAACAGATTCTAACATCTTCATTTTAGCACATCCCTATCAGTTAACCTATAGAGAACTCCAAAATGGTATGATCAACCACTACTTCAAACAAATGTATACGTCTCAAATAATGGCCTAGGTCCTTTCATATCACCACCTTAGTCTTCAGCTGGGCATCCTGTCCTCATTGCTCCCTTTTCTATACCATGATACATGTATCCTATTGCGTACTAGGCGACTGATTGGCCCTCATGTCTGATGACATCCTATTGTAGCTTTGTGATGTAATGGCACCACTTGACCAATCGCCCTGGGTGACGATTACACCGAAGGACCAGACATCAGCAATTACACACTAGGTAACTATCTGTGAATAGGACTGCACAGCAAGTAGGAAGTGTAATGGGAAAGTACACTGCACCATTGAAAGCATTGGGCTCCTATTTAGAGAGGGCCAGAGTTTGAAGTAGCAATTGAATGGCCCTTTTGTCAGATGACAACCTGCTGCAGCTTTGTGATATAATGGCACCACTAGACCAATCGCCCTGCGTGAGGATGGCACCGGAGGACCAGACATCAGCAATTACACACTAGGTAACTATCTGTGAATAGGACTGCACAGTAAGTGGGAAGTGTAATGGGAAAGTACACTGCACCATTGAAAGCATTGGGCTCCTATTTAGAGAGGGCCAGAGTTTGAAGTAGCAATTAAAGGCCCTTTTGTCAGATGACAACCTGCTGCAGCTTTGTGATATAATGGCACCACTAGACCAATCGCCCTGCGTGAGGATGGCACCGGAGGACCAGACATCAGCAATTACACACTAGGTAACTATCTGTGAATATGACTGAACAGCAAGTAGGAGGTGTAATGGGAAAGTACACTGCACCATTGAAAGCATTGGGCTCCTATTTAAAGAGGGCTAGAGTTAGAAGAAGCAACTGATTGGCCCTCATGTCAGATGACATCCTGTTGTGGCTTTGTGATGTAATGGCACCACTTGACCAATCGCCCTGGGTGACGATTACACTGGAGGACCAGACAACAGCATTTACACACTAGGTAATTATCTGGGAATATGACTGCACAGCAAGTAGGAGGTGTAATGGGAAAGTACTCTGCACCATCGAATGCATTGGGCTCCTTTTTAAAGAGGGCTAGAGTTAGAAGAACACAGTTTCTAAATAGCAGTCCATCTGGAGTATCAGGGTCACACTCGCAGAGAGCAGGGAAACCGGTTAAATAGCTTCCCTCTATCTGAAAGTAAGTCAATTGCTCTAACCTTAGACACCTCATTCCAGCCTGAAAGATGGTAATTAACTCGCAGGACAAATTGCCAGCACAAGTATCTGAAGAAGATTTTGTCAGCCACGTAGACAGTCAAAGTCTTTGATAAACTATCATGATGGCCATCGCATCATCCACATTGCTACCGTCTTAGAAGATTATATTTATGCGGAAGACCCTACTAAAAGGCACTGAGAGCCATCAGATGCTATGAACTTTTTATCAATGGCAAAATGATTAAATGAGAGTTTGACTTACCATACATATTGATCGAGGCATGGAGAAGGCTGAGGAATGAGCTTTCTTTTTTTTTTTGTCTCAGCAAGCAGAGACATATTCCTCTGCAACACTGCCTCTGCTGGCCATTCAGTATAATCTGCAGATGGAAAAGTCCACTGTTAGTCAATTTTTAGAACTTTAATATTTCCAAACCAAATGCAACACTACCAAAAAATGATTTCTATAAAGCGTAAATTATTAGTACTATGGCGTGTCACATATTGTGAAAATCCAAAGCTCACTAAAAATTATAATCTCAATTTAGATTTCAACCTAGCAAACTTCTTTCAATCCTAGGCCTCATTTGCTGGTACACTGTACACAACCCTAGCACCTGTATGAGGACTTAGATAGAAAGAACTCTTTGGCAGCCAAGAGATAGAGTACCCTTCTCACAGGAATGATTTCAGGTTATGGTACACCATAGCAATTCAGTGATCTGATACGTTAAGGGAGGAAGGTTTATGCTACGGTTAGTGGGAATAATAAAAACTATGAATAACAGATTCTAACATCTTCATTTTAGCACATCCCTATCAGTTAACCTATAGAGAACTCCAAAATGGTATGATCAACCACTACTTCAAACAAATGTATACGTCTCAAATAATGGCCTAGGTCCTTTCATATCACCACCTTAGTCTTCAGCTGGGCATCCTGTCCTCATTGCTCCCTTTTCTATACCATGATACATGTATCCTATTGCGTACTAGGCGACTGATTGGCCCTCATGTCTGATGACATCCTATTGTAGCTTTGTGATGTAATGGCACCACTTGACCAATCGCCCTGGGTGACGATTACACCGAAGGACCAGACATCAGCAATTACACACTAGGTAACTATCTGTGAATAGGACTGCACAGCAAGTAGGAAGTGTAATGGGAAAGTACACTGCACCATTGAAAGCATTGGGCTCCTATTTAGAGAGGGCCAGAGTTTGAAGTAGCAATTGAATGGCCCTTTTGTCAGATGACAACCTGCTGCAGCTTTGTGATATAATGGCACCACTAGACCAATCGCCCTGCGTGAGGATGGCACCGGAGGACCAGACATCAGCAATTACACACTAGGTAACTATCTGTGAATAGGACTGCACAGTAAGTGGGAAGTGTAATGGGAAAGTACACTGCACCATTGAAAGCATTGGGCTCCTATTTAGAGAGGGCCAGAGTTTGAAGTAGCAATTAAAGGCCCTTTTGTCAGATGACAACCTGCTGCAGCTTTGTGATATAATGGCACCAATAGACCAATCGCCCTGCGTGAGGATGGCACCGGAGGACCAGACATCAGCAATTACACACTAGGTAACTATCTGTGAATATGACTGAACAGCAAGTAGGAGGTGTAATGGGAAAGTACACTGCACCATTGAAAGCATTGGGCTCCTATTTAAAGAGGGCTAGAGTTAGAAGAAGCAACTGATTGGCCCTCATGTCAGATGACATCCTGTTGTGGCTTTGTGATGTAATGGCACCACTTGACCAATCGCCCTGGGTGACGATTACACTGGAGGACCAGACAACAGCATTTACACACTAGGTAATTATCTGGGAATATGACTGCACAGCAAGTAGGAGGTGTAATGGGAAAGTACTCTGCACCATCGAATGCATTGGGCTCCTTTTTAAAGAGGGCTAGAGTTAGAAGAACACAGTTTCTAAATAGCAGTCCATCTGGAGTATCAGGGTCACACTCGCAGAGAGCAGGGAAACCGGTTAAATAGCTTCCCTCTATCTGAAAGTAAGTCAATTGCTCTAACCTTAGACACCTCATTCCAGCCTGAAAGATGGTAATTAACTCGCAGGACAAATTGCCAGCACAAGTATCTGAAGAAGATTTTGTCAGCCACGTAGACAGTCAAAGTCTTTGATAAACTATCATGATGGCCATCGCATCATCCACATTGCTACCGTCTTAGAAGATTATATTTATGCGGAAGACCCCACTAAAAGGCACTGAGAGCCATCAGATGCTATGAACTTTTTATCAATGGCAAAATGATTAAATGAGAGTTTGACTTACCATACATATTGATCGAGGCATGGAGAAGGCTGAGGAATGAGCTTTCTTTTTTTTTTGTCTCAGCAAGCAGAGACATATTCCTCTGCAACACTGCCTCTGCTGGCCATTCAGTATAATCTGCAGATGGAAAAGTCCACTGTTAGTCAATTTTTAGAACTTTAATATTTCCAAACCAAATGCAACACTACCAAAAAATGATTTCTATAAAGCGTAAATTATTAGTACTATGGCGTGTCACATATTGTGAAAATCCAAAGCTCACTAAAAATTATAATCTCAATTTAGATTTCAACCTAGCAAACTTCTTTCAATCCTAGGCCTCATTTGCTGGTACACTGTACACAACCCTAGCACCTGTATGAGGACTTGGATAAAAAGATCTCTTTGGCAGCCAAGAGATAGAGTACCCTTCTCACAGGAATGATTTCAGGTTATGGTACACCATAGCAATTCAGTGATCTGATACGTTAAGGGAGGAAGGTTTATGCTACGGTTAGTGGGAATAATAAAAACTATGAATAACAGATTCTAACATCTTCATTTTAGCACATCCCTATCAGTTAACCTATAGAGAACTCCAGAATGGTATGATCAACCACTCCTTCAAACAAATGTATACGTCTCAAATAATGGCCTAGGTCCTTTCATATCACCACCTTAGTCTTCAGCTGGGCATCCTGTCCTCATTGCTCCCTTTTCTATACCATGATACATGTATCCTATTGCGTACTAGGCGACTGATTGGCCCTCATGTCTGATGACATCCTATTGTAGCTTTGTGATGTAATGGCACCACTTGACCAATCGCCCTGGGTGACGATTACACCGAAGGACCAGACATCAGCAATTACACACTAGGTAACTATCTGTGAATAGGACTGCACAGCAAGTAGGAAGTGTAATGGGAAAGTACACTGCACCATTGAAAGCATTGGGCTCCTATTTAGAGAGGGCCAGAGTTTGAAGTAGCAATTGAATGGCCCTTTTGTCAGATGACAACCTGCTGCAGCTTTGTGATATAATGGCACCACTAGACCAATCGCCCTGCGTGAGGATGGCACCGGAGGACCAGACATCAGCAATTACACACTAGGTAACTATCTGTGAATAGGACTGCACAGTAAGTGGGAAGTGTAATGGGAAAGTACACTGCACCATTGAAAGCATTGGGCTCCTATTTAGAGAGGGCCAGAGTTTGAAGTAGCAATTAAAGGCCCTTTTGTCAGATGACAACCTGCTGCAGCTTTGTGATATAATGGCACCACTAGACCAATCGCCCTGCGTGAGGATGGCACCGGAGGACCAGACATCAGCAATTACACACTAGGTAACTATCTGTGAATATGACTGAACAGCAAGTAGGAGGTGTAATGGGAAAGTACACTGCACCATTGAAAGCATTGGGCTCCTATTTAAAGAGGGCTAGAGTTAGAAGAAGCAACTGATTGGCCCTCATGTCAGATGACATCCTGTTGTGGCTTTGTGATGTAATGGCACCACTTGACCAATCGCCCTGGGTGACGATTACACTGGAGGACCAGACAACAGCATTTACACACTAGGTAATTATCTGGGAATATGACTGCACAGCAAGTAGGAGGTGTAATGGGAAAGTACTCTGCACCATCGAATGCATTGGGCTCCTTTTTAAAGAGGGCTAGAGTTAGAAGAACACAGTTTCTAAATAGCAGTCCATCTGGAGTATCAGGGTCACACTCGCAGAGAGCAGGGAAACCGGTTAAATAGCTTCCCTCTATCTGAAAGTAAGTCAATTGCTCTAACCTTAGACACCTCATTCCAGCCTGAAAGATGGTAATTAACTCGCAGGACAAATTGCCAGCACAAGTATCTGAAGAAGATTTTGTCAGCCACGTAGACAGTCAAAGTCTTTGATAAACTATCATGATGGCCATCGCATCATCCACATTGCTACCGTCTTAGAAGATTATATTTATGCGGAAGACCCTACTAAAAGGCACTGAGAGCCATCAGATGCTATGAACTTTTTATCAATGGCAAAATGATTAAATGAGAGTTTGACTTACCATACATATTGATCGAGGCATGGAGAAGGCTGAGGAATGAGCTTTCTTTTTTTTTTTGTCTCAGCAAGCAGAGACATATTCCTCTGCAACACTGCCTCTGCTGGCCATTCAGTATAATCTGCAGATGGAAAAGTCCACTGTTAGTCAATTTTTAGAACTTTAATATTTCCAAACCAAATGCAACACTACCAAAAAATGATTTCTATAAAGCGTAAATTATTAGTACTATGGCGTGTCACATATTGTGAAAATCCAAAGCTCACTAAAAATTATAATCTCAATTTAGATTTCAACCTAGCAAACTTCTTTCAATCCTAGGCCTCATTTGCTGGTACACTGTACACAACCCTAGCACCTGTATGAGGACTTGGATAAAAAGATCTCTTTGGCAGCCAAGAGATAGAGTACCCTTCTCACAGGAATGATTTCAGGTTATGGTACACCATAGCAATTCAGTGATCTGATACGTTAAGGGAGGAAGGTTTATGCTACGGTTAGTGGGAATAATAAAAACTATGAATAACAGATTCTAACATCTTCATTTTAGCACATCCCTATCAGTTAACCTATAGAGAACTCCAGAATGGTATGATCAACCACTCCTTCAAACAAATGTATACGTCTCAAATAATGGCCTAGGTCCTTTCATATCACCACCTTAGTCTTCAGCTGGGCATCCTGTCCTCATTGCTCCCTTTTCTATACCATGATACATGTATCCTATTGCGTACTAGGCGACTGATTGGCCCTCATGTCTGATGACATCCTATTGTAGCTTTGTGATGTAATGGCACCACTTGACCAATCGCCCTGGGTGACGATTACACCGAAGGACCAGACATCAGCAATTACACACTAGGTAACTATCTGTGAATAGGACTGCACAGCAAGTAGGAAGTGTAATGGGAAAGTACACTGCACCATTGAAAGCATTGGGCTCCTATTTAGAGAGGGCCAGAGTTTGAAGTAGCAATTGAATGGCCCTTTTGTCAGATGACAACCTGCTGCAGCTTTGTGATATAATGGCACCACTAGACCAATCGCCCTGCGTGAGGATGGCACCGGAGGACCAGACATCAGCAATTACACACTAGGTAACTATCTGTGAATAGGACTGCACAGTAAGTGGGAAGTGTAATGGGAAAGTACACTGCACCATTGAAAGCATTGGGCTCCTATTTAGAGAGGGCCAGAGTTTGAAGTAGCAATTAAAGGCCCTTTTGTCAGATGACAACCTGCTGCAGCTTTGTGATATAATGGCACCACTAGACCAATCGCCCTGCGTGAGGATGGCACCGGAGGACCAGACATCAGCAATTACACACTAGGTAACTATCTGTGAATATGACTGAACAGCAAGTAGGAGGTGTAATGGGAAAGTACACTGCACCATTGAAAGCATTGGGCTCCTATTTAAAGAGGGCTAGAGTTAGAAGAAGCAACTGATTGGCCCTCATGTCAGATGACATCCTGTTGTGGCTTTGTGATGTAATGGCACCACTTGACCAATCGCCCTGGGTGACGATTACACTGGAGGACCAGACAACAGCATTTACACACTAGGTAATTATCTGGGAATATGACTGCACAGCAAGTAGGAGGTGTAATGGGAAAGTACTCTGCACCATCGAATGCATTGGGCTCCTTTTTAAAGAGGGCTAGAGTTAGAAGAACACAGTTTCTAAATAGCAGTCCATCTGGAGTATCAGGGTCACACTCGCAGAGAGCAGGGAAACCGGTTAAATAGCTTCCCTCTATCTGAAAGTAAGTCAATTGCTCTAACCTTAGACACCTCATTCCAGCCTGAAAGATGGTAATTAACTCGCAGGACAAATTGCCAGCACAAGTATCTGAAGAAGATTTTGTCAGCCACGTAGACAGTCAAAGTCTTTGATAAACTATCATGATGGCCATCGCATCATCCACATTGCTACCGTCTTAGAAGATTATATTTATGCGGAAGACCCTACTAAAAGGCACTGAGAGCCATCAGATGCTATGAACTTTTTATCAATGGCAAAATGATTAAATGAGAGTTTGACTTACCATACATATTGATCGAGGCATGGAGAAGGCTGAGGAATGAGCTTTCTTTTTTTTTTTGTCTCAGCAAGCAGAGACATATTCCTCTGCAACACTGCCTCTGCTGGCCATTCAGTATAATCTGCAGATGGAAAAGTCCACTGTTAGTCAATTTTTAGAACTTTAATATTTCCAAACCAAATGCAACACTACCAAAAAATGATTTCTATAAAGCGTAAATTATTAGTACTATGGCGTGTCACATATTGTGAAAATCCAAAGCTCACTAAAAATTATAATCTCAATTTAGATTTCAACCTAGCAAACTTCTTTCAATCCTAGGCCTCATTTGCTGGTACACTGTACACAACCCTAGCACCTGTATGAGGACTTAGATAGAAAGAACTCTTTGGCAGCCAAGAGATAGAGTACCCTTCTCACAGGAATGATTTCAGGTTATGGTACACCATAGCAATTCAGTGATCTGATACGTTAAGGGAGGAAGGTTTATGCTACGGTTAGTGGGAATAATAAAAACTATGAATAACAGATTCTAACATCTTCATTTTAGCACATCCCTATCAGTTAACCTATAGAGAACTCCAAAATGGTATGATCAACCACTACTTCAAACAAATGTATACGTCTCAAATAATGGCCTAGGTCCTTTCATATCACCACCTTAGTCTTCAGCTGGGCATCCTGTCCTCATTGCTCCCTTTTCTATACCATGATACATGTATCCTATTGCGTACTAGGCGACTGATTGGCCCTCATGTCTGATGACATCCTATTGTAGCTTTGTGATGTAATGGCACCACTTGACCAATCGCCCTGGGTGACGATTACACCGAAGGACCAGACATCAGCAATTACACACTAGGTAACTATCTGTGAATAGGACTGCACAGCAAGTAGGAAGTGTAATGGGAAAGTACACTGCACCATTGAAAGCATTGGGCTCCTATTTAGAGAGGGCCAGAGTTTGAAGTAGCAATTGAATGGCCCTTTTGTCAGATGACAACCTGCTGCAGCTTTGTGATATAATGGCACCACTAGACCAATCGCCCTGCGTGAGGATGGCACCGGAGGACCAGACATCAGCAATTACACACTAGGTAACTATCTGTGAATAGGACTGCACAGTAAGTGGGAAGTGTAATGGGAAAGTACACTGCACCATTGAAAGCATTGGGCTCCTATTTAGAGAGGGCCAGAGTTTGAAGTAGCAATTAAAGGCCCTTTTGTCAGATGACAACCTGCTGCAGCTTTGTGATATAATGGCACCACTAGACCAATCGCCCTGCGTGAGGATGGCACCGGAGGACCAGACATCAGCAATTACACACTAGGTAACTATCTGTGAATATGACTGAACAGCAAGTAGGAGGTGTAATGGGAAAGTACACTGCACCATTGAAAGCATTGGGCTCCTATTTAAAGAGGGCTAGAGTTAGAAGAAGCAACTGATTGGCCCTCATGTCAGATGACATCCTGTTGTGGCTTTGTGATGTAATGGCACCACTTGACCAATCGCCCTGGGTGACGATTACACTGGAGGACCAGACAACAGCATTTACACACTAGGTAATTATCTGGGAATATGACTGCACAGCAAGTAGGAGGTGTAATGGGAAAGTACTCTGCACCATCGAATGCATTGGGCTCCTTTTTAAAGAGGGCTAGAGTTAGAAGAACACAGTTTCTAAATAGCAGTCCATCTGGAGTATCAGGGTCACACTCGCAGAGAGCAGGGAAACCGGTTAAATAGCTTCCCTCTATCTGAAAGTAAGTCAATTGCTCTAACCTTAGACACCTCATTCCAGCCTGAAAGATGGTAATTAACTCGCAGGACAAATTGCCAGCACAAGTATCTGAAGAAGATTTTGTCAGCCACGTAGACAGTCAAAGTCTTTGATAAACTATCATGATGGCCATCGCATCATCCACATTGCTACCGTCTTAGAAGATTATATTTATGCGGAAGACCCTACTAAAAGGCACTGAGAGCCATCAGATGCTATGAACTTTTTATCAATGGCAAAATGATTAAATGAGAGTTTGACTTACCATACATATTGATCGAGGCATGGAGAAGGCTGAGGAATGAGCTTTCTTTTTTTTTTTGTCTCAGCAAGCAGAGACATATTCCTCTGCAACACTGCCTCTGCTGGCCATTCAGTATAATCTGCAGATGGAAAAGTCCACTGTTAGTCAATTTTTAGAACTTTAATATTTCCAAACCAAATGCAACACTACCAAAAAATGATTTCTATAAAGCGTAAATTATTAGTACTATGGCGTGTCACATATTGTGAAAATCCAAAGCTCACTAAAAATTATAATCTCAATTTAGATTTCAACCTAGCAAACTTCTTTCAATCCTAGGCCTCATTTGCTGGTACACTGTACACAACCCTAGCACCTGTATGAGGACTTAGATAGAAAGAACTCTTTGGCAGCCAAGAGATAGAGTACCCTTCTCACAGGAATGATTTCAGGTTATGGTACACCATAGCAATTCAGTGATCTGATACGTTAAGGGAGGAAGGTTTATGCTACGGTTAGTGGGAATAATAAAAACTATGAATAACAGATTCTAACATCTTCATTTTAGCACATCCCTATCAGTTAACCTATAGAGAACTCCAAAATGGTATGATCAACCACTACTTCAAACAAATGTATACGTCTCAAATAATGGCCTAGGTCCTTTCATATCACCACCTTAGTCTTCAGCTGGGCATCCTGTCCTCATTGCTCCCTTTTCTATACCATGATACATGTATCCTATTGCGTACTAGGCGACTGATTGGCCCTCATGTCTGATGACATCCTATTGTAGCTTTGTGATGTAATGGCACCACTTGACCAATCGCCCTGGGTGACGATTACACCGAAGGACCAGACATCAGCAATTACACACTAGGTAACTATCTGTGAATAGGACTGCACAGCAAGTAGGAAGTGTAATGGGAAAGTACACTGCACCATTGAAAGCATTGGGCTCCTATTTAGAGAGGGCCAGAGTTTGAAGTAGCAATTGAATGGCCCTTTTGTCAGATGACAACCTGCTGCAGCTTTGTGATATAATGGCACCACTAGACCAATCGCCCTGCGTGAGGATGGCACCGGAGGACCAGACATCAGCAATTACACACTAGGTAACTATCTGTGAATAGGACTGCACAGTAAGTGGGAAGTGTAATGGGAAAGTACACTGCACCATTGAAAGCATTGGGCTCCTATTTAGAGAGGGCCAGAGTTTGAAGTAGCAATTAAAGGCCCTTTTGTCAGATGACAACCTGCTGCAGCTTTGTGATATAATGGCACCAATAGACCAATCGCCCTGCGTGAGGATGGCACCGGAGGACCAGACATCAGCAATTACACACTAGGTAACTATCTGTGAATATGACTGAACAGCAAGTAGGAGGTGTAATGGGAAAGTACACTGCACCATTGAAAGCATTGGGCTCCTATTTAAAGAGGGCTAGAGTTAGAAGAAGCAACTGATTGGCCCTCATGTCAGATGACATCCTGTTGTGGCTTTGTGATGTAATGGCACCACTTGACCAATCGCCCTGGGTGACGATTACACTGGAGGACCAGACAACAGCATTTACACACTAGGTAATTATCTGGGAATATGACTGCACAGCAAGTAGGAGGTGTAATGGGAAAGTACTCTGCACCATCGAATGCATTGGGCTCCTTTTTAAAGAGGGCTAGAGTTAGAAGAACACAGTTTCTAAATAGCAGTCCATCTGGAGTATCAGGGTCACACTCGCAGAGAGCAGGGAAACCGGTTAAATAGCTTCCCTCTATCTGAAAGTAAGTCAATTGCTCTAACCTTAGACACCTCATTCCAGCCTGAAAGATGGTAATTAACTCGCAGGACAAATTGCCAGCACAAGTATCTGAAGAAGATTTTGTCAGCCACGTAGACAGTCAAAGTCTTTGATAAACTATCATGATGGCCATCGCATCATCCACATTGCTACCGTCTTAGAAGATTATATTTATGCGGAAGACCCCACTAAAAGGCACTGAGAGCCATCAGATGCTATGAACTTTTTATCAATGGCAAAATGATTAAATGAGAGTTTGACTTACCATACATATTGATCGAGGCATGGAGAAGGCTGAGGAATGAGCTTTCTTTTTTTTTTGTCTCAGCAAGCAGAGACATATTCCTCTGCAACACTGCCTCTGCTGGCCATTCAGTATAATCTGCAGATGGAAAAGTCCACTGTTAGTCAATTTTTAGAACTTTAATATTTCCAAACCAAATGCAACACTACCAAAAAATGATTTCTATAAAGCGTAAATTATTAGTACTATGGCGTGTCACATATTGTGAAAATCCAAAGCTCACTAAAAATTATAATCTCAATTTAGATTTCAACCTAGCAAACTTCTTTCAATCCTAGGCCTCATTTGCTGGTACACTGTACACAACCCTAGCACCTGTATGAGGACTTAGATAGAAAGAACTCTTTGGCAGCCAAGAGATAGAGTACCCTTCTCACAGGAATGATTTCAGGTTATGGTACACCATAGCAATTCAGTGATCTGATACGTTAAGGGAGGAAGGTTTATGCTACGGTTAGTGGGAATAATAAAAACTATGAATAACAGATTCTAACATCTTCATTTTAGCACATCCCTATCAGTTAACCTATAGAGAACTCCAAAATGGTATGATCAACCACTACTTCAAACAAATGTATACGTCTCAAATAATGGCCTAGGTCCTTTCATATCACCACCTTAGTCTTCAGCTGGGCATCCTGTCCTCATTGCTCCCTTTTCTATACCATGATACATGTATCCTATTGCGTACTAGGCGACTGATTGGCCCTCATGTCTGATGACATCCTATTGTAGCTTTGTGATGTAATGGCACCACTTGACCAATCGCCCTGGGTGACGATTACACCGAAGGACCAGACATCAGCAATTACACACTAGGTAACTATCTGTGAATAGGACTGCACAGCAAGTAGGAAGTGTAATGGGAAAGTACACTGCACCATTGAAAGCATTGGGCTCCTATTTAGAGAGGGCCAGAGTTTGAAGTAGCAATTGAATGGCCCTTTTGTCAGATGACAACCTGCTGCAGCTTTGTGATATAATGGCACCACTAGACCAATCGCCCTGCGTGAGGATGGCACCGGAGGACCAGACATCAGCAATTACACACTAGGTAACTATCTGTGAATAGGACTGCACAGTAAGTGGGAAGTGTAATGGGAAAGTACACTGCACCATTGAAAGCATTGGGCTCCTATTTAGAGAGGGCCAGAGTTTGAAGTAGCAATTAAAGGCCCTTTTGTCAGATGACAACCTGCTGCAGCTTTGTGATATAATGGCACCAATAGACCAATCGCCCTGCGTGAGGATGGCACCGGAGGACCAGACATCAGCAATTACACACTAGGTAACTATCTGTGAATATGACTGAACAGCAAGTAGGAGGTGTAATGGGAAAGTACACTGCACCATTGAAAGCATTGGGCTCCTATTTAAAGAGGGCTAGAGTTAGAAGAAGCAACTGATTGGCCCTCATGTCAGATGACATCCTGTTGTGGCTTTGTGATGTAATGGCACCACTTGACCAATCGCCCTGGGTGACGATTACACTGGAGGACCAGACAACAGCATTTACACACTAGGTAATTATCTGGGAATATGACTGCACAGCAAGTAGGAGGTGTAATGGGAAAGTACTCTGCACCATCGAATGCATTGGGCTCCTTTTTAAAGAGGGCTAGAGTTAGAAGAACACAGTTTCTAAATAGCAGTCCATCTGGAGTATCAGGGTCACACTCGCAGAGAGCAGGGAAACCGGTTAAATAGCTTCCCTCTATCTGAAAGTAAGTCAATTGCTCTAACCTTAGACACCTCATTCCAGCCTGAAAGATGGTAATTAACTCGCAGGACAAATTGCCAGCACAAGTATCTGAAGAAGATTTTGTCAGCCACGTAGACAGTCAAAGTCTTTGATAAACTATCATGATGGCCATCGCATCATCCACATTGCTACCGTCTTAGAAGATTATATTTATGCGGAAGACCCCACTAAAAGGCACTGAGAGCCATCAGATGCTATGAACTTTTTATCAATGGCAAAATGATTAAATGAGAGTTTGACTTACCATACATATTGATCGAGGCATGGAGAAGGCTGAGGAATGAGCTTTCTTTTTTTTTTGTCTCAGCAAGCAGAGACATATTCCTCTGCAACACTGCCTCTGCTGGCCATTCAGTATAATCTGCAGATGGAAAAGTCCACTGTTAGTCAATTTTTAGAACTTTAATATTTCCAAACCAAATGCAACACTACCAAAAAATGATTTCTATAAAGCGTAAATTATTAGTACTATGGCGTGTCACATATTGTGAAAATCCAAAGCTCACTAAAAATTATAATCTCAATTTAGATTTCAACCTAGCAAACTTCTTTCAATCCTAGGCCTCATTTGCTGGTACACTGTACACAACCCTAGCACCTGTATGAGGACTTAGATAGAAAGAACTCTTTGGCAGCCAAGAGATAGAGTACCCTTCTCACAGGAATGATTTCAGGTTATGGTACACCATAGCAATTCAGTGATCTGATACGTTAAGGGAGGAAGGTTTATGCTACGGTTAGTGGGAATAATAAAAACTATGAATAACAGATTCTAACATCTTCATTTTAGCACATCCCTATCAGTTAACCTATAGAGAACTCCAGAATGGTATGATCAACCACTCCTTCAAACAAATGTATACGTCTCAAATAATGGCCTAGGTCCTTTCATATCACCACCTTAGTCTTCAGCTGGGCATCCTGTCCTCATTGCTCCCTTTTCTATACCATGATACATGTATCCTATTGCGTACTAGGCGACTGATTGGCCCTCATGTCTGATGACATCCTATTGTAGCTTTGTGATGTAATGGCACCACTTGACCAATCGCCCTGGGTGACGATTACACCGAAGGACCAGACATCAGCAATTACACACTAGGTAACTATCTGTGAATAGGACTGCACAGTAAGTAGGAAGTGTAATGGGAAAGTACACTGCACCATTGAAAGCATTGGGCTCCTATTTAGAGAGGGCCAGAGTTTGAAGTAGCAATTGAATGGCCCTTTTGTCAGATGACAACCTGCTGCAGCTTTGTGATATAATGGCACCACTAGACCAATCGCCCTGCGTGAGGATGGCACCGGAGGACCAGACATCAGCAATTACACACTAGGTAACTATCTGTGAATAGGACTGCACAGTAAGTAGGAAGTGTAATGGGAAAGTACACTGCACCATTGAAAGCATTGGGCTCCTATTTAGAGAGGGCCAGAGTTTGAAGTAGCAATTAAAGGCCCTTTTGTCAGATGACAACCTGCTGCAGCTTTGTGATATAATGGCACCACTAGACCAATCGCCCTGCGTGAGGATGGCACCGGAGGACCAGACATCAGCAATTACACACTAGGTAACTATCTGTGAATATGACTGAACAGCAAGTAGGAGGTGTAATGGGAAAGTACACTGCACCATTGAAAGCATTGGGCTCCTATTTAAAGAGGGCTAGAGTTAGAAGAAGCAACTGATTGGCCCTCATGTCAGATGACATCCTGTTGTGGCTTTGTGATGTAATGGCACCACTTGACCAATCGCCCTGGGTGACGATTACACTGGAGGACCAGACAACAGCATTTACACACTAGGTAATTATCTGGGAATATGACTGCACAGCAAGTAGGAGGTGTAATGGGAAAGTACTCTGCACCATCGAATGCATTGGGCTCCTTTTTAAAGAGGGCTAGAGTTAGAAGAACACAGTTTCTAAATAGCAGTCCATCTGGAGTATCAGGGTCACACTCGCAGAGAGCAGGGAAACCGGTTAAATAGCTTCCCTCTATCTGAAAGTAAGTCAATTGCTCTAACCTTAGACACCTCATTCCAGCCTGAAAGATGGTAATTAACTCGCAGGACAAATTGCCAGCACAAGTATCTGAAGAAGATTTTGTCAGCCACGTAGACAGTCAAAGTCTTTGATAAACTATCATGATGGCCATCGCATCATCCACATTGCTACCGTCTTAGAAGATTATATTTATGCGGAAGACCCTACTAAAAGGCACTGAGAGCCATCAGATGCTATGAACTTTTTATCAATGGCAAAATGATTAAATGAGAGTTTGACTTACCATACATATTGATCGAGGCATGGAGAAGGCTGAGGAATGAGCTTTCTTTTTTTTTTTGTCTCAGCAAGCAGAGACATATTCCTCTGCAACACTGCCTCTGCTGGCCATTCAGTATAATCTGCAGATGGAAAAGTCCACTGTTAGTCAATTTTTAGAACTTTAATATTTCCAAACCAAATGCAACACTACCAAAAAATGATTTCTATAAAGCGTAAATTATTAGTACTATGGCGTGTCACATATTGTGAAAATCCAAAGCTCACTAAAAATTATAATCTCAATTTAGATTTCAACCTAGCAAACTTCTTTCAATCCTAGGCCTCATTTGCTGGTACACTGTACACAACCCTAGCACCTGTATGAGGACTTGGATAAAAAGATCTCTTTGGCAGCCAAGAGATAGAGTACCCTTCTCACAGGAATGATTTCAGGTTATGGTACACCATAGCAATTCAGTGATCTGATACGTTAAGGGAGGAAGGTTTATGCTACGGTTAGTGGGAATAATAAAAACTATGAATAACAGATTCTAACATCTTCATTTTAGCACATCCCTATCAGTTAACCTATAGAGAACTCCAGAATGGTATGATCAACCACTCCTTCAAACAAATGTATACGTCTCAAATAATGGCCTAGGTCCTTTCATATCACCACCTTAGTCTTCAGCTGGGCATCCTGTCCTCATTGCTCCCTTTTCTATACCATGATACATGTATCCTATTGCGTACTAGGCGACTGATTGGCCCTCATGTCTGATGACATCCTATTGTAGCTTTGTGATGTAATGGCACCACTTGACCAATCGCCCTGGGTGACGATTACACCGAAGGACCAGACATCAGCAATTACACACTAGGTAACTATCTGTGAATAGGACTGCACAGTAAGTAGGAAGTGTAATGGGAAAGTACACTGCACCATTGAAAGCATTGGGCTCCTATTTAGAGAGGGCCAGAGTTTGAAGTAGCAATTAAAGGCCCTTTTGTCAGATGACAACCTGTTGCAGCTTTGTGATATAATGGCACCACTAGACCAATCGCCCTGCGTGAGGATGGCACCGGAGGACCAGACATCAGCAATTACACACTAGGTAACTATCTGTGAATATGACTGAACAGCAAGTAGGAGGTGTAATGGGAAAGTACACTGCACCATTGAAAGCATTGGGCTCCTATTTAAAGAGGGCTAGAGTTAGAAGAAGCAACTGATTGGCCCTGATGTCAGATGACATCCTGTTGTGGCTTTGTGATGTAATGGCACCACTTGACCAATCGCCCTGGGTGACGATTACACTGGAGGACCAGACAACAGCATTTACACACTAGGTAATTATCTGGGAATATGACTGCACAGCAAGTAGGAGGTGTAATGGGAAAGTACTCTGCACCATCGAATGCATTGGGCTCCTTTTTAAAGAGGGCTAGAGTTAGAAGAACACAGTTTCTAAATAGCAGTCCATCTGGAGTATCAGGGTCACACTCGCAGAGAGCAGGGAAACCGGTTAAATAGCTTCCCTCTATCTGAAAGTAAGTCAATTGCTCTAACCTTAGACACCTCATTCCAGCCTGAAAGATGGTAATTAACTCGCAGGACAAATTGCCAGCACAAGTATCTGAAGAAGATTTTGTCAGCCACGTAGACAGTCAAAGTCTTTGATAAACTATCATGATGGCCATCGCATCATCCACATTGCTACCGTCTTAGAAGATTATATTTATGCGGAAGACCCCACTAAAAGGCACTGAGAGCCATCAGATGCTATGAACTTTTTATCAATGGCAAAATGATTAAATGAGAGTTTGACTTACCATACATATTGATCGAGGCATGGAGAAGGCTGAGGAATGAGCTTTCTTTTTTTTTTGTCTCAGCAAGCAGAGACATATTCCTCTGCAACACTGCCTCTTTTGGCCATTCAGTATAATCTGCAGATGGAAAAGTCCACTGTTAGTCAATTTTTAGAACTTTAATATTTCCAAACCAAATGCAACACTACCAAAAAATGATTTCTATAAAGCGTAAATTATTAGTACTATGGCGTGTCACATATTGTGAAAATCCAAAGCTCACTAAAAATTATAATCTCAATTTAGATTTCAACCTAGCAAACTTCTTTCAATCCTAGGCCTCATTTGCTGGTACACTGTACACAACCCTAGCACCTGTATGAGGACTTGGATAAAAAGATCTCTTTGGCAGCCAAGAGATAGAGTACCCTTCTCACAGGAATGATTTCAGGTTATGGTACACCATAGCAATTCAGTGATCTGATACGTTAAGGGAGGAAGGTTTATGCTACGGTTAGTGGGAATAATAAAAACTATGAATAACAGATTCTAACATCTTCATTTTAGCACATCCCTATCAGTTAACCTATAGAGAACTCCAGAATGGTATGATCAACCACTCCTTCAAACAAATGTATACGTCTCAAATAATGGCCTAGGTCCTTTCATATCACCACCTTAGTCTTCAGCTGGGCATCCTGTCCTCATTGCTCCCTTTTCTATACCATGATACATGTATCCTATTGCGTACTAGGCGACTGATTGGCCCTCATGTCTGATGACATCCTATTGTAGCTTTGTGATGTAATGGCACCACTTGACCAATCGCCCTGGGTGACGATTACACCGAAGGACCAGACATCAGCAATTACACACTAGGTAACTATCTGTGAATAGGACTGCACAGTAAGTAGGAAGTGTAATGGGAAAGTACACTGCACCATTGAAAGCATTGGGCTCCTATTTAGAGAGGGCCAGAGTTTGAAGTAGCAATTGAATGGCCCTTTTGTCAGATGACAACCTGCTGCAGCTTTGTGATATAATGGCACCACTAGACCAATCGCCCTGCGTGAGGATGGCACCGGAGGACCAGACATCAGCAATTACACACTAGGTAACTATCTGTGAATAGGACTGCACAGTAAGTAGGAAGTGTAATGGGAAAGTACACTGCACCATTGAAAGCATTGGGCTCCTATTTAGAGAGGGCCAGAGTTTGAAGTAGCAATTAAAGGCCCTTTTGTCAGATGACAACCTGCTGCAGCTTTGTGATATAATGGCACCACTAGACCAATCGCCCTGCGTGAGGATGGCACCGGAGGACCAGACATCAGCAATTACACACTAGGTAACTATCTGTGAATATGACTGAACAGCAAGTAGGAGGTGTAATGGGAAAGTACACTGCACCATTGAAAGCATTGGGCTCCTATTTAAAGAGGGCTAGAGTTAGAAGAAGCAACTGATTGGCCCTCATGTCAGATGACATCCTGTTGTGGCTTTGTGATGTAATGGCACCACTTGACCAATCGCCCTGGGTGACGATTACACTGGAGGACCAGACAACAGCATTTACACACTAGGTAATTATCTGGGAATATGACTGCACAGCAAGTAGGAGGTGTAATGGGAAAGTACTCTGCACCATCGAATGCATTGGGCTCCTTTTTAAAGAGGGCTAGAGTTAGAAGAACACAGTTTCTAAATAGCAGTCCATCTGGAGTATCAGGGTCACACTCGCAGAGAGCAGGGAAACCGGTTAAATAGCTTCCCTCTATCTGAAAGTAAGTCAATTGCTCTAACCTTAGACACCTCATTCCAGCCTGAAAGATGGTAATTAACTCGCAGGACAAATTGCCAGCACAAGTATCTGAAGAAGATTTTGTCAGCCACGTAGACAGTCAAAGTCTTTGATAAACTATCATGATGGCCATCGCATCATCCACATTGCTACCGTCTTAGAAGATTATATTTATGCGGAAGACCCTACTAAAAGGCACTGAGAGCCATCAGATGCTATGAACTTTTTATCAATGGCAAAATGATTAAATGAGAGTTTGACTTACCATACATATTGATCGAGGCATGGAGAAGGCTGAGGAATGAGCTTTCTTTTTTTTTTTGTCTCAGCAAGCAGAGACATATTCCTCTGCAACACTGCCTCTGCTGGCCATTCAGTATAATCTGCAGATGGAAAAGTCCACTGTTAGTCAATTTTTAGAACTTTAATATTTCCAAACCAAATGCAACACTACCAAAAAATGATTTCTATAAAGCGTAAATTATTAGTACTATGGCGTGTCACATATTGTGAAAATCCAAAGCTCACTAAAAATTATAATCTCAATTTAGATTTCAACCTAGCAAACTTCTTTCAATCCTAGGCCTCATTTGCTGGTACACTGTACACAACCCTAGCACCTGTATGAGGACTTGGATAAAAAGATCTCTTTGGCAGCCAAGAGATAGAGTACCCTTCTCACAGGAATGATTTCAGGTTATGGTACACCATAGCAATTCAGTGATCTGATACGTTAAGGGAGGAAGGTTTATGCTACGGTTAGTGGGAATAATGAAAACTATGAATAACAGATTCTAACATCTTCATTTTAGCACATCCCTATCAGTTAACCTATAGAGAACTCCAGAATGGTATGATCAACCACTCCTTCAAACAAATGTATACGTCTCAAATAATGGCCTAGGTCCTTTCATATCACCACCTTAGTCTTCAGCTGGGCATCCTGTCCTCATTGCTCCCTTTTCTATACCATGATACATGTATCCTATTGCGTACTAGGCGACTGATTGGCCCTCATGTCTGATGACATCCTATTGTAGCTTTGTGATGTAATGGCACCACTTGACCAATCGCCCTGGGTGACGATTACACCGAAGGACCAGACATCAGCAATTACACACTAGGTAACTATCTGTGAATAGGACTGCACAGTAAGTAGGAAGTGTAATGGGAAAGTACACTGCACCATTGAAAGCATTGGGCTCCTATTTAGAGAGGGCCAGAGTTTGAAGTAGCAATTGAATGGCCCTTTTGTCAGATGACAACCTGCTGCAGCTTTGTGATATAATGGCACCACTAGACCAATCGCCCTGCGTGAGGATGGCACCGGAGGACCAGACATCAGCAATTACACACTAGGTAACTATCTGTGAATAGGACTGCACAGTAAGTAGGAAGTGTAATGGGAAAGTACACTGCACCATTGAAAGCATTGGGCTCCTATTTAGAGAGGGCCAGAGTTTGAAGTAGCAATTAAAGGCCCTTTTGTCAGATGACAACCTGTTGCAGCTTTGTGATATAATGGCACCACTAGACCAATCGCCCTGCGTGAGGATGGCACCGGAGGACCAGACATCAGCAATTACACACTAGGTAACTATCTGTGAATATGACTGAACAGCAAGTAGGAGGTGTAATGGGAAAGTACACTGCACCATTGAAAGCATTGGGCTCCTATTTAAAGAGGGCTAGAGTTAGAAGAAGCAACTGATTGGCCCTCATGTCAGATGACATCCTGTTGTGGCTTTGTGATGTAATGGCACCACTTGACCAATCGCCCTGGGTGACGATTACACTGGAGGACCAGACAACAGCATTTACACACTAGGTAATTATCTGGGAATATGACTGCACAGCAAGTAGGAGGTGTAATGGGAAAGTACTCTGCACCATCGAATGCATTGGGCTCCTTTTTAAAGAGGGCTAGAGTTAGAAGAACACAGTTTCTAAATAGCAGTCCATCTGGAGTATCAGGGTCACACTCGCAGAGAGCAGGGAAAACGGTTAAATAGCTTCCCTCTATCTGAAAGTAAGTCAATTGCTCTAACCTTAGACACCTCATTCCAGCCTGAAAGATGGTAATTAACTCGCAGGACAAATTGCCAGCACAAGTATCTGAAGAAGATTTTGTCAGCCACGTAGACAGTCAAAGTCTTTGATAAACTATCATGATGGCCATCGCATCATCCACATTGCTACCGTCTTAGAAGATTATATTTATGCGGAAGACCCTACTAAAAGGCACTGAGAGCCATCAGATGCTATGAACTTTTTATCAATGGCAAAATGATTAAATGAGAGTTTGACTTACCATACATATTGATCGAGGCATGGAGAAGGCTGAGGAATGAGCTTTCTTTTTTTTTTGTCTCAGCAAGCAGAGACATATTCCTCTGCAACACTGCCTCTGCTGGCCATTCAGTATAATCTGCAGATGGAAAAGTCCACTGTTAGTCAATTTTTAGAACTTTAATATTTCCAAACCAAATGCAACACTACCAAAAAATGATTTCTATAAAGCGTAAATTATTAGTACTATGGCGTGTCACATATTGTGAAAATCCAAAGCTCACTAAAAATTATAATCTCAATTTAGATTTCAACCTAGCAAACTTCTTTCAATCCTAGGCCTCATTTGCTGGTACACTGTACACAACCCTAGCACCTGTATGAGGACTTAGATAGAAAGAACTCTTTGGCAGCCAAGAGATAGAGTACCCTTCTCACAGGAATGATTTCAGGTTATGGTACACCATAGCAATTCAGTGATCTGATACGTTAAGGGAGGAAGGTTTATGCTACGGTTAGTGGGAATAATAAAAACTATGAATAACAGATTCTAACATCTTCATTTTAGCACATCCCTATCAGTTAACCTATAGAGAACTCCAAAATGGTATGATCAACCACTACTTCAAACAAATGTATACGTCTCAAATAATGGCCTAGGTCCTTTCATATCACCACCTTAGTCTTCAGCTGGGCATCCTGTCCTCATTGCTCCCTTTTCTATACCATGATACATGTATCCTATTGCGTACTAGGCGACTGATTGGCCCTCATGTCTGATGACATCCTATTGTAGCTTTGTGATGTAATGGCACCACTTGACCAATCGCCCTGGGTGACGATTACACCGAAGGACCAGACATCAGCAATTACACACTAGGTAACTATCTGTGAATAGGACTGCACAGCAAGTAGGAAGTGTAATGGGAAAGTACACTGCACCATTGAAAGCATTGGGCTCCTATTTAGAGAGGGCCAGAGTTTGAAGTAGCAATTGAATGGCCCTTTTGTCAGATGACAACCTGCTGCAGCTTTGTGATATAATGGCACCACTAGACCAATCGCCCTGCGTGAGGATGGCACCGGAGGACCAGACATCAGCAATTACACACTAGGTAACTATCTGTGAATAGGACTGCACAGTAAGTAGGAAGTGTAATGGGAAAGTACACTGCACCATTGAAAGCATTGGGCTCCTATTTAGAGAGGGCCAGAGTTTGAAGTAGCAATTAAAGGCCCTTTTGTCAGATGACAACCTGCTGCAGCTTTGTGATATAATGGCACCACTAGACCAATCGCCCTGCGTGAGGATGGCACCGGAGGACCAGACATCAGCAATTACACACTAGGTAACTATCTGTGAATATGACTGAACAGCAAGTAGGAGGTGTAATGGGAAAGTACACTGCACCATTGAAAGCATTGGGCTCCTATTTAAAGAGGGCTAGAGTTAGAAGAAGCAACTGATTGGCCCTCATGTCAGATGACATCCTGTTGTGGCTTTGTGATGTAATGGCACCACTTGACCAATCGCCCTGGGTGACGATTACACTGGAGGACCAGACAACAGCATTTACACACTAGGTAATTATCTGGGAATATGACTGCACAGCAAGTAGGAGGTGTAATGGGAAAGTACTCTGCACCATCGAATGCATTGGGCTCCTTTTTAAAGAGGGCTAGAGTTAGAAGAACACAGTTTCTAAATAGCTGTCCATCTGGAGTATCAGGGTCACACTCGCAGAGAGCAGGGAAACCGGTTAAATAGCTTCCCTCTATCTGAAAGTAAGTCAATTGCTCTAACCTTAGACACCTCATTCCAGCCTGAAAGATGGTAATTAACTCGCAGGACAAATTGCCAGCACAAGTATCTGAAGAAGATTTTGTCAGCCACGTAGACAGTCAAAGTCTTTGATAAACTATCATGATGGCCATCGCATCATCCACATTGCTACCGTCTTAGAAGATTATATTTATGCGGAAGACCCCACTAAAAGGCACTGAGAGCCATCAGATGCTATGAACTTTTTATCAATGGCAAAATGATTAAATGAGAGTTTGACTTACCATACATATTGATCGAGGCATGGAGAAGGCTGAGGAATGAGCTTTCTTTTTTTTTTGTCTCAGCAAGCAGAGACATATTCCTCTGCAACACTGCCTCTGCTGGCCATTCAGTATAATCTGCAGATGGAAAAGTCCACTGTTAGTCAATTTTTAGAACTTTAATATTTCCAAACCAAATGCAACACTACCAAAAAATGATTTCTATAAAGCGTAAATTATTAGTACTATGGCGTGTCACATATTGTGAAAATCCAAAGCTCACTAAAAATTATAATCTCAATTTAGATTTCAACCTAGCAAACTTCTTTCAATCCTAGGCCTCATTTGCTGGTACACTGTACACAACCCTAGCACCTGTATGAGGACTTAGATAGAAAGAACTCTTTGGCAGCCAAGAGATAGAGTACCCTTCTCACAGGAATGATTTCAGGTTATGGTACACCATAGCAATTCAGTGATCTGATACGTTAAGGGAGGAAGGTTTATGCTACGGTTAGTGGGAATAATAAAAACTATGAATAACAGATTCTAACATCTTCATTTTAGCACATCCCTATCAGTTAACCTATAGAGAACTCCAAAATGGTATGATCAACCACTACTTCAAACAAATGTATACGTCTCAAATAATGGCCTAGGTCCTTTCATATCACCACCTTAGTCTTCAGCTGGGCATCCTGTCCTCATTGCTCCCTTTTCTATACCATGATACATGTATCCTATTGCGTACTAGGCGACTGATTGGCCCTCATGTCTGATGACATCCTATTGTAGCTTTGTGATGTAATGGCACCACTTGACCAATCGCCCTGGGTGACGATTACACCGAAGGACCAGACATCAGCAATTACACACTAGGTAACTATCTGTGAATAGGACTGCACAGCAAGTAGGAAGTGTAATGGGAAAGTACACTGCACCATTGAAAGCATTGGGCTCCTATTTAGAGAGGGCCAGAGTTTGAAGTAGCAATTGAATGGCCCTTTTGTCAGATGACAACCTGCTGCAGCTTTGTGATATAATGGCACCACTAGACCAATCGCCCTGCGTGAGGATGGCACCGGAGGACCAGACATCAGCAATTACACACTAGGTAACTATCTGTGAATAGGACTGCACAGTAAGTGGGAAGTGTAATGGGAAAGTACACTGCACCATTGAAAGCATTGGGCTCCTATTTAGAGAGGGCCAGAGTTTGAAGTAGCAATTAAAGGCCCTTTTGTCAGATGACAACCTGCTGCAGCTTTGTGATATAATGGCACCACTAGACCAATCGCCCTGCGTGAGGATGGCACCGGAGGACCAGACATCAGCAATTACACACTAGGTAACTATCTGTGAATATGACTGAACAGCAAGTAGGAGGTGTAATGGGAAAGTACACTGCACCATTGAAAGCATTGGGCTCCTATTTAAAGAGGGCTAGAGTTAGAAGAAGCAACTGATTGGCCCTCATGTCAGATGACATCCTGTTGTGGCTTTGTGATGTAATGGCACCACTTGACCAATCGCCCTGGGTGACGATTACACTGGAGGACCAGACAACAGCATTTACACACTAGGTAATTATCTGGGAATATGACTGCACAGCAAGTAGGAGGTGTAATGGGAAAGTACTCTGCACCATCGAATGCATTGGGCTCCTTTTTAAAGAGGGCTAGAGTTAGAAGAACACAGTTTCTAAATAGCAGTCCATCTGGAGTATCAGGGTCACACTCG
This sequence comes from Lissotriton helveticus, assembly GCF_964261635.1. Taxonomy (NCBI): domain Eukaryota; kingdom Metazoa; phylum Chordata; class Amphibia; order Caudata; family Salamandridae; genus Lissotriton; species Lissotriton helveticus. Next base: position 615,738,703 of record NC_136068.1, read on the forward strand.
CAGAGAGCAGGGAAACCGGTTAAATAGCTTCCCTCTATCTGAAAGTAAGTCAATTGCTCTAACCTTAGACACCTCATTCCAGCCTGAAAGATGGTAATTAACTCGCAGGACAAATTGCCAGCACAAGTATCTGAAGAAGATTTTGTCAGCCACGTAGACAGTCAAAGTCTTTGATAAACTATCATGATGGCCATCGCATCATCCACATTGCTACCGTCTTAGAAGATTATATTTATGCGGAAGACCCTACTAAAAGGCACTGAGAGCCATCAGATGCTATGAACTTTTTATCAATGGCAAAATGATTAAATGAGAGTTTGACTTACCATACATATTGATCGAGGCATGGAGAAGGCTGAGGAATGAGCTTTCTTTTTTTTTTTGTCTCAGCAAGCAGAGACATATTCCTCTGCAACACTGCCTCTGCTGGCCATTCAGTATAATCTGCAGATGGAAAAGTCCACTGTTAGTCAATTTTTAGAACTTTAATATTTCCAAACCAAATGCAACACTACCAAAAAATGATTTCTATAAAGCGTAAATTATTAGTACTATGGCGTGTCACATATTGTGAAAATCCAAAGCTCACTAAAAATTATAATCTCAATTTAGATTTCAACCTAGCAAACTTCTTTCAATCCTAGGCCTCATTTGCTGGTACACTGTACACAACCCTAGCACCTGTATGAGGACTTAGATAGAAAGAACTCTTTGGCAGCCAAGAGATAGAGTACCCTTCTCACAGGAATGATTTCAGGTTATGGTACACCATAGCAATTCAGTGATCTGATACGTTAAGGGAGGAAGGTTTATGCTACGGTTAGTGGGAATAATAAAAACTATGAATAACAGATTCTAACATCTTCATTTTAGCACATCCCTATCAGTTAACCTATAGAGAACTCCAAAATGGTATGATCAACCACTACTTCAAACAAATGTATACGTCTCAAATAATGGCCTAGGTCCTTTCATATCACCACCTTAGTCTTCAGCTGGGCATCCTGTCCTCATTGCTCCCTTTTCTATACCATGATACATGTATCCTATTGCGTACTAGGCGACTGATTGGCCCTCATGTCTGATGACATCCTATTGTAGCTTTGTGATGTAATGGCACCACTTGACCAATCGCCCTGGGTGACGATTACACCGAAGGACCAGACATCAGCAATTACACACTAGGTAACTATCTGTGAATAGGACTGCACAGCAAGTAGGAAGTGTAATGGGAAAGTACACTGCACCATTGAAAGCATTGGGCTCCTATTTAGAGAGGGCCAGAGTTTGAAGTAGCAATTGAATGGCCCTTTTGTCAGATGACAACCTGCTGCAGCTTTGTGATATAATGGCACCACTAGACCAATCGCCCTGCGTGAGGATGGCACCGGAGGACCAGACATCAGCAATTACACACTAGGTAACTATCTGTGAATAGGACTGCACAGTAAGTGGGAAGTGTAATGGGAAAGTACACTGCACCATTGAAAGCATTGGGCTCCTATTTAGAGAGGGCCAGAGTTTGAAGTAGCAATTAAAGGCCCTTTTGTCAGATGACAACCTGCTGCAGCTTTGTGATATAATGGCACCAATAGACCAATCGCCCTGCGTGAGGATGGCACCGGAGGACCAGACATCAGCAATTACACACTAGGTAACTATCTGTGAATATGACTGAACAGCAAGTAGGAGGTGTAATGGGAAAGTACACTGCACCATTGAAAGCATTGGGCTCCTATTTAAAGAGGGCTAGAGTTAGAAGAAGCAACTGATTGGCCCTCATGTCAGATGACATCCTGTTGTGGCTTTGTGATGTAATGGCACCACTTGACCAATCGCCCTGGGTGACGATTACACTGGAGGACCAGACAACAGCATTTACACACTAGGTAATTATCTGGGAATATGACTGCACAGCAAGTAGGAGGTGTAATGGGAAAGTACTCTGCACCATCGAATGCATTGGGCTCCTTTTTAAAGAGGGCTAGAGTTAGAAGAACACAGTTTCTAAATAGCAGTCCATCTGGAGTATCAGGGTCACACTCGCAGAGAGCAGGGAAACCGGTTAAATAGCTTCCCTCTATCTGAAAGTAAGTCAATTGCTCTAACCTTAGACACCTCATTCCAGCCTGAAAGATGGTAATTAACTCGCAGGACAAATTGCCAGCACAAGTATCTGAAGAAGATTTTGTCAGCCACGTAGACAGTCAAAGTCTTTGATAAACTATCATGATGGCCATCGCATCATCCACATTGCTACCGTCTTAGAAGATTATATTTATGCGGAAGACCCCACTAAAAGGCACTGAGAGCCATCAGATGCTATGAACTTTTTATCAATGGCAAAATGATTAAATGAGAGTTTGACTTACCATACATATTGATCGAGGCATGGAGAAGGCTGAGGAATGAGCTTTCTTTTTTTTTTGTCTCAGCAAGCAGAGACATATTCCTCTGCAACACTGCCTCTGCTGGCCATTCAGTATAATCTGCAGATGGAAAAGTCCACTGTTAGTCAATTTTTAGAACTTTAATATTTCCAAACCAAATGCAACACTACCAAAAAATGATTTCTATAAAGCGTAAATTATTAGTACTATGGCGTGTCACATATTGTGAAAATCCAAAGCTCACTAAAAATTATAATCTCAATTTAGATTTCAACCTAGCAAACTTCTTTCAATCCTAGGCCTCATTTGCTGGTACACTGTACACAACCCTAGCACCTGTATGAGGACTTGGATAAAAAGATCTCTTTGGCAGCCAAGAGATAGAGTACCCTTCTCACAGGAATGATTTCAGGTTATGGTACACCATAGCAATTCAGTGATCTGATACGTTAAGGGAGGAAGGTTTATGCTACGGTTAGTGGGAATAATAAAAACTATGAATAACAGATTCTAACATCTTCATTTTAGCACATCCCTATCAGTTAACCTATAGAGAACTCCAGAATGGTATGATCAACCACTCCTTCAAACAAATGTATACGTCTCAAATAATGGCCTAGGTCCTTTCATATCACCACCTTAGTCTTCAGCTGGGCATCCTGTCCTCATTGCTCCCTTTTCTATACCATGATACATGTATCCTATTGCGTACTAGGCGACTGATTGGCCCTCATGTCTGATGACATCCTATTGTAGCTTTGTGATGTAATGGCACCACTTGACCAATCGCCCTGGGTGACGATTACACCGAAGGACCAGACATCAGCAATTACACACTAGGTAACTATCTGTGAATAGGACTGCACAGCAAGTAGGAAGTGTAATGGGAAAGTACACTGCACCATTGAAAGCATTGGGCTCCTATTTAGAGAGGGCCAGAGTTTGAAGTAGCAATTGAATGGCCCTTTTGTCAGATGACAACCTGCTGCAGCTTTGTGATATAATGGCACCACTAGACCAATCGCCCTGCGTGAGGATGGCACCGGAGGACCAGACATCAGCAATTACACACTAGGTAACTATCTGTGAATAGGACTGCACAGTAAGTGGGAAGTGTAATGGGAAAGTACACTGCACCATTGAAAGCATTGGGCTCCTATTTAGAGAGGGCCAGAGTTTGAAGTAGCAATTAAAGGCCCTTTTGTCAGATGACAACCTGCTGCAGCTTTGTGATATAATGGCACCACTAGACCAATCGCCCTGCGTGAGGATGGCACCGGAGGACCAGACATCAGCAATTACACACTAGGTAACTATCTGTGAATATGACTGAACAGCAAGTAGGAGGTGTAATGGGAAAGTACACTGCACCATTGAAAGCATTGGGCTCCTATTTAAAGAGGGCTAGAGTTAGAAGAAGCAACTGATTGGCCCTCATGTCAGATGACATCCTGTTGTGGCTTTGTGATGTAATGGCACCACTTGACCAATCGCCCTGGGTGACGATTACACTGGAGGACCAGACAACAGCATTTACACACTAGGTAATTATCTGGGAATATGACTGCACAGCAAGTAGGAGGTGTAATGGGAAAGTACTCTGCACCATCGAATGCATTGGGCTCCTTTTTAAAGAGGGCTAGAGTTAGAAGAACACAGTTTCTAAATAGCAGTCCATCTGGAGTATCAGGGTCACACTCGCAGAGAGCAGGGAAACCGGTTAAATAGCTTCCCTCTATCTGAAAGTAAGTCAATTGCTCTAACCTTAGACACCTCATTCCAGCCTGAAAGATGGTAATTAACTCGCAGGACAAATTGCCAGCACAAGTATCTGAAGAAGATTTTGTCAGCCACGTAGACAGTCAAAGTCTTTGATAAACTATCATGATGGCCATCGCATCATCCACATTGCTACCGTCTTAGAAGATTATATTTATGCGGAAGACCCTACTAAAAGGCACTGAGAGCCATCAGATGCTATGAACTTTTTATCAATGGCAAAATGATTAAATGAGAGTTTGACTTACCATACATATTGATCGAGGCATGGAGAAGGCTGAGGAATGAGCTTTCTTTTTTTTTTTGTCTCAGCAAGCAGAGACATATTCCTCTGCAACACTGCCTCTGCTGGCCATTCAGTATAATCTGCAGATGGAAAAGTCCACTGTTAGTCAATTTTTAGAACTTTAATATTTCCAAACCAAATGCAACACTACCAAAAAATGATTTCTATAAAGCGTAAATTATTAGTACTATGGCGTGTCACATATTGTGAAAATCCAAAGCTCACTAAAAATTATAATCTCAATTTAGATTTCAACCTAGCAAACTTCTTTCAATCCTAGGCCTCATTTGCTGGTACACTGTACACAACCCTAGCACCTGTATGAGGACTTGGATAAAAAGATCTCTTTGGCAGCCAAGAGATAGAGTACCCTTCTCACAGGAATGATTTCAGGTTATGGTACACCATAGCAATTCAGTGATCTGATACGTTAAGGGAGGAAGGTTTATGCTACGGTTAGTGGGAATAATAAAAACTATGAATAACAGATTCTAACATCTTCATTTTAGCACATCCCTATCAGTTAACCTATAGAGAACTCCAGAATGGTATGATCAACCACTCCTTCAAACAAATGTATACGTCTCAAATAATGGCCTAGGTCCTTTCATATCACCACCTTAGTCTTCAGCTGGGCATCCTGTCCTCATTGCTCCCTTTTCTATACCATGATACATGTATCCTATTGCGTACTAGGCGACTGATTGGCCCTCATGTCTGATGACATCCTATTGTAGCTTTGTGATGTAATGGCACCACTTGACCAATCGCCCTGGGTGACGATTACACCGAAGGACCAGACATCAGCAATTACACACTAGGTAACTATCTGTGAATAGGACTGCACAGCAAGTAGGAAGTGTAATGGGAAAGTACACTGCACCATTGAAAGCATTGGGCTCCTATTTAGAGAGGGCCAGAGTTTGAAGTAGCAATTGAATGGCCCTTTTGTCAGATGACAACCTGCTGCAGCTTTGTGATATAATGGCACCACTAGACCAATCGCCCTGCGTGAGGATGGCACCGGAGGACCAGACATCAGCAATTACACACTAGGTAACTATCTGTGAATATGACTGAACAGCAAGTAGGAGGTGTAATGGGAAAGTACACTGCACCATTGAAAGCATTGGGCTCCTATTTAAAGAGGGCTAGAGTTAGAAGAAGCAACTGATTGGCCCTCATGTCAGATGACATCCTGTTGTGGCTTTGTGATGTAATGGCACCACTTGACCAATCGCCCTGGGTGACGATTACACTGGAGGACCAGACAACAGCATTTACACACTAGGTAATTATCTGGGAATATGACTGCACAGCAAGTAGGAGGTGTAATGGGAAAGTACTCTGCACCATCGAATGCATTGGGCTCCTTTTTAAAGAGGGCTAGAGTTAGAAGAACACAGTTTCTAAATAGCAGTCCATCTGGAGTATCAGGGTCACACTCGCAGAGAGCAGGGAAACCGGTTAAATAGCTTCCCTCTATCTGAAAGTAAGTCAATTGCTCTAACCTTAGACACCTCATTCCAGCCTGAAAGATGGTAATTAACTCGCAGGACAAATTGCCAGCACAAGTATCTGAAGAAGATTTTGTCAGCCACGTAGACAGTCAAAGTCTTTGATAAACTATCATGATGGCCATCGCATCATCCACATTGCTACCGTCTTAGAAGATTATATTTATGCGGAAGACCCTACTAAAAGGCACTGAGAGCCATCAGATGCTATGAACTTTTTATCAATGGCAAAATGATTAAATGAGAGTTTGACTTACCATACATATTGATCGAGGCATGGAGAAGGCTGAGGAATGAGCTTTCTTTTTTTTTTTGTCTCAGCAAGCAGAGACATATTCCTCTGCAACACTGCCTCTGCTGGCCATTCAGTATAATCTGCAGATGGAAAAGTCCACTGTTAGTCAATTTTTAGAACTTTAATATTTCCAAACCAAATGCAACACTACCAAAAAATGATTTCTATAAAGCGTAAATTATTAGTACTATGGCGTGTCACATATTGTGAAAATCCAAAGCTCACTAAAAATTATAATCTCAATTTAGATTTCAACCTAGCAAACTTCTTTCAATCCTAGGCCTCATTTGCTGGTACACTGTACACAACCCTAGCACCTGTATGAGGACTTAGATAGAAAGAACTCTTTGGCAGCCAAGAGATAGAGTACCCTTCTCACAGGAATGATTTCAGGTTATGGTACACCATAGCAATTCAGTGATCTGATACGTTAAGGGAGGAAGGTTTATGCTACGGTTAGTGGGAATAATAAAAACTATGAATAACAGATTCTAACATCTTCATTTTAGCACATCCCTATCAGTTAACCTATAGAGAACTCCAAAATGGTATGATCAACCACTACTTCAAACAAATGTATACGTCTCAAATAATGGCCTAGGTCCTTTCATATCACCACCTTAGTCTTCAGCTGGGCATCCTGTCCTCATTGCTCCCTTTTCTATACCATGATACATGTATCCTATTGCGTACTAGGCGACTGATTGGCCCTCATGTCTGATGACATCCTATTGTAGCTTTGTGATGTAATGGCACCACTTGACCAATCGCCCTGGGTGACGATTACACCGAAGGACCAGACATCAGCAATTACACACTAGGTAACTATCTGTGAATAGGACTGCACAGCAAGTAGGAAGTGTAATGGGAAAGTACACTGCACCATTGAAAGCATTGGGCTCCTATTTAGAGAGGGCCAGAGTTTGAAGTAGCAATTGAATGGCCCTTTTGTCAGATGACAACCTGCTGCAGCTTTGTGATATAATGGCACCACTAGACCAATCGCCCTGCGTGAGGATGGCACCGGAGGACCAGACATCAGCAATTACACACTAGGTAACTATCTGTGAATAGGACTGCACAGTAAGTGGGAAGTGTAATGGGAAAGTACACTGCACCATTGAAAGCATTGGGCTCCTATTTAGAGAGGGCCAGAGTTTGAAGTAGCAATTAAAGGCCCTTTTGTCAGATGACAACCTGCTGCAGCTTTGTGATATAATGGCACCACTAGACCAATCGCCCTGCGTGAGGATGGCACCGGAGGACCAGACATCAGCAATTACACACTAGGTAACTATCTGTGAATATGACTGAACAGCAAGTAGGAGGTGTAATGGGAAAGTACACTGCACCATTGAAAGCATTGGGCTCCTATTTAAAGAGGGCTAGAGTTAGAAGAAGCAACTGATTGGCCCTCATGTCAGATGACATCCTGTTGTGGCTTTGTGATGTAATGGCACCACTTGACCAATCGCCCTGGGTGACGATTACACTGGAGGACCAGACAACAGCATTTACACACTAGGTAATTATCTGGGAATATGACTGCACAGCAAGTAGGAGGTGTAATGGGAAAGTACTCTGCACCATCGAATGCATTGGGCTCCTTTTTAAAGAGGGCTAGAGTTAGAAGAACACAGTTTCTAAATAGCAGTCCATCTGGAGTATCAGGGTCACACTCGCAGAGAGCAGGGAAACCGGTTAAATAGCTTCCCTCTATCTGAAAGTAAGTCAATTGCTCTAACCTTAGACACCTCATTCCAGCCTGAAAGATGGTAATTAACTCGCAGGACAAATTGCCAGCACAAGTATCTGAAGAAGATTTTGTCAGCCACGTAGACAGTCAAAGTCTTTGATAAACTATCATGATGGCCATCGCATCATCCACATTGCTACCGTCTTAGAAGATTATATTTATGCGGAAGACCCTACTAAAAGGCACTGAGAGCCATCAGATGCTATGAACTTTTTATCAATGGCAAAATGATTAAATGAGAGTTTGACTTACCATACATATTGATCGAGGCATGGAGAAGGCTGAGGAATGAGCTTTCTTTTTTTTTTTGTCTCAGCAAGCAGAGACATATTCCTCTGCAACACTGCCTCTGCTGGCCATTCAGTATAATCTGCAGATGGAAAAGTCCACTGTTAGTCAATTTTTAGAACTTTAATATTTCCAAACCAAATGCAACACTACCAAAAAATGATTTCTATAAAGCGTAAATTATTAGTACTATGGCGTGTCACATATTGTGAAAATCCAAAGCTCACTAAAAATTATAATCTCAATTTAGATTTCAACCTAGCAAACTTCTTTCAATCCTAGGCCTCATTTGCTGGTACACTGTACACAACCCTAGCACCTGTATGAGGACTTAGATAGAAAGAACTCTTTGGCAGCCAAGAGATAGAGTACCCTTCTCACAGGAATGATTTCAGGTTATGGTACACCATAGCAATTCAGTGATCTGATACGTTAAGGGAGGAAGGTTTATGCTACGGTTAGTGGGAATAATAAAAACTATGAATAACAGATTCTAACATCTTCATTTTAGCACATCCCTATCAGTTAACCTATAGAGAACTCCAAAATGGTATGATCAACCACTACTTCAAACAAATGTATACGTCTCAAATAATGGCCTAGGTCCTTTCATATCACCACCTTAGTCTTCAGCTGGGCATCCTGTCCTCATTGCTCCCTTTTCTATACCATGATACATGTATCCTATTGCGTACTAGGCGACTGATTGGCCCTCATGTCTGATGACATCCTATTGTAGCTTTGTGATGTAATGGCACCACTTGACCAATCGCCCTGGGTGACGATTACACCGAAGGACCAGACATCAGCAATTACACACTAGGTAACTATCTGTGAATAGGACTGCACAGCAAGTAGGAAGTGTAATGGGAAAGTACACTGCACCATTGAAAGCATTGGGCTCCTATTTAGAGAGGGCCAGAGTTTGAAGTAGCAATTGAATGGCCCTTTTGTCAGATGACAACCTGCTGCAGCTTTGTGATATAATGGCACCACTAGACCAATCGCCCTGCGTGAGGATGGCACCGGAGGACCAGACATCAGCAATTACACACTAGGTAACTATCTGTGAATAGGACTGCACAGTAAGTGGGAAGTGTAATGGGAAAGTACACTGCACCATTGAAAGCATTGGGCTCCTATTTAGAGAGGGCCAGAGTTTGAAGTAGCAATTAAAGGCCCTTTTGTCAGATGACAACCTGCTGCAGCTTTGTGATATAATGGCACCAATAGACCAATCGCCCTGCGTGAGGATGGCACCGGAGGACCAGACATCAGCAATTACACACTAGGTAACTATCTGTGAATATGACTGAACAGCAAGTAGGAGGTGTAATGGGAAAGTACACTGCACCATTGAAAGCATTGGGCTCCTATTTAAAGAGGGCTAGAGTTAGAAGAAGCAACTGATTGGCCCTCATGTCAGATGACATCCTGTTGTGGCTTTGTGATGTAATGGCACCACTTGACCAATCGCCCTGGGTGACGATTACACTGGAGGACCAGACAACAGCATTTACACACTAGGTAATTATCTGGGAATATGACTGCACAGCAAGTAGGAGGTGTAATGGGAAAGTACTCTGCACCATCGAATGCATTGGGCTCCTTTTTAAAGAGGGCTAGAGTTAGAAGAACACAGTTTCTAAATAGCAGTCCATCTGGAGTATCAGGGTCACACTCGCAGAGAGCAGGGAAACCGGTTAAATAGCTTCCCTCTATCTGAAAGTAAGTCAATTGCTCTAACCTTAGACACCTCATTCCAGCCTGAAAGATGGTAATTAACTCGCAGGACAAATTGCCAGCACAAGTATCTGAAGAAGATTTTGTCAGCCACGTAGACAGTCAAAGTCTTTGATAAACTATCATGATGGCCATCGCATCATCCACATTGCTACCGTCTTAGAAGATTATATTTATGCGGAAGACCCCACTAAAAGGCACTGAGAGCCATCAGATGCTATGAACTTTTTATCAATGGCAAAATGATTAAATGAGAGTTTGACTTACCATACATATTGATCGAGGCATGGAGAAGGCTGAGGAATGAGCTTTCTTTTTTTTTTGTCTCAGCAAGCAGAGACATATTCCTCTGCAACACTGCCTCTGCTGGCCATTCAGTATAATCTGCAGATGGAAAAGTCCACTGTTAGTCAATTTTTAGAACTTTAATATTTCCAAACCAAATGCAACACTACCAAAAAATGATTTCTATAAAGCGTAAATTATTAGTACTATGGCGTGTCACATATTGTGAAAATCCAAAGCTCACTAAAAATTATAATCTCAATTTAGATTTCAACCTAGCAAACTTCTTTCAATCCTAGGCCTCATTTGCTGGTACACTGTACACAACCCTAGCACCTGTATGAGGACTTAGATAGAAAGAACTCTTTGGCAGCCAAGAGATAGAGTACCCTTCTCACAGGAATGATTTCAGGTTATGGTACACCATAGCAATTCAGTGATCTGATACGTTAAGGGAGGAAGGTTTATGCTACGGTTAGTGGGAATAATAAAAACTATGAATAACAGATTCTAACATCTTCATTTTAGCACATCCCTATCAGTTAACCTATAGAGAACTCCAAAATGGTATGATCAACCACTACTTCAAACAAATGTATACGTCTCAAATAATGGCCTAGGTCCTTTCATATCACCACCTTAGTCTTCAGCTGGGCATCCTGTCCTCATTGCTCCCTTTTCTATACCATGATACATGTATCCTATTGCGTACTAGGCGACTGATTGGCCCTCATGTCTGATGACATCCTATTGTAGCTTTGTGATGTAATGGCACCACTTGACCAATCGCCCTGGGTGACGATTACACCGAAGGACCAGACATCAGCAATTACACACTAGGTAACTATCTGTGAATAGGACTGCACAGCAAGTAGGAAGTGTAATGGGAAAGTACACTGCACCATTGAAAGCATTGGGCTCCTATTTAGAGAGGGCCAGAGTTTGAAGTAGCAATTGAATGGCCCTTTTGTCAGATGACAACCTGCTGCAGCTTTGTGATATAATGGCACCACTAGACCAATCGCCCTGCGTGAGGATGGCACCGGAGGACCAGACATCAGCAATTACACACTAGGTAACTATCTGTGAATAGGACTGCACAGTAAGTGGGAAGTGTAATGGGAAAGTACACTGCACCATTGAAAGCATTGGGCTCCTATTTAGAGAGGGCCAGAGTTTGAAGTAGCAATTAAAGGCCCTTTTGTCAGATGACAACCTGCTGCAGCTTTGTGATATAATGGCACCAATAGACCAATCGCCCTGCGTGAGGATGGCACCGGAGGACCAGACATCAGCAATTACACACTAGGTAACTATCTGTGAATATGACTGAACAGCAAGTAGGAGGTGTAATGGGAAAGTACACTGCACCATTGAAAGCATTGGGCTCCTATTTAAAGAGGGCTAGAGTTAGAAGAAGCAACTGATTGGCCCTCATGTCAGATGACATCCTGTTGTGGCTTTGTGATGTAATGGCACCACTTGACCAATCGCCCTGGGTGACGATTACACTGGAGGACCAGACAACAGCATTTACACACTAGGTAATTATCTGGGAATATGACTGCACAGCAAGTAGGAGGTGTAATGGGAAAGTACTCTGCACCATCGAATGCATTGGGCTCCTTTTTAAAGAGGGCTAGAGTTAGAAGAACACAGTTTCTAAATAGCAGTCCATCTGGAGTATCAGGGTCACACTCGCAGAGAGCAGGGAAACCGGTTAAATAGCTTCCCTCTATCTGAAAGTAAGTCAATTGCTCTAACCTTAGACACCTCATTCCAGCCTGAAAGATGGTAATTAACTCGCAGGACAAATTGCCAGCACAAGTATCTGAAGAAGATTTTGTCAGCCACGTAGACAGTCAAAGTCTTTGATAAACTATCATGATGGCCATCGCATCATCCACATTGCTACCGTCTTAGAAGATTATATTTATGCGGAAGACCCCACTAAAAGGCACTGAGAGCCATCAGATGCTATGAACTTTTTATCAATGGCAAAATGATTAAATGAGAGTTTGACTTACCATACATATTGATCGAGGCATGGAGAAGGCTGAGGAATGAGCTTTCTTTTTTTTTTGTCTCAGCAAGCAGAGACATATTCCTCTGCAACACTGCCTCTGCTGGCCATTCAGTATAATCTGCAGATGGAAAAGTCCACTGTTAGTCAATTTTTAGAACTTTAATATTTCCAAACCAAATGCAACACTACCAAAAAATGATTTCTATAAAGCGTAAATTATTAGTACTATGGCGTGTCACATATTGTGAAAATCCAAAGCTCACTAAAAATTATAATCTCAATTTAGATTTCAACCTAGCAAACTTCTTTCAATCCTAGGCCTCATTTGCTGGTACACTGTACACAACCCTAGCACCTGTATGAGGACTTAGATAGAAAGAACTCTTTGGCAGCCAAGAGATAGAGTACCCTTCTCACAGGAATGATTTCAGGTTATGGTACACCATAGCAATTCAGTGATCTGATACGTTAAGGGAGGAAGGTTTATGCTACGGTTAGTGGGAATAATAAAAACTATGAATAACAGATTCTAACATCTTCATTTTAGCACATCCCTATCAGTTAACCTATAGAGAACTCCAGAATGGTATGATCAACCACTCCTTCAAACAAATGTATACGTCTCAAATAATGGCCTAGGTCCTTTCATATCACCACCTTAGTCTTCAGCTGGGCATCCTGTCCTCATTGCTCCCTTTTCTATACCATGATACATGTATCCTATTGCGTACTAGGCGACTGATTGGCCCTCATGTCTGATGACATCCTATTGTAGCTTTGTGATGTAATGGCACCACTTGACCAATCGCCCTGGGTGACGATTACACCGAAGGACCAGACATCAGCAATTACACACTAGGTAACTATCTGTGAATAGGACTGCACAGTAAGTAGGAAGTGTAATGGGAAAGTACACTGCACCATTGAAAGCATTGGGCTCCTATTTAGAGAGGGCCAGAGTTTGAAGTAGCAATTGAATGGCCCTTTTGTCAGATGACAACCTGCTGCAGCTTTGTGATATAATGGCACCACTAGACCAATCGCCCTGCGTGAGGATGGCACCGGAGGACCAGACATCAGCAATTACACACTAGGTAACTATCTGTGAATAGGACTGCACAGTAAGTAGGAAGTGTAATGGGAAAGTACACTGCACCATTGAAAGCATTGGGCTCCTATTTAGAGAGGGCCAGAGTTTGAAGTAGCAATTAAAGGCCCTTTTGTCAGATGACAACCTGCTGCAGCTTTGTGATATAATGGCACCACTAGACCAATCGCCCTGCGTGAGGATGGCACCGGAGGACCAGACATCAGCAATTACACACTAGGTAACTATCTGTGAATATGACTGAACAGCAAGTAGGAGGTGTAATGGGAAAGTACACTGCACCATTGAAAGCATTGGGCTCCTATTTAAAGAGGGCTAGAGTTAGAAGAAGCAACTGATTGGCCCTCATGTCAGATGACATCCTGTTGTGGCTTTGTGATGTAATGGCACCACTTGACCAATCGCCCTGGGTGACGATTACACTGGAGGACCAGACAACAGCATTTACACACTAGGTAATTATCTGGGAATATGACTGCACAGCAAGTAGGAGGTGTAATGGGAAAGTACTCTGCACCATCGAATGCATTGGGCTCCTTTTTAAAGAGGGCTAGAGTTAGAAGAACACAGTTTCTAAATAGCAGTCCATCTGGAGTATCAGGGTCACACTCGCAGAGAGCAGGGAAACCGGTTAAATAGCTTCCCTCTATCTGAAAGTAAGTCAATTGCTCTAACCTTAGACACCTCATTCCAGCCTGAAAGATGGTAATTAACTCGCAGGACAAATTGCCAGCACAAGTATCTGAAGAAGATTTTGTCAGCCACGTAGACAGTCAAAGTCTTTGATAAACTATCATGATGGCCATCGCATCATCCACATTGCTACCGTCTTAGAAGATTATATTTATGCGGAAGACCCTACTAAAAGGCACTGAGAGCCATCAGATGCTATGAACTTTTTATCAATGGCAAAATGATTAAATGAGAGTTTGACTTACCATACATATTGATCGAGGCATGGAGAAGGCTGAGGAATGAGCTTTCTTTTTTTTTTTGTCTCAGCAAGCAGAGACATATTCCTCTGCAACACTGCCTCTGCTGGCCATTCAGTATAATCTGCAGATGGAAAAGTCCACTGTTAGTCAATTTTTAGAACTTTAATATTTCCAAACCAAATGCAACACTACCAAAAAATGATTTCTATAAAGCGTAAATTATTAGTACTATGGCGTGTCACATATTGTGAAAATCCAAAGCTCACTAAAAATTATAATCTCAATTTAGATTTCAACCTAGCAAACTTCTTTCAATCCTAGGCCTCATTTGCTGGTACACTGTACACAACCCTAGCACCTGTATGAGGACTTGGATAAAAAGATCTCTTTGGCAGCCAAGAGATAGAGTACCCTTCTCACAGGAATGATTTCAGGTTATGGTACACCATAGCAATTCAGTGATCTGATACGTTAAGGGAGGAAGGTTTATGCTACGGTTAGTGGGAATAATAAAAACTATGAATAACAGATTCTAACATCTTCATTTTAGCACATCCCTATCAGTTAACCTATAGAGAACTCCAGAATGGTATGATCAACCACTCCTTCAAACAAATGTATACGTCTCAAATAATGGCCTAGGTCCTTTCATATCACCACCTTAGTCTTCAGCTGGGCATCCTGTCCTCATTGCTCCCTTTTCTATACCATGATACATGTATCCTATTGCGTACTAGGCGACTGATTGGCCCTCATGTCTGATGACATCCTATTGTAGCTTTGTGATGTAATGGCACCACTTGACCAATCGCCCTGGGTGACGATTACACCGAAGGACCAGACATCAGCAATTACACACTAGGTAACTATCTGTGAATAGGACTGCACAGTAAGTAGGAAGTGTAATGGGAAAGTACACTGCACCATTGAAAGCATTGGGCTCCTATTTAGAGAGGGCCAGAGTTTGAAGTAGCAATTAAAGGCCCTTTTGTCAGATGACAACCTGCTGCAGCTTTGTGATATAATGGCACCACTAGACCAATCGCCCTGCGTGAGGATGGCACCGGAGGACCAGACATCAGCAATTACACACTAGGTAACTATCTGTGAATATGACTGAACAGCAAGTAGGAGGTGTAATGGGAAAGTACACTGCACCATTGAAAGCATTGGGCTCCTATTTAAAGAGGGCTAGAGTTAGAAGAAGCAACTGATTGGCCCTCATGTCAGATGACATCCTGTTGTGGCTTTGTGATGTAATGGCACCACTTGACCAATCGCCCTGGGTGACGATTACACTGGAGGACCAGACAACAGCATTTACACACTAGGTAATTATCTGGGAATATGACTGCACAGCAAGTAGGAGGTGTAATGGGAAAGTACTCTGCACCATCGAATGCATTGGGCTCCTTTTTAAAGAGGGCTAGAGTTAGAAGAACACAGTTTCTAAATAGCAGTCCATCTGGAGTATCAGGGTCACACTCGCAGAGAGCAGGGAAACCGGTTAAATAGCTTCCCTCTATCTGAAAGTAAGTCAATTGCTCTAACCTTAGACACCTCATTCCAGCCTGAAAGATGGTAATTAACTCGCAGGACAAATTGCCAGCACAAGTATCTGAAGAAGATTTTGTCAGCCACGTAGACAGTCAAAGTCTTTGATAAACTATCATGATGGCCATCGCATCATCCACATTGCTACCGTCTTAGAAGATTATATTTATGCGGAAGACCCCACTAAAAGGCACTGAGAGCCATCAGATGCTATGAACTTTTTATCAATGGCAAAATGATTAAATGAGAGTTTGACTTACCATACATATTGATCGAGGCATGGAGAAGGCTGAGGAATGAGCTTTCTTTTTTTTTTGTCTCAGCAAGCAGAGACATATTCCTCTGCAACACTGCCTCTTTTGGCCATTCAGTATAATCTGCAGATGGAAAAGTCCACTGTTAGTCAATTTTTAGAACTTTAATATTTCCAAACCAAATGCAACACTACCAAAAAATGATTTCTATAAAGCGTAAATTATTAGTACTATGGCGTGTCACATATTGTGAAAATCCAAAGCTCACTAAAAATTATAATCTCAATTTAGATTTCAACCTAGCAAACTTCTTTCAATCCTAGGCCTCATTTGCTGGTACACTGTACACAACCCTAGCACCTGTATGAGGACTTAGATAGAAAGAACTCTTTGGCAGCCAAGAGATAGAGTACCCTTCTCACAGGAATGATTTCAGGTTATGGTACACCATAGCAATTCAGTGATCTGATACGTTAAGGGAGGAAGGTTTATGCTACGGTTAGTGGGAATAATAAAAACTATGAATAACAGATTCTAACATCTTCATTTTAGCACATCCCTATCAGTTAACCTATAGAGAACTCCAAAATGGTATGATCAACCACTCCTTCAAACAAATGTATACGTCTCAAATAATGGCCTAGGTCCTTTCATATCACCACCTTAGTCTTCAGCTGGGCATCCTGTCCTCATTGCTCCCTTTTCTATACCATGATACATGTATCCTATTGCGTACTAGGCGACTGATTGGCCCTCATGTCTGATGACATCCTATTGTAGCTTTGTGATGTAATGGCACCACTTGACCAATCGCCCTGGGTGACGATTACACCGAAGGACCAGACATCAGCAATTACACACTAGGTAACTATCTGTGAATAGGACTGCACAGCAAGTAGGAAGTGTAATGGGAAAGTACACTGCACCATTGAAAGCATTGGGCTCCTATTTAGAGAGGGCCAGAGTTTGAAGTAGCAATTGAATGGCCCTTTTGTCAGATGACAACCTGCTGCAGCTTTGTGATATAATGGCACCACTAGACCAATCGCCCTGCGTGAGGATGGCACCGGAGGACCAGACATCAGCAATTACACACTAGGTAACTATCTGTGAATAGGACTGCACAGTAAGTAGGAAGTGTAATGGGAAAGTACACTGCACCATTGAAAGCATTGGGCTCCTATTTAGAGAGGGCCAGAGTTTGAAGTAGCAATTAAAGGCCCTTTTGTCAGATGACAACCTGCTGCAGCTTTGTGATATAATGGCACCACTAGACCAATCGCCCTGCGTGAGGATGGCACCGGAGGACCAGACATCAGCAATTACACACTAGGTAACTATCTGTGAATATGACTGAACAGCAAGTAGGAGGTGTAATGGGAAAGTACACTGCACCATTGAAAGCATTGGGCTCCTATTTAAAGAGGGCTAGAGTTAGAAGAAACAACTGATTGGCCCTCATGTCAGATTACATCCTGTTGTGGCTTTGTGATGTAATGGCACCACTTGACCAATCGCCCTGGGTGACGATTACACTGGAGGACCAGACAACAGCATTTACACACTAGGTAATTATCTGGGAATATGACTGCACAGCAAGTAGGAGGTGTAATGGGAAAGTACTCTGCACCATCGAATGCATTGGGCTCCTTTTTAAAGAGGGCTAGAGTTAGAAGAACACAGTTTCTAAATAGCAGTCCATCTGGAGTATCAGGGTCACACTCGCAGAGAGCAGGGAAACCGGTTAAATAGCTTCCCTCTATCTGAAAGTAAGTCAATTGCTCTAACCTTAGACACCTCATTCCAGCCTGAAAGATGGTAATTAACTCGCAGGACAAATTGCCAGCACAAGTATCTGAAGAAGATTTTGTCAGCCAGGTAGACAGTCAAAGTCTTTGATAAACTATCATGATGGCCATCGCATCATCCACATTGCTACCGTCTTAGAAGATTATATTTATGCGGAAGACCCCACTAAAAGGCACTGAGAGCCATCAGATGCTATGAACTTTTTATCAATGGCAAAATGATTAAATGAGAGTTTGACTTACCATACATATTGATCGAGGCATGGAGAAGGCTGAGGAATGAGCTTTCTTTTTTTTTTGTCTCAGCAAGCAGAGACATATTCCTCTGCAACACTGCCTCTTTTGGCCATTCAGTATAATCTGCAGATGGAAAAGTCCACTGTTAGTCAATTTTTAGAACTTTAATATTTCCAAACCAAATGCAACACTACCAAAAAATGATTTCTATAAAGCGTAAATTATTAGTACTATGGCGTGTCACATATTGTGAAAATCCAAAGCTCACTAAAAATTATAATCTCAATTTAGATTTCAACCTAGCAAACTTCTTTCAATCCTAGGCCTCATTTGCTGGTACACTGTACACAACCCTAGCACCTGTATGAGGACTTAGATAGAAAGAACTCTTTGGCAGCCAAGAGATAGAGTACCCTTCTCACAGGAATGATTTCAGGTTATGGTACACCATAGCAATTCAGTGATCTGATACGTTAAGGGAGGAAGGTTTATGCTACGGTTAGTGGGAATAATAAAAACTATGAATAACAGATTCTAACATCTTCATTTTAGCACATCCCTATCAGTTAACCTATAGAGAACTCCAGAATGGTATGATCAACCACTCCTTCAAACAAATGTATACGTCTCAAATAATGGCCTAGGTCCTTTCATATCACCACCTTAGTCTTCAGCTGGGCATCCTGTCCTCATTGCTCCCTTTTCTATACCATGATACATGTATCCTATTGCGTACTAGGCGACTGATTGGCCCTCATGTCTGATGACATCCTATTGTAGCTTTGTGATGTAATGGCACCACTTGACCAATCGCCCTGGGTGACGATTACACCGAAGGACCAGACATCAGCAATTACACACTAGGTAACTATCTGTGAATAGGACTGCACAGTAAGTAGGAAGTGTAATGGGAAAGTACACTGCACCATTGAAAGCATTGGGCTCCTATTTAGAGAGGGCCAGAGTTTGAAGTAGCAATTGAATGGCCCTTTTGTCAGATGACAACCTGCTGCAGCTTTGTGATATAATGGCACCACTAGACCAATCGCCCTGCGTGAGGATGGCACCGGAGGACCAGACATCAGCAATTACACACTAGGTAACTATCTGTGAATAGGACTGCACAGTAAGTAGGAAGTGTAATGGGAAAGTACACTGCACCATTGAAAGCATTGGGCTCCTATTTAGAGAGGGCCAGAGTTTGAAGTAGCAATTAAAGGCCCTTTTGTCAGATGACAACCTGCTGCAGCTTTGTGATATAATGGCACCACTAGACCAATCGCCCTGCGTGAGGATGGCACCGGAGGACCAGACATCAGCAATTACACACTAGGTAACTATCTGTGAATATGACTGAACAGCAAGTAGGAGGTGTAATGGGAAAGTACACTGCACCATTGAAAGCATTGGGCTCCTATTTAAAGAGGGCTAGAGTTAGAAGAAGCAACTGATTGGCCCTCATGTCAGATGACATCCTGTTGTGGCTTTGTGATGTAATGGCACCACTTGACCAATCGCCCTGGGTGACGATTACACTGGAGGACCAGACAACAGCATTTACACACTAGGTAATTATCTGGGAATATGACTGCACAGCAAGTAGGAGGTGTAATGGGAAAGTACTCTGCACCATCGAATGCATTGGGCTCCTTTTTAAAGAGGGCTAGAGTTAGAAGAACACAGTTTCTAAATAGCAGTCCATCTGGAGTATCAGGGTCACACTCGCAGAGAGCAGGGAAACCGGTTAAATAGCTTCCCTCTATCTGAAAGTAAGTCAATTGCTCTAACCTTAGACACCTCATTCCAGCCTGAAAGATGGTAATTAACTCGCAGGACAAATTGCCAGCACAAGTATCTGAAGAAGATTTTGTCAGCCACGTAGACAGTCAAAGTCTTTGATAAACTATCATGATGGCCATCGCATCATCCACATTGCTACCGTCTTAGAAGATTATATTTATGCGGAAGACCCCACTAAAAGGCACTGAGAGCCATCAGATGCTATGAACTTTTTATCAATGGCAAAATGATTAAATGAGAGTTTGACTTACCATACATATTGATCGAGGCATGGAGAAGGCTGAGGAATGAGCTTTCTTTCTTTTTTTTCGTCTCAGCAAGCAGAGAAATATTCCTCTGCAACACTGCCTCTGCTGGCCATTCAGTATAATCTGCAGATGGAAAAGTCCACTGTTAGTCAATTTTTAGAACTTTAATATTTCCAAACCAAATGCAACACTACCAAAAAATGATTTCTATAAAGCGTAAATTATTAGTACTATGGCGTGTCACATATTGTG
Source organism: Lissotriton helveticus (assembly GCF_964261635.1). Classification (NCBI taxonomy): domain Eukaryota; kingdom Metazoa; phylum Chordata; class Amphibia; order Caudata; family Salamandridae; genus Lissotriton; species Lissotriton helveticus. The sequence continues at coordinate 615,759,264 of NC_136068.1, forward strand.
AAAATCCAAAGCTCACTAAAAATTATAATCTCAATTTAGATTTCAACCTAGCAAACTTCTTTCAATCCTAGGCCTCATTTGCTGGTACACTGTACACAACCCTAGCACCTGTATGAGGACTTGGATAAAAAGATCTCTTTGGCAGCCAAGAGATAGAGTACCCTTCTCACAGGAATGATTTCAGGTTATGGTACACCATAGCAATTCAGTGATCTGATACGTTAAGGGAGGAAGGTTTATGCTACGGTTAGTGGGAATAATGAAAACTATGAATAACAGATTCTAACATCTTCATTTTAGCACATCCCTATCAGTTAACCTATAGAGAACTCCAGAATGGTATGATCAACCACTCCTTCAAACAAATGTATACGTCTCAAATAATGGCCTAGGTCCTTTCATATCACCACCTTAGTCTTCAGCTGGGCATCCTGTCCTCATTGCTCCCTTTTCTATACCATGATACATGTATCCTATTGCGTACTAGGCGACTGATTGGCCCTCATGTCTGATGACATCCTATTGTAGCTTTGTGATGTAATGGCACCACTTGACCAATCGCCCTGGGTGACGATTACACCGAAGGACCAGACATCAGCAATTACACACTAGGTAACTATCTGTGAATAGGACTGCACAGTAAGTAGGAAGTGTAATGGGAAAGTACACTGCACCATTGAAAGCATTGGGCTCCTATTTAGAGAGGGCCAGAGTTTGAAGTAGCAATTGAATGGCCCTTTTGTCAGATGACAACCTGCTGCAGCTTTGTGATATAATGGCACCACTAGACCAATCGCCCTGCGTGAGGATGGCACCGGAGGACCAGACATCAGCAATTACACACTAGGTAACTATCTGTGAATAGGACTGCACAGTAAGTAGGAAGTGTAATGGGAAAGTACACTGCACCATTGAAAGCATTGGGCTCCTATTTAGAGAGGGCCAGAGTTTGAAGTAGCAATTAAAGGCCCTTTTGTCAGATGACAACCTGTTGCAGCTTTGTGATATAATGGCACCACTAGACCAATCGCCCTGCGTGAGGATGGCACCGGAGGACCAGACATCAGCAATTACACACTAGGTAACTATCTGTGAATATGACTGAACAGCAAGTAGGAGGTGTAATGGGAAAGTACACTGCACCATTGAAAGCATTGGGCTCCTATTTAAAGAGGGCTAGAGTTAGAAGAAGCAACTGATTGGCCCTGATGTCAGATGACATCCTGTTGTGGCTTTGTGATGTAATGGCACCACTTGACCAATCGCCCTGGGTGACGATTACACTGGAGGACCAGACAACAGCATTTACACACTAGGTAATTATCTGGGAATATGACTGCACAGCAAGTAGGAGGTGTAATGGGAAAGTACTCTGCACCATCGAATGCATTGGGCTCCTTTTTAAAGAGGGCTAGAGTTAGAAGAACACAGTTTCTAAATAGCAGTCCATCTGGAGTATCAGGGTCACACTCGCAGAGAGCAGGGAAACCGGTTAAATAGCTTCCCTCTATCTGAAAGTAAGTCAATTGCTCTAACCTTAGACACCTCATTCCAGCCTGAAAGATGGTAATTAACTCGCAGGACAAATTGCCAGCACAAGTATCTGAAGAAGATTTTGTCAGCCACGTAGACAGTCAAAGTCTTTGATAAACTATCATGATGGCCATCACATCATCCACATTGCTACCGTCTTAGAAGATTATATTTATGCGGAAGACCCCACTAAAAGGCACTGAGAGCCATCAGATGCTATGAACTTTTTATCAATGGCAAAATGATTAAATGAGAGTTTGACTTACCATACATATTGATCGAGGCATGGAGAAGGCTGAGGAATGAGCTTTCTTTTTTTTTTGTCTCAGCAAGCAGAGACATATTCCTCTGCAACACTGCCTCTTTTGGCCATTCAGTATAATCTGCAGATGGAAAAGTCCACTGTTAGTCAATTTTTAGAACTTTAATATTTCCAAACCAAATGCAACACTACCAAAAAATGATTTCTATAAAGCGTAAATTATTAGTACTATGGCGTGTCACATATTGTGAAAATCCAAAGCTCACTAAAAATTATAATCTCAATTTAGATTTCAACCTAGCAAACTTCTTTCAATCCTAGGCCTCATTTGCTGGTACACTGTACACAACCCTAGCACCTGTATGAGGACTTGGATAAAAAGATCTCTTTGGCAGCCAAGAGATAGAGTACCCTTCTCACAGGAATGATTTCAGGTTATGGTACACCATAGCAATTCAGTGATCTGATACGTTAAGGGAGGAAGGTTTATGCTACGGTTAGTGGGAATAATAAAAACTATGAATAACAGATTCTAACATCTTCATTTTAGCACATCCCTATCAGTTAACCTATAGAGAACTCCAGAATGGTATGATCAACCACTCCTTCAAACAAATGTATACGTCTCAAATAATGGCCTAGGTCCTTTCATATCACCACCTTAGTCTTCAGCTGGGCATCCTGTCCTCATTGCTCCCTTTTCTATACCATGATACATGTATCCTATTGCGTACTAGGCGACTGATTGGCCCTCATGTCTGATGACATCCTATTGTAGCTTTGTGATGTAATGGCACCACTTGACCAATCGCCCTGGGTGACGATTACACCGAAGGACCAGACATCAGCAATTACACACTAGGTAACTATCTGTGAATAGGACTGCACAGTAAGTAGGAAGTGTAATGGGAAAGTACACTGCACCATTGAAAGCATTGGGCTCCTATTTAGAGAGGGCCAGAGTTTGAAGTAGCAATTGAATGGCCCTTTTGTCAGATGACAACCTGCTGCAGCTTTGTGATATAATGGCACCACTAGACCAATCGCCCTGCGTGAGGATGGCACCGGAGGACCAGACATCAGCAATTACACACTAGGTAACTATCTGTGAATAGGACTGCACAGTAAGTAGGAAGTGTAATGGGAAAGTACACTGCACCATTGAAAGCATTGGGCTCCTATTTAGAGAGGGCCAGAGTTTGAAGTAGCAATTAAAGGCCCTTTTGTCAGATGACAACCTGCTGCAGCTTTGTGATATAATGGCACCACTAGACCAATCGCCCTGCGTGAGGATGGCACCGGAGGACCAGACATCAGCAATTACACACTAGGTAACTATCTGTGAATATGACTGAACAGCAAGTAGGAGGTGTAATGGGAAAGTACACTGCACCATTGAAAGCATTGGGCTCCTATTTAAAGAGGGCTAGAGTTAGAAGAAGCAACTGATTGGCCCTCATGTCAGATGACATCCTGTTGTGGCTTTGTGATGTAATGGCACCACTTGACCAATCGCCCTGGGTGACGATTACACTGGAGGACCAGACAACAGCATTTACACACTAGGTAATTATCTGGGAATATGACTGCACAGCAAGTAGGAGGTGTAATGGGAAAGTACTCTGCACCATCGAATGCATTGGGCTCCTTTTTAAAGAGGGCTAGAGTTAGAAGAACACAGTTTCTAAATAGCAGTCCATCTGGAGTATCAGGGTCACACTCGCAGAGAGCAGGGAAACCGGTTAAATAGCTTCCCTCTATCTGAAAGTAAGTCAATTGCTCTAACCTTAGACACCTCATTCCAGCCTGAAAGATGGTAATTAACTCGCAGGACAAATTGCCAGCACAAGTATCTGAAGAAGATTTTGTCAGCCACGTAGACAGTCAAAGTCTTTGATAAACTATCATGATGGCCATCGCATCATCCACATTGCTACCGTCTTAGAAGATTATATTTATGCGGAAGACCCTACTAAAAGGCACTGAGAGCCATCAGATGCTATGAACTTTTTATCAATGGCAAAATGATTAAATGAGAGTTTGACTTACCATACATATTGATCGAGGCATGGAGAAGGCTGAGGAATGAGCTTTCTTTTTTTTTTTGTCTCAGCAAGCAGAGACATATTCCTCTGCAACACTGCCTCTGCTGGCCATTCAGTATAATCTGCAGATGGAAAAGTCCACTGTTAGTCAATTTTTAGAACTTTAATATTTCCAAACCAAATGCAACACTACCAAAAAATGATTTCTATAAAGCGTAAATTATTAGTACTATGGCGTGTCACATATTGTGAAAATCCAAAGCTCACTAAAAATTATAATCTCAATTTAGATTTCAACCTAGCAAACTTCTTTCAATCCTAGGCCTCATTTGCTGGTACACTGTACACAACCCTAGCACCTGTATGAGGACTTGGATAAAAAGATCTCTTTGGCAGCCAAGAGATAGAGTACCCTTCTCACAGGAATGATTTCAGGTTATGGTACACCATAGCAATTCAGTGATCTGATACGTTAAGGGAGGAAGGTTTATGCTACGGTTAGTGGGAATAATGAAAACTATGAATAACAGATTCTAACATCTTCATTTTAGCACATCCCTATCAGTTAACCTATAGAGAACTCCAGAATGGTATGATCAACCACTCCTTCAAACAAATGTATACGTCTCAAATAATGGCCTAGGTCCTTTCATATCACCACCTTAGTCTTCAGCTGGGCATCCTGTCCTCATTGCTCCCTTTTCTATACCATGATACATGTATCCTATTGCGTACTAGGCGACTGATTGGCCCTCATGTCTGATGACATCCTATTGTAGCTTTGTGATGTAATGGCACCACTTGACCAATCGCCCTGGGTGACGATTACACCGAAGGACCAGACATCAGCAATTACACACTAGGTAACTATCTGTGAATAGGACTGCACAGTAAGTAGGAAGTGTAATGGGAAAGTACACTGCACCATTGAAAGCATTGGGCTCCTATTTAGAGAGGGCCAGAGTTTGAAGTAGCAATTGAATGGCCCTTTTGTCAGATGACAACCTGCTGCAGCTTTGTGATATAATGGCACCACTAGACCAATCGCCCTGCGTGAGGATGGCACCGGAGGACCAGACATCAGCAATTACACACTAGGTAACTATCTGTGAATAGGACTGCACAGTAAGTAGGAAGTGTAATGGGAAAGTACACTGCACCATTGAAAGCATTGGGCTCCTATTTAGAGAGGGCCAGAGTTTGAAGTAGCAATTAAAGGCCCTTTTGTCAGATGACAACCTGTTGCAGCTTTGTGATATAATGGCACCACTAGACCAATCGCCCTGCGTGAGGATGGCACCGGAGGACCAGACATCAGCAATTACACACTAGGTAACTATCTGTGAATATGACTGAACAGCAAGTAGGAGGTGTAATGGGAAAGTACACTGCACCATTGAAAGCATTGGGCTCCTATTTAAAGAGGGCTAGAGTTAGAAGAAGCAACTGATTGGCCCTCATGTCAGATGACATCCTGTTGTGGCTTTGTGATGTAATGGCACCACTTGACCAATCGCCCTGGGTGACGATTACACTGGAGGACCAGACAACAGCATTTACACACTAGGTAATTATCTGGGAATATGACTGCACAGCAAGTAGGAGGTGTAATGGGAAAGTACTCTGCACCATCGAATGCATTGGGCTCCTTTTTAAAGAGGGCTAGAGTTAGAAGAACACAGTTTCTAAATAGCAGTCCATCTGGAGTATCAGGGTCACACTCGCAGAGAGCAGGGAAACCGGTTAAATAGCTTCCCTCTATCTGAAAGTAAGTCAATTGCTCTAACCTTAGACACCTCATTCCAGCCTGAAAGATGGTAATTAACTCGCAGGACAAATTGCCAGCACAAGTATCTGAAGAAGATTTTGTCAGCCACGTAGACAGTCAAAGTCTTTGATAAACTATCATGATGGCCATCGCATCATCCACATTGCTACCGTCTTAGAAGATTATATTTATGCGGAAGACCCCACTAAAAGGCACTGAGAGCCATCAGATGCTATGAACTTTTTATCAATGGCAAAATGATTAAATGAGAGTTTGACTTACCATACATATTGATCGAGGCATGGAGAAGGCTGAGGAATGAGCTTTCTTTTTTTTTTGTCTCAGCAAGCAGAGACATATTCCTCTGCAACACTGCCTCTTTTGGCCATTCAGTATAATCTGCAGATGGAAAAGTCCACTGTTAGTCAATTTTTAGAACTTTAATATTTCCAAACCAAATGCAACACTACCAAAAAATGATTTCTATAAAGCGTAAATTATTAGTACTATGGCGTGTCACATATTGTGAAAATCCAAAGCTCACTAAAAATTATAATCTCAATTTAGATTTCAACCTAGCAAACTTCTTTCAATCCTAGGCCTCATTTGCTGGTACACTGTACACAACCCTAGCACCTGTATGAGGACTTAGATAGAAAGAACTCTTTGGCAGCCAAGAGATAGAGTACCCTTCTCACAGGAATGATTTCAGGTTATGGTACACCATAGCAATTCAGTGATCTGATACGTTAAGGGAGGAAGGTTTATGCTACGGTTAGTGGGAATAATAAAAACTATGAATAACAGATTCTAACATCTTCATTTTAGCACATCCCTATCAGTTAACCTATAGAGAACTCCAAAATGGTATGATCAACCACTCCTTCAAACAAATGTATACGTCTCAAATAATGGCCTAGGTCCTTTCATATCACCACCTTAGTCTTCAGCTGGGCATCCTGTCCTCATTGCTCCCTTTTCTATACCATGATACATGTATCCTATTGCGTACTAGGCGACTGATTGGCCCTCATGTCTGATGACATCCTATTGTAGCTTTGTGATGTAATGGCACCACTTGACCAATCGCCCTGGGTGACGATTACACCGAAGGACCAGACATCAGCAATTACACACTAGGTAACTATCTGTGAATAGGACTGCACAGCAAGTAGGAAGTGTAATGGGAAAGTACACTGCACCATTGAAAGCATTGGGCTCCTATTTAGAGAGGGCCAGAGTTTGAAGTAGCAATTGAATGGCCCTTTTGTCAGATGACAACCTGCTGCAGCTTTGTGATATAATGGCACCACTAGACCAATCGCCCTGCGTGAGGATGGCACCGGAGGACCAGACATCAGCAATTACACACTAGGTAACTATCTGTGAATAGGACTGCACAGTAAGTAGGAAGTGTAATGGGAAAGTACACTGCACCATTGAAAGCATTGGGCTCCTATTTAGAGAGGGCCAGAGTTTGAAGTAGCAATTAAAGGCCCTTTTGTCAGATGACAACCTGCTGCAGCTTTGTGATATAATGGCACCACTAGACCAATCGCCCTGCGTGAGGATGGCACCGGAGGACCAGACATCAGCAATTACACACTAGGTAACTATCTGTGAATATGACTGAACAGCAAGTAGGAGGTGTAATGGGAAAGTACACTGCACCATTGAAAGCATTGGGCTCCTATTTAAAGAGGGCTAGAGTTAGAAGAAGCAACTGATTGGCCCTCATGTCAGATGACATCCTGTTGTGGCTTTGTGATGTAATGGCACCACTTGACCAATCGCCCTGGGTGACGATTACACTGGAGGACCAGACAACAGCATTTACACACTAGGTAATTATCTGGGAATATGACTGCACAGCAAGTAGGAGGTGTAATGGGAAAGTACTCTGCACCATCGAATGCATTGGGCTCCTTTTTAAAGAGGGCTAGAGTTAGAAGAACACAGTTTCTAAATAGCTGTCCATCTGGAGTATCAGGGTCACACTCGCAGAGAGCAGGGAAACCGGTTAAATAGCTTCCCTCTATCTGAAAGTAAGTCAATTGCTCTAACCTTAGACACCTCATTCCAGCCTGAAAGATGGTAATTAACTCGCAGGACAAATTGCCAGCACAAGTATCTGAAGAAGATTTTGTCAGCCACGTAGACAGTCAAAGTCTTTGATAAACTATCATGATGGCCATCGCATCATCCACATTGCTACCGTCTTAGAAGATTATATTTATGCGGAAGACCCCACTAAAAGGCACTGAGAGCCATCAGATGCTATGAACTTTTTATCAATGGCAAAATGATTAAATGAGAGTTTGACTTACCATACATATTGATCGAGGCATGGAGAAGGCTGAGGAATGAGCTTTCTTTTTTTTTTGTCTCAGCAAGCAGAGACATATTCCTCTGCAACACTGCCTCTGCTGGCCATTCAGTATAATCTGCAGATGGAAAAGTCCACTGTTAGTCAATTTTTAGAACTTTAATATTTCCAAACCAAATGCAACACTACCAAAAAATTATTTCTATAAAGCGTAAATTATTAGTACTATGGCGTGTCACATAGTGAAAATCCAAAGCTCACTAAAAATTATAATCTCAATTTAGATTTCAACCTAGCAAACTTCTTTCAATCCTAGGCCTCATTTGCTGGTACACTGTACACAACCCTAGCACCTGTATGAGGACTTAGATAGAAAGAACTCTTTGGCAGCCAAGAGATAGAGTACCCTTCTCACAGGAATGATTTCAGGTTATGGTACACCATAGCAATTCAGTGATCTGATACGTTAAGGGAGGAAGGTTTATGCTACGGTTAGTGGGAATAATAAAAACTATGAATAACAGATTCTAACATCTTCATTTTAGCACATCCCTATCAGTTAACCTATAGAGAACTCCAAAATGGTATGATCAACCACTACTTCAAACAAATGTATACGTCTCAAATAATGGCCTAGGTCCTTTCATATCACCACCTTAGTCTTCAGCTGGGCATCCTGTCCTCATTGCTCCCTTTTCTATACCATGATACATGTATCCTATTGCGTACTAGGCGACTGATTGGCCCTCATGTCTGATGACATCCTATTGTAGCTTTGTGATGTAATGGCACCACTTGACCAATCGCCCTGGGTGACGATTACACCGAAGGACCAGACATCAGCAATTACACACTAGGTAACTATCTGTGAATAGGACTGCACAGCAAGTAGGAAGTGTAATGGGAAAGTACACTGCACCATTGAAAGCATTGGGCTCCTATTTAGAGAGGGCCAGAGTTTGAAGTAGCAATTGAATGGCCCTTTTGTCAGATGACAACCTGCTGCAGCTTTGTGATATAATGGCACCACTAGACCAATCGCCCTGCGTGAGGATGGCACCGGAGGACCAGACATCAGCAATTACACACTAGGTAACTATCTGTGAATAGGACTGCACAGTAAGTGGGAAGTGTAATGGGAAAGTACACTGCACCATTGAAAGCATTGGGCTCCTATTTAGAGAGGGCCAGAGTTTGAAGTAGCAATTAAAGGCCCTTTTGTCAGATGACAACCTGCTGCAGCTTTGTGATATAATGGCACCACTAGACCAATCGCCCTGCGTGAGGATGGCACCGGAGGACCAGACATCAGCAATTACACACTAGGTAACTATCTGTGAATATGACTGAACAGCAAGTAGGAGGTGTAATGGGAAAGTACACTGCACCATTGAAAGCATTGGGCTCCTATTTAAAGAGGGCTAGAGTTAGAAGAAGCAACTGATTGGCCCTCATGTCAGATGACATCCTGTTGTGGCTTTGTGATGTAATGGCACCACTTGACCAATCGCCCTGGGTGACGATTACACTGGAGGACCAGACAACAGCATTTACACACTAGGTAATTATCTGGGAATATGACTGCACAGCAAGTAGGAGGTGTAATGGGAAAGTACTCTGCACCATCGAATGCATTGGGCTCCTTTTTAAAGAGGGCTAGAGTTAGAAGAACACAGTTTCTAAATAGCAGTCCATCTGGAGTATCAGGGTCACACTCGCAGAGAGCAGGGAAACCGGTTAAATAGCTTCCCTCTATCTGAAAGTAAGTCAATTGCTCTAACCTTAGACACCTCATTCCAGCCTGAAAGATGGTAATTAACTCGCAGGACAAATTGCCAGCACAAGTATCTGAAGAAGATTTTGTCAGCCACGTAGACAGTCAAAGTCTTTGATAAACTATCATGATGGCCATCGCATCATCCACATTGCTACCGTCTTAGAAGATTATATTTATGCGGAAGACCCTACTAAAAGGCACTGAGAGCCATCAGATGCTATGAACTTTTTATCAATGGCAAAATGATTAAATGAGAGTTTGACTTACCATACATATTGATCGAGGCATGGAGAAGGCTGAGGAATGAGCTTTCTTTTTTTTTTTGTCTCAGCAAGCAGAGACATATTCCTCTGCAACACTGCCTCTGCTGGCCATTCAGTATAATCTGCAGATGGAAAAGTCCACTGTTAGTCAATTTTTAGAACTTTAATATTTCCAAACCAAATGCAACACTACCAAAAAATGATTTCTATAAAGCGTAAATTATTAGTACTATGGCGTGTCACATATTGTGAAAATCCAAAGCTCACTAAAAATTATAATCTCAATTTAGATTTCAACCTAGCAAACTTCTTTCAATCCTAGGCCTCATTTGCTGGTACACTGTACACAACCCTAGCACCTGTATGAGGACTTAGATAGAAAGAACTCTTTGGCAGCCAAGAGATAGAGTACCCTTCTCACAGGAATGATTTCAGGTTATGGTACACCATAGCAATTCAGTGATCTGATACGTTAAGGGAGGAAGGTTTATGCTACGGTTAGTGGGAATAATAAAAACTATGAATAACAGATTCTAACATCTTCATTTTAGCACATCCCTATCAGTTAACCTATAGAGAACTCCAAAATGGTATGATCAACCACTACTTCAAACAAATGTATACGTCTCAAATAATGGCCTAGGTCCTTTCATATCACCACCTTAGTCTTCAGCTGGGCATCCTGTCCTCATTGCTCCCTTTTCTATACCATGATACATGTATCCTATTGCGTACTAGGCGACTGATTGGCCCTCATGTCTGATGACATCCTATTGTAGCTTTGTGATGTAATGGCACCACTTGACCAATCGCCCTGGGTGACGATTACACCGAAGGACCAGACATTAGCAATTACACACTAGGTAACTATCTGTGAATAGGACTGCACAGCAAGTAGGAAGTGTAATGGGAAAGTACACTGCACCATTGAAAGCATTGGGCTCCTATTTAGAGAGGGCCAGAGTTTGAAGTAGCAATTGAATGGCCCTTTTGTCAGATGACAACCTGCTGCAGCTTTGTGATATAATGGCACCACTAGACCAATCGCCCTGCGTGAGGATGGCACCGGAGGACCAGACATCAGCAATTACACACTAGGTAACTATCTGTGAATAGGACTGCACAGTAAGTGGGAAGTGTAATGGGAAAGTACACTGCACCATTGAAAGCATTGGGCTCCTATTTAGAGAGGGCCAGAGTTTGAAGTAGCAATTAAAGGCCCTTTTGTCAGATGACAACCTGCTGCAGCTTTGTGATATAATGGCACCACTAGACCAATCGCCCTGCGTGAGGATGGCACCGGAGGACCAGACATCAGCAATTACACACTAGGTAACTATCTGTGAATATGACTGAACAGCAAGTAGGAGGTGTAATGGGAAAGTACACTGCACCATTGAAAGCATTGGGCTCCTATTTAAAGAGGGCTAGAGTTAGAAGAAGCAACTGATTGGCCCTCATGTCAGATGACATCCTGTTGTGGCTTTGTGATGTAATGGCACCACTTGACCAATCGCCCTGGGTGACGATTACACTGGAGGACCAGACAACAGCATTTACACACTAGGTAATTATCTGGGAATATGACTGCACAGCAAGTAGGAGGTGTAATGGGAAAGTACTCTGCACCATCGAATGCATTGGGCTCCTTTTTAAAGAGGGCTAGAGTTAGAAGAACACAGTTTCTAAATAGCAGTCCATCTGGAGTATCAGGGTCACACTCGCAGAGAGCAGGGAAACCGGTTAAATAGCTTCCCTCTATCTGAAAGTAAGTCAATTGCTCTAACCTTAGACACCTCATTCCAGCCTGAAAGATGGTAATTAACTCGCAGGACAAATTGCCAGCACAAGTATCTGAAGAAGATTTTGTCAGCCACGTAGACAGTCAAAGTCTTTGATAAACTATCATGATGGCCATCGCATCATCCACATTGCTACCGTCTTAGAAGATTATATTTATGCGGAAGACCCCACTAAAAGGCACTGAGAGCCATCAGATGCTATGAACTTTTTATCAATGGCAAAATGATTAAATGAGAGTTTGACTTACCATACATATTGATCGAGGCATGGAGAAGGCTGAGGAATGAGCTTTCTTTTTTTTTTGTCTCAGCAAGCAGAGACATATTCCTCTGCAACACTGCCTCTGCTGGCCATTCAGTATAATCTGCAGATGGAAAAGTCCACTGTTAGTCAATTTTTAGAACTTTAATATTTCCAAACCAAATGCAACACTACCAAAAAATGATTTCTATAAAGCGTAAATTATTAGTACTATGGCGTGTCACATATTGTGAAAATCCAAAGCTCACTAAAAATTATAATCTCAATTTAGATTTCAACCTAGCAAACTTCTTTCAATCCTAGGCCTCATTTGCTGGTACACTGTACACAACCCTAGCACCTGTATGAGGACTTAGATAGAAAGAACTCTTTGGCAGCCAAGAGATAGAGTACCCTTCTCACAGGAATGATTTCAGGTTATGGTACACCATAGCAATTCAGTGATCTGATACGTTAAGGGAGGAAGGTTTATGCTACGGTTAGTGGGAATAATAAAAACTATGAATAACAGATTCTAACATCTTCATTTTAGCACATCCCTATCAGTTAACCTATAGAGAACTCCAGAATGGTATGATCAACCACTCCTTCAAACAAATGTATACGTCTCAAATAATGGCCTAGGTCCTTTCATATCACCACCTTAGTCTTCAGCTGGGCATCCTGTCCTCATTGCTCCCTTTTCTATACCATGATACATGTATCCTATTGCGTACTAGGCGACTGATTGGCCCTCATGTCTGATGACATCCTATTGTAGCTTTGTGATGTAATGGCACCACTTGACCAATCGCCCTGGGTGACGATTACACCGAAGGACCAGACATCAGCAATTACACACTAGGTAACTATCTGTGAATAGGACTGCACAGCAAGTAGGAAGTGTAATGGGAAAGTACACTGCACCATTGAAAGCATTGGGCTCCTATTTAGAGAGGGCCAGAGTTTGAAGTAGCAATTGAATGGCCCTTTTGTCAGATGACAACCTGCTGCAGCTTTGTGATATAATGGCACCACTAGACCAATCGCCCTGCGTGAGGATGGCACCGGAGGACCAGACATCAGCAATTACACACTAGGTAACTATCTGTGAATAGGACTGCACAGTAAGTAGGAAGTGTAATGGGAAAGTACACTGCACCATTGAAAGCATTGGGCTCCTATTTAGAGAGGGCCAGAGTTTGAAGTAGCAATTAAAGGCCCTTTTGTCAGATGACAACCTGCTGCAGCTTTGTGATATAATGGCACCACTAGACCAATCGCCCTGCGTGAGGATGGCACCGGAGGACCAGACATCAGCAATTACACACTAGGTAACTATCTGTGAATATGACTGAACAGCAAGTAGGAGGTGTAATGGGAAAGTACACTGCACCATTGAAAGCATTGGGCTCCTATTTAAAGAGGGCTAGAGTTAGAAGAAGCAACTGATTGGCCCTCATGTCAGATGACATCCTGTTGTGGCTTTGTGATGTAATGGCACCACTTGACCAATCGCCCTGGGTGACGATTACACTGGAGGACCAGACAACAGCATTTACACACTAGGTAATTATCTGGGAATATGACTGCACAGCAAGTAGGAGGTGTAATGGGAAAGTACTCTGCACCATCGAATGCATTGGGCTCCTTTTTAAAGAGGGCTAGAGTTAGAAGAACACAGTTTCTAAATAGCAGTCCATCTGGAGTATCAGGGTCACACTCGCAGAGAGCAGGGAAACCGGTTAAATAGCTTCCCTCTATCTGAAAGTAAGTCAATTGCTCTAACCTTAGACACCTCATTCCAGCCTGAAAGATGGTAATTAACTCGCAGGACAAATTGCCAGCACAAGTATCTGAAGAAGATTTTGTCAGCCACGTAGACAGTCAAAGTCTTTGATAAACTATCATGATGGCCATCGCATCATCCACATTGCTACCGTCTTAGAAGATTATATTTATGCGGAAGACCCTACTAAAAGGCACTGAGAGCCATCAGATGCTATGAACTTTTTATCAATGGCAAAATGATTAAATGAGAGTTTGACTTACCATACATATTGATCGAGGCATGGAGAAGGCTGAGGAATGAGCTTTCTTTTTTTTTTTGTCTCAGCAAGCAGAGACATATTCCTCTGCAACACTGCCTCTGCTGGCCATTCAGTATAATCTGCAGATGGAAAAGTCCACTGTTAGTCAATTTTTAGAACTTTAATATTTCCAAACCAAATGCAACACTACCAAAAAATGATTTCGATAAAGCGTAAATTATTAGTACTATGGCGTGTCACATATTGTGAAAATCCAAAGCTCACTAAAAATTATAATCTCAATTTAGATTTCAACCTAGCAAACTTCTTTCAATCCTAGGCCTCATTTGCTGGTACACTGTACACAACCCTAGCACCTGTATGAGGACTTGGATAAAAAGATCTCTTTGGCAGCCAAGAGATAGAGTACCCTTCTCACAGGAATGATTTCAGGTTATGGTACACCATAGCAATTCTGTGATCTGATACGTTAAGGGAGGAAGGTTTATGCTACGGTTAGTGGGAATAATAAAAACTATGAATAACAGATTCTAACATCTTCATTTTAGCACATCCCTATCAGTTAACCTATAGAGAACTCCAGAATGGTATGATCAACCACTCCTTCAAACAAATGTATACGTCTCAAATAATGGCCTAGGTCCTTTCATATCACCACCTTAGTCTTCAGCTGGGCATCCTGTCCTCATTGCTCCCTTTTCTATACCATGATACATGTATCCTATTGCGTACTAGGCGACTGATTGGCCCTCATGTCTGATGACATCCTATTGTAGCTTTGTGATGTAATGGCACCACTTGACCAATCGCCCTGGGTGACGATTACACCGAAGGACCAGACATCAGCAATTACACACTAGGTAACTATCTGTGAATAGGACTGCACAGCAAGTAGGAAGTGTAATGGGAAAGTACACTGCACCATTGAAAGCATTGGGCTCCTATTTAGAGAGGGCCAGAGTTTGAAGTAGCAATTGAATGGCCCTTTTGTCAGATGACAACCTGCTGCAGCTTTGTGATATAATGGCACCACTAGACCAATCGCCCTGCGTGAGGATGGCACCGGAGGACCAGACATCAGCAATTACACACTAGGTAACTATCTGTGAATAGGACTGCACAGCAAGTAGGAAGTGTAATGGGAAAGTACACTGCACCATTGAAAGCATTGGGCTCCTATTTAGAGAGGGCCAGAGTTTGAAGTAGCAATTAAAGGCCCTTTTGTCAGATGACAACCTGCTGCAGCTTTGTGATATAATGGCACCACTAGACCAATCGCCCTGCGTGAGGATGGCACCGGAGGACCAGAAATCAGCAATTACACACTAGGTAACTATCTGTGAATATGACTGAACAGCAAGTAGGAGGTGTAATGGGAAAGTACACTGCACCATTGAAAGCATTGGGCTCCTATTTAAAGAGGGCTAGAGTTAGAAGAAGCAACTGATTGGCCCTCATGTCAGATGACATCCTGTTGTGGCTTTGTGATGTAATGGCACCACTTGACCAATCGCCCTGGGTGACGATTACACTGGAGGACCAGACAACAGCCTTTACACACTAGGTAATTATCTGGGAATATGACTGCACAGCAAGTAGGAGGTGTAATGGGAAAGTACTCTGCACCATCGAATGCATTGGGCTCCTTTTTAAAGAGGGCTAGAGTTAGAAGAACACAGTTTCTAAATAGCAGTCCATCTGGAGTATCAGGGTCACACTCACAGAGAGCAGGGAAACCGGTTAAATAGCTTCCCTCTATCTGAAAGTAAGTCAATTGCTCTAACCTTAGACACCTCATTCCAGCCTGAAAGATGGTAATTAACTCGCAGGACAAATTGCCAGCACAAGTATCTGAAGAAGATTTTGTCAGCCACGTAGACAGTCAAAGTCTTTGATAAACTATCATGATGGCCATCGCATCATCCACATTGCTACCGTCTTAGAAGCTTATATTTATGCGGAAGACCCTACTAAAAGGCACTGAGAGCCATCAGATGCTATGAACTTTTTATCAATGGCAAAATGATAAAATGAGAGTTTGACTTACCATACATATTGATCGAGGCATGGAGAAGGCTGAGGAATGAGCTTTCTTTTTTTTTTGTCTCAGCAAGCAGAGACATATTCCTCTGCAACACTGCCTCTGCTGGCCATTCAGTATAATCTGCAGATGGAAAAGTCCACTGTTAGTCAATTTTTAGAACTTTAATATTTCCAAACCAAATGCAACACTACCAAAAAATGATTTCTATAAAGCGTAAATTATTAGTACTATGGCGTGTCACATATTGTGAAAATCCAAAGCTCACTAAAAATTATAATCTCAATTTAGATTTCAACCTAGCAAACTTCTTTCAATCCTAGGCCTCATTTGCTGGTACACTGTACACAACCCTAGCACCTGTATGAGGACTTAGATAGAAAGAACTCTTTGGCAGCCAAGAGATAGAGTACCCTTCTCACAGGAATGATTTCAGGTTATGGTACACCATAGCAATTCAGTGATCTGATACGTTAAGGGAGGAAGGTTTATGCTACGGTTAGTGGGAATAATAAAAACTATGAATAACAGATTCTAACATCTTCATTTTAGCACATCCCTATCAGTTAACCTATAGAGAACTCCAAAATGGTATGATCAACCACTCCTTCAAACAAATGTATACGTCTCAAATAATGGCCTAGGTCCTTTCATATCACCACCTTAGTCTTCAGCTGGGCATCCTGTCCTCATTGCTCCCTTTTCTATACCATGATACATGTATCCTATTGCGTACTAGGCGACTGATTGGCCCTCATGTCTGATGACATCCTATTGTAGCTTTGTGATGTAATGGCACCACTTGACCAATCGCCCTGGGTGACGATTACACCGAAGGACCAGACATCAGCAATTACACACTAGGTAACTATCTGTGAATAGGACTGCACAGCAAGTAGGAAGTGTAATGGGAAAGTACACTGCACCATTGAAAGCATTGGGCTCCTATTTAGAGAGGGCCAGAGTTTGAAGTAGCAATTCAATGGCCCTTTTGTCAGATGACAACCTGCTGCAGCTTTGTGATATAATGGCACCACTAGACCAATCGCCCTGCGTGAGGATGGCACCGGAGGACCAGACATCAGCAATTACACACTAGGTAACTATCTGTGAATAGGACTGCACAGTAAGTAGGAAGTGTAATGGGAAAGTACACTGCACCATTGAAAGCATTGGGCTCCTATTTAGAGAGGGCCAGAGTTTGAAGTAGCAATTGAATGGCCCTTTTGTCAGATGACAACCTGCTGCAGCTTAGTGATGTAATGGCACCACTAGACCAATCGCCCTGCGTGAGGATGGCACCGGAGGACCAGACATCAGCAATTACACACTAGGTAACTATCTGTGAATATGACTGAACAGCAAGTAGGAGGTGTAATGGGAAAGTACACTGCACCATTGAAAGCATTGGGCTCCTATTTAAAGAGGGCTAGAGTTAGAAGAAGTAACTGATTGGCCCTCATGTCAGATGACATCCTGTTGTGGCTTTGTGATGTAATGGCACCACTTGACCAATCGCCCTGGGTGACGATTACACTGGAGGACCAGACAACAGCATTTACACACTAGGTAATTATCTGGGAATATGACTGCACAGCAAGTAGGAGGTGTAATGGGAAAGTACTCTGCACCATCGAATGCATTGGGCTCCTTTTTAAAGAGGGCTAGAGTTAGAAGAACACAGTTTCTAAATAGCAGTCCATCTGGAGTATCAGGGTCACACTCGCAGAGAGCAGGGAAACCGGTTAAATAGCTTCCCTCTATCTGAAAGTAAGTCAATTGCTCTAACCTTAGACACCTCATTCCAGCCTGAAAGATGGTAATTAACTCGCAGGACAAATTGCCAGCACAAGTATCTGAAGAAGATTTTGTCAGCCAGGTAGACAGTCAAAGTCTTTGATAAACTATCATGATGGCCATCGCATCATCCACATTGCTACCGTCTTAGAAGATTATATTTATGCGGAAGACCCCACTAAAAGGCACTGAGAGCCATCAGATGCTATGAACTTTTTATCAATGGCAAAATGATTAAATGAGAGTTTGACTTACCATACATATTGATCGAGGCATGGAGAAGGCTGAGGAATGAGCTTTCTTTTTTTTTGTCTCAGCAAGCAGAGACATATTCCTCTGCAACACTGCCTCTGCTGGCCATTCAGTATAATCTGCAGATGGAAAAGTCCACTGTTAGTCAATTTTTAAAACTTTAATATTTCCAAACCAAATGCAACACTACCAAAAAATGATTTCTATAAAGCGTAAATTATTAGTACTATGGCGTGTCACATATTGTGAAAATCCAAAGCTCACTAAAAATTATAATCTCAATTTAGATTTCAACCTAGCAAACTTCTTTCAATCCTAGGCCTCATTTGCTGGTACACTGTACACAACCCTAGCACCTGTATGAGGACTTGGATAAAAAGATCTCTTTGGCAGCCAAGAGATAGAGTACCCTTCTCACAGGAATGATTTCAGGTTATGGTACACCATAGCAATTCTGTGATCTGATACGTTAAGGGAGGAAGGTTTATGCTACGGTTAGTGGGAATAATAAAAACTATGAATAACAGATTCTAACATCTTCATTTTAGCACATCCCTATCAGTTAACCTATAGAGAACTCCAGAATGGTATGATCAACCACTCCTTCAAACAAATGTATACGTCTCAAATAATGGCCTAGGTCCTTTCATATCACCACCTTAGTCTTCAGCTGGGCATCCTGTCCTCATTGCTCCCTTTTCTATACCATGATACATGTATCCTATTGCGTACTAGGCGACTGATTGGCCCTCATGTCTGATGACATCCTATTGTAGCTTTGTGATGTAATGGCACCACTTGACCAATCGCCCTGGGTGACGATTACACCAAAGGACCAGACATCAGCAATTACACACTAGGTAACTATCTGTGAATAGGACTGCACAGCAAGTAGGAAGTGTAATGGGAAAGTACACTGCACCATTGAAAGCATTGGGCTCCTATTTAGAGAGGGCCAGAGTTTGAAGTAGCAATTGAATGGCCCTTTTGTCAGATGACAACCTGCTGCAGCTTAGTGATGTAATGGCACCACTAGACCAATCGCCCTGCGTGAGGATGGCACCGGAGGACCAGACATCAGCAATTACACACTAGGTAACTATCTGTGAATATGACTGAACAGCAAGTAGGAGGTGTAATGGGAAAGTACACTGCACCATTGAAAGCATTGGGCTCCTATTTAAAGAGGGCTAGAGTTAGAAGAAGTAACTGATTGGCCCTCATGTCAGATGACATCCTGTTGTGGCTTTGTGATGTAATGGCACCACTTGACCAATCGCCCTGGGTGACGATTACACTGGAGGACCAGACAACAGCCTTTACACACTAGGTAATTATCTGGGAATATGACTGCACAGCAAGTAGGAGGTGTAATGGGAAAGTACTCTGCACCATCGAATGCATTGGGCTCCTTTTTAAAGAGGGCTAGAGTTAGAAGAACACAGTTTCTAAATAGCAGTCCATCTGGAGTATCAGGGTCACACTCGCAGAGAGCAGGGAAACCGGTTAAATAGCTTCCCTCTATCTGAAAGTAAGTTAATTGCTCCAACCTTAGACACCTCATTCCAGCCTGAAAGATGGTAATTAATGCGTAGGACATATTGCCGGCACAAGTATCTAAAGAAGATTTTGTCAGCCACGTAGACAGTCAAAGTCTTTGATAAACTATCATGATGGCCATTGCGTCATCCACATTGCTACCGTCTTAGAAGATTATATTTATGCGGAAGACCCTACTAAAAGGCACTGAGAGCCATCAGATGCTATGAACTTTTTATCAATGGCAAAATGATTAAATGAGAGTTTGACTTACCATACATATTGATCGAGGCATGGAGAAGGCTGAGGAATGAGCTTTCTTTTTTTTTTTGTCTCAGCAAGCAGAGACATATTCCTCTGCAACACTGCCTCTGCTGGCCATTCAGTATAATCTGCAGATGGAAAAGTCCACTGTTAGTCAATTTTTAGAACTTTAATATTTCCAAACCAAATGCAACACTACCAAAAAATGATTTCTATAAAGCGTAAATTATTAGTACTATGGCGTGTCACATATTGTGAAAATCCAAAGCTCACTAAAAATTATAATCTCAATTTAGATTTCAACCTAGCAAACTTCTTTCAATCCTAGGCCTCATTTGCTGGTACACTGTACACAACCCTAGCACATGTATGAGGACTTAGATAGAAAGAACTCTTTGGCAGCCAAGAGATAGAGTACCCTTCTCACAGGAATGATTTCAGGTTATGGTACACCATAGCAATTCAGTGATCTGATACGTTAAGGGAGGAAGGTTTATGCTACGGTTAGTGGGAATAATAAAAACTATGAATAACAGATTCTAACATCTTCATTTTAGCACATCCCTATCAGTTAACCTATAGAGAACTCCAGAATTGTATGATCAACCACTCCTTCAAACAAATGTATACGTCTCAAATAATGGCCTAGGTCCTTTCATCTCACCACCTTAGTCTTCAGCTGGGCATCCTGTCCTCATTGCTCCCTTTTCTATACCATGATACATGTATCCTATTGCATACTAGGCAACTGATTGGCCCTCATGTCTGATGACATGCTATTGTAGCTTTGTGATGTAATGGCACCACTTGACCAATCGCCCTGGGTGACGATTACACCGAAGGACCAGACATCAGCAATAACACACTAGGTAACTATCTGTGAATAGGACTGCACAGCAAGTAGGAAGTGTAATGGGAAAGTACACTGCACCATTGAAAGCATTGGGCTCCTATTTAGAGAGGGCCAGAGTTTGAAGTAGCAATTGAATGGCCCTTTTGTCAGATGACAACCTGCTGCAGCTTTGTGATATAATGGCACCACTAGACCAATCGCCCTGCGTGAGGATGGCACCGGAGGACCAGACATCAGCAATTACACACTAGGTAACTATCTGTGAATATGACTGAACAGCAAGTAGGAGGTGTAATGGGAAAGTACACTGCACCATTGAAAGCATTGGGCTCCTATTTAAAGAGGGCTAGAGTTAGAAGAAGCAACTGATTGGCCCTCATGTCAGATGACATCCTGTTGTGGCTTTGTGATGTAATGGCACCACTTGACCAATCGCCCTGGGTGACGATTACACTGGAGGACCAGACAACAGCATTTACACACTAGGTAATTATCTGGGAATATGACTGCACAGCAAGTAGGAGGTGTAATGGGAAAGTACTCTGCACCATCGAATGCATTGGGCTCCTTTTTAAAGAGGGCTAGAGTTAGAAGAACACAGTTTCTAAATAGCAGTCCATCTGGAGTATCAGGGTCACTCTCACAGAGAGCAGGGAAACCGGTTAAATAGCTTCCCTCTATCTGAAAGTAAGTCAATTGCTCTAACCTTAGACACCTCATTCCAGCCTGAAAGATGGTAATTAACTCGCAGGACAAATTGCCAGCACAAGTATCTAAAGAAGATTTTGTCAGCCACGTAGACAGTCAAAGTCTTTGATAAACTATCATGATGGCCATCGCGTCATCCACATTGCTACCGTCTTAGAAGATTATATTTATGCGGAAGACCCTACTAAAAGGCACTGAGAGCCATCAGATGCTATGAACTTTTTATCAATGGCAAAATGATTAAATGAGAGTTTGACTTACCATACATATTGATCGAGGCATGGAGAAGGCTGAGGAATGAGCTTTCTTTTTTTTTTTTGTCTCAGCAAGCAGAGACATATTCCTCTGCAACACTGCCTCTGCTGGCCATTC
Source organism: Lissotriton helveticus (assembly GCF_964261635.1). Lineage (NCBI taxonomy): Eukaryota > Metazoa > Chordata > Amphibia > Caudata > Salamandridae > Lissotriton > Lissotriton helveticus. Next base: position 615,781,158 of record NC_136068.1, read on the forward strand.
AGTATAATCTGCAGATGGAAAAGTCCACTGTTAGTCAATTTTTAGAACTTTAATATTTCCAAACCAAATGCAACACTACCAAAAAATGATTTCTATAAAGCGTAAATTATTAGTACTATGGCGTGTCACATATTGTGAAAATCCAAAGCTCACTAAAAATTATAATCTCAATTTAGATTTCAACCTAGCAAACTTCTTTCAATCCTAGGCCTCATTTGCTGGTACACTGTACACAACCCTAGCACCTGTATGAGGACTTAGATAGAAAGAACTCTTTGGCAGCCAAGAGATAGAGTACCCTTCTCACAGGAATGATTTCAGGTTATGGTACACCATAGCAATTCAGTGATCTGATACGTTAAGGGAGGAAGGTTTATGCTACGGTTAGTGGGAATAATAAAAACTATGAATAACAGATTCTAACATCTTCATTTTAGCACATCCCTATCAGTTAACCTATAGAGAACTCCAAAATGGTATGATCAACCACTCCTTCAAACAAATGTATACGTCTCAAATAATGGCCTAGGTCCTTTCATATCACCACCTTAGTCTTCAGCTGGGCATCCTGTCCTCATTGCTCCCTTTTCTATACCATGATACATGTATCCTATTGCGTACTAGGCGACTGATTGGCCCTCATGTCTGATGACATCCTATTGTAGCTTTGTGATGTAATGGCACCACTTGACCAATCGCCCTGGGTGACGATTACACCGAAGGACCAGACATCAGCAATTACACACTAGGTAACTATCTGTGAATAGGACTGCACAGCAAGTAGGAAGTGTAATGGGAAAGTACACTGCACCATTGAAAGCATTGGGCTCCTATTTAGAGAGGGCCAGAGTTTGAAGTAGCAATTGAATGGCCCTTTTGTCAGATGACAACCTGCTGCAGCTTTGTGATATAATGGCACCACTAGACCAATCGCCCTGCGTGAGGATGGCACCGGAGGACCAGACATCAGCAATTACACACTAGGTAACTATCTGTGAATAGGACTGCACAGTAAGTAGGAAGTGTAATGGGAAAGTACACTGCACCATTGAAAGCATTGGGCTCCTATTTAGAGAGGGCCAGAGTTTGAAGTAGCAATTAAAGGCCCTTTTGTCAGATGACAACCTGCTGCAGCTTTGTGATATAATGGCACCACTAGACCAATCGCCCTGCGTGAGGATGGCACCGGAGGACCAGACATCAGCAATTACACACTAGGTAACTATCTGTGAATATGACTGAACAGCAAGTAGGAGGTGTAATGGGAAAGTACACTGCACCATTGAAAGCATTGGGCTCCTATTTAAAGAGGGCTAGAGTTAGAAGAAGCAACTGATTGGCCCTCATGTCAGATGACATCCTGTTGTGGCTTTGTGATGTAATGGCACCACTTGACCAATCGCCCTGGGTGACGATTACACTGGAGGACCAGACAACAGCATTTACACACTAGGTAATTATCTGGGAATATGACTGCACAGCAAGTAGGAGGTGTAATGGGAAAGTACTCTGCACCATCGAATGCATTGGGCTCCTTTTTAAAGAGGGCTAGAGTTAGAAGAACACAGTTTCTAAATAGCTGTCCATCTGGAGTATCAGGGTCACACTCGCAGAGAGCAGGGAAACCGGTTAAATAGCTTCCCTCTATCTGAAAGTAAGTCAATTGCTCTAACCTTAGACACCTCATTCCAGCCTGAAAGATGGTAATTAACTCGCAGGACAAATTGCCAGCACAAGTATCTGAAGAAGATTTTGTCAGCCACGTAGACAGTCAAAGTCTTTGATAAACTATCATGATGGCCATCGCATCATCCACATTGCTACCGTCTTAGAAGATTATATTTATGCGGAAGACCCCACTAAAAGGCACTGAGAGCCATCAGATGCTATGAACTTTTTATCAATGGCAAAATGATTAAATGAGAGTTTGACTTACCATACATATTGATCGAGGCATGGAGAAGGCTGAGGAATGAGCTTTCTTTTTTTTTTGTCTCAGCAAGCAGAGACATATTCCTCTGCAACACTGCCTCTGCTGGCCATTCAGTATAATCTGCAGATGGAAAAGTCCACTGTTAGTCAATTTTTAGAACTTTAATATTTCCAAACCAAATGCAACACTACCAAAAAATGATTTCTATAAAGCGTAAATTATTAGTACTATGGCGTGTCACATAGTGAAAATCCAAAGCTCACTAAAAATTATAATCTCAATTTAGATTTCAACCTAGCAAACTTCTTTCAATCCTAGGCCTCATTTGCTGGTACACTGTACACAACCCTAGCACCTGTATGAGGACTTAGATAGAAAGAACTCTTTGGCAGCCAAGAGATAGAGTACCCTTCTCACAGGAATGATTTCAGGTTATGGTACACCATAGCAATTCAGTGATCTGATACGTTAAGGGAGGAAGGTTTATGCTACGGTTAGTGGGAATAATAAAAACTATGAATAACAGATTCTAACATCTTCATTTTAGCACATCCCTATCAGTTAACCTATAGAGAACTCCAAAATGGTATGATCAACCACTACTTCAAACAAATGTATACGTCTCAAATAATGGCCTAGGTCCTTTCATATCACCACCTTAGTCTTCAGCTGGGCATCCTGTCCTCATTGCTCCCTTTTCTATACCATGATACATGTATCCTATTGCGTACTAGGCGACTGATTGGCCCTCATGTCTGATGACATCCTATTGTAGCTTTGTGATGTAATGGCACCACTTGACCAATCGCCCTGGGTGACGATTACACCGAAGGACCAGACATCAGCAATTACACACTAGGTAACTATCTGTGAATAGGACTGCACAGCAAGTAGGAAGTGTAATGGGAAAGTACACTGCACCATTGAAAGCATTGGGCTCCTATTTAGAGAGGGCCAGAGTTTGAAGTAGCAATTGAATGGCCCTTTTGTCAGATGACAACCTGCTGCAGCTTTGTGATATAATGGCACCACTAGACCAATCGCCCTGCGTGAGGATGGCACCGGAGGACCAGACATCAGCAATTACACACTAGGTAACTATCTGTGAATAGGACTGCACAGTAAGTGGGAAGTGTAATGGGAAAGTACACTGCACCATTGAAAGCATTGGGCTCCTATTTAGAGAGGGCCAGAGTTTGAAGTAGCAATTAAAGGCCCTTTTGTCAGATGACAACCTGCTGCAGCTTTGTGATATAATGGCACCACTAGACCAATCGCCCTGCGTGAGGATGGCACCGGAGGACCAGACATCAGCAATTACACACTAGGTAACTATCTGTGAATATGACTGAACAGCAAGTAGGAGGTGTAATGGGAAAGTACACTGCACCATTGAAAGCATTGGGCTCCTATTTAAAGAGGGCTAGAGTTAGAAGAAGCAACTGATTGGCCCTCATGTCAGATGACATCCTGTTGTGGCTTTGTGATGTAATGGCACCACTTGACCAATCGCCCTGGGTGACGATTACACTGGAGGACCAGACAACAGCATTTACACACTAGGTAATTATCTGGGAATATGACTGCACAGCAAGTAGGAGGTGTAATGGGAAAGTACTCTGCACCATCGAATGCATTGGGCTCCTTTTTAAAGAGGGCTAGAGTTAGAAGAACACAGTTTCTAAATAGCAGTCCATCTGGAGTATCAGGGTCACACTCGCAGAGAGCAGGGAAACCGGTTAAATAGCTTCCCTCTATCTGAAAGTAAGTCAATTGCTCTAACCTTAGACACCTCATTCCAGCCTGAAAGATGGTAATTAACTCGCAGGACAAATTGCCAGCACAAGTATCTGAAGAAGATTTTGTCAGCCACGTAGACAGTCAAAGTCTTTGATAAACTATCATGATGGCCATCGCATCATCCACATTGCTACCGTCTTAGAAGATTATATTTATGCGGAAGACCCTACTAAAAGGCACTGAGAGCCATCAGATGCTATGAACTTTTTATCAATGGCAAAATGATTAAATGAGAGTTTGACTTACCATACATATTGATCGAGGCATGGAGAAGGCTGAGGAATGAGCTTTCTTTTTTTTTTTGTCTCAGCAAGCAGAGACATATTCCTCTGCAACACTGCCTCTGCTGGCCATTCAGTATAATCTGCAGATGGAAAAGTCCACTGTTAGTCAATTTTTAGAACTTTAATATTTCCAAACCAAATGCAACACTACCAAAAAATGATTTCTATAAAGCGTAAATTATTAGTACTATGGCGTGTCACATATTGTGAAAATCCAAAGCTCACTAAAAATTATAATCTCAATTTAGATTTCAACCTAGCAAACTTCTTTCAATCCTAGGCCTCATTTGCTGGTACACTGTACACAACCCTAGCACCTGTATGAGGACTTAGATAGAAAGAACTCTTTGGCAGCCAAGAGATAGAGTACCCTTCTCACAGGAATGATTTCAGGTTATGGTACACCATAGCAATTCAGTGATCTGATACGTTAAGGGAGGAAGGTTTATGCTACGGTTAGTGGGAATAATAAAAACTATGAATAACAGATTCTAACATCTTCATTTTAGCACATCCCTATCAGTTAACCTATAGAGAACTCCAAAATGGTATGATCAACCACTACTTCAAACAAATGTATACGTCTCAAATAATGGCCTAGGTCCTTTCATATCACCACCTTAGTCTTCAGCTGGGCATCCTGTCCTCATTGCTCCCTTTTCTATACCATGATACATGTATCCTATTGCGTACTAGGCGACTGATTGGCCCTCATGTCTGATGACATCCTATTGTAGCTTTGTGATGTAATGGCACCACTTGACCAATCGCCCTGGGTGACGATTACACCGAAGGACCAGACATTAGCAATTACACACTAGGTAACTATCTGTGAATAGGACTGCACAGCAAGTAGGAAGTGTAATGGGAAAGTACACTGCACCATTGAAAGCATTGGGCTCCTATTTAGAGAGGGCCAGAGTTTGAAGTAGCAATTGAATGGCCCTTTTGTCAGATGACAACCTGCTGCAGCTTTGTGATATAATGGCACCACTAGACCAATCGCCCTGCGTGAGGATGGCACCGGAGGACCAGACATCAGCAATTACACACTAGGTAACTATCTGTGAATAGGACTGCACAGTAAGTGGGAAGTGTAATGGGAAAGTACACTGCACCATTGAAAGCATTGGGCTCCTATTTAGAGAGGGCCAGAGTTTGAAGTAGCAATTAAAGGCCCTTTTGTCAGATGACAACCTGCTGCAGCTTTGTGATATAATGGCACCACTAGACCAATCGCCCTGCGTGAGGATGGCACCGGAGGACCAGACATCAGCAATTACACACTAGGTAACTATCTGTGAATATGACTGAACAGCAAGTAGGAGGTGTAATGGGAAAGTACACTGCACCATTGAAAGCATTGGGCTCCTATTTAAAGAGGGCTAGAGTTAGAAGAAGCAACTGATTGGCCCTCATGTCAGATGACATCCTGTTGTGGCTTTGTGATGTAATGGCACCACTTGACCAATCGCCCTGGGTGACGATTACACTGGAGGACCAGACAACAGCATTTACACACTAGGTAATTATCTGGGAATATGACTGCACAGCAAGTAGGAGGTGTAATGGGAAAGTACTCTGCACCATCGAATGCATTGGGCTCCTTTTTAAAGAGGGCTAGAGTTAGAAGAACACAGTTTCTAAATAGCAGTCCATCTGGAGTATCAGGGTCACACTCGCAGAGAGCAGGGAAACCGGTTAAATAGCTTCCCTCTATCTGAAAGTAAGTCAATTGCTCTAACCTTAGACACCTCATTCCAGCCTGAAAGATGGTAATTAACTCGCAGGACAAATTGCCAGCACAAGTATCTGAAGAAGATTTTGTCAGCCACGTAGACAGTCAAAGTCTTTGATAAACTATCATGATGGCCATCGCATCATCCACATTGCTACCGTCTTAGAAGATTATATTTATGCGGAAGACCCCACTAAAAGGCACTGAGAGCCATCAGATGCTATGAACTTTTTATCAATGGCAAAATGATTAAATGAGAGTTTGACTTACCATACATATTGATCGAGGCATGGAGAAGGCTGAGGAATGAGCTTTCTTTTTTTTTTGTCTCAGCAAGCAGAGACATATTCCTCTGCAACACTGCCTCTGCTGGCCATTCAGTATAATCTGCAGATGGAAAAGTCCACTGTTAGTCAATTTTTAGAACTTTAATATTTCCAAACCAAATGCAACACTACCAAAAAATGATTTCTATAAAGCGTAAATTATTAGTACTATGGCGTGTCACATATTGTGAAAATCCAAAGCTCACTAAAAATTATAATCTCAATTTAGATTTCAACCTAGCAAACTTCTTTCAATCCTAGGCCTCATTTGCTGGTACACTGTACACAACCCTAGCACCTGTATGAGGACTTAGATAGAAAGAACTCTTTGGCAGCCAAGAGATAGAGTACCCTTCTCACAGGAATGATTTCAGGTTATGGTACACCATAGCAATTCAGTGATCTGATACGTTAAGGGAGGAAGGTTTATGCTACGGTTAGTGGGAATAATAAAAACTATGAATAACAGATTCTAACATCTTCATTTTAGCACATCCCTATCAGTTAACCTATAGAGAACTCCAGAATGGTATGATCAACCACTCCTTCAAACAAATGTATACGTCTCAAATAATGGCCTAGGTCCTTTCATATCACCACCTTAGTCTTCAGCTGGGCATCCTGTCCTCATTGCTCCCTTTTCTATACCATGATACATGTATCCTATTGCGTACTAGGCGACTGATTGGCCCTCATGTCTGATGACATCCTATTGTAGCTTTGTGATGTAATGGCACCACTTGACCAATCGCCCTGGGTGACGATTACACCGAAGGACCAGACATCAGCAATTACACACTAGGTAACTATCTGTGAATAGGACTGCACAGCAAGTAGGAAGTGTAATGGGAAAGTACACTGCACCATTGAAAGCATTGGGCTCCTATTTAGAGAGGGCCAGAGTTTGAAGTAGCAATTGAATGGCCCTTTTGTCAGATGACAACCTGCTGCAGCTTTGTGATATAATGGCACCACTAGACCAATCGCCCTGCGTGAGGATGGCACCGGAGGACCAGACATCAGCAATTACACACTAGGTAACTATCTGTGAATAGGACTGCACAGTAAGTAGGAAGTGTAATGGGAAAGTACACTGCACCATTGAAAGCATTGGGCTCCTATTTAGAGAGGGCCAGAGTTTGAAGTAGCAATTAAAGGCCCTTTTGTCAGATGACAACCTGCTGCAGCTTTGTGATATAATGGCACCACTAGACCAATCGCCCTGCGTGAGGATGGCACCGGAGGACCAGACATCAGCAATTACACACTAGGTAACTATCTGTGAATATGACTGAACAGCAAGTAGGAGGTGTAATGGGAAAGTACACTGCACCATTGAAAGCATTGGGCTCCTATTTAAAGAGGGCTAGAGTTAGAAGAAGCAACTGATTGGCCCTCATGTCAGATGACATCCTGTTGTGGCTTTGTGATGTAATGGCACCACTTGACCAATCGCCCTGGGTGACGATTACACTGGAGGACCAGACAACAGCATTTACACACTAGGTAATTATCTGGGAATATGACTGCACAGCAAGTAGGAGGTGTAATGGGAAAGTACTCTGCACCATCGAATGCATTGGGCTCCTTTTTAAAGAGGGCTAGAGTTAGAAGAACACAGTTTCTAAATAGCAGTCCATCTGGAGTATCAGGGTCACACTCGCAGAGAGCAGGGAAACCGGTTAAATAGCTTCCCTCTATCTGAAAGTAAGTCAATTGCTCTAACCTTAGACACCTCATTCCAGCCTGAAAGATGGTAATTAACTCGCAGGACAAATTGCCAGCACAAGTATCTGAAGAAGATTTTGTCAGCCACGTAGACAGTCAAAGTCTTTGATAAACTATCATGATGGCCATCGCATCATCCACATTGCTACCGTCTTAGAAGATTATATTTATGCGGAAGACCCTACTAAAAGGCACTGAGAGCCATCAGATGCTATGAACTTTTTATCAATGGCAAAATGATTAAATGAGAGTTTGACTTACCATACATATTGATCGAGGCATGGAGAAGGCTGAGGAATGAGCTTTCTTTTTTTTTTTGTCTCAGCAAGCAGAGACATATTCCTCTGCAACACTGCCTCTGCTGGCCATTCAGTATAATCTGCAGATGGAAAAGTCCACTGTTAGTCAATTTTTAGAACTTTAATATTTCCAAACCAAATGCAACACTACCAAAAAATGATTTCGATAAAGCGTAAATTATTAGTACTATGGCGTGTCACATATTGTGAAAATCCAAAGCTCACTAAAAATTATAATCTCAATTTAGATTTCAACCTAGCAAACTTCTTTCAATCCTAGGCCTCATTTGCTGGTACACTGTACACAACCCTAGCACCTGTATGAGGACTTGGATAAAAAGATCTCTTTGGCAGCCAAGAGATAGAGTACCCTTCTCACAGGAATGATTTCAGGTTATGGTACACCATAGCAATTCTGTGATCTGATACGTTAAGGGAGGAAGGTTTATGCTACGGTTAGTGGGAATAATAAAAACTATGAATAACAGATTCTAACATCTTCATTTTAGCACATCCCTATCAGTTAACCTATAGAGAACTCCAGAATGGTATGATCAACCACTCCTTCAAACAAATGTATACGTCTCAAATAATGGCCTAGGTCCTTTCATATCACCACCTTAGTCTTCAGCTGGGCATCCTGTCCTCATTGCTCCCTTTTCTATACCATGATACATGTATCCTATTGCGTACTAGGCGACTGATTGGCCCTCATGTCTGATGACATCCTATTGTAGCTTTGTGATGTAATGGCACCACTTGACCAATCGCCCTGGGTGACGATTACACCGAAGGACCAGACATCAGCAATTACACACTAGGTAACTATCTGTGAATAGGACTGCACAGCAAGTAGGAAGTGTAATGGGAAAGTACACTGCACCATTGAAAGCATTGGGCTCCTATTTAGAGAGGGCCAGAGTTTGAAGTAGCAATTGAATGGCCCTTTTGTCAGATGACAACCTGCTGCAGCTTTGTGATATAATGGCACCACTAGACCAATCGCCCTGCGTGAGGATGGCACCGGAGGACCAGACATCAGCAATTACACACTAGGTAACTATCTGTGAATAGGACTGCACAGCAAGTAGGAAGTGTAATGGGAAAGTACACTGCACCATTGAAAGCATTGGGCTCCTATTTAGAGAGGGCCAGAGTTTGAAGTAGCAATTAAAGGCCCTTTTGTCAGATGACAACCTGCTGCAGCTTTGTGATATAATGGCACCACTAGACCAATCGCCCTGCGTGAGGATGGCACCGGAGGACCAGAAATCAGCAATTACACACTAGGTAACTATCTGTGAATATGACTGAACAGCAAGTAGGAGGTGTAATGGGAAAGTACACTGCACCATTGAAAGCATTGGGCTCCTATTTAAAGAGGGCTAGAGTTAGAAGAAGCAACTGATTGGCCCTCATGTCAGATGACATCCTGTTGTGGCTTTGTGATGTAATGGCACCACTTGACCAATCGCCCTGGGTGACGATTACACTGGAGGACCAGACAACAGCCTTTACACACTAGGTAATTATCTGGGAATATGACTGCACAGCAAGTAGGAGGTGTAATGGGAAAGTACTCTGCACCATCGAATGCATTGGGCTCCTTTTTAAAGAGGGCTAGAGTTAGAAGAACACAGTTTCTAAATAGCAGTCCATCTGGAGTATCAGGGTCACACTCACAGAGAGCAGGGAAACCGGTTAAATAGCTTCCCTCTATCTGAAAGTAAGTCAATTGCTCTAACCTTAGACACCTCATTCCAGCCTGAAAGATGGTAATTAACTCGCAGGACAAATTGCCAGCACAAGTATCTGAAGAAGATTTTGTCAGCCACGTAGACAGTCAAAGTCTTTGATAAACTATCATGATGGCCATCGCATCATCCACATTGCTACCGTCTTAGAAGCTTATATTTATGCGGAAGACCCTACTAAAAGGCACTGAGAGCCATCAGATGCTATGAACTTTTTATCAATGGCAAAATGATAAAATGAGAGTTTGACTTACCATACATATTGATCGAGGCATGGAGAAGGCTGAGGAATGAGCTTTCTTTTTTTTTTGTCTCAGCAAGCAGAGACATATTCCTCTGCAACACTGCCTCTGCTGGCCATTCAGTATAATCTGCAGATGGAAAAGTCCACTGTTAGTCAATTTTTAGAACTTTAATATTTCCAAACCAAATGCAACACTACCAAAAAATGATTTCTATAAAGCGTAAATTATTAGTACTATGGCGTGTCACATATTGTGAAAATCCAAAGCTCACTAAAAATTATAATCTCAATTTAGATTTCAACCTAGCAAACTTCTTTCAATCCTAGGCCTCATTTGCTGGTACACTGTACACAACCCTAGCACCTGTATGAGGACTTAGATAGAAAGAACTCTTTGGCAGCCAAGAGATAGAGTACCCTTCTCACAGGAATGATTTCAGGTTATGGTACACCATAGCAATTCAGTGATCTGATACGTTAAGGGAGGAAGGTTTATGCTACGGTTAGTGGGAATAATAAAAACTATGAATAACAGATTCTAACATCTTCATTTTAGCACATCCCTATCAGTTAACCTATAGAGAACTCCAAAATGGTATGATCAACCACTCCTTCAAACAAATGTATACGTCTCAAATAATGGCCTAGGTCCTTTCATATCACCACCTTAGTCTTCAGCTGGGCATCCTGTCCTCATTGCTCCCTTTTCTATACCATGATACATGTATCCTATTGCGTACTAGGCGACTGATTGGCCCTCATGTCTGATGACATCCTATTGTAGCTTTGTGATGTAATGGCACCACTTGACCAATCGCCCTGGGTGACGATTACACCGAAGGACCAGACATCAGCAATTACACACTAGGTAACTATCTGTGAATAGGACTGCACAGCAAGTAGGAAGTGTAATGGGAAAGTACACTGCACCATTGAAAGCATTGGGCTCCTATTTAGAGAGGGCCAGAGTTTGAAGTAGCAATTCAATGGCCCTTTTGTCAGATGACAACCTGCTGCAGCTTTGTGATATAATGGCACCACTAGACCAATCGCCCTGCGTGAGGATGGCACCGGAGGACCAGACATCAGCAATTACACACTAGGTAACTATCTGTGAATAGGACTGCACAGTAAGTAGGAAGTGTAATGGGAAAGTACACTGCACCATTGAAAGCATTGGGCTCCTATTTAGAGAGGGCCAGAGTTTGAAGTAGCAATTGAATGGCCCTTTTGTCAGATGACAACCTGCTGCAGCTTAGTGATGTAATGGCACCACTAGACCAATCGCCCTGCGTGAGGATGGCACCGGAGGACCAGACATCAGCAATTACACACTAGGTAACTATCTGTGAATATGACTGAACAGCAAGTAGGAGGTGTAATGGGAAAGTACACTGCACCATTGAAAGCATTGGGCTCCTATTTAAAGAGGGCTAGAGTTAGAAGAAGTAACTGATTGGCCCTCATGTCAGATGACATCCTGTTGTGGCTTTGTGATGTAATGGCACCACTTGACCAATCGCCCTGGGTGACGATTACACTGGAGGACCAGACAACAGCATTTACACACTAGGTAATTATCTGGGAATATGACTGCACAGCAAGTAGGAGGTGTAATGGGAAAGTACTCTGCACCATCGAATGCATTGGGCTCCTTTTTAAAGAGGGCTAGAGTTAGAAGAACACAGTTTCTAAATAGCAGTCCATCTGGAGTATCAGGGTCACACTCGCAGAGAGCAGGGAAACCGGTTAAATAGCTTCCCTCTATCTGAAAGTAAGTCAATTGCTCTAACCTTAGACACCTCATTCCAGCCTGAAAGATGGTAATTAACTCGCAGGACAAATTGCCAGCACAAGTATCTGAAGAAGATTTTGTCAGCCAGGTAGACAGTCAAAGTCTTTGATAAACTATCATGATGGCCATCGCATCATCCACATTGCTACCGTCTTAGAAGATTATATTTATGCGGAAGACCCCACTAAAAGGCACTGAGAGCCATCAGATGCTATGAACTTTTTATCAATGGCAAAATGATTAAATGAGAGTTTGACTTACCATACATATTGATCGAGGCATGGAGAAGGCTGAGGAATGAGCTTTCTTTTTTTTTGTCTCAGCAAGCAGAGACATATTCCTCTGCAACACTGCCTCTGCTGGCCATTCAGTATAATCTGCAGATGGAAAAGTCCACTGTTAGTCAATTTTTAAAACTTTAATATTTCCAAACCAAATGCAACACTACCAAAAAATGATTTCTATAAAGCGTAAATTATTAGTACTATGGCGTGTCACATATTGTGAAAATCCAAAGCTCACTAAAAATTATAATCTCAATTTAGATTTCAACCTAGCAAACTTCTTTCAATCCTAGGCCTCATTTGCTGGTACACTGTACACAACCCTAGCACCTGTATGAGGACTTGGATAAAAAGATCTCTTTGGCAGCCAAGAGATAGAGTACCCTTCTCACAGGAATGATTTCAGGTTATGGTACACCATAGCAATTCTGTGATCTGATACGTTAAGGGAGGAAGGTTTATGCTACGGTTAGTGGGAATAATAAAAACTATGAATAACAGATTCTAACATCTTCATTTTAGCACATCCCTATCAGTTAACCTATAGAGAACTCCAGAATGGTATGATCAACCACTCCTTCAAACAAATGTATACGTCTCAAATAATGGCCTAGGTCCTTTCATATCACCACCTTAGTCTTCAGCTGGGCATCCTGTCCTCATTGCTCCCTTTTCTATACCATGATACATGTATCCTATTGCGTACTAGGCGACTGATTGGCCCTCATGTCTGATGACATCCTATTGTAGCTTTGTGATGTAATGGCACCACTTGACCAATCGCCCTGGGTGACGATTACACCAAAGGACCAGACATCAGCAATTACACACTAGGTAACTATCTGTGAATAGGACTGCACAGCAAGTAGGAAGTGTAATGGGAAAGTACACTGCACCATTGAAAGCATTGGGCTCCTATTTAGAGAGGGCCAGAGTTTGAAGTAGCAATTGAATGGCCCTTTTGTCAGATGACAACCTGCTGCAGCTTAGTGATGTAATGGCACCACTAGACCAATCGCCCTGCGTGAGGATGGCACCGGAGGACCAGACATCAGCAATTACACACTAGGTAACTATCTGTGAATATGACTGAACAGCAAGTAGGAGGTGTAATGGGAAAGTACACTGCACCATTGAAAGCATTGGGCTCCTATTTAAAGAGGGCTAGAGTTAGAAGAAGTAACTGATTGGCCCTCATGTCAGATGACATCCTGTTGTGGCTTTGTGATGTAATGGCACCACTTGACCAATCGCCCTGGGTGACGATTACACTGGAGGACCAGACAACAGCCTTTACACACTAGGTAATTATCTGGGAATATGACTGCACAGCAAGTAGGAGGTGTAATGGGAAAGTACTCTGCACCATCGAATGCATTGGGCTCCTTTTTAAAGAGGGCTAGAGTTAGAAGAACACAGTTTCTAAATAGCAGTCCATCTGGAGTATCAGGGTCACACTCGCAGAGAGCAGGGAAACCGGTTAAATAGCTTCCCTCTATCTGAAAGTAAGTTAATTGCTCCAACCTTAGACACCTCATTCCAGCCTGAAAGATGGTAATTAATGCGTAGGACATATTGCCGGCACAAGTATCTAAAGAAGATTTTGTCAGCCACGTAGACAGTCAAAGTCTTTGATAAACTATCATGATGGCCATTGCGTCATCCACATTGCTACCGTCTTAGAAGATTATATTTATGCGGAAGACCCTACTAAAAGGCACTGAGAGCCATCAGATGCTATGAACTTTTTATCAATGGCAAAATGATTAAATGAGAGTTTGACTTACCATACATATTGATCGAGGCATGGAGAAGGCTGAGGAATGAGCTTTCTTTTTTTTTTTGTCTCAGCAAGCAGAGACATATTCCTCTGCAACACTGCCTCTGCTGGCCATTCAGTATAATCTGCAGATGGAAAAGTCCACTGTTAGTCAATTTTTAGAACTTTAATATTTCCAAACCAAATGCAACACTACCAAAAAATGATTTCTATAAAGCGTAAATTATTAGTACTATGGCGTGTCACATATTGTGAAAATCCAAAGCTCACTAAAAATTATAATCTCAATTTAGATTTCAACCTAGCAAACTTCTTTCAATCCTAGGCCTCATTTGCTGGTACACTGTACACAACCCTAGCACATGTATGAGGACTTAGATAGAAAGAACTCTTTGGCAGCCAAGAGATAGAGTACCCTTCTCACAGGAATGATTTCAGGTTATGGTACACCATAGCAATTCAGTGATCTGATACGTTAAGGGAGGAAGGTTTATGCTACGGTTAGTGGGAATAATAAAAACTATGAATAACAGATTCTAACATCTTCATTTTAGCACATCCCTATCAGTTAACCTATAGAGAACTCCAGAATTGTATGATCAACCACTCCTTCAAACAAATGTATACGTCTCAAATAATGGCCTAGGTCCTTTCATCTCACCACCTTAGTCTTCAGCTGGGCATCCTGTCCTCATTGCTCCCTTTTCTATACCATGATACATGTATCCTATTGCATACTAGGCAACTGATTGGCCCTCATGTCTGATGACATGCTATTGTAGCTTTGTGATGTAATGGCACCACTTGACCAATCGCCCTGGGTGACGATTACACCGAAGGACCAGACATCAGCAATAACACACTAGGTAACTATCTGTGAATAGGACTGCACAGCAAGTAGGAAGTGTAATGGGAAAGTACACTGCACCATTGAAAGCATTGGGCTCCTATTTAGAGAGGGCCAGAGTTTGAAGTAGCAATTGAATGGCCCTTTTGTCAGATGACAACCTGCTGCAGCTTTGTGATATAATGGCACCACTAGACCAATCGCCCTGCGTGAGGATGGCACCGGAGGACCAGACATCAGCAATTACACACTAGGTAACTATCTGTGAATATGACTGAACAGCAAGTAGGAGGTGTAATGGGAAAGTACACTGCACCATTGAAAGCATTGGGCTCCTATTTAAAGAGGGCTAGAGTTAGAAGAAGCAACTGATTGGCCCTCATGTCAGATGACATCCTGTTGTGGCTTTGTGATGTAATGGCACCACTTGACCAATCGCCCTGGGTGACGATTACACTGGAGGACCAGACAACAGCATTTACACACTAGGTAATTATCTGGGAATATGACTGCACAGCAAGTAGGAGGTGTAATGGGAAAGTACTCTGCACCATCGAATGCATTGGGCTCCTTTTTAAAGAGGGCTAGAGTTAGAAGAACACAGTTTCTAAATAGCAGTCCATCTGGAGTATCAGGGTCACTCTCACAGAGAGCAGGGAAACCGGTTAAATAGCTTCCCTCTATCTGAAAGTAAGTCAATTGCTCTAACCTTAGACACCTCATTCCAGCCTGAAAGATGGTAATTAACTCGCAGGACAAATTGCCAGCACAAGTATCTAAAGAAGATTTTGTCAGCCACGTAGACAGTCAAAGTCTTTGATAAACTATCATGATGGCCATCGCGTCATCCACATTGCTACCGTCTTAGAAGATTATATTTATGCGGAAGACCCTACTAAAAGGCACTGAGAGCCATCAGATGCTATGAACTTTTTATCAATGGCAAAATGATTAAATGAGAGTTTGACTTACCATACATATTGATCGAGGCATGGAGAAGGCTGAGGAATGAGCTTTCTTTTTTTTTTTTGTCTCAGCAAGCAGAGACATATTCCTCTGCAACACTGCCTCTGCTGGCCATTCAGTATAATCTGCAGATGGAAAAGTCCACTGTTAGTCAATTTTTTGAACTTGAATATTTCCAAACCAAATGCAACACTACCAAAAAATGATTTCTATAAAGCGTAAATTATTAGTACTATGGCGTGTCACATATTGTGAAAATCCAAAGCTCACTAAAAATTATAATCTCAATTTAGATTTCAACCTAGCAAACTTCTTTCAAACCTAGGCCTCATTTGCTGGTACACTGTACACAACCCTAGCACATGTATGAGGACTTAGATAGAAAGAACTCTTTGGCAGCCAAGAGATAGAGTACCCTTCTCACAGGAATGATTTCAGGTTATGGTACACCATAGCAATTCAGTGATCTGATACGTTAAGGGAGGAAGGTTTATGCTACGGTTAGTGGGAATAATAAAAACTATGAATAACAGATTCTAACATCTTCATTTTAGCACATCCCTATCAGTTAACCTATAGAGAACTCCAGAATGGTATGATCAACCACTCCTTCAAACAAATGTATACGTCTCGAATAATGGCCTAGGTCCTTTCATATCATCACCTTAGTCTTCAGCTGGGCATCCTGTCCTCATTGCTCCCTTTTCTATACCATGATACATGTATCCTATTGCGTACTAGGCGACTGATTGGCCCTCATGTCTGATGACATCCTATTGTAGCTTTGTGATGTAATGGCACCACTTGACCAATCGCCCTGGGTGACGATAACACCAAAGGACCAGACATCAGCAATTACACACTAGGTAACTATCTGTGAATAGGACTGCACAGCAAGTAGGAAGTGTAATGGGAAAGTACACTGCACCATTCAAAGCATTGGGCTCCTATTTAGAGAGGGCCAGAGTTTGAAGTAGCAATTGAATGGCCCTTTTGTCAGATGACAACCTGCTGCAGCTTTGTGATATAATGGCACCACTAGACCAATCGCCCTGCGTGAGGATGGCACCGGAGGACCAGACATCAGCAATTACACACTAGGTAACTATCTGTGAATATGACTGAACAGCAAGTAGGAGGTGTAATGGGAAAGTACACTGCACCATTGAAAGCATTGGGCTCCTTTTTAAAGAGGGCTAGAGTTAGAAGAACACAGTTTCTAAATAGCAGTCCATCTGGAGTATCAGGGTCACACTCACAGAGAGCAGGGAAACCGGTTAAATAGCTTCCCTCTATCTGAAAGTAAGTCAATTGCTCTAACCTTAGACACCTCATTCCAGCCTGAAAGATGGTAATTAACTCGCAGGACAAATTGCCAGCACAAGTATCTAAAGAAGATTTTGTCAGCCACTTAGACAACGTCTTTGATAAACTATCATGATGGCCATTGCTTCATCCATATTGCTACTGTTTTAGAAGATTATATTTATGCGGAAGACCCTACTAAAAGGCACTGAGAGCCATCAGATGCTATGAACTTTTTATCAATGGCAAAATGATTAAATGAGAGTTTGACTTACCATACATATTGATCGAGGCATGGAGAAGGCTGAGGAATGAGCTTTCTTTTTTTTTTTGTCTCAGCAAGCAGAGACATATTCCTCTGCAACACTGCCTCTGCTGGCCATTCAGTATAATCTGCAGATGGAAAAGTCCACTGTTAGTCAATTTTTAGAACTTTAATATTTCCAAACCAAATGCAACACTACCAAAAAATGATTTCTATAAAGCGTAAATTATTAGTACTATGGCGTGTCACATATTGTGAAAATCCAAAGCTCACTAAAAATTATAATCTCAATTTAGATTTCAACCTAGCAAACTTCTTTCAATCCTAGGCCTCATTTGCTGGTACTCTCTACACAACGCTAGCACCTGTATGAGGACTTGGATAAAAAGATCTCTTTGGCAGCCAAGAGATAGAGTACCCTTCTCACAGGAATGATTTCAGGTTATGGTACACCATAGCAATTCAGTGATCTGATACGTTAAGGGAGGAAGGTTTATGCTATGGTTAGTGTGAATAATAAAAACTATGAATAACAGATTCTAACATCTTCATTTTAGCACATCCCTATCAGTTAACCTATAGAAAACTCCAGAATGGTATGATCAACCACTCCTTCAAACAAATGTATACGTCTCAAATAATGGCCTAGGTCCTTTCATATCACCACCTTAGTCTTCAGCTGGGCATCCTGTCCTCATTGCTCCCTTTTCTATACCATGATACATGTATCCTATTGCGTACTAGGCGACTGATTGGCCCTCATGTCTGATGACATCCTATTGTAGCTTTGTGATGTAATGGCACCACTTGACCAATCGCCCTGGGTGACGATTACACCAAAGGACCAGACATCAGCAATTACACACTAGGTAACTATCTGTGAATAGGACTGCACAGCAAGTAGGAAGTGTGATGGGAAAGTACACTGCACCATTGAAAGCATTGGGCTCCTATTTAGAGAGGGCCAGAGTTTGAAGTAGCAATTGAATGGCCCTTTTGTCAGATGACAACCTGCTGCAGCTTAGTGATGTAATGGCACCACTAGACCAATCGCCCTGCGTGAGGATGGCACCGGAGGACCAGACATCAGCAATTACACACTAGGTAACTATCTGTGAATATGACTGAACAGCAAGTAGGAGGTGTAATGGGAAAGTACACTGCACCATTGAAAGCATTGGGCTCCTATTTAAAGAGGGCTAGAGTTAGAAAAAGCAACTGATTGGCCCGCATGTCAGATGACATCCTGTTGTGGCTTTGTGATGTAATGGCACCACTTGACCAATCGCCCTGGGTGACTTTTACACCGGAGGACCAGACAACAGCATTTACACACTAGGTAATTATCTGGGAATATGACTGCACAGCAAGTAGGAGGTGTAATGGGAAAGTACTCTGTACCATCGAATGCATTGGGCTCCTTTTTAAAGAGGGCTAGAGTTAGAAGAACACAGTTTCTAAATAGCAGTCCATCTGGAGTATCAGGGTCACTCTCACAGAGAGCAGGGAAACCGGTTAAATAGCTTCCCTCTATCTGAAAGTAAGTCAATTGCTCTAACCTTAGACACCTCATTCCAGCCTGAAAGATGGTAATTAACTCGCAGGACAAATTGCCAGCACAAGTATCTAAAGAAGATTTTGTCAGCCACGTAGACAGTCAAAGTCTTTGATAAACTATCATGATGGCCATCGCGACATCCACATTGCTACCGTCTTAGAAGATTATATTTATGCGGAAGACCCTACTAAAAGGCACTGAGAGCCATCAGATGCTATGAACTTTTTATCAATGGCAAAATGATTAAATGAGAGTTTGACTTACCATACATATTGATCGAGGCATGGAGAAGGCTGAGGAATGAGCTTTCTTTTTTTTTTTGTCTCAGCAAGCAGAGACATATTCCTCTGCAACACTGCCTCTGCTGGCCATTCAGTATAATCTGCAGATGGAAAAGTCCACTGTTAGTCAATTTTTTGAACTTGAATATTTCCAAACCAAATGCAACACTACCAAAAAATGATTTCTATAAAGCGTAAATTATTAGTACTATGGCGTGTCACATATTGTGAAAATCCAAAGCTCACTAAAAATTATAATCTCAATTTAGATTTCAACCTAGCAAACTTCTTTCAATCCTAGGCCTCATTTGCTGGTACACTGTACACAACCCTAGCACATGTATGAGGACTTAGATAGAAAGATCTCTTTGGCAGCCAAGAGATAGAGTACCCTTCTCACAGGAATGATTTCAGGTTATAGTTCACCATAGCAATTCAGTGATCTGATACGTTAAGGGAGGAAGGTTTATGCTACGGTTAGTGGGAATAATAAAAACTATGAATAACAGATTCTAACATCTTCATTTTAGCACATCCCTATCAGTTAACCTATAGAGAACTCCAGAATGGTATGATCAACCACTCCTTCAAACAAATGTATACGTCTCGAATAATGGCCTAGGTCCTTTCATATCACCACCTTAGTCTTCAGCTGGGCATCCTGTCCTCATTGCTCCCTTTTCTATACCATGATACATGTATCCTATTGCGTACTAGGCGACTGATTGGCCCTCATGTCTGATGACATCCTATTGTAGCTTTGTGATGTAATGGCACCACTTGACCAATCGCCCTGGGTGACGATAACACCAAAGGACCAGACATCAGCAATTACACACTAGGTAACTATCTGTGAATAGGACTGCACAGCAAGTAGGAAGTGTAATGGGAAAGTACACTGCACCATTCAAAGCATTGGGCTCCTATTTAGAGAGGGCCAGAGTTTGAAGTAGCAATTGAATGGCCCTTTTGTCAGATGACAACCTGCTGCAGCTTTGTGATATAATGGCACCACTAGACCAATCGCCCTGCGTGAGGATGGCACCGGAGGACCAGACATCAGCAATTACACACTAGGTAACTATCTGTGAATATGACTGAACAGCAAGTAGGAGGTGTAATGGGAAAGTACACTGCACCATTGAAAGCATTGGGCTCCTATTTAAAGAGGGCTAGAGTTAGAAGAAGCAACTGATTGGCCCTCATGTCAGATGACATCCTGTTGTGGCTTTGTGATGTAATGGCACCACTTGACCAATCGCCCTGGGTGACGATTACACTGGAGGACCAGACAACAGCATTTACACACTAGGTAATTATCTGGGAATATGACTGCACAGCAAGTAGGAGGTGTAATGGGAAAGTACTCTGCACCATCGAATGCATTGGGCTCCTTTTTAAAGAGGGCTAGAGTTAGAAGAACACAGTTTCTAAATAGCAGTCCATCTGGAGTATCAGGGTCACACTCACAGAGAGCAGGGAAACCGGTTAAATAGCTTCCCTCTATCTGAAAGTAAGTCAATTGCTCTAACCTTAGACACCTCATTCCAGCCTGAAAGATGGTAATTAACTCGCAGGACAAATTGCCAGCACAAGTATCTAAAGAAGATTTTGTCAGCCACGTAGACAGTCAAAGTCTTTGATAAACTATCATGATGGCCATCGCGTCATCCACATTGCTACCGTCTTAGAAGATTATATTTATGCGGAAGACCCTACTAAAAGGCACTGAGAGCCATCAGATGCTATGAACTTTTTATCAATGGCAAAATGATTAAATGAGAGTTTGACTTACCATACATATTGATCGAGGCATGGAGAAGGCTGAGGAATGAGCTTTCTTTTTTTTTTTTGTCTCAGCAAGCAGAGACATATTCCTCTGCAACACTGCCTCTGCTGGCCATTCAGTATAATCTGCAGATGGAAAAGTCCACTGTTAGTCAATTTTTTGAACTTGAATATTTCCAAACCAAATGCAACACTACCAAAAAATGATTTCTATAAAGCGTAAATTATAAGTACTATGGCGTGTCACATATTGTGAAAATCCAAAGCTCACTAAAAATTATAATCTCAATTTAGATTTCAACCTAGCAAACTTCTTTCAATCCTAGGCCTCATTTGCTGGTACACTGTACACAACCCTAGCACATGTATGAGGACTTAGATAGAAAGATCTCTTTGGCAGCCAAGAGATAGAGTACCCTTCTCACAGGAATGATTTCAGGTTATGGTTCACCATAGCAATTCAGTGATCTGATACGTTAAGGGAGGAAGGTTTATGCTACGGTTAGTGGGAATAATAAAAACTATGAATAACAGATTCTAACATCTTCATTTTAGCACATCCCTATCAGTTAACCTATAGAGAACTCCAGAATGGTATGATCAACCACTCCTTCAAACAAATGTATACGTCTCGAATAATGGCCTAGGTCCTTTCATATCACCACCTTAGTCTTCAGCTGGGCATCCTGTCCTCCTTGCTCCCTTTTCTATACCATGATACATGTATCCTATTGCGTACTAGGCGACTGATTGGCCCTCATGTCTGATGACATCCTATTGTAGCTTTGTGATGTAATGGCACCACTTGACCAATCGCCCTGGGTGACGATAACACCAAAGGACCAGACATCAGCAATTACACACTAGGTGACTATCTGTGAATAGGACTGCACAGCAAGTAGGAAGTGTAATGGGAAAGTACACTGCACCATTCAAAGCATTGGGCTCCTATTTAGAGAGGGCCAGAGTTTGAAGTAGCAATTGAATGGCCCTTTTGTCAGATGACAATCTGCTGCAGCTTTGTGATATAATGGCACCACTAGACCAATCGCCCTGCGTGAGGATGGCACCGGAGGACCAGACATCAGCAATTACACACTAGGTAACTATCTGTGAATATGACTGAACAGCAAGTAGGAGGTGTAATGGGAAAGTACACTGCACCATTGAAAGCATTGGGCTCCTATTTAAAGAGGGCTGGAGTTAGAAGAAGCAACTGATTGGCCCTCATGTCAGATGACATCCTGTTGTGGCTTTGTGATGTAATGGCACCACTTGACCAATCGCCCTGGGTGACGATTACACTGGAGGACCAGACAACAGCATTTACACACTAGGTAATTATCTGGGAATATGACTGCACAGCAAGTAGGAGGTGTAATGGGAAAGTACTCTGCACCATCGAATGCATTGGGCTCCTTTTTAAAGAGGGCTAGAGTTAGAAGAACACAGTTTCTAAATAGCAGTCCATCTGGAGTATCAGGGTCACACTCACAGAGAGCAGGGAAACCGGTTAAATAGCTTCCCTCTATCTGAAAGTAAGTCAATTGCTCTAACCTTAGACACCTCATTCCAGCCTGAAAGATGGTAATTAACTCGCAGGACAAATTGCCAGCACAAGTATCTAAAGAAGATTTTGTCAGCCACTTAGACAACGTCTTTGATAAACTATCATGATGGCCATTGCTTCATCCATATTGCTACTGTTTTAGAAGATTATATTTATGCGGAAGACCCTACTAAAAGGCACTGAGAGCCATCAGATGCTATGAACTTTTTATTAATGGCAAAATGAATAAATGAGAGTTTGACTTACCATACATATTGATCGAGGCATGGAGAAGGCTGAGGAATGAGCTTTCTTTTTTTTTTTTCCGTCTCAGCAAGCAGAGAAATATTCCTCTGCAACACTGCCTCTGCTGGCCATTCAGTATAATCTGCAGATGGAAAAGTCCACTGTTACTCAATTTTTAGAACTTGAATATTTCCAAACCAAATGCAACACTACCAAAAAATGATTTTTATATAGCGTAAATTATTGTTGTAACAAGCTTTATTTCGATATCATATATCTTGAAAAGCAGTACAAAGTTAGATAAAAACAGTAAAAGGTCAGTGCATAATTATTAACATACATTTCATAATAAACAAGGATAAATTTTGCACATGAAGACAGGCTAAAATATGTACTTAGACGAGGTACAGAAACCTAGAAGATCTAAGACGCCAAGCCCAACCTAAAAATGTGGCCAGGCCACATGCAAACAGGGGACGAGGATCAGCTCTTAGGATTGGTAATGCTTCTTCGTGTGATCTAGTACCAAGATTCCTACAGAGTGGTTTCAGCCATTTGGCACGTGGGGCTGCATAGGCTGGGCATTCAAATAGTAGGTGGGGGACTGACTCAGTCCTGTTCACACAGAAGGGGCAATAAGAAATCGTCTGTGCGGGAACCTTCCAACTGGCAGTTAACTTACCCACTGGAAGTAGACCCACCCTGAATTGAAAGTATAACGCCCTCTCCCAAGATTTTGAAATCGTATCCATGTATGGTTCGCATAGGGGCACCTCCTTGACCAACAAAAATTCCACACTTGTTTTGCAAAGATTGACCTTACTATTTCTGCCATTAGTCACCCAGGTCCAGTATAGTTTCTTCAGGATTGCCTTGGTCGGGGCAGATCTACTGAGCCAGGCATCTTCGAGACCCAGGTCACAAAAAAGACGCTTGACTTCCTTTAGCCAGCGGACCTTGGGCCAACCTGGTAAAGAAAGGAGATCATTAAGGCCCTCTGCATAACTGGACAATTCAGGGACCCTCCAAATTCGTGCCCACAAAAGAAGGGGGCGCAGTCTCGCCAGATCACGGATAGGCAGAGTACCTGCATCTAAGAGGAGTGGGAGGGACGGTGTACTATGCGGGAGACCCATAAGGTCTTTGTGAATTTATTTTCAGATCTGGACAGGGAGTCTACATTCTGCGTGCCCCACAGCTCTGCCCCATACAAAGCTGCACTCACCGCTCTGGCCCTATAGATGTCGAGTACTGGAGCAATGGGTTTTAGAGACGAAGCGCGTTGTTCCTTGAGGAGGGTCCCCGCCACCCTCTTGTGAGTCAGCAGCATTTTTTGGTGGTGGGGTTTCCAACTCATGGAATCACAAAGGCGAATGCCTAAGTAGTCGAACTCCTTAACCCTCTCAAGTGGGACAGAGTACAAGGAGGGTGGGTTGATAGACTTCTTTGGCGGGTTTAGGACCAGGAATTTGGTTTTCTCTGCATTAATAACAAGTCCCCGTAGGTCGCAAAAGGCCTTAAAATTGGTTAGAAGACTTTGTAGGCCTACTGGGCTTTTGGAGATCAGGAGGGTATCATCTGCAAATAGTAGGGTGGGTATCTTCCTGCCCGCCAGGGAGGGTGCATCTGCTGGATGTTTTAACAGATGCTCCACCACTCCGTTAACATATAAAGAGAACAGAGTGGGGGCTAGCACACAACCCTGGCGGACACCCCTTTTTACAGGAATACGTGGCGTTTTTTGGCCCTGGTTACCCCACCTGATCTGGGCGAAGTTGTCATCGTGGAACTTTATAAGAAGATTAAGTAAATAACGAGGAATGCCCAGGGCATCAAGAACTTTTATGCTACGGATAGTGGGAATAATAAAAACTATGAATAACAGATTCTAACATCTTCATTTTAGCACATCCCTATCAGTTAACCTATAGAGAACTCCAGAATTGTATGATCAACCACTCCTTCAAACAAATGTATACGTCTCAAATAATGGCCTAGGTCCTTTCATCTCACCACCTTAGTCTTCAGCTGGGCATCCTGTCCTCATTGCTCCCTTTTCTATACCATGATACATGTATCCTATTGCATACTAGGCAACTGATTGGCCCTCATGTCTGATGACATGCTATTGTAGCTTTGTGATGTA
The DNA here is from genome assembly GCF_964261635.1 of Lissotriton helveticus. Taxonomy (NCBI): domain Eukaryota; kingdom Metazoa; phylum Chordata; class Amphibia; order Caudata; family Salamandridae; genus Lissotriton; species Lissotriton helveticus. The sequence continues at coordinate 615,806,074 of NC_136068.1, forward strand.
ATGGCACCACTTGACCAATCGCCCTGGGTGACGATTACACCGAAGGACCAGACATCAGCAATAACACACTAGGTAACTATCTGTGAATAGGACTGCACAGCAAGTAGGAAGTGTAATGGGAAAGTACACTGCACCATTGAAAGCATTGGGCTCCTATTTAGAGAGGGCCAGAGTTTGAAGTAGCAATTGAATGGCCCTTTTGTCAGATGACAACCTGCTGCAGCTTTGTGATATAATGGCACCACTAGACCAATCGCCCTGCGTGAGGATGGCACCGGAGGACCAGACATCAGCAATTACACACTAGGTAACTATCTGTGAATATGACTGAACAGCAAGTAGGAGGTGTAATGGGAAAGTACACTGCACCATTGAAAGCATTGGGCTCCTATTTAAAGAGGGCTAGAGTTAGAAGAAGCAACTGATTGGCCCTCATGTCAGATGACATCCTGTTGTGGCTTTGTGATGTAATGGCACCACTTGACCAATCGCCCTGGGTGACGATTACACTGGAGGACCAGACAACAGCATTTACACACTAGGTAATTATCTGGGAATATGACTGCACAGCAAGTAGGAGGTGTAATGGGAAAGTACTCTGCACCATCGATTGCATTGGGCTCCTTTTTAAAGAGGGCTAGAGTTAGAAGAACACAGTTTCTAAATAGCAGTCCATCTGGAGTATCAGGGTCACTCTCACAGAGAGCAGGGAAACCGGTTAAATAGCTTCCCTCTATCTGAAAGTAAGTCAATTGCTCTAACCTTAGACACCTCATTCCAGCCTGAAAGATGGTAATTAACTCGCAGGACAAATTGCCAGCACAAGTATCTAAAGAAGATTTTGTCAGCCACGTAGACAGTCAAAGTCTTTGATAAACTATCATGATGGCCATCGCGTCATCCACATTGCTACCGTCTTAGAAGATTATATTTATGCGGAAGACCCTACTAAAAAGGCACTGAGAGCCATCAGATGCTATGAACTTTTTATCAATGGCAAAATGATTAAATGAGAGTTTGACTTACCATACATATTGATCGAGGCATGGAGAAGGCTGAGGAATGAGCTTTCTTTTTTTTTGTCTCAGCAAGCAGAGACATATTCCTCTGCAACACTGCCTCTGCTGGCCATTCAGTATAATCTGCAGATGGAAAAGTCCACTGTTAGTCAATTTTTTGAACTTGAATATTTCCAAACCAAATGCAACACTACCAAAAAATGATTTCTATAAAGCGTAAATTATTAGTACTATGGCGTGTCACATATTGTGAAAATCCAAAGCTCACTAAAAATTATAATCTCAATTTAGATTTCAACCTAGCAAACTTCTTTCAATCCTAGGCCTCATTTGCTGGTACACTGTACACAACCCTAGCACATGTATGAGGACTTAGATAGAAAGATCTCTTTGGCAGCCAAGAGATAGAGTACCCTTCTCACAGGAATGATTTCAGGTTATGGTTCACCATAGCAATTCAGTGATCTGATACGTTAAGGGAGGAAGGTTTATGCTACGGTTAGTGGGAATAATAAAAACTATGAATAACAGATTCTAACATCTTCATTTTAGCACATCCCTATCAGTTAACCTATAGAGAACTCCAGAATGGTATGATCAACCACTCCTTCAAACAAATGTATACGTCTCGAATAATGGCCTAGGTCCTTTCATATCACCACCTTAGTCTTCAGCTGGGCATCCTGTCCTCATTGCTCCCTTTTCTATACCATGATACATGTATCCTATTGCGTACTAGGCGACTGATTGGCCCTCATGTCTGATGACATCCTATTGTAGCTTTGTGATGTAATGGCACCACTTGACCAATCGCCCTGGGTGACGATAACACCAAAGGACCAGACATCAGCAATTACACACTAGGTAACTATCTGTGAATAGGACTGCACAGCAAGTAGGAAGTGTAATGGGAAAGTACACTGCACCATTCAAAGCATTGGGCTCCTATTTAGAGAGGGCCAGAGTTTGAAGTAGCAATTGAATGGCCCTTTTGTCAGATGACAACCTGCTGCAGCTTTGTGATATAATGGCACCACTAGACCAATCGCCCTGCGTGAGGATGGCACCGGAGGACCAGACATCAGCAATTACACACTAGGTAACTATCTGTGAATATGACTGAACAGCAAGTAGGAGGTGTAATGGGAAAGTACACTGCACCATTGAAAGCATTGGGCTCCTATTTAAAGAGGGCTAGAGTTAGAAGAAGCAACTGATTGGCCCTCATGTCAGATGACATCCTGTTGTGGCTTTGTGATGTAATGGCACCACTTGACCAATCGCCCTGGGTGAAGATTACACTGGAGGACCAGACAACAGCATTTACACACTAGGTAATTATCTGGGAATATGACTGCACAGCAAGTAGGAGGTGTAATGGGAAAGTACTCTGCACCATCGAATGCATTGGGCTCCTTTTTAAAGAGGGCTAGAGTTAGAAGAACACAGTTTCTAAATAGCAGTCCATCTGGAGTATCAGGGTCACACTCACAGAGAGCAGGGAAACCGGTTAAATAGCTTCCCTCTATCTGAAAGTAAGTCAATTGCTCTAACCTTAGACACCTCATTCCAGCCTGAAAGATGGTAATTAACTCGCAGGACAAATTGCCAGCACAAGTATCTAAAGAAGATTTTGTCAGCCACTTAGACAACGTCTTTGATAAACTATCATGATGGCCATTGCTTCATCCATATTGCTACTGTTTTAGAAGATTATATTTATGCGGAAGACCCTACTAAAAGGCACTGAGAGCCATCAGATGCTATGAACTTTTTATTAATGGCAAAATGAATAAATGAGAGTTTGACTTACCATACATATTGATCGAGGCATGGAGAAGGCTGAGGAATGAGCTTTCTTTTTTTTTTTTCCGTCTCAGCAAGCAGAGAAATATTCCTCTGCAACACTGCCTCTGCTGGCCATTCAGTATAATCTGCAGATGGAAAAGACCACTGTTAGTCAATTTTTAGAACTTGAATATTTCCAAACCAAATGCAACACTACCAAAAAATGATTTTTATATAGCGTAAATTATTGTTGTAACAAGCTTTATTTCGATATCATATATCTTGAAAAGCAGTACAAAGTTAGATAAAAACAGTAAAAGGTCAGTGCATAATTATTAACATACATTTCATAATAAACAAGGATAAATTTTGCACATGAAGACAGGCTAAAATATGTACTTAGACGAGGTACAGAAACCTAGAAGATCTAAGACGCCAAGCCCAACCTAAAAATGTGGCCAGGCCACATGCAAACAGGGGACGAGGATCAGCTCTTAGGATTCGTAATGCTTCTTTGTGTGATCTAGTACCAAGATTCCTACAGAGTGGTTTCAGCCATTTGGCACGTGGGGCTGCATAGGCTGGGCATTCAAATAGTAGGTGGGGGACTGACTCAGTCCTGTTCACACAGAAGGGGCAATAAGAAATCGTCTGTGCGGGAACCTTCCAACTGGCAGTTAACTTACCCACTGGAAGTAGACCCACCCTGAATTGAAAGTATAACGCCCTCTCCCAAGATTTTGAAATCGTATCCATGTATGGTTCGCATAGGGGCACCTCCTTGACCAACAAAAATTCCACACTTGTTTTGCAAAGATTGACCTTACTATTTCTGCCATTAGTCACCCAGGTCCAGTATAGTTTCTTCAGGATTGCCTTGGTCGGGGCAGATCTACTGAGCCAGGCATCTTCGAGACCCAGGTCACAAAAAAGACGCTTGACTTCCTTTAGCCAGCGGACCTTGGGCCAACCTGGTAAAGAAAGGAGATCATTAAGGCCCTCTGCATAACTGGACAATTCAGGGACCCTCCAAATTCGTGCCCACAAAAGAAGGGGGCGCAGTCTCGCCAGATCACGGATAGGCAGAGTACCTGCATCTAAGAGGAGTGGGAGGGACGGTGTACTATGCGGGAGACCCATAAGGTCTTTGTGAATTTATTTTCAGATCTGGACAGGGAGTCTACATTCTGCGTGCCCCACAGCTCTGCCCCATACAAAGCTGCACTCACCGCTCTGGCCCTATAGATGTCGAGTACTGGAGCAATGGGTTTTAGAGACGAAGCGCGTTGTTCCTTGAGGAGGGTCCCCGCCACCCTCTTGTGAGTCAGCAGCATTTTTTGGTGGTGGGGTTTCCAACTCATGGAATCACAAAGGCGAATGCCTAAGTAGTCGAACTCCTTAACCCTCTCAAGTGGGACAGAGTCCAAGGAGGGTGGGTTGATAGACTTCTTTGGCGGGTTTAGGACCAGGAATTTGGTTTTCTCTGCATTAATAACGAGTCCCCGTAGGTCGCAAAAGGCCTTAAAATTGGTTAGAAGACTTTGTAGGCCTACTGGGCTTTTGGAGATCAGGAGGGTATCATCTGCAAATAGTAGGGTGGGTATCTTCCAGCCCGCCAGGGAGGGTGCATCTGCTGGATGTTTTAACAGATGCTCCACCACTCCGTTAACATATAAAGCGAACAGAGTGGGGGCTAGCACACAACCCTGGCGGACACCCCTATTTACAGGAATACGTGGCGTTTTTTGGCCCTGGTTACCCCACCTGATCTGGGCGAAGTTGTCATCGTGGAACTTTATAAGAAGATTAAGTAAATAACGAGGAATGCCCAGGGCATCAAGAACTTTTATGCTACGGATAGTGGGAATAATAAAAACTATGAATAACAGATTCTAACATCTTCATTTTAGCACATCCCTATCAGTTAACCTATAGAGAACTCCAGAATTGTATGATCAACCACTCCTTCAAACAAATGTATACGTCTCAAATAATGGCCTAGGTCCTTTCATCTCACCACCTTAGTCTTCAGCTGGGCATCCTGTCCTCATTGCTCCCTTTTCTATACCATGATACATGTATCCTATTGCATACTAGGCAACTGATTGGCCCTCATGTCTGATGACATGCTATTGTAGCTTTGTGATGTAATGGCACCACTTGACCAATCGCCCTGGGTGACGATTACACCGAAGGACCAGACATCAGCAATTACACACTAGGTAACTATCTGTGAATAGGACTGCACAGCAAGTAGGAAGTGTAATGGGAAAGTACACTGCACCATTGAAAGCATTGGGCTCTTATTTAGAGAGGGCCAGAGTTTGAAGTAGCAATTGAATGGCCCTTTTGTCAGATGACAACCTGCTGCAGCTTTGTGATATAATGGCACCACTAGACCAATCGCCCTGCGTGAGGATGGCACCGGAGGACCAGACATCAGCAATTACACACTAGGTAACTATCTGTGAATATGACTGAACAGCAAGTAGGAGGTGTAATGGGAAAGTACACTGCACCATTGAAAGCATTGGGCTCCTATTTAAAGAGGGCTAGACTTAGAAGAAGCAACTGATTGGCCCTCATGTCAGATGACATCCTGTTGTGGCTTTGTGATGTAATGGCACCACTTGACCAATCGCCCTGGGTGACGATTACACTGGAGGACCAGACAACAGCATTTACACACTAGGTAATTATCTGGGAATATGACTGCACAGCAAGTAGGAGGTGTAATGGGAAAGTACTCTGCACCATCGAATGCATTGGGCTCCTTTTTAAATAGGGCTAGAGTTAGAAGAACACAGTTTCTAAATAGCAGTCCATCTGGAGTATCAGGGTCACTCTCACAGAGAGCAGGGAAACCGGTTAAATAGCTTCCCTCTATCTGAAAGTAAGTCAATTGCTCTAACCTTAGACACCTCATTCCAGCCTGAAAGATGGTAATTAACTCGCAGGACAAATTGCCAGCACAAGTATCTAAAGAAGATTTTGTCAGCCACGTAGACAGTCAAAGTCTTTGATAAACTATCATGATGGCCATCGCGTCATCCACATTGCTACCGTCTTAGAAGATTATATTTATGCGGAAGACCCTACTAAAAGGCACTGAGAGCCATCAGATGCTATGAACTTTTTATCAATGGCAAAATGATTAAATGAGAGTTTGACTTACCATACATATTGATCGAGGCATGGAGAAGGCTGAGGAATGAGCTTTCTTTTTTTTTTTGTCTCAGCAAGCAGAGACATATTCCTCTGCAACACTGCCTCTGCTGGCCATTCAGTATAATCTGCAGATGGAAAAGTCCACTGTTAGTCAATTTTTTGAACTTGAATATTTCCAAACCAAATGCAACACTACCAAAAAATGATTTCTATAAAGCGTAAATTATTAGTACTATGGCGTGTCACATATTGTGAAAATCCAAAGCTCACTAAAAATTATAATCTCAATTTAGATTTCAACCTAGCAAACTTCTTTCAATCCTAGGCCTCATTTGCTGGTACACTGTACACAACCCTAGCACATGTATGAGGACTTAGATAGAAAGAACTCTTTGGCAGCCAAGAGATAGAGTACCCTTCTCACAGGAATGATTTCAGGTTATGGTACACCATAGCAATTCAGTGATCTGATACGTTAAGGGAGGAAGGTTTATGCTACGGTTAGTGGGAATAATAAAAACTATGAATAACAGATTCTAACATCTTCATTTTAGCACATCCCTATCAGTTAACCTATAGAGAACTCCAGAATGGTATGATCAACCACTCCTTCAAACAAATGTATACGTCTCGAATAATGGCCTAGGTCCTTTCATATCACCACCTTAGTCTTCAGCTGGGCATCCTGATCTCATTGCTCCCTTTTCTATACCATGATACATGTATCCTATTGCGTACTAGGCGACTGATTGGCCCTCATGTCTGATGACATCCTATTGTAGCTTTGTGATGTAATGGCACCACTTGACCAATCGCCCTGGGTGACGATTACACCGAAGGACCAGACATCAGCAATTACACACTAGGTAACTATCTGTGAATAGGACTGCACAGCAAGTAGGAAGTGTAATGGGAAAGTACACTGCACCATTGAAAGCATTGGGCTCCTATTTAGAGAGGGCCAGAGTTTGAAGTAGCAATTGAATGGCCCTTTTGTCAGATGACAACCTGCTGCAGCTTTGTGATATAATGGCACCACTAGACCAATCGCCCTGCGTGAGGATGGCACCGGAGGACCAGACATCAGCAATTACACACTAGGTAACTATCTGTGAATATGACTGAACAGCAAGTAGGAGGTGTAATGGGAAAGTACACTGCACCATTGAAAGCATTGGGCTCCTATTTAAAGAGGGCTAGAGTTAGAAGAAGCAACTGATTGGCCCTCATGTCAGATGACATCCTGTTGTGGCTTTGTGATGTAATGGCACCACTTGACCAATCGCCCTGGGTGACGATTACACTGGAGGACCAGACAACAGCATTTACACACTAGGTAATTATCTGGGAATATGACTGCACAGCAAGTAGGAGGTGTAATGGGAAAGTACTCTGCACCATCGATTGCATTGGGCTCCTTTTTAAAGAGGGCTAGAGTTAGAAGAACACAGTTTCTAAATAGCAGTCCATCTGGAGTATCAGGGTCACTCTCACAGAGAGCAGGGAAACCGGTTAAATAGCTTCCCTCTATCTGAAAGTAAGTCAATTGCTCTAACCTTAGACACCTCATTCCAGCCTGAAAGATGGTAATTAACTCGCAGGACAAATTGCCAGCACAAGTATCTAAAGAAGATTTTGTCAGCCACGTAGACAGTCAAAGTCTTTGATAAACTATCATGATGGCCATCGCGTCATCCACATTGCTACCGTCTTAGAAGATTATATTTATGCGGAAGACCCTACTAAAAGGCACTGAGAGCCATCAGATGCTATGAACTTTTTATCAATGGCAAAATGATTAAATGAGAGTTTGACTTACCATACATATTGATCGAGGCATGGAGAAGGCTGAGGAATGAGCTTTCTTTTTTTTTTGTCTCAGCAAGCAGAGACATATTCCTCTGCAACACTGCCTCTGCTGGCCATTCAGTATAATCTGCAGATGGAAAAGTCCACTGTTAGTCAATTTTTTGAACTTGAATATTTCCAAACCAAATGCAACACTACCAAAAAATGATTTCTATAAAGCGTAAATTATTAGTACTATGGCGTGTCACATATTGTGAAAATCCAAAGCTCACTAAAAATTATAATCTCAATTTAGATTTCAACCTAGCAAACTTCTTTCAATCCTAGGCCTCATTTGCTGGTACACTGTACACAACCCTAGCACCTGTATGAGGACTTAGATAGAAAGAACTCTTTGGCAGCCAAGAGATAGAGTACCCTTCTCACAGGAATGATTTCAGGTTATGGTACACCATAGCAATTCAGTGATCTGATACGTTAAGGGAGGAAGGTTTATGCTACGGTTAGTGGGAATAATAAAAACTATGAATAACAGATTCTAACATCTTCATTTTAGCACATCCCTATCAGTTAACCTATAGAGAACTCCAGAATGGTATGATCAACCACTCCTTCAAACAAATGTATACGTCTCGAATAATGGCCTAGGTCCTTTCATATCACCACCTTAGTCTTCAGCTGGGCATCCTGTCCTCATTGCTCCCTTTTCTATACCATGATACATGTATCCTATTGCGTACTAGGCGACTGATTGGCCCTCATGTCTGATGACATCCTATTGTAGCTTTGTGATGTAATGGCACCACTTGACCAATCGCCCTGGGTGACGATTACACCGAAGGACCAGACATCAGCAATTACACACTAGGTAACTATCTGTGAATAGGACTGCACAGCAAGTAGGAAGTGTAATGGGAAAGTACACTGCACCATTGAAAGCATTGGGCTCTTATTTAGAGAGGGCCAGAGTTTGAAGTAGCAATTGAATGGCCCTTTTGTCAGATGACAACCTGCTGCAGCTTTGTGATATAATGGCACCACTAGACCAATCGCCCTGCGTGAGGATGGCACCGGAGGACCAGACATCAGCAATTACACACTAGGTAACTATCTGTGAATATGACTGAACAGCAAGTAGGAGGTGTAATGGGAAAGTACACTGCACCATTGAAAGCATTGGGCTCCTATTTAAAGAGGGCTAGAGTTAGAAGAAGCAACTGATTGGCCCTCATGTCAGATGACATCCTGTTGTGGCTTTGTGATGTAATGGCACCACTTGACCAATCGCCCTGGGTGACGATTACACTGGAGGACCAGACAACAGCATTTACACACTAGGTAATTATCTGGGAATATGACTGCACAGCAAGTAGGAGGTGTAATGGGAAAGTACTCTGCACCATCGATTGCATTGGGCTCCTTTTTAAAGAGGGCTAGAGTTAGAAGAACACAGTTTCTAAATAGCAGTCCATCTGGAGTATCAGGGTCACTCTCACAGAGAGCAGGGAAACCGGTTAAATAGCTTCCCTCTATCTGAAAGTAAGTCAATTGCTCTAACCTTAGACACCTCATTCCAGCCTGAAAGATGGTAATTAACTCGCAGGACAAATTGCCAGCACAAGTATCTAAAGAAGATTTTGTCAGCCACGTAGACAGTCAAAGTCTTTGATAAACTATCATGATGGCCATCGCGTCATCCACATTGCTACCGTCTTAGAAGATTATATTTATGCGGAAGACCCTACTAAAAGGCACTGAGAGCCATCAGATGCTATGAACTTTTTATCAATGGCAAAATGATTAAATGAGAGTTTGACTTACCATACATATTGATCGAGGCATGGAGAAGGCTGAGGAATGAGCTTTCTTTTTTTTTTGTCTCAGCAAGCAGAGACATATTCCTCTGCAACACTGCCTCTGCTGGCCATTCAGTATAATCTGCAGATGGAAAAGTCCAATGTTAGTCAATTTTTTGAACTTGAATATTTCCAAACCAAATGCAACACTACCAAAAAATGATTTCTATAAAGCGTAAATTATTAGTACTATGGCGTGTCACATATTGTGAAAATCCAAAGCTCACTAAAAATTATAATCTCAATTTAGATTTCAACCTAGCAAACTTCTTTCAATCCTAGGCCTCATTTGCTGGTACTCTCTACACAACCCTAGCACATGTATGAGGACTTAGATAGAAAGATCTCTTTGGCAGCCAAGAGATAGAGTACCCTTCTCACAGGAATGATTTCAGGTTATGGTTCACCATAGCAATTCAGTGATCTGATACGTTAAGGGAGGAAGGTTTATGCTACGGTTAGTGGGAATAATAAAAACTATGAATAACAGATTCTAACATCTTCATTTTAGCACATCCCTATCAGTTAACCTATAGAGAACTCCAGAATGGTATGATCAACCACTCCTTCAAACAAATGTATACGTCTCGAATAATGGCCTAGGTCCTTTCATCTCACCACCTTAGTCTTCAGCTGGGCATCCTGTCCTCATTGCTCCCTTTTCTATACCATGATACATGTATCCTATTGCGTACTAGGCGACTGATTGGCCCTCATGTCTGATGACATCCTATTGTAGCTTTGTGATGTAATGGCACCACTTGACCAATCGCCCTGGGTGACGATTACACCGAAGGACCAGACATCAGCAATAACACACTAGGTAACTATCTGTGAATAGGACTGCACAGCAAGTAGGAAGTGTAATGGGAAAGTACACTGCACCATTGAAAGCATTGGGCTCCTATTTAGAGAGGGCCAGAGTTTGAAGTAGCAATTGAATGGCCCTTTTGTCAGATGACAACCTGCTGCAGCTTTGTGATATAATGGCACCACTAGACCAATCGCCCTGCGTGAGGATGGCACCGGAGGACCAGACATCAGCAATTACACACTAGGTAATTATCTGTGAATATGACTGAACAGCAAGTAGGAGGTGTAATGGGAAAGTACACTGCACCATTGAAAGCATTGGGCTCCTATTTAAAGAGGGCTAGAGTTAGAAGAAGCAACTGATTGGCCCTCATGTCAGATGACATCCTGTTGTGGCTTTGTGATGTAATGGCACCACTTGACCAATCGCCCTGGGTGACGATTACACTGGAGGACCAGACAACAGCATTTACACACTAGGTAATTATCTGGGAATATGACTGCACAGCAAGTAGGAGGTGTAATGGGAAAGTACTCTGCACCATCGATTGCATTGGGCTCCTTTTTAAAGAGGGCTAGAGTTAGAAGAACACCGTTTCTAAATAGCAGTCCATCTGGAGTATCAGGGTCACTCTCACAGAGAGCAGGGAAACCGGTTAAATAGCTTCCCTCTATCTGAAAGTAAGTCAATTGCTCTAACCTTAGACACCTCATTCCAGCCTGAAAGATGGTAATTAACTCGCAGGACAAATTGCCAGCACAAGTATCTAAAGAAGATTTTGTCAGCCACGTAGACAGTCAAAGTCTTTGATAAACTATCATGATGGCCATCGCGTCATCCACATTGCTACCGTCTTAGAAGATTATATTTATGCGGAAGACCCTACTAAAAGGCACTGAGAGCCATCAGATGCTATGAACTTTTTATCAATGGCAAAATGATTAAATGAGAGTTTGACTTACCATACATATTGATCGAGGCATGGAGAAGGCTGAGGAATGAGCTTTCTTTTTTTTTTGTCTCAGCAAGCAGAGACATATTCCTCTGCAACACTGCCTCTGCTGGCCATTCAGTATAATCTGCAGATGGAAAAGTCCACTGTTAGTCAATTTTTAGAACTTGAATATTTCCAAACCAAATGCAACACTACCAAAAAATGATTTTTATATAGCGTAAATTATTGTTGTAACAAGCTTTATTTCGATATCATATATCTTGAAAAGCAGTACAAAGTTAGATAAAAACAGTAAAAGGTCAGTGCATAATTATTAACATACATTTCATATTAAACAAGGATACATTTTGCACATGAAGACAGGCTAAAATATGTACTTAGACGAGGTACAGAAACCTAGAAGATCTAAGACGCCAAGCCCAACCTAAAAATGTGGCCAGGCCACATGCAAACAGGGGACGAGGATCAGCTCTTAGGATTCGTAATGCTTCTTTGTGTGATCTAGTACCAAGATTCCTACAGAGTGGTTTCAGCCATTTGGCACGTGGGGCTGCATAGGCTGGGCATTCAAATAGTAGGTGGGGGACTGACTCAGTCCTGTTCACACAGAAGGGGCAATAAGAAATCGTCTGTGCGGGAACCTTCCAACTGGCAGTTAACTTACCCACTGGAAGTAGACCCACCCTGAATTGAAAGTATAACGCCCTCTCCCAAGATTTTGAAATCGTATCCATGTATGGTTCGCATAGGGGCACCTCCTTGACCAACAAAAATTCCACACTTGTTTTGCAAAGATTGACCTTACTATTTCTGCCATTAGTCACCCAGGTCCAGTATAGTTTCTTCAGGATTGCCTTGGTCGGGGCAGATCTACTGAGCCAGGCATCTTCGAGACCCAGGTCACAAAAAAGACGCTTGACTTCCTTTAGCCAGCGGACCTTGGGCCAACCTGGTAAAGAAAGGAGATCATTAAGGCCCTCTGCATAACTGGACAATTCAGGGACCCTCCAAATTCGTGCCCACAAAAGAAGGGGGCGCAGTCTCGCCAGATCACGGATAGGCAGAGTACCTGCATCTAAGAGGAGTGGGAGGGACGGTGTACTATGCGGGAGACCCATAAGGTCTTTGTGAATTTATTTTCAGATCTGGACAGGGAGTCTACATTCTGCGTGCCCCACAGCTCTGCCCCATACAAAGCTGCACTCACCGCTCTGGCCCTATAGATGTCGAGTACTGGAGCAATGGGTTTTAGAGACGAAGCGCGTTGTTCCTTGAGGAGGGTCCCCGCCACCCTCTTGTGAGTCAGCAGCATTTTTTGGTGGTGGGGTTTCCAACTCATGGAATCACAAAGGCGAATGCCTAAGTAGTCGAACTCCTTAACCCTCTCAAGTGGGACAGAGTCCAAGGAGGGTGGGTTGATAGACTTCTTTGGCGGGTTTAGGACCAGGAATTTGGTTTTCTCTGCATTAATAACGAGTCCCCGTAGGTCGCAAAAGGCCTTAAAATTGGTTAGAAGACTTTGTAGGCCTACTGGGCTTTTGGAGATCAGGAGGGTATCATCTGCAAATAGTAGGGTGGGTATCTTCCAGCCCGCCAGGGAGGGTGCATCTGCTGGATGTTTTAACAGATGCTCCACCACTCCGTTAACATATAAAGCGAACAGAGTGGGGGCTAGCACACAACCCTGGCGGACACCCCTATTTACAGGAATACGTGGCGTTTTTTGGCCCTGGTTACCCCACCTGATCTGGGCGAAGTTGTCATCGTGGAACTTTATAAGAAGATTAAGTAAATAACGAGGAATGCCCAGGGCATCAAGAACTTTTATGCTACGGATAGTGGGAATAATAAAAACTATGAATAACAGATTCTAACATCTTCATTTTAGCACATCCCTATCAGTTAACCTATAGAGAACTCCAGAATTGTATGATCAACCACTCCTTCAAACAAATGTATACGTCTCAAATAATGGCCTAGGTCCTTTCATCTCACCACCTTAGTCTTCAGCTGGGCATCCTGTCCTCATTGCTCCCTTTTCTATACCATGATACATGTATCCTATTGCATACTAGGCAACTGATTGGCCCTCATGTCTGATGACATGCTATTGTAGCTTTGTGATGTAATGGCACCACTTGACCAATCGCCCTGGGTGACGATTACACCGAAGGACCAGACATCAGCAATTACACACTAGGTAACTATCTGTGAATAGGACTGCACAGCAAGTAGGAAGTGTAATGGGAAAGTACACTGCACCATTGAAAGCATTGGGCTCTTATTTAGAGAGGGCCAGAGTTTGAAGTAGCAATTGAATGGCCCTTTTGTCAGATGACAACCTGCTGCAGCTTTGTGATATAATGGCACCACTAGACCAATCGCCCTGCGTGAGGATGGCACCGGAGGACCAGACATCAGCAATTACACACTAGGTAACTATCTGTGAATATGACTGAACAGCAAGTAGGAGGTGTAATGGGAAAGTACACTGCACCATTGAAAGCATTGGGCTCCTATTTAAAGAGGGCTAGACTTAGAAGAAGCAACTGATTGGCCCTCATGTCAGATGACATCCTGTTGTGGCTTTGTGATGTAATGGCACCACTTGACCAATCGCCCTGGGTGACGATTACACTGGAGGACCAGACAACAGCATTTACACACTAGGTAATTATCTGGGAATATGACTGCACAGCAAGTAGGAGGTGTAATGGGAAAGTACTCTGCACCATCGAATGCATTGGGCTCCTTTTTAAATAGGGCTAGAGTTAGAAGAACACAGTTTCTAAATAGCAGTCCATCTGGAGTATCAGGGTCACTCTCACAGAGAGCAGGGAAACCGGTTAAATAGCTTCCCTCTATCTGAAAGTAAGTCAATTGCTCTAACCTTAGACACCTCATTCCAGCCTGAAAGATGGTAATTAACTCGCAGGACAAATTGCCAGCACAAGTATCTAAAGAAGATTTTGTCAGCCACGTAGACAGTCAAAGTCTTTGATAAACTATCATAATGGCCATCGCGTCATCCACATTGCTACCGTCTTAGAAGATTATATTTATGCGGAAGACCCTACTAAAAGGCACTGAGAGCCATCAGATGCTATGAACTTTTTATCAATGGCAAAATGATTAAATGAGAGTTTGACTTACCATACATATTGATCGAGGCATGGAGAAGGCTGAGGAATGAGCTTTCTCTTTTTTTTTTGTCTCAGCAAGCAGAGACATATTCCTCTGCAACACTGCCTCTGCTGGCCATTCAGTATAATCTGCAGATGGAAAAGTCCACTGTTAGTCAATTTTTTGAACTTGAATATTTCCAAACCAAATGCAACACTACCAAAAAATGATTTCTATAAAGCGTAAATTATTAGTACTATGGCGTGTCACATATTGTGAAAATCCAAAGCTCACTAAAAATTATAATCTCAATTTAGATTTCAACCTAGCAAACTTCTTTCAATCCTAGGCCTCATTTGCTGGTACTCTCTACACAACCCTAGCACATGTATGAGGACTTAGATAGAAAGATCTCTTTGGCAGCCAAGAGATAGAGTACCCTTCTCACAGGAATGATTTCAGGTTATGGTTCACCATAGCAATTCAGTGATCTGATACGTTAAGGGAGGAAGGTTTATGCTACGGTTAGTGGGAATAATAAAAACTATGAATAACAGATTCTAACATCTTCATTTTAGCACATCCCTATCAGTTAACCTATAGAGAACTCCAGAATGGTATGATCAACCACTCCTTCAAACAAATGTATACGTCTCGAATAATGGCCTAGGTCCTTTCATCTCACCACCTTAGTCTTCAGCTGGGCATCCTGTCCTCATTGCTCCCTTTTCTATACCATGATACATGTATCCTATTGCGTACTAGGCGACTGATTGGCCCTCATGTCTGATGACATCCTATTGTAGCTTTGTGATGTAATGGCACCACTTGACCAATCGCCCTGGGTGACGATTACACCGAAGGACCAGACATCAGCAATAACACACTAGGTAACTATCTGTGAATAGGACTGCACAGCAAGTAGGAAGTGTAATGGGAAAGTACACTGCACCATTGAAAGCATTGGGCTCCTATTTAGAGAGGGCCAGAGTTTGAAGTAGCAATTGAATGGCCCTTTTGTCAGATGACAACCTGCTGCAGCTTTGTGATATAATGGCACCACTAGACCAATCGCCCTGCGTGAGGATGGCACCGGAGGACCAGACATCAGCAATTACACACTAGGTAATTATCTGTGAATATGACTGAACAGCAAGTAGGAGGTGTAATGGGAAAGTACACTGCACCATTGAAAGCATTGGGCTCCTATTTAAAGAGGGCTAGAGTTAGAAGAAGCAACTGATTGGCCCTCATGTCAGATGACATCCTGTTGTGGCTTTGTGATGTAATGGCACCACTTGACCAATCGCCCTGGGTGACGATTACACTGGAGGACCAGACAACAGCATTTACACACTAGGTAATTATCTGGGAATATGACTGCACAGCAAGTAGGAGGTGTAATGGGAAAGTACTCTGCACCATCGATTGCATTGGGCTCCTTTTTAAAGAGGGCTAGAGTTAGAAGAACACCGTTTCTAAATAGCAGTCCATCTGGAGTATCAGGGTCACTCTCACAGAGAGCAGGGAAACCGGTTAAATAGCTTCCCTCTATCTGAAAGTAAGTCAATTGCTCTAACCTTAGACACCTCATTCCAGCCTGAAAGATGGTAATTAACTCGCAGGACAAATTGCCAGCACAAGTATCTAAAGAAGATTTTGTCAGCCACGTAGACAGTCAAAGTCTTTGATAAACTATCATGATGGCCATCGCGTCATCCACATTGCTACCGTCTTAGAAGATTATATTTATGCGGAAGACCCTACTAAAAGGCACTGAGAGCCATCAGATGCTATGAACTTTTTATTAATGGCAAAATGATTAAATGAGAGTTTGACTTACCATACATATTGATCGAGGCATGGAGAAGGCTGAGGAATGAGCTTTCTTTTTTTTTTGTCTCAGCAAGCAGAGACATATTCCTCTGCAACACTGCCTCTGCTGGCCATTCAGTATAATCTGCAGATGGAAAAGTCCACTGTTAGTCAATTTTTAGAACTTGAATATTTCCAAACCAAATGCAACACTACCAAAAAATGATTTTTATATAGCGTAAATTATTGTTGTAACAAGCTTTATTTCGATATCATATATCTTGAAAAGCAGTACAAAGTTAGATAAAAACAGTAAAAGGTCAGTGCATAATTATTAACATACATTTCATAATAAACAAGGATACATTTTGCACATGAAGACAGGCTAAAATATGTACTTAGACGAGGTACAGAAACCTAGAAGATCTAAGACGCCAAGCCCAACCTAAAAATGTGGCCAGGCCACATGCAAACAGGGGACGAGGATCAGCTCTTAGGATTCGTAATGCTTCTTTGTGTGATCTAGTACCAAGATTCCTACAGAGTGGTTTCAGCCATTTGGCACGTGGGGCTGCATAGGCTGGGCATTCAAATAGTAGGTGGGGGACTGACTCAGTCCTGTTCACACAGAAGGGGCAATAAGAAATCGTCTGTGCGGGAACCTTCCAACTGGCAGTTAACTTACCCACTGGAAGTAGACCCACCCTGAATTGAAAGTATAACGCCCTCTCCCAAGATTTTGAAATCGTATCCATGTATGGTTCGCATAGGGGCACCTCCTTGACCAACAAAAATTCCACACTTGTTTTGCAAAGATTGACCTTACTATTTCTGCCATTAGTCACCCAGGTCCAGTATAGTTTCTTCAGGATTGCCTTGGTCGGGGCAGATCTACTGAGCCAGGCATCTTCGAGACCCAGGTCACAAAAAAGACGCTTGACTTCCTTTAGCCAGCGGACCTTGGGCCAACCTGGTAAAGAAAGGAGATCATTAAGGCCCTCTGCATAACTGGACAATTCAGGGACCCTCCAAATTCGTGCCCACAAAAGAAGGGGGCGCAGTCTCGCCAGATCACGGATAGGCAGAGTACCTGCATCTAAGAGGAGTGGGAGGGACGGTGTACTATGCGGGAGACCCATAAGGTCTTTGTGAATTTATTTTCAGATCTGGACAGGGAGTCTACATTCTGCGTGCCCCACAGCTCTGCCCCATACAAAGCTGCACTCACCGCTCTGGCCCTATAGATGTCGAGTACTGGAGCAATGGGTTTTAGAGACGAAGCGCGTTGTTCCTTGAGGAGGGTCCCCGCCACCCTCTTGTGAGTCAGCAGCATTTTTTGGTGGTGGGGTTTCCAACTCATGGAATCACAAAGGCGAATGCCTAAGTAGTCGAACTCCTTAACCCTCTCAAGTGGGACAGAGTCCAAGGAGGGTGGGTTGATAGACTTCTTTGGCGGGTTTAGGACCAGGAATTTGGTTTTCTCTGCATTAATAACGAGTCCCCGTAGGTCGCAAAAGGCCTTAAAATTGGTTAGAAGACTTTGTAGGCCTACTGGGCTTTTGGAGATCAGGAGGGTATCATCTGCAAATAGTAGGGTGGGTATCTTCCAGCCCGCCAGGGAGGGTGCATCTGCTGGATGTTTTAACAGATGCTCCACCACTCCGTTAACATATAAAGCGAACAGAGTGGGGGCTAGCACACAACCCTGGCGGACACCCCTATTTACAGGAATACGTGGCGTTTTTTGGCCCTGGTTACCCCACCTGATCTGGGCGAAGTTGTCATCGTGGAACTTTATAAGAAGATTAAGTAAATAACGAGGAATGCCCAGGGCATCAAGAACTTTTATGCTACGGATAGTGGGAATAATAAAAACTATGAATAACAGATTCTAACATCTTCATTTTAGCACATCCCTATCAGTTAACCTATAGAGAACTCCAGAATTGTATGATCAACCACTCCTTCAAACAAATGTATACGTCTCAAATAATGGCCTAGGTCCTTTCATCTCACCACCTTAGTCTTCAGCTGGGCATCCTGTCCTCATTGCTCCCTTTTCTATACCATGATACATGTATCCTATTGCATACTAGGCAACTGATTGGCCCTCATGTCTGATGACATGCTATTGTAGCTTTGTGATGTAATGGCACCACTTGACCAATCGCCCTGGGTGACGATTACACCGAAGGACCAGACATCAGCAATTACACACTAGGTAACTATCTGTGAATAGGACTGCACAGCAAGTAGGAAGTGTAATGGGAAAGTACACTGCACCATTGAAAGCATTGGGCTCTTATTTAGAGAGGGCCAGAGTTTGAAGTAGCAATTGAATGGCCCTTTTGTCAGATGACAACCTGCTGCAGCTTTGTGATATAATGGCACCACTAGACCAATCGCCCTGCGTGAGGATGGCACCGGAGGACCAGACATCAGCAATTACACACTAGGTAACTATCTGTGAATATGACTGAACAGCAAGTAGGAGGTGTAATGGGAAAGTACACTGCACCATTGAAAGCATTGGGCTCCTATTTAAAGAGGGCTAGACTTAGAAGAAGCAACTGATTGGCCCTCATGTCAGATGACATCCTGTTGTGGCTTTGTGATGTAATGGCACCACTTGACCAATCGCCCTGGGTGACGATTACACTGGAGGACCAGACAACAGCATTTACACACTAGGTAATTATCTGGGAATATGACTGCACAGCAAGTAGGAGGTGTAATGGGAAAGTACTCTGCACCATCGAATGCATTGGGCTCCTTTTTAAATAGGGCTAGAGTTAGAAGAACACAGTTTCTAAATAGCAGTCCATCTGGAGTATCAGGGTCACTCTCACAGAGAGCAGGGAAACCGGTTAAATAGCTTCCCTCTATCTGAAAGTAAGTCAATTGCTCTAACCTTAGACACCTCATTCCAGCCTGAAAGATGGTAATTAACTCGCAGGACAAATTGCCAGCACAAGTATCTAAAGAAGATTTTGTCAGCCACGTAGACAGTCAAAGTCTTTGATAAACTATCATGATGGCCATCGCGTCATCCACATTGCTACCGTCTTAGAAGATTATATTTATGCGGAAGACCCTACTAAAAGGCACTGAGAGCCATCAGATGCTATGAACTTTTTATCAATGGCAAAATGATTAAATGAGAGTTTGACTTACCATACATATTGATCGAGGCATGGAGAAGGCTGAGGAATGAGCTTTCTTTTTTTTTTTGTCTCAGCAAGCAGAGACATATTCCTCTGCAACACTGCCTCTGCTGGCCATTCAGTATAATCTGCAGATGGAAAAGTCCACTGTTAGTCAATTTTTTGAACTTGAATATTTCCAAACCAAATGCAACACTACCAAAAAATGATTTCTATAAAGCGTAAATTATTAGTACTATGGCGTGTCACATATTGTGAAAATCCAAAGCTCACTAAAAATTATAATCTCAATTTAGATTTCAACCTAGCAAACTTCTTTCAATCCTAGGCCTCATTTGCTGGTACACTGTACACAACCCTAGCACATGTATGAGGACTTAGATAGAAAGAACTCTTTGGCAGCCAAGAGATAGAGTACCCTTCTCACAGGAATGATTTCAGGTTATGGTACACCATAGCAATTCAGTGATCTGATACGTTAAGGGAGGAAGGTTTATGCTACGGTTAGTGGGAATAATAAAAACTATGAATAACAGATTCTAACATCTTCATTTTAGCACATCCCTATCAGTTAACCTATAGAGAACTCCAGAATGGTATGATCAACCACTCCTTCAAACAAATGTATACGTCTCGAATAATGGCCTAGGTCCTTTCATATCACCACCTTAGTCTTCAGCTGGGCATCCTGATCTCATTGCTCCCTTTTCTATACCATGATACATGTATCCTATTGCGTACTAGGCGACTGATTGGCCCTCATGTCTGATGACATCCTATTGTAGCTTTGTGATGTAATGGCACCACTTGACCAATCGCCCTGGGTGACGATTACACCGAAGGACCAGACATCAGCAATTACACACTAGGTAACTATCTGTGAATAGGACTGCACAGCAAGTAGGAAGTGTAATGGGAAAGTACACTGCACCATTGAAAGCATTGGGCTCCTATTTAGAGAGGGCCAGAGTTTGAAGTAGCAATTGAATGGCCCTTTTGTCAGATGACAACCTGCTGCAGCTTTGTGATATAATGGCACCACTAGACCAATCGCCCTGCGTGAGGATGGCACCGGAGGACCAGACATCAGCAATTACACACTAGGTAACTATCTGTGAATATGACTGAACAGCAAGTAGGAGGTGTAATGGGAAAGTACACTGCACCATTGAAAGCATTGGGCTCCTATTTAAAGAGGGCTAGAGTTAGAAGAAGCAACTGATTGGCCCTCATGTCAGATGACATCCTGTTGTGGCTTTGTGATGTAATGGCACCACTTGACCAATCGCCCTGGGTGACGATTACACTGGAGGACCAGACAACAGCATTTACACACTAGGTAATTATCTGGGAATATGACTGCACAGCAAGTAGGAGGTGTAATGGGAAAGTACTCTGCACCATCGATTGCATTGGGCTCCTTTTTAAAGAGGGCTAGAGTTAGAAGAACACAGTTTCTAAATAGCAGTCCATCTGGAGTATCAGGGTCACTCTCACAGAGAGCAGGGAAACCGGTTAAATAGCTTCCCTCTATCTGAAAGTAAGTCAATTGCTCTAACCTTAGACACCTCATTCCAGCCTGAAAGATGGTAATTAACTCGCAGGACAAATTGCCAGCACAAGTATCTAAAGAAGATTTTGTCAGCCACGTAGACAGTCAAAGTCTTTGATAAACTATCATGATGGCCATCGCGTCATCCACATTGCTACCGTCTTAGAAGATTATATTTATGCGGAAGACCCTACTAAAAGGCACTGAGAGCCATCAGATGCTATGAACTTTTTATCAATGGCAAAATGATTAAATGAGAGTTTGACTTACCATACATATTGATCGAGGCATGGAGAAGGCTGAGGAATGAGCTTTCTTTTTTTTTTGTCTCAGCAAGCAGAGACATATTCCTCTGCAACACTGCCTCTGCTGGCCATTCAGTATAATCTGCAGATGGAAAAGTCCACTGTTAGTCAATTTTTTGAACTTGAATATTTCCAAACCAAATGCAACACTACCAAAAAATGATTTCTATAAAGCGTAAATTATTAGTACTATGGCGTGTCACATATTGTGAAAATCCAAAGCTCACTAAAAATTATAATCTCAATTTAGATTTCAACCTAGCAAACTTCTTTCAATCCTAGGCCTCATTTGCTGGTACTCTCTACACAACCCTAGCACATGTATGAGGACTTAGATAGAAAGATCTCTTTGGCAGCCAAGAGATAGAGTACCCTTCTCACAGGAATGATTTCAGGTTATGGTTCACCATAGCAATTCAGTGATCTGATACGTTAAGGGAGGAAGGTTTATGCTACGGTTAGTGGGAATAATAAAAACTATGAATAACAGATTCTAACATCTTCATTTTAGCACATCCCTATCAGTTAACCTATAGAGAACTCCAGAATGGTATGATCAACCACTCCTTCAAACAAATGTATACGTCTCGAATAATGGCCTAGGTCCTTTCATATCACCACCTTAGTCTTCAGCTGGGCATCCTGTCCTCATTGCTCCCTTTTCTATACCATGATACATGTATCCTATTGCGTACTAGGCGACTGATTGGCCCTCATGTCTGATGACATCCTATTGTAGCTTTGTGATGTAATGGCACCACTTGACCAATCGCCCTGGGTGACGATTACACCGAAGGACCAGACATCAGCAATTACACACTAGGTAACTATCTGTGAATAGGACTGCACAGCAAGTAGGAAGTGTAATGGGAAAGCATTGGGCTCCTATTTAGAGAGGGCCAGAGTTTGAAGTAGCAATTGAATGGCCCTTTTGTCAGATGACAACCTGCTGCAGCTTTGTGATATAATGGCACCACTAGACCAATCGCCCTGCGTGAGGATGGCACCGGAGGACCAGACATCAGCAATTACACACTAGGTAACTATCTGTGAATATGACTGAACAGCAAGTAGGAGGTGTAATGGGAAAGTACACTGCACCATTGAAAGCATTGGGCTCCTATTTAAAGAGGGCTAGAGTTAGAAGAAGCAACTGATTGGCCCTCATGTCAGATGACATCCTGTTGTGGCTTTGTGATGTAATGGCACCACTTGACCAATCGCCCTGGGTGACGATTACACTGGAGGACCAGACAACAGCATTTACACACTAGGTAATTATCTGGGAATATGACTGCACAGCAAGTAGGAGGTGTAATGGGAAAGTACTCTGCACCATCGATTGCATTTGGCTCCTTTTTTAAGAGGGCTAGAGTTAGAAGAACACAGTTTCTAAATAGCAGTCCATCTGGAGTATCAGGGTCACTCTCACAGAGAGCAGGGAAACCGGTTAAATAGCTTCCCTCTATCTGAAAGTAAGTCAATTGCTCTAACCTTAGACACCTCATTCCAGCCTGAAAGATGGTAATTAACTCGCAGGACAAATTGCCAGCACAAGTATCTAAAGAAGATTTTGTCAGCCACGTAGACAGTCAAAGTCTTTGATAAACTATCATGATGGCCATCGCGTCATCCACATTGCTACCGTCTTAGAAGATTATATTTATGCGGAAGACCCTACTAAAAGGCACTGAGAGCCATCAGATGCTATGAACTTTTTATCAATGGCAAAATGATTAAATGAGAGTTTGACTTACCATACATATTGATCGAGGCATGGAGAAGGCTGAGGAATGAGCTTTCTTTTTTTTTTGTCTCAGCAAGCAGAGACATATTCCTCTGCAACACTGCCTCTGCTGGCCATTCAGTATAATCTGCAGATGGAAAAGTCCACTGTTAGTCAATTTTTTGAACTTGAATATTTCCAAACCAAATGCAACACTACCAAAAAACGATTTCTATAAAGCGTAAATTATTAGTACTATGGCGTGTCACATATTGTGAAAATCCAAAGCTCACTAAAAATTATAATCTCAATTTAGATTTCAACCTAGCAAACTTCTTTCAATCCTAGGCCTCATTTGCTGGTACACTGTACACAACCCTAGCACCTGTATGAGGACTTAGATAGAAAGAACTCTTTGGCAGCCAAGAGATAGAGTACCCTTCTCACAGGAATGATTTCAGGTTATGGTACACCATAGCAATTCAGTGATCTGATACGTTAAGGGAGGAAGGTTTATGCTACGGTTAGTGGGAATAATAAAAACTATGAATAACAGATTCTAACATCTTCATTTTAGCACATCCCTATCAGTTAACCTATAGAGAACTCCAGAATGGTATGATCAACCACTCCTTCAAACAAATGTATACGTCTCGAATAATGGCCTAGGTCCTTTCATATCACCACCTTAGTCTTCAGCTGGGCATCCTGTCCTCATTGCTCCCTTTTCTATACCATGATACATGTATCCTATTGCGTACTAGGCGACTGATTGGCCCTCATGTCTGATGACATCCTATTGTAGCTTTGTGATGTAATGGCACCACTTGACCAATCGCCCTGGGTGACGATTACACCGAAGGACCAGACATCAGCAATTACACACTAGGTAACTATCTGTGAATAGGACTGCACAGCAAGTAGGAAGTGTAATGGGAAAGTACACTGCACCATTGAAAGCATTGGGCTCTTATTTAGAGAGGGCCAGAGTTTGAAGTAGCAATTGAATGGCCCTTTTGTCAGATGACAACCTGCTGCAGCTTTGTGATATAATGGCACCACTAGACCAATCGCCCTGCGTGAGGATGGCACCGGAGGACCAGACATCAGCAATTACACACTAGGTAACTATCTGTGAATATGACTGAACAGCAAGTAGGAGGTGTAATGGGAAAGTACACTGCACCATTGAAAGCATTGGGCTCCTATTTAAAGAGGGCTAGAGTTAGAAGAAGCAACTGATTGGCCCTCATGTCAGATGACATCCTGTTGTGGCTTTGTGATGTAATGGCACCACTTGACCAATCGCCCTGGGTGACGATTACACTGGAGGACCAGACAACAGCATTTACACACTAGGTAATTATCTGGGAATATGACTGCACAGCAAGTAGGAGGTGTAATGGGAAAGTACTCTGCACCATCGATTGCATTGGGCTCCTTTTTAAAGAGGGCTAGAGTTAGAAGAACACAGTTTCTAAATAGCAGTCCATCTGGAGTATCAGGGTCACTCTCACAGAGAGCAGGGAAACCGGTTAAATAGCTTCCCTCTATCTGAAAGTAAGTCAATTGCTCTAACCTTAGACACCTCATTCCAGCCTGAAAGATGGTAATTAACTCGCAGGACAAATTGCCAGCACAAGTATCTAAAGAAGATTTTGTCAGCCACGTAGACAGTCAAAGTCTTTGATAAACTATCATGATGGCCATCGCGTCATCCACATTGCTACCGTCTTAGAAGATTATATTTATGCGGAAGACCCTACTAAAAGGCACTGAGAGCCATCAGATGCTATGAACTTTTTATCAATGGCAAAATGATTAAATGAGAGTTTGACTTACCATACATATTGATCGAGGCATGGAGAAGGCTGAGGAATGAGCTTTCTTTTTTTTTTTGTCTCAGCAAGCAGAGACATATTCCTCTGCAACACTGCCTCTGCTGGCCATTCAGTATAATCTGCAGATGGAAAAGTCCACTGTTAGTCAATTTTTTGAACTTGAATATTTCCAAACCAAATGCAACACTACCAAAAAATGATTTCTATAAAGCGTAAATTATTAGTACTATGGCGTGTCACATATTGTGAAAATCCAAAGCTCACTAAAAATTATAATCTCAATTTAGATTTCAACCTAGCAAACTTCTTTCAATCCTAGGCCTCATTTGCTGGTACACTGTACACAACCCTAGCACATGTATGAGGACTTAGATAGAAAGAATTCTTTGGCAGCCAAGAGATAGAGTACCCTTCTCACAGGAATGATTTCAGGTTATGGTACACCATAGCAATTCAGTGATCTGATACGTTAAGGGAGGAAGGTTTATGCTACGGTTAGTGGGAATAATAAAAACTATGAATAACAGATTCTAACATCTTCATTTTAGCACATCCCTATCAGTTAACCTATAGAGAACTCCAGAATGGTATGATCAACCACTCCTTCAAACAAATGTATACGTCTCGAATAATGGCCTAGGTCCTTTCATATCACCACCTTAGTCTTCAGCTGGGCATCCTGATCTCATTGCTCCCTTTTCTATACCATGATACATGTATCCTATTGCGTACTAGGCGACTGATTGGCCCTCATGTCTGATGACATCCTATTGTAGCTTTGTGATGTAATGGCACCACTTGACCAATCGCCCTGGGTGACGATTACACCGAAGGACCAGACATCAGCAATTACACACTAGGTAACTATCTGTGAATAGGACTGCACAGCAAGTAGGAAGTGTAATGGGAAAGTACACTGCACCATTGAAAGCATTGGGCTCCTATTTAGAGAGGGCCAGAGTTTGAAGTAGCAATTGAATGGCCCTTTTGTCAGATGACAACCTGCTGCAGCTTTGTGATATAATGGCACCACTAGACCAATCGCCCTGCGTGAGGATGGCACCGGAGGACCAGACATCAGCAATTACACACTAGGTAACTATCTGTGAATATGACTGAACAGCAAGTAGGAGGTGTAATGGGAAAGTACACTGCACCATTGAAAGCATTGGGCTCCTATTTAAAGAGGGCTAGAGTTAGAAGAAGCAACTGATTGGCCCTCATGTCAGATGACATCCTGTTGTGGCTTTGTGATGTAATGGCACCACTTGACCAATCGCCCTGGGTGACGATTACACTGGAGGACCAGACAACAGCATTTACATACTAGGTAATTATCTGGGAATATGACTGCACAGCAAGTAGGAGGTGTAATGGGAAAGTACTCTGCACCATCGATTGCATTGGGCTCCTTTTTAAAGAGGGCTAGAGTTAGAAGAACACAGTTTCTAAATAGCAGTCCATCTGGAGTATCAGGGTCACTCTCACAGAGAGCAGGGAAACCGGTTAAATAGCTTCCCTCTATCTGAAAGTAAGTCAATTGCTCTAACCTTAGACACCTCATTCCAGCCTGAAAGATGGTAATTAACTCGCAGGACAAATTGCCAGCACAAGTATCTAAAGAAGATTTTGTCAGCCACGTAGACAGTCAAAGTCTTTGATAAACTATCATGATGGCCATCGCGTCATCCACATTGCTACCGTCTTAGAAGATTATATTTATGCGGAAGACCCTACTAAAAGGCACTGAGAGCCATCAGATGCTATGAACTTTTTATCAATGGCAAAATGATTAAATGAGAGTTTGACTTACCATACATATTGATCGAGGCATGGAGAAGGCTGAGGAATGAGCTTTCTTTTTTTTTTGTCTCAGCAAGCAGAGACATATTCCTCTGCAACACTGCCTCTGCTGGCCATTCAGTATAATCTGCAGATGGAAAAGTCCACTGTTAGTCAATTTTTTGAACTTGAATATTTCCAAACCAAATGCAACACTACCAAAAAATGATTTCTATAAAGCGTAAATTATTAGTACTATGGCGTGTCACATATTGTGAAAATCCAAAGCTCACTAAAAATTATAATCTCAATTTAGATTTCAACCTAGCAAACTTCTTTCAATCCTAGGCCTCATTTGCTGGTACTCTCTACACAACCCTAGCACATGTATGAGGACTTAGATAGAAAGATCTCTTTGGCAGCCAAGAGATAGAGTACCCTTCTCACAGGAATGATTTCAGGTTATGGTTCACCATAGCAATTCAGTGATCTGATACGTTAAGGGAGGAAGGTTTATGCTACGGTTAGTGGGAATAATAAAAACTATGAATAACAGATTCTAACATCTTTATTTTAGCACATCCCTATCAGTTAACCTATAGAGAACTCCAGAATGGTATGATCAACCACTCCTTCAAACAAATGTATACGTCTCGAATAATGGCCTAGGTCCTTTCATCTCACCACCTTAGTCTTCAGCTGGGCATCCTGTCCTCATTGCTCCCTTTTCTATACCATGATACATGTATCCTATTGCGTACTAGGCGACTGATTGGCCCTCATGTCTGATGACATCCTATTGTAGCTTTGTGATGTAATGGCACCACTTGACCAATCGCCCTGGGTGACGATTACACCGAAGGACCAGACATCAGCAATAACACACTAGGTAACTATCTGTGAATAGGACTGCACAGCAAGTAGGAAGTGTAATGGGAAAGTACACTGCACCATTGAAAGCATTGGGCTCCTATTTAGAGAGGGCCAGAGTTTGAAGTAGCAATTGAATGGCCCTTTTGTCAGATGACAACCTGCTGCAGCTTTGTGATATAATGGCACCACTAGACCAATCGCCCTGCGTGAGGATGGCACCGGAGGACCAGACATCAGCAATTACACACTAGGTAATTATCTGTGAATATGACTGAACAGCAAGTAGGAGGTGTAATGGGAAAGTACACTGCACCATTGAAAGCATTGGGCTCCTATTTAAAGAGGGCTAGAGTTAGAAGAAGCAACTGATTGGCCCTCATGTCAGATGACATCCTGTTGTGGCTTTGTGATGTAATGGCACCACTTGACCAATCGCCCTGGGTGACGATTACACTGGAGGACCAGACAACAGCATTTACACACTAGGTAATTATCTGGGAATATGACTGCACAGCAAGTAGGAGGTGTAATGGGAAAGTACTCTGCACCATCGATTGCATTGGGCTCCTTTTTAAAGAGGGCTAGAGTTAGAAGAACACCGTTTCTAAATAGCAGTCCATCTGGAGTATCAGGGTCACTCTCACAGAGAGCAGGGAAACCGGTTAAATAGCTTCCCTCTATCTGAAAGTAAGTCAATTGCTCTAACCTTAGACACCTCATTCCAGCCTGAAAGATGGTAATTAACTCGCAGGACAAATTGCCAGCACAAGTATCTAAAGAAGATTTTGTCAGCCACGTAGACAGTCAAAGTCTTTGATAAACTATCATGATGGCCATCGCGTCATCCACATTGCTACCGTCTTAGAAGATTATATTTATGCGGAAGACCCTACTAAAAGGCACTGAGAGCCATCAGATGCTATGAACTTTTTATCAATGGCAAAATGATTAAATGAGAGTTTGACTTACCATACATATTGATCGAGGCATGGAGAAGGCTGAGGAATGAGCTTTCTTTTTTTTTTGTCTCAGCAAGCAGAGACATATTCCTCTGCAACACTGCCTCTGCTGGCCATTCAGTATAATCTGCAGATGGAAAAGTCCACTGTTAGTCAATTTTTTGAACTTGAATATTTCCAAACCAAATGCAACACTACCAAAAAATGATTTCTATAAAGCGTAAATTATTAGTACTATGGCGTGTCACATATTGTGAAAATCCAAAGCTCACTAAAAATTATAATCTCAATTTAGATTTTAACCTAGCAAACTTCTTTCAATCCTAGGCCTCATTTGCTGGTACACTGTACACAACCCTAGCACCTGTATGAGGACTTAGATAGAAAGAACTCTTTGGCAGCCAAGAGATAGAGTACCCTTCTCACAGGAATGATTTCAGGTTATGGTACACCATAGCAATTCAGTGATCTGATACGTTAAGGGAGGAAGGTTTATGCTACGGTTAGTGGGAATAATAAAAACTATGAATAACAGATTCTAACATCTTCATTTTAGCACATCCCTATCAGTTAACCTATAGAGAACTCCAGAATGGTATGATCAACCACTCCTTCAAACAAATGTATACGTCTCGAATAATGGCCTAGGTCCTTTCATATCACCACCTTAGTCTTCAGCTGGGCATCCTGTCCTCATTGCTCCCTTTTCTATACCATGATACATGTATCCTATTGCGTACTAGGCGACTGATTGGCCCTCATGTCTGATGACATCCTATTGTAGCTTTGTGATGTAATGGCACCACTTGACCAATCGCCCTGGGTGACGATTACACCCAAGGACCAGACATCAGCAATTACACACTAGGTAACTATCTGTGAATAGGACTGCACAGCAAGTAGGAAGTGTAATGGGAAAGTACACTGCACCATTGAAAGCATTGGGCTCCTATTTAGAGAGGGCCAGAGTTTGAAGTAGCAATTGAATGGCCCTTTTGTCAGATGACAACCTGCTGCAGCTTTGTGATATAATGGCACCACTAGACCAATCGCCCTGCGTGAGGATGGCACCGGAGGACCAGACATCAGCAATTACACACTAGGTAACTATCTGTGAATATGACTGAACAGCAAGTAGGAGGTGTAATGGGAAAGTACACTGCACCATTGAAAGCATTGGGCTCCTATTTAAAGAGGGCTAGAGTTAGAAGAAGCAACTGATTGGCCCTCATGTCAGATGACATCCTGTTGTGGCTTTGTGATGTAATGGCACCACTTGACCAATCGCCCTGGGTGACGATTACACTGGAGGACCAGACAACAGCATTTACACACTAGGTAATTATCTGGGAATATGACTGCACAGCAAGTAGGAGGTGTAATGGGAAAGTACTCTGCACCATCGAATGCATTGGGCTCCTTTTTAAATAGGGCTAGAGTTAGAAGAACACAGTTTCTAAATAGCAGTCCATCTGGAGTATCAGGGTCACTCTCACAGAGAGCAGGGAAACCGGTTAAATAGCTTCCCTCTATCTGAAAGTAAGTCAATTGCTCTAACCTTAGACACCTCATTCAAGCCTGAAAGATGGTAATTAACTCGCAGGACAAATTGCCAGCACAAGTATCTAAAGAAGATTTTGTCAGCCACGTAGACAGTCAAAGTCTTTGATAAACTATCATGATGGCCATCGCGTCATCCACATTGCTACCGTCTTAGAAGATTATATTTATGCGGAAGACCCTACTAAAAGGCACTGAGAGCCATCAGATGCTATGAACTTTTTATCAATGGCAAAATGATTAAATGAGAGTTTGGCTTACCATACATATTGATCGAGGCATGGAGAAGGCTGAGGAATGAGCTTTCTTTTTTTTTTGTCTCAGCAAGCAGAGACATATTCCTCTGCAACACTGCCTCTGCTGGCCATTCAGTATAATCTGCAGATGGAAAAGTCCACTGTTAGTCAATTTTTTGAACTTGAATATTTCCAAACCAAATGCAACACTACCAAAAAATGATTTCTATAAAGCGTAAATTATTAGTACTATGGCGTGTCACATATTGTGAAAATCCAAAGCTCACTAAAAATTATAATCTCAATTTAGATTTTAACCTAGCAAACTTCTTTCAATCCTAGGCCTCATTTGCTGGTACACTGTACACAACCCTAGCACCTGTATGAGGACTTAGATAGAAAGAACTCTTTGGCAGCCAAGAGATAGAGTACCCTTCTCACAGGAATGATTTCAGGTTATGGTACACCATAGCAATTCAGTGATCTGATACGTTAAGGGAGGAAGGTTTATGCTACGGTTAGTGGGAATAATAAAAACTATGAATAACAGATTCTAACATCTTCATTTTAGCACATCCCTATCAGTTAACCTATAGAGAACTCCAGAATGGTATGATCAACCACTCCTTCAAACAAATGTATACGTCTCGAATAATGGCCTAGGTCCTTTCATATCACCACCTTAGTCTTCAGCTGGGCATCCTGTCCTCATTGCTCCCTTTTCTATACCATGATACATGTATCCTATTGCGTACTAGGCGACTGATTGGCCCTCATGTCTGATGACATCCTATTGTAGCTTTGTGATGTAATGGCACCACTTGACCAATCGCCCTGGGTGACGATTACACCGAAGGACCAGACATCAGCAATTACACACTAGGTAACTATCTGTGAATAGGACTGCACAGCAAGTAGGAAGTGTAATGGGAAAGTACACTGCACCATTGAAAGCATTGGGCTCCTATTTAGAGAGGGCCAGAGTTTGAAGTAGCAATTGAATGGCCCTTTTGTCAGATGACAACCTGCTGCAGCTTTGTGATATAATGGCACCACTAGACCAATCGCCCTGCGTGAGGATGGCACCGGAGGACCAGACATCAGCAATTACACACTAGGTAACTATCTGTGAATATGACTGAACAGCAAGTAGGAGGTGTAATGGGAAAGTACACTGCACCATTGAAAGCATTGGGCTCCTATTTAAAGAGGGCTAGAGTTAGAAGAAGCAACTGATTGGCCCTCATGTCAGATGACATCCTGTTGTGGCTTTGTGATGTAATGGCACCACTTGACCAATCGCCCTGGGTGACGATTACACTGGAGGACCAGACAACAGCATTTACACACTAGGTAATTATCTGGGAATATGACTGCACAGCAAGTAGGAGGTGTAATGGGAAAGTACTCTGCACCATCGATTGCATTGGGCTCCTTTTTAAAGAGGGCTAGAGTTAGAAGAACACAGTTTCTAAATAGCAGTCCATCTGGAGTATCAGGGTCACTCTCACAGAGAGCAGGGAAACCGGTTAAATAGCTTCCCTCTATCTGAAAGTAAGTCAATTGCTCTAACCTTAGACACCTCATTCCAGCCTGAAAGATGGTAATTAACTCGCAGGACAAATTGCCAGCACAAGTATCTAAAGAAGATTTTGTCAGCCACGTAGACAGTCAAAGTCTTTGATAAACTATCATGATGGCCATCGCGTCATCCACATTGCTACCGTCTTAGAAGATTATATTTATGCGGAAGACCCTACTAAAAGGCACTGAGAGCCATCAGATGCTATGAACTTTTTATCAATGGCAAAATGATTAAATGAGAGTTTGACTTACCATACATATTGATCGAGGCATGGAGAAGGCTGAGGAATGAGCTTTCTTTTTTTTTTGTCTCAGCAAGCAGAGACATATTCCTCTGCAACACTGCCTCTGCTGGCCATTCAGTATAATCTGCAGATGGAAAAGTCCACTGTTAGTCAATTTTTTGAACTTGAATATTTCCAAACCAAATGCAACACTACCAAAAAATGATTTCTATAAAGCGTAAATTATTAGTACTATGGCGTGTCACATATTGTGAAAATCCAAAGCTCACTAAAAATTATAATCTCAATTTAGATTTTAACCTAGCAAACTTCTTTCAATCCTAGGCCTCATTTGCTGGTACACTGTACACAACCCTAGCACCTGTATGAGGACTTAGATAGAAAGAACTCTTTGGCAGCCAAGAGATAGAGTACCCTTCTCACAGGAATGATTTCAGGTTATGGTACACCATAGCAATTCAGTGATCTGATACGTTAAGGGAGGAAGGTTTATGCTACGGTTAGTGGGAATAATAAAAACTATGAATAACAGATTCTAACATCTTCATTTTAGCACATCCCTATCAGTTAACCTATAGAGAACTCCAGAATGGTATGATCAACCACTCCTTCAAACAAATGTATACGTCTCGAATAATGGCCTAGGTCCTTTCATATCACCACCTTAGTCTTCAGCTGGGCATCCTGTCCTCATTGCTCCCTTTTCTATACCATGATACATGTATCCTATTGCGTACTAGGCGACTGATTGGCCCTCATGTCTGATGACATCCTATTGTAGCTTTGTGATGTAATGGCACCACTTGACCAATCGCCCTGGGTGACGATTACACCGAAGGACCAGACATCAGCAATTACACACTAGGTAACTATCTGTGAATAGGACTGCACAGCAAGTAGGAAGTGTAATGGGAAAGTACACTGCACCATTGAAAGCATTGGGCTCCTATTTAGAGAGGGCCAGAGTTTGAAGTAGCAATTGAATGGCCCTTTTGTCAGATGACAACCTGCTGCAGCTTTGTGATATAATGGCACCACTAGACCAATCGCCCTGCGTGAGGATGGCACCGGAGGACCAGACATCAGCAATTACACACTAGGTAACTATCTGTGAATATGACTGAACAGCAAGTAGGAGGTGTAATGGGAAAGTACACTGCACCATTGAAAGCATTGGGCTCCTATTTAAAGAGGGCTAGAGTTAGAAGAAGCAACTGATTGGCCCTCATGTCAGATGACATCCTGTTGTGGCTTTGTGATGTAATGGCACCACTTGACCAATCGCCCTGGGTGACGATTACACTGGAGGACCAGACAACAGCATTTACACACTAGGTAATTATCTGGGAATATGACTGCACAGCAAGTAGGAGGTGTAATGGGAAAGTACTCTGCACCATCGATTGCATTGGGCTCCTTTTTAAAGAGGGCTAGAGTTAGAAGAACACAGTTTCTAAATAGCAGTCCATCTGGAGTATCAGGGTCACTCTCACAGAGAGCAGGGAAACCGGTTAAATAGCTTCCCTCTATCTGAAAGTAAGTCAATTGCTCTAACCTTAGACACCTCATTCCAGCCTGAAAGATGGTAATTAACTCGCAGGACAAATTTCCAGCACAAGTATCTAAAGAAGATTTTGTCAGCCACGTAGACAGTCAAAGTCTTTGATAAACTATCATGATGGCCATCGCGTCATCCACATTGCTACCGTCTTAGAAGATTATATTTATGCGGAAGACCCTACTAAAAGGCACTGAGAGCCATCAGATGCTATGAACTTTTTATCAATGGCAAAATGATTAAATGAGAGTTTGACTTACCATACATATTGATCGAGGCATGGAGAAGGCTGAGGAATGAGCTTTCTTTTTTTTTTGTCTCAGCAAGCAGAGACATATTCCTCTGCAACACTGCCTCTGCTGGCCATTCAGTATAATCTGCAGATGGAAAAGTCCACTGTTAGTCAATTTTTTGAACTTGAATATTTCCAAACCAAATGCAACACTACCAAAAAATGATTTCTATAAAGCGTAAATTATTAGTACTATGGCGTGTCACATATTGTGAAAATCCAAAGCTCACTAAAAATTATAATCTCAATTTAGATTTTAACCTAGCAAACTTCTTTCAATCCTAGGCCTCATTTGCTGGTACACTGTACACAACCCTAGCACCTGTATGAGGACTTAGATAGAAAGAACTCTTTGGCAGCCAAGAGATAGAGTACCCTTCTCACAGGAATGATTTCAGGTTATGGTACACCATAGCAATTCAGTGATCTGATACGTTAAGGGAGGAAGGTTTATGCTACGGTTAGTGGGAATAATAAAAACTATGAATAACAGATTCTAACATCTTCATTTTAGCACATCCCTATCAGTTAACCTATAGAGAACTCCAGAATGGTATGATCAACCACTCCTTCAAACAAATGTATACGTCTCGAATAATGGCCTAGGTCCTTTCATATCACCACCTTAGTCTTCAGCTGGGCATCCTGTCCTCATTGCTCCCTTTTCTATACCATGATACATGTATCCTATTGCGTACTAGGCGACTGATTGGCCCTCATGTCTGATGACATCCTATTGTAGCTTTGTGATGTAATGGCACCACTTGACCAATCGCCCTGGGTGACGATTACACCGAAGGACCAGACATCAGCAATTACACACTAGGTAACTATCTGTGAATAGGACTGCACAGCAAGTAGGAAGTGTAATGGGAAAGTACACTGCACCATTGAAAGCATTGGGCTCCTATTTAGAGAGGGCCAGAGTTTGAAGTAGCAATTGAATGGCCCTTTTGTCAGATGACAACCTGCTGCAGCTTTGTGATATAATGGCACCACTAGACCAATCGCCCTGCGTGAGGATGGCACCGGAGGACCAGACATCAGCAATTACACACTAGGTAACTATCTGTGAATATGACTGAACAGCAAGTAGGAGGTGTAATGGGAAAGTACACTGCACCATTGAAAGCATTGGGCTCCTATTTAAAGAGGGCTAGAGTTAGAAGAAGCAACTGATTGGCCCTCATGTCAGATGACATCCTGTTGTGGCTTTGTGATGTAATGGCACCACTTGACCAATCGCCCTGGGTGACGATTACACTGGAGGACCAGACAACAGCATTTACACACTAGGTAATTATCTGGGAATATGACTGCACAGCAAGTAGGAGGTGTAATGGGAAAGTACTCTGCACCATCGATTGCATTGGGCTCCTTTTTAAAGAGGGCTAGAGTTAGAAGAACACAGTTTCTAAATAGCAGTCCATCTGGAGTATCAGGGTCACTCTCACAGAGAGCAGGGAAACCGGTTAAATAGCTTCCCTCTATCTGAAAGTAAGTCAATTGCTCTAACCTTAGACACCTCATTCCAGCCTGAAAGATGGTAATTAACTCGCAGGACAAATTGCCAGCACAAGTATCTAAAGAAGATTTTGTCAGCCACGTAGACAGTCAAAGTCTTTGATAAACTATCATGATGGCCAACGCGTCATCCACATTGCTACCGTCTTAGAAGATTATATTTATGCGGAAGACCCTACTAAAAGGCACTGAGAGCCATCAGATGCTATGAACTTTTTATCAATGGCAAAATGATTAAATGAGAGTTTGACTTACCATACATATTGATCGAGGCATGGAGAAGGCTGAGGAATGAGCTTTCTTTTTTTTTTGTCTCAGCAAGCAGAGACATATTCCTCTGCAACACTGCCTCTGCTGGCCATTCAGTATAATCTGCAGATGGAAAAGTCCACTGTTAGTCAATTTTTTGAACTTGAATATTTCCAAACCAAATGCAACACTACCAAAAAATGATTTCTATAAAGCGTAAATTATTAGTACTATGGCGTGTCACATATTGTGAAAATCCAAAGCTCACTAAAAATTATAATCTCAATTTAGATTTTAACCTAGCAAACTTCTTTCAATCCTAGGCCTCATTTGCTGGTACACTGTACACAACCCTAGCACCTGTATGAGGACTTAGATAGAAAGAACTCTTTGGCAGCCAAGAGATAGAGTACCCTTCTCACAGGAATGATTTCAGGTTATGGTACACCATAGCAATTCAGTGATCTGATACGTTAAGGGAGGAAGGTTTATGCTACGGTTAGTGGGAATAATAAAAACTATGAATAACAGATTCTAACATCTTCATTTTAGCACATCCCTATCAGTTAACCTATAGAGAACTCCAGAATGGTATGATCAACCACTCCTTCAAACAAATGTATACGTCTCGAATAATGGCCTAGGTCCTTTCATATCACCACCTTAGTCTTCAGCTGGGCATCCTGTCCTCCTTGCTCCCTTTTCTATACCATGATACATGTATCCTATTGCGTACTAGGCGACTGATTGGCCCTCATGTCTGATGACATCCTATTGTAGCTTTGTGATGTAATGGCACCACTTGACCAATCGCCCTGGGTGACGATTACACCGAAGGACCAGACATCAGCAATTACACACTAGGTAACTATCTGTGAATAGGACTGCACAGCAAGTAGGAAGTGTAATGGGAAAGTACACTGCACCATTGAAAGCATTGGGCTCCTATTTAGAGAGGGCCAGAGTTTGAAGTAGCAATTGAATGGCCCTTTTGTCAGATGACAACCTGCTGCAGCTTTGTGATATAATGGCACCACTAGACCAATCGCCCTGCGTGAGGATGGCACCGGAGGACCAGACATCAGCAATTACACACTAGGTAACTATCTGTGAATATGACTGAACAGCAAGTAGGAGGTGTAATGGGAAAGTACACTGCACCATTGAAAGCATTGGGCTCCTATTTAAAGAGGGCTAGAGTTAGAAGAAGCAACTGATTGGCCCTCATGTCAGATGACATCCTGTTGTGGCTTTGTGATGTAATGGCACCACTTGACCAATCGCCCTGGGTGACGATTACACTGGAGGACCAGACAACAGCATTTACACACTAGGTAATTATCTGGGAATATGACTGCACAGCAAGTAGGAGGTGTAATGGGAAAGTACTCTGCACCATCGATTGCATTGGGCTCCTTTTTAAAGAGGGCTAGAGTTAGAAGAACACCGTTTCTAAATAGCAGTCCATCTGGAGTATCAGGGTCACTCTCACAGAGAGCAGGGAAACCGGTTAAATAGCTTCCCTCTATCTGAAAGTAAGTCAATTGCTCTAACCTTAGACACCTCATTCCAGCCTGAAAGATGGTAATTAACTCGCAGGACAAATTGCCAGCACAAGTATCTAAAGAAGATTTTGTCAGCCACGTAGACAGTCAAAGTCTTTGATAAACTATCATAATGGCCATCGCGTCATCCACATTGCTACCGTCTTAGAAGATTATATTTATGCGGAAGACCCTACTAAAAGGCACTGAGAGCCATCAGATGCTATGAACTTTTTATCAATGGCAAAATGATTAAATGAGAGTTTGACTTACCATACATATTGATCGAGGCATGGAGAAGGCTGAGGAATGAGCTTTCTTTTTTTTTTGTCTCAGCAAGCAGAGACATATTCCTCTGCAACACTGCCTCTGCTGGCCATTCAGTATAATCTGCAGATGGAAAAGTCCAATGTTAGTCAATTTTTTGAACTTGAATATTTCCAAACCAAATGCAACACTACCAAAAAATGATTTTTATAAAGCGTAAATTATTAGTACTATGGCGTGTCACATATTGTGAAAATCCAAAGCTCACTAAAAATTATAATCTCAATTTAGATTTCAACCTAGCAAACTTCTTTCAATCCTAGGCCTCATTTGCTGGTACACTGTACACAACCCTAGCACCTGTATGAGGACTTAGATAGAAAGAACTCTTTGGCAGCCAAGAGATAGAGTACCCTTCTCACAGGAATGATTTCAGGTTATGGTACACCATAGCAATTCAGTGATCTGATACGTTAAGGGAGGAAGGTTTATGCTACGGTTAGTGGGAATAATAAAAACTATGAATAACAGATTCTAACATCTTCATTTTAGCACATCCCTATCAGTTAACCTATAGAGAACTCCAGAATGGTATGATCAACCACTCCTTCAAACAAATGTATACGTCTCGAATAATGGCCTAGGTCCTTTCATATCACCACCTTAGTCTTCAGCTGGGCATCCTGTCCTCATTGCTCCCTTTTCTATACCATGATACATGTATCCTATTGCGTACTAGGCGACTGATTGGCCCTCATGTCTGATGACATCCTATTGTAGCTTTGTGATGTAATGGCACCACTTGACCAATCGCCCTGGGTGACGATTACACCGAAGGACCAGACATCAGCAATTACACACTAGGTAACTATCTGTGAATAGGACTGCACAGCAAGTAGGAAGTGTAATGGGAAAGTACACTGCACCATTGAAAGCATTGGGCTCCTATTTAGAGAGGGCCAGAGTTTGAAGTAGCAATTGAATGGCCCTTTTGTCAGATGACAACCTGCTGCAGCTTTGTGATATAATGGCACCACTAGACCAATCGCCCTGCGTGAGGATGGCACCGGAGGACCAGACATCAGCAATTACACACTAGGTAACTATCTGTGAATATGACTGAACAGCAAGTAGGAGGTGTAATGGGAAAGTACACTGCACCATTGAAAGCATTGGGCTCCTATTTAAAGAGGGCTAGAGTTAGAAGAAGCAACTGATTGGCCCTCATGTCAGATGAC
Organism: Lissotriton helveticus; assembly: GCF_964261635.1. Taxonomy (NCBI): domain Eukaryota; kingdom Metazoa; phylum Chordata; class Amphibia; order Caudata; family Salamandridae; genus Lissotriton; species Lissotriton helveticus. The sequence goes on from NC_136068.1 coordinate 615,844,920, forward strand.
ATCCTGTTGTGGCTTTGTGATGTAATGGCACCACTTGACCAATCGCCCTGGGTGACGATTACACTGGAGGACCAGACAACAGCATTTACACACTAGGTAATTATCTGGGAATATGACTGCACAGCAAGTAGGAGGTGTAATGGGAAAGTACTCTGCACCATCGATTGCATTGGGCTCCTTTTTAAAGAGGGCTAGAGTTAGAAGAACACAGTTTCTAAATAGCAGTCCATCTGGAGTATCAGGGTCACTCTCACAGAGAGCAGGGAAACCGGTTAAATAGCTTCCCTCTATCTGAAAGTAAGTCAATTGCTCTAACCTTAGACACCTCATTCCAGCCTGAAAGATGGTAATTAACTCGCAGGACAAATTGCCAGCACAAGTATCTAAAGAAGATTTTGTCAGCCACGTAGACAGTCAAAGTCTTTGATAAACTATCATGATGGCCATCGCGTCATCCACATTGCTACCGTCTTAGAAGATTATATTTATGCGGAAGACCCTACTAAAAGGCACTGAGAGCCATCAGATGCTATGAACTTTTTATCAATGGCAAAATGATTAAATGAGAGTTTGACTTACCATACATATTGATCGAGGCATGGAGAAGGCTGAGGAATGAGCTTTCTCTTTTTTTTTTGTCTCAGCAAGCAGAGACATATTCCTCTGCAACACTGCCTCTGCTGGCCATTCAGTATAATCTGCAGATGGAAAAGTCCACTGTTAGTCAATTTTTTGAACTTGAATATTTCCAAACCAAATGCAACACTACCAAAAAATGATTTTTATAAAGCGTAAATTATTAGTACTATGGCGTGTCACATATTGTGAAAATCCAAAGCTCACTAAAAATTATAATCTCAATTTAGATTTCAACCTAGCAAACTTCTTTCAATCCTAGGCCTCATTTGCTGGTACACTGTACACAACCCTAGCACCTGTATGAGGACTTAGATAGAAAGAACTCTTTGGCAGCCAAGAGATAGAGTACCCTTCTCACAGGAATGATTTCAGGTTATGGTACACCATAGCAATTCAGTGATCTGATACGTTAAGGGAGGAAGGTTTATGCTACGGTTAGTGGGAATAATAAAAACTATGAATAACAGATTCTAACATCTTCATTTTAGCACATCCCTATCAGTTAACCTATAGAGAACTCCAGAATGGTATGATCAACCACTCCTTCAAACAAATGTATACGTCTCGAATAATGGCCTAGGTCCTTTCATATCACCACCTTAGTCTTCAGCTGGGCATCCTGTCCTCATTGCTCCCTTTTCTATACCATGATACATGTATCCTATTGCGTACTAGGCGACTGATTGGCCCTCATGTCTGATGACATCCTATTGTAGCTTTGTGATGTAATGGCACCACTTGACCAATCGCCCTGGGTGACTATTACACCGAAGGACCAGACATCAGCAATTACACACTAGGTAACTATCTGTGAATAGGACTGCACAGCAAGTAGGAAGTGTAATGGGAAAGTACACTGCACCATTGAAAGCATTGGGCTCCTATTTAGAGAGGGCCAGAGTTTGAAGTAGCAATTGAATGGCCCTTTTGTCAGATGACAACCTGCTGCAGCTTTGTGATATAATGGCACCACTAGACCAATCGCCCTGCGTGAGGATGGCACCGGAGGACCAGACATCAGCAATTACACACTAGGTAACTATCTGTGAATATGACTGAACAGCAAGTAGGAGGTGTAATGGGAAAGTACACTGCACCATTGAAAGCATTGGGCTCCTATTTAAAGAGGGCTAGAGTTAGAAGAAGCAACTGATTGGCCCTCATGTCAGATGACATCCTGTTGTGGCTTTGTGATGTAATGGCACCACTTGACCAATCGCCCTGGGTGACGATTACACTGGAGGACCAGACAACAGCATTTACACACTAGGTAATTATCTGGGAATATGACTGCACAGCAAGTAGGAGGTGTAATGGGAAAGTACTCTGCACCATCGATTGCATTGGGCTCCTTTTTAAAGAGGGCTAGAGTTAGAAGAACACAGTTTCTAAATAGCAGTCCATCTGGAGTATCAGGGTCACTCTCACAGAGAGCAGGGAAACCGGTTAAATAGCTTCCCTCTATCTGAAAGTAAGTCAATTGCTCTAACCTTAGACACCTCATTCCAGCCTGAAAGATGGTAATTAACTCGCAGGACAAATTTCCAGCACAAGTATCTAAAGAAGATTTTGTCAGCCACGTAGACAGTCAAAGTCTTTGATAAACTATCATGATGGCCATCGCGTCATCCACATTGCTACCGTCTTAGAAGATTATATTTATGCGGAAGACCCTACTAAAAGGCACTGAGAGCCATCAGATGCTATGAACTTTTTATCAATGGCAAAATGATTAAATGAGAGTTTGACTTACCATACATATTGATCGAGGCATGGAGAAGGCTGAGGAATGAGCTTTCTTTTTTTTTTGTCTCAGCAAGCAGAGACATATTCCTCTGCAACACTGCCTCTGCTGGCCATTCAGTATAATCTGCAGATGGAAAAGTCCACTGTTAGTCAATTTTTTGAACTTGAATATTTCCAAACCAAATGCAACACTACCAAAAAATGATTTCTATAAAGCGTAAATTATTAGTACTATGGCGTGTCACATATTGTGAAAATCCAAAGCTCACTAAAAATTATAATCTCAATTTAGATTTTAACCTAGCAAACTTCTTTCAATCCTAGGCCTCATTTGCTGGTACACTGTACACAACCCTAGCACCTGTATGAGGACTTAGATAGAAAGAACTCTTTGGCAGCCAAGAGATAGAGTACCCTTCTCACAGGAATGATTTCAGGTTATGGTACACCATAGCAATTCAGTGGTCTGATACGTTAAGGGAGGAAGGTTTATGCTACGGTTAGTGGGAATAATAAAAACTATGAATAACAGATTCTAACATCTTCATTTTAGCACATCCCTATCAGTTAACCTATAGAGAACTCCAGAATGGTATGATCAACCACTCCTTCAAACAAATGTATACGTCTCGAATAATGGCCTAGGTCCTTTCATATCACCACCTTAGTCTTCAGCTGGGCATCCTGTCCTCATTGCTCCCTTTTCTATACCATGATACATGTATCCTATTGCGTACTAGGCGACTGATTGGCCCTCATGTCTGATGACATCCTATTGTAGCTTTGTGATGTAATGGCACCACTTGACCAATCGCCCTGGGTGACGATTACACCGAAGGACCAGACATCAGCAATTACACACTAGGTAACTATCTGTGAATAGGACTGCACAGCAAGTAGGAAGTGTAATGGGAAAGTACACTGCACCATTGAAAGCATTGGGCTCCTATTTAGAGAGGGCCAGAGTTTGAAGTAGCAATTGAATGGCCCTTTTGTCAGATGACAACCTGCTGCAGCTTTGTGATATAATGGCACCACTAGACCAATCGCCCTGCGTGAGGATGGCACCGGAGGACCAGACATCAGCAATTACACACTAGGTAACTATCTGTGAATATGACTGAACAGCAAGTAGGAGGTGTAATGGGAAAGTACACTGCACCATTGAAAGCATTGGGCTCCTATTTAAAGAGGGCTAGAGTTAGAAGAAGCAACTGATTGGCCCTCATGTCAGATGACATCCTGTTGTGGCTTTGTGATGTAATGGCACCACTTGACCAATCGCCCTGGGTGACGATTACACTGGAGGACCAGACAACAGCATTTACACACTAGGTAATTATCTGGGAATATGACTGCACAGCAAGTAGGAGGTGTAATGGGAAAGTACTCTGCACCATCGATTGCATTGGGCTCCTTTTTAAAGAGGGCTAGAGTTAGAAGAACACAGTTTCTAAATAGCAGTCCATCTGGAGTATCAGGGTCACTCTCACAGAGAGCAGGGAAACCGGTTAAATAGCTTCCCTCTATCTGAAAGTAAGTCAATTGCTCTAACCTTAGACACCTCATTCCAGCCTGAAAGATGGTAATTAACTCGCAGGACAAATTGCCAGCACAAGTATCTAAAGAAGATTTTGTCAGCCACGTAGACAGTCAAAGTCTTTGATAAACTATCATGATGGCCATCGCGTCATCCACATTGCTACCGTCTTAGAAGATTATATTTATGCGGAAGACCCTACTAAAAGGCACTGAGAGCCATCAGATGCTATGAACTTTTTATCAATGGCAAAATGATTAAATGAGAGTTTGACTTACCATACATATTGATCGAGGCATGGAGAAGGCTGAGGAATGAGCTTTCTTTTTTTTTTGTCTCAGCAAGCAGAGACATATTCCTCTGCAACACTGCCTCTGCTGGCCATTCAGTATAATCTGCAGATGGAAAAGTCCACTGTTAGTCAATTTTTTGAACTTGAATATTTCCAAACCAAATGCAACACTACCAAAAAATGATTTCTATAAAGCGTAAATTATTAGTACTATGGCGTGTCACATATTGTGAAAATCCAAAGCTCACTAAAAATTATAATCTCAATTTAGATTTTAACCTAGCAAACTTCTTTCAATCCTAGGCCTCATTTGCTGGTACACTGTACACAACCCTAGCACCTGTATGAGGACTTAGATAGAAAGAACTCTTTGGCAGCCAAGAGATAGAGTACCCTTCTCACAGGAATGATTTCAGGTTATGGTACACCATAGCAATTCAGTGATCTGATACGTTAAGGGAGGAAGGTTTATGCTACGGTTAGTGGGAATAATAAAAACTATGAATAACAGATTCTAACATCTTCATTTTAGCACATCCCTATCAGTTAACCTATAGAGAACTCCAGAATGGTATGATCAACCACTCCTTCAAACAAATGTATACGTCTCGAATAATGGCCTAGGTCCTTTCATATCACCACCTTAGTCTTCAGCTGGGCATCCTGTCCTCATTGCTCCCTTTTCTATACCATGATACATGTATCCTATTGCGTACTAGGCGACTGATTGGCCCTCATGTCTGATGACATCCTATTGTAGCTTTGTGATGTAATGGCACCACTTGACCAATCGCCCTGGGTGACGATTACACCGAAGGACCAGACATCAGCAATTACACACTAGGTAACTATCTGTGAATAGGACTGCACAGCAAGTAGGAAGTGTAATGGGAAAGTACACTGCACCATTGAAAGCATTGGGCTCCTATTTAGAGAGGGCCAGAGTTTGAAGTAGCAATTGAATGGCCCTTTTGTCAGATGACAACCTGCTGCAGCTTTGTGATATAATGGCACCACTAGACCAATCGCCCTGCGTGAGGATGGCACCGGAGGACCAGACATCAGCAATTACACACTAGGTAACTATCTGTGAATATGACTGAACAGCAAGTAGGAGGTGTAATGGGAAAGTACACTGCACCATTGAAAGCATTGGGCTCCTATTTAAAGAGGGCTAGAGTTAGAAGAAGCAACTGATTGGCCCTCATGTCAGATGACATCCTGTTGTGGCTTTGTGATGTAATGGCACCACTTGACCAATCGCCCTGGGTGACGATTACACTGGAGGACCAGACAACAGCATTTACACACTAGGTAATTATCTGGGAATATGACTGCACAGCAAGTAGGAGGTGTAATGGGAAAGTACTCTGCACCATCGATTGCATTGGGCTCCTTTTTAAAGAGGGCTAGAGTTAGAAGAACACCGTTTCTAAATAGCAGTCCATCTGGAGTATCAGGGTCACTCTCACAGAGAGCAGGGAAACCGGTTAAATAGCTTCCCTCTATCTGAAAGTAAGTCAATTGCTCTAACCTTAGACACCTCATTCCAGCCTGAAAGATGGTAATTAACTCGCAGGACAAATTGCCAGCACAAGTATCTAAAGAAGATTTTGTCAGCCACGTAGACAGTCAAAGTCTTTGATAAACTATCATAATGGCCATCGCGTCATCCACATTGCTACCGTCTTAGAAGATTATATTTATGCGGAAGACCCTACTAAAAGGCACTGAGAGCCATCAGATGCTATGAACTTTTTATCAATGGCAAAATGATTAAATGAGAGTTTGACTTACCATACATATTGATCGAGGCATGGAGAAGGCTGAGGAATGAGCTTTCTTTTTTTTTTGTCTCAGCAAGCAGAGACATATTCCTCTGCAACACTGCCTCTGCTGGCCATTCAGTATAATCTGCAGATGGAAAAGTCCAATGTTAGTCAATTTTTTGAACTTGAATATTTCCAAACCAAATGCAACACTACCAAAAAATGATTTTTATAAAGCGTAAATTATTAGTACTATGGCGTGTCACATATTGTGAAAATCCAAAGCTCACTAAAAATTATAATCTCAATTTAGATTTCAACCTAGCAAACTTCTTTCAATCCTAGGCCTCATTTGCTGGTACACTGTACACAACCCTAGCACCTGTATGAGGACTTAGATAGAAAGAACTCTTTGGCAGCCAAGAGATAGAGTACCCTTCTCACAGGAATGATTTCAGGTTATGGTACACCATAGCAATTCAGTGATCTGATACGTTAAGGGAGGAAGGTTTATGCTACGGTTAGTGGGAATAATAAAAACTATGAATAACAGATTCTAACATCTTCATTTTAGCACATCCCTATCAGTTAACCTATAGAGAACTCCAGAATGGTATGATCAACCACTCCTTCAAACAAATGTATACGTCTCGAATAATGGCCTAGGTCCTTTCATATCACCACCTTAGTCTTCAGCTGGGCATCCTGTCCTCATTGCTCCCTTTTCTATACCATGATACATGTATCCTATTGCGTACTAGGCGACTGATTGGCCCTCATGTCTGATGACATCCTATTGTAGCTTTGTGATGTAATGGCACCACTTGACCAATCGCCCTGGGTGACGATTACACCGAAGGACCAGACATCAGCAATTACACACTAGGTAACTATCTGTGAATAGGACTGCACAGCAAGTAGGAAGTGTAATGGGAAAGTACACTGCACCATTGAAAGCATTGGGCTCCTATTTAGAGAGGGCCAGAGTTTGAAGTAGCAATTGAATGGCCCTTTTGTCAGATGACAACCTGCTGCAGCTTTGTGATATAATGGCACCACTAGACCAATCGCCCTGCGTGAGGATGGCACCGGAGGACCAGACATCAGCAATTACACACTAGGTAACTATCTGTGAATATGACTGAACAGCAAGTAGGAGGTGTAATGGGAAAGTACACTGCACCATTGAAAGCATTGGGCTCCTATTTAAAGAGGGCTAGAGTTAGAAGAAGCAACTGATTGGCCCTCATGTCAGATGACATCCTGTTGTGGCTTTGTGATGTAATGGCACCACTTGACCAATCGCCCTGGGTGACGATTACACTGGAGGACCAGACAACAGCATTTACACACTAGGTAATTATCTGGGAATATGACTGCACAGCAAGTAGGAGGTGTAATGGGAAAGTACTCTGCACCATCGATTGCATTGGGCTCCTTTTTAAAGAGGGCTAGAGTTAGAAGAACACAGTTTCTAAATAGCAGTCCATCTGGAGTATCAGGGTCACTCTCACAGAGAGCAGGGAAACCGGTTAAATAGCTTCCCTCTATCTGAAAGTAAGTCAATTGCTCTAACCTTAGACACCTCATTCCAGCCTGAAAGATGGTAATTAACTCGCAGGACAAATTTCCAGCACAAGTATCTAAAGAAGATTTTGTCAGCCACGTAGACAGTCAAAGTCTTTGATAAACTATCATGATGGCCATCGCGTCATCCACATTGCTACCGTCTTAGAAGATTATATTTATGCGGAAGACCCTACTAAAAGGCACTGAGAGCCATCAGATGCTATGAACTTTTTATCAATGGCAAAATGATTAAATGAGAGTTTGACTTACCATACATATTGATCGAGGCATGGAGAAGGCTGAGGAATGAGCTTTCTTTTTTTTTTGTCTCAGCAAGCAGAGACATATTCCTCTGCAACACTGCCTCTGCTGGCCATTCAGTATAATCTGCAGATGGAAAAGTCCACTGTTAGTCAATTTTTTGAACTTGAATATTTCCAAACCAAATGCAACACTACCAAAAAATGATTTCTATAAAGCGTAAATTATTAGTACTATGGCGTGTCACATATTGTGAAAATCCAAAGCTCACTAAAAATTATAATCTCAATTTAGATTTTAACCTAGCAAACTTCTTTCAATCCTAGGCCTCATTTGCTGGTACACTGTACACAACCCTAGCACCTGTATGAGGACTTAGATAGAAAGAACTCTTTGGCAGCCAAGAGATAGAGTACCCTTCTCACAGGAATGATTTCAGGTTATGGTACACCATAGCAATTCAGTGATCTGATACGTTAAGGGAGGAAGGTTTATGCTACGGTTAGTGGGAATAATAAAAACTATGAATAACAGATTCTAACATCTTCATTTTAGCACATCCCTATCAGTTAACCTATAGAGAACTCCAGAATGGTATGATCAACCACTCCTTCAAACAAATGTATACGTCTCGAATAATGGCCTAGGTCCTTTCATATCACCACCTTAGTCTTCAGCTGGGCATCCTGTCCTCATTGCTCCCTTTTCTATACCATGATACATGTATCCTATTGCGTACTAGGCGACTGATTGGCCCTCATGTCTGATGACATCCTATTGTAGCTTTGTGATGTAATGGCACCACTTGACCAATCGCCCTGGGTGACGATTACACCGAAGGACCAGACATCAGCAATTACACACTAGGTAACTATCTGTGAATAGGACTGCACAGCAAGTAGGAAGTGTAATGGGAAAGTACACTGCACCATTGAAAGCATTGGGCTCCTATTTAGAGAGGGCCAGAGTTTGAAGTAGCAATTGAATGGCCCTTTTGTCAGATGACAACCTGCTGCAGCTTTGTGATATAATGGCACCACTAGACCAATCGCCCTGCGTGAGGATGGCACCGGAGGACCAGACATCAGCAATTACACACTAGGTAACTATCTGTGAATATGACTGAACAGCAAGTAGGAGGTGTAATGGGAAAGTACACTGCACCATTGAAAGCATTGGGCTCCTATTTAAAGAGGGCTAGAGTTAGAAGAAGCAACTGATTGGCCCTCATGTCAGATGACATCCTGTTGTGGCTTTGTGATGTAATGGCACCACTTGACCAATCGCCCTGGGTGACGATTACACTGGAGGACCAGACAACAGCATTTACACACTAGGTAATTATCTGGGAATATGACTGCACAGCAAGTAGGAGGTGTAATGGGAAAGTACTCTGCACCATCGATTGCATTGGGCTCCTTTTTAAAGAGGGCTAGAGTTAGAAGAACACAGTTTCTAAATAGCAGTCCATCTGGAGTATCAGGGTCACTCTCACAGAGAGCAGGGAAACCGGTTAAATAGCTTCCCTCTATCTGAAAGTAAGTCAATTGCTCTAACCTTAGACACCTCATTCCAGCCTGAAAGATGGTAATTAACTCGCAGGACAAATTGCCAGCACAAGTATCTAAAGAAGATTTTGTCAGCCACGTAGACAGTCAAAGTCTTTGATAAACTATCATGATGGCCAACGCGTCATCCACATTGCTACCGTCTTAGAAGATTATATTTATGCGGAAGACCCTACTAAAAGGCACTGAGAGCCATCAGATGCTATGAACTTTTTATCAATGGCAAAATGATTAAATGAGAGTTTGACTTACCATACATATTGATCGAGGCATGGAGAAGGCTGAGGAATGAGCTTTCTTTTTTTTTTGTCTCAGCAAGCAGAGACATATTCCTCTGCAACACTGCCTCTGCTGGCCATTCAGTATAATCTGCAGATGGAAAAGTCCACTGTTAGTCAATTTTTTGAACTTGAATATTTCCAAACCAAATGCAACACTACCAAAAAATGATTTCTATAAAGCGTAAATTATTAGTACTATGGCGTGTCACATATTGTGAAAATCCAAAGCTCACTAAAAATTATAATCTCAATTTAGATTTTAACCTAGCAAACTTCTTTCAATCCTAGGCCTCATTTGCTGGTACACTGTACACAACCCTAGCACCTGTATGAGGACTTAGATAGAAAGAACTCTTTGGCAGCCAAGAGATAGAGTACCCTTCTCACAGGAATGATTTCAGGTTATGGTACACCATAGCAATTCAGTGATCTGATACGTTAAGGGAGGAAGGTTTATGCTACGGTTAGTGGGAATAATAAAAACTATGAATAACAGATTCTAACATCTTCATTTTAGCACATCCCTATCAGTTAACCTATAGAGAACTCCAGAATGGTATGATCAACCACTCCTTCAAACAAATGTATACGTCTCGAATAATGGCCTAGGTCCTTTCATATCACCACCTTAGTCTTCAGCTGGGCATCCTGTCCTCATTGCTCCCTTTTCTATACCATGATACATGTATCCTATTGCGTACTAGGCGACTGATTGGCCCTCATGTCTGATGACATCCTATTGTAGCTTTGTGATGTAATGGCACCACTTGACCAATCGCCCTGGGTGACGATTACACCGAAGGACCAGACATCAGCAATTACACACTAGGTAACTATCTGTGAATAGGACTGCACAGCAAGTAGGAAGTGTAATGGGAAAGTACACTGCACCATTGAAAGCATTGGGCTCCTATTTAGAGAGGGCCAGAGTTTGAAGTAGCAATTGAATGGCCCTTTTGTCAGATGACAACCTGCTGCAGCTTTGTGATATAATGGCACCACTAGACCAATCGCCCTGCGTGAGGATGGCACCGGAGGACCAGACATCAGCAATTACACACTAGGTAACTATCTGTGAATATGACTGAACAGCAAGTAGGAGGTGTAATGGGAAAGTACACTGCACCATTGAAAGCATTGGGCTCCTATTTAAAGAGGGCTAGAGTTAGAAGAAGCAACTGATTGGCCCTCATGTCAGATGACATCCTGTTGTGGCTTTGTGATGTAATGGCACCACTTGACCAATCGCCCTGGGTGACGATTACACTGGAGGACCAGACAACAGCATTTACACACTAGGTAATTATCTGGGAATATGACTGCACAGCAAGTAGGAGGTGTAATGGGAAAGTACTCTGCACCATCGATTGCATTGGGCTCCTTTTTAAAGAGGGCTAGAGTTAGAAGAACACAGTTTCTAAATAGCAGTCCATCTGGAGTATCAGGGTCACTCTCACAGAGAGCAGGGAAACCGGTTAAATAGCTTCCCTCTATCTGAAAGTAAGTCAATTGCTCTAACCTTAGACACCTCATTCCAGCCTGAAAGATGGTAATTAACTCGCAGGACAAATTGCCAGCACAAGTATCTAAAGAAGATTTTGTCAGCCACGTAGACAGTCAAAGTCTTTGATAAACTATCATGATGGCCATCGCGTCATCCACATTGCTACCGTCTTAGAAGATTATATTTATGCGGAAGACCCTACTAAAAGGCACTGAGAGCCATCAGATGCTATGAACTTTTTATCAATGGCAAAATGATTAAATGAGAGTTTGACTTACCATACATATTGATCGAGGCATGGAGAAGGCTGAGGAATGAGCTTTCTTTTTTTTTTGTCTCAGCAAGCAGAGACATATTCCTCTGCAACACTGCCTCTGCTGGCCATTCAGTATAATCTGCAGATGGAAAAGTCCACTGTTAGTCAATTTTTTGAACTTGAATATTTCCAAACCAAATGCAACACTACCAAAAAATGATTTCTATAAAGCGTAAATTATTAGTACTATGGCGTGTCACATATTGTGAAAATCCAAAGCTCACTAAAAATTATAATCTCAATTTAGATTTTAACCTAGCAAACTTCTTTCAATCCTAGGCCTCATTTGCTGGTACACTGTACACAACCCTAGCACCTGTATGAGGACTTAGATAGAAAGAACTCTTTGGCAGCCAAGAGATAGAGTACCCTTCTCACAGGAATGATTTCAGGTTATGGTACACCATAGCAATTCAGTGATCTGATACGTTAAGGGAGGAAGGTTTATGCTACGGTTAGTGGGAATAATAAAAACTATGAATAACAGATTCTAACATCTTCATTTTAGCACATCCCTATCAGTTAACCTATAGAGAACTCCAGAATGGTATGATCAACCACTCCTTCAAACAAATGTATACGTCTCGAATAATGGCCTAGGTCCTTTCATATCACCACCTTAGTCTTCAGCTGGGCATCCTGTCCTCATTGCTCCCTTTTCTATACCATGATACATGTATCCTATTGCGTACTAGGCGACTGATTGGCCCTCATGTCTGATGACATCCTATTGTAGCTTTGTGATGTAATGGCACCACTTGACCAATCGCCCTGGGTGACGATTACACCGAAGGACCAGACATCAGCAATTACACACTAGGTAACTATCTGTGAATAGGACTGCACAGCAAGTAGGAAGTGTAATGGGAAAGTACACTGCACCATTGAAAGCATTGGGCTCCTATTTAGAGAGGGCCAGAGTTTGAAGTAGCAATTGAATGGCCCTTTTGTCAGATGACAACCTGCTGCAGCTTTGTGATATAATGGCACCACTAGACCAATCGCCCTGCGTGAGGATGGCACCGGAGGACCAGACATCAGCAATTACACACTAGGTAACTATCTGTGAATATGACTGAACAGCAAGTAGGAGGTGTAATGGGAAAGTACACTGCACCATTGAAAGCATTGGGCTCCTATTTAAAGAGGGCTAGAGTTAGAAGAAGCAACTGATTGGCCCTCATGTCAGATGACATCCTGTTGTGGCTTTGTGATGTAATGGCACCACTTGACCAATCGCCCTGGGTGACGATTACACTGGAGGACCAGACAACAGCATTTACACACTAGGTAATTATCTGGGAATATGACTGCACAGCAAGTAGGAGGTGTAATGGGAAAGTACTCTGCACCATCGATTGCATTGGGCTCCTTTTTAAAGAGGGCTAGAGTTAGAAGAACACAGTTTCTAAATAGCAGTCCATCTGGAGTATCAGGGTCACTCTCACAGAGAGCAGGGAAACCGGTTAAATAGCTTCCCTCTATCTGAAAGTAAGTCAATTGCTCTAACCTTAGACACCTCATTCCAGCCTGAAAGATGGTAATTAACTCGCAGGACAAATTGCCAGCACAAGTATCTAAAGAAGATTTTGTCAGCCACGTAGACAGTCAAAGTCTTTGATAAACTATCATGATGGCCATCGCGTCATCCACATTGCTACCGTCTTAGAAGATTATATTTATGCGGAAGACCCTACTAAAAGGCACTGAGAGCCATCAGATGCTATGAACTTTTTATCAATGGCAAAATGATTAAATGAGAGTTTGACTTACCATACATATTGATCGAGGCATGGAGAAGGCTGAGGAATGAGCTTTCTCTTTTTTTTTTGTCTCAGCAAGCAGAGACATATTCCTCTGCAACACTGCCTCTGCTGGCCATTCAGTATAATCTGCAGATGGAAAAGTCCACTGTTAGTCAATTTTTTGAACTTGAATATTTCCAAACCAAATGCAACACTACCAAAAAATGATTTTTATAAAGCGTAAATTATTAGTACTATGGCGTGTCACATATTGTGAAAATCCAAAGCTCACTAAAAATTATAATCTCAATTTAGATTTCAACCTAGCAAACTTCTTTCAATCCTAGGCCTCATTTGCTGGTACACTGTACACAACCCTAGCACCTGTATGAGGACTTAGATAGAAAGAACTCTTTGGCAGCCAAGAGATAGAGTACCCTTCTCACAGGAATGATTTCAGGTTATGGTACACCATAGCAATTCAGTGATCTGATACGTTAAGGGAGGAAGGTTTATGCTACGGTTAGTGGGAATAATAAAAACTATGAATAACAGATTCTAACATCTTCATTTTAGCACATCCCTATCAGTTAACCTATAGAGAACTCCAGAATGGTATGATCAACCACTCCTTCAAACAAATGTATACGTCTCGAATAATGGCCTAGGTCCTTTCATATCACCACCTTAGTCTTCAGCTGGGCATCCTGTCCTCATTGCTCCCTTTTCTATACCATGATACATGTATCCTATTGCGTACTAGGCGACTGATTGGCCCTCATGTCTGATGACATCCTATTGTAGCTTTGTGATGTAATGGCACCACTTGACCAATCGCCCTGGGTGACTATTACACCGAAGGACCAGACATCAGCAATTACACACTAGGTAACTATCTGTGAATAGGACTGCACAGCAAGTAGGAAGTGTAATGGGAAAGTACACTGCACCATTGAAAGCATTGGGCTCCTATTTAGAGAGGGCCAGAGTTTGAAGTAGCAATTGAATGGCCCTTTTGTCAGATGACAACCTGCTGCAGCTTTGTGATATAATGGCACCACTAGACCAATCGCCCTGCGTGAGGATGGCACCGGAGGACCAGACATCAGCAATTACACACTAGGTAACTATCTGTGAATATGACTGAACAGCAAGTAGGAGGTGTAATGGGAAAGTACACTGCACCATTGAAAGCATTGGGCTCCTATTTAAAGAGGGCTAGAGTTAGAAGAAGCAACTGATTGGCCCTCATGTCAGATGACATCCTGTTGTGGCTTTGTGATGTAATGGCACCACTTGACCAATCGCCCTGGGTGACGATTACACTGGAGGACCAGACAACAGCATTTACACACTAGGTAATTATCTGGGAATATGACTGCACAGCAAGTAGGAGGTGTAATGGGAAAGTACTCTGCACCATCGATTGCATTGGGCTCCTTTTTAAAGAGGGCTAGAGTTAGAAGAACACAGTTTCTAAATAGCAGTCCATCTGGAGTATCAGGGTCACTCTCACAGAGAGCAGGGAAACCGGTTAAATAGCTTCCCTCTATCTGAAAGTAAGTCAATTGCTCTAACCTTAGACACCTCATTCCAGCCTGAAAGATGGTAATTAACTCGCAGGACAAATTTCCAGCACAAGTATCTAAAGAAGATTTTGTCAGCCACGTAGACAGTCAAAGTCTTTGATAAACTATCATGATGGCCATCGCGTCATCCACATTGCTACCGTCTTAGAAGATTATATTTATGCGGAAGACCCTACTAAAAGGCACTGAGAGCCATCAGATGCTATGAACTTTTTATCAATGGCAAAATGATTAAATGAGAGTTTGACTTACCATACATATTGATCGAGGCATGGAGAAGGCTGAGGAATGAGCTTTCTTTTTTTTTTGTCTCAGCAAGCAGAGACATATTCCTCTGCAACACTGCCTCTGCTGGCCATTCAGTATAATCTGCAGATGGAAAAGTCCACTGTTAGTCAATTTTTTGAACTTGAATATTTCCAAACCAAATGCAACACTACCAAAAAATGATTTCTATAAAGCGTAAATTATTAGTACTATGGCGTGTCACATATTGTGAAAATCCAAAGCTCACTAAAAATTATAATCTCAATTTAGATTTTAACCTAGCAAACTTCTTTCAATCCTAGGCCTCATTTGCTGGTACACTGTACACAACCCTAGCACCTGTATGAGGACTTAGATAGAAAGAACTCTTTGGCAGCCAAGAGATAGAGTACCCTTCTCACAGGAATGATTTCAGGTTATGGTACACCATAGCAATTCAGTGGTCTGATACGTTAAGGGAGGAAGGTTTATGCTACGGTTAGTGGGAATAATAAAAACTATGAATAACAGATTCTAACATCTTCATTTTAGCACATCCCTATCAGTTAACCTATAGAGAACTCCAGAATGGTATGATCAACCACTCCTTCAAACAAATGTATACGTCTCGAATAATGGCCTAGGTCCTTTCATATCACCACCTTAGTCTTCAGCTGGGCATCCTGTCCTCATTGCTCCCTTTTCTATACCATGATACATGTATCCTATTGCGTACTAGGCGACTGATTGGCCCTCATGTCTGATGACATCCTATTGTAGCTTTGTGATGTAATGGCACCACTTGACCAATCGCCCTGGGTGACGATTACACCGAAGGACCAGACATCAGCAATTACACACTAGGTAACTATCTGTGAATAGGACTGCACAGCAAGTAGGAAGTGTAATGGGAAAGTACACTGCACCATTGAAAGCATTGGGCTCCTATTTAGAGAGGGCCAGAGTTTGAAGTAGCAATTGAATGGCCCTTTTGTCAGATGACAACCTGCTGCAGCTTTGTGATATAATGGCACCACTAGACCAATCGCCCTGCGTGAGGATGGCACCGGAGGACCAGACATCAGCAATTACACACTAGGTAACTATCTGTGAATATGACTGAACAGCAAGTAGGAGGTGTAATGGGAAAGTACACTGCACCATTGAAAGCATTGGGCTCCTATTTAAAGAGGGCTAGAGTTAGAAGAAGCAACTGATTGGCCCTCATGTCAGATGACATCCTGTTGTGGCTTTGTGATGTAATGGCACCACTTGACCAATCGCCCTGGGTGACGATTACACTGGAGGACCAGACAACAGCATTTACACACTAGGTAATTATCTGGGAATATGACTGCACAGCAAGTAGGAGGTGTAATGGGAAAGTACTCTGCACCATCGATTGCATTGGGCTCCTTTTTAAAGAGGGCTAGAGTTAGAAGAACACAGTTTCTAAATAGCAGTCCATCTGGAGTATCAGGGTCACTCTCACAGAGAGCAGGGAAACCGGTTAAATAGCTTCCCTCTATCTGAAAGTAAGTCAATTGCTCTAACCTTAGACACCTCATTCCAGCCTGAAAGATGGTAATTAACTCGCAGGACAAATTGCCAGCACAAGTATCTAAAGAAGATTTTGTCAGCCACGTAGACAGTCAAAGTCTTTGATAAACTATCATGATGGCCATCGCGTCATCCACATTGCTACCGTCTTAGAAGATTATATTTATGCGGAAGACCCTACTAAAAGGCACTGAGAGCCATCAGATGCTATGAACTTTTTATCAATGGCAAAATGATTAAATGAGAGTTTGACTTACCATACATATTGATCGAGGCATGGAGAAGGCTGAGGAATGAGCTTTCTTTTTTTTTTGTCTCAGCAAGCAGAGACATATTCCTCTGCAACACTGCCTCTGCTGGCCATTCAGTATAATCTGCAGATGGAAAAGTCCACTGTTAGTCAATTTTTTGAACTTGAATATTTCCAAACCAAATGCAACACTACCAAAAAATGATTTCTATAAAGCGTAAATTATTAGTACTATGGCGTGTCACATATTGTGAAAATCCAAAGCTCACTAAAAATTATAATCTCAATTTAGATTTTAACCTAGCAAACTTCTTTCAATCCTAGGCCTCATTTGCTGGTACACTGTACACAACCCTAGCACCTGTATGAGGACTTAGATAGAAAGAACTCTTTGGCAGCCAAGAGATAGAGTACCCTTCTCACAGGAATGATTTCAGGTTATGGTACACCATAGCAATTCAGTGATCTGATACGTTAAGGGAGGAAGGTTTATGCTACGGTTAGTGGGAATAATAAAAACTATGAATAACAGATTCTAACATCTTCATTTTAGCACATCCCTATCAGTTAACCTATAGAGAACTCCAGAATGGTATGATCAACCACTCCTTCAAACAAATGTATACGTCTCGAATAATGGCCTAGGTCCTTTCATATCACCACCTTAGTCTTCAGCTGGGCATCCTGTCCTCATTGCTCCCTTTTCTATACCATGATACATGTATCCTATTGCGTACTAGGCGACTGATTGGCCCTCATGTCTGATGACATCCTATTGTAGCTTTGTGATGTAATGGCACCACTTGACCAATCGCCCTGGGTGACGATTACACCGAAGGACCAGACATCAGCAATTACACACTAGGTAACTATCTGTGAATAGGACTGCACAGCAAGTAGGAAGTGTAATGGGAAAGTACACTGCACCATTGAAAGCATTGGGCTCCTATTTAGAGAGGGCCAGAGTTTGAAGTAGCAATTGAATGGCCCTTTTGTCAGATGACAACCTGCTGCAGCTTTGTGATATAATGGCACCACTAGACCAATCGCCCTGCGTGAGGATGGCACCGGAGGACCAGACATCAGCAATTACACACTAGGTAACTATCTGTGAATATGACTGAACAGCAAGTAGGAGGTGTAATGGGAAAGTACACTGCACCATTGAAAGCATTGGGCTCCTATTTAAAGAGGGCTAGAGTTAGAAGAAGCAACTGATTGGCCCTCATGTCAGATGACATCCTGTTGTGGCTTTGTGATGTAATGGCACCACTTGACCAATCGCCCTGGGTGACGATTACACTGGAGGACCAGACAACAGCATTTACACACTAGGTAATTATCTGGGAATATGACTGCACAGCAAGTAGGAGGTGTAATGGGAAAGTACTCTGCACCATCGATTGCATTGGGCTCCTTTTTAAAGAGGGCTAGAGTTAGAAGAACACCGTTTCTAAATAGCAGTCCATCTGGAGTATCAGGGTCACTCTCACAGAGAGCAGGGAAACCGGTTAAATAGCTTCCCTCTATCTGAAAGTAAGTCAATTGCTCTAACCTTAGACACCTCATTCCAGCCTGAAAGATGGTAATTAACTCGCAGGACAAATTGCCAGCACAAGTATCTAAAGAAGATTTTGTCAGCCACGTAGACAGTCAAAGTCTTTGATAAACTATCATAATGGCCATCGCGTCATCCACATTGCTACCGTCTTAGAAGATTATATTTATGCGGAAGACCCTACTAAAAGGCACTGAGAGCCATCAGATGCTATGAACTTTTTATCAATGGCAAAATGATTAAATGAGAGTTTGACTTACCATACATATTGATCGAGGCATGGAGAAGGCTGAGGAATGAGCTTTCTTTTTTTTTTGTCTCAGCAAGCAGAGACATATTCCTCTGCAACACTGCCTCTGCTGGCCATTCAGTATAATCTGCAGATGGAAAAGTCCAATGTTAGTCAATTTTTTGAACTTGAATATTTCCAAACCAAATGCAACACTACCAAAAAATGATTTTTATAAAGCGTAAATTATTAGTACTATGGCGTGTCACATATTGTGAAAATCCAAAGCTCACTAAAAATTATAATCTCAATTTAGATTTCAACCTAGCAAACTTCTTTCAATCCTAGGCCTCATTTGCTGGTACACTGTACACAACCCTAGCACCTGTATGAGGACTTAGATAGAAAGAACTCTTTGGCAGCCAAGAGATAGAGTACCCTTCTCACAGGAATGATTTCAGGTTATGGTACACCATAGCAATTCAGTGATCTGATACGTTAAGGGAGGAAGGTTTATGCTACGGTTAGTGGGAATAATAAAAACTATGAATAACAGATTCTAACATCTTCATTTTAGCACATCCCTATCAGTTAACCTATAGAGAACTCCAGAATGGTATGATCAACCACTCCTTCAAACAAATGTATACGTCTCGAATAATGGCCTAGGTCCTTTCATATCACCACCTTAGTCTTCAGCTGGGCATCCTGTCCTCATTGCTCCCTTTTCTATACCATGATACATGTATCCTATTGCGTACTAGGCGACTGATTGGCCCTCATGTCTGATGACATCCTATTGTAGCTTTGTGATGTAATGGCACCACTTGACCAATCGCCCTGGGTGACGATTACACCGAAGGACCAGACATCAGCAATTACACACTAGGTAACTATCTGTGAATAGGACTGCACAGCAAGTAGGAAGTGTAATGGGAAAGTACACTGCACCATTGAAAGCATTGGGCTCCTATTTAGAGAGGGCCAGAGTTTGAAGTAGCAATTGAATGGCCCTTTTGTCAGATGACAACCTGCTGCAGCTTTGTGATATAATGGCACCACTAGACCAATCGCCCTGCGTGAGGATGGCACCGGAGGACCAGACATCAGCAATTACACACTAGGTAACTATCTGTGAATATGACTGAACAGCAAGTAGGAGGTGTAATGGGAAAGTACACTGCACCATTGAAAGCATTGGGCTCCTATTTAAAGAGGGCTAGAGTTAGAAGAAGCAACTGATTGGCCCTCATGTCAGATGACATCCTGTTGTGGCTTTGTGATGTAATGGCACCACTTGACCAATCGCCCTGGGTGACGATTACACTGGAGGACCAGACAACAGCATTTACACACTAGGTAATTATCTGGGAATATGACTGCACAGCAAGTAGGAGGTGTAATGGGAAAGTACTCTGCACCATCGATTGCATTGGGCTCCTTTTTAAAGAGGGCTAGAGTTAGAAGAACACAGTTTCTAAATAGCAGTCCATCTGGAGTATCAGGGTCACTCTCACAGAGAGCAGGGAAACCGGTTAAATAGCTTCCCTCTATCTGAAAGTAAGTCAATTGCTCTAACCTTAGACACCTCATTCCAGCCTGAAAGATGGTAATTAACTCGCAGGACAAATTGCCAGCACAAGTATCTAAAGAAGATTTTGTCAGCCACGTAGACAGTCAAAGTCTTTGATAAACTATCATGATGGCCATCGCGTCATCCACATTGCTACCGTCTTAGAAGATTATATTTATGCGGAAGACCCTACTAAAAGGCACTGAGAGCCATCAGATGCTATGAACTTTTTATCAATGGCAAAATGATTAAATGAGAGTTTGACTTACCATACATATTGATCGAGGCATGGAGAAGGCTGAGGAATGAGCTTTCTCTTTTTTTTTTGTCTCAGCAAGCAGAGACATATTCCTCTGCAACACTGCCTCTGCTGGCCATTCAGTATAATCTGCAGATGGAAAAGTCCACTGTTAGTCAATTTTTTGAACTTGAATATTTCCAAACCAAATGCAACACTACCAAAAAATGATTTTTATAAAGCGTAAATTATTAGTACTATGGCGTGTCACATATTGTGAAAATCCAAAGCTCACTAAAAATTATAATCTCAATTTAGATTTCAACCTAGCAAACTTCTTTCAATCCTAGGCCTCATTTGCTGGTACACTGTACACAACCCTAGCACCTGTATGAGGACTTAGATAGAAAGAACTCTTTGGCAGCCAAGAGATAGAGTACCCTTCTCACAGGAATGATTTCAGGTTATGGTACACCATAGCAATTCAGTGATCTGATACGTTAAGGGAGGAAGGTTTATGCTACGGTTAGTGGGAATAATAAAAACTATGAATAACAGATTCTAACATCTTCATTTTAGCACATCCCTATCAGTTAACCTATAGAGAACTCCAGAATGGTATGATCAACCACTCCTTCAAACAAATGTATACGTCTCGAATAATGGCCTAGGTCCTTTCATATCACCACCTTAGTCTTCAGCTGGGCATCCTGTCCTCATTGCTCCCTTTTCTATACCATGATACATGTATCCTATTGCGTACTAGGCGACTGATTGGCCCTCATGTCTGATGACATCCTATTGTAGCTTTGTGATGTAATGGCACCACTTGACCAATCGCCCTGGGTGACTATTACACCGAAGGACCAGACATCAGCAATTACACACTAGGTAACTATCTGTGAATAGGACTGCACAGCAAGTAGGAAGTGTAATGGGAAAGTACACTGCACCATTGAAAGCATTGGGCTCCTATTTAGAGAGGGCCAGAGTTTGAAGTAGCAATTGAATGGCCCTTTTGTCAGATGACAACCTGCTGCAGCTTTGTGATATAATGGCACCACTAGACCAATCGCCCTGCGTGAGGATGGCACCGGAGGACCAGACATCAGCAATTACACACTAGGTAACTATCTGTGAATATGACTGAACAGCAAGTAGGAGGTGTAATGGGAAAGTACACTGCACCATTGAAAGCATTGGGCTCCTATTTAAAGAGGGCTAGAGTTAGAAGAAGCAACTGATTGGCCCTCATGTCAGATGACATCCTGTTGTGGCTTTGTGATGTAATGGCACCACTTGACCAATCGCCCTGGGTGACGATTACACTGGAGGACCAGACAACAGCATTTACACACTAGGTAATTATCTGGGAATATGACTGCACAGCAAGTAGGAGGTGTAATGGGAAAGTACTCTGCACCATCGATTGCATTGGGCTCCTTTTTAAAGAGGGCTAGAGTTAGAAGAACACAGTTTCTAAATAGCAGTCCATCTGGAGTATCAGGGTCACTCTCACAGAGAGCAGGGAAACCGGTTAAATAGCTTCCCTCTATCTGAAAGTAAGTCAATTGCTCTAACCTTAGACACCTCATTCCAGCCTGAAAGATGGTAATTAACTCGCAGGACAAATTTCCAGCACAAGTATCTAAAGAAGATTTTGTCAGCCACGTAGACAGTCAAAGTCTTTGATAAACTATCATGATGGCCATCGCGTCATCCACATTGCTACCGTCTTAGAAGATTATATTTATGCGGAAGACCCTACTAAAAGGCACTGAGAGCCATCAGATGCTATGAACTTTTTATCAATGGCAAAATGATTAAATGAGAGTTTGACTTACCATACATATTGATCGAGGCATGGAGAAGGCTGAGGAATGAGCTTTCTTTTTTTTTTGTCTCAGCAAGCAGAGACATATTCCTCTGCAACACTGCCTCTGCTGGCCATTCAGTATAATCTGCAGATGGAAAAGTCCACTGTTAGTCAATTTTTTGAACTTGAATATTTCCAAACCAAATGCAACACTACCAAAAAATGATTTCTATAAAGCGTAAATTATTAGTACTATGGCGTGTCACATATTGTGAAAATCCAAAGCTCACTAAAAATTATAATCTCAATTTAGATTTTAACCTAGCAAACTTCTTTCAATCCTAGGCCTCATTTGCTGGTACACTGTACACAACCCTAGCACCTGTATGAGGACTTAGATAGAAAGAACTCTTTGGCAGCCAAGAGATAGAGTACCCTTCTCACAGGAATGATTTCAGGTTATGGTACACCATAGCAATTCAGTGATCTGATACGTTAAGGGAGGAAGGTTTATGCTACGGTTAGTGGGAATAATAAAAACTATGAATAACAGATTCTAACATCTTCATTTTAGCACATCCCTATCAGTTAACCTATAGAGAACTCCAGAATGGTATGATCAACCACTCCTTCAAACAAATGTATACGTCTCGAATAATGGCCTAGGTCCTTTCATATCACCACCTTAGTCTTCAGCTGGGCATCCTGTCCTCATTGCTCCCTTTTCTATACCATGATACATGTATCCTATTGCGTACTAGGCGACTGATTGGCCCTCATGTCTGATGACATCCTATTGTAGCTTTGTGATGTAATGGCACCACTTGACCAATCGCCCTGGGTGACGATTACACCGAAGGACCAGACATCAGCAATTACACACTAGGTAACTATCTGTGAATAGGACTGCACAGCAAGTAGGAAGTGTAATGGGAAAGTACACTGCACCATTGAAAGCATTGGGCTCCTATTTAGAGAGGGCCAGAGTTTGAAGTAGCAATTGAATGGCCCTTTTGTCAGATGACAACCTGCTGCAGCTTTGTGATATAATGGCACCACTAGACCAATCGCCCTGCGTGAGGATGGCACCGGAGGACCAGACATCAGCAATTACACACTAGGTAACTATCTGTGAATATGACTGAACAGCAAGTAGGAGGTGTAATGGGAAAGTACACTGCACCATTGAAAGCATTGGGCTCCTATTTAAAGAGGGCTAGAGTTAGAAGAAGCAACTGATTGGCCCTCATGTCAGATGACATCCTGTTGTGGCTTTGTGATGTAATGGCACCACTTGACCAATCGCCCTGGGTGACGATTACACTGGAGGACCAGACAACAGCATTTACACACTAGGTAATTATCTGGGAATATGACTGCACAGCAAGTAGGAGGTGTAATGGGAAAGTACTCTGCACCATCGATTGCATTGGGCTCCTTTTTAAAGAGGGCTAGAGTTAGAAGAACACAGTTTCTAAATAGCAGTCCATCTGGAGTATCAGGGTCACTCTCACAGAGAGCAGGGAAACCGGTTAAATAGCTTCCCTCTATCTGAAAGTAAGTCAATTGCTCTAACCTTAGACACCTCATTCCAGCCTGAAAGATGGTAATTAACTCGCAGGACAAATTGCCAGCACAAGTATCTAAAGAAGATTTTGTCAGCCACGTAGACAGTCAAAGTCTTTGATAAACTATCATGATGGCCATCGCGTCATCCACATTGCTACCGTCTTAGAAGATTATATTTATGCGGAAGACCCTACTAAAAGGCACTGAGAGCCATCAGATGCTATGAACTTTTTATCAATGGCAAAATGATTAAATGAGAGTTTGACTTACCATACATATTGATCGAGGCATGGAGAAGGCTGAGGAATGAGCTTTCTTTTTTTTTTGTCTCAGCAAGCAGAGACATATTCCTCTGCAACACTGCCTCTGCTGGCCATTCAGTATAATCTGCAGATGGAAAAGTCCACTGTTAGTCAATTTTTTGAACTTGAATATTTCCAAACCAAATGCAACACTACCAAAAAATGATTTCTATAAAGCGTAAATTATTAGTACTATGGCGTGTCACATATTGTGAAAATCCAAAGCTCACTAAAAATTATAATCTCAATTTAGATTTTAACCTAGCAAACTTCTTTCAATCCTAGGCCTCATTTGCTGGTACACTGTACACAACCCTAGCACCTGTATGAGGACTTAGATAGAAAGAACTCTTTGGCAGCCAAGAGATAGAGTACCCTTCTCACAGGAATGATTTCAGGTTATGGTACACCATAGCAATTCAGTGATCTGATACGTTAAGGGAGGAAGGTTTATGCTACGGTTAGTGGGAATAATAAAAACTATGAATAACAGATTCTAACATCTTCATTTTAGCACATCCCTATCAGTTAACCTATAGAGAACTCCAGAATGGTATGATCAACCACTCCTTCAAACAAATGTATACGTCTCGAATAATGGCCTAGGTCCTTTCATATCACCACCTTAGTCTTCAGCTGGGCATCCTGTCCTCATTGCTCCCTTTTCTATACCATGATACATGTATCCTATTGCGTACTAGGCGACTGATTGGCCCTCATGTCTGATGACATCCTATTGTAGCTTTGTGATGTAATGGCACCACTTGACCAATCGCCCTGGGTGACGATTACACCGAAGGACCAGACATCAGCAATTACACACTAGGTAACTATCTGTGAATAGGACTGCACAGCAAGTAGGAAGTGTAATGGGAAAGTACACTGCACCATTGAAAGCATTGGGCTCCTATTTAGAGAGGGCCAGAGTTTGAAGTAGCAATTGAATGGCCCTTTTGTCAGATGACAACCTGCTGCAGCTTTGTGATATAATGGCACCACTAGACCAATCGCCCTGCGTGAGGATGGCACCGGAGGACCAGACATCAGCAATTACACACTAGGTAACTATCTGTGAATATGACTGAACAGCAAGTAGGAGGTGTAATGGGAAAGTACACTGCACCATTGAAAGCATTGGGCTCCTATTTAAAGAGGGCTAGAGTTAGAAGAAGCAACTGATTGGCCCTCATGTCAGATGACATCCTGTTGTGGCTTTGTGATGTAATGGCACCACTTGACCAATCGCCCTGGGTGACGATTACACTGGAGGACCAGACAACAGCATTTACACACTAGGTAATTATCTGGGAATATGACTGCACAGCAAGTAGGAGGTGTAATGGGAAAGTACTCTGCACCATCGATTGCATTGGGCTCCTTTTTAAAGAGGGCTAGAGTTAGAAGAACACAGTTTCTAAATAGCAGTCCATCTGGAGTATCAGGGTCACTCTCACAGAGAGCAGGGAAACCGGTTAAATAGCTTCCCTCTATCTGAAAGTAAGTCAATTGCTCTAACCTTAGACACCTCATTCCAGCCTGAAAGATGGTAATTAACTCGCAGGACAAATTGCCAGCACAAGTATCTAAAGAAGATTTTGTCAGCCACGTAGACAGTCAAAGTCTTTGATAAACTATCATGATGGCCATCGCGTCATCCACATTGCTACCGTCTTAGAAGATTATATTTATGCGGAAGACCCTACTAAAAGGCACTGAGAGCCATCAGATGCTATGAACTTTTTATCAATGGCAAAATGATTAAATGAGAGTTTGACTTACCATACATATTGATCGAGGCATGGAGAAGGCTGAGGAATGAGCTTTCTTTTTTTTTTGTCTCAGCAAGCAGAGACATATTCCTCTGCAACACTGCCTCTGCTGGCCATTCAGTATAATCTGCAGATGGAAAAGTCCACTGTTAGTCAATTTTTTGAACTTGAATATTTCCAAACCAAATGCAACACTACCAAAAAATGATTTCTATAAAGCGTAAATTATTAGTACTATGGCGTGTCACATATTGTGAAAATCCAAAGCTCACTAAAAATTATAATCTCAATTTAGATTTTAACCTAGCAAACTTCTTTCAATCCTAGGCCTCATTTGCTGGTACACTGTACACAACCCTAGCACCTGTATGAGGACTTAGATAGAAAGAACTCTTTGGCAGCCAAGAGATAGAGTACCCTTCTCACAGGAATGATTTCAGGTTATGGTACACCATAGCAATTCAGTGATCTGATACGTTAAGGGAGGAAGGTTTATGCTACGGTTAGTGGGAATAATAAAAACTATGAATAACAGATTCTAACATCTTCATTTTAGCACATCCCTATCAGTTAACCTATAGAGAACTCCAGAATGGTATGATCAACCACTCCTTCAAACAAATGTATACGTCTCGAATAATGGCCTAGGTCCTTTCATATCACCACCTTAGTCTTCAGCTGGGCATCCTGTCCTCATTGCTCCCTTTTCTATACCATGATACATGTATCCTATTGCGTACTAGGCGACTGATTGGCCCTCATGTCTGATGACATCCTATTGTAGCTTTGTGATGTAATGGCACCACTTGACCAATCGCCCTGGGTGACGATTACACCGAAGGACCAGACATCAGCAATTACACACTAGGTAACTATCTGTGAATAGGACTGCACAGCAAGTAGGAAGTGTAATGGGAAAGTACACTGCACCATTGAAAGCATTGGGCTCCTATTTAGAGAGGGCCAGAGTTTGAAGTAGCAATTGAATGGCCCTTTTGTCAGATGACAACCTGCTGCAGCTTTGTGATATAATGGCACCACTAGACCAATCGCCCTGCGTGAGGATGGCACCGGAGGACCAGACATCAGCAATTACACACTAGGTAACTATCTGTGAATATGACTGAACAGCAAGTAGGAGGTGTAATGGGAAAGTACACTGCACCATTGAAAGCATTGGGCTCCTATTTAAAGAGGGCTAGAGTTAGAAGAAGCAACTGATTGGCCCTCATGTCAGATGACATCCTGTTGTGGCTTTGTGATGTAATGGCACCACTTGACCAAT
Organism: Lissotriton helveticus; assembly: GCF_964261635.1. Lineage (NCBI taxonomy): Eukaryota > Metazoa > Chordata > Amphibia > Caudata > Salamandridae > Lissotriton > Lissotriton helveticus. Next base: position 615,872,134 of record NC_136068.1, read on the forward strand.
CGCCCTGGGTGACGATTACACTGGAGGACCAGACAACAGCATTTACACACTAGGTAATTATCTGGGAATATGACTGCACAGCAAGTAGGAGGTGTAATGGGAAAGTACTCTGCACCATCGATTGCATTGGGCTCCTTTTTAAAGAGGGCTAGAGTTAGAAGAACACAGTTTCTAAATAGCAGTCCATCTGGAGTATCAGGGTCACTCTCACAGAGAGCAGGGAAACCGGTTAAATAGCTTCCCTCTATCTGAAAGTAAGTCAATTGCTCTAACCTTAGACACCTCATTCCAGCCTGAAAGATGGTAATTAACTCGCAGGACAAATTGCCAGCACAAGTATCTAAAGAAGATTTTGTCAGCCACGTAGACAGTCAAAGTCTTTGATAAACTATCATGATGGCCATCGCGTCATCCACATTGCTACCGTCTTAGAAGATTATATTTATGCGGAAGACCCTACTAAAAGGCACTGAGAGCCATCAGATGCTATGAACTTTTTATCAATGGCAAAATGATTAAATGAGAGTTTGACTTACCATACATATTGATCGAGGCATGGAGAAGGCTGAGGAATGAGCTTTCTTTTTTTTTTGTCTCAGCAAGCAGAGACATATTCCTCTGCAACACTGCCTCTGCTGGCCATTCAGTATAATCTGCAGATGGAAAAGTCCACTGTTAGTCAATTTTTTGAACTTGAATATTTCCAAACCAAATGCAACACTACCAAAAAATGATTTCTATAAAGCGTAAATTATTAGTACTATGGCGTGTCACATATTGTGAAAATCCAAAGCTCACTAAAAATTATAATCTCAATTTAGATTTTAACCTAGCAAACTTCTTTCAATCCTAGGCCTCATTTGCTGGTACACTGTACACAACCCTAGCACCTGTATGAGGACTTAGATAGAAAGAACTCTTTGGCAGCCAAGAGATAGAGTACCCTTCTCACAGGAATGATTTCAGGTTATGGTACACCATAGCAATTCAGTGATCTGATACGTTAAGGGAGGAAGGTTTATGCTACGGTTAGTGGGAATAATAAAAACTATGAATAACAGATTCTAACATCTTCATTTTAGCACATCCCTATCAGTTAACCTATAGAGAACTCCAGAATGGTATGATCAACCACTCCTTCAAACAAATGTATACGTCTCGAATAATGGCCTAGGTCCTTTCATATCACCACCTTAGTCTTCAGCTGGGCATCCTGTCCTCATTGCTCCCTTTTCTATACCATGATACATGTATCCTATTGCGTACTAGGCGACTGATTGGCCCTCATGTCTGATGACATCCTATTGTAGCTTTGTGATGTAATGGCACCACTTGACCAATCGCCCTGGGTGACGATTACACCGAAGGACCAGACATCAGCAATTACACACTAGGTAACTATCTGTGAATAGGACTGCACAGCAAGTAGGAAGTGTAATGGGAAAGTACACTGCACCATTGAAAGCATTGGGCTCCTATTTAGAGAGGGCCAGAGTTTGAAGTAGCAATTGAATGGCCCTTTTGTCAGATGACAACCTGCTGCAGCTTTGTGATATAATGGCACCACTAGACCAATCGCCCTGCGTGAGGATGGCACCGGAGGACCAGACATCAGCAATTACACACTAGGTAACTATCTGTGAATATGACTGAACAGCAAGTAGGAGGTGTAATGGGAAAGTACACTGCACCATTGAAAGCATTGGGCTCCTATTTAAAGAGGGCTAGAGTTAGAAGAAGCAACTGATTGGCCCTCATGTCAGATGACATCCTGTTGTGGCTTTGTGATGTAATGGCACCACTTGACCAATCGCCCTGGGTGACGATTACACTGGAGGACCAGACAACAGCATTTACACACTAGGTAATTATCTGGGAATATGACTGCACAGCAAGTAGGAGGTGTAATGGGAAAGTACTCTGCACCATCGATTGCATTGGGCTCCTTTTTAAAGAGGGCTAGAGTTAGAAGAACACAGTTTCTAAATAGCAGTCCATCTGGAGTATCAGGGTCACTCTCACAGAGAGCAGGGAAACCGGTTAAATAGCTTCCCTCTATCTGAAAGTAAGTCAATTGCTCTAACCTTAGACACCTCATTCCAGCCTGAAAGATGGTAATTAACTCGCAGGACAAATTGCCAGCACAAGTATCTAAAGAAGATTTTGTCAGCCACGTAGACAGTCAAAGTCTTTGATAAACTATCATGATGGCCATCGCGTCATCCACATTGCTACCGTCTTAGAAGATTATATTTATGCGGAAGACCCTACTAAAAGGCACTGAGAGCCATCAGATGCTATGAACTTTTTATCAATGGCAAAATGATTAAATGAGAGTTTGACTTACCATACATATTGATCGAGGCATGGAGAAGGCTGAGGAATGAGCTTTCTTTTTTTTTTGTCTCAGCAAGCAGAGACATATTCCTCTGCAACACTGCCTCTGCTGGCCATTCAGTATAATCTGCAGATGGAAAAGTCCACTGTTAGTCAATTTTTTGAACTTGAATATTTCCAAACCAAATGCAACACTACCAAAAAATGATTTCTATAAAGCGTAAATTATTAGTACTATGGCGTGTCACATATTGTGAAAATCCAAAGCTCACTAAAAATTATAATCTCAATTTAGATTTTAACCTAGCAAACTTCTTTCAATCCTAGGCCTCATTTGCTGGTACACTGTACACAACCCTAGCACCTGTATGAGGACTTAGATAGAAAGAACTCTTTGGCAGCCAAGAGATAGAGTACCCTTCTCACAGGAATGATTTCAGGTTATGGTACACCATAGCAATTCAGTGATCTGATACGTTAAGGGAGGAAGGTTTATGCTACGGTTAGTGGGAATAATAAAAACTATGAATAACAGATTCTAACATCTTCATTTTAGCACATCCCTATCAGTTAACCTATAGAGAACTCCAGAATGGTATGATCAACCACTCCTTCAAACAAATGTATACGTCTCGAATAATGGCCTAGGTCCTTTCATATCACCACCTTAGTCTTCAGCTGGGCATCCTGTCCTCATTGCTCCCTTTTCTATACCATGATACATGTATCCTATTGCGTACTAGGCGACTGATTGGCCCTCATGTCTGATGACATCCTATTGTAGCTTTGTGATGTAATGGCACCACTTGACCAATCGCCCTGGGTGACGATTACACCGAAGGACCAGACATCAGCAATTACACACTAGGTAACTATCTGTGAATAGGACTGCACAGCAAGTAGGAAGTGTAATGGGAAAGTACACTGCACCATTGAAAGCATTGGGCTCCTATTTAGAGAGGGCCAGAGTTTGAAGTAGCAATTGAATGGCCCTTTTGTCAGATGACAACCTGCTGCAGCTTTGTGATATAATGGCACCACTAGACCAATCGCCCTGCGTGAGGATGGCACCGGAGGACCAGACATCAGCAATTACACACTAGGTAACTATCTGTGAATATGACTGAACAGCAAGTAGGAGGTGTAATGGGAAAGTACACTGCACCATTGAAAGCATTGGGCTCCTATTTAAAGAGGGCTAGAGTTAGAAGAAGCAACTGATTGGCCCTCATGTCAGATGACATCCTGTTGTGGCTTTGTGATGTAATGGCACCACTTGACCAATCGCCCTGGGTGACGATTACACTGGAGGACCAGACAACAGCATTTACACACTAGGTAATTATCTGGGAATATGACTGCACAGCAAGTAGGAGGTGTAATGGGAAAGTACTCTGCACCATCGATTGCATTGGGCTCCTTTTTAAAGAGGGCTAGAGTTAGAAGAACACCGTTTCTAAATAGCAGTCCATCTGGAGTATCAGGGTCACTCTCACAGAGAGCAGGGAAACCGGTTAAATAGCTTCCCTCTATCTGAAAGTAAGTCAATTGCTCTAACCTTAGACACCTCATTCCAGCCTGAAAGATGGTAATTAACTCGCAGGACAAATTGCCAGCACAAGTATCTAAAGAAGATTTTGTCAGCCACGTAGACAGTCAAAGTCTTTGATAAACTATCATAATGGCCATCGCGTCATCCACATTGCTACCGTCTTAGAAGATTATATTTATGCGGAAGACCCTACTAAAAGGCACTGAGAGCCATCAGATGCTATGAACTTTTTATCAATGGCAAAATGATTAAATGAGAGTTTGACTTACCATACATATTGATCGAGGCATGGAGAAGGCTGAGGAATGAGCTTTCTTTTTTTTTTGTCTCAGCAAGCAGAGACATATTCCTCTGCAACACTGCCTCTGCTGGCCATTCAGTATAATCTGCAGATGGAAAAGTCCAATGTTAGTCAATTTTTTGAACTTGAATATTTCCAAACCAAATGCAACACTACCAAAAAATGATTTTTATAAAGCGTAAATTATTAGTACTATGGCGTGTCACATATTGTGAAAATCCAAAGCTCACTAAAAATTATAATCTCAATTTAGATTTCAACCTAGCAAACTTCTTTCAATCCTAGGCCTCATTTGCTGGTACACTGTACACAACCCTAGCACCTGTATGAGGACTTAGATAGAAAGAACTCTTTGGCAGCCAAGAGATAGAGTACCCTTCTCACAGGAATGATTTCAGGTTATGGTACACCATAGCAATTCAGTGATCTGATACGTTAAGGGAGGAAGGTTTATGCTACGGTTAGTGGGAATAATAAAAACTATGAATAACAGATTCTAACATCTTCATTTTAGCACATCCCTATCAGTTAACCTATAGAGAACTCCAGAATGGTATGATCAACCACTCCTTCAAACAAATGTATACGTCTCGAATAATGGCCTAGGTCCTTTCATATCACCACCTTAGTCTTCAGCTGGGCATCCTGTCCTCATTGCTCCCTTTTCTATACCATGATACATGTATCCTATTGCGTACTAGGCGACTGATTGGCCCTCATGTCTGATGACATCCTATTGTAGCTTTGTGATGTAATGGCACCACTTGACCAATCGCCCTGGGTGACGATTACACCGAAGGACCAGACATCAGCAATTACACACTAGGTAACTATCTGTGAATAGGACTGCACAGCAAGTAGGAAGTGTAATGGGAAAGTACACTGCACCATTGAAAGCATTGGGCTCCTATTTAGAGAGGGCCAGAGTTTGAAGTAGCAATTGAATGGCCCTTTTGTCAGATGACAACCTGCTGCAGCTTTGTGATATAATGGCACCACTAGACCAATCGCCCTGCGTGAGGATGGCACCGGAGGACCAGACATCAGCAATTACACACTAGGTAACTATCTGTGAATATGACTGAACAGCAAGTAGGAGGTGTAATGGGAAAGTACACTGCACCATTGAAAGCATTGGGCTCCTATTTAAAGAGGGCTAGAGTTAGAAGAAGCAACTGATTGGCCCTCATGTCAGATGACATCCTGTTGTGGCTTTGTGATGTAATGGCACCACTTGACCAATCGCCCTGGGTGACGATTACACTGGAGGACCAGACAACAGCATTTACACACTAGGTAATTATCTGGGAATATGACTGCACAGCAAGTAGGAGGTGTAATGGGAAAGTACTCTGCACCATCGATTGCATTGGGCTCCTTTTTAAAGAGGGCTAGAGTTAGAAGAACACAGTTTCTAAATAGCAGTCCATCTGGAGTATCAGGGTCACTCTCACAGAGAGCAGGGAAACCGGTTAAATAGCTTCCCTCTATCTGAAAGTAAGTCAATTGCTCTAACCTTAGACACCTCATTCCAGCCTGAAAGATGGTAATTAACTCGCAGGACAAATTGCCAGCACAAGTATCTAAAGAAGATTTTGTCAGCCACGTAGACAGTCAAAGTCTTTGATAAACTATCATGATGGCCATCGCGTCATCCACATTGCTACCGTCTTAGAAGATTATATTTATGCGGAAGACCCTACTAAAAGGCACTGAGAGCCATCAGATGCTATGAACTTTTTATCAATGGCAAAATGATTAAATGAGAGTTTGACTTACCATACATATTGATCGAGGCATGGAGAAGGCTGAGGAATGAGCTTTCTCTTTTTTTTTTGTCTCAGCAAGCAGAGACATATTCCTCTGCAACACTGCCTCTGCTGGCCATTCAGTATAATCTGCAGATGGAAAAGTCCACTGTTAGTCAATTTTTTGAACTTGAATATTTCCAAACCAAATGCAACACTACCAAAAAATGATTTTTATAAAGCGTAAATTATTAGTACTATGGCGTGTCACATATTGTGAAAATCCAAAGCTCACTAAAAATTATAATCTCAATTTAGATTTCAACCTAGCAAACTTCTTTCAATCCTAGGCCTCATTTGCTGGTACACTGTACACAACCCTAGCACCTGTATGAGGACTTAGATAGAAAGAACTCTTTGGCAGCCAAGAGATAGAGTACCCTTCTCACAGGAATGATTTCAGGTTATGGTACACCATAGCAATTCAGTGATCTGATACGTTAAGGGAGGAAGGTTTATGCTACGGTTAGTGGGAATAATAAAAACTATGAATAACAGATTCTAACATCTTCATTTTAGCACATCCCTATCAGTTAACCTATAGAGAACTCCAGAATGGTATGATCAACCACTCCTTCAAACAAATGTATACGTCTCGAATAATGGCCTAGGTCCTTTCATATCACCACCTTAGTCTTCAGCTGGGCATCCTGTCCTCATTGCTCCCTTTTCTATACCATGATACATGTATCCTATTGCGTACTAGGCGACTGATTGGCCCTCATGTCTGATGACATCCTATTGTAGCTTTGTGATGTAATGGCACCACTTGACCAATCGCCCTGGGTGACTATTACACCGAAGGACCAGACATCAGCAATTACACACTAGGTAACTATCTGTGAATAGGACTGCACAGCAAGTAGGAAGTGTAATGGGAAAGTACACTGCACCATTGAAAGCATTGGGCTCCTATTTAGAGAGGGCCAGAGTTTGAAGTAGCAATTGAATGGCCCTTTTGTCAGATGACAACCTGCTGCAGCTTTGTGATATAATGGCACCACTAGACCAATCGCCCTGCGTGAGGATGGCACCGGAGGACCAGACATCAGCAATTACACACTAGGTAACTATCTGTGAATATGACTGAACAGCAAGTAGGAGGTGTAATGGGAAAGTACACTGCACCATTGAAAGCATTGGGCTCCTATTTAAAGAGGGCTAGAGTTAGAAGAAGCAACTGATTGGCCCTCATGTCAGATGACATCCTGTTGTGGCTTTGTGATGTAATGGCACCACTTGACCAATCGCCCTGGGTGACGATTACACTGGAGGACCAGACAACAGCATTTACACACTAGGTAATTATCTGGGAATATGACTGCACAGCAAGTAGGAGGTGTAATGGGAAAGTACTCTGCACCATCGATTGCATTGGGCTCCTTTTTAAAGAGGGCTAGAGTTAGAAGAACACAGTTTCTAAATAGCAGTCCATCTGGAGTATCAGGGTCACTCTCACAGAGAGCAGGGAAACCGGTTAAATAGCTTCCCTCTATCTGAAAGTAAGTCAATTGCTCTAACCTTAGACACCTCATTCCAGCCTGAAAGATGGTAATTAACTCGCAGGACAAATTGCCAGCACAAGTATCTAAAGAAGATTTTGTCAGCCACGTAGACAGTCAAAGTCTTTGATAAACTATCATGATGGCCATCGCGTCATCCACATTGCTACCGTCTTAGAAGATTATATTTATGCGGAAGACCCTACTAAAAGGCACTGAGAGCCATCAGATGCTATGAACTTTTTATCAATGGCAAAATGATTAAATGAGAGTTTGACTTACCATACATATTGATCGAGGCATGGAGAAGGCTGAGGAATGAGCTTTCTTTTTTTTTTGTCTCAGCAAGCAGAGACATATTCCTCTGCAACACTGCCTCTGCTGGCCATTCAGTATAATCTGCAGATGGAAAAGTCCACTGTTAGTCAATTTTTTGAACTTGAATATTTCCAAACCAAATGCAACACTACCAAAAAATGATTTCTATAAAGCGTAAATTATTAGTACTATGGCGTGTCACATATTGTGAAAATCCAAAGCTCACTAAAAATTATAATCTCAATTTAGATTTCAACCTAGCAAACTTCTTTCAATCCTAGGCCTCATTTGCTGGTACACTGTACACAACCCTAGCACCTGTATGAGGACTTAGATAGAAAGAACTCTTTGGCAGCCAAGAGATAGAGTACCCTTCTCACAGGAATGATTTCAGGTTATGGTACACCATAGCAATTCAGTGATCTGATACGTTAAGGGAGGAAGGTTTATGCTACGGTTAGTGGGAATAATAAAAACTATGAATAACAGATTCTAACATCTTCATTTTAGCACATCCCTATCAGTTAACCTATAGAGAACTCCAGAATGGTATGATCAACCACTCCTTCAAACAAATGTATACGTCTCGAATAATGGCCTAGGTCCTTTCATATCACCACCTTAGTCTTCAGCTGGGCATCCTGTCCTCATTGCTCCCTTTTCTATACCATGATACATGTATCCTATTGCGTACTAGGCGACTGATTGGCCCTCATGTCTGATGACATCCTATTGTAGCTTTGTGATGTAATGGCACCACTTGACCAATCGCCCTGGGTGACGATTACACCGAAGGACCAGACATCAGCAATTACACACTAGGTAACTATCTGTGAATAGGACTGCACAGCAAGTAGGAAGTGTAATGGGAAAGTACACTGCACCATTGAAAGCATTGGGCTCCTATTTAGAGAGGGCCAGAGTTTGAAGTAGCAATTGAATGGCCCTTTTGTCAGATGACAACCTGCTGCAGCTTTGTGATATAATGGCACCACTAGACCAATCGCCCTGCGTGAGGATGGCACCGGAGGACCAGACATCAGCAATTACACACTAGGTAACTATCTGTGAATATGACTTAACAGCAAGTAGGAGGTGTAATGGGAAAGTACACTGCACCATTGAAAGCATTGGGCTCCTATTTAAAGAGGGCTAGAGTTAGAAGAAGCAACTGATTGGCCCTCATGTCAGATGACATCCTGTTGTGGCTTTGTGATGTAATGGCACCACTTGACCAATCGCCCTGGGTGACGATTACACTGGAGGACCAGACAACAGCATTTACACACTAGGTAATTATCTGGGAATATGACTGCACAGCAAGTAGGAGGTGTAATGGGAAAGTACTCTGCACCATCGATTGCATTGGGCTCCTTTTTAAAGAGGGCTAGAGTTAGAAGAACACAGTTTCTAAATAGCAGTCCATCTGGAGTATCAGGGTCACTCTCACAGAGAGCAGGGAAACCGGTTAAATAGCTTCCCTCTATCTGAAAGTAAGTCAATTGCTCTAACCTTAGACACCTCATTCCAGCCTGAAAGATGGTAATTAACTCGCAGGACAAATTGCCAGCACAAGTATCTAAAGAAGATTTTGTCAGCCACGTAGACAGTCAAAGTCTTTGATAAACTATCATGATGGCCATCGCGTCATCCACATTGCTACCGTCTTAGAAGATTATATTTATGCGGAAGACCCTACTAAAAGGCACTGAGAGCCATCAGATGCTATGAACTTTTTATCAATGGCAAAATGATTAAATGAGAGTTTGACTTACCATACATATTGATCGAGGCATGGAGAAGGCTGAGGAATGAGCTTTCTTTTTTTTTTGTCCCAGCAAGCAGAGACATATTCCTCTGCAACACTGCCTCTGCTGGCCATTCAGTATAATCTGCAGATGGAAAAGTCCACTGTTAGTCAATTTTTTGAACTTGAATATTTCCAAACCAAATGCAACACTACCAAAAAATGATTTTTATAAAGCGTAAATTATTAGTACTATGGCGTGTCACATATTGTGAAAATCCAAAGCTCACTAAAAATTATAATCTCAATTTAGATTTCAACCTAGCAAACTTCTTTCAATCCTAGGCCTCATTTGCTGGTACACTGTACACAACCCTAGCACCTGTATGAGGACTTAGATAGAAAGAACTCTTTGGCAGCCAAGAGATAGAGTACCCTTCTCACAGGAATGATTTCAGGTTATGGTACACCATAGCAATTCAGTGATCTGATACGTTAAGGGAGGAAGGTTTATGCTACGGTTAGTGGGAATAATAAAAACTATGAATAACAGATTCTAACATCTTCATTTTAGCACATCCCTATCAGTTAACCTATAGAGAACTCCAGAATGGTATGATCAACCACTCCTTCAAACAAATGTATACGTCTCGAATAATGGCCTAGGTCCTTTCATATCACCACCTTAGTCTTCAGCTGGGCATCCTGTCCTCATTGCTCCCTTTTCTATACCATGATACATGTATCCTATTGCGTACTAGGCGACTGATTGGCCCTCATGTCTGATGACATCCTATTGTAGCTTTGTGATGTAATGGCACCACTTGACCAATCGCCCTGGGTGACTATTACACCGAAGGACCAGACATCAGCAATTACACACTAGGTAACTATCTGTGAATAGGACTGCACAGCAAGTAGGAAGTGTAATGGGAAAGTACACTGCACCATTGAAAGCATTGGGCTCCTATTTAGAGAGGGCCAGAGTTTGAAGTAGCAATTGAATGGCCCTTTTGTCAGATGACAACCTGCTGCAGCTTTGTGATATAATGGCACCACTAGACCAATCGCCCTGCGTGAGGATGGCACCGGAGGACCAGACATCAGCAATTACACACTAGGTAACTATCTGTGAATATGACTGAACAGCAAGTAGGAGGTGTAATGGGAAAGTACACTGCACCATTGAAAGCATTGGGCTCCTATTTAAAGAGGGCTAGAGTTAGAAGAAGCAACTGATTGGCCCTCATGTCAGATGACATCCTGTTGTGGCTTTGTGATGTAATGGCACCACTTGACCAATCGCCCTGGGTGACGATTACACTGGAGGACCAGACAACAGCATTTACACACTAGGTAATTATCTGGGAATATGACTGCACAGCAAGTAGGAGGTGTAATGGGAAAGTACTCTGCACCATCGATTGCATTGGGCTCCTTTTTAAAGAGGGCTAGAGTTAGAAGAACACAGTTTCTAAATAGCAGTCCATCTGGAGTATCAGGGTCACTCTCACAGAGAGCAGGGAAACCGGTTAAATAGCTTCCCTCTATCTGAAAGTAAGTCAATTGCTCTAACCTTAGACACCTCATTCCAGCCTGAAAGATGGTAATTAACTCGCAGGACAAATTGCCAGCACAAGTATCTAAAGAAGATTTTGTCAGCCACGTAGACAGTCAAAGTCTTTGATAAACTATCATGATGGCCATCGCGTCATCCACATTGCTACCGTCTTAGAAGATTATATTTATGCGGAAGACCCTACTAAAAGGCACTGAGAGCCATCAGATGCTATGAACTTTTTATCAATGGCAAAATGATTAAATGAGAGTTTGACTTACCATACATATTGATCGAGGCATGGAGAAGGCTGAGGAATGAGCTTTCTTTTTTTTTTGTCTCAGCAAGCAGAGACATATTCCTCTGCAACACTGCCTCTGCTGGCCATTCAGTATAATCTGCAGATGGAAAAGTCCACTGTTAGTCAATTTTTTGAACTTGAATATTTCCAAACCAAATGCAACACTACCAAAAAATGATTTCTATAAAGCGTAAATTATTAGTACTATGGCGTGTCACATATTGTGAAAATCCAAAGCTCACTAAAAATTATAATCTCAATTTAGATTTCAACCTAGCAAACTTCTTTCAATCCTAGGCCTCATTTGCTGGTACACTGTACACAACCCTAGCACCTGTATGAGGACTTAGATAGAAAGAACTCTTTGGCAGCCAAGAGATAGAGTACCCTTCTCACAGGAATGATTTCAGGTTATGGTACACCATAGCAATTCAGTGATCTGATACGTTAAGGGAGGAAGGTTTATGCTACGGTTAGTGGGAATAATAAAAACTATGAATAACAGATTCTAACATCTTCATTTTAGCACATCCCTATCAGTTAACCTATAGAGAACTCCAGAATGGTATGATCAACCACTCCTTCAAACAAATGTATACGTCTCGAATAATGGCCTAGGTCCTTTCATATCACCACCTTAGTCTTCAGCTGGGCATCCTGTCCTCATTGCTCCCTTTTCTATACCATGATACATGTATCCTATTGCGTACTAGGCGACTGATTGGCCCTCATGTCTGATGACATCCTATTGTAGCTTTGTGATGTAATGGCACCACTTGACCAATCGCCCTGGGTGACGATTACACCGAAGGACCAGACATCAGCAATTACACACTAGGTAACTATCTGTGAATAGGACTGCACAGCAAGTAGGAAGTGTAATGGGAAAGTACACTGCACCATTGAAAGCATTGGGCTCCTATTTAGAGAGGGCCAGAGTTTGAAGTAGCAATTGAATGGCCCTTTTGTCAGATGACAACCTGCTGCAGCTTTGTGATATAATGGCACCACTAGACCAATCGCCCTGCGTGAGGATGGCACCGGAGGACCAGACATCAGCAATTACACACTAGGTAACTATCTGTGAATATGACTTAACAGCAAGTAGGAGGTGTAATGGGAAAGTACACTGCACCATTGAAAGCATTGGGCTCCTATTTAAAGAGGGCTAGAGTTAGAAGAAGCAACTGATTGGCCCTCATGTCAGATGACATCCTGTTGTGGCTTTGTGATGTAATGGCACCACTTGACCAATCGCCCTGGGTGACGATTACACTGGAGGACCAGACAACAGCATTTACACACTAGGTAATTATCTGGGAATATGACTGCACAGCAAGTAGGAGGTGTAATGGGAAAGTACTCTGCACCATCGATTGCATTGGGCTCCTTTTTAAAGAGGGCTAGAGTTAGAAGAACACAGTTTCTAAATAGCAGTCCATCTGGAGTATCAGGGTCACTCTCACAGAGAGCAGGGAAACCGGTTAAATAGCTTCCCTCTATCTGAAAGTAAGTCAATTGCTCTAACCTTAGACACCTCATTCCAGCCTGAAAGATGGTAATTAACTCGCAGGACAAATTGCCAGCACAAGTATCTAAAGAAGATTTTGTCAGCCACGTAGACAGTCAAAGTCTTTGATAAACTATCATGATGGCCATCGCGTCATCCACATTGCTACCGTCTTAGAAGATTATATTTATGCGGAAGACCCTACTAAAAGGCACTGAGAGCCATCAGATGCTATGAACTTTTTATCAATGGCAAAATGATTAAATGAGAGTTTGACTTACCATACATATTGATCGAGGCATGGAGAAGGCTGAGGAATGAGCTTTCTTTTTTTTTTGTCCCAGCAAGCAGAGACATATTCCTCTGCAACACTGCCTCTGCTGGCCATTCAGTATAATCTGCAGATGGAAAAGTCCACTGTTAGTCAATTTTTTGAACTTGAATATTTCCAAACCAAATGCAACACTACCAAAAAATGATTTCTATAAAGCGTAAATTATTAGTACTATGGCGTGTCACATATTGTGAAAATCCAAAGCTCACTAAAAATTATAATCTCAATTTAGATTTTAACCTAGCAAACTTCTTTCAATCCTAGGCCTCATTTGCTGGTACACTGTACACAACCCTAGCACCTGTATGAGGACTTAGATAGAAAGAACTCTTTGGCAGCCAAGAGATAGAGTACCCTTCTCACAGGAATGATTTCAGGTTATGGTACACCATAGCAATTCAGTGATCTGATACGTTAAGGGAGGAAGGTTTATGCTACGGTTAGTGGGAATAATAAAAACTATGAATAACAGATTCTAACATCTTCATTTTAGCACATCCCTATCAGTTAACCTATAGAGAACTCCAGAATGGTATGATCAACCACTCCTTCAAACAAATGTATACGTCTCGAATAATGGCCTAGGTCCTTTCATATCACCACCTTAGTCTTCAGCTGGGCATCCTGTCCTCATTGCTCCCTTTTCTATACCATGATACATGTATCCTATTGCGTACTAGGCGACTGATTGGCCCTCATGTCTGATGACATCCTATTGTAGCTTTGTGATGTAATGGCACCACTTGACCAATCGCCCTGGGTGACGATTACACCGAAGGACCAGACATCAGCAATTACACACTAGGTAACTATCTGTGAATAGGACTGCACAGCAAGTAGGAAGTGTAATGGGAAAGTACACTGCACCATTGAAAGCATTGGGCTCCTATTTAGAGAGGGCCAGAGTTTGAAGTAGCAATTGAATGGCCCTTTTGTCAGATGACAACCTGCTGCAGCTTTGTGATATAATGGCACCACTAGACCAATCGCCCTGCGTGAGGATGGCACCGGAGGACCAGACATCAGCAATTACACACTAGGTAACTATCTGTGAATATGACTGAACAGCAAGTAGGAGGTGTAATGGGAAAGTACACTGCACCATTGAAAGCATTGGGCTCCTATTTAAAGAGGGCTAGAGTTAGAAGAAGCAACTGATTGGCCCTCATGTCAGATGACATCCTGTTGTGGCTTTGTGATGTAATGGCACCACTTGACCAATCGCCCTGGGTGACGATTACACTGGAGGACCAGACAACAGCATTTACACACTAGGTAATTATCTGGGAATATGACTGCACAGCAAGTAGGAGGTGTAATGGGAAAGTACTCTGCACCATCGATTGCATTGGGCTCCTTTTTAAAGAGGGCTAGAGTTAGAAGAACACAGTTTCTAAATAGCAGTCCATCTGGAGTATCAGGGTCACTCTCACAGAGAGCAGGGAAACCGGTTAAATAGCTTCCCTCTATCTGAAAGTAAGTCAATTGCTCTAACCTTAGACACCTCATTCCAGCCTGAAAGATGGTAATTAACTCGCAGGACAAATTGCCAGCACAAGTATCTAAAGAAGATTTTGTCAGCCACGTAGACAGTCAAAGTCTTTGATAAACTATCATAATGGCCATCGCGTCATCCACATTGCTACCGTCTTAGAAGATTATATTTATGCGGAAGACCCTACTAAAAGGCACTGAGAGCCATCAGATGCTATGAACTTTTTATCAATGGCAAAATGATTAAATGAGAGTTTGACTTACCATACATATTGATCGAGGCATGGAGAAGGCTGAGGAATGAGCTTTCTTTTTTTTTTGTCTCAGCAAGCAGAGACATATTCCTCTGCAACACTGCCTCTGCTGGCCATTCAGTATAATCTGCAGATGGAAAAGTCCAATGTTAGTCAATTTTTTGAACTTGAATATTTCCAAACCAAATGCAACACTACCAAAAAATGATTTTTATAAAGCGTAAATTATTAGTACTATGGCGTGTCACATATTGTGAAAATCCAAAGCTCACTAAAAATTATAATCTCAATTTAGATTTCAACCTAGCAAACTTCTTTCAATCCTAGGCCTCATTTGCTGGTACACTGTACACAACCCTAGCACCTGTATGAGGACTTAGATAGAAAGAACTCTTTGGCAGCCAAGAGATAGAGTACCCTTCTCACAGGAATGATTTCAGGTTATGGTACACCATAGCAATTCAGTGATCTGATACGTTAAGGGAGGAAGGTTTATGCTACGGTTAGTGGGAATAATAAAAACTATGAATAACAGATTCTAACATCTTCATTTTAGCACATCCCTATCAGTTAACCTATAGAGAACTCCAGAATGGTATGATCAACCACTCCTTCAAACAAATGTATACGTCTCGAATAATGGCCTAGGTCCTTTCATATCACCACCTTAGTCTTCAGCTGGGCATCCTGTCCTCATTGCTCCCTTTTCTATACCATGATACATGTATCCTATTGCGTACTAGGCGACTGATTGGCCCTCATGTCTGATGACATCCTATTGTAGCTTTGTGATGTAATGGCACCACTTGACCAATCGCCCTGGGTGACGATTACACCGAAGGACCAGACATCAGCAATTACACACTAGGTAACTATCTGTGAATAGGACTGCACAGCAAGTAGGAAGTGTAATGGGAAAGTACACTGCACCATTGAAAGCATTGGGCTCCTATTTAGAGAGGGCCAGAGTTTGAAGTAGCAATTGAATGGCCCTTTTGTCAGATGACAACCTGCTGCAGCTTTGTGATATAATGGCACCACTAGACCAATCGCCCTGCGTGAGGATGGCACCGGAGGACCAGACATCAGCAATTACACACTAGGTAACTATCTGTGAATATGACTGAACAGCAAGTAGGAGGTGTAATGGGAAAGTACACTGCACCATTGAAAGCATTGGGCTCCTATTTAAAGAGGGCTAGAGTTAGAAGAAGCAACTGATTGGCCCTCATGTCAGATGACATCCTGTTGTGGCTTTGTGATGTAATGGCACCACTTGACCAATCGCCCTGGGTGACGATTACACTGGAGGACCAGACAACAGCATTTACACACTAGGTAATTATCTGGGAATATGACTGCACAGCAAGTAGGAGGTGTAATGGGAAAGTACTCTGCACCATCGATTGCATTGGGCTCCTTTTTAAAGAGGGCTAGAGTTAGAAGAACACAGTTTCTAAATAGCAGTCCATCTGGAGTATCAGGGTCACTCTCACAGAGAGCAGGGAAACCGGTTAAATAGCTTCCCTCTATCTGAAAGTAAGTCAATTGCTCTAACCTTAGACACCTCATTCCAGCCTGAAAGATGGTAATTAACTCGCAGGACAAATTGCCAGCACAAGTATCTAAAGAAGATTTTGTCAGCCACGTAGACAGTCAAAGTCTTTGATAAACTATCATGATGGCCATCGCGTCATCCACATTGCTACCGTCTTAGAAGATTATATTTATGCGGAAGACCCTACTAAAAGGCACTGAGAGCCATCAGATGCTATGAACTTTTTATCAATGGCAAAATGATTAAATGAGAGTTTGACTTACCATACATATTGATCGAGGCATGGAGAAGGCTGAGGAATGAGCTTTCTCTTTTTTTTTTGTCTCAGCAAGCAGAGACATATTCCTCTGCAACACTGCCTCTGCTGGCCATTCAGTATAATCTGCAGATGGAAAAGTCCACTGTTAGTCAATTTTTTGAACTTGAATATTTCCAAACCAAATGCAACACTACCAAAAAATGATTTTTATAAAGCGTAAATTATTAGTACTATGGCGTGTCACATATTGTGAAAATCCAAAGCTCACTAAAAATTATAATCTCAATTTAGATTTCAACCTAGCAAACTTCTTTCAATCCTAGGCCTCATTTGCTGGTACACTGTACACAACCCTAGCACCTGTATGAGGACTTAGATAGAAAGAACTCTTTGGCAGCCAAGAGATAGAGTACCCTTCTCACAGGAATGATTTCAGGTTATGGTACACCATAGCAATTCAGTGATCTGATACGTTAAGGGAGGAAGGTTTATGCTACGGTTAGTGGGAATAATAAAAACTATGAATAACAGATTCTAACATCTTCATTTTAGCACATCCCTATCAGTTAACCTATAGAGAACTCCAGAATGGTATGATCAACCACTCCTTCAAACAAATGTATACGTCTCGAATAATGGCCTAGGTCCTTTCATATCACCACCTTAGTCTTCAGCTGGGCATCCTGTCCTCATTGCTCCCTTTTCTATACCATGATACATGTATCCTATTGCGTACTAGGCGACTGATTGGCCCTCATGTCTGATGACATCCTATTGTAGCTTTGTGATGTAATGGCACCACTTGACCAATCGCCCTGGGTGACGATTACACCGAAGGACCAGACATCAGCAATTACACACTAGGTAACTATCTGTGAATAGGACTGCACAGCAAGTAGGAAGTGTAATGGGAAAGTACACTGCACCATTGAAAGCATTGGGCTCCTATTTAGAGAGGGCCAGAGTTTGAAGTAGCAATTGAATGGCCCTTTTGTCAGATGACAACCTGCTGCAGCTTTGTGATATAATGGCACCACTAGACCAATCGCCCTGCGTGAGGATGGCACCGGAGGACCAGACATCAGCAATTACACACTAGGTAACTATCTGTGAATATGACTGAACAGCAAGTAGGAGGTGTAATGGGAAAGTACACTGCACCATTGAAAGCATTGGGCTCCTATTTAAAGAGGGCTAGAGTTAGAAGAAGCAACTGATTGGCCCTCATGTCAGATGACATCCTGTTGTGGCTTTGTGATGTAATGGCACCACTTGACCAATCGCCCTGGGTGACGATTACACTGGAGGACCAGACAACAGCATTTACACACTAGGTAATTATCTGGGAATATGACTGCACAGCAAGTAGGAGGTGTAATGGGAAAGTACTCTGCACCATCGATTGCATTGGGCTCCTTTTTAAAGAGGGCTAGAGTTAGAAGAACACAGTTTCTAAATAGCAGTCCATCTGGAGTATCAGGGTCACTCTCACAGAGAGCAGGGAAACCGGTTAAATAGCTTCCCTCTATCTGAAAGTAAGTCAATTGCTCTAACCTTAGACACCTCATTCCAGCCTGAAAGATGGTAATTAACTCGCAGGACAAATTGCCAGCACAAGTATCTAAAGAAGATTTTGTCAGCCACGTAGACAGTCAAAGTCTTTGATAAACTATCATGATGGCCATCGCGTCATCCACATTGCTACCGTCTTAGAAGATTATATTTATGCGGAAGACCCTACTAAAAGGCACTGAGAGCCATCAGATGCTATGAACTTTTTATCAATGGCAAAATGATTAAATGAGAGTTTGACTTACCATACATATTGATCGAGGCATGGAGAAGGCTGAGGAATGAGCTTTCTTTTTTTTTTGTCTCAGCAAGCAGAGACATATTCCTCTGCAACACTGCCTCTGCTGGCCATTCAGTATAATCTGCAGATGGAAAAGTCCACTGTTAGTCAATTTTTTGAACTTGAATATTTCCAAACCAAATGCAACACTACCAAAAAATGATTTCTATAAAGCGTAAATTATTAGTACTATGGCGTGTCACATATTGTGAAAATCCAAAGCTCACTAAAAATTATAATCTCAATTTAGATTTCAACCTAGCAAACTTCTTTCAATCCTAGGCCTCATTTGCTGGTACACTGTACACAACCCTAGCACCTGTATGAGGACTTAGATAGAAAGAACTCTTTGGCAGCCAAGAGATAGAGTACCCTTCTCACAGGAATGATTTCAGGTTATGGTACACCATAGCAATTCAGTGATCTGATACGTTAAGGGAGGAAGGTTTATGCTACGGTTAGTGGGAATAATAAAAACTATGAATAACAGATTCTAACATCTTCATTTTAGCACATCCCTATCAGTTAACCTATAGAGAACTCCAGAATGGTATGATCAACCACTCCTTCAAACAAATGTATACGTCTCGAATAATGGCCTAGGTCCTTTCATATCACCACCTTAGTCTTCAGCTGGGCATCCTGTCCTCATTGCTCCCTTTTCTATACCATGATACATGTATCCTATTGCGTACTAGGCGACTGATTGGCCCTCATGTCTGATGACATCCTATTGTAGCTTTGTGATGTAATGGCACCACTTGACCAATCGCCCTGGGTGACGATTACACCGAAGGACCAGACATCAGCAATTACACACTAGGTAACTATCTGTGAATAGGACTGCACAGCAAGTAGGAAGTGTAATGGGAAAGTACACTGCACCATTGAAAGCATTGGGCTCCTATTTAGAGAGGGCCAGAGTTTGAAGTAGCAATTGAATGGCCCTTTTGTCAGATGACAACCTGCTGCAGCTTTGTGATATAATGGCACCACTAGACCAATCGCCCTGCGTGAGGATGGCACCGGAGGACCAGACATCAGCAATTACACACTAGGTAACTATCTGTGAATATGACTGAACAGCAAGTAGGAGGTGTAATGGGAAAGTACACTGCACCATTGAAAGCATTGGGCTCCTATTTAAAGAGGGCTAGAGTTAGAAGAAGCAACTGATTGGCCCTCATGTCAGATGACATCCTGTTGTGGCTTTGTGATGTAATGGCACCACTTGACCAATCGCCCTGGGTGACGATTACACTGGAGGACCAGACAACAGCATTTACACACTAGGTAATTATCTGGGAATATGACTGCACAGCAAGTAGGAGGTGTAATGGGAAAGTACTCTGCACCATCGATTGCATTGGGCTCCTTTTTAAAGAGGGCTAGAGTTAGAAGAACACAGTTTCTAAATAGCAGTCCATCTGGAGTATCAGGGTCACTCTCACAGAGAGCAGGGAAACCGGTTAAATAGCTTCCCTCTATCTGAAAGTAAGTCAATTGCTCTAACCTTAGACACCTCATTCCAGCCTGAAAGATGGTAATTAACTCGCAGGACAAATTGCCAGCACAAGTATCTAAAGAAGATTTTGTCAGCCACGTAGACAGTCAAAGTCTTTGATAAACTATCATGATGGCCATCGCGTCATCCACATTGCTACCGTCTTAGAAGATTATATTTATGCGGAAGACCCTACTAAAAGGCACTGAGAGCCATCAGATGCTATGAACTTTTTATCAATGGCAAAATGATTAAATGAGAGTTTGACTTACCATACATATTGATCGAGGCATGGAGAAGGCTGAGGAATGAGCTTTCTTTTTTTTTTGTCTCAGCAAGCAGAGACATATTCCTCTGCAACACTGCCTCTGCTGGCCATTCAGTATAATCTGCAGATGGAAAAGTCCACTGTTAGTCAATTTTTTGAACTTGAATATTTCCAAACCAAATGCAACACTACCAAAAAATGATTTCTATAAAGCGTAAATTATTAGTACTATGGCGTGTCACATATTGTGAAAATCCAAAGCTCACTAAAAATTATAATCTCAATTTAGATTTCAACCTAGCAAACTTCTTTCAATCCTAGGCCTCATTTGCTGGTACACTGTACACAACCCTAGCACCTGTATGAGGACTTAGATAGAAAGAACTCTTTGGCAGCCAAGAGATAGAGTACCCTTCTCACAGGAATGATTTCAGGTTATGGTACACCATAGCAATTCAGTGATCTGATACGTTAAGGGAGGAAGGTTTATGCTACGGTTAGTGGGAATAATAAAAACTATGAATAACAGATTCTAACATCTTCATTTTAGCACATCCCTATCAGTTAACCTATAGAGAACTCCAGAATGGTATGATCAACCACTCCTTCAAACAAATGTATACGTCTCGAATAATGGCCTAGGTCCTTTCATATCACCACCTTAGTCTTCAGCTGGGCATCCTGTCCTCATTGCTCCCTTTTCTATACCATGATACATGTATCCTATTGCGTACTAGGCGACTGATTGGCCCTCATGTCTGATGACATCCTATTGTAGCTTTGTGATGTAATGGCACCACTTGACCAATCGCCCTGGGTGACGATTACACCGAAGGACCAGACATCAGCAATTACACACTAGGTAACTATCTGTGAATAGGACTGCACAGCAAGTAGGAAGTGTAATGGGAAAGTACACTGCACCATTGAAAGCATTGGGCTCCTATTTAGAGAGGGCCAGAGTTTGAAGTAGCAATTGAATGGCCCTTTTGTCAGATGACAACCTGCTGCAGCTTTGTGATATAATGGCACCACTAGACCAATCGCCCTGCGTGAGGATGGCACCGGAGGACCAGACATCAGCAATTACACACTAGGTAACTATCTGTGAATATGACTGAACAGCAAGTAGGAGGTGTAATGGGAAAGTACACTGCACCATTGAAAGCATTGGGCTCCTATTTAAAGAGGGCTAGAGTTAGAAGAAGCAACTGATTGGCCCTCATTTCAGATGACATCCTGTTGTGGCTTTGTGATGTAATGGCACCACTTGACCAATCGCCCTGGGTGACGATTACACTGGAGGACCAGACAACAGCATTTACACACTAGGTAATTATCTGGGAATATGACTGCACAGCAAGTAGGAGGTGTAATGGGAAAGTACTCTGCACCATCGAATGCATTGGGCTCCTTTTTAAATAGGGCTAGAGTTAGAAGAACACAGTTTCTAAATAGCAGTCCATCTGGAGTATCAGGGTCACTCTCACAGAGAGCAGGGAAACCGGTTAAATAGCTTCCCTCTATCTGAAAGTAAGTCAATTGCTCTAACCTTAGACACCTCATTCCAGCCTGAAAGATGGTAATTAACTCGCAGGACAAATTGCCAGCACAAGTATCTAAAGAAGATTTTGTCAGCCACGTAGACAGTCAAAGTCTTTGATAAACTATCATGATGGCCATCGCGTCATCCACATTGCTACCGTCTTAGAAGATTATATTTATGCGGAAGACCCTACTAAAAGGCACTGAGAGCCATCAGATGCTATGAACTTTTTATCAATGGCAAAATGATTAAATGAGAGTTTGACTTACCATACATATTGATCGAGGCATGGAGAAGGCTGAGGAATGAGCTTTCTCTTTTTTTTTTGTCTCAGCAAGCAGAGACATATTCCTCTGCAACACTGCCTCTGCTGGCCATTCAGTATAATCTGCAGATGGAAAAGTCCACTGTTAGTCAATTTTTTGAACTTGAATATTTCCAAACCAAATGCAACACTACCAAAAAATGATTTTTATAAAGCGTAAATTATTAGTACTATGGCGTGTCACATATTGTGAAAATCCAAAGCTCACTAAAAATTATAATCTCAATTTAGATTTCAACCTAGCAAACTTCTTTCAATCCTAGGCCTCATTTGCTGGTACACTGTACACAACCCTAGCACCTGTATGAGGACTTAGATAGAAAGAACTCTTTGGCAGCCAAGAGATAGAGTACCCTTCTCACAGGAATGATTTCAGGTTATGGTACACCATAGCAATTCAGTGATCTGATACGTTAAGGGAGGAAGGTTTATGCTACGGTTAGTGGGAATAATAAAAACTATGAATAACAGATTCTAACATCTTCATTTTAGCACATCCCTATCAGTTAACCTATAGAGAACTCCAGAATGGTATGATCAACCACTCCTTCAAACAAATGTATACGTCTCGAATAATGGCCTAGGTCCTTTCATATCACCACCTTAGTCTTCAGCTGGGCATTCTGTCCTCATTGCTCCCTTTTCTATACCATGATACATGTATCCTATTGCGTACTAGGCGACTGATTGGCCCTCATGTCTGATGACATCCTATTGTAGCTTTGTGATGTAATGGCACCACTTGACCAATCGCCCTGGGTGACTATTACACCGAAGGACCAGACATCAGCAATTACACACTAGGTAACTATCTGTGAATAGGACTGCACAGCAAGTAGGAAGTGTAATGGGAAAGTACACTGCACCATTGAAAGCATTGGGCTCCTATTTAGAGAGGGCCAGAGTTTGAAGTAGCAATTGAATGGCCCTTTTGTCAGATGACAACCTGCTGCAGCTTTGTGATATAATGGCACCACTAGACCAATCGCCCTGCGTGAGGATGGCACCGGAGGACCAGACATCAGCAATTACACACTAGGTAACTATCTGTGAATATGACTGAACAGCAAGTAGGAGGTGTAATGGGAAAGTACACTGCACCATTGAAAGCATTGGGCTCCTATTTAAAGAGGGCTAGAGTTAGAAGAAGCAACTGATTGGCCCTCATGTCAGATGACATCCTGTTGTGGCTTTGTGATGTAATGGCACCACTTGACCAATCGCCCTGGGTGACGATTACACTGGAGGACCAGACAACAGCATTTACACACTAGGTAATTATCTGGGAATATGACTGCACAGCAAGTAGGAGGTGTAATGGGAAAGTACTCTGCACCATCGATTGCATTGGGCTCCTTTTTAAAGAGGGCTAGAGTTAGAAGAACACAGTTTCTAAATAGCAGTCCATCTGGAGTATCAGGGTCACTCTCACAGAGAGCAGGGAAACCGGTTAAATAGCTTCCCTCTATCTGAAAGTAAGTCAATTGCTCTAACCTTAGACACCTCATTCCAGCCTGAAAGATGGTAATTAACTCGCAGGACAAATTGCCAGCACAAGTATCTAAAGAAGATTTTGTCAGCCACGTAGACAGTCAAAGTCTTTGATAAACTATCATGATGGCCATCGCGTCATCCACATTGCTACCGTCTTAGAAGATTATATTTATGCGGAAGACCCTACTAAAAGGCACTGAGAGCCATCAGATGCTATGAACTTTTTATCAATGGCAAAATGATTAAATGAGAGTTTGACTTACCATACATATTGATCGAGGCATGGAGAAGGCTGAGGAATGAGCTTTCTTTTTTTTTTGTCTCAGCAAGCAGAGACATATTCCTCTGCAACACTGCCTCTGCTGGCCATTCAGTATAATCTGCAGATGGAAAAGTCCACTGTTAGTCAATTTTTTGAACTTGAATATTTCCAAACCAAATGCAACACTACCAAAAAATGATTTCTATAAAGCGTAAATTATTAGTACTATGGCGTGTCACATATTGTGAAAATCCAAAGCTCACTAAAAATTATAATCTCAATTTAGATTTTAACCTAGCAAACTTCTTTCAATCCTAGGCCTCATTTGCTGGTACACTGTACACAACCCTAGCACCTGTATGAGGACTTAGATAGAAAGAACTCTTTGGCAGCCAAGAGATAGAGTACCCTTCTCACAGGAATGATTTCAGGTTATGGTACACCATAGCAATTCAGTGATCTGATACGTTAAGGGAGGAAGGTTTATGCTACGGTTAGTGGGAATAATAAAAACTATGAATAACAGATTCTAACATCTTCATTTTAGCACATCCCTATCAGTTAACCTATAGAGAACTCCAGAATGGTATGATCAACCACTCCTTCAAACAAATGTATACGTCTCGAATAATGGCCTAGGTCCTTTCATATCACCACCTTAGTCTTCAGCTGGGCATCCTGTCCTCATTGCTCCCTTTTCTATACCATGATACATGTATCCTATTGCGTACTAGGCGACTGATTGGCCCTCATGTCTGATGACATCCTATTGTAGCTTTGTGATGTAATGGCACCACTTGACCAATCGCCCTGGGTGACGATTACACCGAAGGACCAGACATCAGCAATTACACACTAGGTAACTATCTGTGAATAGGACTGCACAGCAAGTAGGAAGTGTAATGGGAAAGTACACTGCACCATTGAAAGCATTGGGCTCCTATTTAGAGAGGGCCAGAGTTTGAAGTAGCAATTGAATGGCCCTTTTATCAGATGACAACCTGCTGCAGCTTTGTGATATAATGGCACCACTAGACCAATCGCCCTGCGTGAGGATGGCACCGGAGGACCAGACATCAGCAATTACACACTAGGTAACTATCTGTGAATATGACTGAACAGCAAGTAGGAGGTGTAATGGGAAAGTACACTGCACCATTGAAAGCATTGGGCTCCTATTTAAAGAGGGCTAGAGTTAGAAGAAGCAACTGATTGGCCCTCATTTCAGATGACATCCTGTTGTGGCTTTGTGATGTAATGGCACCACTTGACCAATCGCCCTGGGTGACGATTACACTGGAGGACCAGACAACAGCATTTACACACTAGGTAATTATCTGGGAATATGACTGCACAGCAAGTAGGAGGTGTAATGGGAAAGTACTCTGCACCATCGAATGCATTGGGCTCCTTTTTAAATAGGGCTAGAGTTAGAAGAACACAGTTTCTAAATAGCAGTCCATCTGGAGTATCAGGGTCACTCTCACAGAGAGCAGGGAAACCGGTTAAATAGCTTCCCTCTATCTGAAAGTAAGTCAATTGCTCTAACCTTAGACACCTCATTCCAGCCTGAAAGATGGTAATTAACTCGCAGGACAAATTGCCAGCACAAGTATCTAAAGAAGATTTTGTCAGCCACGTAGACAGTCAAAGTCTTTGATAAACTATCATGATGGCCATCGCGTCATCCACATTGCTACCGTCTTAGAAGATTATATTTATGCGGAAGACCCTACTAAAAGGCACTGAGAGCCATCAGATGCTATGAACTTTTTATCAATGGCAAAATGATTAAATGAGAGTTTGACTTACCATACATATTGATCGAGGCATGGAGAAGGCTGAGGAATGAGCTTTCTCTTTTTTTTTTGTCTCAGCAAGCAGAGACATATTCCTCTGCAACACTGCCTCTGCTGGCCATTCAGTATAATCTGCAGATGGAAAAGTCCACTGTTAGTCAATTTTTTGAACTTGAATATTTCCAAACCAAATGCAACACTACCAAAAAATGATTTTTATAAAGCGTAAATTATTAGTACTATGGCGTGTCACATATTGTGAAAATCCAAAGCTCACTAAAAATTATAATCTCAATTTAGATTTCAACCTAGCAAACTTCTTTCAATCCTAGGCCTCATTTGCTGGTACACTGTACACAACCCTAGCACCTGTATGAGGACTTAGATAGAAAGAACTCTTTGGCAGCCAAGAGATAGAGTACCCTTCTCACAGGAATGATTTCAGGTTATGGTACACCATAGCAATTCAGTGATCTGATACGTTAAGGGAGGAAGGTTTATGCTACGGTTAGTGGGAATAATAAAAACTATGAATAACAGATTCTAACATCTTCATTTTAGCACATCCCTATCAGTTAACCTATAGAGAACTCCAGAATGGTATGATCAACCACTCCTTCAAACAAATGTATACGTCTCGAATAATGGCCTAGGTCCTTTCATATCACCACCTTAGTCTTCAGCTGGGCATTCTGTCCTCATTGCTCCCTTTTCTATACCATGATACATGTATCCTATTGCGTACTAGGCGACTGATTGGCCCTCATGTCTGATGACATCCTATTGTAGCTTTGTGATGTAATGGCACCACTTGACCAATCGCCCTGGGTGACTATTACACCGAAGGACCAGACATCAGCAATTACACACTAGGTAACTATCTGTGAATAGGACTGCACAGCAAGTAGGAAGTGTAATGGGAAAGTACACTGCACCATTGAAAGCATTGGGCTCCTATTTAGAGAGGGCCAGAGTTTGAAGTAGCAATTGAATGGCCCTTTTGTCAGATGACAACCTGCTGCAGCTTTGTGATATAATGGCACCACTAGACCAATCGCCCTGCGTGAGGATGGCACCGGAGGACCAGACATCAGCAATTACACACTAGGTAACTATCTGTGAATATGACTGAACAGCAAGTAGGAGGTGTAATGGGAAAGTACACTGCACCATTGAAAGCATTGGGCTCCTATTTAAAGAGGGCTAGAGTTAGAAGAAGCAACTGATTGGCCCTCATGTCAGATGACATCCTGTTGTGGCTTTGTGATGTAATGGCACCACTTGACCAATCGCCCTGGGTGACGATTACACTGGAGGACCAGACAACAGCATTTACACACTAGGTAATTATCTGGGAATATGACTGCACAGCAAGTAGGAGGTGTAATGGGAAAGTACTCTGCACCATCGATTGCATTGGGCTCCTTTTTAAAGAGGGCTAGAGTTAGAAGAACACAGTTTCTAAATAGCAGTCCATCTGGAGTATCAGGGTCACTCTCACAGAGAGCAGGGAAACCGGTTAAATAGCTTCCCTCTATCTGAAAGTAAGTCAATTGCTCTAACCTTAGACACCTCATTCCAGCCTGAAAGATGGTAATTAACTCGCAGGACAAATTGCCAGCACAAGTATCTAAAGAAGATTTTGTCAGCCACGTAGACAGTCAAAGTCTTTGATAAACTATCATGATGGCCATCGCGTCATCCACATTGCTACCGTCTTAGAAGATTATATTTATGCGGAAGACCCTACTAAAAGGCACTGAGAGCCATCAGATGCTATGAACTTTTTATCAATGGCAAAATGATTAAATGAGAGTTTGACTTACCATACATATTGATCGAGGCATGGAGAAGGCTGAGGAATGAGCTTTCTTTTTTTTTTGTCTCAGCAAGCAGAGACATATTCCTCTGCAACACTGCCTCTGCTGGCCATTCAGTATAATCTGCAGATGGAAAAGTCCACTGTTAGTCAATTTTTTGAACTTGAATATTTCCAAACCAAATGCAACACTACCAAAAAATGATTTCTATAAAGCGTAAATTATTAGTACTATGGCGTGTCACATATTGTGAAAATCCAAAGCTCACTAAAAATTATAATCTCAATTTAGATTTTAACCTAGCAAACTTCTTTCAATCCTAGGCCTCATTTGCTGGTACACTGTACACAACCCTAGCACCTGTATGAGGACTTAGATAGAAAGAACTCTTTGGCAGCCAAGAGATAGAGTACCCTTCTCACAGGAATGATTTCAGGTTATGGTACACCATAGCAATTCAGTGATCTGATACGTTAAGGGAGGAAGGTTTATGCTACGGTTAGTGGGAATAATAAAAACTATGAATAACAGATTCTAACATCTTCATTTTAGCACATCCCTATCAGTTAACCTATAGAGAACTCCAGAATGGTATGATCAACCACTCCTTCAAACAAATGTATACGTCTCGAATAATGGCCTAGGTCCTTTCATATCACCACCTTAGTCTTCAGCTGGGCATCCTGTCCTCATTGCTCCCTTTTCTATACCATGATACATGTATCCTATTGCGTACTAGGCGACTGATTGGCCCTCATGTCTGATGACATCCTATTGTAGCTTTGTGATGTAATGGCACCACTTGACCAATCGCCCTGGGTGACGATTACACCGAAGGACCAGACATCAGCAATTACACACTAGGTAACTATCTGTGAATAGGACTGCACAGCAAGTAGGAAGTGTAATGGGAAAGTACACTGCACCATTGAAAGCATTGGGCTCCTATTTAGAGAGGGCCAGAGTTTGAAGTAGCAATTGAATGGCCCTTTTGTCAGATGACAACCTGCTGCAGCTTTGTGATATAATGGCACCACTAGACCAATCGCCCTGCGTGAGGATGGCACCGGAGGACCAGACATCAGCAATTACACACTAGGTAACTATCTGTGAATATGACTGAACAGCAAGTAGGAGGTGTAATGGGAAAGTACACTGCACCATTGAAAGCATTGGGCTCCTATTTAAAGAGGGCTAGAGTTAGAAGAAGCAACTGATTGGCCCTCATGTCAGATGACATCCTGTTGTGGCTTTGTGATGTAATGGCACCACTTGACCAATCGCCCTGGGTGACGATTACACTGGAGGACCAGACAACAGCATTTACACACTAGGTAATTATCTGGGAATATGACTGCACAGCAAGTAGGAGGTGTAATGGGAAAGTACTCTGCACCATCGATTGCATTGGGCTCCTTTTTAAAGAGGGCTAGAGTTAGAAGAACACAGTTTCTAAATAGCAGTCCATCTGGAGTATCAGGGTCACTCTCACAGAGAGCAGGGAAACCGGTTAAATAGCTTCCCTCTATCTGAAAGTAAGTCAATTGCTCTAACCTTAGACACCTCATTCCAGCCTGAAAGATGGTAATTAACTCGCAGGACAAATTGCCAGCACAAGTATCTAAAGAAGATTTTGTCAGCCACGTAGACAGTCAAAGTCTTTGATAAACTATCATGATGGCCATCGCGTCATCCACATTGCTACCGTCTTAGAAGATTATATTTATGCGGAAGACCCTACTAAAAGGCACTGAGAGCCATCAGATGCTATGAACTTTTTATCAATGGCAAAATGATTAAATGAGAGTTTGACTTACCATACATATTGATCGAGGCATGGAGAAGGCTGAGGAATGAGCTTTCTTTTTTTTTTGTCTCAGCAAGCAGAGACATATTCCTCTGCAACACTGCCTCTGCTGGCCATTCAGTATAATCTGCAGATGGAAAAGTCCACTGTTAGTCAATTTTTTGAACTTGAATATTTCCAAACCAAATGCAACACTACCAAAAAATGATTTCTATAAAGCGTAAATTATTAGTACTATGGCGTGTCACATATTGTGAAAATCCAAAGCTCACTAAAAATTATAATCTCAATTTAGATTTCAACCTAGCAAACTTCTTTCAATCCTAGGCCTCATTTGCTGGTACACTGTACACAACCCTAGCACCTGTATGAGGACTTAGATAGAAAGAACTCTTTGGCAGCCAAGAGATAGAGTACCCTTCTCACAGGAATGATTTCAGGTTATGGTACACCATAGCAATTCAGTGATCTGATACGTTAAGGGAGGAAGGTTTATGCTACGGTTAGTGGGAATAATAAAAACTATGAATAACAGATTCTAACATCTTCATTTTAGCACATCCCTATCAGTTAACCTATAGAGAACTCCAGAATGGTATGATCAACCACTCCTTCAAACAAATGTATACGTCTCGAATAATGGCCTAGGTCCTTTCATATCACCACCTTAGTCTTCAGCTGGGCATCCTGTCCTCATTGCTCCCTTTTCTATACCATGATACATGTATCCTATTGCGTACTAGGCGACTGATTGGCCCTCATGTCTGATGACATCCTATTGTAGCTTTGTGATGTAATGGCACCACTTGACCAATCGCCCTGGGTGACGATTACACCGAAGGACCAGACATCAGCAATTACACACTAGGTAACTATCTGTGAATAGGACTGCACAGCAAGTAGGAAGTGTAATGGGAAAGTACACTGCACCATTGAAAGCATTGGGCTCCTATTTAGAGAGGGCCAGAGTTTGAAGTAGCAATTGAATGGCCCTTTTGTCAGATGACAACCTGCTGCAGCTTTGTGATATAATGGCACCACTAGACCAATCGCCCTGCGTGAGGATGGCACCGGAGGACCAGACATCAGCAATTACACACTAGGTAACTATCTGTGAATATGACTGAACAGCAAGTAGGAGGTGTAATGGGAAAGTACACTGCACCATTGAAAGCATTGGGCTCCTATTTAAAGAGGGCTAGAGTTAGAAGAAGCAACTGATTGGCCCTCATGTCAGATGACATCCTGTTGTGGCTTTGTGATGTAATGGCACCACTTGACCAATCGCCCTGGGTGACGATTACACTGGAGGACCAGACAACAGCATTTACACACTAGGTAATTATCTGGGAATATGACTGCACAGCAAGTAGGAGGTGTAATGGGAAAGTACTCTGCACCATCGAATGCATTGGGCTCCTTTTTAAATAGGGCTAGAGTTAGAAGAACACAGTTTCTAAATAGCAGTCCATCTGGAGTATCAGGGTCACTCTCACAGAGAGCAGGGAAACCGGTTAAATAGCTTCCCTCTATCTGAAAGTAAGTCAATTGCTCTAACCTTAGACACCTCATTCCAGCCTGAAAGATGGTAATTAACTCGCAGGACAAATTGCCAGCACAAGTATCTAAAGAAGATTTTGTCAGCCACGTAGACAGTCAAAGTCTTTGATAAACTATCATGATGGCCATCGCGTCATCCACATTGCTACCGTCTTAGAAGATTATATTTATGCGGAAGACCCTACTAAAAGGCACTGAGAGCCATCAGATGCTATGAACTTTTTATCAATGGCAAAATGATTAAATGAGAGTTTGACTTACCATACATATTGATCGAGGCATGGAGAAGGCTGAGGAATGAGCTTTCTCTTTTTTTTTTGTCTCAGCAAGCAGAGACATATTCCTCTGCAACACTGCCTCTGCTGGCCATTCAGTATAATCTGCAGATGGAAAAGTCCACTGTTAGTCAATTTTTTGAACTTGAATATTTCCAAACCAAATGCAACACTACCAAAAAATGATTTTTATAAAGCGTAAATTATTAGTACTATGGCGTGTCACATATTGTGAAAATCCAAAGCTCACTAAAAATTATAATCTCAATTTAGATTTCAACCTAGCAAACTTCTTTCAATCCTAGGCCTCATTTGCTGGTACACTGTACACAACCCTAGCACCTGTATGAGGACTTAGATAGAAAGAACTCTTTGGCAGCCAAGAGATAGAGTACCCTTCTCACAGGAATGATTTCAGGTTATGGTACACCATAGCAATTCAGTGATCTGATACGTTAAGGGAGGAAGGTTTATGCTACGGTTAGTGGGAATAATAAAAACTATGAATAACAGATTCTAACATCTTCATTTTAGCACATCCCTATCAGTTAACCTATAGAGAACTCCAGAATGGTATGATCAACCACTCCTTCAAACAAATGTATACGTCTCGAATAATGGCCTAGGTCCTTTCATATCACCACCTTAGTCTTCAGCTGGGCATCCTGTCCTCATTGCTCCCTTTTCTATACCATGATACATGTATCCTATTGCGTACTAGGCGACTGATTGGCCCTCATGTCTGATGACATCCTATTGTAGCTTTGTGATGTAATGGCACCACTTGACCAATCGCCCTGGGTGACTATTACACCGAAGGACCAGACATCAGCAATTACACACTAGGTAACTATCTGTGAATAGGACTGCACAGCAAGTAGGAAGTGTAATGGGAAAGTACACTGCACCATTGAAAGCATTGGGCTCCTATTTAGAGAGGGCCAGAGTTTGAAGTAGCAATTGAATGGCCCTTTTGTCAGATGACAACCTGCTGCAGCTTTGTGATATAATGGCACCACTAGACCAATCGCCCTGCGTGAGGATGGCACCGGAGGACCAGACATCAGCAATTACACACTAGGTAACTATCTGTGAATATGACTGAACAGCAAGTAGGAGGTGTAATGGGAAAGTACACTGCACCATTGAAAGCATTGGGCTCCTATTTAAAGAGGGCTAGAGTTAGAAGAAGCAACTGATTGGCCCTCATGTCAGATGACATCCTGTTGTGGCTTTGTGATGTAATGGCACCACTTGACCAATCGCCCTGGGTGACGATTACACTGGAGGACCAGACAACAGCATTTACACACTAGGTAATTATCTGGGAATATGACTGCACAGCAAGTAGGAGGTGTAATGGGAAAGTACTCTGCACCATCGATTGCATTGGGCTCCTTTTTAAAGAGGGCTAGAGTTAGAAGAACACAGTTTCTAAATAGCAGTCCATCTGGAGTATCAGGGTCACTCTCACAGAGAGCAGGGAAACCGGTTAAATAGCTTCCCTCTATCTGAAAGTAAGTCAATTGCTCTAACCTTAGACACCTCATTCCAGCCTGAAAGATGGTAATTAACTCGCAGGACAAATTGCCAGCACAAGTATCTAAAGAAGATTTTGTCAGCCACGTAGACAGTCAAAGTCTTTGATAAACTATCATGATGGCCATCGCGTCATCCACATTGCTACCGTCTTAGAAGATTATATTTATGCGGAAGACCCTACTAAAAGGCACTGAGAGCCATCAGATGCTATGAACTTTTTATCAATGGCAAAATGATTAAATGAGAGTTTGACTTACCATACATATTGATCGAGGCATGGAGAAGGCTGAGGAATGAGCTTTCTTTTTTTTTTGTCTCAGCAAGCAGAGACATATTCCTCTGCAACACTGCCTCTGCTGGCCATTCAGTATAATCTGCAGATGGAAAAGTCCACTGTTAGTCAATTTTTTGAACTTGAATATTTCCAAACCAAATGCAACACTACCAAAAAATGATTTTTATAAAGCGTAAATTATTAGTACTATGGCGTGTCACATATTGTGAAAATCCAAAGCTCACTAAAAATTATAATCTCAATTTAGATTTCAACCTAGCAAACTTCTTTCAATCCTAGGCCTCATTTGCTGGTACACTGTACACAACCCTAGCACCTGTATGAGGACTTAGATAGAAAGAACTCTTTGGCAGCCAAGAGATAGAGTACCCTTCTCACAGGAATGATTTCAGGTTATGGTACACCATAGCAATTCAGTGATCTGATACGTTAAGGGAGGAAGGTTTATGCTACGGTTAGTGGGAATAATAAAAACTATGAATAACAGATTCTAACATCTTCATTTTAGCACATCCCTATCAGTTAACCTATAGAGAACTCCAGAATGGTATGATCAACCACTCCTTCAAACAAATGTATACGTCTCGAATAATGGCCTAGGTCCTTTCATATCACCACCTTAGTCTTCAGCTGGGCATCCTGTCCTCATTGCTCCCTTTTCTATACCATGATACATGTATCCTATTGCGTACTAGGCGACTGATTGGCCCTCATGTCTGATGACATCCTATTGTAGCTTTGTGATGTAATGGCACCACTTGACCAATCGCCCTGGGTGACTATTACACCGAAGGACCAGACATCAGCAATTACACACTAGGTAACTATCTGTGAATAGGACTGCACAGCAAGTAGGAAGTGTAATGGGAAAGTACACTGCACCATTGAAAGCATTGGGCTCCTATTTAGAGAGGGCCAGAGTTTGAAGTAGCAATTGAATGGCCCTTTTGTCAGATGACAACCTGCTGCAGCTTTGTGATATAATGGCACCACTAGACCAATCGCCCTGCGTGAGGATGGCACCGGAGGACCAGACATCAGCAATTACACACTAGGTAACTATCTGTGAATATGACTGAACAGCAAGTAGGAGGTGTAATGGGAAAGTACACTGCACCATTGAAAGCATTGGGCTCCTATTTAAAGAGGGCTAGAGTTAGAAGAAGCAACTGATTGGCCCTCATGTCAGATGACATCCTGTTGTGGCTTTGTGATGTAATGGCACCACTTGACCAATCGCCCTGGGTGACGATTACACTGGAGGACCAGACAACAGCATTTACACACTAGGTAATTATCTGGGAATATGACTGCACAGCAAGTAGGAGGTGTAATGGGAAAGTACTCTGCACCATCGATTGCATTGGGCTCCTTTTTAAAGAGGGCTAGAGTTAGAAGAACACAGTTTCTAAATAGCAGTCCATCTGGAGTATCAGGGTCACTCTCACAGAGAGCAGGGAAACCGGTTAAATAGCTTCCCTCTATCTGAAAGTAAGTCAATTGCTCTAACCTTAGACACCTCATTCCAGCCTGAAAGATGGTAATTAACTCGCAGGACAAATTGCCAGCACAAGTATCTAAAGAAGATTTTGTCAGCCACGTAGACAGTCAAAGTCTTTGATAAACTATCATGATGGCCATCGCGTCATCCACATTGCTACCGTCTTAGAAGATTATATTTATGCGGAAGACCCTACTAAAAGGCACTGAGAGCCATCAGATGCTATGAACTTTTTATCAATGGCAAAATGATTAAATGAGAGTTTGACTTACCATACATATTGATCGAGGCATGGAGAAGGCTGAGGAATGAGCTTTCTTTTTTTTTTGTCTCAGCAAGCAGAGACATATTCCTCTGCAACACTGCCTCTGCTGGCCATTCAGTATAATCTGCAGATGGAAAAGTCCACTGTTAGTCAATTTTTTGAACTTGAATATTTCCAAACCAAATGCAACACTACCAAAAAATGATTTCTATAAAGCGTAAATTATTAGTACTATGGCGTGTCACATATTGTGAAAATCCAAAGCTCACTAAAAATTATAATCTCAATTTAGATTTTAACCTAGCAAACTTCTTTCAATCCTAGGCCTCATTTGCTGGTACACTGTACACAACCCTAGCACCTGTATGAGGACTTAGATAGAAAGAACTCTTTGGCAGCCAAGAGATAGAGTACCCTTCTCACAGGAATGATTTCAGGTTATGGTACACCATAGCAATTCAGTGATCTGATACGTTAAGGGAGGAAGGTTTATGCTACGGTTAGTGGGAATAATAAAAACTATGAATAACAGATTCTAACATCTTCATTTTAGCACATCCCTATCAGTTAACCTATAGAGAACTCCAGAATGGTATGATCAACCACTCCTTCAAACAAATGTATACGTCTCGAATAATGGCCTAGGTCCTTTCATATCACCACCTTAGTCTTCAGCTGGGCATCCTGTCCTCATTGCTCCCTTTTCTATACCATGATACATGTATCCTATTGCGTACTAGGCGACTGATTGGCCCTCATGTCTGATGACATCCTATTGTAGCTTTGTGATGTAATGGCACCACTTGACCAATCGCCCTGGGTGACGATTACACCGAAGGACCAGACATCAGCAATTACACACTAGGTAACTATCTGTGAATAGGACTGCACAGCAAGTAGGAAGTGTAATGGGAAAGTACACTGCACCATTGAAAGCATTGGGCTCCTATTTAGAGAGGGCCAGAGTTTGAAGTAGCAATTGAATGGCCCTTTTGTCAGATGACAACCTGCTGCAGCTTTGTGATATAATGGCACCACTAGACCAATCGCCCTGCGTGAGGATGGCACCGGAGGACCAGACATCAGCAATTACACACTAGGTAACTATCTGTGAATATGACTGAACAGCAAGTAGGAGGTGTAATGGGAAAGTACACTGCACCATTGAAAGCATTGGGCTCCTATTTAAAGAGGGCTAGAGTTAGAAGAAGCAACTGATTGGCCCTCATGTCAGATGACATCCTGTTGTGGCTTTGTGATGTAATGGCACCACTTGACCAATCGCCCTGGGTGACGATTACACTGGAGGACCAGACAACAGCATTTACACACTAGGTAATTATCTGGGAATATGACTGCACAGCAAGTAGGAGGTGTAATGGGAAAGTACTCTGCACCATCGATTGCATTGGGCTCCTTTTTAAAGAGGGCTAGAGTTAGAAGAACACAGTTTCTAAATAGCAGTCCATCTGGAGTATCAGGGTCACTCTCACAGAGAGCAGGGAAACCGGTTAAATAGCTTCCCTCTATCTGAAAGTAAGTCAATTGCTCTAACCTTAGACACCTCATTCCAGCCTGAAAGATGGTAATTAACTCGCAGGACAAATTGCCAGCACAAGTATCTAAAGAAGATTTTGTCAGCCACGTAGACAGTCAAAGTCTTTGATAAACTATCATGATGGCCATCGCGTCATCCACATTGCTACCGTCTTAGAAGATTATATTTATGCGGAAGACCCTACTAAAAGGCACTGAGAGCCATCAGATGCTATGAACTTTTTATCAATGGCAAAATGATTAAATGAGAGTTTGACTTACCATACATATTGATCGAGGCATGGAGAAGGCTGAGGAATGAGCTTTCTTTTTTTTTTGTCTCAGCAAGCAGAGACATATTCCTCTGCAACACTGCCTCTGCTGGCCATTCAGTATAATCTGCAGATGGAAAAGTCCACTGTTAGTCAATTTTTTGAACTTGAATATTTCCAAACCAAATGCAACACTACCAAAAAATGATTTCTATAAAGCGTAAATTATTAGTACTATGGCGTGTCACATATTGTGAAAATCCAAAGCTCACTAAAAATTATAATCTCAATTTAGATTTCAACCTAGCAAACTTCTTTCAATCCTAGGCCTCATTTGCTGGTACACTGTACACAACCCTAGCACCTGTATGAGGACTTAGATAGAAAGAACTCTTTGGCAGCCAAGAGATAGAGTACCCTTCTCACAGGAATGATTTCAGGTTATGGTACACCATAGCAATTCAGTGATCTGATACGTTAAGGGAGGAAGGTTTATGCTACGGTTAGTGGGAATAATAAAAACTATGAATAACAGATTCTAACATCTTCATTTTAGCACATCCCTATCAGTTAACCTATAGAGAACTCCAGAATGGTATGATCAACCACTCCTTCAAACAAATGTATACGTCTCGAATAATGGCCTAGGTCCTTTCATATCACCACCTTAGTCTTCAGCTGGGCATCCTGTCCTCATTGCTCCCTTTTCTATACCATGATACATGTATCCTATTGCGTACTAGGCGACTGATTGGCCCTCATGTCTGATGACATCCTATTGTAGCTTTGTGATGTAATGGCACCACTTGACCAATCGCCCTGGGTGACGATTACACCGAAGGACCAGACATCAGCAATTACACACTAGGTAACTATCTGTGAATAGGACTGCACAGCAAGTAGGAAGTGTAATGGGAAAGTACACTGCACCATTGAAAGCATTGGGCTCCTATTTAGAGAGGGCCAGAGTTTGAAGTAGCAATTGAATGGCCCTTTTGTCAGATGACAACCTGCTGCAGCTTTGTGATATAATGGCACCACTAGACCAATCGCCCTGCGTGAGGATGGCACCGGAGGACCAGACATCAGCAATTACACACTAGGTAACTATCTGTGAATATGACTGAACAGCAAGTAGGAGGTGTAATGGGAAAGTACACTGCACCATTGAAAGCATTGGGCTCCTATTTAAAGAGGGCTAGAGTTAGAAGAAGCAACTGATTGGCCCTCA
The DNA here is from genome assembly GCF_964261635.1 of Lissotriton helveticus. Classification (NCBI taxonomy): domain Eukaryota; kingdom Metazoa; phylum Chordata; class Amphibia; order Caudata; family Salamandridae; genus Lissotriton; species Lissotriton helveticus. The sequence goes on from NC_136068.1 coordinate 615,910,121, forward strand.
TGTCAGATGACATCCTGTTGTGGCTTTGTGATGTAATGGCACCACTTGACCAATCGCCCTGGGTGACGATTACACTGGAGGACCAGACAACAGCATTTACACACTAGGTAATTATCTGGGAATATGACTGCACAGCAAGTAGGAGGTGTAATGGGAAAGTACTCTGCACCATCGAATGCATTGGGCTCCTTTTTAAATAGGGCTAGAGTTAGAAGAACACAGTTTCTAAATAGCAGTCCATCTGGAGTATCAGGGTCACTCTCACAGAGAGCAGGGAAACCGGTTAAATAGCTTCCCTCTATCTGAAAGTAAGTCAATTGCTCTAACCTTAGACACCTCATTCCAGCCTGAAAGATGGTAATTAACTCGCAGGACAAATTGCCAGCACAAGTATCTAAAGAAGATTTTGTCAGCCACGTAGACAGTCAAAGTCTTTGATAAACTATCATGATGGCCATCGCGTCATCCACATTGCTACCGTCTTAGAAGATTATATTTATGCGGAAGACCCTACTAAAAGGCACTGAGAGCCATCAGATGCTATGAACTTTTTATCAATGGCAAAATGATTAAATGAGAGTTTGACTTACCATACATATTGATCGAGGCATGGAGAAGGCTGAGGAATGAGCTTTCTCTTTTTTTTTTGTCTCAGCAAGCAGAGACATATTCCTCTGCAACACTGCCTCTGCTGGCCATTCAGTATAATCTGCAGATGGAAAAGTCCACTGTTAGTCAATTTTTTGAACTTGAATATTTCCAAACCAAATGCAACACTACCAAAAAATGATTTTTATAAAGCGTAAATTATTAGTACTATGGCGTGTCACATATTGTGAAAATCCAAAGCTCACTAAAAATTATAATCTCAATTTAGATTTCAACCTAGCAAACTTCTTTCAATCCTAGGCCTCATTTGCTGGTACACTGTACACAACCCTAGCACCTGTATGAGGACTTAGATAGAAAGAACTCTTTGGCAGCCAAGAGATAGAGTACCCTTCTCACAGGAATGATTTCAGGTTATGGTACACCATAGCAATTCAGTGATCTGATACGTTAAGGGAGGAAGGTTTATGCTACGGTTAGTGGGAATAATAAAAACTATGAATAACAGATTCTAACATCTTCATTTTAGCACATCCCTATCAGTTAACCTATAGAGAACTCCAGAATGGTATGATCAACCACTCCTTCAAACAAATGTATACGTCTCGAATAATGGCCTAGGTCCTTTCATATCACCACCTTAGTCTTCAGCTGGGCATCCTGTCCTCATTGCTCCCTTTTCTATACCATGATACATGTATCCTATTGCGTACTAGGCGACTGATTGGCCCTCATGTCTGATGACATCCTATTGTAGCTTTGTGATGTAATGGCACCACTTGACCAATCGCCCTGGGTGACTATTACACCGAAGGACCAGACATCAGCAATTACACACTAGGTAACTATCTGTGAATAGGACTGCACAGCAAGTAGGAAGTGTAATGGGAAAGTACACTGCACCATTGAAAGCATTGGGCTCCTATTTAGAGAGGGCCAGAGTTTGAAGTAGCAATTGAATGGCCCTTTTGTCAGATGACAACCTGCTGCAGCTTTGTGATATAATGGCACCACTAGACCAATCGCCCTGCGTGAGGATGGCACCGGAGGACCAGACATCAGCAATTACACACTAGGTAACTATCTGTGAATATGACTGAACAGCAAGTAGGAGGTGTAATGGGAAAGTACACTGCACCATTGAAAGCATTGGGCTCCTATTTAAAGAGGGCTAGAGTTAGAAGAAGCAACTGATTGGCCCTCATGTCAGATGACATCCTGTTGTGGCTTTGTGATGTAATGGCACCACTTGACCAATCGCCCTGGGTGACGATTACACTGGAGGACCAGACAACAGCATTTACACACTAGGTAATTATCTGGGAATATGACTGCACAGCAAGTAGGAGGTGTAATGGGAAAGTACTCTGCACCATCGATTGCATTGGGCTCCTTTTTAAAGAGGGCTAGAGTTAGAAGAACACAGTTTCTAAATAGCAGTCCATCTGGAGTATCAGGGTCACTCTCACAGAGAGCAGGGAAACCGGTTAAATAGCTTCCCTCTATCTGAAAGTAAGTCAATTGCTCTAACCTTAGACACCTCATTCCAGCCTGAAAGATGGTAATTAACTCGCAGGACAAATTGCCAGCACAAGTATCTAAAGAAGATTTTGTCAGCCACGTAGACAGTCAAAGTCTTTGATAAACTATCATGATGGCCATCGCGTCATCCACATTGCTACCGTCTTAGAAGATTATATTTATGCGGAAGACCCTACTAAAAGGCACTGAGAGCCATCAGATGCTATGAACTTTTTATCAATGGCAAAATGATTAAATGAGAGTTTGACTTACCATACATATTGATCGAGGCATGGAGAAGGCTGAGGAATGAGCTTTCTTTTTTTTTTGTCTCAGCAAGCAGAGACATATTCCTCTGCAACACTGCCTCTGCTGGCCATTCAGTATAATCTGCAGATGGAAAAGTCCACTGTTAGTCAATTTTTTGAACTTGAATATTTCCAAACCAAATGCAACACTACCAAAAAATGATTTCTATAAAGCGTAAATTATTAGTACTATGGCGTGTCACATATTGTGAAAATCCAAAGCTCACTAAAAATTATAATCTCAATTTAGATTTTAACCTAGCAAACTTCTTTCAATCCTAGGCCTCATTTGCTGGTACACTGTACACAACCCTAGCACCTGTATGAGGACTTAGATAGAAAGAACTCTTTGGCAGCCAAGAGATAGAGTACCCTTCTCACAGGAATGATTTCAGGTTATGGTACACCATAGCAATTCAGTGATCTGATACGTTAAGGGAGGAAGGTTTATGCTACGGTTAGTGGGAATAATAAAAACTATGAATAACAGATTCTAACATCTTCATTTTAGCACATCCCTATCAGTTAACCTATAGAGAACTCCAGAATGGTATGATCAACCACTCCTTCAAACAAATGTATACGTCTCGAATAATGGCCTAGGTCCTTTCATATCACCACCTTAGTCTTCAGCTGGGCATCCTGTCCTCATTGCTCCCTTTTCTATACCATGATACATGTATCCTATTGCGTACTAGGCGACTGATTGGCCCTCATGTCTGATGACATCCTATTGTAGCTTTGTGATGTAATGGCACCACTTGACCAATCGCCCTGGGTGACGATTACACCGAAGGACCAGACATCAGCAATTACACACTAGGTAACTATCTGTGAATAGGACTGCACAGCAAGTAGGAAGTGTAATGGGAAAGTACACTGCACCATTGAAAGCATTGGGCTCCTATTTAGAGAGGGCCAGAGTTTGAAGTAGCAATTGAATGGCCCTTTTGTCAGATGACAACCTGCTGCAGCTTTGTGATATAATGGCACCACTAGACCAATCGCCCTGCGTGAGGATGGCACCGGAGGACCAGACATCAGCAATTACACACTAGGTAACTATCTGTGAATATGACTGAACAGCAAGTAGGAGGTGTAATGGGAAAGTACACTGCACCATTGAAAGCATTGGGCTCCTATTTAAAGAGGGCTAGAGTTAGAAGAAGCAACTGATTGGCCCTCATGTCAGATGACATCCTGTTGTGGCTTTGTGATGTAATGGCACCACTTGACCAATCGCCCTGGGTGACGATTACACTGGAGGACCAGACAACAGCATTTACACACTAGGTAATTATCTGGGAATATGACTGCACAGCAAGTAGGAGGTGTAATGGGAAAGTACTCTGCACCATCGATTGCATTGGGCTCCTTTTTAAAGAGGGCTAGAGTTAGAAGAACACAGTTTCTAAATAGCAGTCCATCTGGAGTATCAGGGTCACTCTCACAGAGAGCAGGGAAACCGGTTAAATAGCTTCCCTCTATCTGAAAGTAAGTCAATTGCTCTAACCTTAGACACCTCATTCCAGCCTGAAAGATGGTAATTAACTCGCAGGACAAATTGCCAGCACAAGTATCTAAAGAAGATTTTGTCAGCCACGTAGACAGTCAAAGTCTTTGATAAACTATCATGATGGCCATCGCGTCATCCACATTGCTACCGTCTTAGAAGATTATATTTATGCGGAAGACCCTACTAAAAGGCACTGAGAGCCATCAGATGCTATGAACTTTTTATCAATGGCAAAATGATTAAATGAGAGTTTGACTTACCATACATATTGATCGAGGCATGGAGAAGGCTGAGGAATGAGCTTTCTTTTTTTTTTGTCTCAGCAAGCAGAGACATATTCCTCTGCAACACTGCCTCTGCTGGCCATTCAGTATAATCTGCAGATGGAAAAGTCCACTGTTAGTCAATTTTTTGAACTTGAATATTTCCAAACCAAATGCAACACTACCAAAAAATGATTTCTATAAAGCGTAAATTATTAGTACTATGGCATGTCACATATTGTGAAAATCCAAAGCTCACTAAAAATTATAATCTCAATTTAGATTTTAACCTAGCAAACTTCTTTCAATCCTAGGCCTCATTTGCTGGTACACTGTACACAACCCTAGCACCTGTATGAGGACTTAGATAGAAAGAACTCTTTGGCAGCCAAGAGATAGAGTACCCTTCTCACAGGAATGATTTCAGGTTATGGTACACCATAGCAATTCAGTGATCTGATACGTTAAGGGAGGAAGGTTTATGCTACGGTTAGTGGGAATAATATAAACTATGAATAACAGATTCTAACATCTTCATTTTAGCACATCCCTATCAGTTAACCTATAGAGAACTCCAGAATGGTATGATCAACCACTCCTTCAAACAAATGTATACGTCTCGAATAATGGCCTAGGTCCTTTCATATCACCACCTTAGTCTTCAGCTGGGCATCCTGTCCTCATTGCTCCCTTTTCTATACCATGATACATGTATCCTATTGCGTACTAGGCGACTGATTGGCCCTCATGTCTGATGACATCCTATTGTAGCTTTGTGATGTAATGGCACCACTTGACCAATCGCCCTGGGTGACGATTACACCGAAGGACCAGACATCAGCAATTACACACTAGGTAACTATCTGTGAATAGGACTGCACAGCAAGTAGGAAGTGTAATGGGAAAGTACACTGCACCATTGAAAGCATTGGGCTCCTATTTAGAGAGGGCCAGAGTTTGAAGTAGCAATTGAATGGCCCTTTTGTCAGATGACAACCTGCTGCAGCTTTGTGATATAATGGCACCACTAGACCAATCGCCCTGCGTGAGGATGGCACCGGAGGACCAGACATCAGCAATTACACACTAGGTAACTATCTGTGAATATGACTGAACAGCAAGTAGGAGGTGTAATGGGAAAGTACACTGCACCATTGAAAGCATTGGGCTCCTATTTAAAGAGGGCTAGAGTTAGAAGAAGCAACTGATTGGCCCTCATGTCAGATGACATCCTGTTGTGGCTTTGTGATGTAATGGCACCACTTGACCAATCGCCCTGGGTGACGATTACACTGGAGGACCAGACAACAGCATTTACACACTAGGTAATTATCTGGGAATATGACTGCACAGCAAGTAGGAGGTGTAATGGGAAAGTACTCTGCACCATCGATTGCATTGGGCTCCTTTTTAAAGAGGGCTAGAGTTAGAAGAACACAGTTTCTAAATAGCAGTCCATCTGGAGTATCAGGGTCACTCTCACAGAGAGCAGGGAAACCGGTTAAATAGCTTCCCTCTATCTGAAAGTAAGTCAATTGCTCTAACCTTAGACACCTCATTCCAGCCTGAAAGATGGTAATTAACTCGCAGGACAAATTGCCAGCACAAGTATCTAAAGAAGATTTTGTCAGCCACGTAGACAGTCAAAGTCTTTGATAAACTATCATGATGGCCATCGCGTCATCCACATTGCTACCGTCTTAGAAGATTATATTTATGCGGAAGACCCTACTAAAAGGCACTGAGAGCCATCAGATGCTATGAACTTTTTATCAATGGCAAAATGATTAAATGAGAGTTTGACTTACCATACATATTGATCGAGGCATGGAGAAGGCTGAGGAATGAGCTTTCTTTTTTTTTTGTCTCAGCAAGCAGAGACATATTCCTCTGCAACACTGCCTCTGCTGGCCATTCAGTATAATCTGCAGATGGAAAAGTCCACTGTTAGTCAATTTTTTGAACTTGAATATTTCCAAACCAAATGCAACACTACCAAAAAATGATTTCTATAAAGCGTAAATTATTAGTACTATGGCGTGTCACATATTGTGAAAATCCAAAGCTCACTAAAAATTATAATCTCAATTTAGATTTTAACCTAGCAAACTTCTTTCAATCCTAGGCCTCATTTGCTGGTACACTGTACACAACCCTAGCACCTGTATGAGGACTTAGATAGAAAGAACTCTTTGGCAGCCAAGAGATAGAGTACCCTTCTCACAGGAATGATTTCAGGTTATGGTACACCATAGCAATTCAGTGATCTGATACGTTAAGGGAGGAAGGTTTATGCTACGGTTAGTGGGAATAATATAAACTATGAATAACAGATTCTAACATCTTCATTTTAGCACATCCCTATCAGTTAACCTATAGAGAACTCCAGAATGGTATGATCAACCACTCCTTCAAACAAATGTATACGTCTCGAATAATGGCCTAGGTCCTTTCATATCACCACCTTAGTCTTCAGCTGGGCATCCTGTCCTCATTGCTCCCTTTTCTATACCATGATACATGTATCCTATTGCGTACTAGGCGACTGATTGGCCCTCATGTCTGATGACATCCTATTGTAGCTTTGTGATGTAATGGCACCACTTGACCAATCGCCCTGGGTGACGATTACACCGAAGGACCAGACATCAGCAATTACACACTAGGTAACTATCTGTGAATAGGACTGCACAGCAAGTAGGAAGTGTAATGGGAAAGTACACTGCACCATTGAAAGCATTGGGCTCCTATTTAGAGAGGGCCAGAGTTTGAAGTAGCAATTGAATGGCCCTTTTGTCAGATGACAACCTGCTGCAGCTTTGTGATATAATGGCACCACTAGACCAATCGCCCTGCGTGAGGATGGCACCGGAGGACCAGACATCAGCAATTACACACTAGGTAACTATCTGTGAATATGACTGAACAGCAAGTAGGAGGTGTAATGGGAAAGTACACTGCACCATTGAAAGCATTGGGCTCCTATTTAAAGAGGGCTAGAGTTAGAAGAAGCAACTGATTGGCCCTCATGTCAGATGACATCCTGTTGTGGCTTTGTGATGTAATGGCACCACTTGACCAATCGCCCTGGGTGACGATTACACTGGAGGACCAGACAACAGCATTTACACACTAGGTAATTATCTGGGAATATGACTGCACAGCAAGTAGGAGGTGTAATGGGAAAGTACTCTGCACCATCGATTGCATTGGGCTCCTTTTTAAAGAGGGCTAGAGTTAGAAGAACACAGTTTCTAAATAGCAGTCCATCTGGAGTATCAGGGTCACTCTCACAGAGAGCAGGGAAACCGGTTAAATAGCTTCCCTCTATCTGAAAGTAAGTCAATTGCTCTAACCTTAGACACCTCATTCCAGCCTGAAAGATGGTAATTAACTCGCAGGACAAATTGCCAGCACAAGTATCTAAAGAAGATTTTGTCAGCCACGTAGACAGTCAAAGTCTTTGATAAACTATCATGATGGCCATCGCGTCATCCACATTGCTACCGTCTTAGAAGATTATATTTATGCGGAAGACCCTACTAAAAGGCACTGAGAGCCATCAGATGCTATGAACTTTTTATCAATGGCAAAATGATTAAATGAGAGTTTGACTTACCATACATATTGATCGAGGCATGGAGAAGGCTGAGGAATGAGCTTTCTTTTTTTTTTGTCTCAGCAAGCAGAGACATATTCCTCTGCAACACTGCCTCTGCTGGCCATTCAGTATAATCTGCAGATGGAAAAGTCCACTGTTAGTCAATTTTTTGAACTTGAATATTTCCAAACCAAATGCAACACTACCAAAAAATGATTTCTATAAAGCGTAAATTATTAGTACTATGGCGTGTCACATATTGTGAAAATCCAAAGCTCACTAAAAATTATAATCTCAATTTAGATTTCAACCTAGCAAACTTCTTTCAATCCTAGGCCTCATTTGCTGGTACACTGTACACAACCCTAGCACCTGTATGAGGACTTAGATAGAAAGAACTCTTTGGCAGCCAAGAGATAGAGTACCCTTCTCACAGGAATGATTTCAGGTTATGGTACACCATAGCAATTCAGTGATCTGATACGTTAAGGGAGGAAGGTTTATGCTACGGTTAGTGGGAATAATAAAAACTATGAATAACAGATTCTAACATCTTCATTTTAGCACATCCCTATCAGTTAACCTATAGAGAACTCCAGAATGGTATGATCAACCACTCCTTCAAACAAATGTATACGTCTCGAATAATGGCCTAGGTCCTTTCATATCACCACCTTAGTCTTCAGCTGGGCATCCTGTCCTCATTGCTCCCTTTTCTATACCATGATACATGTATCCTATTGCGTACTAGGCGACTGATTGGCCCTCATGTCTGATGACATCCTATTGTAGCTTTGTGATGTAATGGCACCACTTGACCAATCGCCCTGGGTGACGATTACACCGAAGGACCAGACATCAGCAATTACACACTAGGTAACTATCTGTGAATAGGACTGCACAGCAAGTAGGAAGTGTAATGGGAAAGTACACTGCACCATTGAAAGCATTGGGCTCCTATTTAGAGAGGGCCAGAGTTTGAAGTAGCAATTGAATGGCCCTTTTGTCAGATGACAACCTGCTGCAGCTTTGTGATATAATGGCACCACTAGACCAATCGCCCTGCGTGAGGATGGCACCGGAGGACCAGACATCAGCAATTACACACTAGGTAACTATCTGTGAATATGACTGAACAGCAAGTAGGAGGTGTAATGGGAAAGTACACTGCACCATTGAAAGCATTGGGCTCCTATTTAAAGAGGGCTAGAGTTAGAAGAAGCAACTGATTGGCCCTCATGTCAGATGACATCCTGTTGTGGCTTTGTGATGTAATGGCACCACTTGACCAATCGCCCTGGGTGACGATTACACTGGAGGACCAGACAACAGCATTTACACACTAGGTAATTATCTGGGAATATGACTGCACAGCAAGTAGGAGGTGTAATGGGAAAGTACTCTGCACCATCGAATGCATTGGGCTCCTTTTTAAATAGGGCTAGAGTTAGAAGAACACAGTTTCTAAATAGCAGTCCATCTGGAGTATCAGGGTCACTCTCACAGAGAGCAGGGAAACCGGTTAAATAGCTTCCCTCTATCTGAAAGTAAGTCAATTGCTCTAACCTTAGACACCTCATTCCAGCCTGAAAGATGGTAATTAACTCGCAGGACAAATTGCCAGCACAAGTATCTAAAGAAGATTTTGTCAGCCACGTAGACAGTCAAAGTCTTTGATAAACTATCATGATGGCCATCGCGTCATCCACATTGCTACCGTCTTAGAAGATTATATTTATGCGGAAGACCCTACTAAAAGGCACTGAGAACCATCAGATGCTATGAACTTTTTATCAATGGCAAAATGATTAAATGAGAGTTTGACTTACCATACATATTGATCGAGGCATGGAGAAGGCTGAGGAATGAGCTTTCTTTTTTTTTCCGTCTCAGCAAGCAGAGAAATATTCCTCTGCAACACTGCCTCTGCTGGCCATTCAGTATAATCTGCAGATGGAAAAGTCCACTGTTAGTCAATTTTTTGAACTTGAATATTTCCAAACCAAATGCAACACTACCAAAAAATGATTTTTATAAAGCGTAAATTATTAGTACTATGGCGTGTCACATATTGTGAAAATCCAAAGCTCACTAAAAATTATAATCTCAATTTAGATTTCAACCTAGCAAACTTCTTTCAATCCTAGGCCTCATTTGCTGGTACACTGTACACAACCCTAGCACCTGTATGAGGACTTAGATAGAAAGAACTCTTTGGCAGCCAAGAGATAGAGTACCCTTCTCACAGGAATGATTTCAGGTTATGGTACACCATAGCAATTCAGTGATCTGATACGTTAAGGGAGGAAGGTTTATGCTACGGTTAGTGGGAATAATAAAAACTATGAATAACAGATTCTAACATCTTCATTTTAGCACATCCCTATCAGTTAACCTATAGAGAACTCCAGAATGGTATGATCAACCACTCCTTCAAACAAATGTATACGTCTCGAATAATGGCCTAGGTCCTTTCATATCACCACCTTAGTCTTCAGCTGGGCATCCTGTCCTCATTGCTCCCTTTTCTATACCATGATACATGTATCCTATTGCGTACTAGGCGACTGATTGGCCCTCATGTCTGATGACATCCTATTGTAGCTTTGTGATGTAATGGCACCACTTGACCAATCGCCCTGGGTGACTATTACACCGAAGGACCAGACATCAGCAATTACACACTAGGTAACTATCTGTGAATAGGACTGCACAGCAAGTAGGAAGTGTAATGGGAAAGTACACTGCACCATTGAAAGCATTGGGCTCCTATTTAGAGAGGGCCAGAGTTTGAAGTAGCAATTGAATGGCCCTTTTGTCAGATGACAACCTGCTGCAGCTTTGTGATATAATGGCACCACTAGACCAATCGCCCTGCGTGAGGATGGCACCGGAGGACCAGACATCAGCAATTACACACTAGGTAACTATCTGTGAATATGACTGAACAGCAAGTAGGAGGTGTAATGGGAAAGTACACTGCACCATTGAAAGCATTGGGCTCCTATTTAAAGAGGGCTAGAGTTAGAAGAAGCAACTGATTGGCCCTCATGTCAGATGACATCCTGTTGTGGCTTTGTGATGTAATGGCACCACTTGACCAATCGCCCTGGGTGACGATTACACTGGAGGACCAGACAACAGCATTTACACACTAGGTAATTATCTGGGAATATGACTGCACAGCAAGTAGGAGGTGTAATGGGAAAGTACTCTGCACCATCGATTGCATTGGGCTCCTTTTTAAAGAGGGCTAGAGTTAGAAGAACACAGTTTCTAAATAGCAGTCCATCTGGAGTATCAGGGTCACTCTCACAGAGAGCAGGGAAACCGGTTAAATAGCTTCCCTCTATCTGAAAGTAAGTCAATTGCTCTAACCTTAGACACCTCATTCCAGCCTGAAAGATGGTAATTAACTCGCAGGACAAATTGCCAGCACAAGTATCTAAAGAAGATTTTGTCAGCCACGTAGACAGTCAAAGTCTTTGATAAACTATCATGATGGCCATCGCGTCATCCACATTGCTACCGTCTTAGAAGATTATATTTATGCGGAAGACCCTACTAAAAGGCACTGAGAGCCATCAGATGCTATGAACTTTTTATCAATGGCAAAATGATTAAATGAGAGTTTGACTTACCATACATATTGATCGAGGCATGGAGAAGGCTGAGGAATGAGCTTTCTTTTTTTTTTGTCTCAGCAAGCAGAGACATATTCCTCTGCAACACTGCCTCTGCTGGCCATTCAGTATAATCTGCAGATGGAAAAGTCCACTGTTAGTCAATTTTTTGAACTTGAATATTTCCAAACCAAATGCAACACTACCAAAAAATGATTTCTATAAAGCGTAAATTATTAGTACTATGGCGTGTCACATATTGTGAAAATCCAAAGCTCACTAAAAATTATAATCTCAATTTAGATTTTAACCTAGCAAACTTCTTTCAATCCTAGGCCTCATTTGCTGGTACACTGTACACAACCCTAGCACCTGTATGAGGACTTAGATAGAAAGAACTCTTTGGCAGCCAAGAGATAGAGTACCCTTCTCACAGGAATGATTTCAGGTTATGGTACACCATAGCAATTCAGTGATCTGATACGTTAAGGGAGGAAGGTTTATGCTACGGTTAGTGGGAATAATAAAAACTATGAATAACAGATTCTAACATCTTCATTTTAGCACATCCCTATCAGTTAACCTATAGAGAACTCCAGAATGGTATGATCAACCACTCCTTCAAACAAATGTATACGTCTCGAATAATGGCCTAGGTCCTTTCATATCACCACCTTAGTCTTCAGCTGGGCATCCTGTCCTCATTGCTCCCTTTTCTATACCATGATACATGTATCCTATTGCGTACTAGGCGACTGATTGGCCCTCATGTCTGATGACATCCTATTGTAGCTTTGTGATGTAATGGCACCACTTGACCAATCGCCCTGGGTGACGATTACACCGAAGGACCAGACATCAGCAATTACACACTAGGTAACTATCTGTGAATAGGACTGCACAGCAAGTAGGAAGTGTAATGGGAAAGTACACTGCACCATTGAAAGCATTGGGCTCCTATTTAGAGAGGGCCAGAGTTTGAAGTAGCAATTGAATGGCCCTTTTGTCAGATGACAACCTGCTGCAGCTTTGTGATATAATGGCACCACTAGACCAATCGCCCTGCGTGAGGATGGCACCGGAGGACCAGACATCAGCAATTACACACTAGGTAACTATCTGTGAATATGACTGAACAGCAAGTAGGAGGTGTAATGGGAAAGTACACTGCACCATTGAAAGCATTGGGCTCCTATTTAAAGAGGGCTAGAGTTAGAAGAAGCAACTGATTGGCCCTCATGTCAGATGACATCCTGTTGTGGCTTTGTGATGTAATGGCACCACTTGACCAATCGCCCTGGGTGACGATTACACTGGAGGACCAGACAACAGCATTTACACACTAGGTAATTATCTGGGAATATGACTGCACAGCAAGTAGGAGGTGTAATGGGAAAGTACTCTGCACCATCGATTGCATTGGGCTCCTTTTTAAAGAGGGCTAGAGTTAGAAGAACACAGTTTCTAAATAGCAGTCCATCTGGAGTATCAGGGTCACTCTCACAGAGAGCAGGGAAACCGGTTAAATAGCTTCCCTCTATCTGAAAGTAAGTCAATTGCTCTAACCTTAGACACCTCATTCCAGCCTGAAAGATGGTAATTAACTCGCAGGACAAATTGCCAGCACAAGTATCTAAAGAAGATTTTGTCAGCCACGTAGACAGTCAAAGTCTTTGATAAACTATCATGATGGCCATCGCGTCATCCACATTGCTACCGTCTTAGAAGATTATATTTATGCGGAAGACCCTACTAAAAGGCACTGAGAGCCATCAGATGCTATGAACTTTTTATCAATGGCAAAATGATTAAATGAGAGTTTGACTTACCATACATATTGATCGAGGCATGGAGAAGGCTGAGGAATGAGCTTTCTTTTTTTTTTGTCTCAGCAAGCAGAGACATATTCCTCTGCAACACTGCCTCTGCTGGCCATTCAGTATAATCTGCAGATGGAAAAGTCCACTGTTAGTCAATTTTTTGAACTTGAATATTTCCAAACCAAATGCAACACTACCAAAAAATGATTTTTATAAAGCGTAAATTATTAGTACTATGGCGTGTCACATATTGTGAAAATCCAAAGCTCACTAAAAATTATAATCTCAATTTAGATTTCAACCTAGCAAACTTCTTTCAATCCTAGGCCTCATTTGCTGGTACACTGTACACAACCCTAGCACCTGTATGAGGACTTAGATAGAAAGAACTCTTTGGCAGCCAAGAGATAGAGTACCCTTCTCACAGGAATGATTTCAGGTTATGGTACACCATAGCAATTCAGTGATCTGATACGTTAAGGGAGGAAGGTTTATGCTACGGTTAGTGGGAATAATAAAAACTATGAATAACAGATTCTAACATCTTCATTTTAGCACATCCCTATCAGTTAACCTATAGAGAACTCCAGAATGGTATGATCAACCACTCCTTCAAACAAATGTATACGTCTCGAATAATGGCCTAGGTCCTTTCATATCACCACCTTAGTCTTCAGCTGGGCATCCTGTCCTCATTGCTCCCTTTTCTATACCATGATACATGTATCCTATTGCGTACTAGGCGACTGATTGGCCCTCATGTCTGATGACATCCTATTGTAGCTTTGTGATGTAATGGCACCACTTGACCAATCGCCCTGGGTGACTATTACACCGAAGGACCAGACATCAGCAATTACACACTAGGTAACTATCTGTGAAGAGGACTGCACAGCAAGTAGGAAGTGTAATGGGAAAGTACACTGCACCATTGAAAGCATTGGGCTCCTATTTAGAGAGGGCCAGAGTTTGAAGTAGCAATTGAATGGCCCTTTTGTCAGATGACAACCTGCTGCAGCTTTGTGATATAATGGCACCACTAGACCAATCGCCCTGCGTGAGGATGGCACCGGAGGACCAGACATCAGCAATTACACACTAGGTAACTATCTGTGAATATGACTGAACAGCAAGTAGGAGGTGTAATGGGAAAGTACACTGCACCATTGAAAGCATTGGGCTCCTATTTAAAGAGGGCTAGAGTTAGAAGAAGCAACTGATTGGCCCTCATGTCAGATGACATCCTGTTGTGGCTTTGTGATGTAATGGCACCACTTGACCAATCGCCCTGGGTGACGATTACACTGGAGGACCAGACAACAGCATTTACACACTAGGTAATTATCTGGGAATATGACTGCACAGCAAGTAGGAGGTGTAATGGGAAAGTACTCTGCACCATCGATTGCATTGGGCTCCTTTTTAAAGAGGGCTAGAGTTAGAAGAACACAGTTTCTAAATAGCAGTCCATCTGGAGTATCAGGGTCACTCTCACAGAGAGCAGGGAAACCGGTTAAATAGCTTCCCTCTATCTGAAAGTAAGTCAATTGCTCTAACCTTAGACACCTCATTCCAGCCTGAAAGATGGTAATTAACTCGCAGGACAAATTGCCAGCACAAGTATCTAAAGAAGATTTTGTCAGCCACGTAGACAGTCAAAGTCTTTGATAAACTATCATGATGGCCATCGCGTCATCCACATTGCTACCGTCTTAGAAGATTATATTTATGCGGAAGACCCTACTAAAAGGCACTGAGAGCCATCAGATGCTATGAACTTTTTATCAATGGCAAAATGATTAAATGAGAGTTTGACTTACCATACATATTGATCGAGGCATGGAGAAGGCTGAGGAATGAGCTTTCTTTTTTTTTTGTCTCAGCAAGCAGAGACATATTCCTCTGCAACACTGCCTCTGCTGGCCATTCAGTATAATCTGCAGATGGAAAAGTCCACTGTTAGTCAATTTTTTGAACTTGAATATTTCCAAACCAAATGCAACACTACCAAAAAATGATTTCTATAAAGCGTAAATTATTAGTACTATGGCGTGTCACATATTGTGAAAATCCAAAGCTCACTAAAAATTATAATCTCAATTTAGATTTTAACCTAGCAAACTTCTTTCAATCCTAGGCCTCATTTGCTGGTACACTGTACACAACCCTAGCACCTGTATGAGGACTTAGATAGAAAGAACTCTTTGGCAGCCAAGAGATAGAGTACCCTTCTCACAGGAATGATTTCAGGTTATGGTACACCATAGCAATTCAGTGATCTGATACGTTAAGGGAGGAAGGTTTATGCTACGGTTAGTGGGAATAATAAAAACTATGAATAACAGATTCTAACATCTTCATTTTAGCACATCCCTATCAGTTAACCTATAGAGAACTCCAGAATGGTATGATCAACCACTCCTTCAAACAAATGTATACGTCTCGAATAATGGCCTAGGTCCTTTCATATCACCACCTTAGTCTTCAGCTGGGCATCCTGTCCTCATTGCTCCCTTTTCTATACCATGATACATGTATCCTATTGCGTACTAGGCGACTGATTGGCCCTCATGTCTGATGACATCCTATTGTAGCTTTGTGATGTAATGGCACCACTTGACCAATCGCCCTGGGTGACGATTACACCGAAGGACCAGACATCAGCAATTACACACTAGGTAACTATCTGTGAATAGGACTGCACAGCAAGTAGGAAGTGTAATGGGAAAGTACACTGCACCATTGAAAGCATTGGGCTCCTATTTAGAGAGGGCCAGAGTTTGAAGTAGCAATTGAATGGCCCTTTTGTCAGATGACAACCTGCTGCAGCTTTGTGATATAATGGCACCACTAGACCAATCGCCCTGCGTGAGGATGGCACCGGAGGACCAGACATCAGCAATTACACACTAGGTAACTATCTGTGAATATGACTGAACAGCAAGTAGGAGGTGTAATGGGAAAGTACACTGCACCATTGAAAGCATTGGGCTCCTATTTAAAGAGGGCTAGAGTTAGAAGAAGCAACTGATTGGCCCTCATGTCAGATGACATCCTGTTGTGGCTTTGTGATGTAATGGCACCACTTGACCAATCGCCCTGGGTGACGATTACACTGGAGGACCAGACAACAGCATTTACACACTAGGTAATTATCTGGGAATATGACTGCACAGCAAGTAGGAGGTGTAATGGGAAAGTACTCTGCACCATCGATTGCATTGGGCTCCTTTTTAAAGAGGGCTAGAGTTAGAAGAACACAGTTTCTAAATAGCAGTCCATCTGGAGTATCAGGGTCACTCTCACAGAGAGCAGGGAAACCGGTTAAATAGCTTCCCTCTATCTGAAAGTAAGTCAATTGCTCTAACCTTAGACACCTCATTCCAGCCTGAAAGATGGTAATTAACTCGCAGGACAAATTGCCAGCACAAGTATCTAAAGAAGATTTTGTCAGCCACGTAGACAGTCAAAGTCTTTGATAAACTATCATGATGGCCATCGCGTCATCCACATTGCTACCGTCTTAGAAGATTATATTTATGCGGAAGACCCTACTAAAAGGCACTGAGAGCCATCAGATGCTATGAACTTTTTATCAATGGCAAAATGATTAAATGAGAGTTTGACTTACCATACATATTGATCGAGGCATGGAGAAGGCTGAGGAATGAGCTTTCTTTTTTTTTTGTCTCAGCAAGCAGAGACATATTCCTCTGCAACACTGCCTCTGCTGGCCATTCAGTATAATCTGCAGATGGAAAAGTCCACTGTTAGTCAATTTTTTGAACTTGAATATTTCCAAACCAAATGCAACACTACCAAAAAATGATTTCTATAAAGCGTAAATTATTAGTACTATGGCGTGTCACATATTGTGAAAATCCAAAGCTCACTAAAAATTATAATCTCAATTTAGATTTCAACCTAGCAAACTTCTTTCAATCCTAGGCCTCATTTGCTGGTACACTGTACACAACCCTAGCACCTGTATGAGGACTTAGATAGAAAGAACTCTTTGGCAGCCAAGAGATAGAGTACCCTTCTCACAGGAATGATTTCAGGTTATGGTACACCATAGCAATTCAGTGATCTGATACGTTAAGGGAGGAAGGTTTATGCTACGGTTAGTGGGAATAATAAAAACTATGAATAACAGATTCTAACATCTTCATTTTAGCACATCCCTATCAGTTAACCTATAGAGAACTCCAGAATGGTATGATCAACCACTCCTTCAAACAAATGTATACGTCTCGAATAATGGCCTAGGTCCTTTCATATCACCACCTTAGTCTTCAGCTGGGCATCCTGTCCTCATTGCTCCCTTTTCTATACCATGATACATGTATCCTTTTGCGTACTAGGCGACTGATTGGCCCTCATGTCTGATGACATCCTATTGTAGCTTTGTGATGTAATGGCACCACTTGACCAATCGCCCTGGGTGACGATTACACCGAAGGACCAGACATCAGCAATTACACACTAGGTAACTATCTGTGAATAGGACTGCACAGCAAGTAGGAAGTGTAATGGGAAAGTACACTGCACCATTGAAAGCATTGGGCTCCTATTTAGAGAGGGCCAGAGTTTGAAGTAGCAATTGAATGGCCCTTTTGTCAGATGACAACCTGCTGCAGCTTTGTGATATAATGGCACCACTAGACCAATCGCCCTGCGTGAGGATGGCACCGGAGGACCAGACATCAGCAATTACACACTAGGTAACTATCTGTGAATATGACTGAACAGCAAGTAGGAGGTGTAATGGGAAAGTACACTGCACCATTGAAAGCATTGGGCTCCTATTTAAAGAGGGCTAGAGTTAGAAGAAGCAACTGATTGGCCCTCATGTCAGATGACATCCTGTTGTGGCTTTGTGATGTAATGGCACCACTTGACCAATCGCCCTGGGTGACGATTACACTGGAGGACCAGACAACAGCATTTACACACTAGGTAATTATCTGGGAATATGACTGCACAGCAAGTAGGAGGTGTAATGGGAAAGTACTCTGCACCATCGAATGCATTGGGCTCCTTTTTAAATAGGGCTAGAGTTAGAAGAACACAGTTTCTAAATAGCAGTCCATCTGGAGTATCAGGGTCACTCTCACAGAGAGCAGGGAAACCGGTTAAATAGCTTCCCTCTATCTGAAAGTAAGTCAATTGCTCTAACCTTAGACACCTCATTCCAGCCTGAAAGATGGTAATTAACTCGCAGGACAAATTGCCAGCACAAGTATCTAAAGAAGATTTTGTCAGCCACGTAGACAGTCAAAGTCTTTGATAAACTATCATGATGGCCATCGCGTCATCCACATTGCTACCGTCTTAGAAGATTATATTTATGCGGAAGACCCTACTAAAAGGCACTGAGAGCCATCAGATGCTATGAACTTTTTATCAATGGCAAAATGATTAAATGAGAGTTTGACTTACCATACATATTGATCGAGGCATGGAGAAGGCTGAGGAATGAGCTTTCTCTTTTTTTTTTGTCTCAGCAAGCAGAGACATATTCCTCTGCAACACTGCCTCTGCTGGCCATTCAGTATAATCTGCAGATGGAAAAGTCCACTGTTAGTCAATTTTTTGAACTTGAATATTTCCAAACCAAATGCAACACTACCAAAAAATGATTTTTATAAAGCGTAAATTATTAGTACTATGGCGTGTCACATATTGTGAAAATCCAAAGCTCACTAAAAATTATAATCTCAATTTAGATTTCAACCTAGCAAACTTCTTTCAATCCTAGGCCTCATTTGCTGGTACACTGTACACAACCCTAGCACCTGTATGAGGACTTAGATAGAAAGAACTCTTTGGCAGCCAAGAGATAGAGTACCCTTCTCACAGGAATGATTTCAGGTTATGGTACACCATAGCAATTCAGTGATCTGATACGTTAAGGGAGGAAGGTTTATGCTACGGTTAGTGGGAATAATAAAAACTATGAATAACAGATTCTAACATCTTCATTTTAGCACATCCCTATCAGTTAACCTATAGAGAACTCCAGAATGGTATGATCAACCACTCCTTCAAACAAATGTATACGTCTCGAATAATGGCCTAGGTCCTTTCATATCACCACCTTAGTCTTCAGCTGGGCATCCTGTCCTCATTGCTCCCTTTTCTATACCATGATACATGTATCCTATTGCGTACTAGGCGACTGATTGGCCCTCATGTCTGATGACATCCTATTGTAGCTTTGTGATGTAATGGCACCACTTGACCAATCGCCCTGGGTGACTATTACACCGAAGGACCAGACATCAGCAATTACACACTAGGTAACTATCTGTGAATAGGACTGCACAGCAAGTAGGAAGTGTAATGGGAAAGTACACTGCACCATTGAAAGCATTGGGCTCCTATTTAGAGAGGGCCAGAGTTTGAAGTAGCAATTGAATGGCCCTTTTGTCAGATGACAACCTGCTGCAGCTTTGTGATATAATGGCACCACTAGACCAATCGCCCTGCGTGAGGATGGCACCGGAGGACCAGACATCAGCAATTACACACTAGGTAACTATCTGTGAATATGACTGAACAGCAAGTAGGAGGTGTAATGGGAAAGTACACTGCACCATTGAAAGCATTGGGCTCCTATTTAAAGAGGGCTAGAGTTAGAAGAAGCAACTGATTGGCCCTCATGTCAGATGACATCCTGTTGTGGCTTTGTGATGTAATGGCACCACTTGACCAATCGCCCTGGGTGACGATTACACTGGAGGACCAGACAACAGCATTTACACACTAGGTAATTATCTGGGAATATGACTGCACAGCAAGTAGGAGGTGTAATGGGAAAGTACTCTGCACCATCGATTGCATTGGGCTCCTTTTTAAAGAGGGCTAGAGTTAGAAGAACACAGTTTCTAAATAGCAGTCCATCTGGAGTATCAGGGTCACTCTCACAGAGAGCAGGGAAACCGGTTAAATAGCTTCCCTCTATCTGAAAGTAAGTCAATTGCTCTAACCTTAGACACCTCATTCCAGCCTGAAAGATGGTAATTAACTCGCAGGACAAATTGCCAGCACAAGTATCTAAAGAAGATTTTGTCAGCCACGTAGACAGTCAAAGTCTTTGATAAACTATCATGATGGCCATCGCGTCACCCACATTGCTACCGTCTTAGAAGATTATATTTATGCGGAAGACCCTACTAAAAGGCACTGAGAGCCATCAGATGCTATGAACTTTTTATCAATGGCAAAATGATTAAATGAGAGTTTGACTTACCATACATATTGATCGAGGCATGGAGAAGGCTGAGGAATGAGCTTTCTTTTTTTTTTGTCTCAGCAAGCAGAGACATATTCCTCTGCAACACTGCCTCTGCTGGCCATTCAGTATAATCTGCAGATGGAAAAGTCCACTGTTAGTCAATTTTTTGAACTTGAATATTTCCAAACCAAATGCAACACTACCAAAAAATGATTTCCATAAAGCGTAAATTATTAGTACTATGGCGTGTCACATATTGTGAAAATCCAAAGCTCACTAAAAATTATAATCTCAATTTAGATTTTAACCTAGCAAACTTCTTTCAATCCTAGGCCTCATTTGCTGGTACACTGTACACAACCCTAGCACCTGTATGAGGACTTAGATAGAAAGAACTCTTTGGCAGCCAAGAGATAGAGTACCCTTCTCACAGGAATGATTTCAGGTTATGGTACACCATAGCAATTCAGTGATCTGATACGTTAAGGGAGGAAGGTTTATGCTACGGTTAGTGGGAATAATAAAAACTATGAATAACAGATTCTAACATCTTCATTTTAGCACATCCCTATCAGTTAACCTATAGAGAACTCCAGAATGGTATGATCAACCACTCCTTCAAACAAATGTATACGTCTCGAATAATGGCCTAGGTCCTTTCATATCACCACCTTAGTCTTCAGCTGGGCATCCTGTCCTCATTGCTCCCTTTTCTATACCATGATACATGTATCCTATTGCGTACTAGGCGACTGATTGGCCCTCATGTCTGATGACATCCTATTGTAGCTTTGTGATGTAATGGCACCACTTGACCAATCGCCCTGGGTGACGATTACACCGAAGGACCAGACATCAGCAATTACACACTAGGTAACTATCTGTGAATAGGACTGCACAGCAAGTAGGAAGTGTAATGGGAAAGTACACTGCACCATTGAAAGCATTGGGCTCCTATTTAGAGAGGGCCAGAGTTTGAAGTAGCAATTGAATGGCCCTTTTGTCAGATGACAACCTGCTGCAGCTTTGTGATATAATGGCACCACTAGACCAATCGCCCTGCGTGAGGATGGCACCGGAGGACCAGACATCAGCAATTACACACTAGGTAACTATCTGTGAATATGACTGAACAGCAAGTAGGAGGTGTAATGGGAAAGTACACTGCACCATTGAAAGCATTGGGCTCCTATTTAAAGAGGGCTAGAGTTAGAAGAAGCAACTGATTGGCCCTCATGTCAGATGACATCCTGTTGTGGCTTTGTGATGTAATGGCACCACTTGACCAATCGCCCTGGGTGACGATTACACTGGAGGACCAGACAACAGCATTTACACACTAGGTAATTATCTGGGAATATGACTGCACAGCAAGTAGGAGGTGTAATGGGAAAGTACTCTGCACCATCGATTGCATTGGGCTCCTTTTTAAAGAGGGCTAGAGTTAGAAGAACACAGTTTCTAAATAGCAGTCCATCTGGAGTATCAGGGTCACTCTCACAGAGAGCAGGGAAACCGGTTAAATAGCTTCCCTCTATCTGAAAGTAAGTCAATTGCTCTAACCTTAGACACCTCATTCCAGCCTGAAAGATGGTAATTAACTCGCAGGACAAATTGCCAGCACAAGTATCTAAAGAAGATTTTGTCAGCCACGTAGACAGTCAAAGTCTTTGATAAACTATCATGATGGCCATCGCGTCATCCACATTGCTACCGTCTTAGAAGATTATATTTATGCGGAAGACCCTACTAAAAGGCACTGAGAGCCATCAGATGCTATGAACTTTTTATCAATGGCAAAATGATTAAATGAGAGTTTGACTTACCATACATATTGATCGAGGCATGGAGAAGGCTGAGGAATGAGCTTTCTTTTTTTTTTGTCTCAGCAAGCAGAGACATATTCCTCTGCAACACTGCCTCTGCTGGCCATTCAGTATAATCTGCAGATGGAAAAGTCCACTGTTAGTCAATTTTTTGAACTTGAATATTTCCAAACCAAATGCAACACTACCAAAAAATGATTTCTATAAAGCGTAAATTATTAGTACTATGGCGTGTCACATATTGTGAAAATCCAAAGCTCACTAAAAATTATAATCTCAATTTAGATTTTAACCTAGCAAACTTCTTTCAATCCTAGGCCTCATTTGCTGGTACACTGTACAAAACCCTAGCACCTGTATGAGGACTTAGATAGAAAGAACTCTTTGGCAGCCAAGAGATAGAGTACCCTTCTCACAGGAATGATTTCAGGTTATGGTACACCATAGCAATTCAGTGATCTGATACGTTAAGGGAGGAAGGTTTATGCTACAGTTAGTGGGAATAATAAAAACTATGAATAACAGATTCTAACATCTTCATTTTAGCACATCCCTATCAGTTAACCTATAGAGAACTCCAGAATGGTATGATCAACCACTCCTTCAAACAAATGTATACGTCTCGAATAATGGCCTAGGTCCTTTCATATCACCACCTTAGTCTTCAGCTGGGCATCCTGTCCTCATTGCTCCCTTTTCTATACCATGATACATGTATCCTATTGCGTACTAGGCGACTGATTGGCCCTCATGTCTGATGACATCCTATTGTAGCTTTGTGATGTAATGGCACCACTTGACCAATCGCCCTGGGTGACGATTACACCGAAGGACCAGACATCAGCAATTACACACTAGGTAACTATCTGTGAATAGGACTGCACAGCAAGTAGGAAGTGTAATGGGAAAGTACACTGCACCATTGAAAGCATTGGGCTCCTATTTAGAGAGGGCCAGAGTTTGAAGTAGCAATTGAATGGCCCTTTTGTCAGATGACAACCTGCTGCAGCTTTGTGATATAATGGCACCACTAGACCAATCGCCCTGCGTGAGGATGGCACCGGAGGACCAGACATCAGCAATTACACACTAGGTAACTATCTGTGAATATGACTGAACAGCAAGTAGGAGGTGTAATGGGAAAGTACACTGCACCATTGAAAGCATTGGGCTCCTATTTAAAGAGGGCTAGAGTTAGAAGAAGCAACTGATTGGCCCTCATGTCAGATGACATCCTGTTGTGGCTTTGTGATGTAATGGCACCACTTGACCAATCGCCCTGGGTGACGATTACACTGGAGGACCAGACAACAGCATTTACACACTAGGTAATTATCTGGGAATATGACTGCACAGCAAGTAGGAGGTGTAATGGGAAAGTACTCTGCACCATCGATTGCATTGGGCTCCTTTTTAAAGAGGGCTAGAGTTAGAAGAACACAGTTTCTAAATAGCAGTCCATCTGGAGTATCAGGGTCACTCTCACAGAGAGCAGGGAAACCGGTTAAATAGCTTCCCTCTATCTGAAAGTAAGTCAATTGCTCTAACCTTAGACACCTCATTCCAGCCTGAAAGATGGTAATTAACTCGCAGGACAAATTGCCAGCACAAGTATCTAAAGAAGATTTTGTCAGCCACGTAGACAGTCAAAGTCTTTGATAAACTATCATGATGGCCATCGCGTCATCCACATTGCTACCGTCTTAGAAGATTATATTTATGCGGAAGACCCTACTAAAAGGCACTGAGAGCCATCAGATGCTATGAACTTTTTATCAATGGCAAAATGATTAAATGAGAGTTTGACTTACCATACATATTGATCGAGGCATGGAGAAGGCTGAGGAATGAGCTTTCTTTTTTTTTTGTCTCAGCAAGCAGAGACATATTCCTCTGCAACACTGCCTCTGCTGGCCATTCAGTATAATCTGCAGATGGAAAAGTCCACTGTTAGTCAATTTTTTGAACTTGAATATTTCCAAACCAAATGCAACACTACCAAAAAATGATTTCCATAAAGCGTAAATTATTAGTACTATGGCGTGTCACATATTGTGAAAATCCAAAGCTCACTAAAAATTATAATCTCAATTTAGATTTTAACCTAGCAAACTTCTTTCAATCCTAGGCCTCATTTGCTGGTACACTGTACACAACCCTAGCACCTGTATGAGGACTTAGATAGAAAGAACTCTTTGGCAGCCAAGAGATAGAGTACCCTTCTCACAGGAATGATTTCAGGTTATGGTACACCATAGCAATTCAGTGATCTGATACGTTAAGGGAGGAAGGTTTATGCTACGGTTAGTGGGAATAATAAAAACTATGAATAACAGATTCTAACATCTTCATTTTAGCACATCCCTATCAGTTAACCTATAGAGAACTCCAGAATGGTATGATCAACCACTCCTTCAAACAAATGTATACGTCTCGAATAATGGCCTAGGTCCTTTCATATCACCACCTTAGTCTTCAGCTGGGCATCCTGTCCTCATTGCTCCCTTTTCTATACCATGATACATGTATCCTATTGCGTACTAGGCGACTGATTGGCCCTCATGTCTGATGACATCCTATTGTAGCTTTGTGATGTAATGGCACCACTTGACCAATCGCCCTGGGTGACGATTACACCGAAGGACCAGACATCAGCAATTACACACTAGGTAACTATCTGTGAATAGGACTGCACAGCAAGTAGGAAGTGTAATGGGAAAGTACACTGCACCATTGAAAGCATTGGGCTCCTATTTAGAGAGGGCCAGAGTTTGAAGTAGCAATTGAATGGCCCTTTTGTCAGATGACAACCTGCTGCAGCTTTGTGATATAATGGCACCACTAGACCAATCGCCCTGCGTGAGGATGGCACCGGAGGACCAGACATCAGCAATTACACACTAGGTAACTATCTGTGAATATGACTGAACAGCAAGTAGGAGGTGTAATGGGAAAGTACACTGCACCATTGAAAGCATTGGGCTCCTATTTAAAGAGGGCTAGAGTTAGAAGAAGCAACTGATTGGCCCTCATGTCAGATGACATCCTGTTGTGGCTTTGTGATGTAATGGCACCACTTGACCAATCGCCCTGGGTGACGATTACACTGGAGGACCAGACAACAGCATTTACACACTAGGTAATTATCTGGGAATATGACTGCACAGCAAGTAGGAGGTGTAATGGGAAAGTACTCTGCACCATCGATTGCATTGGGCTCCTTTTTAAAGAGGGCTAGAGTTAGAAGAACACAGTTTCTAAATAGCAGTCCATCTGGAGTATCAGGGTCACTCTCACAGAGAGCAGGGAAACCGGTTAAATAGCTTCCCTCTATCTGAAAGTAAGTCAATTGCTCTAACCTTAGACACCTCATTCCAGCCTGAAAGATGGTAATTAACTCGCAGGACAAATTGCCAGCACAAGTATCTAAAGAAGATTTTGTCAGCCACGTAGACAGTCAAAGTCTTTGATAAACTATCATGATGGCCATCGCGTCATCCACATTGCTACCGTCTTAGAAGATTATATTTATGCGGAAGACCCTACTAAAAGGCACTGAGAGCCATCAGATGCTATGAACTTTTTATCAATGGCAAAATGATTAAATGAGAGTTTGACTTACCATACATATTGATCGAGGCATGGAGAAGGCTGAGGAATGAGCTTTCTTTTTTTTTTGTCTCAGCAAGCAGAGACATATTCCTCTGCAACACTGCCTCTGCTGGCCATTCAGTATAATCTGCAGATGGAAAAGTCCACTGTTAGTCAATTTTTTGAACTTGAATATTTCCAAACCAAATGCAACACTACCAAAAAATGATTTCCATAAAGCGTAAATTATTAGTACTATGGCGTGTCACATATTGTGAAAATCCAAAGCTCACTAAAAATTATAATCTCAATTTAGATTTTAACCTAGCAAACTTCTTTCAATCCTAGGCCTCATTTGCTGGTACACTGTACACAACCCTAGCACCTGTATGAGGACTTAGATAGAAAGAACTCTTTGGCAGCCAAGAGATAGAGTACCCTTCTCACAGGAATGATTTCAGGTTATGGTACACCATAGCAATTCAGTGATCTGATACGTTAAGGGAGGAAGGTTTATGCTACGGTTAGTGGGAATAATAAAAACTATGAATAACAGATTCTAACATCTTCATTTTAGCACATCCCTATCAGTTAACCTATAGAGAACTCCAGAATGGTATGATCAACCACTCCTTCAAACAAATGTATACGTCTCGAATAATGGCCTAGGTCCTTTCATATCACCACCTTAGTCTTCAGCTGGGCATCCTGTCCTCATTGCTCCCTTTTCTATACCATGATACATGTATCCTATTGCGTACTAGGCGACTGATTGGCCCTCATGTCTGATGACATCCTATTGTAGCTTTGTGATGTAATGGCACCACTTGACCAATCGCCCTGGGTGACGATTACACCGAAGGACCAGACATCAGCAATTACACACTAGGTAACTATCTGTGAATAGGACTGCACAGCAAGTAGGAAGTGTAATGGGAAAGTACACTGCACCATTGAAAGCATTGGGCTCCTATTTAGAGAGGGCCAGAGTTTGAAGTAGCAATTGAATGGCCCTTTTGTCAGATGACAACCTGCTGCAGCTTTGTGATATAATGGCACCACTAGACCAATCGCCCTGCGTGAGGATGGCACCGGAGGACCAGACATCAGCAATTACACACTAGGTAACTATCTGTGAATATGACTGAACAGCAAGTAGGAGGTGTAATGGGAAAGTACACTGCACCATTGAAAGCATTGGGCTCCTATTTAAAGAGGGCTAGAGTTAGAAGAAGCAACTGATTGGCCCTCATGTCAGATGACATCCTGTTGTGGCTTTGTGATGTAATGGCACCACTTGACCAATCGCCCTGGGTGACGATTACACTGGAGGACCAGACAACAGCATTTACACACTAGGTAATTATCTGGGAATATGACTGCACAGCAAGTAGGAGGTGTAATGGGAAAGTACTCTGCACCATCGATTGCATTGGGCTCCTTTTTAAAGAGGGCTAGAGTTAGAAGAACACAGTTTCTAAATAGCAGTCCATCTGGAGTATCAGGGTCACTCTCACAGAGAGCAGGGAAACCGGTTAAATAGCTTCCCTCTATCTGAAAGTAAGTCAATTGCTCTAACCTTAGACACCTCATTCCAGCCTGAAAGATGGTAATTAACTCGCAGGACAAATTGCCAGCACAAGTATCTAAAGAAGATTTTGTCAGCCACGTAGACAGTCAAAGTCTTTGATAAACTATCATGATGGCCATCGCGTCATCCACATTGCTACCGTCTTAGAAGATTATATTTATGCGGAAGACCCTACTAAAAGGCACTGAGAGCCATCAGATGCTATGAACTTTTTATCAATGGCAAAATGATTAAATGAGAGTTTGACTTACCATACATATTGATCGAGGCATGGAGAAGGCTGAGGAATGAGCTTTCTTTTTTTTTTGTCTCAGCAAGCAGAGACATATTCCTCTGCAACACTGCCTCTGCTGGCCATTCAGTATAATCTGCAGATGGAAAAGTCCACTGTTAGTCAATTTTTTGAACTTGAATATTTCCAAACCAAATGCAACACTACCAAAAAATGATTTCTATAAAGCGTAAATTATTAGTACTATGGCGTGTCACATATTGTGAAAATCCAAAGCTCACTAAAAATTATAATCTCAATTTAGATTTTAACCTAGCAAACTTCTTTCAATCCTAGGCCTCATTTGCTGGTACACTGTACACAACCCTAGCACCTGTATGAGGACTTAGATAGAAAGAACTCTTTGGCAGCCAAGAGATAGAGTACCCTTCTCACAGGAATGATTTCAGGTTATGGTACACCATAGCAATTCAGTGATCTGATACGTTAAGGGAGGAAGGTTTATGCTACGGTTAGTGGGAATAATAAAAACTATGAATAACAGATTCTAACATCTTCATTTTAGCACATCCCTATCAGTTAACCTATAGAGAACTCCAGAATGGTATGATCAACCACTCCTTCAAACAAATGTATACGTCTCGAATAATGGCCTAGGTCCTTTCATATCACCACCTTAGTCTTCAGCTGGGCATCCTGTCCTCATTGCTCCCTTTTCTATACCATGATACATGTATCCTATTGCGTACTAGGCGACTGATTGGCCCTCATGTCTGATGACATCCTATTGTAGCTTTGTGATGTAATGGCACCACTTGACCAATCGCCCTGGGTGACGATTACACCGAAGGACCAGACATCAGCAATTACACACTAGGTAACTATCTGTGAATAGGACTGCACAGCAAGTAGGAAGTGTAATGGGAAAGTACACTGCACCATTGAAAGCATTGGGCTCCTATTTAGAGAGGGCCAGAGTTTGAAGTAGCAATTGAATGGCCCTTTTGTCAGATGACAACCTGCTGCAGCTTTGTGATATAATGGCACCACTAGACCAATCGCCCTGCGTGAGGATGGCACCGGAGGACCAGACATCAGCAATTACACACTAGGTAACTATCTGTGAATATGACTGAACAGCAAGTAGGAGGTGTAATGGGAAAGTACACTGCACCATTGAAAGCATTGGGCTCCTATTTAAAGAGGGCTAGAGTTAGAAGAAGCAACTGATTGGCCCTCATGTCAGATGACATCCTGTTGTGGCTTTGTGATGTAATGGCACCACTTGACCAATCGCCCTGGGTGACGATTACACTGGAGGACCAGACAACAGCATTTACACACTAGGTAATTATCTGGGAATATGACTGCACAGCAAGTAGGAGGTGTAATGGGAAAGTACTCTGCACCATCGATTGCATTGGGCTCCTTTTTAAAGAGGGCTAGAGTTAGAAGAACACCGTTTCTAAATAGCAGTCCATCTGGAGTATCAGGGTCACTCTCACAGAGAGCAGGGAAACCGGTTAAATAGCTTCCCTCTATCTGAAAGTAAGTCAATTGCTCTAACCTTAGACACCTCATTCCAGCCTGAAAGATGGTAATTAACTCGCAGGACAAATTGCCAGCACAAGTATCTAAAGAAGATTTTGTCAGCCACGTAGACAGTCAAAGTCTTTGATAAACTATCATGATGGCCATCGCGTCATCCACATTGCTACCGTCTTAGAAGATTATATTTATGCGGAAGACCCTACTAAAAGGCACTGAGAGCCATCAGATGCTATGAACTTTTTATCAATGGCAAAATGATTAAATGAGAGTTTGACTTACCATACATATTGATCGAGGCATGGAGAAGGCTGAGGAATGAGCTTTCTTTTTTTTTTGTCTCAGCAAGCAGAGACATATTCCTCTGCAACACTGCCTCTGCTGGCCATTCAGTATAATCTGCAGATGGAAAAGTCCACTGTTAGTCAATTTTTTGAACTTGAATATTTCCAAACCAAATGCAACACTACCAAAAAATGATTTCTATAAAGCGTAAATTATTAGTACTATGGCGTGTCACATATTGTGAAAATCCAAAGCTCACTAAAAATTATAATCTCAATTTAGATTTTAACCTAGCAAACTTCTTTCAATCCTAGGCCTCATTTGCTGGTACACTGTACACAACCCTAGCACCTGTATGAGGACTTAGATAGAAAGAACTCTTTGGCAGCCAAGAGATAGAGTACCCTTCTCACAGGAATGATTTCAGGTTATGGTACACCATAGCAATTCAGTGATCTGATACGTTAAGGGAGGAAGGTTTATGCTACGGTTAGTGGGAATAATAAAAACTATGAATAACAGATTCTAACATCTTCATTTTAGCACATCCCTATCAGTTAACCTATAGAGAACTCCAGAATGGTATGATCAACCACTCCTTCAAACAAATGTATACGTCTCGAATAATGGCCTAGGTCCTTTCATATCACCACCTTAGTCTTCAGCTGGGCATCCTGTCCTCATTGCTCCCTTTTCTATACCATGATACATGTATCCTATTGCGTACTAGGCGACTGATTGGCCCTCATGTCTGATGACATCCTATTGTAGCTTTGTGATGTAATGGCACCACTTGACCAATCGCCCTGGGTGACGATTACACCGAAGGACCAGACATCAGCAATTACACACTAGGTAACTATCTGTGAATAGGACTGCACAGCAAGTAGGAAGTGTAATGGGAAAGTACACTGCACCATTGAAAGCATTGGGCTCCTATTTAGAGAGGGCCAGAGTTTGAAGTAGCAATTGAATGGCCCTTTTGTCAGATGACAACCTGCTGCAGCTTTGTGATATAATGGCACCACTAGACCAATCGCCCTGCGTGAGGATGGCACCGGAGGACCAGACATCAGCAATTACACACTAGGTAACTATCTGTGAATATGACTGAACAGCAAGTAGGAGGTGTAATGGGAAAGTACACTGCACCATTGAAAGCATTGGGCTCCTATTTAAAGAGGGCTAGAGTTAGAAGAAGCAACTGATTGGCCCTCATGTCAGATGACATCCTGTTGTGGCTTTGTGATGTAATGGCACCACTTGACCAATCGCCCTGGGTGACGATTACACTGGAGGACCAGACAACAGCATTTACACACTAGGTAATTATCTGGGAATATGACTGCACAGCAAGTAGGAGGTGTAATGGGAAAGTACTCTGCACCATCGATTGCATTGGGCTCCTTTTTAAAGAGGGCTAGAGTTAGAAGAACACAGTTTCTAAATAGCAGTCCATCTGGAGTATCAGGGTCACTCTCACAGAGAGCAGGGAAACCGGTTAAATAGCTTCCCTCTATCTGAAAGTAAGTCAATTGCTCTAACCTTAGACACCTCATTCCAGCCTGAAAGATGGTAATTAACTCGCAGGACAAATTGCCAGCACAAGTATCTAAAGAAGATTTTGTCAGCCACGTAGACAGTCAAAGTCTTTGATAAACTATCATGATGGCCATCGCGTCATCCACATTGCTACCGTCTTAGAAGATTATA
Source organism: Lissotriton helveticus (assembly GCF_964261635.1). Classification (NCBI taxonomy): domain Eukaryota; kingdom Metazoa; phylum Chordata; class Amphibia; order Caudata; family Salamandridae; genus Lissotriton; species Lissotriton helveticus. Next base: position 615,941,408 of record NC_136068.1, read on the forward strand.
TTTATGCGGAAGACCCTACTAAAAGGCACTGAGAGCCATCAGATGCTATGAACTTTTTATCAATGGCAAAATGATTAAATGAGAGTTTGACTTACCATACATATTGATCGAGGCATGGAGAAGGCTGAGGAATGAGCTTTCTTTTTTTTTTGTCTCAGCAAGCAGAGACATATTCCTCTGCAACACTGCCTCTGCTGGCCATTCAGTATAATCTGCAGATGGAAAAGTCCACTGTTAGTCAATTTTTTGAACTTGAATATTTCCAAACCAAATGCAACACTACCAAAAAATGATTTCTATAAAGCGTAAATTATTAGTACTATGGCGTGTCACATATTGTGAAAATCCAAAGCTCACTAAAAATTATAATCTCAATTTAGATTTTAACCTAGCAAACTTCTTTCAATCCTAGGCCTCATTTGCTGGTACACTGTACACAACCCTAGCACCTGTATGAGGACTTAGATAGAAAGAACTCTTTGGCAGCCAAGAGATAGAGTACCCTTCTCACAGGAATGATTTCAGGTTATGGTACACCATAGCAATTCAGTGATCTGATACGTTAAGGGAGGAAGGTTTATGCTACGGTTAGTGGGAATAATAAAAACTATGAATAACAGATTCTAACATCTTCATTTTAGCACATCCCTATCAGTTAACCTATAGAGAACTCCAGAATGGTATGATCAACCACTCCTTCAAACAAATGTATACGTCTCGAATAATGGCCTAGGTCCTTTCATATCACCACCTTAGTCTTCAGCTGGGCATCCTGTCCTCATTGCTCCCTTTTCTATACCATGATACATGTATCCTATTGCGTACTAGGCGACTGATTGGCCCTCATGTCTGATGACATCCTATTGTAGCTTTGTGATGTAATGGCACCACTTGACCAATCGCCCTGGGTGACGATTACACCGAAGGACCAGACATCAGCAATTACACACTAGGTAACTATCTGTGAATAGGACTGCACAGCAAGTAGGAAGTGTAATGGGAAAGTACACTGCACCATTGAAAGCATTGGGCTCCTATTTAGAGAGGGCCAGAGTTTGAAGTAGCAATTGAATGGCCCTTTTGTCAGATGACAACCTGCTGCAGCTTTGTGATATAATGGCACCACTAGACCAATCGCCCTGCGTGAGGATGGCACCGGAGGACCAGACATCAGCAATTACACACTAGGTAACTATCTGTGAATATGACTGAACAGCAAGTAGGAGGTGTAATGGGAAAGTACACTGCACCATTGAAAGCATTGGGCTCCTATTTAAAGAGGGCTAGAGTTAGAAGAAGCAACTGATTGGCCCTCATGTCAGATGACATCCTGTTGTGGCTTTGTGATGTAATGGCACCACTTGACCAATCGCCCTGGGTGACGATTACACTGGAGGACCAGACAACAGCATTTACACACTAGGTAATTATCTGGGAATATGACTGCACAGCAAGTAGGAGGTGTAATGGGAAAGTACTCTGCACCATCGATTGCATTGGGCTCCTTTTTAAAGAGGGCTAGAGTTAGAAGAACACCGTTTCTAAATAGCAGTCCATCTGGAGTATCAGGGTCACTCTCACAGAGAGCAGGGAAACCGGTTAAATAGCTTCCCTCTATCTGAAAGTAAGTCAATTGCTCTAACCTTAGACACCTCATTCCAGCCTGAAAGATGGTAATTAACTCGCAGGACAAATTGCCAGCACAAGTATCTAAAGAAGATTTTGTCAGCCACGTAGACAGTCAAAGTCTTTGATAAACTATCATGATGGCCATCGCGTCATCCACATTGCTACCGTCTTAGAAGATTATATTTATGCGGAAGACCCTACTAAAAGGCACTGAGAGCCATCAGATGCTATGAACTTTTTATCAATGGCAAAATGATTAAATGAGAGTTTGACTTACCATACATATTGATCGAGGCATGGAGAAGGCTGAGGAATGAGCTTTCTTTTTTTTTTGTCTCAGCAAGCAGAGACATATTCCTCTGCAACACTGCCTCTGCTGGCCATTCAGTATAATCTGCAGATGGAAAAGTCCACTGTTAGTCAATTTTTTGAACTTGAATATTTCCAAACCAAATGCAACACTACCAAAAAATGATTTCTATAAAGCGTAAATTATTAGTACTATGGCGTGTCACATATTGTGAAAATCCAAAGCTCACTAAAAATTATAATCTCAATTTAGATTTTAACCTAGCAAACTTCTTTCAATCCTAGGCCTCATTTGCTGGTACACTGTACACAACCCTAGCACCTGTATGAGGACTTAGATAGAAAGAACTCTTTGGCAGCCAAGAGATAGAGTACCCTTCTCACAGGAATGATTTCAGGTTATGGTACACCATAGCAATTCAGTGATCTGATACGTTAAGGGAGGAAGGTTTATGCTACGGTTAGTGGGAATAATAAAAACTATGAATAACAGATTCTAACATCTTCATTTTAGCACATCCCTATCAGTTAACCTATAGAGAACTCCAGAATGGTATGATCAACCACTCCTTCAAACAAATGTATACGTCTCGAATAATGGCCTAGGTCCTTTCATATCACCACCTTAGTCTTCAGCTGGGCATCCTGTCCTCATTGCTCCCTTTTCTATACCATGATACATGTATCCTATTGCGTACTAGGCGACTGATTGGCCCTCATGTCTGATGACATCCTATTGTAGCTTTGTGATGTAATGGCACCACTTGACCAATCGCCCTGGGTGACGATTACACCGAAGGACCAGACATCAGCAATTACACACTAGGTAACTATCTGTGAATAGGACTGCACAGCAAGTAGGAAGTGTAATGGGAAAGTACACTGCACCATTGAAAGCATTGGGCTCCTATTTAGAGAGGGCCAGAGTTTGAAGTAGCAATTGAATGGCCCTTTTGTCAGATGACAACCTGCTGCAGCTTTGTGATATAATGGCACCACTAGACCAATCGCCCTGCGTGAGGATGGCACCGGAGGACCAGACATCAGCAATTACACACTAGGTAACTATCTGTGAATATGACTGAACAGCAAGTAGGAGGTGTAATGGGAAAGTACACTGCACCATTGAAAGCATTGGGCTCCTATTTAAAGAGGGCTAGAGTTAGAAGAAGCAACTGATTGGCCCTCATGTCAGATGACATCCTGTTGTGGCTTTGTGATGTAATGGCACCACTTGACCAATCGCCCTGGGTGACGATTACACTGGAGGACCAGACAACAGCATTTACACACTAGGTAATTATCTGGGAATATGACTGCACAGCAAGTAGGAGGTGTAATGGGAAAGTACTCTGCACCATCGATTGCATTGGGCTCCTTTTTAAAGAGGGCTAGAGTTAGAAGAACACCGTTTCTAAATAGCAGTCCATCTGGAGTATCAGGGTCACTCTCACAGAGAGCAGGGAAACCGGTTAAATAGCTTCCCTCTATCTGAAAGTAAGTCAATTGCTCTAACCTTAGACACCTCATTCCAGCCTGAAAGATGGTAATTAACTCGCAGGACAAATTGCCAGCACAAGTATCTAAAGAAGATTTTGTCAGCCACGTAGACAGTCAAAGTCTTTGATAAACTATCATAATGGCCATCGCGTCATCCACATTGCTACCGTCTTAGAAGATTATATTTATGCGGAAGACCCTACTAAAAGGCACTGAGAGCCATCAGATGCTATGAACTTTTTATCAATGGCAAAATGATTAAATGAGAGTTTGACTTACCATACATATTGATCGAGGCATGGAGAAGGCTGAGGAATGAGCTTTCTTTTTTTTTTGTCTCAGCAAGCAGAGACATATTCCTCTGCAACACTGCCTCTGCTGGCCATTCAGTATAATCTGCAGATGGAAAAGTCCAATGTTAGTCAATTTTTTGAACTTGAATATTTCCAAACCAAATGCAACACTACCAAAAAATGATTTTTATAAAGCGTAAATTATTAGTACTATGGCGTGTCACATATTGTGAAAATCCAAAGCTCACTAAAAATTATAATCTCAATTTAGATTTCAACCTAGCAAACTTCTTTCAATCCTAGGCCTCATTTGCTGGTACACTGTACACAACCCTAGCACCTGTATGAGGACTTAGATAGAAAGAACTCTTTGGCAGCCAAGAGATAGAGTACCCTTCTCACAGGAATGATTTCAGGTTATGGTACACCATAGCAATTCAGTGATCTGATACGTTAAGGGAGGAAGGTTTATGCTACGGTTAGTGGGAATAATAAAAACTATGAATAACAGATTCTAACATCTTCATTTTAGCACATCCCTATCAGTTAACCTATAGAGAACTCCAGAATGGTATGATCAACCACTCCTTCAAACAAATGTATACGTCTCGAATAATGGCCTAGGTCCTTTCATCTCACCACCTTAGTCTTCAGCTGGGCATCCTGTCCTCATTGCTCCCTTTTCTATACCATGATACATGTATCCTATTGCGTACTAGGCGACTGATTGGCCCTCATGTCTGATGACATCCTATTGTAGCTTTGTGATGTAATGGCACCACTTGACCAATCGCCCTGGGTGACGATTACACCGAAGGACCAGACATCAGCAATAACACACTAGGTAACTATCTGTGAATAGGACTGCACAGCAAGTAGGAAGTGTAATGGGAAAGTACACTGCACCATTGAAAGCATTGGGCTCTTATTTAGAGAGGGCCAGAGTTTGAAGTAGCAATTGAATGGCCCTTTTGTCAGATGACAACCTGCTGCAGCTTTGTGATATAATGGCACCACTAGACCAATCGCCCTGCGTGAGGATGGCACCGGAGGACCAGACATCAGCAATTACACACTAGGTAACTATCTGTGAATATGACTGAACAGCAAGTAGGAGGTGTAATGGGAAAGTACACTGCACCATTGAAAGCATTGGGCTCCTATTTAAAGAGGGCTAGAGTTAGAAGAAGCAACTGATTGGCCCTCATGTCAGATGACATCCTGTTGTGGCTTTGTGATGTAATGGCACCACTTGACCAATCGCCCTGGGTGACGATTACACTGGAGGACCAGACAACAGCATTTACACACTAGGTAATTATCTGGGAATATGACTGCACAGCAAGTAGGAGGTGTAATGGGAAAGTACTCTGCACCATCGATTGCATTGGGCTCCTTTTTAAAGAGGGCTAGAGTTAGAAGAACACAGTTTCTAAATAGCAGTCCATCTGGAGTATCAGGGTCACTCTCACAGAGAGAAGGGAAACCGGTTAAGTAGCTTCCCTCTATCTGAAAGTAAGTCAATTGCTCTAACCTTAGACACCTCATTCCAGCCTGAAAGATGGTAATTAACTCGCAGGACAAATTGCCAGCACAAGTATCTAAAGAAGATTTTGTCAGCCACGTAGACAGTCAAAGTCTTTGATAAACTATCATGATGGCCATCGCGTCATCCACATTGCTACCGTCTTAGAAGATTATATTTATGCGGAAGACCCTACTAAAAGGCACTGAGAGCCATCAGATGCTATGAACTTTTTATCAATGGCAAAATGATTAAATGAGAGTTTGACTTACCATACATATTGATCGAGGCATGGAGAAGGCTGAGGAATGAGCTTTCTTCTTTTTTTTGTCTCAGCAAGCAGAGACATATTCCTCTGCAACACTGCCTCTGCTGGCCATTCAGTATAATCTGCAGATGGAAAAGTCCACTGTTAGTCAATTTTTTGAACTTGAATATTTCCAAACCAAATGCAACACTACCAAAAAATGATTTCTATAAAGCGTAAATTATTAGTACTATGGCGTGTCACATATTGTGAAAATCCAAAGCTCACTAAAAATTATAATCTCAATTTAGATTTCAACCTAGCAAACTTCTTTCAATCCTAGGCCTCATTTGCTGGTACACTGTACACAACCCTAGCACATGTATGAGGACTTAGATAGAAAGAACTCTTTGGCAGCCAAGAGATAGAGTACCCTTCTCACAGGAATGATTTCAGGTTATGGTACACCATAGCAATTCAGTGATCTGATACGTTAAGGGAGGAAGGTTTATGCTACGGTTAGTGGGAATAATAAAAACTATGAATAACAGATTCTAACATCTTCATTTTAGCACATCCCTATCAGTTAACCTATAGAGAACTCCAGAATGGTATGATCAACCACTCCTTCAAACAAATGTATACGTCTCGAATAATGGCCTAGGTCCTTTCATATCACCACCTTAGTCTTCAGCTGGGCATCCTGATCTCATTGCTCCCTTTTCTATACCATGATACATGTATCCTATTGCGTACTAGGCGACTGATTGGCCCTCATGTCTGATGACATCCTATTGTAGCTTTGTGATGTAATGGCACCACTTGACCAATCGCCCTGGGTGACGATTACACCGAAGGACCAGACATCAGCAATTACACACTAGGTAACTATCTGTGAATAGGACTGCACAGCAAGTAGGAAGTGTAATGGGAAAGTACACTGCACCATTGAAAGCATTGGGCTCCTATTTAGAGAGGGCCAGAGTTTGAAGTAGCAATTGAATGGCCCTTTTGTCAGATGACAACCTGCTGCAGCTTTGTGATATAATGGCACCACTAGACCAATCGCCCTGCGTGAGGATGGCACCGGAGGACCAGACATCAGCAATTACACACTAGGTAATTATCTGTGAATATGACTGAACAGCAAGTAGGAGGTGTAATGGGAAAGTACACTGCACCATTGAAAGCATTGGGCTCCTATTTAAAGAGGGCTAGAGTTAGAAGAAGCAACTGATTGGCCCTCATGTCAGATGACATCCTGTTGTGGCTTTGTGATGTAATGGCACCACTTGACCAATCGCCCTGGGTGACGATTACACTGGAGGACCAGACAACAGCATTTACACACTAGGTAATTATCTGGGAATATGACTGCACAGCAAGTAGGAGGTGTAATGGGAAAGTACTCTGCACCATCGATTGCATTGGGCTCCTTTTTAAAGAGGGCTAGAGTTAGAAGAACACAGTTTCTAAATAGCAGTCCATCTGGAGTATCAGGGTCACTCTCACAGAGAGCAGGGAAACCGGTTAAGTAGCTTCCCTCTATCTGAAAGTAAGTCAATTGCTCTAACCTTAGACACCTCATTCCAGCCTGAAAGATGGTAATTAACTCGCAGGACAAATTGCCAGCACAAGTATCTAAAGAAGATTTTGTCAGCCACGTAGACAGTCAAAGTCTTTGATAAACTATCATGATGGCCATCGCGTCATCCACATTGCTACCGTCTTAGAAGATTATATTTATGCGGAAGACCCTACTAAAAGGCACTGAGAGCCATCAGATGCTATGAACTTTTTATCAATGGCAAAATGATTAAATGAGAGTTTGACTTACCATACATATTGATCGAGGCATGGAGAAGGCTGAGGAATGAGCTTTCTTTTTTTTTTTGTCTCAGCAAGCAGAGACATATTCCTCTGCAACACTGCCTCTGCTGGCCATTCAGTATAATCTGCAGATGGAAAAGTCCACTGTTAGTCAATTTTTTGAACTTGAATATTTCCAAACCAAATGCAACACTACCAAAAAATGATTTCTATAAAGCGTAAATTATTAGTACTATGGCGTGTCACATATTGTGAAAATCCAAAGCTCACTAAAAATTATAATCTCAATTTAGATTTTAACCTAGCAAACTTCTTTCAATCCTAGGCCTCATTTGCTGGTACACTGTACACAACCCTAGCACCTGTATGAGGACTTAGATAGAAAGAACTCTTTGGCAGCCAAGAGATAGAGTACCCTTCTCACAGGAATGATTTCAGGTTATGGTACACCATAGCAATTCAGTGATCTGATACGTTAAGGGAGGAAGGTTTATGCTACGGTTAGTGGGAATAATAAAAACTATGAATAACAGATTCTAACATCTTCATTTTAGCACATCCCTATCAGTTAACCTATAGAGAACTCCAGAATGGTATGATCAACCACTCCTTCAAACAAATGTATACGTCTCGAATAATGGCCTAGGTCCTTTCATATCACCACCTTAGTCTTCAGCTGGGCATCCTGTCCTCATTGCTCCCTTTTCTATACCATGATACATGTATCCTATTGCGTACTAGGCGACTGATTGGCCCTCATGTCTGATGACATCCTATTGTAGCTTTGTGATGTAATGGCACCACTTGACCAATCGCCCTGGGTGACGATTACACCGAAGGACCAGACATCAGCAATTACACACTAGGTAACTATCTGTGAATAGGACTGCACAGCAAGTAGGAAGTGTAATGGGAAAGTACACTGCACCATTGAAAGCATTGGGCTCCTATTTAGAGAGGGCCAGAGTTTGAAGTAGCAATTGAATGGCCCTTTTGTCAGATGACAACCTGCTGCAGCTTTGTGATATAATGGCACCACTAGACCAATCGCCCTGCGTGAGGATGGCACCGGAGGACCAGACATCAGCAATTACACACTAGGTAACTATCTGTGAATATGACTGAACAGCAAGTAGGAGGTGTAATGGGAAAGTACACTGCACCATTGAAAGCATTGGGCTCCTATTTAAAGAGGGCTAGAGTTAGAAGAAGCAACTGATTGGCCCTCATGTCAGATGACATCCTGTTGTGGCTTTGTGATGTAATGGCACCACTTGACCAATCGCCCTGGGTGACGATTACACTGGAGGACCAGACAACAGCATTTACACACTAGGTAATTATCTGGGAATATGACTGCACAGCAAGTAGGAGGTGTAATGGGAAAGTACTCTGCACCATCGATTGCATTGGGCTCCTTTTTAAAGAGGGCTAGAGTTAGAAGAACACCGTTTCTAAATAGCAGTCCATCTGGAGTATCAGGGTCACTCTCACAGAGAGCAGGGAAACCGGTTAAATAGCTTCCCTCTATCTGAAAGTAAGTCAATTGCTCTAACCTTAGACACCTCATTCCAGCCTGAAAGATGGTAATTAACTCGCAGGACAAATTGCCAGCACAAGTATCTAAAGAAGATTTTGTCAGCCACGTAGACAGTCAAAGTCTTTGATAAACTATCATGATGGCCATCGCGTCATCCACATTGCTACCGTCTTAGAAGATTATATTTATGCGGAAGACCCTACTAAAAGGCACTGAGAGCCATCAGATGCTATGAACTTTTTATCAATGGCAAAATGATTAAATGAGAGTTTGACTTACCATACATATTGATCGAGGCATGGAGAAGGCTGAGGAATGAGCTTTCTTTTTTTTTTGTCTCAGCAAGCAGAGACATATTCCTCTGCAACACTGCCTCTGCTGGCCATTCAGTATAATCTGCAGATGGAAAAGTCCACTGTTAGTCAATTTTTTGAACTTGAATATTTCCAAACCAAATGCAACACTACCAAAAAATGATTTCTATAAAGCGTAAATTATTAGTACTATGGCGTGTCACATATTGTGAAAATCCAAAGCTCACTAAAAATTATAATCTCAATTTAGATTTTAACCTAGCAAACTTCTTTCAATCCTAGGCCTCATTTGCTGGTACACTGTACACAACCCTAGCACCTGTATGAGGACTTAGATAGAAAGAACTCTTTGGCAGCCAAGAGATAGAGTACCCTTCTCACAGGAATGATTTCAGGTTATGGTACACCATAGCAATTCAGTGATCTGATACGTTAAGGGAGGAAGGTTTATGCTACGGTTAGTGGGAATAATAAAAACTATGAATAACAGATTCTAACATCTTCATTTTAGCACATCCCTATCAGTTAACCTATAGAGAACTCCAGAATGGTATGATCAACCACTCCTTCAAACAAATGTATACGTCTCGAATAATGGCCTAGGTCCTTTCATATCACCACCTTAGTCTTCAGCTGGGCATCCTGTCCTCATTGCTCCCTTTTCTATACCATGATACATGTATCCTATTGCGTACTAGGCGACTGATTGGCCCTCATGTCTGATGACATCCTATTGTAGCTTTGTGATGTAATGGCACCACTTGACCAATCGCCCTGGGTGACGATTACACCGAAGGACCAGACATCAGCAATTACACACTAGGTAACTATCTGTGAATAGGACTGCACAGCAAGTAGGAAGTGTAATGGGAAAGTACACTGCACCATTGAAAGCATTGGGCTCCTATTTAGAGAGGGCCAGAGTTTGAAGTAGCAATTGAATGGCCCTTTTGTCAGATGACAACCTGCTGCAGCTTTGTGATATAATGGCACCACTAGACCAATCGCCCTGCGTGAGGATGGCACCGGAGGACCAGACATCAGCAATTACACACTAGGTAACTATCTGTGAATATGACTGAACAGCAAGTAGGAGGTGTAATGGGAAAGTACACTGCACCATTGAAAGCATTGGGCTCCTATTTAAAGAGGGCTAGAGTTAGAAGAAGCAACTGATTGGCCCTCATGTCAGATGACATCCTGTTGTGGCTTTGTGATGTAATGGCACCACTTGACCAATCGCCCTGGGTGACGATTACACTGGAGGACCAGACAACAGCATTTACACACTAGGTAATTATCTGGGAATATGACTGCACAGCAAGTAGGAGGTGTAATGGGAAAGTACTCTGCACCATCGATTGCATTGGGCTCCTTTTTAAAGAGGGCTAGAGTTAGAAGAACACCGTTTCTAAATAGCAGTCCATCTGGAGTATCAGGGTCACTCTCACAGAGAGCAGGGAAACCGGTTAAATAGCTTCCCTCTATCTGAAAGTAAGTCAATTGCTCTAACCTTAGACACCTCATTCCAGCCTGAAAGATGGTAATTAACTCGCAGGACAAATTGCCAGCACAAGTATCTAAAGAAGATTTTGTCAGCCACGTAGACAGTCAAAGTCTTTGATAAACTATCATAATGGCCATCGCGTCATCCACATTGCTACCGTCTTAGAAGATTATATTTATGCGGAAGACCCTACTAAAAGGCACTGAGAGCCATCAGATGCTATGAACTTTTTATCAATGGCAAAATGATTAAATGAGAGTTTGACTTACCATACATATTGATCGAGGCATGGAGAAGGCTGAGGAATGAGCTTTCTTTTTTTTTTGTCTCAGCAAGCAGAGACATATTCCTCTGCAACACTGCCTCTGCTGGCCATTCAGTATAATCTGCAGATGGAAAAGTCCAATGTTAGTCAATTTTTTGAACTTGAATATTTCCAAACCAAATGCAACACTACCAAAAAATGATTTTTATAAAGCGTAAATTATTAGTACTATGGCGTGTCACATATTGTGAAAATCCAAAGCTCACTAAAAATTATAATCTCAATTTAGATTTCAACCTAGCAAACTTCTTTCAATCCTAGGCCTCATTTGCTGGTACACTGTACACAACCCTAGCACCTGTATGAGGACTTAGATAGAAAGAACTCTTTGGCAGCCAAGAGATAGAGTACCCTTCTCACAGGAATGATTTCAGGTTATGGTACACCATAGCAATTCAGTGATCTGATACGTTAAGGGAGGAAGGTTTATGCTACGGTTAGTGGGAATAATAAAAACTATGAATAACAGATTCTAACATCTTCATTTTAGCACATCCCTATCAGTTAACCTATAGAGAACTCCAGAATGGTATGATCAACCACTCCTTCAAACAAATGTATACGTCTCGAATAATGGCCTAGGTCCTTTCATCTCACCACCTTAGTCTTCAGCTGGGCATCCTGTCCTCATTGCTCCCTTTTCTATACCATGATACATGTATCCTATTGCGTACTAGGCGACTGATTGGCCCTCATGTCTGATGACATCCTATTGTAGCTTTGTGATGTAATGGCACCACTTGACCAATCGCCCTGGGTGACGATTACACCGAAGGACCAGACATCAGCAATAACACACTAGGTAACTATCTGTGAATAGGACTGCACAGCAAGTAGGAAGTGTAATGGGAAAGTACACTGCACCATTGAAAGCATTGGGCTCTTATTTAGAGAGGGCCAGAGTTTGAAGTAGCAATTGAATGGCCCTTTTGTCAGATGACAACCTGCTGCAGCTTTGTGATATAATGGCACCACTAGACCAATCGCCCTGCGTGAGGATGGCACCGGAGGACCAGACATCAGCAATTACACACTAGGTAACTATCTGTGAATATGACTGAACAGCAAGTAGGAGGTGTAATGGGAAAGTACACTGCACCATTGAAAGCATTGGGCTCCTATTTAAAGAGGGCTAGAGTTAGAAGAAGCAACTGATTGGCCCTCATGTCAGATGACATCCTGTTGTGGCTTTGTGATGTAATGGCACCACTTGACCAATCGCCCTGGGTGACGATTACACTGGAGGACCAGACAACAGCATTTACACACTAGGTAATTATCTGGGAATATGACTGCACAGCAAGTAGGAGGTGTAATGGGAAAGTACTCTGCACCATCGATTGCATTGGGCTCCTTTTTAAAGAGGGCTAGAGTTAGAAGAACACAGTTTCTAAATAGCAGTCCATCTGGAGTATCAGGGTCACTCTCACAGAGAGAAGGGAAACCGGTTAAGTAGCTTCCCTCTATCTGAAAGTAAGTCAATTGCTCTAACCTTAGACACCTCATTCCAGCCTGAAAGATGGTAATTAACTCGCAGGACAAATTGCCAGCACAAGTATCTAAAGAAGATTTTGTCAGCCACGTAGACAGTCAAAGTCTTTGATAAACTATCATGATGGCCATCGCGTCATCCACATTGCTACCGTCTTAGAAGATTATATTTATGCGGAAGACCCTACTAAAAGGCACTGAGAGCCATCAGATGCTATGAACTTTTTATCAATGGCAAAATGATTAAATGAGAGTTTGACTTACCATACATATTGATCGAGGCATGGAGAAGGCTGAGGAATGAGCTTTCTTCTTTTTTTTGTCTCAGCAAGCAGAGACATATTCCTCTGCAACACTGCCTCTGCTGGCCATTCAGTATAATCTGCAGATGGAAAAGTCCACTGTTAGTCAATTTTTTGAACTTGAATATTTCCAAACCAAATGCAACACTACCAAAAAATGATTTCTATAAAGCGTAAATTATTAGTACTATGGCGTGTCACATATTGTGAAAATCCAAAGCTCACTAAAAATTATAATCTCAATTTAGATTTCAACCTAGCAAACTTCTTTCAATCCTAGGCCTCATTTGCTGGTACACTGTACACAACCCTAGCACATGTATGAGGACTTAGATAGAAAGAACTCTTTGGCAGCCAAGAGATAGAGTACCCTTCTCACAGGAATGATTTCAGGTTATGGTACACCATAGCAATTCAGTGATCTGATACGTTAAGGGAGGAAGGTTTATGCTACGGTTAGTGGGAATAATAAAAACTATGAATAACAGATTCTAACATCTTCATTTTAGCACATCCCTATCAGTTAACCTATAGAGAACTCCAGAATGGTATGATCAACCACTCCTTCAAACAAATGTATACGTCTCGAATAATGGCCTAGGTCCTTTCATATCACCACCTTAGTCTTCAGCTGGGCATCCTGATCTCATTGCTCCCTTTTCTATACCATGATACATGTATCCTATTGCGTACTAGGCGACTGATTGGCCCTCATGTCTGATGACATCCTATTGTAGCTTTGTGATGTAATGGCACCACTTGACCAATCGCCCTGGGTGACGATTACACCGAAGGACCAGACATCAGCAATTACACACTAGGTAACTATCTGTGAATAGGACTGCACAGCAAGTAGGAAGTGTAATGGGAAAGTACACTGCACCATTGAAAGCATTGGGCTCCTATTTAGAGAGGGCCAGAGTTTGAAGTAGCAATTGAATGGCCCTTTTGTCAGATGACAACCTGCTGCAGCTTTGTGATATAATGGCACCACTAGACCAATCGCCCTGCGTGAGGATGGCACCGGAGGACCAGACATCAGCAATTACACACTAGGTAATTATCTGTGAATATGACTGAACAGCAAGTAGGAGGTGTAATGGGAAAGTACACTGCACCATTGAAAGCATTGGGCTCCTATTTAAAGAGGGCTAGAGTTAGAAGAAGCAACTGATTGGCCCTCATGTCAGATGACATCCTGTTGTGGCTTTGTGATGTAATGGCACCACTTGACCAATCGCCCTGGGTGACGATTACACTGGAGGACCAGACAACAGCATTTACACACTAGGTAATTATCTGGGAATATGACTGCACAGCAAGTAGGAGGTGTAATGGGAAAGTACTCTGCACCATCGATTGCATTGGGCTCCTTTTTAAAGAGGGCTAGAGTTAGAAGAACACAGTTTCTAAATAGCAGTCCATCTGGAGTATCAGGGTCACTCTCACAGAGAGCAGGGAAACCGGTTAAGTAGCTTCCCTCTATCTGAAAGTAAGTCAATTGCTCTAACCTTAGACACCTCATTCCAGCCTGAAAGATGGTAATTAACTCGCAGGACAAATTGCCAGCACAAGTATCTAAAGAAGATTTTGTCAGCCACGTAGACAGTCAAAGTCTTTGATAAACTATCATGATGGCCATCGCGTCATCCACATTGCTACCGTCTTAGAAGATTATATTTATGCGGAAGACCCTACTAAAAGGCACTGAGAGCCATCAGATGCTATGAACTTTTTATCAATGGCAAAATGATTAAATGAGAGTTTGACTTACCATACATATTGATCGAGGCATGGAGAAGGCTGAGGAATGAGCTTTCTTTTTTTTTTTGTCTCAGCAAGCAGAGACATATTCCTCTGCAACACTGCCTCTGCTGGCCATTCAGTATAATCTGCAGATGGAAAAGTCCACTGTTAGTCAATTTTTTGAACTTGAATATTTCCAAACCAAATGCAACACTACCAAAAAATGATTTTTATAAAGCGTAAATTATTAGTACTATGGCGTGTCACATATTGTGAAAATCCAAAGCTCACTAAAAATTATAATCTCAATTTAGATTTCAACCTAGCAAACTTCTTTCAATCCTAGGCCTCATTTGCTGGTACACTGTACACAACCCTAGCACCTGTATGAGGACTTAGATAGAAAGAACTCTTTGGCAGCCAAGAGATAGAGTACCCTTCTCACAGGAATGATTTCAGGTTATGGTACACCATAGCAATTCAGTGATCTGATACGTTAAGGGAGGAAGGTTTATGCTACGGTTAGTGGGAATAATAAAAACTATGAATAACAGATTCTAACATCTTCATTTTAGCACATCCCTATCAGTTAACCTATAGAGAACTCCAGAATGGTATGATCAACCACTCCTTCAAACAAATGTATACGTCTCGAATAATGGCCTAGGTCCTTTCATATCACCACCTTAGTCTTCAGCTGGGCATCCTGATCTCATTGCTCCCTTTTCTATACCATGATACATGTATCCTATTGCGTACTAGGCGACTGATTGGCCCTCATGTCTGATGACATCCTATTGTAGCTTTGTGATGTAATGGCACCACTTGACCAATCGCCCTGGGTGACGATTACACCGAAGGACCAGACATCAGCAATTACACACTAGGTAACTATCTGTGAATAGGACTGCACAGCAAGTAGGAAGTGTAATGGGAAAGTACACTGCACCATTGAAAGCATTGGGCTCTTATTTAGAGAGGGCCAGAGTTTGAAGTAGCAATTGAATGGCCCTTTTGTCAGATGACAACCTGCTGCAGCTTTGTGATATAATGGCACCACTAGACCAATCGCCCTGCGTGAGGATGGCACCGGAGGACCAGACATCAGCAATTACACACTAGGTAACTATCTGTGAATATGACTGAACAGCAAGTAGGAGGTGTAATGGGAAAGTACACTGCACCATTGAAAGCATTGGGCTCCTATTTAAAGAGGGCTAGAGTTAGAAGAAGCAACTGATTGGCCCTCATGTCAGATGACATCCTGTTGTGGCTTTGTGATGTAATGGCACCACTTGACCAATCGCCCTGGGTGACGATTACACTGGAGGACCAGACAACAGCATTTACACACTAGGTAATTATCTGGGAATATGACTGCACAGCAAGTAGGAGGTGTAATGGGAAAGTACTCTGCACCATCGATTGCATTGGGCTCCTTTTTAAAGAGGGCTAGAGTTAGAAGAACACCGTTTCTAAATAGCAGTCCATCTGGAGTATCAGGGTCACTCTCACAGAGAGCAGGGAAACCGGTTAAATAGCTTCCCTCTATCTGAAAGTAAGTCAATTGCTCTAACCTTAGACACCTCATTCCAGCCTGAAAGATGGTAATTAACTCGCAGGACAAATTGCCAGCACAAGTATCTAAAGAAGATTTTGTCAGCCACGTAGACAGTCAAAGTCTTTGATAAACTATCATAATGGCCATCGCGTCATCCACATTGCTACCGTCTTAGAAGATTATATTTATGCGGAAGACCCTACTAAAAGGCACTGAGAGCCATCAGATGCTATGAACTTTTTATCAATGGCAAAATGATTAAATGAGAGTTTGACTTACCATACATATTGATCGAGGCATGGAGAAGGCTGAGGAATGAGCTTTCTTTTTTTTTTGTCTCAGCAAGCAGAGACATATTCCTCTGCAACACTGCCTCTGCTGGCCATTCAGTATAATCTGCAGATGGAAAAGTCCACTGTTAGTCAATTTTTTGAACTTGAATATTTCCAAACCAAATGCAACACTACCAAAAAATGATTTTTATAAAGCGTAAATTATTAGTACTATGGCGTGTCACATATTGTGAAAATCCAAAGCTCACTAAAAATTATAATCTCAATTTAGATTTCAACCTAGCAAACTTCTTTCAATCCTAGGCCTCATTTGCTGGTACACTGTACACAACCCTAGCACCTGTATGAGGACTTAGATAGAAAGAACTCTTTGGCAGCCAAGAGATAGAGTACCCTTCTCACAGGAATGATTTCAGGTTATGGTACACCATAGCAATTCAGTGATCTGATACGTTAAGGGAGGAAGGTTTATGCTACGGTTAGTGGGAATAATAAAAACTATGAATAACAGATTCTAACATCTTCATTTTAGCACATCCCTATCAGTTAACCTATAGAGAACTCCAGAATGGTATGATCAACCACTCCTTCAAACAAATGTATACGTCTCGAATAATGGCCTAGGTCCTTTCATCTCACCACCTTAGTCTTCAGCTGGGCATCCTGTCCTCATTGCTCCCTTTTCTATACCATGATACATGTATCCTATTGCGTACTAGGCGACTGATTGGCCCTCATGTCTGATGACATCCTATTGTAGCTTTGTGATGTAATGGCATCACTTGACCAATCGCCCTGGGTGACGATTACACCGAAGGACCAGACATCAGCAATAACACACTAGGTAACTATCTGTGAATAGGACTGCACAGCAAGTAGGAAGTGTAATGGGAAAGTACACTGCACCATTGAAAGCATTGGGCTCCTATTTAGAGAGGGCCAGAGTTTGAAGTAGCAATTGAATGGCCCTTTTGTCAGATGACAACCTGCTGCAGCTTTGTGATATAATGGCACCACTAGACCAATCGCCCTGCGTGAGGATGGCACCGGAGGACCAGACATCAGCAATTACACACTAGGTAATTATCTGTGAATATGACTGAACAGCAAGTAGGAGGTGTAATGGGAAAGTACACTGCACCATTGAAAGCATTGGGCTCCTATTTAAAGAGGGCTAGAGTTAGAAGAAGCAACTGATTGGCCCTCATGTCAGATGACATCCTGTTGTGGCTTTGTGATGTAATGGCACCACTTGACCAATCGCCCTGGGTGACGATTACACTGGAGGACCAGACAACAGCATTTACACACTAGGTAATTATCTGGGAATATGACTGCACAGCAAGTAGGAGGTGTAATGGGAAAGTACTCTGCACCATCGATTGCATTGGGCTCCTTTTTAAAGAGGGCTAGAGTTAGAAGAACACCGTTTCTAAATAGCAGTCCATCTGGAGTATCAGGGTCACTCTCACAGAGAGCAGGGAAACCGGTTAAATAGCTTCCCTCTATCTGAAAGTAAGTCAATTGCTCTAACCTTAGACACCTCATTCCAGCCTGAAAGATGGTAATTAACTCGCAGGACAAATTGCCAGCACAAGTATCTAAAGAAGATTTTGTCAGCCACGTAGACAGTCAAAGTCTTTGATAAACTATCATAATGGCCATCGCGTCATCCACATTGCTACCGTCTTAGAAGATTATATTTATGCGGAAGACCCTACTAAAAGGCACTGAGAGCCATCAGATGCTATGAACTTTTTATCAATGGCAAAATGATTAAATGAGAGTTTGACTTACCATACATATTGATCGAGGCATGGAGAAGGCTGAGGAATGAGCTTTCTTTTTTTTTTGTCTCAGCAAGCAGAGACATATTCCTCTGCAACACTGCCTCTGCTGGCCATTCAGTATAATCTGCAGATGGAAAAGTCCACTGTTAGTCAATTTTTTGAACTTGAATATTTCCAAACCAAATGCAACACTACCAAAAAATGATTTCTATAAAGCGTAAATTATTAGTACTATGGCGTGTCACATATTGTGAAAATCCAAAGCTCACTAAAAATTATAATCTCAATTTAGATTTTAACCTAGCAAACTTCTTTCAATCCTAGGCCTCATTTGCTGGTACACTGTACACAACCCTAGCACATGTATGAGGACTTAGATAGAAAGATCTCTTTGGCAGCCAAGAGATAGAGTACCCTTCTCACAGGAATGATTTCAGGTTATGGTACACCATAGCAATTCAGTGATCTGATACGTTAAGGGAGGAAGGTTTATGCTACGGTTAGTGGGAATAATAAAAACTATGAATAACAGATTCTAACATCTTCATTTTAGCACATCCCTATCAGTTAACCTATAGAGAACTCCAGAATGGTATGATCAACCACTCCTTCAAACAAATGTATACGTCTCGAATAATGGCCTAGGTCCTTTCATATCACCACCTTAGTCTTCAGCTGGGCATCCTGATCTCATTGCTCCCTTTTCTATACCATGATACATGTATCCTATTGCGTACTAGGCGACTGATTGGCCCTCATGTCTGATGACATCCTATTGTAGCTTTGTGATGTAATGGCACCACTTGACCAATCGCCCTGGGTGACGATTACACCGAAGGACCAGACATCAGCAATTACACACTAGGTAACTATCTGTGAATAGGACTGCACAGCAAGTAGGAAGTGTAATGGGAAAGTACACTGCACCATTGAAAGCATTGGGCTCTTATTTAGAGAGGGCCAGAGTTTGAAGTAGCAATTGAATGGCCCTTTTGTCAGATGACAACCTGCTGCAGCTTTGTGATATAATGGCACCACTAGACCAATCGCCCTGCGTGAGGATGGCACCGGAGGACCAGACATCAGCAATTACACACTAGGTAACTATCTGTGAATATGACTGAACAGCAAGTAGGAGGTGTAATGGGAAAGTACACTGCACCATTGAAAGCATTGGGCTCCTATTTAAAGAGGGCTAGAGTTAGAAGAAGCAACTGATTGGCCCTCATGTCAGATGACATCCTGTTGTGGCTTTGTGATGTAATGGCACCACTTGACCAATCGCCCTGGGTGACGATTACACTGGAGGACCAGACAACAGCATTTACACACTAGGTAATTATCTGGGAATATGACTGCACAGCAAGTAGGAGGTGTAATGGGAAAGTACTCTGCACCATCGATTGCATTGGGCTCCTTTTTAAAGAGGGCTAGAGTTAGAAGAACACCGTTTCTAAATAGCAGTCCATCTGGAGTATCAGGGTCACTCTCACAGAGAGCAGGGAAACCGGTTAAATAGCTTCCCTCTATCTGAAAGTAAGTCAATTGCTCTAACCTTAGACACCTCATTCCAGCCTGAAAGATGGTAATTAACTCGCAGGACAAATTGCCAGCACAAGTATCTAAAGAAGATTTTGTCAGCCACGTAGACAGTCAAAGTCTTTGATAAACTATCATGATGGCCATCGCGTCATCCACATTGCTACCGTCTTAGAAGATTATATTTATGCGGAAGACCCTACTAAAAGGCACTGAGAGCCATCAGATGCTATGAACTTTTTATCAATGGCAAAATGATTAAATGAGAGTTTGACTTACCATACATATTGATCGAGGCATGGAGAAGGCTGAGGAATGAGCTTTCTTTTTTTTTTTGTCTCAGCAAGCAGAGACATATTCCTCTGCAACACTGCCTCTGCTGGCCATTCAGTATAATCTGCAGATGGAAAAGTCCACTGTTTCCAAACCAAATGCAACACTACCAAAAAATGATTTTTATAAAGCGTAAATTATTAGTACTATGGCGTGTCACATATTGTGAAAATCCAAAGCTCACTAAAAATTATAATCTCAATTTAGATTTCAACCTAGCAAACTTCTTTCAATCCTAGGCCTCATTTGCTGGTACACTGTACACAACCCTAGCACCTGTATGAGGACTTAGATAGAAAGAACTCTTTGGCAGCCAAGAGATAGAGTACCCTTCTCACAGGAATGATTTCAGGTTATGGTACACCATAGCAATTCAGTGATCTGATACGTTAAGGGAGGAAGGTTTATGCTACGGTTAGTGGGAATAATAAAAACTATGAATAACAGATTCTAACATCTTCATTTTAGCACATCCCTATCAGTTAACCTATAGAGAACTCCAGAATGGTATGATCAACCACTCCTTCAAACAAATGTATACGTCTCGAATAATGGCCTAGGTCCTTTCATATCACCACCTTAGTCTTCAGCTGGGCATCCTGATCTCATTGCTCCCTTTTCTATACCATGATACATGTATCCTATTGCGTACTAGGCGACTGATTGGCCCTCATGTCTGATGACATCCTATTGTAGCTTTGTGATGTAATGGCACCACTTGACCAATCGCCCTGGGTGACGATTACACCGAAGGACCAGACATCAGCAATTACACACTAGGTAACTATCTGTGAATAGGACTGCACAGCAAGTAGGAAGTGTAATGGGAAAGTACACTGCACCATTGAAAGCATTGGGCTCTTATTTAGAGAGGGCCAGAGTTTGAAGTAGCAATTGAATGGCCCTTTTGTCAGATGACAACCTGCTGCAGCTTTGTGATATAATGGCACCACTAGACCAATCGCCCTGCGTGAGGATGGCACCGGAGGACCAGACATCAGCAATTACACACTAGGTAACTATCTGTGAATATGACTGAACAGCAAGTAGGAGGTGTAATGGGAAAGTACACTGCACCATTGAAAGCATTGGGCTCCTATTTAAAGAGGGCTAGAGTTAGAAGAAGCAACTGATTGGCCCTCATGTCAGATGACATCCTGTTGTGGCTTTGTGATGTAATGGCACCACTTGACCAATCGCCCTGGGTGACGATTACACTGGAGGACCAGACAACAGCATTTACACACTAGGTAATTATCTGGGAATATGACTGCACAGCAAGTAGGAGGTGTAATGGGAAAGTACTCTGCACCATCGATTGCATTGGGCTCCTTTTTAAAGAGGGCTAGAGTTAGAAGAACACCGTTTCTAAATAGCAGTCCATCTGGAGTATCAGGGTCACTCTCACAGAGAGCAGGGAAACCGGTTAAATAGCTTCCCTCTATCTGAAAGTAAGTCAATTGCTCTAACCTTAGACACCTCATTCCAGCCTGAAAGATGGTAATTAACTCGCAGGACAAATTGCCAGCACAAGTATCTAAAGAAGATTTTGTCAGCCACGTAGACAGTCAAAGTCTTTGATAAACTATCATAATGGCCATCGCGTCATCCACATTGCTACCGTCTTAGAAGATTATATTTATGCGGAAGACCCTACTAAAAGGCACTGAGAGCCATCAGATGCTATGAACTTTTTATCAATGGCAAAATGATTAAATGAGAGTTTGACTTACCATACATATTGATCGAGGCATGGAGAAGGCTGAGGAATGAGCTTTCTTTTTTTTTTGTCTCAGCAAGCAGAGACATATTCCTCTGCAACACTGCCTCTGCTGGCCATTCAGTATAATCTGCAGATGGAAAAGTCCACTGTTAGTCAATTTTTTGAACTTGAATATTTCCAAACCAAATGCAACACTACCAAAAAATGATTTTTATAAAGCGTAAATTATTAGTACTATGGCGTGTCACATATTGTGAAAATCCAAAGCTCACTAAAAATTATAATCTCAATTTAGATTTCAACCTAGCAAACTTCTTTCAATCCTAGGCCTCATTTGCTGGTACACTGTACACAACCCTAGCACCTGTATGAGGACTTAGATAGAAAGAACTCTTTGGCAGCCAAGAGATAGAGTACCCTTCTCACAGGAATGATTTCAGGTTATGGTACACCATAGCAATTCAGTGATCTGATACGTTAAGGGAGGAAGGTTTATGCTACGGTTAGTGGGAATAATAAAAACTATGAATAACAGATTCTAACATCTTCATTTTAGCACATCCCTATCAGTTAACCTATAGAGAACTCCAGAATGGTATGATCAACCACTCCTTCAAACAAATGTATACGTCTCGAATAATGGCCTAGGTCCTTTCATATCACCACCTTAGTCTTCAGCTGGGCATCCTGTCCTCATTGCTCCCTTTTCTATACCATGATACATGTATCCTATTGCATACTAGGCAACTGATTGGCCCTCATGTCTGATGACATGCTATTGTAGCTTTGTGATGTAATGGCACCACTTGACCAATCGCCCTGGGTGACGATTACACCGAAGGACCAGACATCAGCAATAACACACTAGGTAACTATCTGTGAATAGGACTGCACAGCAAGTAGGAAGTGTAATGGGAAAGTACACTGCACCATTGAAAGCATTGGGCTCCTATTTAGAGAGGGCCAGAGTTTGAAGTAGCAATTGAATGGCCCTTTTGTCAGATGACAACCTGCTGCAGCTTTGTGATATAATGGCACCACTAGACCAATCGCCCTGCGTGAGGATGGCACCGGAGGACCAGACATCAGCAATTACACACTAGGTAACTATCTGTGAATATGACTGAACAGCAAGTAGGAGGTGTAATGGGAAAGTACACTGCACCATTGAAAGCATTGGGCTCCTATTTAAAGAGGGCTAGAGTTAGAAGAAGCAACTGATTGGCCCTCATGTCAGATGACATCCTGTTGTGGCTTTGTGATGTAATGGCACCACTTGACCAATCGCCCTGGGTGACGATTACACTGGAGGACCAGACAACAGCATTTACACACTAGGTAATTATCTGGGAATATGACTGCACAGCAAGTAGGAGGTGTAATGGGAAAGTACTCTGCACCATCGAATGCATTGGGCTCCTTTTTAAAGAGGGCTAGAGTTAGAAGAACACAGTTTCTAAATAGCAGTCCATCTGGAGTATCAGGGTCACACTCACAGAGAGCAGGGAAACCGGTTAAATAGCTTCCCTCTATCTGAAAGTAAGTCAATTGCTCTAACCTTAGACACCTCATTCCAGCCTGAAAGATGGTAATTAACTCGCAGGACAAATTGCCAGCACAAGTATCTAAAGAAGATTTTGTCAGCCACGTAGACAGTCAAAGTCTTTGATAAACTATCATGATGGCCATCGCGTCATCCACATTGCTACCGTCTTAGAAGATTATATTTATGCGGAAGACCCTACTAAAAGGCACTGAGAGCCATCAGATGCTATGAACTTTTTATCAATGGCAAAATGATTAAATGAGAGTTTGACTTACCATACATATTGATCGAGGCATGGAGAAGGCTGAGGAATGAGCTTTCTTTTTTTTTTGTCTCAGCAAGCAGAGAAATATTCCTCTGCAACACTGCCTCTGCTGGCCATTCAGTATAATCTGCAGATGGAAAAGTCCACTGTTAGTCAATTTTTTGAACTTGAATATTTCCAAACCAAATGCAACACTACCAAAAAATGATTTCTATAAAGCGTAAATTATTAGTACTATGGCGTGTCACATATTGTGAAAATCCAAAGCTCACTAAAAATTATAATCTCAATTTAGATTTCAACCTAGCAAACTTCTTTCAATCCTAGGCCTCATTTGCTGGTACTCTCTACACAACCCTAGCACATGTATGAGGACTTAGATAAAAAGATCTCTTTGGCAGCCAAGAGATAGAGTACCCTTCTCACAGGAATGATTTCAGGTTATGGTACACCATAGCAATTCAGTGATCGGATACGGTAAGGGAGGAAGGTTTATGCTACGGATAGTGGGAATAATAAAAACTATGAATAACAGATTCTAACATCTTCATTTTAGCAAATCCCTATCAGTTAACCTATAGAGAACTCCAGAATTGTATGATCAACCACTCCTTCAAACAAATGTATACGTCTCGAATAATGGCCTAGGTCCTTTCATCTCACCACCTTAGTCTTCAGCTGGGCATCCTGTCCTCATTGCTCCCTTTTCTATACCATGATACATGTATCCTATTGCATACTAGGCAACTGATTGGCCCTCATGTCTGATGACATGCTATTGTAGCTTTGTGATGTAATGGCACCACTTGACCAATCGCCCTGGGTGACGATTACACCGAAGGACCAGACATCAGCAATTACACACTAGGTAACTATCTGTGAATAGGACTGCACAGCAAGTAGGAAGTGTAATGGGAAAGTACACTGCACCATTGAAAGCATTGGGCTCCTATTTAGAGAGGGCCAGAGATTGAAGTAGCAATTGAATGGCCCTTTTGTCAGATGACAACCTGCTGCAGCTTTGTGATATAATGGCACCACTAGACCAATCGCCCTGCGTGAGGATGGCACCGGAGGACCAGACATCAGCAATTACACACTAGGTAACTATCTGTGAATATGACTGAACAGCAAGTAGGAGGTGTAATGGGAAAGTACACTGCACCATTGAAAGCATTGGGCTCCTATTTAAAGAGGGCTAGAGTTAGAAGAAGCAACTGATTGGCCCTCATGTCAGATGACATCCTGTTGTGGCTTTGTGATGTAATGGCACCACTTGACCAATCGCCCTGGGTGACGATTACACTGGAGGACCAGACAACAGCATTTACACACTAGGTAATTATCTGGGAATATGACTGCACAGCAAGTAGGAGGTGTAATGGGAAAGTACTCTGCACCATCGAATACATTGGGCTCCTTTTTAAAGAGGGCTAGAGTTAGAAGAACACAGTTTCTAAATAGCAGTCCATCTGGAGTATCAGGGTCACACTCACAGAGAGCAGGGAAACCGGTTAAATAGCTTCCCTCTATCTGAAAGTAAGTCAATTGCTCTAACCTTAGACACCTCATTCCAGCCTGAAAGATGGTAATTAACTCGCAGGACAAATTGCCAGCACAAGTATCTAAAGAAGATTTTGTCAGCCACGTAGACAGTCAAAGTCTTTGATAAACTATCATGATGGCCATCGCGTCATCCACATTGCTACCGTCTTAGAAGATTATATTTATGCGGAAGACCCTACTAAAAGGCACTGAGAGCCATCAGATGCTATGAACTTTTTATCAATGGCAAAATGATTAAATGAGAGTTTGACTTACCATACATATTGATCGAGGCATGGAGAAGGCTGAGGAATGAGCTTTCTTTTTTTTTTGTCTCAGCAAGCAGAGAAATATTCCTCTGCAACACTGCCTCTGCTGGCCATTCAGTATAATCTGCAGATGGAAAAGTCCACTGTTAGTCAATTTTTTGAACTTGAATATTTCCAAACCAAATGCAACACTACCAAAAAATGATTTCTATAAAGCGTAAATTATTAGTACTATGGCGTGTCACATATTGTGAAAATCCAAAGCTCACTAAAAATTATAATCTCAATTTAGATTTCAACCTAGCAAACTTCTTTCAATCCTAGGCCTCATTTGCTGGTACTCTCTACACAACCCTAGCACATGTATGAGGACTTAGATAAAAAGATCTCTTTGGCAGCCAAGAGATAGAGTACCCTTCTCACAGGAATGATTTCAGGTTATGGTACACCATAGCAATTCAGTGATCGGATACGGTAAGGGAGGAAGGTTTATGCTACGGATAGTGGGAATAATAAAAACTATGAATAACAGATTCTAACATCTTCATTTTAGCAAATCCCTATCAGTTAACCTATAGAGAACTCCAGAATTGTATGATCAACCACTCCTTCAAACAAATGTATACGTCTCGAATAATGGCCTAGGTCCTTTCATCTCACCACCTTAGTCTTCAGCTGGGCATCCTGTCCTCATTGCTCCCTTTTCTATACCATGATACATGTATCCTATTGCATACTAGGCAACTGATTGGCCCTCATGTCTGATGACATGCTATTGTAGCTTTGTGATGTAATGGCACCACTTGACCAATCGCCCTGGGTGACGATTACACCGAAGGACCAGACATCAGCAATTACACACTAGGTAACTATCTGTGAATAGGACTGCACAGCAAGTAGGAAGTGTAATGGGAAAGTACACTGCACCATTGAAAGCATTGGGCTCCTATTTAGAGAGGGCCAGAGTTTGAAGTAGCAATTGAATGGCCCTTTTATCAGATGACAACCTGCTGCAGCTTTGTGATATAATGGCACCACTAGACCAATCGCCCTGCGTGAGGATGGCACCGGAGGACCAGACATCAGCAATTACACACTAGGTAACTATCTGTGAATATGACTGAACAGCAAGTAGGAGGTGTAATGGGAAAGTACACTGCACCATTGAAAGCATTGGGCTCCTATTTAAAGAGGGCTAGAGTTAGAAGAAGCAACTGATTGGCCCTCATGTCAGATGACATCCTGTTGTGGCTTTGTGATGTAATGGCACCACTTGACCAATCGCCCTGGGTGACGATTACACTGGAGGACCAGACAACAGCATTTACACACTAGGTAATTATCTGGGAATATGACTGCACAGCAAGTAGGAGGTGTAATGGGAAAGTACTCTGCACCATCGAATGCATTGGGCTCCTTTTTAAAGAGGGCTAGAGTTAGAAGAACACAGTTTCTAAATAGCAGTCCATCTGGAGTACCAGGGTCACACTCACAGAGAGCAGGGAAACCGGTTAAATAGCTTCCCTCTATCTGAAAGTAAGTCAATTGCTCTAACCTTAGACACCTCATTCCAGCCTGAAAGATGGTAATTAACTCGCAGGACAAATTGCCAGCACAAGTATCTAAAGAAGATTTTGTCAGCCACGTAGACAGTCAAAGTCTTTGATAAACTATCATGATGGCCATCGCGTCATCCACATTGCTACCGTCTTAGAAGATTATATTTATGCGGAAGACCCTACTAAAAGGCACTGAGAACCATCAGATGCTATGAACTTTTTATCAATGGCAAAATGATTAAATGAGAGTTTGACTTACCATACATATTGATCGAGGCATGGAGAAGGCTGAGGAATGAGCTTTCTTTTTTTTTCCGTCTCAGCAAGCAGAGAAATATTCCTCTGCAACACTGCCTCTGCTGGCCATTCAGTATAATCTGCAGATGGAAAAGTCCACTGTTAGTCAATTTTTTGAACTTGAATATTTCCAAACCAAATGCAACACTACCAAAAAATGATTTCTATAAAGCGTAAATTATTAGTACTATGGCGTGTCACATATTGTGAAAATCCAAAGCTCACTAAAAATTATAATCTCAATTTAGATTTCAACCTAGCAAACTTCTTTCAATCCTAGGCCTCATTTGCTGGTACTCTCTACACAACCCTAGCACATGTATGAGGACTTAGATAAAAAGATCTCTTTGGCAGCCAAGAGATAGAGTACCCTTCTCACAGGAATGATTTCAGGTTATGGTACACCATAGCAATTCAGTGATCGGATACGGTAAGGGAGGAAGGTTTATGCTACGGATAGTGGGAATAATAAAAACTATGAATAACAGATTCTAACATCTTCATTTTAGCACATCCCTATCAGTTAACCTATAGAGAACTCCAGAATGGTATGATCAACCACTCCTTCAAACAAATGTATACGTCTCGAATAATGGCCTAGGTCCTTTCATATCACCACCTTAGTCTTCAGCTGGGCATCCTGTCCTCATTGCTCCCTTTTCTATACCATGATACATGTATCCTATTGCATACTAGGCAACTGATTGGCCCTCATGTCTGATGACATGCTATTGTAGCTTTGTGATGTAATGGCACCACTTGACCAATCGCCCTGGGTGACGATTACACCGAAGGACCAGACATCAGCAATAACACACTAGGTAACTATCTGTGAATAGGACTGCACAGCAAGTAGGAAGTGTAATGGGAAAGTACACTGCACCATTGAAAGCATTGGGCTCCTATTTAGAGAGGGCCAGAGTTTGAAGTAGCAATTGAATGGCCCTTTTGTCAGATGACAACCTGCTGCAGCTTTGTGATATAATGGCACCACTAGACCAATCGCCCTGCGTGAGGATGGCACCGGAGGACCAGACATCAGCAATTACACACTAGGTAACTATCTGTGAATATGACTGAACAGCAAGTAGGAGGTGTAATGGGAAAGTACACTGCACCATTGAAAGCATTGGGCTCCTATTTAAAGAGGGCTAGAGTTAGAAGAAGCAACTGATTGGCCCTCATGTCAGATGACATCCTGTTGTGGCTTTGTGATGTAATGGCACCACTTGACCAATCGCCCTGGGTGACGATTACACTGGAGGACCAGACAACAGCATTTACACACTAGGTAATTATCTGGGAATATGACTGCACAGCAAGTAGGAGGTGTAATGGGAAAGTACTCTGCACCATCGAATGCATTGGGCTCCTTTTTAAAGAGGGCTAGAGTTAGAAGAACACAGTTTCTAAATAGCAGTCCATCTGGAGTATCAGGGTCACACTCACAGAGAGCAGGGAAACCGGTTAAATAGCTTCCCTCTATCTGAAAGTAAGTCAATTGCTCTAACCTTAGACACCTCATTCCAGCCTGAAAGATGGTAATTAACTCGCAGGACAAATTGCCAGCACAAGTATCTAAAGAAGATTTTGTCAGCCACGTAGACAGTCAAAGTCTTTGATAAACTATCATGATGGCCATCACGTCATCCACATTGCTACCGTCTTAGAAGATTATATTTATGCGGAAGACCCTACTAAAAGGCACTGAGAGCCATCAGATGCTATGAACTTTTTATCAATGGCAAAATGATTAAATGAGAGTTTGACTTACCATACATATTGATCGAGGCATGGAGAAGGCTGAGGAATGAGCTCTCTTTTTTTTTTGTCTCAGCAAGCAGAGAAATATTCCTCTGCAACACTGCCTCTGCTGGCCATTCAGTATAATCTGCAGATGGAAAAGTCCACTGTCAATTTTTTTAACTTGAATATTTCCAAACCAAATGCAACACTACCAAAAAATGATTTCTATAAAGCGTAAATTATTAGTACTATGGCGTGTCACATATTGTGAAAATCCAAAGCTCACTAAAAATTATAATCTCAATTTAGATTTCAACCTAGCAAACTTCTTTCAATCCTAGGCCTCATTTGCTGGTACTCTCTACACAACCCTAGCACATGTATGAGGACTTAGATAAAAAGATCTCTTTGGCAGCCAAGAGATAGAGTACCCTTCTCACAGGAATGATTTCAGGTTATGGTACACCATAGCAATTCAGTGATCGGATACGGTAAGGGAGGAAGGTTTATGCTACGGATAGTGGGAATAATAAAAACTATGAATAACAGATTCTAACATCTTCATTTTAGCACATCCCTATCAGTTAACCTATAGAGAACTCCAGAATGGTATGATCAACCACTCCTTCAAACAAATGTATACGTCTCGAATAATGGCCTAGGTCCTTTCATATCACCACCTTAGTCTTCAGCTGGGCATCCTGTCCTCATTGCTCCCTTTTCTATACCATGATACATGTATCCTATTGCATACTAGGCAACTGATTGGCCCTCATGTCTGATGACATGCTATTGTAGCTTTGTGATGTAATGGCACCACTTGACCAATCGCCCTGGGTGACGATTACACCGAAGGACCAGACATCAGCAATAACACACTAGGTAACTATCTGTGAATAGGACTGCACAGCAAGTAGGAAGTGTAATGGGAAAGTACACTGCACCATTGAAAGCATTGGGCTCCTATTTAGAGAGGGCCAGAGTTTGAAGTAGCAATTGAATGGCCCTTTTGTCAGATGACAACCTGCTGCAGCTTTGTGATATAATGGCACCACTAGACCAATCGCCCTGCGTGAGGATGGCACCGGAGGACCAGACATCAGCAATTACACACTAGGTAACTATCTGTGAATATGACTGAACAGCAAGTAGGAGGTGTAATGGGAAAGTACACTGCACCATTGAAAGCATTGGGCTCCTATTTAAAGAGGGCTAGAGTTAGAAGAAGCAACTGATTGGCCCTCATGTCAGATGACATCCTGTTGTGGCTTTGTGATGTAATGGCACCACTTGACCAATCGCCCTGGGTGACGATTACACTGGAGGACCAGACAACAGCATTTACACACTAGGTAATTATCTGGGAATATGACTGCACAGCAAGTAGGAGGTGTAATGGGAAAGTACTCTGCACCATCGAATGCATTGGGCTCCTTTTTAAAGAGGGCTAGAGTTAGAAGAACACAGTTTCTAAATAGCAGTCCATCTGGAGTATCAGGGTCACACTCACAGAGAGCAGGGAAACCGGTTAAATAGCTTCCCTCTATCTGAAAGTAAGTCAATTGCTCTAACCTTAGACACCTCATTCCAGCCTGAAAGATGGTAATTAACTCGCAGGACAAATTGCCAGCACAAGTATCTAAAGAAGATTTTGTCAGCCACGTAGACAGTCAAAGTCTTTGATAAACTATCATGATGGCCATCACGTCATCCACATTGCTACCGTCTTAGAAGATTATATTTATGCGGAAGACCCTACTAAAAGGCACTGAGAGCCATCAGATGCTATGAACTTTTTATCAATGGCAAAATGATTAAATGAGAGTTTGACTTACCATACATATTGATCGAGGCATGGAGAAGGCTGAGGAATGAGCTCTCTTTTTTTTTTGTCTCAGCAAGCAGAGAAATATTCCTCTGCAACACTGCCTCTGCTGGCCATTCAGTATAATCTGCAGATGGAAAAGTCCACTGTCAATTTTTTTAACTTGAATATTTCCAAACCAAATGCAACACTACCAAAAAATGATTTCTATAAAGCGTAAATTATTAGTACTATGGCGTGTCACATATTGTGAAAATCCAAAGCTCACTAAAAATTATAATCTCAATTTAGATTTCAACCTAGCAAACTTCTTTCAATCCTAGGCCTCATTTGCTGGTACTCTCTACACAACCCTAGCACATGTATGAGGACTTAGATAAAAAGATCTCTTTGGCAGCCAAGAGATAGAGTACCCTTCTCACAGGAATGATTTCAGGTTATGGTACACCATAGCAATTCAGTGATCGGATACGGTAAGGGAGGAAGGTTTATGCTACGGATAGTGGGAATAATAAAAACTATGAATAACAGATTCTAACATCTTCATTTTAGCACATCCCTATCAGTTAACCTATAGAGAACTCCAGAATGGTATGATCAACCACTCCTTCAAACAAATGTATACGTCTCGAATAATGGCCTAGGTCCTTTCATATCACCACCTTAGTCTTCAGCTGGGCATCCTGTCCTCATTGCTCCCTTTTCTATACCATGATACATGTATCCTATTGCATACTAGGCAACTGATTGGCCCTCATGTCTGATGACATGCTATTGTAGCTTTGTGATGTAATGGCACCACTTGACCAATCGCCCTGGGTGACGATTACACCGAAGGACCAGACATCAGCAATAACACACTAGGTAACTATCTGTGAATAGGACTGCACAGCAAGTAGGAAGTGTAATGGGAAAGTACACTGCACCATTGAAAGCATTGGGCTCCTATTTAGAGAGGGCCAGAGTTTGAAGTAGCAATTGAATGGCCCTTTTGTCAGATGACAACCTGCTGCAGCTTTGTGATATAATGGCACCACTAGACCAATCGCCCTGCGTGAGGATGGCACCGGAGGACCAGACATCAGCAATTACACACTAGGTAACTATCTGTGAATATGACTGAACAGCAAGTAGGAGGTGTAATGGGAAAGTACACTGCACCATTGAAAGCATTGGGCTCCTATTTAAAGAGGGCTAGAGTTAGAAGAAGCAACTGATTGGCCCTCATGTCAGATGACATCCTGTTGTGGCTTTGTGATGTAATGGCACCACTTGACCAATCGCCCTGGGTGACGATTACACTGGAGGACCAGACAACAGCATTTACACACTAGGTAATTATCTGGGAATATGACTGCACAGCAAGTAGGAGGTGTAATGGGAAAGTACTCTGCACCATCGAATGCATTGGGCTCCTTTTTAAAGAGGGCTAGAGTTAGAAGAACACAGTTTCTAAATAGCAGTCCATCTGGAGTATCAGGGTCACACTCACAGAGAGCAGGGAAACCGGTTAAATAGCTTCCCTCTATCTGAAAGTAAGTCAATTGCTCTAACCTTAGACACCTCATTCCAGCCTGAAAGATGGTAATTAACTCGCAGGACAAATTGCCAGCACAAGTATCTAAAGAAGATTTTGTCAGCCACGTAGACAGTCAAAGTCTTTGATAAACTATCATGATGGCCATCACGTCATCCACATTGCTACCGTCTTAGAAGATTATATTTATGCGGAAGACCCTACTAAAAGGCACTGAGAGCCATCAGATGCTATGAACTTTTTATCAATGGCAAAATGATTAAATGAGAGTTTGACTTACCATACATATTGATCGAGGCATGGAGAAGGCTGAGGAATGAGCTCTCTTTTTTTTTTGTCTCAGCAAGCAGAGAAATATTCCTCTGCAACACTGCCTCTGCTGGCCATTCAGTATAATCTGCAGATGGAAAAGTCCACTGTCAATTTTTTTAACTTGAATATTTCCAAACCAAATGCAACACTACCAAAAAATGATTTCTATAAAGCGTAAATTATTAGTACTATGGCGTGTCACATATTGTGAAAATCCAAAGCTCACTAAAAATTATAATCTCAATTTAGATTTCAACCTAGCAAACTTCTTTCAATCCTAGGCCTCATTTGCTGGTACACTGTACACAACCCTAGCACATGTATGAGGACTTAGATAGAAAGATCTCTTTGGCAGCCAAGAGATAGAGTACCCTTCTCACAGGAATGATTTCAGGTTATGGTACACCATAGCAATTCAGTGATCTGATACGTTAAGGGAGGAAGGTTTATGCTACGGTTAGTGGGAATAATAAAAACTATGAATAACAGATTCTAACATCTTCATTTTAGCACATCCCTATCAGTTAACCTATAGAGAACTCCAGAATGGTATGATCAACCACTCCTTCAAACAAATGTATACGTCTCGAATAATGGCCTAGGTCCTTTCATATCACCACCTTAGTCTTCAGCTGGGCATCCTGTCCTCATTGCTCCCTTTTCTATACCATGATACATGTATCCTATTGCATACT
Organism: Lissotriton helveticus; assembly: GCF_964261635.1. NCBI lineage: Eukaryota > Metazoa > Chordata > Amphibia > Caudata > Salamandridae > Lissotriton > Lissotriton helveticus. Next base: position 615,974,801 of record NC_136068.1, read on the forward strand.
AGGCAACTGATTGGCCCTCATGTCTGATGACATGCTATTGTAGCTTTGTGATGTAATGGCACCACTTGACCAATCGCCCTGGGTGACGATTACACCGAAGGACCAGACATCAGCAATAACACACTAGGTAACTATCTGTGAATAGGACTGCACAGCAAGTAGGAAGTGTAATGGGAAAGTATACTGCACCATTGAAAGCATTGGGCTCCTATTTAGAGAGGGCCAGAGTTTGAAGTAGCAATTGAATGGCCCTTTTGTCAGATGACAACCTGCTGCAGCTTTGTGATATAATGGCACCACTAGACCAATCGCCCTGCGTGAGGATGGCACCGGAGGACCAGACATCAGCAATTACACACTAGGTAACTATCTGTGAATATGACTGAACAGCAAGTAGGAGGTGTAATGGGAAAGTACACTGCACCATTGAAAGCATTGGGCTCCTATTTAAAGAGGGCTAGAGTTAGAAGAAGCAACTGATTGGCCCTCATGTCAGATGACATCCTGTTGTGGCTTTGTGATGTAATGGCACCACTTGACCAATCGCCCTGGGTGACGATTACACTGGAGGACCAGACAACAGCATTTACACACTAGGTAATTATCTGGGAATATGACTGCACAGCAAGTAGGAGGTGTAATGGGAAAGTACTCTGCACCATCGAATGCATTGGGCTCCTTTTTAAAGAGGGCTAGAGTTAGAAGAACACAGTTTCTAAATAGCAGTCCATCTGGAGTATCAGGGTCACACTCACAGAGAGCAGGGAAACCGGTTAAATAGCTTCCCTCTATCTGAAAGTAAGTCAATTGCTCTAACCTTAGACACCTCATTCCAGCCTGAAAGATGGTAATTAACTCGCAGGACAAATTGCCAGCACAAGTATCTAAAGAAGATTTTGTCAGCCACGTAGACAGTCAAAGTCTTTGATAAACTATCATGATGGCCATCACGTCATCCACATTGCTACCGTCTTAGAAGATTATATTTATGCGGAAGACCCTACTAAAAGGCACTGAGAGCCATCAGATGCTATGAACTTTTTATCAATGGCAAAATGATTAAATGAGAGTTTGACTTACCATACATATTGATCGAGGCATGGAGAAGGCTGAGGAATGAGCTCTCTTTTTTTTTTGTCTCAGCAAGCAGAGAAATATTCCTCTGCAACACTGCCTCTGCTGGCCATTCAGTATAATCTGCAGATGGAAAAGTCCACTGTTAGTCAATTTTTTGAACTTGAATATTTCCAAACCAAATGCAACACTACCAAAAAATGATTTCTATAAAGCGTAAATTATTAGTACTATGGCGTGTCACATATTGTGAAAATCCAAAGCTCACTAAAAATTATAATCTCAATTTAGATTTCAACCTAGCAAACTTCTTTCAATCCTAGGCCTCATTTGCTGGTACTCTCTACACAACCCTAGCACCTGTATGAGGACTTAGATAAAAAGATCTCTTTGGCAGCCAAGAGATAGAGTACCCTTCTCACAGGAATGATTTCAGGTTATGGTACACCATAGCAATTCAGTGATCGGATACGGTAAGGGAGGAAGGTTTATGCTACGGATAGTGGGAATAATAAAAACTATGAATAACAGATTCTAACATCTTCATTTTAGCACATCCCTATCAGTTAACCTATAGAGAACTCCAGAATTGTATGATCAACCACTCCTTCAAACAAATGTATACGTCTCGAATAATGGCCTAGGTCCTTTCATCTCACCACCTTAGTCTTCAGCTGGGCATCCTGTCCTCATTGCTCCCTTTTCTATACCATGATACATGTATCCTATTGCATACTAGGCAACTGATTGGCCCTCATGTCTGATGACATGCTATTGTAGCTTTGTGATGTAATGGCACCACTTGACCAATCGCCCTGGGTGACGATTACACCGAAGGACCAGACATCAGCAATTACACACTAGGTAACTATCTGTGAATAGGACTGCACAGCAAGTAGGAAGTGTAATGGGAAAGTACACTGCACCATTGAAAGCATTGGGCTCCTATTTAGAGAGGGCCAGAGTTTGAAGTAGCAATTGAATGGCCCTTTTGTCAGATGACAACCTGCTGCAGCTTTGTGATATAATGGCACCACTAGACCAATCGCCCTGCGTGAGGATGGCACCGGAGGACCAGACATCAGCAATTACACACTAGGTAACTATCTGTGAATATGACTGAACAGCAAGTAGGAGGTGTAATGGGAAAGTACACTGCACCATTGAAAGCATTGGGCTCCTATTTAAAGAGGGCTAGAGTTAGAAGAAGCAACTGATTGGCCCTCATGTCAGATGACATCCTGTTGTGGCTTTGTGATGTAATGGCACCACTTGACCAATCGCCCTGGGTGACGATTACACTGGAGGACCAGACAACAGCATTTACACACTAGGTAATTATCTGGGAATATGACTGCACAGCAAGTAGGAGGTGTAATGGGAAAGTACTCTGCACCATCGAATGCATTGGGCTCCTTTTTAAAGAGGGCTAGAGTTAGAAGAACACAGTTTCTAAATAGCAGTCCATCTGGAGTATCAGGGTCACACTCACAGAGAGCAGGGAAACCGGTTAAATAGCTTCCCTCTATCTGAAAGTAAGTCAATTGCTCTAACCTTAGACACCTCATTCCAGCCTGAAAGATGGTAATTAACTCGCAGGACAAATTGCCAGCACAAGTATCTAAAGAAGATTTTGTCAGCCACGTAGACAGTCAAAGTCTTTGATAAACTATCATGATGGCCATCGCGTCATCCACATTGCTACCGTCTTAGAAGATTATATTTATGCGGAAGACCCTACTAAAAGGCACTGAGAACCATCAGATGCTATGAACTTTTTATCAATGGCAAAATGATTAAATGAGAGTTTGACTTACCATACATATTGATCGAGGCATGGAGAAGGCTGAGGAATGAGCTTTCTTTTTTTTTCCGTCTCAGCAAGCAGAGAAATATTCCTCTGCAACACTGCCTCTGCTGGCCATTCAGTATAATCTGCAGATGGAAAAGTCCACTGTTAGTCAATTTTTTGAACTTGAATATTTCCAAACCAAATGCAACACTACCAAAAAATGATTTCTATAAAGCGTAAATTATTAGTACTATGGCGTGTCACATATTGTGAAAATCCAAAGCTCACTAAAAATTATAATCTCAATTTAGATTTCAACCTAGCAAACTTCTTTCAATCCTAGGCCTCATTTGCTGGTACACTGTACACAACCCTAGCACATGTATGAGGACTTAGATAGAAAGATCTCTTTGGCAGCCAAGAGATAGAGTACCCTTCTCACAGGAATGATTTCAGGTTATGGTACACCATAGCAATTCAGTGATCTGATACGTTAAGGGAGGAAGGTTTATGCTACGGTTAGTGGGAATAATAAAAACTATGAATAACAGATTCTAACATCTTCATTTTAGCACATCCCTATCAGTTAACCTATAGAGAACTCCAGAATGGTATGATCAACCACTCCTTCAAACAAATGTATACGTCTCGAATAATGGCCTAGGTCCTTTCATATCACCACCTTAGTCTTCAGCTGGGCATCCTGTCCTCATTGCTCCCTTTTCTATACCATGATACATGTATCCTATTGCATACTAGGCAACTGATTGGCCCTCATGTCTGATGACATGCTATTGTAGCTTTGTGATGTAATGGCACCACTTGACCAATCGCCCTGGGTGACGATTACACCGAAGGACCAGACATCAGCAATAACACACTAGGTAACTATCTGTGAATAGGACTGCACAGCAAGTAGGAAGTGTAATGGGAAAGTACACTGCACCATTGAAAGCATTGGGCTCCTATTTAGAGAGGGCCAGAGTTTGAAGTAGCAATTGAATGGCCCTTTTGTCAGATGACAACCTGCTGCAGCTTTGTGATATAATGGCACCACTAGACCAATCGCCCTGCGTGAGGATGGCACCGGAGGACCAGACATCAGCAATTACACACTAGGTAACTATCTGTGAATATGACTGAACAGCAAGTAGGAGGTGTAATGGGAAAGTACACTGCACCATTGAAAGCATTGGGCTCCTATTTAAAGAGGGCTAGAGTTAGAAGAAGCAACTGATTGGCCCTCATGTCAGATGACATCCTGTTGTGGCTTTGTGATGTAATGGCACCACTTGACCAATCGCCCTGGGTGACGATTACACTGGAGGACCAGACAACAGCATTTACACACTAGGTAATTATCTGGGAATATGACTGCACAGCAAGTAGGAGGTGTAATGGGAAAGTACTCTGCACCATCGAATGCATTGGGCTCCTTTTTAAAGAGGGCTAGAGTTAGAAGAACACAGTTTCTAAATAGCAGTCCATCTGGAGTATCATGGTCACACTCACAGAGAGCAGGGAAACCGGTTAAATAGCTTCCCTCTATCTGAAAGTAAGTCAATTGCTCTAACCTTAGACACCTCATTCCAGCCTGAAAGATGGTAATTAACTCGCAGGACAAATTGCCAGCACAAGTATCTAAAGAAGATTTTGTCAGCCACGTAGACAGTCAAAGTCTTTGATAAACTATCATGATGGCCATCGCGTCATCCACATTGCTACCGTCTTAGAAGATTATATTTATGCGGAAGACCCTACTAAAAGGCACTGAGAGCCATCAGATGCTATGAACTTTTTATCAATGGCAAAATGATTAAATGAGAGTTTGACTTACCATACATATTGATCGAGGCATGGAGAAGGCTGAGGAATGAGCTCTCTTTTTTTTTTTGTCTCAGCAAGCAGAGAAATATTCCTCTGCAACACTGCCTCTGCTGGCCATTCAGTATAATCTGCAGATGGAAAAGTCCACTGTTAGTCAATTTTTTGAACTTGAATATTTCCAAACCAAATGCAACACTATCAAAAAATGATTTCTATAAAGCGTAAATTATTAGTACTATGGCGTGTCACATATTGTGAAAATCCAAAGCTCACTAAAAATTATAATCTCAATTTAGATTTCAACCTAGCAAACTTCTTTCAATCCTAGGCCTCATTTGCTGGTACTCTCTACACAACCCTAGCACATGTATGAGGACTTAGATAAAAAGATCTCTTTGGCAGCCAAGAGATAGAGTACCCTTCTCACAGGAATGATTTCAGGTTATGGTACACCATAGCAATTCAGTGATCGGATACGGTAAGGGAGGAAGGTTTATGCTACGGATAGTGGGAATAATAAAAACTATGAATAACAGATTCTAACATCTTCATTTTAGCACATCCCTATCAGTTAACCTATAGAGAACTCCAGAATGGTATGATCAACCACTCCTTCAAACAAATGTATACGTCTCGAATAATGGCCTAGGTCCTTTCATATCACCACCTTAGTCTTCAGCTGGGCATCCTGTCCTCATTGCTCCCTTTTCTATACCATGATACATGTATCCTATTGCATACTAGGCAACTGATTGGCCCTCATGTCTGATGACATGCTATTGTAGCTTTGTGATGTAATGGCACCACTTGACCAATCGCCCTGGGTGACGATTACACCGAAGGACCAGACATCAGCAATAACACACTAGGTAACTATCTGTGAATAGGACTGCACAGCAAGTAGGAAGTGTAATGGGAAAGTACACTGCACCATTGAAAGCATTGGGCTCCTATTTAGAGAGGGCCAGAGTTTGAAGTAGCAATTGAATGGCCCTTTTGTCAGATGACAACCTGCTGCAGCTTTGTGATATAATGGCACCACTAGACCAATCGCCCTGCGTGAGGATGGCACCGGAGGACCAGACATCAGCAATTACACACTAGGTAACTATCTGTGAATATGACTGAACAGCAAGTAGGAGGTGTAATGGGAAAGTACACTGCACCATTGAAAGCATTGGGCTCCTATTTAAAGAGGGCTAGAGTTAGAAGAAGCAACTGATTGGCCCTCATGTCAGATGACATCCTGTTGTGGCTTTGTGATGTAATGGCACCACTTGACCAATCGCCCTGGGTGACGATTACACTGGAGGACCAGACAACAGCATTTACACACTAGGTAATTATCTGGGAATATGACTGCACAGCAAGTAGGAGGTGTAATGGGAAAGTACTCTGCACCATCGAATGCATTGGGCTCCTTTTTAAAGAGGGCTAGAGTTAGAAGAACACAGTTTCTAAATAGCAGTCCATCTGGAGTATCAGGGTCACACTCACAGAGAGCAGGGAAACCGGTTAAATAGCTTCCCTCTATCTGAAAGTAAGTCAATTGCTCTAACCTTAGACACCTCATTCCAGCCTGAAAGATGGTAATTAACTCGCAGGACAAATTGCCAGCACAAGTATCTAAAGAAGATTTTGTCAGCCACGTAGACAGTCAAAGTCTTTGATAAACTATCATGATGGCCATCACGTCATCCACATTGCTACCGTCTTAGAAGATTATATTTATGCGGAAGACCCTACTAAAAGGCACTGAGAGCCATCAGATGCTATGAACTTTTTATCAATGGCAAAATGATTAAATGAGAGTTTGACTTACCATACATATTGATCGAGGCATGGAGAAGGCTGAGGAATGAGCTCTCTTTTTTTTTTGTCTCAGCAAGCAGAGAAATATTCCTCTGCAACACTGCCTCTGCTGGCCATTCAGTATAATCTGCAGATGGAAAAGTCCACTGTCAATTTTTTTAACTTGAATATTTCCAAACCAAATGCAACACTACCAAAAAATGATTTCTATAAAGCGTAAATTATTAGTACTATGGCGTGTCACATATTGTGAAAATCCAAAGCTCACTAAAAATTATAATCTCAATTTAGATTTCAACCTAGCAAACTTCTTTCAATCCTAGGCCTCATTTGCTGGTACACTGTACACAACCCTAGCACATGTATGAGGACTTAGATAGAAAGATCTCTTTGGCAGCCAAGAGATAGAGTACCCTTCTCACAGGAATGATTTCAGGTTATGGTACACCATAGCAATTCAGTGATCTGATACGTTAAGGGAGGAAGGTTTATGCTACGGTTAGTGGGAATAATAAAAACTATGAATAACAGATTCTAACATCTTCATTTTAGCACATCCCTATCAGTTAACCTATAGAGAACTCCAGAATGGTATGATCAACCACTCCTTCAAACAAATGTATACGTCTCGAATAATGGCCTAGGTCCTTTCATATCACCACCTTAGTCTTCAGCTGGGCATCCTGTCCTCATTGCTCCCTTTTCTATACCATGATACATGTATCCTATTGCATACTAGGCAACTGATTGGCCCTCATGTCTGATGACATGCTATTGTAGCTTTGTGATGTAATGGCACCACTTGACCAATCGCCCTGGGTGACGATTACACCGAAGGACCAGACATCAGCAATAACACACTAGGTAACTATCTGTGAATAGGACTGCACAGCAAGTAGGAAGTGTAATGGGAAAGTATACTGCACCATTGAAAGCATTGGGCTCCTATTTAGAGAGGGCCAGAGTTTGAAGTAGCAATTGAATGGCCCTTTTGTCAGATGACAACCTGCTGCAGCTTTGTGATATAATGGCACCACTAGACCAATCGCCCTGCGTGAGGATGGCACCGGAGGACCAGACATCAGCAATTACACACTAGGTAACTATCTGTGAATATGACTGAACAGCAAGTAGGAGGTGTAATGGGAAAGTACACTGCACCATTGAAAGCATTGGGCTCCTATTTAAAGAGGGCTAGAGTTAGAAGAAGCAACTGATTGGCCCTCATGTCAGATGACATCCTGTTGTGGCTTTGTGATGTAATGGCACCACTTGACCAATCGCCCTGGGTGACGATTACACTGGAGGACCAGACAACAGCATTTACACACTAGGTAATTATCTGGGAATATGACTGCACAGCAAGTAGGAGGTGTAATGGGAAAGTACTCTGCACCATCGAATGCATTGGGCTCCTTTTTAAAGAGGGCTAGAGTTAGAAGAACACAGTTTCTAAATAGCAGTCCATCTGGAGTATCAGGGTCACACTCACAGAGAGCAGGGAAACCGGTTAAATAGCTTCCCTCTATCTGAAAGTAAGTCAATTGCTCTAACCTTAGACACCTCATTCCAGCCTGAAAGATGGTAATTAACTCGCAGGACAAATTGCCAGCACAAGTATCTAAAGAAGATTTTGTCAGCCACGTAGACAGTCAAAGTCTTTGATAAACTATCATGATGGCCATCACGTCATCCACATTGCTACCGTCTTAGAAGATTATATTTATGCGGAAGACCCTACTAAAAGGCACTGAGAGCCATCAGATGCTATGAACTTTTTATCAATGGCAAAATGATTAAATGAGAGTTTGACTTACCATACATATTGATCGAGGCATGGAGAAGGCTGAGGAATGAGCTCTCTTTTTTTTTTGTCTCAGCAAGCAGAGAAATATTCCTCTGCAACACTGCCTCTGCTGGCCATTCAGTATAATCTGCAGATGGAAAAGTCCACTGTTAGTCAATTTTTTGAACTTGAATATTTCCAAACCAAATGCAACACTACCAAAAAATGATTTCTATAAAGCGTAAATTATTAGTACTATGGCGTGTCACATATTGTGAAAATCCAAAGCTCACTAAAAATTATAATCTCAATTTAGATTTCAACCTAGCAAACTTCTTTCAATCCTAGGCCTCATTTGCTGGTACTCTCTACACAACCCTAGCACCTGTATGAGGACTTAGATAAAAAGATCTCTTTGGCAGCCAAGAGATAGAGTACCCTTCTCACAGGAATGATTTCAGGTTATGGTACACCATAGCAATTCAGTGATCGGATACGGTAAGGGAGGAAGGTTTATGCTACGGATAGTGGGAATAATAAAAACTATGAATAACAGATTCTAACATCTTCATTTTAGCACATCCCTATCAGTTAACCTATAGAGAACTCCAGAATTGTATGATCAACCACTCCTTCAAACAAATGTATACGTCTCGAATAATGGCCTAGGTCCTTTCATCTCACCACCTTAGTCTTCAGCTGGGCATCCTGTCCTCATTGCTCCCTTTTCTATACCATGATACATGTATCCTATTGCATACTAGGCAACTGATTGGCCCTCATGTCTGATGACATGCTATTGTAGCTTTGTGATGTAATGGCACCACTTGACCAATCGCCCTGGGTGACGATTACACCGAAGGACCAGACATCAGCAATTACACACTAGGTAACTATCTGTGAATAGGACTGCACAGCAAGTAGGAAGTGTAATGGGAAAGTACACTGCACCATTGAAAGCATTGGGCTCCTATTTAGAGAGGGCCAGAGTTTGAAGTAGCAATTGAATGGCCCTTTTGTCAGATGACAACCTGCTGCAGCTTTGTGATATAATGGCACCACTAGACCAATCGCCCTGCGTGAGGATGGCACCGGAGGACCAGACATCAGCAATTACACACTAGGTAACTATCTGTGAATATGACTGAACAGCAAGTAGGAGGTGTAATGGGAAAGTACACAGCACCATTGAAAGCATTGGGCTCCTATTTAAAGAGGGCTAGAGTTAGAAGAAGCAACTGATTGGCCCTCATGTCAGATGACATCCTGTTGTGGCTTTGTGATGTAATGGCACCACTTGACCAATCGCCCTGGGTGACGATTACACTGGAGGACCAGACAACAGCATTTACACACTAGGTAATTATCTGGGAATATGACTGCACAGCAAGTAGGAGGTGTAATGGGAAAGTACTCTGCACCATCGAATGCATTGGGCTCCTTTTTAAAGAGGGCTAGAGTTAGAAGAACACAGTTTCTAAATAGCAGTCCATCTGGAGTATCAGGGTCACACTCACAGAGAGCAGGGAAACCGGTTAAATAGCTTCCCTCTATCTGAAAGTAAGTCAATTGCTCTAACCTTAGACACCTCATTCCAGCCTGAAAGATGGTAATTAACTCGCAGGACAAATTGCCAGCACAAGTATCTAAAGAAGATTTTGTCAGCCACGTAGACAGTCAAAGTCTTTGATAAACTATCATGATGGCCATCGCGTCATCCACATTGCTACCGTCTTAGAAGATTATATTTATGCGGAAGACCCTACTAAAAGGCACTGAGAGCCATCAGATGCTATGAACTTTTTATCAATGGCAAAATGATTAAATGAGAGTTTGACTTACCATACATATTGATCGAGGCATGGAGAAGGCTGAGGAATGAGCTCTCTTTTTTTTTGTCTCAGCAAGCAGAGAAATATTCCTCTGCAACACTGCCTCTGCTGGCCATTCAGTATAATCTGCAGATGGAAAAGTCCACTGTTAGTCAATTTTTTGAACTTGAATATTTCCAAACCAAATGCAACACTACCAAAAAATGATTTCTATAAAGCGTAAATTATTAGTACTATGGCGTGTCACATATTGTGAAAATCCAAAGCTCACTAAAAATTATAATCTCAATTTAGATTTCAACCTAGCAAACTTCTTTCAATCCTAGGCCTCATTTGCTGGTACTCTCTACACAACCCTAGCACATGTATGAGGACTTAGATAAAAAGATCTCTTTGGCAGCCAAGAGATAGAGTACCCTTCTCACAGGAATGATTTCAGGTTATGGTACACCATAGCAATTCAGTGATCGGATACGGTAAGGGAGGAAGGTTTATGCTACGGATAGTGGGAATAATAAAAACTATGAATAACAGATTCTAACATCTTCATTTTAGCAAATCCCTATCAGTTAACCTATAGAGAACTCCAGAATTGTATGATCAACCACTCCTTCAAACAAATGTATATGTCTCGAATAATGGCCTAGGTCCTTTCATCTCACCACCTTAGTCTTCAGCTGGGCATCCTGTCCTCATTGCTCCCTTTTCTATACCATGATACATGTATCCTATTGCATACTAGGCAACTGATTGGCCCTCATGTCTGATGACATGCTATTGTAGCTTTGTGATGTAATGGCACCACTTGACCAATCGCCCTGGGTGACGATTACACCGAAGGACCAGACATCAGCAATAACACACTAGGTAACTATCTGTGAATAGGACTGCACAGCAAGTAGGAAGTGTAATGGGAAAGTACACTGCACCATTGAAAGCATTGGGCTCCTATTTAGAGAGGGCCAGAGTTTGAAGTAGCAATTGAATGGCCCTTTTGTCAGATGACAACCTGCTGCAGCTTTGTGATATAATGGCACCACTAGACCAATCGCCCTGCGTGAGGATGGCACCGGAGGACCAGACATCAGCAATTACACACTAGGTAACTATCTGTGAATATGACTGAACAGCAAGTAGGAGGTGTAATGGGAAAGTACACTGCACCATTGAAAGCATTGGGCTCCTATTTAAAGAGGGCTAGAGTTAGAAGAAGCAACTGATTGGCCCTCATGTCAGATGACATCCTGTTGTGGCTTTGTGATGTAATGGCACCACTTGACCAATCGCCCTGGGTGACGATTACACTGGAGGACCAGACAACAGCATTTACACACTAGGTAATTATCTGGGAATATGACTGCACAGCAAGTAGGAGGTGTAATGGGAAAGTACTCTGCACCATCGAATGCATTGGGCTCCTTTTTAAAGAGGGCTAGAGTTAGAAGAACACAGTTTCTAAATAGCAGTCCATCTGGAGTATCAGGGTCACACTCACAGAGAGCAGGGAAACCGGTTAAATAGCTTCCCTCTATCTGAAAGTAAGTCAATTGCTCTAACCTTAGACACCTCATTCCAGCCTGAAAGATGGTAATTAACTCGCAGGACAAATTGCCAGCACAAGTATCTAAAGAAGATTTTGTCAGCCACGTAGACAGTCAAAGTCTTTGATAAACTATCATGATGGCCATCGCGTCATCCACATTGCTACCGTCTTAGAAGATTATATTTATGCGGAAGACCCTACTAAAAGGCACTGAGAACCATCAGATGCTATGAACTTTTTATCAATGGCAAAATGATTAAATGAGAGTTTGACTTACCATACATATTGATCGAGGCATGGAGAAGGCTGAGGAATGAGCTTTCTTTTTTTTTCCGTCTCAGCAAGCAGAGAAATATTCCTCTGCAACACTGCCTCTGCTGGCCATTCAGTATAATCTGCAGATGGAAAAGTCCACTGTTAGTCAATTTTTTGAACTTGAATATTTCCAAACCAAATGCAACACTACCAAAAAATGATTTCTATAAAGCGTAAATTATTAGTACTATGGCGTGTCACATATTGTGAAAATCCAAAGCTCACTAAAAATTATAATCTCAATTTAGATTTCAACCTAGCAAACTTCTTTCAATCCTAGGCCTCATTTGCTGGTACACTGTACACAACCCTAGCACATGTATGAGGACTTAGATAGAAAGATCTCTTTGGCAGCCAAGAGATAGAGTACCCTTCTCACAGGAATGATTTCAGGTTATGGTACACCATAGCAATTCAGTGATCTGATACGTTAAGGGAGGAAGGTTTATGCTACGGTTAGTGGGAATAATAAAAACTATGAATAACAGATTCTAACATCTTCATTTTAGCACATCCCTATCAGTTAACCTATAGAGAACTCCAGAATGGTATGATCAACCACTCCTTCAAACAAATGTATACGTCTCGAATAATGGCCTAGGTCCTTTCATATCACCACCTTAGTCTTCAGCTGGGCATCCTGTCCTCATTGCTCCCTTTTCTATACCATGATACATGTATCCTATTGCATACTAGGCAACTGATTGGCCCTCATGTCTGATGACATGCTATTGTAGCTTTGTGATGTAATGGCACCACTTGACCAATCGCCCTGGGTGACGATTACACCGAAGGACCAGACATCAGCAATAACACACTAGGTAACTATCTGTGAATAGGACTGCACAGCAAGTAGGAAGTGTAATGGGAAAGTACACTGCACCATTGAAAGCATTGGGCTCCTATTTAGAGAGGGCCAGAGTTTGAAGTAGCAATTGAATGGCCCTTTTGTCAGATGACAACCTGCTGCAGCTTTGTGATATAATGGCACCACTAGACCAATCGCCCTGCGTGAGGATGGCACCGGAGGACCAGACATCAGCAATTACACACTAGGTAACTATCTGTGAATATGACTGAACAGCAAGTAGGAGGTGTAATGGGAAAGTACACTGCACCATTGAAAGCATTGGGCTCCTATTTAAAGAGGGCTAGAGTTAGAAGAAGCAACTGATTGGCCCTCATGTCAGATGACATCCTGTTGTGGCTTTGTGATGTAATGGCACCACTTGACCAATCGCCCTGGGTGACGATTACACTGGAGGACCAGACAACAGCATTTACACACTAGGTAATTATCTGGGAATATGACTGCACAGCAAGTAGGAGGTGTAATGGGAAAGTACTCTGCACCATCGAATGCATTGGGCTCCTTTTTAAAGAGGGCTAGAGTTAGAAGAACACAGTTTCTAAATAGCAGTCCATCTGGAGTATCATGGTCACACTCACAGAGAGCAGGGAAACCGGTTAAATAGCTTCCCTCTATCTGAAAGTAAGTCAATTGCTCTAACCTTAGACACCTCATTCCAGCCTGAAAGATGGTAATTAACTCGCAGGACAAATTGCCAGCACAAGTATCTAAAGAAGATTTTGTCAGCCACGTAGACAGTCAAAGTCTTTGATAAACTATCATGATGGCCATCGCGTCATCCACATTGCTACCGTCTTAGAAGATTATATTTATGCGGAAGACCCTACTAAAAGGCACTGAGAGCCATCAGATGCTATGAACTTTTTATCAATGGCAAAATGATTAAATGAGAGTTTGACTTACCATACATATTGATCGAGGCATGGAGAAGGCTGAGGAATGAGCTCTCTTTTTTTTTTTGTCTCAGCAAGCAGAGAAATATTCCTCTGCAACACTGCCTCTGCTGGCCATTCAGTATAATCTGCAGATGGAAAAGTCCACTGTTAGTCAATTTTTTGAACTTGAATATTTCCAAACCAAATGCAACACTATCAAAAAATGATTTCTATAAAGCGTAAATTATTAGTACTATGGCGTGTCACATATTGTGAAAATCCAAAGCTCACTAAAAATTATAATCTCAATTTAGATTTCAACCTAGCAAACTTCTTTCAATCCTAGGCCTCATTTGCTGGTACTCTCTACACAACCCTAGCACATGTATGAGGACTTAGATAAAAAGATCTCTTTGGCAGCCAAGAGATAGAGTACCCTTCTCACAGGAATGATTTCAGGTTATGGTACACCATAGCAATTCAGTGATCGGATACGGTAAGGGAGGAAGGTTTATGCTACGGATAGTGGGAATAATAAAAACTATGAATAACAGATTCTAACATCTTCATTTTAGCAAATCCCTATCAGTTAACCCATAGAGAACTCCAGAATTGTATGATCAACCACTCCTTCAAACAAATGTATACGTCTCGAATAATGGCCTAGGTCCTTTCATCTCACCACCTTAGTCTTCAGCTGGGCATCCTGTCCTCATTGCTCCCTTTTCTATACCATGATACATGTATCCTATTGCATACTAGGCAACTGATTGGCCCTCATGTCTGATGACATGCTATTGTAGCTTTGTGATGTAATGGCACCACTTGACCAATCGCCCTGGGTGACGATTACACCGAAGGACCAGACATCAGCAATTACACACTAGGTAACTATCTGTGAATAGGACTGCACAGCAAGTCGGAAGTGTAATGGGAAAGTACACTGCACCATTGAAAGCATTGGGCTCCTATTTAGAGAGGGCCAGAGTTTGAAGTAGCAATTGAATGGCCCTTTTGTCAGATGACAACCTGCTGCAGCTTTGTGATATAATGGCACCACTAGACCAATCGCCCTGCGTGAGGATGGCCCGGAGGACCAGACATCAGCAATTACACACTAGGTAACTATCTGTGAATATGACTGAACAGCAAGTAGGAGGTGTAATGGGAAAGTACACTGCACCATTGAAAGCATTGGGCTCCTATTTAAAGAGGGCTAGAGTTAGAAGAAGCAACTGATTGGCCCTCATGTCAGATGACATCCTGTTGTGGCTTTGTGATGTAATGGCACCACTTGACCAATCGCCCTGGGTGACGATTACACTGGAGGACCAGACAACAGCATTTACACACTAGGTAATTATCTGGGAATATGACTGCACAGCAAGTAGGAGGTGTAATGGGAAAGTACTCTGCACCATCGAATGCATTGGGCTCCTTTTTAAAGAGGGCTAGAGTTAGAAGAACACAGTTTCTAAATAGCAGTCCATCTGGAGTATCAGGGTCACACTCACAGAGAGCAGGGAAACCGGTTAAATAGCTTCCCTCTATCTGAAAGTAAGTCAATTGCTCTAACCTTAGACACCTCATTCCAGCCTGAAAGATGGTAATTAACTCGCAGGACAAATTGCCAGCACAAGTATCTAAAGAAGATTTTGTCAGCCACGTAGACAGTCAAAGTCTTTGATAAACTATCATGATGGCCATCGCGTCATCCACATTGCTACCGTCTTAGAAGATTATATTTATGCGGAAGACCCTACTAAAAGGCACTGAGAACCATCAGATGCTATGAACTTTTTATCAATGGCAAAATGATTAAATGAGAGTTTGACTTACCATACATATTGATCGAGGCATGGAGAAGGCTGAGGAATGAGCTTTCTTTTTTTTTCCGTCTCAGCAAGCAGAGAAATATTCCTCTGCAACACTGCCTCTGCTGGCCATTCAGTATAATCTGCAGATGGAAAAGTCCACTGTTAGTCAATTTTTTGAACTTGAATATTTCCAAACCAAATGCAACACTACCAAAAAATGATTTCTATAAAGCGTAAATTATTAGTACTATGGCGTGTCACATATTGTGAAAATCCAAAGCTCACTAAAAATTATAATCTCAATTTAGATTTCAACCTAGCAAACTTCTTTCAATCCTAGGCCTCATTTGCTGGTACACTGTACACAACCCTAGCACATGTATGAGGACTTAGATAGAAAGATCTCTTTGGCAGCCAAGAGATAGAGTACCCTTCTCACAGGAATGATTTCAGGTTATGGTACACCATAGCAATTCAGTGATCTGATACGTTAAGGGAGGAAGGTTTATGCTACGGTTAGTGGGAATAATAAAAACTATGAATAACAGATTCTAACATCTTCATTTTAGCACATCCCTATCAGTTAACCTATAGAGAACTCCAGAATGGTATGATCAACCACTCCTTCAAACAAATGTATACGTCTCGAATAATGGCCTAGGTCCTTTCATCTCACCACCTTAGTCTTCAGCTGGGCATCCTGTCCTCATTGCTCCCTTTTCTATACCATGATACATGTATCCTATTGCATACTAGGCAACTGATTGGCCCTCATGTCTGATGACATGCTATTGTAGCTTTGTGATGTAATGGCACCACTTGACCAATCGCCCTGGGTGACGATTACACCGAAGGACCAGACATCAGCAATTACACACTAGGTAACTATCTGTGAATAGGACTGCACAGCAAGTCGGAAGTGTAATGGGAAAGTACACTGCACCATCGAAAGCATTGGGCTCCTATTTAGAGAGGGCCAGAGTTTGAAGTAGCAATTGAATGGCCCTTTTGTCAGATGACAACCTGCTGCAGCTTTGTGATATAATGGCACCACTAGACCAATCGCCCTGCGTGAGGATGGCCCGGAGGACCAGACATCAGCAATTACACACTAGGTAACTATCTGTGAATATGACTGAACAGCAAGTAGGAGGTGTAATGGGAAAGTACACTGCACCATTGAAAGCATTGGGCTCCTATTTAAAGAGGGCTAGAGTTAGAAGAAGCAACTGATTGGCCCTCATGTCAGATGACATCCTGTTGTGGCTTTGTGATGTAATGGCACCACTTGACCAATCGCCCTGGGTGACGATTACACTGGAGGACCAGACAACAGCATTTACACACTAGGTAATTATCTGGGAATATGACTGCACAGCAAGTAGGAGGTGTAATGGGAAAGTACTCTGCACCATCGAATGCATTGGGCTCCTTTTTAAAGAGGGCTAGAGTTAGAAGAACACAGTTTCTAAATAGCAGTCCATCTGGAGTATCAGGGTCACACTCACAGAGAGCAGGGAAACCGGTTAAATAGCTTCCCTCTATCTGAAAGTAAGTCAATTGCTCTAACCTTAGACACCTCATTCCAGCCTGAAAGATGGTAATTAACTCGCAGGACAAATTGCCAGCACAAGTATCTAAAGAAGATTTTGTCAGCCACGTAGACAGTCAAAGTCTTTGATAAACTATCATGATGGCCATCGCGTCATCCACATTGCTACCGTCTTAGAAGATTATATTTATGCGGAAGACCCTACTAAAAGGCACTGAGAACCATCAGATGCTATGAACTTTTTATCAATGGCAAAATGATTAAATGAGAGTTTGACTTACCATACATATTGATCGAGGCATGGAGAAGGCTGAGGAATGAGCTTTCTTTTTTTTTCCGTCTCAGCAAGCAGAGAAATATTCCTCTGCAACACTGCCTCTGCTGGCCATTCAGTATAATCTGCAGATGGAAAAGTCCACTGTTAGTCAATTTTTTGAACTTGAATATTTCCAAACCAAATGCAACACTACCAAAAAATGATTTCTATAAAGCGTAAATTATTAGTACTATGGCGTGTCACATATTGTGAAAATCCAAAGCTCACTAAAAATTATAATCTCAATTTAGATTTCAACCTAGCAAACTTCTTTCAATCCTAGGCCTCATTTGCTGGTACTCTCTACACAACCCTAGCACATGTATGAGGACTTAGATAAAAAGATCTCTTTGGCAGCCAAGAGATAGAGTACCCTTCTCACAGGAATGATTTCAGGTTATGGTACACCATAGCAATTCAGTGATCGGATACGGTAAGGGAGGAAGGTTTATGCTACGGATAGTGGGAATAATAAAAACTATGAATAACAGATTCTAACATCTTCATTTTAGCACATCCCTATCAGTTAACCTATAGAGAACTCCAGAATTGTATGATCAACCACTCCTTCAAACAAATGTATACGTCTCAAATAATGGCCTAGGTCCTTTCATCTCACCACCTTAGTCTTCAGCTGGGCATCCTGTCCTCATTGCTCCCTTTTCTATACCATGATACATGTATCCTATTGCATACTAGGCAACTGATTGGCCCTCATGTCTGATGACATGCTATTGTAGCTTTGTGATGTAATGGCACCACTTGACCAATCGCCCTGGGTGACGATTACACCGAAGGACCAGACATCAGCAATAACACACTAGGTAACTATCTGTGAATAGGACTGCACAGCAAGTAGGAGGTGTAATGGGAAAGTACACTGCACCATTGAAAGCATTGGGCTCCTATTTAGAGAGGGCCAGAGTTTGAAGTAGCAATTGAATGGCCCTTTTGTCAGATGACAACCTGCTGCAGCTTTGTGATATAATGGCACCACTAGACCAATCGCCCTGCGTGAGGATGGCACCGGAGGACCAGACATCAGCAATTACACACTGGGTAACTATCTGTGAATATGACTGAACAGCAAGTAGGAGGTGTAATGGGAAAGTACACTGCACCATTGAAAGCATTGGGCTCCTATTTAAAGAGGGCTAGAGTTAGAAGAAGCAACTGATTGGCCCTCATGTCAGATGACATCCTGTTGTGGCTTTGTGATGTAATGGCACCACTTGACCAATCGCCCTGGGTGACGATTACACTGGAGGACCAGACAACAGCATTTACACACTAGGTAATTATCTGGGAATATGACTGCACAGCAAGTAGGAGGTGTAATGGGAAAGTACTCTGCACCATCGAATGCATTGGGCTCCTTTTTAAAGAGGGCTAGAGTTAGAAGAACACAGTTTCTAAATAGCAGTCCATCTGGAGTATCAGGGTCACACTCACAGAGAGCAGGGAAACCGGTTAAATAGCTTCCCTCTATCTGAAAGTAAGTCAATTGCTCTAACCTTAGACACCTCATTCCAGCCTGAAAGATGGTAATTAACTCGCAGGACAAATTGCCAGCACAAGTATCTAAAGAAGATTTTGTCAGCCACGTAGACAGTCAAAGTCTTTGATAAACTATCATGATGGCCATCGCGTCATCCACATTGCTACCGTCTTAGAAGATTATATTTATGCGGAAGACCCTACTAAAAGGCACTGAGAACCATCAGATGCTATGAACTTTTTATCAATGGCAAAATGATTAAATGAGAGTTTGACTTACCATACATATTGATCGAGGCATGGAGAAGGCTGAGGAATGAGCTTTCTTTTTTTTTCCGTCTCAGCAAGCAGAGAAATATTCCTCTGCAACACTGCCTCTGCTGGCCATTCAGTATAATCTGCAGATGGAAAAGTCCACTGTTAGTCAATTTTTTGAACTTGAATATTTCCAAACCAAATGCAACACTACCAAAAAATGATTTCTATAAAGCGTAAATTATTAGTACTATGGCGTGTCACATATTGTGAAAATCCAAAGCTCACTAAAAATTATAATCTCAATTTAGATTTCAACCTAGCAAACTTCTTTCAATCCTAGGCCTCATTTGCTGGTACACTGTACACAACCCTAGCACATGTATGAGGACTTAGATAGAAAGATCTCTTTGGCAGCCAAGAGATAGAGTACCCTTCTCACAGGAATGATTTCAGGTTATGGTACACCATAGCAATTCAGTGATCTGATACGTTAAGGGAGGAAGGTTTATGCTACGGTTAGTGGGAATAATAAAAACTATGAATAACAGATTCTAACATCTTCATTTTAGCACATCCCTATCAGTTAACCTATAGAGAACTCCAGAATGGTATGATCAACCACTCCTTCAAACAAATGTATACGTCTCGAATAATGGCCTAGGTCCTTTCATCTCACCACCTTAGTCTTCAGCTGGGCATCCTGTCCTCATTGCTCCCTTTTCTATACCATGATACATGTATCCTATTGCATACTAGGCAACTGATTGGCCCTCATGTCTGATGACATGCTATTGTAGCTTTGTGATGTAATGGCACCACTTGACCAATCGCCCTGGGTGACGATTACACCGAAGGACCAGACATCAGCAATTACACACTAGGTAACTATCTGTGAATAGGACTGCACAGCAAGTCGGAAGTGTAATGGGAAAGTACACTGCACCATCGAAAGCATTGGGCTCCTATTTAGAGAGGGCCAGAGTTTGAAGTAGCAATTGAATGGCCCTTTTGTCAGATGACAACCTGCTGCAGCTTTGTGATATAATGGCACCACTAGACCAATCGCCCTGCGTGAGGATGGCCCGGAGGACCAGACATCAGCAATTACACACTAGGTAACTATCTGTGAATATGACTGAACAGCAAGTAGGAGGTGTAATGGGAAAGTACACTGCACCATTGAAAGCATTGGGCTCCTATTTAAAGAGGGCTAGAGTTAGAAGAAGCAACTGATTGGCCCTCATGTCAGATGACATCCTGTTGTGGCTTTGTGATGTAATGGCACCACTTGACCAATCGCCCTGGGTGACGATTACACTGGAGGACCAGACAACAGCATTTACACACTAGGTAATTATCTGGGAATATGACTGCACAGCAAGTAGGAGGTGTAATGGGAAAGTACTCTGCACCATCGAATGCATTGGGCTCCTTTTTAAAGAGGGCTAGAGTTAGAAGAACACAGTTTCTAAATAGCAGTCCATCTGGAGTATCAGGGTCACACTCACAGAGAGCAGGGAAACCGGTTAAATAGCTTCCCTCTATCTGAAAGTAAGTCAATTGCTCTAACCTTAGACACCTCATTCCAGCCTGAAAGATGGTAATTAACTCGCAGGACAAATTGCCAGCACAAGTATCTAAAGAAGATTTTGTCAGCCACGTAGACAGTCAAAGTCTTTGATAAACTATCATGATGGCCATCGCGTCATCCACATTGCTACCGTCTTAGAAGATTATATTTATGCGGAAGACCCTCCTAAAAGGCACTGAGAACCATCAGATGCTATGAACTTTTTATCAATGGCAAAATGATTAAATGAGAGTTTGACTTACCATACATATTGATCGAGGCATGGAGAAGGCTGAGGAATGAGCTTTCTTTTTTTTTCCGTCTCAGCAAGCAGAGAAATATTCCTCTGCAACACTGCCTCTGCTGGCCATTCAGTATAATCTGCAGATGGAAAAGTCCACTGTTAGTCAATTTTTTGAACTTGAATATTTCCAAACCAAATGCAACACTACCAAAAAATGATTTCTATAAAGCGTAAATTATTAGTACTATGGCGTGTCACATATTGTGAAAATCCAAAGCTCACTAAAAATTATAATCTCAATTTAGATTTCAACCTAGCAAACTTCTTTCAATCCTAGGCCTCATTTGCTGGTACTCTCTACACAACCCTAGCACCTGTATGAGGACTTAGATAAAAAGATCTCTTTGGCAGCCAAGAGATAGAGTACCCTTCTCACAGGAATGATTTCAGGTTATGGTACACCATAGCAATTCAGTGATCGGATACGGTAAGGGAGGAAGGTTTATGCTACGGATAGTGGGAATAATAAAAACTATGAATAACAGATTCTAACATCTTCATTTTAGCACATCCCTATCAGTTAACCTATAGAGAACTCCAGAATTGTATGATCAACCACTCCTTCAAACAAATGTATACGTCTCAAATAATGGCCTAGGTCCTTTCATCTCACCACCTTAGTCTTCAGCTGGGCATCCTGTCCTCATTGCTCCCTTTTCTATACCATGATACATGTATCCTATTGCATACTAGGCAACTGATTGGCCCTCATGTCTGATGACATGCTATTGTAGCTTTGTGATGTAATGGCACCACTTGACCAATCGCCCTGGGTGACGATTACACCGAAGGACCAGACATCAGCAATAACACACTAGGTAACTATCTGTGAATAGGACTGCACAGCAAGTAGGAAGTGTAATGGGAAAGTACACTGCACCATTGAAAGCATTGGGCTCCTATTTAGAGAGGGCCAGAGTTTGAAGTAGCAATTGAATGGCCCTTTTGTCAGATGACAACCTGCTGCAGCTTTGTGATATAATGGCACCACTAGACCAATCGCCCTGCGTGAGGATGGCACCGGAGGACCAGACATCAGTAATTACACACTAGGTAACTATCTGTGAATATGACTGAACAGCAAGTAGGAGGTGTAATGGGAAAGTACACTGCACCATTGAAAGCATTGGGCTCCTATTTAAAGAGGGCTAGAGTTAGAAGAAGCAACTGATTGGCCCTCATGTCAGATGACATCCTGTTGTGGCTTTGTGATGTAATGGCACCACTTGACCAATCGCCCTGGGTAACGATTACACTGGAGGACCAGACAACAGCATTTACACACTAGGTAATTATCTGGGAATATGACTGCACAGCAAGTAGGAGGTGTAATGGGAAAGTACTCTGCACCATCGATTGCATTGGGCTCCTTTTTAAAGAGGGCTAGAGTTAGAAGAACACAGTTTCTAAATAGCAGTCCATCTGGAGTATCAGGGTCACTCTCACAGAGAGCAGGGAAACCGGTTAAATAGCTTCCCTCTATCTGAAAGTAAGTCAATTGCTCTAACCTTAGACACCTCATTCCAGCCTGAAAGATGGTAATTAACTCGCAGGACAAATTGCCTGCACAAGTATCTAAAGAAGATTTTGTCAGCCACGTAGACAGACAAAGTCTTTGATAAACTATCATGATGGCCATCGCGTCATCCACATTGCTACCGTCTTAGAAGATTATATTTATGCGGAAGACCCTACTAAAAGGCACTGAGAGCCATCAGATGCTATGAACTTTTTATCAATGGCAAAATGATTAAATCAGAGTTTGACTTACCATACATATTGATCGAGGCATGGAGAAGGCTGAGGAATGAGCTTTCTTTTTTTTTTGTCTCAGCAAGCAGAGACATATTCCTCTGCAACACTGCCTCTGCTGGCCATTCAGTATAATCTGCAGATGGAAAAGTCCACTGTTAGTCAATTTTTTGAACTTGAATATTTCCAAACCAAATGCAACACTACCAAAAAATGATTTCTATAAAGCGTAAATTATTAGTACTATGGCGTGTCACATATTGTGAAAATCCAAAGCTCACTAAAAATTATAATCTCAATTTAGATTTCAACCTAGCAAACTTCTTTCAATCCTAGGCCTCATTTGCTGGTACTCTCTACACAACCCTAGCACATGTATGAGGACTTAGATAAAAAGATCTCTTTGGCAGCCAAGAGATAGAGTACCCTTCTCACAGGAATGATTTCAGGTTATGGTACACCATAGCAATTCAGTGATCGGATACGGTAAGGGAGGAAGGTTTATGCTACGGATAGTGGGAATAATAAAAACTATGAATAACAGATTCTAACATCTTCATTTTAGCAAATCCCTATCAGTTAACCTATAGAGAACTCCAGAATTGTATGATCAACCACTCCTTCAAACAAATGTATACGTCTCGAATAATGGCCTAGGTCCTTTCATCTCACCACCTTAGTCTTCAGCTGGGCATCCTGTCCTCATTGCTCCCTTTTCTATACCATGATACATGTATCCTATTGCATACTAGGCAACTGATTGGCCCTCATGTCTGATGACATGCTATTGTAGCTTTGTGATGTAATGGCACCACTTGACCAATCGCCCTGGGTGACGATTACACCGAAGGACCAGACATCAGCAATTACACACTAGGTAACTATCTGTGAATAGGACTGCACAGCAAGTAGGAAGTGTAATGGGAAAGTACACTGCACCATTGAAAGCATTGGGCTCCTATTTAGAGAGGGCCAGAGTTTGAAGTAGCAATTGAATGGCCCTTTTGTCAGATGACAACCTGCTGCAGCTTTGTGATATAATGGCACCACTAGACCAATCGCCCTGCGTGAGGATGGCCCGGAGGACCAGACATCAGCAATTACACACTAGGTAACTATCTGTGAATATGACTGAACAGCAAGTAGGAGGTGTAATGGGAAAGTACACTGCACCATTGAAAGCATTGGGCTCCTATTTAAAGAGGGCTAGAGTTAGAAGAAGCAACTGATTGGCCCTCATGTCAGATGACATCCTGTTGTGGCTTTGTGATGTAATGGCACCACTTGACCAATCGCCCTGGGTGACGATTACACTGGAGGACCAGACAACAGCATTTACACACTAGGTAATTATCTGGGAATATGACTGCACAGCAAGTAGGAGGTGTAATGGGAAAGTACTCTGCACCATCGAATGCATTGGGCTCCTTTTTAAAGAGGGCTAGAGTTAGAAGAACACAGTTTCTAAATAGCAGTCCATCTGGAGTATCAGGGTCACACTCACAGAGAGCAGGGAAACCGGTTAAATAGCTTCCCTCTATCTGAAAGTAAGTCAATTGCTCTAACCTTAGACACCTCATTCCAGCCTGAAAGATGGTAATTAACTCGCAGGACAAATTGCCAGCACAAGTATCTAAAGAAGATTTTGTCAGCCACGTAGACAGTCAAAGTCTTTGATAAACTATCATGATGGCCATCGCGTCATCCACATTGCTACCGTCTTAGAAGATTATATTTATGCGGAAGACCCTACTAAAAGGCACTGAGAACCATCAGATGCTATGAACTTTTTATCAATGGCAAAATGATTAAATGAGAGTTTGACTTACCATACATATTGATCGAGGCATGGAGAAGGCTGAGGAATGAGCTTTCTTTTTTTTCCGTCTCAGCAAGCAGAGAAATATTCCTCTGCAACACTGCCTCTGCTGGCCATTCAGTATAATCTGCAGATGGAAAAGTCCACTGTTAGTCAATTTTTTGAACTTGAATATTTCCAAACCAAATGCAACACTACCAAAAAATGATTTCTATAAAGCGTAAATTATTAGTACTATGGCGTGTCACATATTGTGAAAATCCAAAGCTCACTAAAAATTATAATCTCAATTTAGATTTCAACCTAGCAAACTTCTTTCAATCCTAGGCCTCATTTGCTGGTACTCTCTACACAACCCTAGCACCTGTATGAGGACTTAGATAAAAAGATCTCTTTGGCAGCCAAGAGATAGAGTACCCTTCTCACAGGAATGATTTCAGGTTATGGTACACCATAGCAATTCAGTGATCGGATACGGTAAGGGAGGAAGGTTTATGCTACGGATAGTGGGAATAATAAAAACTATGAATAACAGATTCTAACATCTTCATTTTAGCACATCCCTATCAGTTAACCTATAGAGAACTCCAGAATTGTATGATCAACCACTCCTTCAAACAAATGTATACGTCTCAAATAATGGCCTAGGTCCTTTCATCTCACCACCTTAGTCTTCAGCTGGGCATCCTGTCCTCATTGCTCCCTTTTCTATACCATGATACATGTATCCTATTGCATACTAGGCAACTGATTGGCCCTCATGTCTGATGACATGCTATTGTAGCTTTGTGATGTAATGGCACCACTTGACCAATCGCCCTGGGTGACGATTACACCGAAGGACCAGACATCAGCAATAACACACTAGGTAACTATCTGTGAATAGGACTGCACAGCAAGTAGGAAGTGTAATGGGAAAGTACACTGCACCATTGAAAGCATTGGGCTCCTATTTAGAGAGGGCCAGAGTTTGAAGTAGCAATTGAATGGCCCTTTTGTCAGATGACAACCTGCTGCAGCTTTGTGATATAATGGCACCACTAGACCAATCGCCCTGCGTGAGGATGGCACCGGAGGACCAGACATCAGCAATTACACACTAGGTAACTATCTGTGAATATGACTGAACAGCAAGTAGGAGGTGTAATGGGAAAGTACACTGCACCATTGAAAGCATTGGGCTCCTATTTAAAGAGGGCTAGAGTTAGAAGAAGCAACTGATTGGCCCTCATGTCAGATGACATCCTGTTGTGGCTTTGTGATGTAATGGCACCACTTGACCAATCGCCCTGGGTAACGATTACACTGGAGGACCAGACAACAGCATTTACACACTAGGTAATTATCTGGGAATATGACTGCACAGCAAGTAGGAGGTGTAATGGGAAAGTACTCTGCACCATCGATTGCATTGGGCTCCTTTTTAAAGAGGGCTAGAGTTAGAAGAACACAGTTTCTAAATAGCAGTCCATCTGGAGTATCAGGGTCACTCTCACAGAGAGCAGGGAAACCGGTTAAATAGCTTCCCTCTATCTGAAAGTAAGTCAATTGCTCTAACCTTAGACACCTCATTCCAGCCTGAAAGATGGTAATTAACTCGCAGGACAAATTGCCTGCACAAGTATCTAAAGAAGATTTTGTCAGCCACGTAGACAGACAAAGTCTTTGATAAACTATCATGATGGCCATCGCGTCATCCACATTGCTACCGTCTTAGAAGATTATATTTATGCGGAAGACCCTACTAAAAGGCACTGAGAGCCATCAGATGCTATGAACTTTTTATCAATGGCAAAATGATTAAATGAGAGTTTGACTTACCATACATATTGATCGAGGCATGGAGAAGGCTGAGGAATGAGCTTTCTTTTTTTTTTTTGTCTCAGCAAGCAGAGACATATTCCTCTGCAACACTGCCTCTGCTGGCCATTCAGTATAATCTGCAGATGGAAAAGTCCACTGTTAGTCAATTTTTTGAACTTGAATATTTCCAAACCAAATGCAACACTACCAAAAAATGATTTCTATAAAGCGTAAATTATTAGTACTATGGCGTGTCACATATTGTGAAAATCCAAAGCTCACTAAAAATTATAATCTCAATTTAGATTTCAACCTAGCAAACTTCTTTCAATCCTAGGCCTCATTTGCTGGTACACTGTACACAACCCTAGCACATGTATGAGGACTTAGATAGAAAGATCTCTTTGGCAGCCAAGAGATAGAGTACCCTTCTCACAGGAATGATTTCAGGTTATGGTACACCATAGCAATTCAGTGATCGGATACGTTAAGGGAGGAAGGTTTATGCTACGGTTAGTGGGAATAATAAAAACTATGAATAACAGATTCTAACATCTTCATTTTAGCACATCCCTATCAGTTAACCTATAGAGAACTCCAGAATGGTATGATCAACCACTCCTTCAAACAAATGTATACGTCTCGAATAATGGCCTAGGTCCTTTCATATCACCACCTTAGTCTTCAGCTGGGCATCCTGTCCTCATTGCTCCCTTTTCTATACCATGATACATGTATCCTATTGCATACTAGGCAACTGATTGGCCCTCATGTCTGATGACATGCTATTGTAGCTTTGTGATGTAATGGCACCACTTGACCAATCGCCCTGGGTGACGATTACACCGAAGGACCAGACATCAGCAATTACACACTGGGTAACTATCTGTGAATAGGACTGCACAGCAAGTCGGAAGTGTAATGGGAAAGTACACTGCACCATCGAAAGCATTGGGCTCCTATTTAGAGAGGGCCAGAGTTTGAAGTAGCAATTGAATGGCCCTTTTGTCAGATGACAACCTGCTGCAGCTTTGTGATATAATGGCACCACTAGACCAATCGCCCTGCGTGAGGATGGCCCGGAGGACCAGACATCAGCAATTACACACTAGGTAACTATCTGTGAATATGACTGAACAGCAAGTAGGAGGTGTAATGGGAAAGTACACTGCACCATTGAAAGCATTGGGCTCCTATTTAAAGAGGGCTAGAGTTAGAAGAAGCAACTGATTGGCCCTCATGTCAGATGACATCCTGTTGTGGCTTTGTGATGTAATGGCACCACTTGACCAATCGCCCTGGGTGACGATTACACTGGAGGACCAGACAACAGCATTTACACACTAGGTAATTATCTGGGAATATGACTGCACAGCAAGTAGGAGGTGTAATGGGAAAGTACTCTGCACCATCGAATGCATTGGGCTCCTTTTTAAAGAGGGCTAGAGTTAGAAGAACACAGTTTCTAAATAGCAGTCCATCTGGAGTATCAGGGTCACACTCACAGAGAGCAGGGAAACCGGTTAAATAGCTTCCCTCTATCTGAAAGTAAGTCAATTGCTCTAACCTTAGACACCTCATTCCAGCCTGAAAGATGGTAATTAACTCGCAGGACAAATTGCCAGCACAAGTATCTAAAGAAGATTTTGTCAGCCACGTAGACAGTCAAAGTCTTTGATAAACTATCATGATGGCCATCGCGTCATCCACATTGCTACCGTCTTAGAAGATTATATTTATGCGGAAGACCCTCCTAAAAGGCACTGAGAACCATCAGATGCTATGAACTTTTTATCAATGGCAAAATGATTAAATGAGAGTTTGACTTACCATACATATTGATCGAGGCATGGAGAAGGCTGAGGAATGAGCTTTCTTTTTTTTTCCGTCTCAGCAAGCAGAGAAATATTCCTCTGCAACACTGCCTCTGCTGGCCATTCAGTATAATCTGCAGATGGAAAAGTCCACTGTTAGTCAATTTTTTGAACTTGAATATTTCCAAACCAAATGCAACACTACCAAAAAATGATTTCTATAAAGCGTAAATTATTAGTACTATGGCGTGTCACATATTGTGAAAATCCAAAGCTCACTAAAAATTATAATCTCAATTTAGATTTCAACCTAGCAAACTTCTTTCAATCCTAGGCCTCATTTGCTGGTACTCTCTACACAACCCTAGCACCTGTATGAGGACTTAGATAAAAAGATCTCTTTGGCAGCCAAGAGATAGAGTACCCTTCTCACAGGAATGATTTCAGGTTATGGTACACCATAGCAATTCAGTGATCGGATACGGTAAGGGAGGAAGGTTTATGCTACGGATAGTGGGAATAATAAAAACTATGAATAACAGATTCTAACATCTTCATTTTAGCACATCCCTATCAGTTAACCTATAGAGAACTCCAGAATTGTATGATCAACCACTCCTTCAAACAAATGTATACGTCTCAAATAATGGCCTAGGTCCTTTCATCTCACCACCTTAGTCTTCAGCTGGGCATCCTGTCCTCATTGCTCCCTTTTCTATACCATGATACATGTATCCTATTGCATACTAGGCAACTGATTGGCCCTCATGTCTGATGACATGCTATTGTAGCTTTGTGATGTAATGGCACCACTTGACCAATCGCCCTGGGTGACGATTACACCGAAGGACCAGACATCAGCAATAACACACTAGGTAACTATCTGTGAATAGGACTGCACAGCAAGTAGGAAGTGTAATGGGAAAGTACACTGCACCATTGAAAGCATTGGGCTCCTATTTAGAGAGGGCCAGAGTTTGAAGTAGCAATTGAATGGCCCTTTTGTCAGATGACAACCTGCTGCAGCTTTGTGATATAATGGCACCACTAGACCAATCGCCCTGCGTGAGGATGGCACCGGAGGACCAGACATCAGTAATTACACACTAGGTAACTATCTGTGAATATGACTGAACAGCAAGTAGGAGGTGTAATGGGAAAGTACACTGCACCATTGAAAGCATTGGGCTCCTATTTAAAGAGGGCTAGAGTTAGAAGAAGCAACTGATTGGCCCTCATGTCAGATGACATCCTGTTGTGGCTTTGTGATGTAATGGCACCACTTGACCAATCGCCCTGGGTAACGATTACACTGGAGGACCAGACAACAGCATTTACACACTAGGTAATTATCTGGGAATATGACTGCACAGCAAGTAGGAGGTGTAATGGGAAAGTACTCTGCACCATCGATTGCATTGGGCTCCTTTTTAAAGAGGGCTAGAGTTAGAAGAACACAGTTTCTAAATAGCAGTCCATCTGGAGTATCAGGGTCACTCTCACAGAGAGCAGGGAAACCGGTTAAATAGCTTCCCTCTATCTGAAAGTAAGTCAATTGCTCTAACCTTAGACACCTCATTCCAGCCTGAAAGATGGTAATTAACTCGCAGGACAAATTGCCTGCACAAGTATCTAAAGAAGATTTTGTCAGCCACGTAGACAGACAAAGTCTTTGATAAACTATCATGATGGCCATCGCGTCATCCACATTGCTACCGTCTTAGAAGATTATATTTATGCGGAAGACCCTACTAAAAGGCACTGAGAGCCATCAGATGCTATGAACTTTTTATCAATGGCAAAATGATTAAATCAGAGTTTGACTTACCATACATATTGATCGAGGCATGGAGAAGGCTGAGGAATGAGCTTTCTTTTTTTTTTGTCTCAGCAAGCAGAGACATATTCCTCTGCAACACTGCCTCTGCTGGCCATTCAGTATAATCTGCAGATGGAAAAGTCCACTGTTAGTCAATTTTTTGAACTTGAATATTTCCAAACCAAATGCAACACTACCAAAAAATGATTTCTATAAAGCGTAAATTATTAGTACTATGGCGTGTCACATATTGTGAAAATCCAAAGCTCACTAAAAATTATAATCTCAATTTAGATTTCAACCTAGCAAACTTCTTTCAATCCTAGGCCTCATTTGCTGGTACTCTCTACACAACCCTAGCACATGTATGAGGACTTAGATAAAAAGATCTCTTTGGCAGCCAAGAGATAGAGTACCCTTCTCACAGGAATGATTTCAGGTTATGGTACACCATAGCAATTCAGTGATCGGATACGGTAAGGGAGGAAGGTTTATGCTACGGATAGTGGGAATAATAAAAACTATGAATAACAGATTCTAACATCTTCATTTTAGCAAATCCCTATCAGTTAACCTATAGAGAACTCCAGAATTGTATGATCAACCACTCCTTCAAACAAATGTATACGTCTCGAATAATGGCCTAGGTCCTTTCATCTCACCACCTTAGTCTTCAGCTGGGCATCCTGTCCTCATTGCTCCCTTTTCTATACCATGATACATGTATCCTATTGCATACTAGGCAACTGATTGGCCCTCATGTCTGATGACATGCTATTGTAGCTTTGTGATGTAATGGCACCACTTGACCAATCGCCCTGGGTGACGATTACACCGAAGGACCAGACATCAGCAATTACACACTAGGTAACTATCTGTGAATAGGACTGCACAGCAAGTAGGAAGTGTAATGGGAAAGTACACTGCACCATTGAAAGCATTGGGCTCCTATTTAGAGAGGGCCAGAGTTTGAAGTAGCAATTGAATGGCCCTTTTGTCAGATGACAACCTGCTGCAGCTTTGTGATATAATGGCACCACTAGACCAATCGCCCTGCGTGAGGATGGCCCGGAGGACCAGACATCAGCAATTACACACTAGGTAACTATCTGTGAATATGACTGAACAGCAAGTAGGAGGTGTAATGGGAAAGTACACTGCACCATTGAAAGCATTGGGCTCCTATTTAAAGAGGGCTAGAGTTAGAAGAAGCAACTGATTGGCCCTCATGTCAGATGACATCCTGTTGTGGCTTTGTGATGTAATGGCACCACTTGACCAATCGCCCTGGGTGACGATTACACTGGAGGACCAGACAACAGCATTTACACACTAGGTAATTATCTGGGAATATGACTGCACAGCAAGTAGGAGGTGTAATGGGAAAGTACTCTGCACCATCGAATGCATTGGGCTCCTTTTTAAAGAGGGCTAGAGTTAGAAGAACACAGTTTCTAAATAGCAGTCCATCTGGAGTATCAGGGTCACACTCACAGAGAGCAGGGAAACCGGTTAAATAGCTTCCCTCTATCTGAAAGTAAGTCAATTGCTCTAACCTTAGACACCTCATTCCAGCCTGAAAGATGGTAATTAACTCGCAGGACAAATTGCCAGCACAAGTATCTAAAGAAGATTTTGTCAGCCACGTAGACAGTCAAAGTCTTTGATAAACTATCATGATGGCCATCGCGTCATCCACATTGCTACCGTCTTAGAAGATTATATTTATGCGGAAGACCCTACTAAAAGGCACTGAGAACCATCAGATGCTATGAACTTTTTATCAATGGCAAAATGATTAAATGAGAGTTTGACTTACCATACATATTGATCGAGGCATGGAGAAGGCTGAGGAATGAGCTTTCTTTTTTTTCCGTCTCAGCAAGCAGAGAAATATTCCTCTGCAACACTGCCTCTGCTGGCCATTCAGTATAATCTGCAGATGGAAAAGTCCACTGTTAGTCAATTTTTTGAACTTGAATATTTCCAAACCAAATGCAACACTACCAAAAAATGATTTCTATAAAGCGTAAATTATTAGTACTATGGCGTGTCACATATTGTGAAAATCCAAAGCTCACTAAAAATTATAATCTCAATTTAGATTTCAACCTAGCAAACTTCTTTCAATCCTAGGCCTCATTTGCTGGTACTCTCTACACAACCCTAGCACCTGTATGAGGACTTAGATAAAAAGATCTCTTTGGCAGCCAAGAGATAGAGTACCCTTCTCACAGGAATGATTTCAGGTTATGGTACACCATAGCAATTCAGTGATCGGATACGGTAAGGGAGGAAGGTTTATGCTACGGATAGTGGGAATAATAAAAACTATGAATAACAGATTCTAACATCTTCATTTTAGCACATCCCTATCAGTTAACCTATAGAGAACTCCAGAATTGTATGATCAACCACTCCTTCAAACAAATGTATACGTCTCAAATAATGGCCTAGGTCCTTTCATCTCACCACCTTAGTCTTCAGCTGGGCATCCTGTCCTCATTGCTCCCTTTTCTATACCATGATACATGTATCCTATTGCATACTAGGCAACTGATTGGCCCTCATGTCTGATGACATGCTATTGTAGCTTTGTGATGTAATGGCACCACTTGACCAATCGCCCTGGGTGACGATTACACCGAAGGACCAGACATCAGCAATAACACACTAGGTAACTATCTGTGAATAGGACTGCACAGCAAGTAGGAAGTGTAATGGGAAAGTACACTGCACCATTGAAAGCATTGGGCTCCTATTTAGAGAGGGCCAGAGTTTGAAGTAGCAATTGAATGGCCCTTTTGTCAGATGACAACCTGCTGCAGCTTTGTGATATAATGGCACCACTAGACCAATCGCCCTGCGTGAGGATGGCACCGGAGGACCAGACATCAGCAATTACACACTAGGTAACTATCTGTGAATATGACTGAACAGCAAGTAGGAGGTGTAATGGGAAAGTACACTGCACCATTGAAAGCATTGGGCTCCTATTTAAAGAGGGCTAGAGTTAGAAGAAGCAACTGATTGGCCCTCATGTCAGATGACATCCTGTTGTGGCTTTGTGATGTAATGGCACCACTTGACCAATCGCCCTGGGTAACGATTACACTGGAGGACCAGACAACAGCATTTACACACTAGGTAATTATCTGGGAATATGACTGCACAGCAAGTAGGAGGTGTAATGGGAAAGTACTCTGCACCATCGATTGCATTGGGCTCCTTTTTAAAGAGGGCTAGAGTTAGAAGAACACAGTTTCTAAATAGCAGTCCATCTGGAGTATCAGGGTCACTCTCACAGAGAGCAGGGAAACCGGTTAAATAGCTTCCCTCTATCTGAAAGTAAGTCAATTGCTCTAACCTTAGACACCTCATTCCAGCCTGAAAGATGGTAATTAACTCGCAGGACAAATTGCCTGCACAAGTATCTAAAGAAGATTTTGTCAGCCACGTAGACAGACAAAGTCTTTGATAAACTATCATGATGGCCATCGCGTCATCCACATTGCTACCGTCTTAGAAGATTATATTTATGCGGAAGACCCTACTAAAAGGCACTGAGAGCCATCAGATGCTATGAACTTTTTATCAATGGCAAAATGATTAAATGAGAGTTTGACTTACCATACATATTGATCGAGGCATGGAGAAGGCTGAGGAATGAGCTTTCTTTTTTTTTTTTGTCTCAGCAAGCAGAGACATATTCCTCTGCAACACTGCCTCTGCTGGCCATTCAGTATAATCTGCAGATGGAAAAGTCCACTGTTAGTCAATTTTTTGAACTTGAATATTTCCAAACCAAATGCAACACTACCAAAAAATGATTTCTATAAAGCGTAAATTATTAGTACTATGGCGTGTCACATATTGTGAAAATCCAAAGCTCACTAAAAATTATAATCTCAATTTAGATTTCAACCTAGCAAACTTCTTTCAATCCTAGGCCTCATTTGCTGGTACACTGTACACAACCCTAGCACATGTATGAGGACTTAGATAGAAAGATCTCTTTGGCAGCCAAGAGATAGAGTACCCTTCTCACAGGAATGATTTCAGGTTATGGTACACCATAGCAATTCAGTGATCGGATACGTTAAGGGAGGAAGGTTTATGCTACGGTTAGTGGGAATAATAAAAACTATGAATAACAGATTCTAACATCTTCATTTTAGCACATCCCTATCAGTTAACCTATAGAGAACTCCAGAATGGTATGATCAACCACTCCTTCAAACAAATGTATACGTCTCGAATAATGGCCTAGGTCCTTTCATATCACCACCTTAGTCTTCAGCTGGGCATCCTGTCCTCATTGCTCCCTTTTCTATACCATGATACATGTATCCTATTGCATACTAGGCAACTGATTGGCCCTCATGTCTGATGACATGCTATTGTAGCTTTGTGATGTAATGGCACCACTTGACCAATCGCCCTGGGTGACGATTACACCGAAGGACCAGACATCAGCAATTACACACTGGGTAACTATCTGTGAATATGACTGAACAGCAAGTAGGAGGTGTAATGGGAAAGTACACTGCACCATTGAAAGCATTGGGCTCCTATTTAGAGAGGGCCAGAGTTTGAAGTAGCAATTGAATGGCCCTTTTGTCAGATGACAACCTGCTGCAGCTTTGTGATATAATGGCACCACTAGACCAATCGCCCTGCGTGAGGATGGCACCGGAGGACCAGACATCAGCAATTACACACTGGGTAACTATCTGTGAATATGACTGAACAGCAAGTAGGAGGTGTAATGGGAAAGTACACTGCACCATTGAAAGCATTGGGCTCCTATTTAAAGAGGGCTAGAGTTAGAAGAAGCAACTGATTGGCCCTCATGTCAGATGACATCCTGTTGTGGCTTTGTGATGTAATGGCACCACTTGACCAATCGCCCTGGGTGACGATTACACTGGAGGACCAGACAACAGCATTTACACACTAGGTAATTATCTGGGAATATGACTGCACAGCAAGTAGGAGGTGTAATGGGAAAGTACTCTGCACCATCGAATGCATTGGGCTCCTTTTTAAAGAGGGCTAGAGTTAGAAGAACACAGTTTCTAAATAGCAGTCCATCTGGAGTATCAGGGTCACACTCACAGAGAGCAGGGAAACCGGTTAAATAGCTTCCCTCTATCTGAAAGTAAGTCAATTGCTCTAACCTTAGACACCTCATTCCAGCCTGAAAGATGGTAATTAACTCGCAGGACAAATTGCCAGCACAAGTATCTAAAGAAGATTTTGTCAGCCACGTAGACAGTCAAAGTCTTTGATAAACTATCATGATGGCCATCGCGTCATCCACATTGCTACCGTCTTAGAAGATTATATTTATGCGGAAGACCCTACTAAAAGGCACTGAGAACCATCAGATGCTATGAACTTTTTATCAATGGCAAAATGATTAAATGAGAGTTTGACTTACCATACATATTGATCGAGGCATGGAGAAGGCTGAGGAATGAGCTTTCTTTTTTTTCCGTCTCAGCAAGCAGAGAAATATTCCTCTGCAACACTGCCTCTGCTGGCCATTCAGTATAATCTGCAGATGGAAAAGTCCACTGTTAGTCAATTTTTTGAACTTGAATATTTCCAAACCAAATGCAACACTACCAAAAAATGATTTCTATAAAGCGTAAATTATTAGTACTATGGCGTGTCACATATTGTGAAAATCCAAAGCTCACTAAAAATTATAATCTCAATTTAGATTTCAACCTAGCAAACTTCTTTCAATCCTAGGCCTCATTTGCTGGTACTCTCTACACAACCCTAGCACCTGTATGAGGACTTAGATAAAAAGATCTCTTTGGCAGCCAAGAGATAGAGTACCCTTCTCACAGGAATGATTTCAGGTTATGGTACACCATAGCAATTCAGTGATCGGATACGGTAAGGGAGGAAGGTTTATGCTACGGATAGTGGGAATAATAAAAACTATGAATAACAGATTCTAACATCTTCATTTTAGCACATCCCTATCAGTTAACCTATAGAGAACTCCAGAATTGTATGATCAACCACTCCTTCAAACAAATGTATACGTCTCAAATAATGGCCTAGGTCCTTTCATCTCACCACCTTAGTCTTCAGCTGGGCATCCTGTCCTCATTGCTCCCTTTTCTATACCATGATACATGTATCCTATTGCATACTAGGCAACTGATTGGCCCTCATGTCTGATGACATGCTATTGTAGCTTTGTGATGTAATGGCACCACTTGACCAATCGCCCTGGGTGACGATTACACCGAAGGACCAGACATCAGCAATAACACACTAGGTAACTATCTGTGAATAGGACTGCACAGCAAGTAGGAAGTGTAATGGGAAAGTACACTGCACCATTGAAAGCATTGGGCTCCTATTTAGAGAGGGCCAGAGTTTGAAGTAGCAATTGAATGGCCCTTTTGTCAGATGACAACCTGCTGCAGCTTTGTGATATAATGGCACCACTAGACCAATCGCCCTGCGTGAGGATGGCACCGGAGGACCAGACATCAGCAATTACACACTAGGTAACTATCTGTGAATATGACTGAACAGCAAGTAGGAGGTGTAATGGGAAAGTACACTGCACCATTGAAAGCATTGGGCTCCTATTTAAAGAGGGCTAGAGTTAGAAGAAGCAACTGATTGGCCCTCATGTCAGATGACATCCTGTTGTGGCTTTGTGATGTAATGGCACCACTTGACCAATCGCCCTGGGTAACGATTACACTGGAGGACCAGACAACAGCATTTACACACTAGGTAATTATCTGGGAATATGACTGCACAGCAAGTAGGAGGTGTAATGGGAAAGTACTCTGCACCATCGATTGCATTGGGCTCCTTTTTAAAGAGGGCTAGAGTTAGAAGAACACAGTTTCTAAATAGCAGTCCATCTGGAGTATCAGGGTCACTCTCACAGAGAGCAGGGAAACCGGTTAAATAGCTTCCCTCTATCTGAAAGTAAGTCAATTGCTCTAACCTTAGACACCTCATTCCAGCCTGAAAGATGGTAATTAACTCGCAGGACAAATTGCCTGCACAAGTATCTAAAGAAGATTTTGTCAGCCACGTAGACAGACAAAGTCTTTGATAAACTATCATGATGGCCATCGCGTCATCCACATTGCTACCGTCTTAGAAGATTATATTTATGCGGAAGACCCTACTAAAAGGCACTGAGAGCCATCAGATGCTATGAACTTTTTATCAATGGCAAAATGATTAAATGAGAGTTTGACTTACCATACATATTGATCGAGGCATGGAGAAGGCTGAGGAATGAGCTTTCTTTTTTTTTTTTGTCTCAGCAAGCAGAGACATATTCCTCTGCAACACTGCCTCTGCTGGCCATTCAGTATAATCTGCAGATGGAAAAGTCCACTGTTAGTCAATTTTTTGAACTTGAATATTTCCAAACCAAATGCAACACTACCAAAAAATGATTTCTATAAAGCGTAAATTATTAGTACTATGGCGTGTCACATATTGTGAAAATCCAAAGCTCACTAAAAATTATAATCTCAATTTAGATTTCAACCTAGCAAACTTCTTTCAATCCTAGGCCTCATTTGCTGGTACACTGTACACAACCCTAGCACATGTATGAGGACTTAGATAGAAAGATCTCTTTGGCAGCCAAGAGATAGAGTACCCTTCTCACAGGAATGATTTCAGGTTATGGTACACCATAGCAATTCAGTGATCGGATACGTTAAGGGAGGAAGGTTTATGCTACGGTTAGTGGGAATAATAAAAACTATGAATAACAGATTCTAACATCTTCATTTTAGCACATCCCTATCAGTTAACCTATAGAGAACTCCAGAATTGTATGATCAACCACTCCTTCAAACAAATGTATACGTCTCGAATAATGGCCTAGGTCCTTTCATATCACCACCTTAGTCTTCAGCTGGGCATCCTGTCCTCATTGCTCCCTTTTCTATACCATGATACATGTATCCTATTGCATACTAGGCAACTGATTGGCCCTCATGTCTGATGACATGCTATTGTAGCTTTGTGATGTAATGGCACCACTTGACCAATCGCCCTGGGTGACGATTACACCGAAGGACCAGACATCAGCAATAACACACTAGGTAACTATCTGTGAATAGGACTGCACAGCAAGTAGGAAGTGTAATGGGAAAGTACACTGCACCATTGAAAGCATTGGGCTCCTATTTAGAGAGGGCCAGAGTTTGAAGTAGCAATTGAATGGCCCTTTTGTCAGATGACAACCTGCTGCAGCTTTGTGATATAATGGCACCACTAGACCAATCGCCCTGCGTGAGGATGGCACCGGAGGACCAGACATCAGCAATTACACACTAGGTAACTATCTGTGAATATGACTGAACAGCAAGTAGGAGGTGTAATGGGAAAGTACACTGCACCATTGAAAGCATTGGGCTCCTATTTAAAGAGGGCTAGAGTTAGAAGAAGCAACTGATTGGCCCTCATGTCAGATGACATCCTGTTGTGGCTTTGTGATGTAATGGCACCACTTGACCAATCGCCCTGGGTGACGATTACACTGGAGGACCAGACAACAGCATTTACACACTAGGTAATTATCTGGGAATATGACTGCACAGCAAGTAGGAGGTGTAATGGGAAAGTACTCTGCACCATCGAATGCATTGGGCTCCTTTTTAAAGAGGGCTAGAGTTAGAAGAACACAGTTTCTAAATAGCAGTCCATCTGGAGTATCAGGGTCACACTCACAGAGAGCAGGGAAACCGGTTAAATAGCTTCCCTCTATCTGAAAGTAAGTCAATTGCTCTAACCTTAGACACCTCATTCCAGCCTGAAAGATGGTAATTAACTCGCAGGACAAATTGCCTGCACAAGTATCTAAAGAAGATTTTGTCAGCCACGTAGACAGACAAAGTCTTTGATAAACTATCATGATGGCCATCGCGTCATCCACATTGCTACCGTCTTAGAAGATTATATTTATGCGGAAGACCCTACTAAAAGGCACTGAGAGCCATCAGATGCTATGAACTTTTTATCAATGGCAAAATGATTAAATGAGAGTTTGACTTACCATACATATTGATCGAGGCATGGAGAAGGCTGAGGAATGAGCTCTCTTTTTTTTTTGTCTCAGCAAGCAGAGAAATATTCCTCTGCAACACTGCCTCTGCTGGCCATTCAGTATAATCTGCAGATGGAAAAGTCCACTGTTATTTTGAACTTGAATATTTCCAAACCAAATGCAACACTACCAAAAAATGATTTCTATAAAGCGTAAATTATTAGTACTATGGCGTGTCACATATTGTGAAAATCCAAAGCTCACTAAAAATTATAATCTCAATTTAGATTTCAACCTAGCAAACTTCTTTCAATCCTAGGCCTCATTTGCTGGTACTCTCTACACAACCCTAGCACCTGTATGAGGACTTAGATAAAAAGATCTCTTTGGCAGCCAAGAGATAGAGTACCCTTCTCACAGGAATGATTTCAGGTTATGGTACACCATAGCAATTCAGTGATCGGATACGGTAAGGGAGGAAGGTTTATGCTACGGATAGTGGGAATAATAAAAACTATGAATAACAGATTCTAACATCTTCATTTTAGCACATCCCTATCAGTTAACCTATAGAGAACTCCAGAATTGTATGATCAACCACTCCTTCAAACAAATGTATACGTCTCGAATAATGGCCTAGGTCCTTTCATCTCACCACCTTAGTCTTCAGCTGGGCATCCTGTCCTCATTGCTCCCTTTTCTATACCATGATACATGTATCCTATTGCATACTAGGCAACTGATTGGCCCTCATGTCTGATGACATGCTATTGTAGCTTTGTGATGTAATGGCACCACTTGACCAATCGCCCTGGGTGACGATTACACCGAAGGACCAGACATCAGCAATTACACACTAGGTAACTATCTGTGAATAGGACTGCACAGCAAGTAGGAAGTGTAATGGGAAAGTACACTGCACCATTGAAAGCATTGGGCTCCTATTTAGAGAGGGCCAGAGTTTGAAGTAGCAATTGAATGGCCCTTTTGTCAGATGACAACCTGCTGCAGCTTTGTGATATAATGGCACCACTAGACCAATCGCCCTGCGTGAGGATGGCACCGGAGGACCAGACATCAGCAATTACACACTAGGTAACTATCTGTGAATATGACTGAACAGCAAGTAGGAGGTGTAATGGGAAAGTACACAGCACCATTGAAAGCATTGGGCTCCTATTTAAAGAGGGCTAGAGTTAGAAGAAGCAACTGATTGGCCCTCATGTCAGATGACATCCTGTTGTGGCTTTGTGATGTAATGGCACCACTTGACCAATCGCCCTGGGTGACGATTACACTGGAGGACCAGACAACAGCATTTACACACTAGGTAATTATCTGGGAATATGACTGCACAGCAAGTAGGAGGTGTAATGGGAAAGTACTCTGCACCATCGAATGCATTGGGCTCCTTTTTAAAGAGGGCTAGAGTTAGAAGAACACAGTTTCTAAATAGCAGTCCATCTGGAGTATCAGGGTCACACTCACAGAGAGCAGGGAAACCGGTTAAATAGCTTCCCTCTATCTGAAAGTAAGTCAATTGCTCTAACCTTAGACACCTCATTCCAGCCTGAAAGATGGTAATTAACTCGCAGGACAAATTGCCAGCACAAGTATCTAAAGAAGATTTTGTCAGCCACGTAGACAGTCAAAGTCTTTGATAAACTATCATGATGGCCATCGCGTCATCCACATTGCTACCGTCTTAGAAGATTATATTTATGCGGAAGACCCTACTAAAAGGCACTGAGAGCCATCAGATGCTATGAACTTTTTATCAATGGCAAAATGATTAAATGAGAGTTTGACTTACCATACATATTGATCGAGGCATGGAGAAGGCTGAGGAATGAGCTCTCTTTTTTTTTGTCTCAGCAAGCAGAGAAATATTCCTCTGCAACACTGCCTCTGCTGGCCATTCAGTATAATCTGCAGATGGAAAAGTCCACTGTTAGTCAATTTTTTGAACTTGAATATTTCCAAACCAAATGCAACACTACCAAAAAATGATTTCTATAAAGCGTAAATTATTAGTACTATGGCGTGTCACATATTGTGAAAATCCAAAGCTCACTAAAAATTATAATCTCAATTTAGATTTCAACCTAGCAAACTTCTTTCAATCCTAGGCCTCATTTGCTGGTACTCTCTACACAACCCTAGCACATGTATGAGGACTTAGATAAAAAGATCTCTTTGGCAGCCAAGAGATAGAGTACCCTTCTCACAGGAATGATTTCAGGTTATGGTACACCATAGCAATTCAGTGATCTGATACGTTAAGGGAGGAAGGTTTATGCTACGGTTAGTGGGAATAATAAAAACTATGAATAACAGATTCTAACATCTTCATTTTAGCACATCCCTATCAGTTAACCTATAGAGAACTCCAGAATGGTATGATCAACCACTCCTTCAAACAAATGTATACGTCTCGAATAATGGCCTAGGTCCTTTCATCTCACCACCTTAGTCTTCAGCTGGGCATCCTGTCCTCATTGCTCCCTTTTCTATACCATGATACATGTATCCTATTGCATACTAGGCAACTGATTGGCCCTCATGTCTGATGACATGCTATTGTAGCTTTGTGATGTAATGGCACCACTTGACCAATCGCCCTGGGTGACGATTACACCGAAGGACCAGACATCAGCAATTACACACTAGGTAACTATCTGTGAATAGGACTGCACAGCAAGTCGGAAGTGTAATGGGAAAGTACACTGCACCATTGAAAGCATTGGGCTCCTATTTAGAGAGGGCCAGAGTTTGAAGTAGCAATTGAATGGCCCTTTTGTCAGATGACAACCTGCTGCAGCTTTGTGATATAATGGCACCACTAGACCAATCGCCCTGCGTGAGGATGGCCCGGAGGACCAGACATCAGCAATTACACACTAGGTAACTATCTGTGAATATGACTGAACAGCAAGTAGGAGGTGTAATGGGAAAGTACACTGCACCATTGAAAGCATTGGGCTCCTATTTAAAGAGGGCTAGAGTTAGAAGAAGCAACTGATTGGCCCTCATGTCAGATGACATCCTGTTGTGGCTTTGTGATGTAATGGCACCACTTGACCAATCGCCCTGGGTGACGATTACACTGGAGGACCAGACAACAGCATTTACACACTAGGTAATTATCTGGGAATATGACTGCACAGCAAGTAGGAGGTGTAATGGGAAAGTACTCTGCACCATCGAATGCATTGGGCTCCTTTTTAAAGAGGGCTAGAGTTAGAAGAACACAGTTTCTAAATAGCAGTCCATCTGGAGTATCAGGGTCACACTCACAGAGAGCAGGGAAACCGGTTAAATAGCTTCCCTCTATCTGAAAGTAAGTCAATTGCTCTAACCTTAGACACCTCATTCCAGCCTGAAAGATGGTAATTAACTCGCAGGACAAATTGCCAGCACAAGTATCTAAAGAAGATTTTGTCAGCCACGTAGACAGTCAAAGTCTTTGATAAACTATCATGATGGCCATCGCGTCATCCACATTGCTACCGTCTTAGAAGATTATATTTATGCGGAAGACCCTACTAAAAGGCACTGAGAACCATCAGATGCTATGAACTTTTTATCAATGGCAAAATGATTAAATGAGAGTTTGACTTACCATACATATTGATCGAGGCATGGAGAAGGCTGAGGAATGAGCTTTCTTTTTTTTCCGTCTCAGCAAGCAGAGAAATATTCCTCTGCAACACTGCCTCTGCTGGCCATTCAGTATAATCTGCAGATGGAAAAGTCCACTGTTAGTCAATTTTTTGAACTTGAATATTTCCAAACCAAATGCAACACTACCAAAAAATGATTTCTATAAAGCGTAAATTATTAGTACTATGGCGTGTCACATATTGTGAAAATCCAAAGCTCACTAAAAATTAT
Source organism: Lissotriton helveticus (assembly GCF_964261635.1). Lineage (NCBI taxonomy): Eukaryota > Metazoa > Chordata > Amphibia > Caudata > Salamandridae > Lissotriton > Lissotriton helveticus. Next base: position 616,017,801 of record NC_136068.1, read on the forward strand.
AATCTCAATTTAGATTTCAACCTAGCAAACTTCTTTCAATCCTAGGCCTCATTTGCTGGTACTCTCTACACAACCCTAGCACCTGTATGAGGACTTAGATAAAAAGATCTCTTTGGCAGCCAAGAGATAGAGTACCCTTCTCACAGGAATGATTTCAGGTTATGGTACACCATAGCAATTCAGTGATCGGATACGGTAAGGGAGGAAGGTTTATGCTACGGATAGTGGGAATAATAAAAACTATGAATAACAGATTCTAACATCTTCATTTTAGCACATCCCTATCAGTTAACCTATAGAGAACTCCAGAATTGTATGATCAACCACTCCTTCAAACAAATGTATACGTCTCAAATAATGGCCTAGGTCCTTTCATCTCACCACCTTAGTCTTCAGCTGGGCATCCTGTCCTCATTGCTCCCTTTTCTATACCATGATACATGTATCCTATTGCATACTAGGCAACTGATTGGCCCTCATGTCTGATGACATGCTATTGTAGCTTTGTGATGTAATGGCACCACTTGACCAATCGCCCTGGGTGACGATTACACCGAAGGACCAGACATCAGCAATAACACACTAGGTAACTATCTGTGAATAGGACTGCACAGCAAGTAGGAAGTGTAATGGGAAAGTACACTGCACCATTGAAAGCATTGGGCTCCTATTTAGAGAGGGCCAGAGTTTGAAGTAGCAATTGAATGGCCCTTTTGTCAGATGACAACCTGCTGCAGCTTTGTGATATAATGGCACCACTAGACCAATCGCCCTGCGTGAGGATGGCACCGGAGGACCAGACATCAGCAATTACACACTAGGTAACTATCTGTGAATATGACTGAACAGCAAGTAGGAGGTGTAATGGGAAAGTACACTGCACCATTGAAAGCATTGGGCTCCTATTTAAAGAGGGCTAGAGTTAGAAGAAGCAACTGATTGGCCCTCATGTCAGATGACATCCTGTTGTGGCTTTGTGATGTAATGGCACCACTTGACCAATCGCCCTGGGTAACGATTACACTGGAGGACCAGACAACAGCATTTACACACTAGGTAATTATCTGGGAATATGACTGCACAGCAAGTAGGAGGTGTAATGGGAAAGTACTCTGCACCATCGATTGCATTGGGCTCCTTTTTAAAGAGGGCTAGAGTTAGAAGAACACAGTTTCTAAATAGCAGTCCATCTGGAGTATCAGGGTCACTCTCACAGAGAGCAGGGAAACCGGTTAAATAGCTTCCCTCTATCTGAAAGTAAGTCAATTGCTCTAACCTTAGACACCTCATTCCAGCCTGAAAGATGGTAATTAACTCGCAGGACAAATTGCCTGCACAAGTATCTAAAGAAGATTTTGTCAGCCACGTAGACAGACAAAGTCTTTGATAAACTATCATGATGGCCATCGCGTCATCCACATTGCTACCGTCTTAGAAGATTATATTTATGCGGAAGACCCTACTAAAAGGCACTGAGAGCCATCAGATGCTATGAACTTTTTATCAATGGCAAAATGATTAAATGAGAGTTTGACTTACCATACATATTGATCGAGGCATGGAGAAGGCTGAGGAATGAGCTTTCTTTTTTTTTTTTGTCTCAGCAAGCAGAGACATATTCCTCTGCAACACTGCCTCTGCTGGCCATTCAGTATAATCTGCAGATGGAAAAGTCCACTGTTAGTCAATTTTTTGAACTTGAATATTTCCAAACCAAATGCAACACTACCAAAAAATGATTTCTATAAAGCGTAAATTATTAGTACTATGGCGTGTCACATATTGTGAAAATCCAAAGCTCACTAAAAATTATAATCTCAATTTAGATTTCAACCTAGCAAACTTCTTTCAATCCTAGGCCTCATTTGCTGGTACACTGTACACAACCCTAGCACATGTATGAGGACTTAGATAGAAAGATCTCTTTGGCAGCCAAGAGATAGAGTACCCTTCTCACAGGAATGATTTCAGGTTATGGTACACCATAGCAATTCAGTGATCGGATACGTTAAGGGAGGAAGGTTTATGCTACGGTTAGTGGGAATAATAAAAACTATGAATAACAGATTCTAACATCTTCATTTTAGCACATCCCTATCAGTTAACCTATAGAGAACTCCAGAATTGTATGATCAACCACTCCTTCAAACAAATGTATACGTCTCGAATAATGGCCTAGGTCCTTTCATATCACCACCTTAGTCTTCAGCTGGGCATCCTGTCCTCATTGCTCCCTTTTCTATACCATGATACATGTATCCTATTGCATACTAGGCAACTGATTGGCCCTCATGTCTGATGACATGCTATTGTAGCTTTGTGATGTAATGGCACCACTTGACCAATCGCCCTGGGTGACGATTACACCGAAGGACCAGACATCAGCAATAACACACTAGGTAACTATCTGTGAATAGGACTGCACAGCAAGTAGGAAGTGTAATGGGAAAGTACACTGCACCATTGAAAGCATTGGGCTCCTATTTAGAGAGGGCCAGAGTTTGAAGTAGCAATTGAATGGCCCTTTTGTCAGATGACAACCTGCTGCAGCTTTGTGATATAATGGCACCACTAGACCAATCGCCCTGCGTGAGGATGGCACCGGAGGACCAGACATCAGCAATTACACACTAGGTAACTATCTGTGAATATGACTGAACAGCAAGTAGGAGGTGTAATGGGAAAGTACACTGCACCATTGAAAGCATTGGGCTCCTATTTAAAGAGGGCTAGAGTTAGAAGAAGCAACTGATTGGCCCTCATGTCAGATGACATCCTGTTGTGGCTTTGTGATGTAATGGCACCACTTGACCAATCGCCCTGGGTGACGATTACACTGGAGGACCAGACAACAGCATTTACACACTAGGTAATTATCTGGGAATATGACTGCACAGCAAGTAGGAGGTGTAATGGGAAAGTACTCTGCACCATCGAATGCATTGGGCTCCTTTTTAAAGAGGGCTAGAGTTAGAAGAACACAGTTTCTAAATAGCAGTCCATCTGGAGTATCAGGGTCACACTCACAGAGAGCAGGGAAACCGGTTAAATAGCTTCCCTCTATCTGAAAGTAAGTCAATTGCTCTAACCTTAGACACCTCATTCCAGCCTGAAAGATGGTAATTAACTCGCAGGACAAATTGCCTGCACAAGTATCTAAAGAAGATTTTGTCAGCCACGTAGACAGACAAAGTCTTTGATAAACTATCATGATGGCCATCGCGTCATCCACATTGCTACCGTCTTAGAAGATTATATTTATGCGGAAGACCCTACTAAAAGGCACTGAGAGCCATCAGATGCTATGAACTTTTTATCAATGGCAAAATGATTAAATGAGAGTTTGACTTACCATACATATTGATCGAGGCATGGAGAAGGCTGAGGAATGAGCTCTCTTTTTTTTTTGTCTCAGCAAGCAGAGAAATATTCCTCTGCAACACTGCCTCTGCTGGCCATTCAGTATAATCTGCAGATGGAAAAGTCCACTGTTATTTTGAACTTGAATATTTCCAAACCAAATGCAACACTACCAAAAAATGATTTCTATAAAGCGTAAATTATTAGTACTATGGCGTGTCACATATTGTGAAAATCCAAAGCTCACTAAAAATTATAATCTCAATTTAGATTTCAACCTAGCAAACTTCTTTCAATCCTAGGCCTCATTTGCTGGTACTCTCTACACAACCCTAGCACCTGTATGAGGACTTAGATAAAAAGATCTCTTTGGCAGCCAAGAGATAGAGTACCCTTCTCACAGGAATGATTTCAGGTTATGGTACACCATAGCAATTCAGTGATCGGATACGGTAAGGGAGGAAGGTTTATGCTACGGATAGTGGGAATAATAAAAACTATGAATAACAGATTCTAACATCTTCATTTTAGCACATCCCTATCAGTTAACCTATAGAGAACTCCAGAATTGTATGATCAACCACTCCTTCAAACAAATGTATACGTCTCGAATAATGGCCTAGGTCCTTTCATCTCACCACCTTAGTCTTCAGCTGGGCATCCTGTCCTCATTGCTCCCTTTTCTATACCATGATACATGTATCCTATTGCATACTAGGCAACTGATTGGCCCTCATGTCTGATGACATGCTATTGTAGCTTTGTGATGTAATGGCACCACTTGACCAATCGCCCTGGGTGACGATTACACCGAAGGACCAGACATCAGCAATTACACACTAGGTAACTATCTGTGAATAGGACTGCACAGCAAGTAGGAAGTGTAATGGGAAAGTACACTGCACCATTGAAAGCATTGGGCTCCTATTTAGAGAGGGCCAGAGTTTGAAGTAGCAATTGAATGGCCCTTTTGTCAGATGACAACCTGCTGCAGCTTTGTGATATAATGGCACCACTAGACCAATCGCCCTGCGTGAGGATGGCACCGGAGGACCAGACATCAGCAATTACACACTAGGTAACTATCTGTGAATATGACTGAACAGCAAGTAGGAGGTGTAATGGGAAAGTACACAGCACCATTGAAAGCATTGGGCTCCTATTTAAAGAGGGCTAGAGTTAGAAGAAGCAACTGATTGGCCCTCATGTCAGATGACATCCTGTTGTGGCTTTGTGATGTAATGGCACCACTTGACCAATCGCCCTGGGTGACGATTACACTGGAGGACCAGACAACAGCATTTACACACTAGGTAATTATCTGGGAATATGACTGCACAGCAAGTAGGAGGTGTAATGGGAAAGTACTCTGCACCATCGAATGCATTGGGCTCCTTTTTAAAGAGGGCTAGAGTTAGAAGAACACAGTTTCTAAATAGCAGTCCATCTGGAGTATCAGGGTCACACTCACAGAGAGCAGGGAAACCGGTTAAATAGCTTCCCTCTATCTGAAAGTAAGTCAATTGCTCTAACCTTAGACACCTCATTCCAGCCTGAAAGATGGTAATTAACTCGCAGGACAAATTGCCAGCACAAGTATCTAAAGAAGATTTTGTCAGCCACGTAGACAGTCAAAGTCTTTGATAAACTATCATGATGGCCATCGCGTCATCCACATTGCTACCGTCTTAGAAGATTATATTTATGCGGAAGACCCTACTAAAAGGCACTGAGAGCCATCAGATGCTATGAACTTTTTATCAATGGCAAAATGATTAAATGAGAGTTTGACTTACCATACATATTGATCGAGGCATGGAGAAGGCTGAGGAATGAGCTCTCTTTTTTTTTGTCTCAGCAAGCAGAGAAATATTCCTCTGCAACACTGCCTCTGCTGGCCATTCAGTATAATCTGCAGATGGAAAAGTCCACTGTTAGTCAATTTTTTGAACTTGAATATTTCCAAACCAAATGCAACACTACCAAAAAATGATTTCTATAAAGCGTAAATTATTAGTACTATGGCGTGTCACATATTGTGAAAATCCAAAGCTCACTAAAAATTATAATCTCAATTTAGATTTCAACCTAGCAAACTTCTTTCAATCCTAGGCCTCATTTGCTGGTACTCTCTACACAACCCTAGCACATGTATGAGGACTTAGATAAAAAGATCTCTTTGGCAGCCAAGAGATAGAGTACCCTTCTCACAGGAATGATTTCAGGTTATGGTACACCATAGCAATTCAGTGATCTGATACGTTAAGGGAGGAAGGTTTATGCTACGGTTAGTGGGAATAATAAAAACTATGAATAACAGATTCTAACATCTTCATTTTAGCACATCCCTATCAGTTAACCTATAGAGAACTCCAGAATGGTATGATCAACCACTCCTTCAAACAAATGTATACGTCTCGAATAATGGCCTAGGTCCTTTCATCTCACCACCTTAGTCTTCAGCTGGGCATCCTGTCCTCATTGCTCCCTTTTCTATACCATGATACATGTATCCTATTGCATACTAGGCAACTGATTGGCCCTCATGTCTGATGACATGCTATTGTAGCTTTGTGATGTAATGGCACCACTTGACCAATCGCCCTGGGTGACGATTACACCGAAGGACCAGACATCAGCAATTACACACTAGGTAACTATCTGTGAATAGGACTGCACAGCAAGTCGGAAGTGTAATGGGAAAGTACACTGCACCATTGAAAGCATTGGGCTCCTATTTAGAGAGGGCCAGAGTTTGAAGTAGCAATTGAATGGCCCTTTTGTCAGATGACAACCTGCTGCAGCTTTGTGATATAATGGCACCACTAGACCAATCGCCCTGCGTGAGGATGGCCCGGAGGACCAGACATCAGCAATTACACACTAGGTAACTATCTGTGAATATGACTGAACAGCAAGTAGGAGGTGTAATGGGAAAGTACACTGCACCATTGAAAGCATTGGGCTCCTATTTAAAGAGGGCTAGAGTTAGAAGAAGCAACTGATTGGCCCTCATGTCAGATGACATCCTGTTGTGGCTTTGTGATGTAATGGCACCACTTGACCAATCGCCCTGGGTGACGATTACACTGGAGGACCAGACAACAGCATTTACACACTAGGTAATTATCTGGGAATATGACTGCACAGCAAGTAGGAGGTGTAATGGGAAAGTACTCTGCACCATCGAATGCATTGGGCTCCTTTTTAAAGAGGGCTAGAGTTAGAAGAACACAGTTTCTAAATAGCAGTCCATCTGGAGTATCAGGGTCACACTCACAGAGAGCAGGGAAACCGGTTAAATAGCTTCCCTCTATCTGAAAGTAAGTCAATTGCTCTAACCTTAGACACCTCATTCCAGCCTGAAAGATGGTAATTAACTCGCAGGACAAATTGCCAGCACAAGTATCTAAAGAAGATTTTGTCAGCCACGTAGACAGTCAAAGTCTTTGATAAACTATCATGATGGCCATCGCGTCATCCACATTGCTACCGTCTTAGAAGATTATATTTATGCGGAAGACCCTACTAAAAGGCACTGAGAACCATCAGATGCTATGAACTTTTTATCAATGGCAAAATGATTAAATGAGAGTTTGACTTACCATACATATTGATCGAGGCATGGAGAAGGCTGAGGAATGAGCTTTCTTTTTTTTCCGTCTCAGCAAGCAGAGAAATATTCCTCTGCAACACTGCCTCTGCTGGCCATTCAGTATAATCTGCAGATGGAAAAGTCCACTGTTAGTCAATTTTTTGAACTTGAATATTTCCAAACCAAATGCAACACTACCAAAAAATGATTTCTATAAAGCGTAAATTATTAGTACTATGGCGTGTCACATATTGTGAAAATCCAAAGCTCACTAAAAATTATAATCTCAATTTAGATTTCAACCTAGCAAACTTCTTTCAATCCTAGGCCTCATTTGCTGGTACTCTCTACACAACCCTAGCACCTGTATGAGGACTTAGATAAAAAGATCTCTTTGGCAGCCAAGAGATAGAGTACCCTTCTCACAGGAATGATTTCAGGTTATGGTACACCATAGCAATTCAGTGATCGGATACGGTAAGGGAGGAAGGTTTATGCTACGGATAGTGGGAATAATAAAAACTATGAATAACAGATTCTAACATCTTCATTTTAGCACATCCCTATCAGTTAACCTATAGAGAACTCCAGAATTGTATGATCAACCACTCCTTCAAACAAATGTATACGTCTCAAATAATGGCCTAGGTCCTTTCATCTCACCACCTTAGTCTTCAGCTGGGCATCCTGTCCTCATTGCTCCCTTTTCTATACCATGATACATGTATCCTATTGCATACTAGGCAACTGATTGGCCCTCATGTCTGATGACATGCTATTGTAGCTTTGTGATGTAATGGCACCACTTGACCAATCGCCCTGGGTGACGATTACACCGAAGGACCAGACATCAGCAATAACACACTAGGTAACTATCTGTGAATAGGACTGCACAGCAAGTAGGAAGTGTAATGGGAAAGTACACTGCACCATTGAAAGCATTGGGCTCCTATTTAGAGAGGGCCAGAGTTTGAAGTAGCAATTGAATGGCCCTTTTGTCAGATGACAACCTGCTGCAGCTTTGTGATATAATGGCACCACTAGACCAATCGCCCTGCGTGAGGATGGCACCGGAGGACCAGACATCAGCAATTACACACTAGGTAACTATCTGTGAATATGACTGAACAGCAAGTAGGAGGTGTAATGGGAAAGTACACTGCACCATTGAAAGCATTGGGCTCCTATTTAAAGAGGGCTAGAGTTAGAAGAAGCAACTGATTGGCCCTCATGTCAGATGACATCCTGTTGTGGCTTTGTGATGTAATGGCACCACTTGACCAATCGCCCTGGGTAACGATTACACTGGAGGACCAGACAACAGCATTTACACACTAGGTAATTATCTGGGAATATGACTGCACAGCAAGTAGGAGGTGTAATGGGAAAGTACTCTGCACCATCGATTGCATTGGGCTCCTTTTTAAAGAGGGCTAGAGTTAGAAGAACACAGTTTCTAAATAGCAGTCCATCTGGAGTATCAGGGTCACTCTCACAGAGAGCAGGGAAACCGGTTAAATAGCTTCCCTCTATCTGAAAGTAAGTCAATTGCTCTAACCTTAGACACCTCATTCCAGCCTGAAAGATGGTAATTAACTCGCAGGACAAATTGCCTGCACAAGTATCTAAAGAAGATTTTGTCAGCCACGTAGACAGACAAAGTCTTTGATAAACTATCATGATGGCCATCGCGTCATCCACATTGCTACCGTCTTAGAAGATTATATTTATGCGGAAGACCCTACTAAAAGGCACTGAGAGCCATCAGATGCTATGAACTTTTTATCAATGGCAAAATGATTAAATGAGAGTTTGACTTACCATACATATTGATCGAGGCATGGAGAAGGCTGAGGAATGAGCTTTCTTTTTTTTTTTTGTCTCAGCAAGCAGAGACATATTCCTCTGCAACACTGCCTCTGCTGGCCATTCAGTATAATCTGCAGATGGAAAAGTCCACTGTTAGTCAATTTTTTGAACTTGAATATTTCCAAACCAAATGCAACACTACCAAAAAATGATTTCTATAAAGCGTAAATTATTAGTACTATGGCGTGTCACATATTGTGAAAATCCAAAGCTCACTAAAAATTATAATCTCAATTTAGATTTCAACCTAGCAAACTTCTTTCAATCCTAGGCCTCATTTGCTGGTACACTGTACACAACCCTAGCACATGTATGAGGACTTAGATAGAAAGATCTCTTTGGCAGCCAAGAGATAGAGTACCCTTCTCACAGGAATGATTTCAGGTTATGGTACACCATAGCAATTCAGTGATCGGATACGTTAAGGGAGGAAGGTTTATGCTACGGTTAGTGGGAATAATAAAAACTATGAATAACAGATTCTAACATCTTCATTTTAGCACATCCCTATCAGTTAACCTATAGAGAACTCCAGAATTGTATGATCAACCACTCCTTCAAACAAATGTATACGTCTCGAATAATGGCCTAGGTCCTTTCATATCACCACCTTAGTCTTCAGCTGGGCATCCTGTCCTCATTGCTCCCTTTTCTATACCATGATACATGTATCCTATTGCATACTAGGCAACTGATTGGCCCTCATGTCTGATGACATGCTATTGTAGCTTTGTGATGTAATGGCACCACTTGACCAATCGCCCTGAGTGACGATTACACCGAAGGACCAGACATCAGCAATTACACACTAGCTAACTATCTGTGAATAGGACTGCACAGCAAGTAGGAAGTGTAATGGGAAAGTACACTGCACCATTGAAAGCATTGGGCTCCTATTTAGAGAGGGCCAGAGTTTGAAGTAGCAATTGAATGGCCCTTTTGTCAGATGACAACCTGCTGCAGCTTTGTGATATAATGGCACCACTAGACCAATCGCCCTGCGTGAGGATGGCACCGGAGGACCAGACTTCAGCAATTACACACTAGGTAACTATCTGTGAATATGACTGAACAGCAAGTAGGAGGTGTAATGGGAAAGTACACTGCACCATTGAAAGCATTGGGCTCCTATTTAAAGAGGGCTAGAGTTAGAAGAAGCAACTGATTGGCCCTCATGTCAGATGACATCCTGTTGTGGCTTTGTGATGTAATGGCACCACTTGACCAATCGCCCTGGGTGACGATTACACTGGAGGACCAGACAACAGCATTTACACACTAGGTAATTATCTGGGAATATGACTGCACAGCAAGTAGGAGGTGTAATGGGAAAGTACTCTGCACCATCGAATGCATTGGGCTCCTTTTTAAAGAGGGCTAGAGTTAGAAGAACACAGTTTCTAAATAGCAGTCCATCTGGAGTATCAGGGTCACACTCACAGAGAGCAGGGAAACCGGTTAAATAGCTTCCCTCTATCTGAAAGTAAGTCAATTGCTCTAACCTTAGACACCTCATTCCAGCCTGAAAGATGGTAATTAACTTGCAGGACAAATTGCCAGCACAAGTATCTAAAGAAGATTTTGTCAGCCACGTAGACAGTCAAAGTCTTTGATAAACTATCATGATGGCCATCGCGTCATCCACATTGCTACCGTCTTAGAAGATTATATTTATGCGGAAGACCCTACTAAAAGGCACTGAGAACCATCAGATGCTATGAACTTTTTATCAATGGCAAAATGATTAAATGAGAGTTTGACTTACCATACATATTGATCGAGGCATGGAGAAGGCTGAGGAATGAGCTTTCTTTTTTTTTCCGTCTCAGCAAGCAGAGAAATATTCCTCTGCAACACTGCCTCTGCTGGCCATTCAGTATAATCTGCAGATGGAAAAGTCCACTGTTAGTCAATTTTTTGAACTTGAATATTTCCAAACCAAATGCAACACTACCAAAAAATGATTTCTATAAAGCGTAAATTATTAGTACTATGGCGTGTCACATATTGTGAAAATCCAAAGCTCACTAAAAATTATAATCTCAATTTAGATTTCAACCTAGCAAACTTCTTTCAATCCTAGGCCTCATTTGCTGGTACACTGTACACAACCCTAGCACATGTATGAGGACTTAGATAGAAAGATCTCTTTGGCAGCCAAGAGATAGAGTACCCTTCTCACAGGAATGATTTCAGGTTATGGTACACCATAGCAATTCAGTGATCTGATACGTTAAGGGAGGAAGGTTTATGCTACGGTTAGTGGGAATAATAAAAACTATGAATAACAGATTCTAACATCTTCATTTTAGCACATCCCTATCAGTTAACCTATAGAGAACTCCAGAATGGTATGATCAACCACTCCTTCAAACAAATGTATACGTCTCGAATAATGGCCTAGGTCCTTTCATATCACCACCTTAGTCTTCAGCTGGGCATCCTGTCCTCATTGCTCCCTTTTCTATACCATGATACATGTATCCTATTGCATACTAGGCAACTGATTGGCCCTCATGTCTGATGACATGCTATTGTAGCTTTGTGATGTAATGGCACCACTTGACCAATCGCCCTGAGTGACGATTACACCGAAGGACCAGACATCAGCAATAACACACTAGGTAACTATCTGTGAATAGGACTGCACAGCAAGTAGGAAGTGTAATGGGAAAGTACACTGCACCATTGAAAGCATTGGGCTCCTATTTAGAGAGGGCCAGAGTTTGAAGTAGCAATTGAATGGCCCTTTTGTCAGATGACAACCTGCTGCAGCTTTGTGATATAATGGCACCACTAGACCAATCGCCCTGCGTGAGGATGGCACCGGAGGACCAGACATCAGCAATTACACACTAGGTAACTATCTGTGAATATGACTGAACAGCAAGTAGGAGGTGTAATGGGAAAGTACACTGCACCATTGAAAGCATTGGGCTCCTATTTAAAGAGGGCTAGAGTTAGAAGAAGCAACTGATTGGCCCTCATGTCAGATGACATCCTGTTGTGGCTTTGGGATGTAATGGCACCACTTGACCAATCGCCCTGGGTGACGATTACACTGGAGGACCAGACAACAGCATTTACACACTAGGTAATTATCTGGGAATATGACTGCACAGCAAGTAGGAGGTGTAATGGGAAAGTACTCTGCACCATCGAATGCATTGGGCTCCTTTTTAAAGAGGGCTAGAGTTAGAAGAACACAGTTTCTAAATAGCAGTCCATCTGGAGTATCAGGGTCACACTCACAGAGAGCAGGGAAACCGGTTAAATAGCTTCCCTCTATCTGAAAGTAAGTCAATTGCTCTAACCTTAGACACCTCATTCCAGCCTGAAAGATGGTAATTAACTCGCAGGACAAATTGCCAGCACAAGTATCTAAAGAAGATTTTGTCAGCCACGTAGACAGTCAAAGTCTTTGATAAACTATCATGATGGCCATCGCGTCATCCACATTGCTACCGTCTTAGAAGATTATATTTATGCGGAAGACCCTACTAAAAGGCACTGAGAACCATCAGATGCTATGAACTTTTTATCAATGGCAAAATGATTAAATGAGAGTTTGACTTACCATACATATTGATCGAGGCATGGAGAAGGCTGAGGAATGAGCTTTCTTTTTTTTCCGTCTCAGCAAGCAGAGAAATATTCCTCTGCAACACTGCCTCTGCTGGCCATTCAGTATAATCTGCAGATGGAAAAGTCCACTGTTAGTCAATTTTTTGAACTTGAATATTTCCAAACCAAATGCAACACTACCAAAAAATGATTTCTATAAAGCGTAAATTATTAGTACTATGGCGTGTCACATATTGTGAAAATCCAAAGCTCACTAAAAATTATAATCTCAATTTAGATTTCAACCTAGCAAACTTCTTTCAATCCTAGGCCTCATTTGCTGGTACTCTCTACACAACCCTAGCACCTGTATGAGGACTTAGATAAAAAGATCTCTTTGGCAGCCAAGAGATAGAGTACCCTTCTCACAGGAATGATTTCAGGTTATGGTACACCATAGCAATTCAGTGATCGGATACGGTAAGGGAGGAAGGTTTATGCTACGGATAGTGGGAATAATAAAAACTATGAATAACAGATTCTAACATCTTCATTTTAGCACATCCCTATCAGTTAACCTATAGAGAACTCCAGAATTGTATGATCAACCACTCCTTCAAACAAATGTATACGTCTCAAATAATGGCCTAGGTCCTTTCATCTCACCACCTTAGTCTTCAGCTGGGCATCCTGTCCTCATTGCTCCCTTTTCTATACCATGATACATGTATCCTATTGCATACTAGGCAACTGATTGGCCCTCATGTCTGATGACATGCTATTGTAGCTTTGTGATGTAATGGCACCACTTGACCAATCGCCCTGGGTGACGATTACACCGAAGGACCAGACATCAGCAATAACACACTAGGTAACTATCTGTGAATAGGACTGCACAGCAAGTAGGAAGTGTAATGGGAAAGTACACTGCACCATTGAAAGCATTGGGCTCCTATTTAGAGAGGGCCAGAGTTTGAAGTAGCAATTGAATGGCCCTTTTGTCAGATGACAACCTGCTGCAGCTTTGTGATATAATGGCACCACTAGACCAATCGCCCTGCGTGAGGATGGCACCGGAGGACCAGACATCAGCAATTACACACTAGGTAACTATCTGTGAATATGACTGAACAGCAAGTAGGAGGTGTAATGGGAAAGTACACTGCACCATTGAAAGCATTGGGCTCCTATTTAAAGAGGGCTAGAGTTAGAAGAAGCAACTGATTGGCCCTCATGTCAGATGACATCCTGTTGTGGCTTTGTGATGTAATGGCACCACTTGACCAATCGCCCTGGGTAACGATTACACTGGAGGACCAGACAACAGCATTTACACACTAGGTAATTATCTGGGAATATGACTGCACAGCAAGTAGGAGGTGTAATGGGAAAGTACTCTGCACCATCGATTGCATTGGGCTCCTTTTTAAAGAGGGCTAGAGTTAGAAGAACACAGTTTCTAAATAGCAGTCCATCTGGAGTATCAGGGTCACTCTCACAGAGAGCAGGGAAACCGGTTAAATAGCTTCCCTCTATCTGAAAGTAAGTCAATTGCTCTAACCTTAGACACCTCATTCCAGCCTGAAAGATGGTAATTAACTCGCAGGACAAATTGCCTGCACAAGTATCTAAAGAAGATTTTGTCAGCCACGTAGACAGACAAAGTCTTTGATAAACTATCATGATGGCCATCGCGTCATCCACATTGCTACCGTCTTAGAAGATTATATTTATGCGGAAGACCCTACTAAAAGGCACTGAGAGCCATCAGATGCTATGAACTTTTTATCAATGGCAAAATGATTAAATGAGAGTTTGACTTACCATACATATTGATCGAGGCATGGAGAAGGCTGAGGAATGAGCTTTCTTTTTTTTTTTTGTCTCAGCAAGCAGAGACATATTCCTCTGCAACACTGCCTCTGCTGGCCATTCAGTATAATCTGCAGATGGAAAAGTCCACTGTTAGTCAATTTTTTGAACTTGAATATTTCCAAACCAAATGCAACACTACCAAAAAATGATTTCTATAAAGCGTAAATTATTAGTACTATGGCGTGTCACATATTGTGAAAATCCAAAGCTCACTAAAAATTATAATCTCAATTTAGATTTCAACCTAGCAAACTTCTTTCAATCCTAGGCCTCATTTGCTGGTACACTGTACACAACCCTAGCACATGTATGAGGACTTAGATAGAAAGATCTCTTTGGCAGCCAAGAGATAGAGTACCCTTCTCACAGGAATGATTTCAGGTTATGGTACACCATAGCAATTCAGTGATCGGATACGTTAAGGGAGGAAGGTTTATGCTACGGTTAGTGGGAATAATAAAAACTATGAATAACAGATTCTAACATCTTCATTTTAGCACATCCCTATCAGTTAACCTATAGAGAACTCCAGAATTGTATGATCAACCACTCCTTCAAACAAATGTATACGTCTCGAATAATGGCCTAGGTCCTTTCATATCACCACCTTAGTCTTCAGCTGGGCATCCTGTCCTCATTGCTCCCTTTTCTATACCATGATACATGTATCCTATTGCATACTAGGCAACTGATTGGCCCTCATGTCTGATGACATGCTATTGTAGCTTTGTGATGTAATGGCACCACTTGACCAATCGCCCTGGGTGACGATTACACCGAAGGACCAGACATCAGCAATAACACACTAGGTAACTATCTGTGAATAGGACTGCACAGCAAGTAGGAAGTGTAATGGGAAAGTACACTGCACCATTGAAAGCATTGGGCTCCTATTTAGAGAGGGCCAGAGTTTGAAGTAGCAATTGAATGGCCCTTTTGTCAGATGACAACCTGCTGCAGCTTTGTGATATAATGGCACCACTAGACCAATCGCCCTGCGTGAGGATGGCACCGGAGGACCAGACATCAGCAATTACACACTAGGTAACTATCTGTGAATATGACTGAACAGCAAGTAGGAGGTGTAATGGGAAAGTACACTGCACCATTGAAAGCATTGGGCTCCTATTTAAAGAGGGCTAGAGTTAGAAGAAGCAACTGATTGGCCCTCATGTCAGATGACATCCTGTTGTGGCTTTGTGATGTAATGGCACCACTTGACCAATCGCCCTGGGTGACGATTACACTGGAGGACCAGACAACAGCATTTACACACTAGGTAATTATCTGGGAATATGACTGCACAGCAAGTAGGAGGTGTAATGGGAAAGTACTCTGCACCATCGAATGCATTGGGCTCCTTTTTAAAGAGGGCTAGAGTTAGAAGAACACAGTTTCTAAATAGCAGTCCATCTGGAGTATCAGGGTCACACTCACAGAGAGCAGGGAAACCGGTTAAATAGCTTCCCTCTATCTGAAAGTAAGTCAATTGCTCTAACCTTAGACACCTCATTCCAGCCTGAAAGATGGTAATTAACTCGCAGGACAAATTGCCAGCACAAGTATCTAAAGAAGATTTTGTCAGCCACGTAGACAGTCAAAGTCTTTGATAAACTATCATGATGGCCATCACGTCATCCACATTGCTACCGTCTTAGAAGATTATATTTATGCGGAAGACCCTACTAAAAGGCACTGAGAGCCATCAGATGCTATGAACTTTTTATCAATGGCAAAATGATTAAATGAGAGTTTGACTTACCATACATATTGATCGAGGCATGGAGAAGGCTGAGGAATGAGCTCTCTTTTTTTTTTGTCTCAGCAAGCAGAGAAATATTCCTCTGCAACACTGCCTCTGCTGGCCATTCAGTATAATCTGCAGATGGAAAAGTCCACTGTTAGTCAATTTTTTTAACTTGAATATTTCCAAACCAAATGCAAAACTACCAAAAAATGATTTCTATAAAGCGTAAATTATTAGTACTATGGCGTGTCACATATTGTGAAAATCCAAAGCTCACTAAAAATTATAATCTCAATTTAGATTTCAACCTAGCAAACTTCTTTCAATCCTAGGCCTCATTTGCTGGTACTCTCTACACAACCCTAGCACCTGTATGAGGACTTAGATAAAAAGATCTCTTTGGCAGCCAAGAGATAGAGTACCCTTCTCACAGGAATGATTTCAGGTTATGGTACACCATAGCAATTCAGTGATCGGATACGGTAAGGGAGGAAGGTTTATGCTACGGATAGTGGGAATAATAAAAACTATGAATAACAGATTCTAACATCTTCATTTTAGCACATCCCTATCAGTTAACCTATAGAGAACTCCAGAATGGTATGATCAACCACTCCTTCAAACAAATGTATACGTCTCGAATAATGGCCTAGGTCCTTTCATATCACCACCTTAGTCTTCAGCTGGGCATCCTGTCCTCATTGCTCCCTTTTCTATACCATGATACATGTATCCTATTGCATACTAGGCAACTGATTGGCCCTCATGTCTGATGACATGCTATTGTAGCTTTGTGATGTAATGGCACCACTTGACCAATCGCCCTGAGTGACGATTACACCGAAGGACCAGACATCAGCAATAACACACTAGGTAACTATCTGTGAATAGGACTGCACAGCAAGTAGGAAGTGTAATGGGAAAGTACACTGCACCATTGAAAGCATTGGGCTCCTATTTAGAGAGGGCCAGAGTTTGAAGTAGCAATTGAATGGCCCTTTTGTCAGATGACAACCTGCTGCAGCTTTGTGATATAATGGCACCACTAGACCAATCGCCCTGCGTGAGGATGGCACCGGAGGACCAGACATCAGCAATTACACACTAGGTAACTATCTGTGAATATGACTGAACAGCAAGTAGGAGGTGTAATGGGAAAGTACACTGCACCATTGAAAGCATTGGGCTCCTATTTAAAGAGGGCTAGAGTTAGAAGAAGCAACTGATTGGCCCTCATGTCAGATGACATCCTGTTGTGGCTTTGGGATGTAATGGCACCACTTGACCAATCGCCCTGGGTGACGATTACACTGGAGGACCAGACAACAGCATTTACACACTAGGTAATTATCTGGGAATATGACTGCACAGCAAGTAGGAGGTGTAATGGGAAAGTACTCTGCACCATCGAATGCATTGGGCTCCTTTTTAAAGAGGGCTAGAGTTAGAAGAACACAGTTTCTAAATAGCAGTCCATCTGGAGTATCAGGGTCACACTCACAGAGAGCAGGGAAACCGGTTAAATAGCTTCCCTCTATCTGAAAGTAAGTCAATTGCTCTAACCTTAGACACCTCATTCCAGCCTGAAAGATGGTAATTAACTCGCAGGACAAATTGCCAGCACAAGTATCTAAAGAAGATTTTGTCAGCCACGTAGACAGTCAAAGTCTTTGATAAACTATCATGATGGCCATCGCGTCATCCACATTGCTACCGTCTTAGAAGATTATATTTATGCGGAAGACCCTACTAAAAGGCACTGAGAGCCATCAGATGCTATGAACTTTTTATCAATGGCAAAATGATTAAATGAGAGTTTGACTTACCATACATATTGATCGAGGCATGGAGAAGGCTGAGGAATGAGCTCTCTTTTTTTTTTTGTCTCAGCAAGCAGAGAAATATTCCTCTGCAACACTGCCTCTGCTGGCCATTCAGTATAATCTGCAGATGGAAAAGTCCACTGTTAGTCAATTTTTTGAACTTGAATATTTCCAAACCAAATGCAACACTATCAAAAAATGATTTCTATAAAGCGTAAATTATTAGTACTATGGCGTGTCACATATTGTGAAAATCCAAAGCTCACTAAAAATTATAATCTCAATTTAGATTTCAACCTAGCAAACTTCTTTCAATCCTAGGCCTCATTTGCTGGTACTCTCTACACAACCCTAGCACATGTATGAGGACTTAGATAAAAAGATCTCTTTGGCAGCCAAGAGATAGAGTACCCTTCTCACAGGAATGATTTCAGGTTATGGTACACCATAGCAATTCAGTGATCGGATACGGTAAGGGAGGAAGGTTTATGCTACGGATAGTGGGAATAATAAAAACTATGAATAACAGATTCTAACATCTTCATTTTAGCAAATCCCTATCAGTTAACCTATAGAGAACTCCAGAATTGTATGATCAACCACTCCTTCAAACAAATGTATACGTCTCGAATAATGGCCTAGGTCCTTTCATCTCACCACCTTAGTCTTCAGCTGGGCATCCTGTCCTCATTGCTCCCTTTTCTATACCATGATACATGTATCCTATTGCATACTAGGCAACTGATTGGCCCTCATGTCTGATGACATGCTATTGTAGCTTTGTGATGTAATGGCACCACTTGACCAATCGCCCTGGGTGACGATTACACCGAAGGACCAGACATCAGCAATTACACACTAGGTAACTATCTGTGAATAGGACTGCACAGCAAGTCGGAAGTGTAATGGGAAAGTACACTGCACCATTGAAAGCATTGGGCTCCTATTTAGAGAGGGCCAGAGTTTGAAGTAGCAATTGAATGGCCCTTTTGTCAGATGACAACCTGCTGCAGCTTTGTGATATAATGGCACCACTAGACCAATCGCCCTGCGTGAGGATGGCCCGGAGTACCAGACATCAGCAATTACACACTAGGTAACTATCTGTGAATATGACTGAACAGCAAGTAGGAGGTGTAATGGGAAAGTACACTGCACCATTGAAAGCATTGGGCTCCTATTTAAAGAGGGCTAGAGTTAGAAGAAGCAACTGATTGGCCCTCATGTCAGATGACATCCTGTTGTGGCTTTGTGATGTAATGGCACCACTTGACCAATCGCCCTGGGTAACGATTACACTGGAGGACCAGACAACAGCATTTACACACTAGGTAATTATCTGGGAATATGACTGCACAGCAAGTAGGAGGTGTAATGGGAAAGTACTCTGCACCATCGATTGCATTGGGCTCCTTTTTAAAGAGGGCTAGAGTTAGAAGAACACAGTTTCTAAATAGCAGTCCATCTGGAGTATCAGGGTCACTCTCACAGAGAGCAGGGAAACCGGTTAAATAGCTTCCCTCTATCTGAAAGTAAGTCAATTGCTCTAACCTTAGACACCTCATTCCAGCCTGAAAGATGGTAATTAACTCGCAGGACAAATTGCCTGCACAAGTATCTAAAGAAGATTTTGTCAGCCACGTAGACAGACAAAGTCTTTGATAAACTATCATGATGGCCATCGCGTCATCCACATTGCTACCGTCTTAGAAGATTATATTTATGCGGAAGACCCTACTAAAAGGCACTGAGAGCCATCAGATGCTATGAACTTTTTATCAATGGCAAAATGATTAAATGAGAGTTTGACTTACCATACATATTGATCGAGGCATGGAGAAGGCTGAGGAATGAGCTTTCTTTTTTTTTTTTGTCTCAGCAAGCAGAGACATATTCCTCTGCAACACTGCCTCTGCTGGCCATTCAGTATAATCTGCAGATGGAAAAGTCCACTGTTAGTCAATTTTTTGAACTTGAATATTTCCAAACCAAATGCAACACTACCAAAAAATGATTTCTATAAAGCGTAAATTATTAGTACTATGGCGTGTCACATATTGTGAAAATCCAAAGCTCACTAAAAATTATAATCTCAATTTAGATTTCAACCTAGCAAACTTCTTTCAATCCTAGGCCTCATTTGCTGGTACACTGTACACAACCCTAGCACATGTATGAGGACTTAGATAGAAAGATCTCTTTGGCAGCCAAGAGATAGAGTACCCTTCTCACAGGAATGATTTCAGGTTATGGTACACCATAGCAATTCAGTGATCGGATACGTTAAGGGAGGAAGGTTTATGCTACGGTTAGTGGGAATAATAAAAACTATGAATAACAGATTCTAACATCTTCATTTTAGCACATCCCTATCAGTTAACCTATAGAGAACTCCAGAATTGTATGATCAACCACTCCTTCAAACAAATGTATACGTCTCGAATAATGGCCTAGGTCCTTTCATATCACCACCTTAGTCTTCAGCTGGGCATCCTGTCCTCATTGCTCCCTTTTCTATACCATGATACATGTATCCTATTGCATACTAGGCAACTGATTGGCCCTCATGTCTGATGACATGCTATTGTAGCTTTGTGATGTAATGGCACCACTTGACCAATCGCCCTGGGTGACGATTACACCGAAGGACCAGACATCAGCAATAACACACTAGGTAACTATCTGTGAATAGGACTGCACAGCAAGTAGGAAGTGTAATGGGAAAGTACACTGCACCATTGAAAGCATTGGGCGCCTATTTAGAGAGGGCCAGAGTTTGAAGTAGCAATTGAATGGCCCTTTTGTCAGATGACAACCTGCTGCAGCTTTGTGATATAATGGCACCACTAGACCAATCGCCCTGCGTGAGGATGGCACCGGAGGACCAGACATCAGCAATTACACACTAGGTAACTATCTGTGAATATGACTGAACAGCAAGTAGGAGGTGTAATGGGAAAGTACACTGCACCATTGAAAGCATTGGGCTCCTATTTAAAGAGGGCTAGAGTTAGAAGAAGCAACTGATTGGCCCTCATGTCAGATGACATCCTGTTGTGGCTTTGTGATGTAATGGCACCACTTGACCAATCGCCCTGGGTGACGATTACACTGGAGGACCAGACAACAGCATTTACACACTAGGTAATTATCTGGGAATATGACTGCACAGCAAGTAGGAGGTGTAATGGGAAAGTACTCTGCACCATCGAATGCATTGGGCTCCTTTTTAAAGAGGGCTAGAGTTAGAAGAACACAGTTTCTAAATAGCAGTCCATCTGGAGTATCAGGGTCACACTCACAGAGAGCAGGGAAACCGGTTAAATAGCTTCCCTCTATCTGAAA
Organism: Lissotriton helveticus; assembly: GCF_964261635.1. Taxonomy (NCBI): domain Eukaryota; kingdom Metazoa; phylum Chordata; class Amphibia; order Caudata; family Salamandridae; genus Lissotriton; species Lissotriton helveticus. The sequence continues at coordinate 616,038,979 of NC_136068.1, forward strand.
GTAAGTCAATTGCTCTAACCTTAGACACCTCATTCCAGCCTGAAAGATGGTAATTAACTCGCAGGACAAATTGCCAGCACAAGTATCTAAAGAAGATTTTGTCAGCCACGTAGACAGTCAAAGTCTTTGATAAACTATCATGATGGCCATCACGTCATCCACATTGCTACCGTCTTAGAAGATTATATTTATGCGGAAGACCCTACTAAAAGGCACTGAGAGCCATCAGATGCTATGAACTTTTTATCAATGGCAAAATGATTAAATGAGAGTTTGACTTACCATACATATTGATCGAGGCATGGAGAAGGCTGAGGAATGAGCTCTCTTTTTTTTTTGTCTCAGCAAGCAGAGAAATATTCCTCTGCAACACTGCCTCTGCTGGCCATTCAGTATAATCTGCAGATGGAAAAGTCCACTGTTAGTCAATTTTTTTAACTTGAATATTTCCAAACCAAATGCAACACTACCAAAAAATGATTTCTATAAAGCGTAAATTATTAGTACTATGGCGTGTCACATATTGTGAAAATCCAAAGCTCACTAAAAATTATAATCTCAATTTAGATTTCAACCTAGCAAACTTCTTTCAATCCTAGGCCTCATTTGCTGGTACTCTCTACACAACCCTAGCACATGTATGAGGACTTAGATAAAAAGATCTCTTTGGCAGCCAAGAGATAGAGTACCCTTCTCACAGGAATGATTTCAGGTTATGGTACACCATAGCAATTCAGTGATCGGATACGGTAAGGGAGGAAGGTTTATGCTACGGATAGTGGGAATAATAAAAACTATGAATAACAGATTCTAACATCTTCATTTTAGCAAATCCCTATCAGTTAACCTATAGAGAACTCCAGAATTGTATGATCAACCACTCCTTCAAACAAATGTATACGTCTCGAATAATGGCCTAGGTCCTTTCATCTCACCACCTTAGTCTTCAGCTGGGCATCCTGTCCTCATTGCTCCCTTTTCTATACCATGATACATGTATCCTATTGCATACTAGGCAACTGATTGGCCCTCATGTCTGATGACATGCTATTGTAGCTTTGTGATGTAATGGCACCACTTGACCAATCGCCCTGGGTGACGATTACACCGAAGGACCAGACATCAGCAATTACACACTAGCTAACTATCTGTGAATAGGACTGCACAGCAAGTAGGAAGTGTAATGGGAAAGTACACTGCACCATTGAAAGCATTGGGCTCCTATTTAGAGAGGGCCAGAGTTTGAAGTAGCAATTGAATGGCCCTTTTGTCAGATGACAACCTGCTGCAGCTTTGTGATATAATGGCACCACTAGACCAATCGCCCTGCGTGAGGATGGCACCGGAGGACCAGACTTCAGCAATTACACACTAGGTAACTATCTGTGAATATGACTGAACAGCAAGTAGGAGGTGTAATGGGAAAGTACACTGCACCATTGAAAGCATTGGGCTCCTATTTAAAGAGGGCTAGAGTTAGAAGAAGCAACTGATTGGCCCTCATGTCAGATGACATCCTGTTGTGGCTTTGTGATGTAATGGCACCACTTGACCAATCGCCCTGGGTGACGATTACACTGGAGGACCAGACAACAGCATTTACACACTAGGTAATTATCTGGGAATATGACTGCACAGCAAGTAGGAGGTGTAATGGGAAAGTACTCTGCACCATCGAATGCATTGGGCTCCTTTTTAAAGAGGGCTAGAGTTAGAAGAACACAGTTTCTAAATAGCAGTCCATCTGGAGTATCAGGGTCACACTCACAGAGAGCAGGGAAACCGGTTAAATAGCTTCCCTCTATCTGAAAGTAAGTCAATTGCTCTAACCTTAGACACCTCATTCCAGCCTGAAAGATGGTAATTAACTTGCAGGACAAATTGCCAGCACAAGTATCTAAAGAAGATTTTGTCAGCCACGTAGACAGTCAAAGTCTTTGATAAACTATCATGATGGCCATCGCGTCATCCACATTGCTACCGTCTTAGAAGATTATATTTATGCGGAAGACCCTACTAAAAGGCACTGAGAACCATCAGATGCTATGAACTTTTTATCAATGGCAAAATGATTAAATGAGAGTTTGACTTACCATACATATTGATCGAGGCATGGAGAAGGCTGAGGAATGAGCTTTCTTTTTTTTTCCGTCTCAGCAAGCAGAGAAATATTCCTCTGCAACACTGCCTCTGCTGGCCATTCAGTATAATCTGCAGATGGAAAAGTCCACTGTTAGTCAATTTTTTGAACTTGAATATTTCCAAACCAAATGCAACACTACCAAAAAATGATTTCTATAAAGCGTAAATTATTAGTACTATGGCGTGTCACATATTGTGAAAATCCAAAGCTCACTAAAAATTATAATCTCAATTTAGATTTCAACCTAGCAAACTTCTTTCAATCCTAGGCCTCATTTGCTGGTACACTGTACACAACCCTAGCACATGTATGAGGACTTAGATAGAAAGATCTCTTTGGCAGCCAAGAGATAGAGTACCCTTCTCACAGGAATGATTTCAGGTTATGGTACACCATAGCAATTCAGTGATCTGATACGTTAAGGGAGGAAGGTTTATGCTACGGTTAGTGGGAATAATAAAAACTATGAATAACAGATTCTAACATCTTCATTTTAGCACATCCCTATCAGTTAACCTATAGAGAACTCCAGAATGGTATGATCAACCACTCCTTCAAACAAATGTATACGTCTCGAATAATGGCCTAGGTCCTTTCATATCACCACCTTAGTCTTCAGCTGGGCATCCTGTCCTCATTGCTCCCTTTTCTATACCATGATACATGTATCCTATTGCATACTAGGCAACTGATTGGCCCTCATGTCTGATGACATGCTATTGTAGCTTTGTGATGTAATGGCACCACTTGACCAATCGCCCTGAGTGACGATTACACCGAAGGACCAGACATCAGCAATAACACACTAGGTAACTATCTGTGAATAGGACTGCACAGCAAGTAGGAAGTGTAATGGGAAAGTACACTGCACCATTGAAAGCATTGGGCTCCTATTTAGAGAGGGCCAGAGTTTGAAGTAGCAATTGAATGGCCCTTTTGTCAGATGACAACCTGCTGCAGCTTTGTGATATAATGGCACCACTAGACCAATCGCCCTGCGTGAGGATGGCACCGGAGGACCAGACATCAGCAATTACACACTAGGTAACTATCTGTGAATATGACTGAACAGCAAGTAGGAGGTGTAATGGGAAAGTACACTGCACCATTGAAAGCATTGGGCTCCTATTTAAAGAGGGCTAGAGTTAGAAGAAGCAACTGATTGGCCCTCATGTCAGATGACATCCTGTTGTGGCTTTGGGATGTAATGGCACCACTTGACCAATCGCCCTGGGTGACGATTACACTGGAGGACCAGACAACAGCATTTACACACTAGGTAATTATCTGGGAATATGACTGCACAGCAAGTAGGAGGTGTAATGGGAAAGTACTCTGCACCATCGAATGCATTGGGCTCCTTTTTAAAGAGGGCTAGAGTTAGAAGAACACAGTTTCTAAATAGCAGTCCATCTGGAGTATCAGGGTCACACTCACAGAGAGCAGGGAAACCGGTTAAATAGCTTCCCTCTATCTGAAAGTAAGTCAATTGCTCTAACCTTAGACACCTCATTCCAGCCTGAAAGATGGTAATTAACTCGCAGGACAAATTGCCAGCACAAGTATCTAAAGAAGATTTTGTCAGCCACGTAGACAGTCAAAGTCTTTGATAAACTATCATGATGGCCATCGCGTCATCCACATTGCTACCGTCTTAGAAGATTATATTTATGCGGAAGACCCTACTAAAAGGCACTGAGAGCCATCAGATGCTATGAACTTTTTATCAATGGCAAAATGATTAAATGAGAGTTTGACTTACCATACATATTGATCGAGGCATGGAGAAGGCTGAGGAATGAGCTCTCTTTTTTTTTTTGTCTCAGCAAGCAGAGAAATATTCCTCTGCAACACTGCCTCTGCTGGCCATTCAGTATAATCTGCAGATGGAAAAGTCCACTGTTAGTCAATTTTTGGAACTTGAATATTTCCAAACCAAATGCAACACTACCAAAAAATGATTTCTATAAAGCGTAAATTATTAGTACTATGGCGTGTCACATATTGTGAAAATCCAAAGCTCACTAAAAATTATAATCTCAATTTAGATTTCAACCTAGCAAACTTCTTTCAATCCTAGGCCTCATTTGCTGGTACTCTCTACACAACCCTAGCACCTGTATGAGGACTTAGATAAAAAGATCTCTTTGGCAGCCAAGAGATAGAGTACCCTTCTCACAGGAATGATTTCAGGTTATGGTACACCATAGCAATTCAGTGATCGGATACGGTAAGGGAGGAAGGTTTATGCTACGGATAGTGGGAATAATAAAAACTATGAATAACAGATTCTAACATCTTCATTTTAGCACATCCCTATCAGTTAACCTATAGAGAACTCCAGAATTGTATGATCAACCACTCCTTCAAACAAATGTATACGTCTCAAATAATGGCCTAGGTCCTTTCATCTCACCACCTTAGTCTTCAGCTGGGCATCCTGTCCTCATTGCTCCCTTTTCTATACCATGATACATGTATCCTATTGCATACTAGGCAACTGATTGGCCCTCATGTCTGATGACATGCTATTGTAGCTTTGTGATGTAATGGCACCACTTGACCAATCGCCCTGGGTGACGATTACACCGAAGGACCAGACATCAGCAATAACACACTAGGTAACTATCTGTGAATAGGACTGCACAGCAAGTAGGAAGTGTAATGGGAAAGTACACTGCACCATTGAAAGCATTGGGCTCCTATTTAGAGAGGGCCAGAGTTTGAAGTAGCAATTGAATGGCCCTTTTGTCAGATGACAACCTGCTGCAGCTTTGTGATATAATGGCACCACTAGACCAATCGCCCTGCGTGAGGATGGCACCGGAGGACCAGACATCAGCAATTACACACTAGGTAACTATCTGTGAATATGACTGAACAGCAAGTAGGAGGTGTAATGGGAAAGTACACTGCACCATTGAAAGCATTGGGCTCCTATTTAAAGAGGGCTAGAGTTAGAAGAAGCAACTGATTGGCCCTCATGTCAGATGACATCCTGTTGTGGCTTTGTGATGTAATGGCACCACTTGACCAATCGCCCTGGGTAACGATTACACTGGAGGACCAGACAACAGCATTTACACACTAGGTAATTATCTGGGAATATGACTGCACAGCAAGTAGGAGGTGTAATGGGAAAGTACTCTGCACCATCGATTGCATTGGGCTCCTTTTTAAAGAGGGCTAGAGTTAGAAGAACACAGTTTCTAAATAGCAGTCCATCTGGAGTATCAGGGTCACTCTCACAGAGAGCAGGGAAACCGGTTAAATAGCTTCCCTCTATCTGAAAGTAAGTCAATTGCTCTAACCTTAGACACCTCATTCCAGCCTGAAAGATGGTAATTAACTCGCAGGACAAATTGCCTGCACAAGTATCTAAAGAAGATTTTGTCAGCCACGTAGACAGACAAAGTCTTTGATAAACTATCATGATGGCCATCGCGTCATCCACATTGCTACCGTCTTAGAAGATTATATTTATGCGGAAGACCCTACTAAAAGGCACTGAGAGCCATCAGATGCTATGAACTTTTTATCAATGGCAAAATGATTAAATGAGAGTTTGACTTACCATACATATTGATCGAGGCATGGAGAAGGCTGAGGAATGAGCTTTCTTTTTTTTTTTTGTCTCAGCAAGCAGAGACATATTCCTCTGCAACACTGCCTCTGCTGGCCATTCAGTATAATCTGCAGATGGAAAAGTCCACTGTTAGTCAATTTTTTGAACTTGAATATTTCCAAACCAAATGCAACACTACCAAAAAATGATTTCTATAAAGCGTAAATTATTAGTACTATGGCGTGTCACATATTGTGAAAATCCAAAGCTCACTAAAAATTATAATCTCAATTTAGATTTCAACCTAGCAAACTTCTTTCAATCCTAGGCCTCATTTGCTGGTACACTGTACACAACCCTAGCACATGTATGAGGACTTAGATAGAAAGATCTCTTTGGCAGCCAAGAGATAGAGTACCCTTCTCACAGGAATGATTTCAGGTTATGGTACACCATAGCAATTCAGTGATCGGATACGTTAAGGGAGGAAGGTTTATGCTACGGTTAGTGGGAATAATAAAAACTATGAATAACAGATTCTAACATCTTCATTTTAGCACATCCCTATCAGTTAACCTATAGAGAACTCCAGAATTGTATGATCAACCACTCCTTCAAACAAATGTATACGTCTCGAATAATGGCCTAGGTCCTTTCATATCACCACCTTAGTCTTCAGCTGGGCATCCTGTCCTCATTGCTCCCTTTTCTATACCATGATACATGTATCCTATTGCATACTAGGCAACTGATTGGCCCTCATGTCTGATGACATGCTATTGTAGCTTTGTGATGTAATGGCACCACTTGACCAATCGCCCTGAGTGACGATTACACCGAAGGACCAGACATCAGCAATTACACACTAGCTAACTATCTGTGAATAGGACTGCACAGCAAGTAGGAAGTGTAATGGGAAAGTACACTGCACCATTGAAAGCATTGGGCTCCTATTTAGAGAGGGCCAGAGTTTGAAGTAGCAATTGAATGGCCCTTTTGTCAGATGACAACCTGCTGCAGCTTTGTGATATAATGGCACCACTAGACCAATCGCCCTGCGTGAGGATGGCACCGGAGGACCAGACTTCAGCAATTACACACTAGGTAACTATCTGTGAATATGACTGAACAGCAAGTAGGAGGTGTAATGGGAAAGTACACTGCACCATTGAAAGCATTGGGCTCCTATTTAAAGAGGGCTAGAGTTAGAAGAAGCAACTGATTGGCCCTCATGTCAGATGACATCCTGTTGTGGCTTTGTGATGTAATGGCACCACTTGACCAATCGCCCTGGGTGACGATTACACTGGAGGACCAGACAACAGCATTTACACACTAGGTAATTATCTGGGAATATGACTGCACAGCAAGTAGGAGGTGTAATGGGAAAGTACTCTGCACCATCGAATGCATTGGGCTCCTTTTTAAAGAGGGCTAGAGTTAGAAGAACACAGTTTCTAAATAGCAGTCCATCTGGAGTATCAGGGTCACACTCACAGAGAGCAGGGAAACCGGTTAAATAGCTTCCCTCTATCTGAAAGTAAGTCAATTGCTCTAACCTTAGACACCTCATTCCAGCCTGAAAGATGGTAATTAACTTGCAGGACAAATTGCCAGCACAAGTATCTAAAGAAGATTTTGTCAGCCACGTAGACAGTCAAAGTCTTTGATAAACTATCATGATGGCCATCGCGTCATCCACATTGCTACCGTCTTAGAAGATTATATTTATGCGGAAGACCCTACTAAAAGGCACTGAGAACCATCAGATGCTATGAACTTTTTATCAATGGCAAAATGATTAAATGAGAGTTTGACTTACCATACATATTGATCGAGGCATGGAGAAGGCTGAGGAATGAGCTTTCTTTTTTTTTCCGTCTCAGCAAGCAGAGAAATATTCCTCTGCAACACTGCCTCTGCTGGCCATTCAGTATAATCTGCAGATGGAAAAGTCCACTGTTAGTCAATTTTTTGAACTTGAATATTTCCAAACCAAATGCAACACTACCAAAAAATGATTTCTATAAAGCGTAAATTATTAGTACTATGGCGTGTCACATATTGTGAAAATCCAAAGCTCACTAAAAATTATAATCTCAATTTAGATTTCAACCTAGCAAACTTCTTTCAATCCTAGGCCTCATTTGCTGGTACACTGTACACAACCCTAGCACATGTATGAGGACTTAGATAGAAAGATCTCTTTGGCAGCCAAGAGATAGAGTACCCTTCTCACAGGAATGATTTCAGGTTATGGTACACCATAGCAATTCAGTGATCTGATACGTTAAGGGAGGAAGGTTTATGCTACGGTTAGTGGGAATAATAAAAACTATGAATAACAGATTCTAACATCTTCATTTTAGCACATCCCTATCAGTTAACCTATAGAGAACTCCAGAATGGTATGATCAACCACTCCTTCAAACAAATGTATACGTCTCGAATAATGGCCTAGGTCCTTTCATATCACCACCTTAGTCTTCAGCTGGGCATCCTGTCCTCATTGCTCCCTTTTCTATACCATGATACATGTATCCTATTGCATACTAGGCAACTGATTGGCCCTCATGTCTGATGACATGCTATTGTAGCTTTGTGATGTAATGGCACCACTTGACCAATCGCCCTGAGTGACGATTACACCGAAGGACCAGACATCAGCAATAACACACTAGGTAACTATCTGTGAATAGGACTGCACAGCAAGTAGGAAGTGTAATGGGAAAGTACACTGCACCATTGAAAGCATTGGGCTCCTATTTAGAGAGGGCCAGAGTTTGAAGTAGCAATTGAATGGCCCTTTTGTCAGATGACAACCTGCTGCAGCTTTGTGATATAATGGCACCACTAGACCAATCGCCCTGCGTGAGGATGGCACCGGAGGACCAGACATCAGCAATTACACACTAGGTAACTATCTGTGAATATGACTGAACAGCAAGTAGGAGGTGTAATGGGAAAGTACACTGCACCATTGAAAGCATTGGGCTCCTATTTAAAGAGGGCTAGAGTTAGAAGAAGCAACTGATTGGCCCTCATGTCAGATGACATCCTGTTGTGGCTTTGGGATGTAATGGCACCACTTGACCAATCGCCCTGGGTGACGATTACACTGGAGGACCAGACAACAGCATTTACACACTAGGTAATTATCTGGGAATATGACTGCACAGCAAGTAGGAGGTGTAATGGGAAAGTACTCTGCACCATCGAATGCATTGGGCTCCTTTTTAAAGAGGGCTAGAGTTAGAAGAACACAGTTTCTAAATAGCAGTCCATCTGGAGTATCAGGGTCACACTCACAGAGAGCAGGGAAACCGGTTAAATAGCTTCCCTCTATCTGAAAGTAAGTCAATTGCTCTAACCTTAGACACCTCATTCCAGCCTGAAAGATGGTAATTAACTCGCAGGACAAATTGCCAGCACAAGTATCTAAAGAAGATTTTGTCAGCCACGTAGACAGTCAAAGTCTTTGATAAACTATCATGATGGCCATCGCGTCATCCACATTGCTACCGTCTTAGAAGATTATATTTATGCGGAAGACCCTACTAAAAGGCACTGAGAACCATCAGATGCTATGAACTTTTTATCAATGGCAAAATGATTAAATGAGAGTTTGACTTACCATACATATTGATCGAGGCATGGAGAAGGCTGAGGAATGAGCTTTCTTTTTTTTCCGTCTCAGCAAGCAGAGAAATATTCCTCTGCAACACTGCCTCTGCTGGCCATTCAGTATAATCTGCAGATGGAAAAGTCCACTGTTAGTCAATTTTTTGAACTTGAATATTTCCAAACCAAATGCAACACTACCAAAAAATGATTTCTATAAAGCGTAAATTATTAGTACTATGGCGTGTCACATATTGTGAAAATCCAAAGCTCACTAAAAATTATAATCTCAATTTAGATTTCAACCTAGCAAACTTCTTTCAATCCTAGGCCTCATTTGCTGGTACTCTCTACACAACCCTAGCACCTGTATGAGGACTTAGATAAAAAGATCTCTTTGGCAGCCAAGAGATAGAGTACCCTTCTCACAGGAATGATTTCAGGTTATGGTACACCATAGCAATTCAGTGATCGGATACGGTAAGGGAGGAAGGTTTATGCTACGGATAGTGGGAATAATAAAAACTATGAATAACAGATTCTAACATCTTCATTTTAGCACATCCCTATCAGTTAACCTATAGAGAACTCCAGAATTGTATGATCAACCACTCCTTCAAACAAATGTATACGTCTCAAATAATGGCCTAGGTCCTTTCATCTCACCACCTTAGTCTTCAGCTGGGCATCCTGTCCTCATTGCTCCCTTTTCTATACCATGATACATGTATCCTATTGCATACTAGGCAACTGATTGGCCCTCATGTCTGATGACATGCTATTGTAGCTTTGTGATGTAATGGCACCACTTGACCAATCGCCCTGGGTGACGATTACACCGAAGGACCAGACATCAGCAATAACACACTAGGTAACTATCTGTGAATAGGACTGCACAGCAAGTAGGAAGTGTAATGGGAAAGTACACTGCACCATTGAAAGCATTGGGCTCCTATTTAGAGAGGGCCAGAGTTTGAAGTAGCAATTGAATGGCCCTTTTGTCAGATGACAACCTGCTGCAGCTTTGTGATATAATGGCACCACTAGACCAATCGCCCTGCGTGAGGATGGCACCGGAGGACCAGACATCAGCAATTACACACTAGGTAACTATCTGTGAATATGACTGAACAGCAAGTAGGAGGTGTAATGGGAAAGTACACTGCACCATTGAAAGCATTGGGCTCCTATTTAAAGAGGGCTAGAGTTAGAAGAAGCAACTGATTGGCCCTCATGTCAGATGACATCCTGTTGTGGCTTTGTGATGTAATGGCACCACTTGACCAATCGCCCTGGGTAACGATTACACTGGAGGACCAGACAACAGCATTTACACACTAGGTAATTATCTGGGAATATGACTGCACAGCAAGTAGGAGGTGTAATGGGAAAGTACTCTGCACCATCGATTGCATTGGGCTCCTTTTTAAAGAGGGCTAGAGTTAGAAGAACACAGTTTCTAAATAGCAGTCCATCTGGAGTATCAGGGTCACTCTCACAGAGAGCAGGGAAACCGGTTAAATAGCTTCCCTCTATCTGAAAGTAAGTCAATTGCTCTAACCTTAGACACCTCATTCCAGCCTGAAAGATGGTAATTAACTCGCAGGACAAATTGCCTGCACAAGTATCTAAAGAAGATTTTGTCAGCCACGTAGACAGACAAAGTCTTTGATAAACTATCATGATGGCCATCGCGTCATCCACATTGCTACCGTCTTAGAAGATTATATTTATGCGGAAGACCCTACTAAAAGGCACTGAGAGCCATCAGATGCTATGAACTTTTTATCAATGGCAAAATGATTAAATGAGAGTTTGACTTACCATACATATTGATCGAGGCATGGAGAAGGCTGAGGAATGAGCTTTCTTTTTTTTTTTTGTCTCAGCAAGCAGAGACATATTCCTCTGCAACACTGCCTCTGCTGGCCATTCAGTATAATCTGCAGATGGAAAAGTCCACTGTTAGTCAATTTTTTGAACTTGAATATTTCCAAACCAAATGCAACACTACCAAAAAATGATTTCTATAAAGCGTAAATTATTAGTACTATGGCGTGTCACATATTGTGAAAATCCAAAGCTCACTAAAAATTATAATCTCAATTTAGATTTCAACCTAGCAAACTTCTTTCAATCCTAGGCCTCATTTGCTGGTACACTGTACACAACCCTAGCACATGTATGAGGACTTAGATAGAAAGATCTCTTTGGCAGCCAAGAGATAGAGTACCCTTCTCACAGGAATGATTTCAGGTTATGGTACACCATAGCAATTCAGTGATCGGATACGTTAAGGGAGGAAGGTTTATGCTACGGTTAGTGGGAATAATAAAAACTATGAATAACAGATTCTAACATCTTCATTTTAGCACATCCCTATCAGTTAACCTATAGAGAACTCCAGAATTGTATGATCAACCACTCCTTCAAACAAATGTATACGTCTCGAATAATGGCCTAGGTCCTTTCATATCACCACCTTAGTCTTCAGCTGGGCATCCTGTCCTCATTGCTCCCTTTTCTATACCATGATACATGTATCCTATTGCATACTAGGCAACTGATTGGCCCTCATGTCTGATGACATGCTATTGTAGCTTTGTGATGTAATGGCACCACTTGACCAATCGCCCTGGGTGACGATTACACCGAAGGACCAGACATCAGCAATAACACACTAGGTAACTATCTGTGAATAGGACTGCACAGCAAGTAGGAAGTGTAATGGGAAAGTACACTGCACCATTGAAAGCATTGGGCTCCTATTTAGAGAGGGCCAGAGTTTGAAGTAGCAATTGAATGGCCCTTTTGTCAGATGACAACCTGCTGCAGCTTTGTGATATAATGGCACCACTAGACCAATCGCCCTGCGTGAGGATGGCACCGGAGGACCAGACATCAGCAATTACACACTAGGTAACTATCTGTGAATATGACTGAACAGCAAGTAGGAGGTGTAATGGGAAAGTACACTGCACCATTGAAAGCATTGGGCTCCTATTTAAAGAGGGCTAGAGTTAGAAGAAGCAACTGATTGGCCCTCATGTCAGATGACATCCTGTTGTGGCTTTGTGATGTAATGGCACCACTTGACCAATCGCCCTGGGTGACGATTACACTGGAGGACCAGACAACAGCATTTACACACTAGGTAATTATCTGGGAATATGACTGCACAGCAAGTAGGAGGTGTAATGGGAAAGTACTCTGCACCATCGAATGCATTGGGCTCCTTTTTAAAGAGGGCTAGAGTTAGAAGAACACAGTTTCTAAATAGCAGTCCATCTGGAGTATCAGGGTCACACTCACAGAGAGCAGGGAAACCGGTTAAATAGCTTCCCTCTATCTGAAAGTAAGTCAATTGCTCTAACCTTAGACACCTCATTCCAGCCTGAAAGATGGTAATTAACTCGCAGGACAAATTGCCAGCACAAGTATCTAAAGAAGATTTTGTCAGCCACGTAGACAGTCAAAGTCTTTGATAAACTATCATGATGGCCATCACGTCATCCACATTGCTACCGTCTTAGAAGATTATATTTATGCGGAAGACCCTACTAAAAGGCACTGAGAGCCATCAGATGCTATGAACTTTTTATCAATGGCAAAATGATTAAATGAGAGTTTGACTTACCATACATATTGATCGAGGCATGGAGAAGGCTGAGGAATGAGCTCTCTTTTTTTTTTGTCTCAGCAAGCAGAGAAATATTCCTCTGCAACACTGCCTCTGCTGGCCATTCAGTATAATCTGCAGATGGAAAAGTCCACTGTTAGTCAATTTTTTTAACTTGAATATTTCCAAACCAAATGCAAAACTACCAAAAAATGATTTCTATAAAGCGTAAATTATTAGTACTATGGCGTGTCACATATTGTGAAAATCCAAAGCTCACTAAAAATTATAATCTCAATTTAGATTTCAACCTAGCAAACTTCTTTCAATCCTAGGCCTCATTTGCTGGTACTCTCTACACAACCCTAGCACCTGTATGAGGACTTAGATAAAAAGATCTCTTTGGCAGCCAAGAGATAGAGTACCCTTCTCACAGGAATGATTTCAGGTTATGGTACACCATAGCAATTCAGTGATCGGATACGGTAAGGGAGGAAGGTTTATGCTACGGATAGTGGGAATAATAAAAACTATGAATAACAGATTCTAACATCTTCATTTTAGCACATCCCTATCAGTTAACCTATAGAGAACTCCAGAATGGTATGATCAACCACTCCTTCAAACAAATGTATACGTCTCGAATAATGGCCTAGGTCCTTTCATATCACCACCTTAGTCTTCAGCTGGGCATCCTGTCCTCATTGCTCCCTTTTCTATACCATGATACATGTATCCTATTGCATACTAGGCAACTGATTGGCCCTCATGTCTGATGACATGCTATTGTAGCTTTGTGATGTAATGGCACCACTTGACCAATCGCCCTGAGTGACGATTACACCGAAGGACCAGACATCAGCAATAACACACTAGGTAACTATCTGTGAATAGGACTGCACAGCAAGTAGGAAGTGTAATGGGAAAGTACACTGCACCATTGAAAGCATTGGGCTCCTATTTAGAGAGGGCCAGAGTTTGAAGTAGCAATTGAATGGCCCTTTTGTCAGATGACAACCTGCTGCAGCTTTGTGATATAATGGCACCACTAGACCAATCGCCCTGCGTGAGGATGGCACCGGAGGACCAGACATCAGCAATTACACACTAGGTAACTATCTGTGAATATGACTGAACAGCAAGTAGGAGGTGTAATGGGAAAGTACACTGCACCATTGAAAGCATTGGGCTCCTATTTAAAGAGGGCTAGAGTTAGAAGAAGCAACTGATTGGCCCTCATGTCAGATGACATCCTGTTGTGGCTTTGGGATGTAATGGCACCACTTGACCAATCGCCCTGGGTGACGATTACACTGGAGGACCAGACAACAGCATTTACACACTAGGTAATTATCTGGGAATATGACTGCACAGCAAGTAGGAGGTGTAATGGGAAAGTACTCTGCACCATCGAATGCATTGGGCTCCTTTTTAAAGAGGGCTAGAGTTAGAAGAACACAGTTTCTAAATAGCAGTCCATCTGGAGTATCAGGGTCACACTCACAGAGAGCAGGGAAACCGGTTAAATAGCTTCCCTCTATCTGAAAGTAAGTCAATTGCTCTAACCTTAGACACCTCATTCCAGCCTGAAAGATGGTAATTAACTCGCAGGACAAATTGCCAGCACAAGTATCTAAAGAAGATTTTGTCAGCCACGTAGACAGTCAAAGTCTTTGATAAACTATCATGATGGCCATCGCGTCATCCACATTGCTACCGTCTTAGAAGATTATATTTATGCGGAAGACCCTACTAAAAGGCACTGAGAGCCATCAGATGCTATGAACTTTTTATCAATGGCAAAATGATTAAATGAGAGTTTGACTTACCATACATATTGATCGAGGCATGGAGAAGGCTGAGGAATGAGCTCTCTTTTTTTTTTTGTCTCAGCAAGCAGAGAAATATTCCTCTGCAACACTGCCTCTGCTGGCCATTCAGTATAATCTGCAGATGGAAAAGTCCACTGTTAGTCAATTTTTTGAACTTGAATATTTCCAAACCAAATGCAACACTATCAAAAAATGATTTCTATAAAGCGTAAATTATTAGTACTATGGCGTGTCACATATTGTGAAAATCCAAAGCTCACTAAAAATTATAATCTCAATTTAGATTTCAACCTAGCAAACTTCTTTCAATCCTAGGCCTCATTTGCTGGTACTCTCTACACAACCCTAGCACATGTATGAGGACTTAGATAAAAAGATCTCTTTGGCAGCCAAGAGATAGAGTACCCTTCTCACAGGAATGATTTCAGGTTATGGTACACCATAGCAATTCAGTGATCGGATACGGTAAGGGAGGAAGGTTTATGCTACGGATAGTGGGAATAATAAAAACTATGAATAACAGATTCTAACATCTTCATTTTAGCAAATCCCTATCAGTTAACCTATAGAGAACTCCAGAATTGTATGATCAACCACTCCTTCAAACAAATGTATACGTCTCGAATAATGGCCTAGGTCCTTTCATCTCACCACCTTAGTCTTCAGCTGGGCATCCTGTCCTCATTGCTCCCTTTTCTATACCATGATACATGTATCCTATTGCATACTAGGCAACTGATTGGCCCTCATGTCTGATGACATGCTATTGTAGCTTTGTGATGTAATGGCACCACTTGACCAATCGCCCTGGGTGACGATTACACCGAAGGACCAGACATCAGCAATTACACACTAGGTAACTATCTGTGAATAGGACTGCACAGCAAGTCGGAAGTGTAATGGGAAAGTACACTGCACCATTGAAAGCATTGGGCTCCTATTTAGAGAGGGCCAGAGTTTGAAGTAGCAATTGAATGGCCCTTTTGTCAGATGACAACCTGCTGCAGCTTTGTGATATAATGGCACCACTAGACCAATCGCCCTGCGTGAGGATGGCCCGGAGTACCAGACATCAGCAATTACACACTAGGTAACTATCTGTGAATATGACTGAACAGCAAGTAGGAGGTGTAATGGGAAAGTACACTGCACCATTGAAAGCATTGGGCTCCTATTTAAAGAGGGCTAGAGTTAGAAGAAGCAACTGATTGGCCCTCATGTCAGATGACATCCTGTTGTGGCTTTGTGATGTAATGGCACCACTTGACCAATCGCCCTGGGTAACGATTACACTGGAGGACCAGACAACAGCATTTACACACTAGGTAATTATCTGGGAATATGACTGCACAGCAAGTAGGAGGTGTAATGGGAAAGTACTCTGCACCATCGATTGCATTGGGCTCCTTTTTAAAGAGGGCTAGAGTTAGAAGAACACAGTTTCTAAATAGCAGTCCATCTGGAGTATCAGGGTCACTCTCACAGAGAGCAGGGAAACCGGTTAAATAGCTTCCCTCTATCTGAAAGTAAGTCAATTGCTCTAACCTTAGACACCTCATTCCAGCCTGAAAGATGGTAATTAACTCGCAGGACAAATTGCCTGCACAAGTATCTAAAGAAGATTTTGTCAGCCACGTAGACAGACAAAGTCTTTGATAAACTATCATGATGGCCATCGCGTCATCCACATTGCTACCGTCTTAGAAGATTATATTTATGCGGAAGACCCTACTAAAAGGCACTGAGAGCCATCAGATGCTATGAACTTTTTATCAATGGCAAAATGATTAAATGAGAGTTTGACTTACCATACATATTGATCGAGGCATGGAGAAGGCTGAGGAATGAGCTTTCTTTTTTTTTTTTGTCTCAGCAAGCAGAGACATATTCCTCTGCAACACTGCCTCTGCTGGCCATTCAGTATAATCTGCAGATGGAAAAGTCCACTGTTAGTCAATTTTTTGAACTTGAATATTTCCAAACCAAATGCAACACTACCAAAAAATGATTTCTATAAAGCGTAAATTATTAGTACTATGGCGTGTCACATATTGTGAAAATCCAAAGCTCACTAAAAATTATAATCTCAATTTAGATTTCAACCTAGCAAACTTCTTTCAATCCTAGGCCTCATTTGCTGGTACACTGTACACAACCCTAGCACATGTATGAGGACTTAGATAGAAAGATCTCTTTGGCAGCCAAGAGATAGAGTACCCTTCTCACAGGAATGATTTCAGGTTATGGTACACCATAGCAATTCAGTGATCGGATACGTTAAGGGAGGAAGGTTTATGCTACGGTTAGTGGGAATAATAAAAACTATGAATAACAGATTCTAACATCTTCATTTTAGCACATCCCTATCAGTTAACCTATAGAGAACTCCAGAATTGTATGATCAACCACTCCTTCAAACAAATGTATACGTCTCGAATAATGGCCTAGGTCCTTTCATATCACCACCTTAGTCTTCAGCTGGGCATCCTGTCCTCATTGCTCCCTTTTCTATACCATGATACATGTATCCTATTGCATACTAGGCAACTGATTGGCCCTCATGTCTGATGACATGCTATTGTAGCTTTGTGATGTAATGGCACCACTTGACCAATCGCCCTGGGTGACGATTACACCGAAGGACCAGACATCAGCAATAACACACTAGGTAACTATCTGTGAATAGGACTGCACAGCAAGTAGGAAGTGTAATGGGAAAGTACACTGCACCATTGAAAGCATTGGGCGCCTATTTAGAGAGGGCCAGAGTTTGAAGTAGCAATTGAATGGCCCTTTTGTCAGATGACAACCTGCTGCAGCTTTGTGATATAATGGCACCACTAGACCAATCGCCCTGCGTGAGGATGGCACCGGAGGACCAGACATCAGCAATTACACACTAGGTAACTATCTGTGAATATGACTGAACAGCAAGTAGGAGGTGTAATGGGAAAGTACACTGCACCATTGAAAGCATTGGGCTCCTATTTAAAGAGGGCTAGAGTTAGAAGAAGCAACTGATTGGCCCTCATGTCAGATGACATCCTGTTGTGGCTTTGTGATGTAATGGCACCACTTGACCAATCGCCCTGGGTGACGATTACACTGGAGGACCAGACAACAGCATTTACACACTAGGTAATTATCTGGGAATATGACTGCACAGCAAGTAGGAGGTGTAATGGGAAAGTACTCTGCACCATCGAATGCATTGGGCTCCTTTTTAAAGAGGGCTAGAGTTAGAAGAACACAGTTTCTAAATAGCAGTCCATCTGGAGTATCAGGGTCACACTCACAGAGAGCAGGGAAACCGGTTAAATAGCTTCCCTCTATCTGAAAGTAAGTCAATTGCTCTAACCTTAGACACCTCATTCCAGCCTGAAAGATGGTAATTAACTCGCAGGACAAATTGCCAGCACAAGTATCTAAAGAAGATTTTGTCAGCCACGTAGACAGTCAAAGTCTTTGATAAACTATCATGATGGCCATCACGTCATCCACATTGCTACCGTCTTAGAAGATTATATTTATGCGGAAGACCCTACTAAAAGGCACTGAGAGCCATCAGATGCTATGAACTTTTTATCAATGGCAAAATGATTAAATGAGAGTTTGACTTACCATACATATTGATCGAGGCATGGAGAAGGCTGAGGAATGAGCTCTCTTTTTTTTTTGTCTCAGCAAGCAGAGAAATATTCCTCTGCAACACTGCCTCTGCTGGCCATTCAGTATAATCTGCAGATGGAAAAGTCCACTGTTAGTCAATTTTTTTAACTTGAATATTTCCAAACCAAATGCAACACTACCAAAAAATGATTTCTATAAAGCGTAAATTATTAGTACTATGGCGTGTCACATATTGTGAAAATCCAAAGCTCACTAAAAATTATAATCTCAATTTAGATTTCAACCTAGCAAACTTCTTTCAATCCTAGGCCTCATTTGCTGGTACTCTCTACACAACCCTAGCACATGTATGAGGACTTAGATAAAAAGATCTCTTTGGCAGCCAAGAGATAGAGTACCCTTCTCACAGGAATGATTTCAGGTTATGGTACACCATAGCAATTCAGTGATCGGATACGGTAAGGGAGGAAGGTTTATGCTACGGATAGTGGGAATAATAAAAACTATGAATAACAGATTCTAACATCTTCATTTTAGCAAATCCCTATCAGTTAACCTATAGAGAACTCCAGAATTGTATGATCAACCACTCCTTCAAACAAATGTATACGTCTCGAATAATGGCCTAGGTCCTTTCATCTCACCACCTTAGTCTTCAGCTGGGCATCCTGTCCTCATTGCTCCCTTTTCTATACCATGATACATGTATCCTATTGCATACTAGGCAACTGATTGGCCCTCATGTCTGATGACATGCTATTGTAGCTTTGTGATGTAATGGCACCACTTGACCAATCGCCCTGGGTGACGATTACACCGAAGGACCAGATATCAGCAATTACACACTAGCTAACTATCTGTGAATAGGACTGCACAGCAAGTAGGAAGTGTAATGGGAAAGTACACTGCACCATTGAAAGCATTGGGCTCCTATTTAGAGAGGGCCAGAGTTTGAAGTAGCAATTGAATGGCCCTTTTGTCAGATGACAACCTGCTGCAGCTTTGTGATATAATGGCACCACTAGACCAATCGCCCTGCGTGAGGATGGCACCGGAGGACCAGACTTCAGCAATTACACACTAGGTAACTATCTGTGAATATGACTGAACAGCAAGTAGGAGGTGTAATGGGAAAGTACACTGCACCATTGAAAGCATTGGGCTCCTATTTAAAGAGGGCTAGAGTTAGAAGAAGCAACTGATTGGCCCTCATGTCAGATGACATCCTGTTGTGGCTTTGTGATGTAATGGCACCACTTGACCAATCGCCCTGGGTGACGATTACACTGGAGGACCAGACAACAGCATTTACACACTAGGTAATTATCTGGGAATATGACTGCACAGCAAGTAGGAGGTGTAATGGGAAAGTACTCTGCACCATCGAATGCATTGGGCTCCTTTTTAAAGAGGGCTAGAGTTAGAAGAACACAGTTTCTAAATAGCAGTCCATCTGGAGTATCAGGGTCACACTCACAGAGAGCAGGGAAACCGGTTAAATAGCTTCCCTCTATCTGAAAGTAAGTCAATTGCTCTAACCTTAGACACCTCATTCCAGCCTGAAAGATGGTAATTAACTTGCAGGACAAATTGCCAGCACAAGTATCTAAAGAAGATTTTGTCAGCCACGTAGACAGTCAAAGTCTTTGATAAACTATCATGATGGCCATCGCGTCATCCACATTGCTACCGTCTTAGAAGATTATATTTATGCGGAAGACCCTACTAAAAGGCACTGAGAACCATCAGATGCTATGAACTTTTTATCAATGGCAAAATGATTAAATGAGAGTTTGACTTACCATACATATTGATCGAGGCATGGAGAAGGCTGAGGAATGAGCTTTCTTTTTTTTTCCGTCTCAGCAAGCAGAGAAATATTCCTCTGCAACACTGCCTCTGCTGGCCATTCAGTATAATCTGCAGATGGAAAAGTCCACTGTTAGTCAATTTTTTGAACTTGAATATTTCCAAACCAAATGCAACACTACCAAAAAATGATTTCTATAAAGCGTAAATTATTAGTACTATGGCGTGTCACATATTGTGAAAATCCAAAGCTCACTAAAAATTATAATCTCAATTTAGATTTCAACCTAGCAAACTTCTTTCAATCCTAGGCCTCATTTGCTGGTACTCTCTACACAACCCTAGCACATGTATGAGGACTTAGATAAAAAGATCTCTTTGGCAGCCAAGAGATAGAGTACCCTTCTCACAGGAATGATTTCAGGTTATGGTACACCATAGCAATTCAGTGATCGGATACGGTAAGGGAGGAAGGTTTATGCTACGGATAGTGGGAATAATAAAAACTATGAATAACAGATTCTAACATCTTCATTTTAGCAAATCCCTATCAGTTAACCTATAGAGAACTCCAGAATTGTATGATCAACCACTCCTTCAAACAAATGTATACGTCTCGAATAATGGCCTAGGTCCTTTCATCTCACCACCTTAGTCTTCAGCTGGGCATCCTGTCCTCATTGCTCCCTTTTCTATACCATGATACATGTATCCTATTGCATACTAGGCAACTGATTGGCCCTCATGTCTGATGACATGCTATTGTAGCTTTGTGATGTAATGGCACCACTTGACCAATCGCCCTGGGTGACGATTACACCGAAGGACCAAACATCAGCAATAACACACTAGGTAACTATCTGTGAATAGGACTGCACAGCAAGTCGGAAGTGTAATGGGAAAGTACACTGCACCATTGAAAGCATTGGGCTCCTATTTAGAGAGGGCCAGAGTTTGAAGTAGCAATTGAATGGCCCTTTTGTCAGATGACAACCTGCTGCAGCTTTGTGATATAATGGCACCACTAGACCAATCGCCCTGCGTGAGGATGGCACCGGAGGACCAGACATCAGCAATTACACACTAGGTAACTATCTGTGAATATGACTGAACAGCAAGTAGGAGGTGTAATGGGAAAGTACACTGCACCATTGAAAGCATTGGGCTCCTATTTAAAGAGGGCTAGAGTTAGAAGAAGCAACTGATTGGCCCTCATGTCAGATGACATCCTGTTGTGGCTTTGTGATGTAATGGCACCACTTGACCAATCGCCCTGGGTGACGATTACACTGGAGGACCAGACAACAGCATTTACACACTAGGTAATTATCTGGGAATATGACTGCACAGCAAGTAGGAGGTGTAATGGGAAAGTACTCTGCACCATCGAATGCATTGGGCTCCTTTTTAAAGAGGGCTAGAGTTAGAAGAACACAGTTTCTAAATAGCAGTCCATCTGGAGTATCAGGGTCACACTCACAGAGAGCAGGGAAACCGGTTAAATAGCTTCCCTCTATCTGAAAGTAAGTCAATTGCTCTAACCTTAGACACCTCATTCCAGCCTGAAAGATGGTAATTAACTCGCAGGACAAATTGCCAGCACAAGTATCTAAAGAAGATTTTGTCAGCCACGTAGACAGTCAAAGTCTTTGATAAACTATCATGATGGCCATCGCGTCATCCACATTGCTACCGTCTTAGAAGATTATATTTATGCGGAAGACCCTACTAAAAGGCACTGAGAACCATCAGATGCTATGAACTTTTTATCAATGGCAAAATGATTAAATGAGAGTTTGACTTACCATACATATTGATCGAGGCATGGAGAAGGCTGAGGAATGAGCTTTCTTTTTTTTTCCGTCTCAGCAAGCAGAGAAATATTCCTCTGCAACACTGCCTCTGCTGGCCATTCAGTATAATCTGCAGATGGAAAAGTCCACTGTTAGTCAATTTTTTGAACTTGAATATTTCCAAACCAAATGCAACACTACCAAAAAATGATTTCTATAAAGCGTAAATTATTAGTACTATGGCGTGTCACATATTGTGAAAATCCAAAGCTCACTAAAAATTATAATCTCAATTTAGATTTCAACCTAGCAAACTTCTTTCAATCCTAGGCCTCATTTGCTGGTACTCTCTACACAACCCTAGCACCTGTATGAGGACTTAGATAAAAAGATCTCTTTGGCAGCCAAGAGATAGAGTACCCTTCTCACAGGAATGATTTCAGGTTATGGTACACCATAGCAATTCAGTGATCGGATACGGTAAGGGAGGAAGGTTTATGCTACGGATAGTGGGAATAATAAAAACTATGAATAACAGATTCTAACATCTTCATTTTAGCACATCCCTATCAGTTAACCTATAGAGAACTCCAGAATTGTATGATCAACCACTCCTTCAAACAAATGTATACGTCTCAAATAATGGCCTAGGTCCTTTCATCTCACCACCTTAGTCTTCAGCTGGGCATCCTGTCCTCATTGCTCCCTTTTCTATACCATGATACATGTATCCTATTGCATACTAGGCAACTGATTGGCCCTCATGTCTGATGACATGCTATTGTAGCTTTGTGATGTAATGGCACCACTTGACCAATCGCCCTGGGTGACGATTACACCGAAGGACCAAACATCAGCAATAACACACTAGGTAACTATCTGTGAATAGGACTGCACAGCAAGTAGGAAGTGTAATGGGAAAGTACACTGCACCATTGAAAGCATTGGGCTCCTATTTAGAGAGTGCCAGAGTTTGAAGTAGCAATTGAATGGCCCTTTTGTCAGATGACAACCTGCTGCAGCTTTGTGATATAATGGCACCACTAGACCAATCGCCCTGCGTGAGGATGGCACCGGAGGACCAGACATCAGCAATTACACACTAGGTAACTATCTGTGAATATGACTGAACAGCAAGTAGGAGGTGTAATGGGAAAGTACACTGCACCATTGAAAGCATTGGGCTCCTATTTAAAGAGGGCTAGAGTTAGAAGAAGCAACTGATTGGCCCTCATGTCAGATGACATCCTGTTGTGGCTTTGTGATGTAATGGCACCACTTGACCAATCGCCCTGGGTAACGATTACACTGGAGGACCAGACAACAGCATTTACACACTAGGTAATTATCTGGGAATATGACTGCACAGCAAGTAGGAGGTGTAATGGGAAAGTACTCTGCACCATCGATTGCATTG
The DNA here is from genome assembly GCF_964261635.1 of Lissotriton helveticus. Taxonomy (NCBI): domain Eukaryota; kingdom Metazoa; phylum Chordata; class Amphibia; order Caudata; family Salamandridae; genus Lissotriton; species Lissotriton helveticus. The sequence continues at coordinate 616,062,408 of NC_136068.1, forward strand.
GGCTCCTTTTTAAAGAGGGCTAGAGTTAGAAGAACACAGTTTCTAAATAGCAGTCCATCTGGAGTATCAGGGTCACTCTCACAGAGAGCAGGGAAACCGGTTAAATAGCTTCCCTCTATCTGAAAGTAAGTCAATTGCTCTAACCTTAGACACCTCATTCCAGCCTGAAAGATGGTAATTAACTCGCAGGACAAATTGCCTGCACAAGTATCTAAAGAAGATTTTGTCAGCCACGTAGACAGACAAAGTCTTTGATAAACTATCATGATGGCCATCGCGTCATCCACATTGCTACCGTCTTAGAAGATTATATTTATGCGGAAGACCCTACTAAAAGGCACTGAGAGCCATCAGATGCTATGAACTTTTTATCAATGGCAAAATGATTAAATGAGAGTTTGACTTACCATACATATTGATCGAGGCATGGAGAAGGCTGAGGAATGAGCTTTCTTTTTTTTTTGTCTCAGCAAGCAGAGACATATTCCTCTGCAACACTGCCTCTGCTGGCCATTCAGTATAATCTGCAGATGGAAAAGTCCACTGTTAGTCAATTTTTTGAACTTGAATATTTCCAAACCAAATGCAACACTACCAAAAAATGATTTCTATAAAGCGTAAATTATTAGTACTATGGCGTGTCACATATTGTGAAAATCCAAAGCTCACTAAAAATTATAATCTCAATTTAGATTTCAACCTAGCAAACTTCTTTCAATCCTAGGCCTCATTTGCTGGTACACTGTACACAACCCTAGCACATGTATGAGGACTTAGATAGAAAGATCTCTTTGGCAGCCAAGAGATAGAGTACCCTTCTCACAGGAATGATTTCAGGTTATGGTACACCATAGCAATTCAGTGATCTGATACGTTAAGGGAGGAAGGTTTATGCTACGGTTAGTGGGAATAATAAAAACTATGAATAACAGATTCTAACATCTTCATTTTAGCAAATCCCTATCAGTTAACCTATAGAGAACTCCAGAATTGTATGATCAACCACTCCTTCAAACAAATGTATACGTCTCGAATAATGGCCTAGGTCCTTTCATCTCACCACCTTAGTCTTCAGCTGGGCATCCTGTCCTCATTGCTCCCTTTTCTATACCATGATACATGTATCCTATTGCATACTAGGCAACTGATTGGCCCTCATGTCTGATGACATGCTATTGTAGCTTTGTGATGTAATGGCACCACTTGACCAATCGCCCTGGGTGACGATTACACCGAAGGACCAGACATCAGCAATTACACACTAGCTAACTATCTGTGAATAGGACTGCACAGCAAGTAGGAAGTGTAATGGGAAAGTACACTGCACCATTGAAAGCATTGGGCTCCTATTTAGAGAGGGCCAGAGTTTGAAGTAGCAATTGAATGGCCCTTTTGTCAGATGACAACCTGCTGCAGCTTTGTGATATAATGGCACCACTAGACCAATCGCCCTGCGTGAGGATGGCACCGGAGGACCAGACTTCAGCAATTACACACTAGGTAACTATCTGTGAATATGACTGAACAGCAAGTAGGAGGTGTAATGGGAAAGTACACTGCACCATTGAAAGCATTGGGCTCCTATTTAAAGAGGGCTAGAGTTAGAAGAAGCAACTGATTGGCCCTCATGTCAGATGACATCCTGTTGTGGCTTTGTGATGTAATGGCACCACTTGACCAATCGCCCTGGGTGACGATTACACTGGAGGACCAGACAACAGCATTTACACACTAGGTAATTATCTGGGAATATGACTGCACAGCAAGTAGGAGGTGTAATGGGAAAGTACTCTGCACCATCGAATGCATTGGGCTCCTTTTTAAAGAGGGCTAGAGTTAGAAGAACACAGTTTCTAAATAGCAGTCCATCTGGAGTATCAGGGTCACACTCACAGAGAGCAGGGAAACCGGTTAAATAGCTTCCCTCTATCTGAAAGTAAGTCAATTGCTCTAACCTTAGACACCTCATTCCAGCCTGAAAGATGGTAATTAACTTGCAGGACAAATTGCCAGCACAAGTATCTAAAGAAGATTTTGTCAGCCACGTAGACAGTCAAAGTCTTTGATAAACTATCATGATGGCCATCGCGTCATCCACATTGCTACCGTCTTAGAAGATTATATTTATGCGGAAGACCCTACTAAAAGGCACTGAGAACCATCAGATGCTATGAACTTTTTATCAATGGCAAAATGATTAAATGAGAGTTTGACTTACCATACATATTGATCGAGGCATGGAGAAGGCTGAGGAATGAGCTTTCTTTTTTTTTCCGTCTCAGCAAGCAGAGAAATATTCCTCTGCAACACTGCCTCTGCTGGCCATTCAGTATAATCTGCAGATGGAAAAGTCCACTGTTAGTCAATTTTTTGAACTTGAATATTTCCAAACCAAATGCAACACTACCAAAAAATGATTTCTATAAAGCGTAAATTATTAGTACTATGGCGTGTCACATATTGTGAAAATCCAAAGCTCACTAAAAATTATAATCTCAATTTAGATTTCAACCTAGCAAACTTCTTTCAATCCTAGGCCTCATTTGCTGGTACACTGTACACAACCCTAGCACATGTATGAGGACTTAGATAGAAAGATCTCTTTGGCAGCCAAGAGATAGAGTACCCTTCTCACAGGAATGATTTCAGGTTATGGTACACCATAGCAATTCAGTGATCTGATACGTTAAGGGAGGAAGGTTTATGCTACGGTTAGTGGGAATAATAAAAACTATGAATAACAGATTCTAACATCTTCATTTTAGCACATCCCTATCAGTTAACCTATAGAGAACTCCAGAATGGTATGATCAACCACTCCTTCAAACAAATGTATACGTCTCGAATAATGGCCTAGGTCCTTTCATATCACCACCTTAGTCTTCAGCTGGGCATCCTGTCCTCATTGCTCCCTTTTCTATACCATGATACATGTATCCTATTGCATACTAGGCAACTGATTGGCCCTCATGTCTGATGACATGCTATTGTAGCTTTGTGATGTAATGGCACCACTTGACCAATCGCCCTGAGTGACGATTACACCGAAGGACCAGACATCAGCAATAACACACTAGGTAACTATCTGTGAATAGGACTGCACAGCAAGTAGGAAGTGTAATGGGAAAGTACACTGCACCATTGAAAGCATTGGGCTCCTATTTAGAGAGGGCCAGAGTTTGAAGTAGCAATTGAATGGCCCTTTTGTCAGATGACAACCTGCTGCAGCTTTGTGATATAATGGCACCACTAGACCAATCGCCCTGCGTGAGGATGGCACCGGAGGACCAGACATCAGCAATTACACACTAGGTAACTATCTGTGAATATGACTGAACAGCAAGTAGGAGGTGTAATGGGAAAGTACACTGCACCATTGAAAGCATTGGGCTCCTATTTAAAGAGGGCTAGAGTTAGAAGAAGCAACTGATTGGCCCTCATGTCAGATGACATCCTGTTGTGGCTTTGGGATGTAATGGCACCACTTGACCAATCGCCCTGGGTGACGATTACACTGGAGGACCAGACAACAGCATTTACACACTAGGTAATTATCTGGGAATATGACTGCACAGCAAGTAGGAGGTGTAATGGGAAAGTACTCTGCACCATCGAATGCATTGGGCTCCTTTTTAAAGAGGGCTAGAGTTAGAAGAACACAGTTTCTAAATAGCAGTCCATCTGGAGTATCAGGGTCACACTCACAGAGAGCAGGGAAACCGGTTAAATAGCTTCCCTCTATCTGAAAGTAAGTCAATTGCTCTAACCTTAGACACCTCATTCCAGCCTGAAAGATGGTAATTAACTCGCAGGACAAATTGCCAGCACAAGTATCTAAAGAAGATTTTGTCAGCCACGTAGACAGTCAAAGTCTTTGATAAACTATCATGATGGCCATCGCGTCATCCACATTGCTACCGTCTTAGAAGATTATATTTATGCGGAAGACCCTACTAAAAGGCACTGAGAGCCATCAGATGCTATGAACTTTTTATCAATGGCAAAATGATTAAATGAGAGTTTGACTTACCATACATATTGATCGAGGCATGGAGAAGGCTGAGGAATGAGCTCTCTTTTTTTTTTTGTCTCAGCAAGCAGAGAAATATTCCTCTGCAACACTGCCTCTGCTGGCCATTCAGTATAATCTGCAGATGGAAAAGTCCACTGTTAGTCAATTTTTTGAACTTGAATATTTCCAAACCAAATGCAACACTATCAAAAAATGATTTCTATAAAGCGTAAATTATTAGTACTATGGCGTGTCACATATTGTGAAAATCCAAAGCTCACTAAAAATTATAATCTCAATTTAGATTTCAACCTAGCAAACTTCTTTCAATCCTAGGCCTCATTTGCTGGTACTCTCTACACAACCCTAGCACATGTATGAGGACTTAGATAAAAAGATCTCTTTGGCAGCCAAGAGATAGAGTACCCTTCTCACAGGAATGATTTCAGGTTATGGTACACCATAGCAATTCAGTGATCGGATACGGTAAGGGAGGAAGGTTTATGCTACGGATAGTGGGAATAATAAAAACTATGAATAACAGATTCTAACATCTTCATTTTAGCAAATCCCTATCAGTTAACCTATAGAGAACTCCAGAATTGTATGATCAACCACTCCTTCAAACAAATGTATACGTCTCGAATAATGGCCTAGGTCCTTTCATCTCACCACCTTAGTCTTCAGCTGGGCATCCTGTCCTCATTGCTCCCTTTTCTATACCATGATACATGTATCCTATTGCATACTAGGCAACTGATTGGCCCTCATGTCTGATGACATGCTATTGTAGCTTTGTGATGTAATGGCACCACTTGACCAATCGCCCTGGGTGACGATTACACCGAAGGACCAAACATCAGCAATAACACACTAGGTAACTATCTGTGAATAGGACTGCACAGCAAGTCGGAAGTGTAATGGGAAAGTACACTGCACCATTGAAAGCATTGGGCTCCTATTTAGAGAGGGCCAGAGTTTGAAGTAGCAATTGAATGGCCCTTTTGTCAGATGACAACCTGCTGCAGCTTTGTGATATAATGGCACCACTAGACCAATCGCCCTGCGTGAGGATGGCACCGGAGGACCAGACATCAGCAATTACACACTAGGTAACTATCTGTGAATATGACTGAACAGCAAGTAGGAGGTGTAATGGGAAAGTACACTGCACCATTGAAAGCATTGGGCTCCTATTTAAAGAGGGCTAGAGTTAGAAGAAGCAACTGATTGGCCCTCATGTCAGATGACATCCTGTTGTGGCTTTGTGATGTAATGGCACCACTTGACCAATCGCCCTGGGTGACGATTACACTGGAGGACCAGACAACAGCATTTACACACTAGGTAATTATCTGGGAATATGACTGCACAGCAAGTAGGAGGTGTAATGGGAAAGTACTCTGCACCATCGAATGCATTGGGCTCCTTTTTAAAGAGGGCTAGAGTTAGAAGAACACAGTTTCTAAATAGCAGTCCATCTGGAGTATCAGGGTCACACTCACAGAGAGCAGGGAAACCGGTTAAATAGCTTCCCTCTATCTGAAAGTAAGTCAATTGCTCTAACCTTAGACACCTCATTCCAGCCTGAAAGATGGTAATTAACTCGCAGGACAAATTGCCAGCACAAGTATCTAAAGAAGATTTTGTCAGCCACGTAGACAGTCAAAGTCTTTGATAAACTATCATGATGGCCATCGCGTCATCCACATTGCTACCGTCTTAGAAGATTATATTTATGCGGAAGACCCTACTAAAAGGCACTGAGAACCATCAGATGCTATGAACTTTTTATCAATGGCAAAATGATTAAATGAGAGTTTGACTTACCATACATATTGATCGAGGCATGGAGAAGGCTGAGGAATGAGCTTTCTTTTTTTTTCCGTCTCAGCAAGCAGAGAAATATTCCTCTGCAACACTGCCTCTGCTGGCCATTCAGTATAATCTGCAGATGGAAAAGTCCACTGTTAGTCAATTTTTTGAACTTGAATATTTCCAAACCAAATGCAACACTACCAAAAAATGATTTCTATAAAGCGTAAATTATTAGTACTATGGCGTGTCACATATTGTGAAAATCCAAAGCTCACTAAAAATTATAATCTCAATTTAGATTTCAACCTAGCAAACTTCTTTCAATCCTAGGCCTCATTTGCTGGTACTCTCTACACAACCCTAGCACCTGTATGAGGACTTAGATAAAAAGATCTCTTTGGCAGCCAAGAGATAGAGTACCCTTCTCACAGGAATGATTTCAGGTTATGGTACACCATAGCAATTCAGTGATCGGATACGGTAAGGGAGGAAGGTTTATGCTACGGATAGTGGGAATAATAAAAACTATGAATAACAGATTCTAACATCTTCATTTTAGCACATCCCTATCAGTTAACCTATAGAGAACTCCAGAATTGTATGATCAACCACTCCTTCAAACAAATGTATACGTCTCAAATAATGGCCTAGGTCCTTTCATCTCACCACCTTAGTCTTCAGCTGGGCATCCTGTCCTCATTGCTCCCTTTTCTATACCATGATACATGTATCCTATTGCATACTAGGCAACTGATTGGCCCTCATGTCTGATGACATGCTATTGTAGCTTTGTGATGTAATGGCACCACTTGACCAATCGCCCTGGGTGACGATTACACCGAAGGACCAAACATCAGCAATAACACACTAGGTAACTATCTGTGAATAGGACTGCACAGCAAGTAGGAAGTGTAATGGGAAAGTACACTGCACCATTGAAAGCATTGGGCTCCTATTTAGAGAGTGCCAGAGTTTGAAGTAGCAATTGAATGGCCCTTTTGTCAGATGACAACCTGCTGCAGCTTTGTGATATAATGGCACCACTAGACCAATCGCCCTGCGTGAGGATGGCACCGGAGGACCAGACATCAGCAATTACACACTAGGTAACTATCTGTGAATATGACTGAACAGCAAGTAGGAGGTGTAATGGGAAAGTACACTGCACCATTGAAAGCATTGGGCTCCTATTTAAAGAGGGCTAGAGTTAGAAGAAGCAACTGATTGGCCCTCATGTCAGATGACATCCTGTTGTGGCTTTGTGATGTAATGGCACCACTTGACCAATCGCCCTGGGTAACGATTACACTGGAGGACCAGACAACAGCATTTACACACTAGGTAATTATCTGGGAATATGACTGCACAGCAAGTAGGAGGTGTAATGGGAAAGTACTCTGCACCATCGATTGCATTGGGCTCCTTTTTAAAGAGGGCTAGAGTTAGAAGAACACAGTTTCTAAATAGCAGTCCATCTGGAGTATCAGGGTCACTCTCACAGAGAGCAGGGAAACCGGTTAAATAGCTTCCCTCTATCTGAAAGTAAGTCAATTGCTCTAACCTTAGACACCTCATTCCAGCCTGAAAGATGGTAATTAACTCGCAGGACAAATTGCCTGCACAAGTATCTAAAGAAGATTTTGTCAGCCACGTAGACAGACAAAGTCTTTGATAAACTATCATGATGGCCATCGCGTCATCCACATTGCTACCGTCTTAGAAGATTATATTTATGCGGAAGACCCTACTAAAAGGCACTGAGAGCCATCAGATGCTATGAACTTTTTATCAATGGCAAAATGATTAAATGAGAGTTTGACTTACCATACATATTGATCGAGGCATGGAGAAGGCTGAGGAATGAGCTTTCTTTTTTTTTTGTCTCAGCAAGCAGAGACATATTCCTCTGCAACACTGCCTCTGCTGGCCATTCAGTATAATCTGCAGATGGAAAAGTCCACTGTTAGTCAATTTTTTGAACTTGAATATTTCCAAACCAAATGCAACACTACCAAAAAATGATTTCTATAAAGCGTAAATTATTAGTACTATGGCGTGTCACATATTGTGAAAATCCAAAGCTCACTAAAAATTATAATCTCAATTTAGATTTCAACCTAGCAAACTTCTTTCAATCCTAGGCCTCATTTGCTGGTACACTGTACACAACCCTAGCACATGTATGAGGACTTAGATAGAAAGATCTCTTTGGCAGCCAAGAGATAGAGTACCCTTCTCACAGGAATGATTTCAGGTTATGGTACACCATAGCAATTCAGTGATCTGATACGTTAAGGGAGGAAGGTTTATGCTACGGTTAGTGGGAATAATAAAAACTATGAATAACAGATTCTAACATCTTCATTTTAGCACATCCCTATCAGTTAACCTATAGAGAACTCCAGAATGGTATGATCAACCACTCCTTCAAACAAATGTATACGTCTCGAATAATGGCCTAGGTCCTTTCATATCACCACCTTAGTCTTCAGCTGGGCATCCTGTCCTCATTGCTCCCTTTTCTATACCATGATACATGTATCCTATTGCGTACTAGGCGACTGATTGGCCCTCATGTCTGATGACATCCTATTGTAGCTTTGTGATGTAATGGCACCACTTGACCAATCGCCCTGGGTGACGATAACACCAAAGGACCAGACATCAGCAATTACACACTAGGTAACTATCTGTGAATAGGACTGCACAGCAAGTAGGAAGTGTAATGGGAAAGTACACTGCACCATTGAAAGCATTGGGCTCCTATTTAGAGAGGGCCAGAGTTTGAAGTAGCAATTGAATGGCCCTTTTGTCAGATGACAACCTGCTGCAGCTTTGTGATATAATGGCACCACTAGACCAATCGCCCTGCGTGAGGATGGCACCGGAGGACCAGACATCAGCAATTACACACTAGGTAACTATCTGTGAATAGGACTGCACAGCAAGTAGGAAGTGTAATGGGAAAGTACACTGCACCATTGAAAGCATTGGGCTCCTATTTAGAGAGGGCCAGAGTTTGAAGTAGAAATTGAATGGCCCTTTTGTCAGATGACAACCTGCTGCAGCTTTGTGATATAATGGCACCACTAGACCAATCGCCCTGCGTGAGGATGGCACCGGAGGACCAGACATCAGCAATTACACACTAGGTAACTATCTGTGAATATGACTGAACAGCAAGTAGGAGGTGTAATGGGAAAGTACACTGCACCATTGAAAGCATTGGGCTCCTATTTAAAGAGGGCTAGAGTTAGAAGAAGCAACTGATTGGCCCTCATGTCAGATGACATCCTGTTGTGGCTTTGTGATGTAATGGCACCACTTGACCAATCGCCCTGGGTGACGATTACACTGGAGGACCAGACAACAGCATTTACACACTAGGTAATTATCTGGGAATATGACTGCACAGCAAGTAGGAGGTGTAATGGGAAAGTACTCTGCACCATCGATTGCATTGGGCTCCTTTTTAAAGAGGGCTAGAGTTAGAAGAACACAGTTTCTAAATAGCAGTCCATCTGGAGTATCAGGGTCACTCTCACAGAGAGCAGGGAAACCGGTTAAATAGCTTCCCTCTATCTGAAAGTAAGTCAATTGCTCTAACCTTAGACACCTCATTCCAGCCTGAAAGATGGTAATTAACTCGCAGGACAAATTGCCAGCACAAGTATCTAAAGAAGATTTTGTCAGCCACGTAGACAGTCAAAGTCTTTGATAAACTATCATGATGGCCATCGCGTCATCCACATTGCTACCGTCTTAGAAGATTATATTTATGCGGAAGACCCTACTAAAAGGCACTGAGAGCCATCAGATGCTATGAACTTTTTATCAATGGCAAAATGATTAAATGAGAGTTTGACTTACCATACATATTGATCGAGGCATGGAGAAGGCTGAGGAATGAGCTCTCTTTTTTTTTGTCTCAGCAAGCAGAGAAATATTCCTCTGCAACACTGCCTCTGCTGGCCATTCAGTATAATCTGCAGATGGAAAAGTCCACTGTTAGTCAATTTTTTGAACTTGAATATTTCCAAACCAAATGCAACACTACCAAAAAATGATTTCTATAAAGCGTAAATTATTAGTACTATGGCGTGTCACATATTGTGAAAATCCAAAGCTCACTAAAAATTATAATCTCAATTTAGATTTCAACCTAGCAAACTTCTTTCAATCCTAGGCCTCATTTGCTGGTACTCTCTACACAACCCTAGCACATGTATGAGGACTTAGATAAAAAGATCTCTTTGGCAGCCAAGAGATAGAGTACCCTTCTCACAGGAATGATTTCAGGTCATGGTACACCATAGCAATTCAGTGATCGGATACGGTAAGGGAGGAAGGTTTATGCTACGGATAGTGGGAATAATAAAAACTATGAATAACAGATTCTAACATCTTCATTTTAGCAAATCCCTATCAGTTAACCTATAGAGAACTCCAGAATTGTATGATCAACCACTCCTTCAAACAAATGTATACGTCTCGAATAATGGCCTAGGTCCTTTCATCTCACCACCTTAGTCTTCAGCTGGGCATCCTGTCCTCATTGCTCCCTTTTCTATACCATGATACATGTATCCTATTGCATACTAGGCAACTGATTGGCCCTCATGTCTGATGACATGCTATTGTAGCTTTGTGATGTAATGGCACCACTTGACCAATCGCCCTGGGTGACGATTACACCGAAGGACCAGACATCAGCAATTACACACTAGGTAACTATCTGTGAATAGGACTGCACAGCAAGTAGGAAGTGTAATGGGAAAGTACACTGCACCATTGAAAGCATTGGGCTCCTATTTAGAGAGGGCCAGAGTTTGAAGTAGCAATTGAATGGCCCTTTTGTCAGATGACAACCTGCTGCAGCTTTGTGATATAATGGCACCACTAGACCAATCGCCCTGCGTGAGGATGGCACCGGAGGACCAGACATCAGCAATTACACACTAGGTAACTATCTGTGAATATGACTGAACAGCAAGTAGGAGGTGTAATGGGAAAGTACACTGCACCATTGAAAGCATTGGGCTCCTATTTAAAGAGGGCTAGAGTTAGAAGAAGCAACTGATTGGCCCTCATGTCAGATGACATCCTGTTGTGGCTTTGTGATGTAATGGCACCACTTGACCAATCGCCCTGGGTGACGATTACACTGGAGGACCAGACAACAGCATTTACACACTAGGTAATTATCTGGGAATATGACTGCACAGCAAGTAGGAGGTGTAATGGGAAAGTACTCTGCACCATCGAATGCATTGGGCTCCTTTTTAAAGAGGGCTAGAGTTAGAAGAACACAGTTTCTAAATAGCAGTCCATCTGGAGTATCAGGGTCACACTCACAGAGAGCAGGGAAACCGGTTAAATAGCTTCCCTCTATCTGAAAGTAAGTCAATTGCTCTAACCTTAGACACCTCATTCCAGCCTGAAAGATGGTAATTAACTCGCAGGACAAATTGCCAGCACAAGTATCTAAAGAAGATTTTGTCAGCCACGTAGACAGTCAAAGTCTTTGATAAACTATCATGATGGCCATCGCGTCATCCACATTGCTACCGTCTTAGAAGATTATATTTATGCGGAAGACCCTACTAAAAGGCACTGAGAACCATCAGATGCTATGAACTTTTTATCAATGGCAAAATGATTAAATGAGAGTTTGACTTACCATACATATTGATCGAGGCATGGAGAAGGCTGAGGAATGAGCTTTCTTTTTTTTTCCGTCTCAGCAAGCAGAGAAATATTCCTCTGCAACACTGCCTCTGCTGGCCATTCAGTATAATCTGCAGATGGAAAAGTCCACTGTTAGTCAATTTTTGGAACTTGAATATTTCCAAACCAAATGCAACACTATCAAAAAATGATTTCTATAAAGCGTAAATTATTAGTACTATGGCGTGTCACATATTGTGAAAATCCAAAGCTCACTAAAAATTATAATCTCAATTTAGATTTCAACCTAGCAAACTTCTTTCAATCCTAGGCCTCATTTGCTGGTACTCTCTACACAACCCTAGCACATGTATGAGGACTTAGATAAAAAGATCTCTTTGGCAGCCAAGAGATAGAGTACCCTTCTCACAGGAATGATTTCAGGTTATGGTACACCATAGCAATTCAGTGATCGGATACGGTAAGGGAGGAAGGTTTATGCTACGGATAGTGGGAATAATAAAAACTATGAATAACAGATTCTAACATCTTCATTTTAGCAAATCCCTATCAGTTAACCTATAGAGAACTCCAGAATTGTATGATCAACCACTCCTTCAAACAAATGTATACGTCTCGAATAATGGCCTAGGTCCTTTCATCTCACCACCTTAGTCTTCAGCTGGGCATCCTGTCCTCATTGCTCCCTTTTCTATACCATGATACATGTATCCTATTGCATACTAGGCAACTGATTGGCCCTCATGTCTGATGACATGCTATTGTAGCTTTGTGATGTAATGGCACCACTTGACCAATCGCCCTGGGTGACGATTACACCGAAGGACCAAACATCAGCAATAACACACTAGGTAACTATCTGTGAATAGGACTGCACAGCAAGTCGGAAGTGTAATGGGAAAGTACACTGCACCATTGAAAGCATTGGGCTCCTATTTAGAGAGGGCCAGAGTTTGAAGTAGCAATTGAATGGCCCTTTTGTCAGATGACAACCTGCTGCAGCTTTGTGATATAATGGCACCACTAGACCAATCGCCCTGCGTGAGGATGGCACCGGAGGACCAGACATCAGCAATTACACACTAGGTAACTATCTGTGAATATGACTGAACAGCAAGTAGGAGGTGTAATGGGAAAGTACACTGCACCATTGAAAGCATTGGGCTCCTATTTAAAGAGGGCTAGAGTTAGAAGAAGCAACTGATTGGCCCTCATGTCAGATGACATCCTGTTGTGGCTTTGTGATGTAATGGCACCACTTGACCAATCGCCCTGGGTGACGATTACACTGGAGGACCAGACAACAGCATTTACACACTAGGTAATTATCTGGGAATATGACTGCACAGCAAGTAGGAGGTGTAATGGGAAAGTACTCTGCACCATCGAATGCATTGGGCTCCTTTTTAAAGAGGGCTAGAGTTAGAAGAACACAGTTTCTAAATAGCAGTCCATCTGGAGTATCAGGGTCACACTCACAGAGAGCAGGGAAACCGGTTAAATAGCTTCCCTCTATCTGAAAGTAAGTCAATTGCTCTAACCTTAGACACCTCATTCCAGCCTGAAAGATGGTAATTAACTCGCAGGACAAATTGCCAGCACAAGTATCTAAAGAAGATTTTGTCAGCCACGTAGACAGTCAAAGTCTTTGATAAACTATCATGATGGCCATCGCGTCATCCACATTGCTACCGTCTTAGAAGATTATATTTATGCGGAAGACCCTACTAAAAGGCACTGAGAACCATCAGATGCTATGAACTTTTTATCAATGGCAAAATGATTAAATGAGAGTTTGACTTACCATACATATTGATCGAGGCATGGAGAAGGCTGAGGAATGAGCTTTCTTTTTTTTTCCGTCTCAGCAAGCAGAGAAATATTCCTCTGCAACACTGCCTCTGCTGGCCATTCAGTATAATCTGCAGATGGAAAAGTCCACTGTTAGTCAATTTTTTGAACTTGAATATTTCCAAACCAAATGCAACACTACCAAAAAATGATTTCTATAAAGCGTAAATTATTAGTACTATGGCGTGTCACATATTGTGAAAATCCAAAGCTCACTAAAAATTATAATCTCAATTTAGATTTCAACCTAGCAAACTTCTTTCAATCCTAGGCCTCATTTGCTGGTACTCTCTACACAACCCTAGCACCTGTATGAGGACTTAGATAAAAAGATCTCTTTGGCAGCCAAGAGATAGAGTACCCTTCTCACAGGAATGATTTCAGGTTATGGTACACCATAGCAATTCAGTGATCGGATACGGTAAGGGAGGAAGGTTTATGCTACGGATAGTGGGAATAATAAAAACTATGAATAACAGATTCTAACATCTTCATTTTAGCACATCCCTATCAGTTAACCTATAGAGAACTCCAGAATTGTATGATCAACCACTCCTTCAAACAAATGTATACGTCTCAAATAATGGCCTAGGTCCTTTCATCTCACCACCTTAGTCTTCAGCTGGGCATCCTGTCCTCATTGCTCCCTTTTCTATACCATGATACATGTATCCTATTGCATACTAGGCAACTGATTGGCCCTCATGTCTGATGACATGCTATTGTAGCTTTGTGATGTAATGGCACCACTTGACCAATCGCCCTGGGTGACGATTACACCGAAGGACCAAACATCAGCAATAACACACTAGGTAACTATCTGTGAATAGGACTGCACAGCAAGTAGGAAGTGTAATGGGAAAGTACACTGCACCATTGAAAGCATTGGGCTCCTATTTAGAGAGTGCCAGAGTTTGAAGTAGCAATTGAATGGCCCTTTTGTCAGATGACAACCTGCTGCAGCTTTGTGATATAATGGCACCACTAGACCAATCGCCCTGCGTGAGGATGGCACCGGAGGACCAGACATCAGCAATTACACACTAGGTAACTATCTGTGAATATGACTGAACAGCAAGTAGGAGGTGTAATGGGAAAGTACACTGCACCATTGAAAGCATTGGGCTCCTATTTAAAGAGGGCTAGAGTTAGAAGAAGCAACTGATTGGCCCTCATGTCAGATGACATCCTGTTGTGGCTTTGTGATGTAATGGCACCACTTGACCAATCGCCCTGGGTAACGATTACACTGGAGGACCAGACAACAGCATTTACACACTAGGTAATTATCTGGGAATATGACTGCACAGCAAGTAGGAGGTGTAATGGGAAAGTACTCTGCACCATCGATTGCATTGGGCTCCTTTTTAAAGAGGGCTAGAGTTAGAAGAACACAGTTTCTAAATAGCAGTCCATCTGGAGTATCAGGGTCACTCTCACAGAGAGCAGGGAAACCGGTTAAATAGCTTCCCTCTATCTGAAAGTAAGTCAATTGCTCTAACCTTAGACACCTCATTCCAGCCTGAAAGATGGTAATTAACTCGCAGGACAAATTGCCTGCACAAGTATCTAAAGAAGATTTTGTCAGCCACGTAGACAGACAAAGTCTTTGATAAACTATCATGATGGCCATCGCGTCATCCACATTGCTACCGTCTTAGAAGATTATATTTATGCGGAAGACCCTACTAAAAGGCACTGAGAGCCATCAGATGCTATGAACTTTTTATCAATGGCAAAATGATTAAATGAGAGTTTGACTTACCATACATATTGATCGAGGCATGGAGAAGGCTGAGGAATGAGCTTTCTTTTTTTTTTGTCTCAGCAAGCAGAGACATATTCCTCTGCAACACTGCCTCTGCTGGCCATTCAGTATAATCTGCAGATGGAAAAGTCCACTGTTAGTCAATTTTTTGAACTTGAATATTTCCAAACCAAATGCAACACTACCAAAAAATGATTTCTATAAAGCGTAAATTATTAGTACTATGGCGTGTCACATATTGTGAAAATCCAAAGCTCACTAAAAATTATAATCTCAATTTAGATTTCAACCTAGCAAACTTCTTTCAATCCTAGGCCTCATTTGCTGGTACACTGTACACAACCCTAGCACATGTATGAGGACTTAGATAGAAAGATCTCTTTGGCAGCCAAGAGATAGAGTACCCTTCTCACAGGAATGATTTCAGGTTATGGTACACCATAGCAATTCAGTGATCTGATACGTTAAGGGAGGAAGGTTTATGCTACGGTTAGTGGGAATAATAAAAACTATGAATAACAGATTCTAACATCTTCATTTTAGCAAATCCCTATCAGTTAACCTATAGAGAACTCCAGAATTGTATGATCAACCACTCCTTCAAACAAATGTATACGTCTCGAATAATGGCCTAGGTCCTTTCATCTCACCACCTTAGTCTTCAGCTGGGCATCCTGTCCTCATTGCTCCCTTTTCTATACCATGATACATGTATCCTATTGCATACTAGGCAACTGATTGGCCCTCATGTCTGATGACATGCTATTGTAGCTTTGTGATGTAATGGCACCACTTGACCAATCGCCCTGGGTGACGATTACACCGAAGGACCAGACATCAGCAATTACACACTAGCTAACTATCTGTGAATAGGACTGCACAGCAAGTAGGAAGTGTAATGGGAAAGTACACTGCACCATTGAAAGCATTGGGCTCCTATTTAGAGAGGGCCAGAGTTTGAAGTAGCAATTGAATGGCCCTTTTGTCAGATGACAACCTGCTGCAGCTTTGTGATATAATGGCACCACTAGACCAATCGCCCTGCGTGAGGATGGCACCGGAGGACCAGACTTCAGCAATTACACACTAGGTAACTATCTGTGAATATGACTGAACAGCAAGTAGGAGGTGTAATGGGAAAGTACACTGCACCATTGAAAGCATTGGGCTCCTATTTAAAGAGGGCTAGAGTTAGAAGAAGCAACTGATTGGCCCTCATGTCAGATGACATCCTGTTGTGGCTTTGTGATGTAATGGCACCACTTGACCAATCGCCCTGGGTGACGATTACACTGGAGGACCAGACAACAGCATTTACACACTAGGTAATTATCTGGGAATATGACTGCACAGCAAGTAGGAGGTGTAATGGGAAAGTACTCTGCACCATCGAATGCATTGGGCTCCTTTTTAAAGAGGGCTAGAGTTAGAAGAACACAGTTTCTAAATAGCAGTCCATCTGGAGTATCAGGGTCACACTCACAGAGAGCAGGGAAACCGGTTAAATAGCTTCCCTCTATCTGAAAGTAAGTCAATTGCTCTAACCTTAGACACCTCATTCCAGCCTGAAAGATGGTAATTAACTTGCAGGACAAATTGCCAGCACAAGTATCTAAAGAAGATTTTGTCAGCCACGTAGACAGTCAAAGTCTTTGATAAACTATCATGATGGCCATCGCGTCATCCACATTGCTACCGTCTTAGAAGATTATATTTATGCGGAAGACCCTACTAAAAGGCACTGAGAACCATCAGATGCTATGAACTTTTTATCAATGGCAAAATGATTAAATGAGAGTTTGACTTACCATACATATTGATCGAGGCATGGAGAAGGCTGAGGAATGAGCTTTCTTTTTTTTTCCGTCTCAGCAAGCAGAGAAATATTCCTCTGCAACACTGCCTCTGCTGGCCATTCAGTATAATCTGCAGATGGAAAAGTCCACTGTTAGTCAATTTTTTGAACTTGAATATTTCCAAACCAAATGCAACACTACCAAAAAATGATTTCTATAAAGCGTAAATTATTAGTACTATGGCGTGTCACATATTGTGAAAATCCAAAGCTCACTAAAAATTATAATCTCAATTTAGATTTCAACCTAGCAAACTTCTTTCAATCCTAGGCCTCATTTGCTGGTACTCTCTACACAACCCTAGCACCTGTATGAGGACTTAGATAAAAAGATCTCTTTGGCAGCCAAGAGATAGAGTACCCTTCTCACAGGAATGATTTCAGGTTATGGTACACCATAGCAATTCAGTGATCGGATACGGTAAGGGAGGAAGGTTTATGCTACGGATAGTGGGAATAATAAAAACTATGAATAACAGATTCTAACATCTTCATTTTAGCACATCCCTATCAGTTAACCTATAGAGAACTCCAGAATTGTATGATCAACCACTCCTTCAAACAAATGTATACGTCTCAAATAATGGCCTAGGTCCTTTCATCTCACCACCTTAGTCTTCAGCTGGGCATCCTGTCCTCATTGCTCCCTTTTCTATACCATGATACATGTATCCTATTGCATACTAGGCAACTGATTGGCCCTCATGTCTGATGACATGCTATTGTAGCTTTGTGATGTAATGGCACCACTTGACCAATCGCCCTGGGTGACGATTACACCGAAGGACCAAACATCAGCAATAACACACTAGGTAACTATCTGTGAATAGGACTGCACAGCAAGTAGGAAGTGTAATGGGAAAGTACACTGCACCATTGAAAGCATTGGGCTCCTATTTAGAGAGTGCCAGAGTTTGAAGTAGCAATTGAATGGCCCTTTTGTCAGATGACAACCTGCTGCAGCTTTGTGATATAATGGCACCACTAGACCAATCGCCCTGCGTGAGGATGGCACCGGAGGACCAGACATCAGCAATTACACACTAGGTAACTATCTGTGAATATGACTGAACAGCAAGTAGGAGGTGTAATGGGAAAGTACACTGCACCATTGAAAGCATTGGGCTCCTATTTAAAGAGGGCTAGAGTTAGAAGAAGCAACTGATTGGCCCTCATGTCAGATGACATCCTGTTGTGGCTTTGTGATGTAATGGCACCACTTGACCAATCGCCCTGGGTAACGATTACACTGGAGGACCAGACAACAGCATTTACACACTAGGTAATTATCTGGGAATATGACTGCACAGCAAGTAGGAGGTGTAATGGGAAAGTACTCTGCACCATCGATTGCATTGGGCTCCTTTTTAAAGAGGGCTAGAGTTAGAAGAACACAGTTTCTAAATAGCAGTCCATCTGGAGTATCAGGGTCACTCTCACAGAGAGCAGGGAAACCGGTTAAATAGCTTCCCTCTATCTGAAAGTAAGTCAATTGCTCTAACCTTAGACACCTCATTCCAGCCTGAAAGATGGTAATTAACTCGCAGGACAAATTGCCTGCACAAGTATCTAAAGAAGATTTTGTCAGCCACGTAGACAGACAAAGTCTTTGATAAACTATCATGATGGCCATCGCGTCATCCACATTGCTACCGTCTTAGAAGATTATATTTATGCGGAAGACCCTACTAAAAGGCACTGAGAGCCATCAGATGCTATGAACTTTTTATCAATGGCAAAATGATTAAATGAGAGTTTGACTTACCATACATATTGATCGAGGCATGGAGAAGGCTGAGGAATGAGCTTTCTTTTTTTTTTGTCTCAGCAAGCAGAGACATATTCCTCTGCAACACTGCCTCTGCTGGCCATTCAGTATAATCTGCAGATGGAAAAGTCCACTGTTAGTCAATTTTTTGAACTTGAATATTTCCAAACCAAATGCAACACTACCAAAAAATGATTTCTATAAAGCGTAAATTATTAGTACTATGGCGTGTCACATATTGTGAAAATCCAAAGCTCACTAAAAATTATAATCTCAATTTAGATTTCAACCTAGCAAACTTCTTTCAATCCTAGGCCTCATTTGCTGGTACACTGTACACAACCCTAGCACATGTATGAGGACTTAGATAGAAAGATCTCTTTGGCAGCCAAGAGATAGAGTACCCTTCTCACAGGAATGATTTCAGGTTATGGTACACCATAGCAATTCAGTGATCTGATACGTTAAGGGAGGAAGGTTTATGCTACGGTTAGTGGGAATAATAAAAACTATGAATAACAGATTCTAACATCTTCATTTTAGCACATCCCTATCAGTTAACCTATAGAGAACTCCAGAATGGTATGATCAACCACTCCTTCAAACAAATGTATACGTCTCGAATAATGGCCTAGGTCCTTTCATATCACCACCTTAGTCTTCAGCTGGGCATCCTGTCCTCATTGCTCCCTTTTCTATACCATGATACATGTATCCTATTGCGTACTAGGCGACTGATTGGCCCTCATGTCTGATGACATCCTATTGTAGCTTTGTGATGTAATGGCACCACTTGACCAATCGCCCTGGGTGACGATAACACCAAAGGACCAGACATCAGCAATTACACACTAGGTAACTATCTGTGAATAGGACTGCACAGCAAGTAGGAAGTGTAATGGGAAAGTACACTGCACCATTGAAAGCATTGGGCTCCTATTTAGAGAGGGCCAGAGTTTGAAGTAGCAATTGAATGGCCCTTTTGTCAGATGACAACCTGCTGCAGCTTTGTGATATAATGGCACCACTAGACCAATCGCCCTGCGTGAGGATGGCACCGGAGGACCAGACATCAGCAATTACACACTAGGTAACTATCTGTGAATAGGACTGCACAGCAAGTAGGAAGTGTAATGGGAAAGTACACTGCACCATTGAAAGCATTGGGCTCCTATTTAGAGAGGGCCAGAGTTTGAAGTAGAAATTGAATGGCCCTTTTGTCAGATGACAACCTGCTGCAGCTTTGTGATATAATGGCACCACTAGACCAATCGCCCTGCGTGAGGATGGCACCGGAGGACCAGACATCAGCAATTACACACTAGGTAACTATCTGTGAATATGACTGAACAGCAAGTAGGAGGTGTAATGGGAAAGTACACTGCACCATTGAAAGCATTGGGCTCCTATTTAAAGAGGGCTAGAGTTAGAAGAAGCAACTGATTGGCCCTCATGTCAGATGACATCCTGTTGTGGCTTTGTGATGTAATGGCACCACTTGACCAATCGCCCTGGGTGACGATTACACTGGAGGACCAGACAACAGCATTTACACACTAGGTAATTATCTGGGAATATGACTGCACAGCAAGTAGGAGGTGTAATGGGAAAGTACTCTGCACCATCGATTGCATTGGGCTCCTTTTTAAAGAGGGCTAGAGTTAGAAGAACACAGTTTCTAAATAGCAGTCCATCTGGAGTATCAGGGTCACTCTCACAGAGAGCAGGGAAACCGGTTAAATAGCTTCCCTCTATCTGAAAGTAAGTCAATTGCTCTAACCTTAGACACCTCATTCCAGCCTGAAAGATGGTAATTAACTCGCAGGACAAATTGCCAGCACAAGTATCTAAAGAAGATTTTGTCAGCCACGTAGACAGTCAAAGTCTTTGATAAACTATCATGATGGCCATCGCGTCATCCACATTGCTACCGTCTTAGAAGATTATATTTATGCGGAAGACCCTACTAAAAGGCACTGAGAGCCATCAGATGCTATGAACTTTTTATCAATGGCAAAATGATTAAATGAGAGTTTGACTTACCATACATATTGATCGAGGCATGGAGAAGGCTGAGGAATGAGCTCTCTTTTTTTTTGTCTCAGCAAGCAGAGAAATATTCCTCTGCAACACTGCCTCTGCTGGCCATTCAGTATAATCTGCAGATGGAAAAGTCCACTGTTAGTCAATTTTTTGAACTTGAATATTTCCAAACCAAATGCAACACTACCAAAAAATGATTTCTATAAAGCGTAAATTATTAGTACTATGGCGTGTCACATATTGTGAAAATCCAAAGCTCACTAAAAATTATAATCTCAATTTAGATTTCAACCTAGCAAACTTCTTTCAATCCTAGGCCTCATTTGCTGGTACTCTCTACACAACCCTAGCACATGTATGAGGACTTAGATAAAAAGATCTCTTTGGCAGCCAAGAGATAGAGTACCCTTCTCACAGGAATGATTTCAGGTCATGGTACACCATAGCAATTCAGTGATCGGATACGGTAAGGGAGGAAGGTTTATGCTACGGATAGTGGGAATAATAAAAACTATGAATAACAGATTCTAACATCTTCATTTTAGCAAATCCCTATCAGTTAACCTATAGAGAACTCCAGAATTGTATGATCAACCACTCCTTCAAACAAATGTATACGTCTCGAATAATGGCCTAGGTCCTTTCATCTCACCACCTTAGTCTTCAGCTGGGCATCCTGTCCTCATTGCTCCCTTTTCTATACCATGATACATGTATCCTATTGCATACTAGGCAACTGATTGGCCCTCATGTCTGATGACATGCTATTGTAGCTTTGTGATGTAATGGCACCACTTGACCAATCGCCCTGGGTGACGATTACACCGAAGGACCAGACATCAGCAATTACACACTAGGTAACTATCTGTGAATAGGACTGCACAGCAAGTAGGAAGTGTAATGGGAAAGTACACTGCACCATTGAAAGCATTGGGCTCCTATTTAGAGAGGGCCAGAGTTTGAAGTAGCAATTGAATGGCCCTTTTGTCAGATGACAACCTGCTGCAGCTTTGTGATATAATGGCACCACTAGACCAATCGCCCTGCGTGAGGATGGCACCGGAGGACCAGACATCAGCAATTACACACTAGGTAACTATCTGTGAATATGACTGAACAGCAAGTAGGAGGTGTAATGGGAAAGTACACTGCACCATTGAAAGCATTGGGCTCCTATTTAAAGAGGGCTAGAGTTAGAAGAAGCAACTGATTGGCCCTCATGTCAGATGACATCCTGTTGTGGCTTTGTGATGTAATGGCACCACTTGACCAATCGCCCTGGGTGACGATTACACTGGAGGACCAGACAACAGCATTTACACACTAGGTAATTATCTGGGAATATGACTGCACAGCAAGTAGGAGGTGTAATGGGAAAGTACTCTGCACCATCGAATGCATTGGGCTCCTTTTTAAAGAGGGCTAGAGTTAGAAGAACACAGTTTCTAAATAGCAGTCCATCTGGAGTATCAGGGTCACACTCACAGAGAGCAGGGAAACCGGTTAAATAGCTTCCCTCTATCTGAAAGTAAGTCAATTGCTCTAACCTTAGACACCTCATTCCAGCCTGAAAGATGGTAATTAACTCGCAGGACAAATTGCCAGCACAAGTATCTAAAGAAGATTTTGTCAGCCACGTAGACAGTCAAAGTCTTTGATAAACTATCATGATGGCCATCGCGTCATCCACATTGCTACCGTCTTAGAAGATTATATTTATGCGGAAGACCCTACTAAAAGGCACTGAGAACCATCAGATGCTATGAACTTTTTATCAATGGCAAAATGATTAAATGAGAGTTTGACTTACCATACATATTGATCGAGGCATGGAGAAGGCTGAGGAATGAGCTTTCTTTTTTTTTCCGTCTCAGCAAGCAGAGAAATATTCCTCTGCAACACTGCCTCTGCTGGCCATTCAGTATAATCTGCAGATGGAAAAGTCCACTGTTAGTCAATTTTTGGAACTTGAATATTTCCAAACCAAATGCAACACTATCAAAAAATGATTTCTATAAAGCGTAAATTATTAGTACTATGGCGTGTCACATATTGTGAAAATCCAAAGCTCACTAAAAATTATAATCTCAATTTAGATTTCAACCTAGCAAACTTCTTTCAATCCTAGGCCTCATTTGCTGGTACTCTCTACACAACCCTAGCACATGTATGAGGACTTAGATAAAAAGATCTCTTTGGCAGCCAAGAGATAGAGTACCCTTCTCACAGGAATGATTTCAGGTTATGGTACACCATAGCAATTCAGTGATCGGATACGGTAAGGGAGGAAGGTTTATGCTACGGATAGTGGGAATAATAAAAACTATGAATAACAGATTCTAACATCTTCATTTTAGCAAATCCCTATCAGTTAACCTATAGAGAACTCCAGAATTGTATGATCAACCACTCCTTCAAACAAATGTATACGTCTCGAATAATGGCCTAGGTCCTTTCATCTCACCACCTTAGTCTTCAGCTGGGCATCCTGTCCTCATTGCTCCCTTTTCTATACCATGATACATGTATCCTATTGCATACTAGGCAACTGATTGGCCCTCATGTCTGATGACATGCTATTGTAGCTTTGTGATGTAATGGCACCACTTGACCAATCGCCCTGGGTGACGATTACACCGAAGGACCAAACATCAGCAATAACACACTAGGTAACTATCTGTGAATAGGACTGCACAGCAAGTCGGAAGTGTAATGGGAAAGTACACTGCACCATTGAAAGCATTGGGCTCCTATTTAGAGAGGGCCAGAGTTTGAAGTAGCAATTGAATGGCCCTTTTGTCAGATGACAACCTGCTGCAGCTTTGTGATATAATGGCACCACTAGACCAATCGCCCTGCGTGAGGATGGCACCGGAGGACCAGACATCAGCAATTACACACTAGGTAACTATCTGTGAATATGACTGAACAGCAAGTAGGAGGTGTAATGGGAAAGTACACTGCACCATTGAAAGCATTGGGCTCCTATTTAAAGAGGGCTAGAGTTAGAAGAAGCAACTGATTGGCCCTCATGTCAGATGACATCCTGTTGTGGCTTTGTGATGTAATGGCACCACTTGACCAATCGCCCTGGGTGACGATTACACTGGAGGACCAGACAACAGCATTTACACACTAGGTAATTATCTGGGAATATGACTGCACAGCAAGTAGGAGGTGTAATGGGAAAGTACTCTGCACCATCGAATGCATTGGGCTCCTTTTTAAAGAGGGCTAGAGTTAGAAGAACACAGTTTCTAAATAGCAGTCCATCTGGAGTATCAGGGTCACACTCACAGAGAGCAGGGAAACCGGTTAAATAGCTTCCCTCTATCTGAAAGTAAGTCAATTGCTCTAACCTTAGACACCTCATTCCAGCCTGAAAGATGGTAATTAACTCGCAGGACAAATTGCCAGCACAAGTATCTAAAGAAGATTTTGTCAGCCACGTAGACAGTCAAAGTCTTTGATAAACTATCATGATGGCCATCGCGTCATCCACATTGCTACCGTCTTAGAAGATTATATTTATGCGGAAGACCCTACTAAAAGGCACTGAGAACCATCAGATGCTATGAACTTTTTATCAATGGCAAAATGATTAAATGAGAGTTTGACTTACCATACATATTGATCGAGGCATGGAGAAGGCTGAGGAATGAGCTTTCTTTTTTTTTCCGTCTCAGCAAGCAGAGAAATATTCCTCTGCAACACTGCCTCTGCTGGCCATTCAGTATAATCTGCAGATGGAAAAGTCCACTGTTAGTCAATTTTTTGAACTTGAATATTTCCAAACCAAATGCAACACTACCAAAAAATGATTTCTATAAAGCGTAAATTATTAGTACTATGGCGTGTCACATATTGTGAAAATCCAAAGCTCACTAAAAATTATAATCTCAATTTAGATTTCAACCTAGCAAACTTCTTTCAATCCTAGGCCTCATTTGCTGGTACTCTCTACACAACCCTAGCACCTGTATGAGGACTTAGATAAAAAGATCTCTTTGGCAGCCAAGAGATAGAGTACCCTTCTCACAGGAATGATTTCAGGTTATGGTACACCATAGCAATTCAGTGATCGGATACGGTAAGGGAGGAAGGTTTATGCTACGGATAGTGGGAATAATAAAAACTATGAATAACAGATTCTAACATCTTCATTTTAGCACATCCCTATCAGTTAACCTATAGAGAACTCCAGAATTGTATGATCAACCACTCCTTCAAACAAATGTATACGTCTCAAATAATGGCCTAGGTCCTTTCATCTCACCACCTTAGTCTTCAGCTGGGCATCCTGTCCTCATTGCTCCCTTTTCTATACCATGATACATGTATCCTATTGCATACTAGGCAACTGATTGGCCCTCATGTCTGATGACATGCTATTGTAGCTTTGTGATGTAATGGCACCACTTGACCAATCGCCCTGGGTGACGATTACACCGAAGGACCAAACATCAGCAATAACACACTAGGTAACTATCTGTGAATAGGACTGCACAGCAAGTAGGAAGTGTAATGGGAAAGTACACTGCACCATTGAAAGCATTGGGCTCCTATTTAGAGAGTGCCAGAGTTTGAAGTAGCAATTGAATGGCCCTTTTGTCAGATGACAACCTGCTGCAGCTTTGTGATATAATGGCACCACTAGACCAATCGCCCTGCGTGAGGATGGCACCGGAGAACCAGACATCAGCAATTACACACTAGGTAACTATCTGTGAATATGACTGAACAGCAAGTAGGAGGTGTAATGGGAAAGTACACTGCACCATTGAAAGCATTGGGCTCCTATTTAAAGAGGGCTAGAGTTAGAAGAAGCAACTGATTGGCCCTCATGTCAGATGACATCCTGTTGTGGCTTTGTGATGTAATGGCACCACTTGACCAATCGCCCTGGGTAACGATTACACTGGAGGACCAGACAACAGCATTTACACACTAGGTAATTATCTGGGAATATGACTGCACAGCAAGTAGGAGGTGTAATGGGAAAGTACTCTGCACCATCGATTGCATTGGGCTCCTTTTTAAAGAGGGCTAGAGTTAGAAGAACACAGTTTCTAAATAGCAGTCCATCTGGAGTATCAGGGTCACTCTCACAGAGAGCAGGGAAACCGGTTAAATAGCTTCCCTCTATCTGAAAGTAAGTCAATTGCTCTAACCTTAGACACCTCATTCCAGCCTGAAAGATGGTAATTAACTCGCAGGACAAATTGCCTGCACAAGTATCTAAAGAAGATTTTGTCAGCCACGTAGACAGACAAAGTCTTTGATAAACTATCATGATGGCCATCGCGTCATCCACATTGCTACCGTCTTAGAAGATTATATTTATGCGGAAGACCCTACTAAAAGGCACTGAGAGCCATCAGATGCTATGAACTTTTTATCAATGGCAAAATGATTAAATGAGAGTTTGACTTACCATACATATTGATCGAGGCATGGAGAAGGCTGAGGAATGAGCTTTCTTTTTTTTTTGTCTCAGCAAGCAGAGACATATTCCTCTGCAACACTGCCTCTGCTGGCCATTCAGTATAATCTGCAGATGGAAAAGTCCACTGTTAGTCAATTTTTTGAACTTGAATATTTCCAAACCAAATGCAACACTACCAAAAAATGATTTCTATAAAGCGTAAATTATTAGTACTATGGCGTGTCACATATTGTGAAAATCCAAAGCTCACTAAAAATTATAATCTCAATTTAGATTTCAACCTAGCAAACTTCTTTCAATCCTAGGCCTCATTTGCTGGTACACTGTACACAACCCTAGCACATGTATGAGGACTTAGATAGAAAGATCTCTTTGGCAGCCAAGAGATAGAGTACCCTTCTCACAGGAATGATTTCAGGTTATGGTACACCATAGCAATTCAGTGATCTGATACGTTAAGGGAGGAAGGTTTATGCTACGGTTAGTGGGAATAATAAAAACTATGAATAACAGATTCTAACATCTTCATTTTAGCAAATCCCTATCAGTTAACCTATAGAGAACTCCAGAATTGTATGATCAACCACTCCTTCAAACAAATGTATACGTCTCGAATAATGGCCTAGGTCCTTTCATCTCACCACCTTAGTCTTCAGCTGGGCATCCTGTCCTCATTGCTCCCTTTTCTATACCATGATACATGTATCCTATTGCATACTAGGCAACTGATTGGCCCTCATGTCTGATGACATGCTATTGTAGCTTTGTGATGTAATGGCACCACTTGACCAATCGCCCTGGGTGACGATTACACCGAAGGACCAGACATCAGCAATTACACACTAGCTAACTATCTGTGAATAGGACTGCACAGCAAGTAGGAAGTGTAATGGGAAAGTACACTGCACCATTGAAAGCATTGGGCTCCTATTTAGAGAGGGCCAGAGTTTGAAGTAGCAATTGAATGGCCCTTTTGTCAGATGACAACCTGCTGCAGCTTTGTGATATAATGGCACCACTAGACCAATCGCCCTGCGTGAGGATGGCACCGGAGGACCAGACTTCAGCAATTACACACTAGGTAACTATCTGTGAATATGACTGAACAGCAAGTAGGAGGTGTAATGGGAAAGTACACTGCACCATTGAAAGCATTGGGCTCCTATTTAAAGAGGGCTAGAGTTAGAAGAAGCAACTGATTGGCCCTCATGTCAGATGACATCCTGTTGTGGCTTTGTGATGTAATGGCACCACTTGACCAATCGCCCTGGGTGACGATTACACTGGAGGACCAGACAACAGCATTTACACACTAGGTAATTATCTGGGAATATGACTGCACAGCAAGTAGGAGGTGTAATGGGAAAGTACTCTGCACCATCGAATGCATTGGGCTCCTTTTTAAAGAGGGCTAGAGTTAGAAGAACACAGTTTCTAAATAGCAGTCCATCTGGAGTATCAGGGTCACACTCACAGAGAGCAGGGAAACCGGTTAAATAGCTTCCCTCTATCTGAAAGTAAGTCAATTGCTCTAACCTTAGACACCTCATTCCAGCCTGAAAGATGGTAATTAACTTGCAGGACAAATTGCCAGCACAAGTATCTAAAGAAGATTTTGTCAGCCACGTAGACAGTCAAAGTCTTTGATAAACTATCATGATGGCCATCGCGTCATCCACATTGCTACCGTCTTAGAAGATTATATTTATGCGGAAGACCCTACTAAAAGGCACTGAGAACCATCAGATGCTATGAACTTTTTATCAATGGCAAAATGATTAAATGAGAGTTTGACTTACCATACATATTGATCGAGGCATGGAGAAGGCTGAGGAATGAGCTTTCTTTTTTTTTCCGTCTCAGCAAGCAGAGAAATATTCCTCTGCAACACTGCCTCTGCTGGCCATTCAGTATAATCTGCAGATGGAAAAGTCCACTGTTAGTCAATTTTTTGAACTTGAATATTTCCAAACCAAATGCAACACTACCAAAAAATGATTTCTATAAAGCGTAAATTATTAGTACTATGGCGTGTCACATATTGTGAAAATCCAAAGCTCACTAAAAATTATAATCTCAATTTAGATTTCAACCTAGCAAACTTCTTTCAATCCTAGGCCTCATTTGCTGGTACACTGTACACAACCCTAGCACATGTATGAGGACTTAGATAGAAAGATCTCTTTGGCAGCCAAGAGATAGAGTACCCTTCTCACAGGAATGATTTCAGGTTATGGTACACCATAGCAATTCAGTGATCTGATACGTTAAGGGAGGAAGGTTTATGCTACGGTTAGTGGGAATAATAAAAACTATGAATAACAGATTCTAACATCTTCATTTTAGCACATCCCTATCAGTTAACCTATAGAGAACTCCAGAATGGTATGATCAACCACTCCTTCAAACAAATGTATACGTCTCGAATAATGGCCTAGGTCCTTTCATATCACCACCTTAGTCTTCAGCTGGGCATCCTGTCCTCATTGCTCCCTTTTCTATACCATGATACATGTATCCTATTGCATACTAGGCAACTGATTGGCCCTCATGTCTGATGACATGCTATTGTAGCTTTGTGATGTAATGGCACCACTTGACCAATCGCCCTGAGTGACGATTACACCGAAGGACCAGACATCAGCAATAACACACTAGGTAACTATCTGTGAATAGGACTGCACAGCAAGTAGGAAGTGTAATGGGAAAGTACACTGCACCATTGAAAGCATTGGGCTCCTATTTAGAGAGGGCCAGAGTTTGAAGTAGCAATTGAATGGCCCTTTTGTCAGATGACAACCTGCTGCAGCTTTGTGATATAATGGCACCACTAGACCAATCGCCCTGCGTGAGGATGGCACCGGAGGACCAGACATCAGCAATTACACACTAGGTAACTATCTGTGAATATGACTGAACAGCAAGTAGGAGGTGTAATGGGAAAGTACACTGCACCATTGAAAGCATTGGGCTCCTATTTAAAGAGGGCTAGAGTTAGAAGAAGCAACTGATTGGCCCTCATGTCAGATGACATCCTGTTGTGGCTTTGGGATGTAATGGCACCACTTGACCAATCGCCCTGGGTGACGATTACACTGGAGGACCAGACAACAGCATTTACACACTAGGTAATTATCTGGGAATATGACTGCACAGCAAGTAGGAGGTGTAATGGGAAAGTACTCTGCACCATCGAATGCATTGGGCTCCTTTTTAAAGAGGGCTAGAGTTAGAAGAACACAGTTTCTAAATAGCAGTCCATCTGGAGTATCAGGGTCACACTCACAGAGAGCAGGGAAACCGGTTAAATAGCTTCCCTCTATCTGAAAGTAAGTCAATTGCTCTAACCTTAGACACCTCATTCCAGCCTGAAAGATGGTAATTAACTCGCAGGACAAATTGCCAGCACAAGTATCTAAAGAAGATTTTGTCAGCCACGTAGACAGTCAAAGTCTTTGATAAACTATCATGATGGCCATCGCGTCATCCACATTGCTACCGTCTTAGAAGATTATATTTATGCGGAAGACCCTACTAAAAGGCACTGAGAGCCATCAGATGCTATGAACTTTTTATCAATGGCAAAATGATTAAATGAGAGTTTGACTTACCATACATATTGATCGAGGCATGGAGAAGGCTGAGGAATGAGCTCTCTTTTTTTTTTTGTCTCAGCAAGCAGAGAAATATTCCTCTGCAACACTGCCTCTGCTGGCCATTCAGTATAATCTGCAGATGGAAAAGTCCACTGTTAGTCAATTTTTTGAACTTGAATATTTCCAAACCAAATGCAACACTATCAAAAAATGATTTCTATAAAGCGTAAATTATTAGTACTATGGCGTGTCACATATTGTGAAAATCCAAAGCTCACTAAAAATTATAATCTCAATTTAGATTTCAACCTAGCAAACTTCTTTCAATCCTAGGCCTCATTTGCTGGTACTCTCTACACAACCCTAGCACATGTATGAGGACTTAGATAAAAAGATCTCTTTGGCAGCCAAGAGATAGAGTACCCTTCTCACAGGAATGATTTCAGGTTATGGTACACCATAGCAATTCAGTGATCGGATACGGTAAGGGAGGAAGGTTTATGCTACGGATAGTGGGAATAATAAAAACTATGAATAACAGATTCTAACATCTTCATTTTAGCAAATCCCTATCAGTTAACCTATAGAGAACTCCAGAATTGTATGATCAACCACTCCTTCAAACAAATGTATACGTCTCGAATAATGGCCTAGGTCCTTTCATCTCACCACCTTAGTCTTCAGCTGGGCATCCTGTCCTCATTGCTCCCTTTTCTATACCATGATACATGTATCCTATTGCATACTAGGCAACTGATTGGCCCTCATGTCTGATGACATGCTATTGTAGCTTTGTGATGTAATGGCACCACTTGACCAATCGCCCTGGGTGACGATTACACCGAAGGACCAAACATCAGCAATAACACACTAGGTAACTATCTGTGAATAGGACTGCACAGCAAGTCGGAAGTGTAATGGGAAAGTACACTGCACCATTGAAAGCATTGGGCTCCTATTTAGAGAGGGCCAGAGTTTGAAGTAGCAATTGAATGGCCCTTTTGTCAGATGACAACCTGCTGCAGCTTTGTGATATAATGGCACCACTAGACCAATCGCCCTGCGTGAGGATGGCACCGGAGGACCAGACATCAGCAATTACACACTAGGTAACTATCTGTGAATATGACTGAACAGCAAGTAGGAGGTGTAATGGGAAAGTACACTGCACCATTGAAAGCATTGGGCTCCTATTTAAAGAGGGCTAGAGTTAGAAGAAGCAACTGATTGGCCCTCATGTCAGATGACATCCTGTTGTGGCTTTGTGATGTAATGGCACCACTTGACCAATCGCCCTGGGTGACGATTACACTGGAGGACCAGACAACAGCATTTACACACTAGGTAATTATCTGGGAATATGACTGCACAGCAAGTAGGAGGTGTAATGGGAAAGTACTCTGCACCATCGAATGCATTGGGCTCCTTTTTAAAGAGGGCTAGAGTTAGAAGAACACAGTTTCTAAATAGCAGTCCATCTGGAGTATCAGGGTCACACTCACAGAGAGCAGGGAAACCGGTTAAATAGCTTCCCTCTATCTGAAAGTAAGTCAATTGCTCTAACCTTAGACACCTCATTCCAGCCTGAAAGATGGTAATTAACTCGCAGGACAAATTGCCAGCACAAGTATCTAAAGAAGATTTTGTCAGCCACGTAGACAGTCAAAGTCTTTGATAAACTATCATGATGGCCATCGCGTCATCCACATTGCTACCGTCTTAGAAGATTATATTTATGCGGAAGACCCTACTAAAAGGCACTGAGAACCATCAGATGCTATGAACTTTTTATCAATGGCAAAATGATTAAATGAGAGTTTGACTTACCATACATATTGATCGAGGCATGGAGAAGGCTGAGGAATGAGCTTTCTTTTTTTTTCCGTCTCAGCAAGCAGAGAAATATTCCTCTGCAACACTGCCTCTGCTGGCCATTCAGTATAATCTGCAGATGGAAAAGTCCACTGTTAGTCAATTTTTTGAACTTGAATATTTCCAAACCAAATGCAACACTACCAAAAAATGATTTCTATAAAGCGTAAATTATTAGTACTATGGCGTGTCACATATTGTGAAAATCCAAAGCTCACTAAAAATTATAATCTCAATTTAGATTTCAACCTAGCAAACTTCTTTCAATCCTAGGCCTCATTTGCTGGTACTCTCTACACAACCCTAGCACCTGTATGAGGACTTAGATAAAAAGATCTCTTTGGCAGCCAAGAGATAGAGTACCCTTCTCACAGGAATGATTTCAGGTTATGGTACACCATAGCGATTCAGTGATCGGATACGGTAAGGGAGGAAGGTTTATGCTACGGATAGTGGGAATAATAAAAACTATGAATAACAGATTCTAACATCTTCATTTTAGCACATCCCTATCAGTTAACCTATAGAGAACTCCAGAATTGTATGATCAACCACTCCTTCAAACAAATGTATACGTCTCAAATAATGGCCTAGGTCCTTTCATCTCACCACCTTAGTCTTCAGCTGGGCATCCTGTCCTCATTGCTCCCTTTTCTATACCATGATACATGTATCCTATTGCATACTAGGCAACTGATTGGCCCTCATGTCTGATGACATGCTATTGTAGCTTTGTGATGTAATGGCACCACTTGACCAATCGCCCTGGGTGACGATTACACCGAAGGACCAAACATCAGCAATAACACACTAGGTAACTATCTGTGAATAGGACTGCACAGCAAGTAGGAAGTGTAATGGGAAAGTACACTGCACCATTGAAAGCATTGGGCTCCTATTTAGAGAGTGCCAGAGTTTGAAGTAGCAATTGAATGGCCCTTTTGTCAGATGACAACCTGCTGCAGCTTTGTGATATAATGGCACCACTAGACCAATCGCCCTGCGTGAGGATGGCACCGGAGGACCAGACATCAGCAATTACACACTAGGTAACTATCTGTGAATATGACTGAACAGCAAGTAGGAGGTGTAATGGGAAAGTACACTGCACCATTGAAAGCATTGGGCTCCTATTTAAAGAGGGCTAGAGTTAGAAGAAGCAACTGATTGGCCCTCATGTCAGATGACATCCTGTTGTGGCTTTGTGATGTAATGGCACCACTTGACCAATCGCCCTGGGTAACGATTACACTGGAGGACCAGACAACAGCATTTACACACTAGGTAATTATCTGGGAATATGACTGCACAGCAAGTAGGAGGTGTAATGGGAAAGTACTCTGCACCATCGATTGCATTGGGCTCCTTTTTAAAGAGGGCTAGAGTTAGAAGAACACAGTTTCTAAATAGCAGTCCATCTGGAGTATCAGGGTCACTCTCACAGAGAGCAGGGAAACCGGTTAAATAGCTTCCCTCTATCTGAAAGTAAGTCAATTGCTCTAACCTTAGACACCTCATTCCAGCCTGAAAGATGGTAATTAACTCGCAGGACAAATTGCCTGCACAAGTATCTAAAGAAGATTTTGTCAGCCACGTAGACAGACAAAGTCTTTGATAAACTATCATGATGGCCATCGCGTCATCCACATTGCTACCGTCTTAGAAGATTATATTTATGCGGAAGACCCTACTAAAAGGCACTGAGAGCCATCAGATGCTATGAACTTTTTATCAATGGCAAAATGATTAAATGAGAGTTTGACTTACCATACATATTGATCGAGGCATGGAGAAGGCTGAGGAATGAGCTTTCTTTTTTTTTTGTCTCAGCAAGCAGAGACATATTCCTCTGCAACACTGCCTCTGCTGGCCATTCAGTATAATCTGCAGATGGAAAAGTCCACTGTTAGTCAATTTTTTGAACTTGAATATTTCCAAACCAAATGCAACACTACCAAAAAATGATTTCTATAAAGCGTAAATTATTAGTACTATGGCGTGTCACATATTGTGAAAATCCAAAGCTCACTAAAAATTATAATCTCAATTTAGATTTCAACCTAGCAAACTTCTTTCAATCCTAGGCCTCATTTGCTGGTACACTGTACACAACCCTAGCACATGTATGAGGACTTAGATAGAAAGATCTCTTTGGCAGCCAAGAGATAGAGTACCCTTCTCACAGGAATGATTTCAGGTTATGGTACACCATAGCAATTCAGTG
Organism: Lissotriton helveticus; assembly: GCF_964261635.1. NCBI lineage: Eukaryota > Metazoa > Chordata > Amphibia > Caudata > Salamandridae > Lissotriton > Lissotriton helveticus. Next base: position 616,096,349 of record NC_136068.1, read on the forward strand.
ATCTGATACGTTAAGGGAGGAAGGTTTATGCTACGGTTAGTGGGAATAATAAAAACTATGAATAACAGATTCTAACATCTTCATTTTAGCACATCCCTATCAGTTAACCTATAGAGAACTCCAGAATGGTATGATCAACCACTCCTTCAAACAAATGTATACGTCTCGAATAATGGCCTAGGTCCTTTCATATCACCACCTTAGTCTTCAGCTGGGCATCCTGTCCTCATTGCTCCCTTTTCTATACCATGATACATGTATCCTATTGCGTACTAGGCGACTGATTGGCCCTCATGTCTGATGACATCCTATTGTAGCTTTGTGATGTAATGGCACCACTTGACCAATCGCCCTGGGTGACGATAACACCAAAGGACCAGACATCAGCAATTACACACTAGGTAACTATCTGTGAATAGGACTGCACAGCAAGTAGGAAGTGTAATGGGAAAGTACACTGCACCATTGAAAGCATTGGGCTCCTATTTAGAGAGGGCCAGAGTTTGAAGTAGCAATTGAATGGCCCTTTTGTCAGATGACAACCTGCTGCAGCTTTGTGATATAATGGCACCACTAGACCAATCGCCCTGCGTGAGGATGGCACCGGAGGACCAGACATCAGCAATTACACACTAGGTAACTATCTGTGAATAGGACTGCACAGCAAGTAGGAAGTGTAATGGGAAAGTACACTGCACCATTGAAAGCATTGGGCTCCTATTTAGAGAGGGCCAGAGTTTGAAGTAGAAATTGAATGGCCCTTTTGTCAGATGACAACCTGCTGCAGCTTTGTGATATAATGGCACCACTAGACCAATCGCCCTGCGTGAGGATGGCACCGGAGGACCAGACATCAGCAATTACACACTAGGTAACTATCTGTGAATATGACTGAACAGCAAGTAGGAGGTGTAATGGGAAAGTACACTGCACCATTGAAAGCATTGGGCTCCTATTTAAAGAGGGCTAGAGTTAGAAGAAGCAACTGATTGGCCCTCATGTCAGATGACATCCTGTTGTGGCTTTGTGATGTAATGGCACCACTTGACCAATCGCCCTGGGTGACGATTACACTGGAGGACCAGACAACAGCATTTACACACTAGGTAATTATCTGGGAATATGACTGCACAGCAAGTAGGAGGTGTAATGGGAAAGTACTCTGCACCATCGATTGCATTGGGCTCCTTTTTAAAGAGGGCTAGAGTTAGAAGAACACAGTTTCTAAATAGCAGTCCATCTGGAGTATCAGGGTCACTCTCACAGAGAGCAGGGAAACCGGTTAAATAGCTTCCCTCTATCTGAAAGTAAGTCAATTGCTCTAACCTTAGACACCTCATTCCAGCCTGAAAGATGGTAATTAACTCGCAGGACAAATTGCCAGCACAAGTATCTAAAGAAGATTTTGTCAGCCACGTAGACAGTCAAAGTCTTTGATAAACTATCATGATGGCCATCGCGTCATCCACATTGCTACCGTCTTAGAAGATTATATTTATGCGGAAGACCCTACTAAAAGGCACTGAGAGCCATCAGATGCTATGAACTTTTTATCAATGGCAAAATGATTAAATGAGAGTTTGACTTACCATACATATTGATCGAGGCATGGAGAAGGCTGAGGAATGAGCTCTCTTTTTTTTTGTCTCAGCAAGCAGAGAAATATTCCTCTGCAACACTGCCTCTGCTGGCCATTCAGTATAATCTGCAGATGGAAAAGTCCACTGTTAGTCAATTTTTTGAACTTGAATATTTCCAAACCAAATGCAACACTACCAAAAAATGATTTCTATAAAGCGTAAATTATTAGTACTATGGCGTGTCACATATTGTGAAAATCCAAAGCTCACTAAAAATTATAATCTCAATTTAGATTTCAACCTAGCAAACTTCTTTCAATCCTAGGCCTCATTTGCTGGTACTCTCTACACAACCCTAGCACATGTATGAGGACTTAGATAAAAAGATCTCTTTGGCAGCCAAGAGATAGAGTACCCTTCTCACAGGAATGATTTCAGGTCATGGTACACCATAGCAATTCAGTGATCGGATACGGTAAGGGAGGAAGGTTTATGCTACGGATAGTGGGAATAATAAAAACTATGAATAACAGATTCTAACATCTTCATTTTAGCAAATCCCTATCAGTTAACCTATAGAGAACTCCAGAATTGTATGATCAACCACTCCTTCAAACAAATGTATACGTCTCGAATAATGGCCTAGGTCCTTTCATCTCACCACCTTAGTCTTCAGCTGGGCATCCTGTCCTCATTGCTCCCTTTTCTATACCATGATACATGTATCCTATTGCATACTAGGCAACTGATTGGCCCTCATGTCTGATGACATGCTATTGTAGCTTTGTGATGTAATGGCACCACTTGACCAATCGCCCTGGGTGACGATTACACCGAAGGACCAGACATCAGCAATTACACACTAGGTAACTATCTGTGAATAGGACTGCACAGCAAGTAGGAAGTGTAATGGGAAAGTACACTGCACCATTGAAAGCATTGGGCTCCTATTTAGAGAGGGCCAGAGTTTGAAGTAGCAATTGAATGGCCCTTTTGTCAGATGACAACCTGCTGCAGCTTTGTGATATAATGGCACCACTAGACCAATCGCCCTGCGTGAGGATGGCACCGGAGGACCAGACATCAGCAATTACACACTAGGTAACTATCTGTGAATATGACTGAACAGCAAGTAGGAGGTGTAATGGGAAAGTACACTGCACCATTGAAAGCATTGGGCTCCTATTTAAAGAGGGCTAGAGTTAGAAGAAGCAACTGATTGGCCCTCATGTCAGATGACATCCTGTTGTGGCTTTGTGATGTAATGGCACCACTTGACCAATCGCCCTGGGTGACGATTACACTGGAGGACCAGACAACAGCATTTACACACTAGGTAATTATCTGGGAATATGACTGCACAGCAAGTAGGAGGTGTAATGGGAAAGTACTCTGCACCATCGAATGCATTGGGCTCCTTTTTAAAGAGGGCTAGAGTTAGAAGAACACAGTTTCTAAATAGCAGTCCATCTGGAGTATCAGGGTCACACTCACAGAGAGCAGGGAAACCGGTTAAATAGCTTCCCTCTATCTGAAAGTAAGTCAATTGCTCTAACCTTAGACACCTCATTCCAGCCTGAAAGATGGTAATTAACTCGCAGGACAAATTGCCAGCACAAGTATCTAAAGAAGATTTTGTCAGCCACGTAGACAGTCAAAGTCTTTGATAAACTATCATGATGGCCATCGCGTCATCCACATTGCTACCGTCTTAGAAGATTATATTTATGCGGAAGACCCTACTAAAAGGCACTGAGAACCATCAGATGCTATGAACTTTTTATCAATGGCAAAATGATTAAATGAGAGTTTGACTTACCATACATATTGATCGAGGCATGGAGAAGGCTGAGGAATGAGCTTTCTTTTTTTTTCCGTCTCAGCAAGCAGAGAAATATTCCTCTGCAACACTGCCTCTGCTGGCCATTCAGTATAATCTGCAGATGGAAAAGTCCACTGTTAGTCAATTTTTGGAACTTGAATATTTCCAAACCAAATGCAACACTATCAAAAAATGATTTCTATAAAGCGTAAATTATTAGTACTATGGCGTGTCACATATTGTGAAAATCCAAAGCTCACTAAAAATTATAATCTCAATTTAGATTTCAACCTAGCAAACTTCTTTCAATCCTAGGCCTCATTTGCTGGTACTCTCTACACAACCCTAGCACATGTATGAGGACTTAGATAAAAAGATCTCTTTGGCAGCCAAGAGATAGAGTACCCTTCTCACAGGAATGATTTCAGGTTATGGTACACCATAGCAATTCAGTGATCGGATACGGTAAGGGAGGAAGGTTTATGCTACGGATAGTGGGAATAATAAAAACTATGAATAACAGATTCTAACATCTTCATTTTAGCACATCCCTATCAGTTAACCTATAGAGAACTCCAGAATTGTATGATCAACCACTCCTTCAAACAAATGTATACGTCTCGAATAATGGCCTAGGTCCTTTCATCTCACCACCTTAGTCTTCAGCTGGGCATCCTGTCCTCATTGCTCCCTTTTCTATACCATGATACATGTATCCTATTGCATACTAGGCAACTGATTGGCCCTCATGTCTGATGACATGCTATTGTAGCTTTGTGATGTAATGGCACCACTTGACCAATCGCCCTGGGTGACGATTACACCGAAGGACCAGACATCAGCAATTACACACTAGGTAACTATCTGTGAATAGGACTGCACAGCAAGTAGGAAGTGTAATGGGAAAGTACACTGCGCCATTGAAAGCATTGGGCTCCTATTTAGAGAGGGCCAGAGTTTGAAGTAGCAATTGAATGGCCCTTTTGTCAGATGACAACCTGCTGCAGCTTTGTGATATAATGGCACCACTAGACCAATCGCCCTGCGTGAGGATGGCACCGGAGGACCAGACATCAGCAATTACACACTAGGTAACTATCTGTGAATATGACTGAACAGCAAGTAGGAGGTGTAATGGGAAAGTACACTGCACCATTGAAAGCATTGGGCTCCTATTTAAAGAGGGCTAGAGTTAGAAGAAGCAACTGATTGGCCCTCATGTCAGATGACATCCTGTTGTGGCTTTGTGATGTAATGGCACCACTTGACCAATCGCCCTGGGTGACGATTACACTGGAGGACCAGACAACAGCATTTACACACTAGGTAATTATCTGGGAATATGACTGCACAGCAAGTAGGAGGTGTAATGGGAAAGTACTCTGCACCATCGAATGCATTGGGCTCCTTTTTAAAGAGGGCTAGAGTTAGAAGAACACAGTTTCTAAATAGCAGTCCATCTGGAGTATCAGGGTCACACTCACAGAGAGCAGGGAAACCGGTTAAATAGCTTCCCTCTATCTGAAAGTAAGTCAATTGCTCTAACCTTAGACACCTCATTCCAGCCTGAAAGATGGTAATTAACTCGCAGGACAAATTGCCAGCACAAGTATCTAAAGAAGATTTTGTCAGCCACGTAGACAGTCAAAGTCTTTGATAAACTATCATGATGGCCATCGCGTCATCCACATTGCTACCGTCTTAGAAGATTATATTTATGCGGAAGACCCTACTAAAAGGCACTGAGAACCATCAGATGCTATGAACTTTTTATCAATGGCAAAATGATTAAATGAGAGTTTGACTTACCATACATATTGATCGAGGCATGGAGAAGGCTGAGGAATGAGCTTTCTTTTTTTTTCCGTCTCAGCAAGCAGAGAAATATTCCTCTGCAACACTGCCTCTGCTGGCCATTCAGTATAATCTGCAGATGGAAAAGTCCACTGTTAGTCAATTTTTTGAACTTGAATATTTCCAAACCAAATGCAACACTACCAAAAAATGATTTCTATAAAGCGTAAATTATTAGTACTATGGCGTGTCACATATTGTGAAAATCCAAAGCTCACTAAAAATTATAATCTCAATTTAGATTTCAACCTAGCAAAATTCTTTCAATCCTAGGCCTCATTTGCTGGTACTCTCTACACAACCCTAGCACATGTATGAGGACTTAGATAAAAAGATCTCTTTGGCAGCCAAGAGATAGAGTACCCTTCTCACAGGAATGATTTCAGGTTATGGTACACCATAGCAATTCAGTGATCGGATACGGTAAGGGAGGAAGGTTTATGCTACGGATAGTGGGAATAATAAAAACTATGAATAACAGATTCTAACATCTTCATTTTAGCACATCCCTATCAGTTAACCTATAGAGAACTCCAGAATTGTATGATCAACCACTCCTTCAAACAAATGTATACGTCTCGAATAATGGCCTAGGTCCTTTCATCTCACCACCTTAGTCTTCAGCTGGGCATCCTGTCCTCATTGCTCCCTTTTCTATACCATGATACATGTATCCTATTGCATACTAGGCAACTGATTGGCCCTCATGTCTGATGACATGCTATTGTAGCTTTGTGATGTAATGGCACCACTTGACCAATCGCCCTGGGTGACGATTACACCGAAGGACCAGACATCAGCAATTACACACTAGGTAACTATCTGTGAATAGGACTGCACAGCAAGTAGGAAGTGTAATGGGAAAGTACACTGCGCCATTGAAAGCATTGGGCTCCTATTTAGAGAGGGCCAGAGTTTGAAGTAGCAATTGAATGGCCCTTTTGTCAGATGACAACCTGCTGCAGCTTTGTGATATAATGGCACCACTAGACCAATCGCCCTGCGTGAGGATGGCACCGGAGGACCAGACATCAGCAATTACACACTAGGTAACTATCTGTGAATATGACTGAACAGCAAGTAGGAGGTGTAATGGGAAAGTACACTGCACCATTGAAAGCATTGGGCTCCTATTTAAAGAGGGCTAGAGTTAGAAGAAGCAACTGATTGGCCCTCATGTCAGATGACATCCTGTTGTGGCTTTGTGATGTAATGGCACCACTTGACCAATCGCCCTGGGTGACGATTACACTGGAGGACCAGACAACAGCATTTACACACTAGGTAATTATCTGGGAATATGACTGCACAGCAAGTAGGAGGTGTAATGGGAAAGTACTCTGCACCATCGAATGCATTGGGCTCCTTTTTAAAGAGGGCTAGAGTTAGAAGAACACAGTTTCTAAATAGCAGTCCATCTGGAGTATCAGGGTCACACTCACAGAGAGCAGGGAAACCGGTTAAATAGCTTCCCTCTATCTGAAAGTAAGTCAATTGCTCTAACCTTAGACACCTCATTCCAGCCTGAAAGATGGTAATTAACTCGCAGGACAAATTGCCAGCACAAGTATCTAAAGAAGATTTTGTCAGCCACGTAGACAGTCAAAGTCTTTGATAAACTATCATGATGGCCATCGCGTCATCCACATTGCTACCGTCTTAGAAGATTATATTTATGCGGAAGACCCTACTAAAAGGCACTGAGAACCATCAGATGCTATGAACTTTTTATCAATGGCAAAATGATTAAATGAGAGTTTGACTTACCATACATATTGATCGAGGCATGGAGAAGGCTGAGGAATGAGCTTTCTTTTTTTTTCCGTCTCAGCAAGCAGAGAAATATTCCTCTGCAACACTGCCTCTGCTGGCCATTCAGTATAATCTGCAGATGGAAAAGTCCACTGTTAGTCAATTTTTTGAACTTGAATATTTCCAAACCAAATGCAACACTACCAAAAAATGATTTCTATAAAGCGTAAATTATTAGTACTATGGCGTGTCACATATTGTGAAAATCCAAAGCTCACTAAAAATTATAATCTCAATTTAGATTTCAACCTAGCAAAATTCTTTCAATCCTAGGCCTCATTTGCTGGTACTCTCTACACAACCCTAGCACATGTATGAGGACTTAGATAAAAAGATCTCTTTGGCAGCCAAGAGATAGAGTACCCTTCTCACAGGAATGATTTCAGGTTATGGTACACCATAGCAATTCAGTGATCGGATACGGTAAGGGAGGAAGGTTTATGCTACGGATAGTGGGAATAATAAAAACTATGAATAACAGATTCTAACATCTTCATTTTAGCAAATCCCTATCAGTTAACCTATAGAGAACTCCAGAATTGTATGATCAACCACTCCTTCAAACAAATGTATACGTCTCGAATAATGGCCTAGGTCCTTTCATCTCACCACCTTAGTCTTCAGCTGGGCATCCTGTCCTCATTGCTCCCTTTTCTATACCATGATACATGTATCCTATTGCATACTAGGCAACTGATTGGCCCTCATGTCTGATGACATGCTATTGTAGCTTTGTGATGTAATGGCACCACTTGACCAATCGCCCTGGGTGACGATTACACCGAAGGACCAGACATCAGCAATTACACACTAGGTAACTATCTGTGAATAGGACTGCACAGCAAGTAGGAAGTGTAATGGGAAAGTACACTGCACCATTGAAAGCATTGGGCTCCTATTTAGAGAGGGCCAGAGTTTGAAGTAGCAATTGAATGGCCCTTTTGTCAGATGACAACCTGCTGCAGCTTTGTGATATAATGGCACCACTAGACCAATCGCCCTGCGTGAGGATGGCACCGGAGGACCAGACATCAGCAATTACACACTAGGTAACTATCTGTGAATATGACTGAACAGCAAGTAGGAGGTGTAATGGGAAAGTACACTGCACCATTGAAAGCATTGGGCTCCTATTTAAAGAGGGCTAGAGTTAGAAGAAGCAACTGATTGGCCCTCATGTCAGATGACATCCTGTTGTGGCTTTGTGATGTAATGGCACCACTTGACCAATCGCCCTGGGTGACGATTACACTGGAGGACCAGACAACAGCATTTACACACTAGGTAATTATCTGGGAATATGACTGCACAGCAAGTAGGAGGTGTAATGGGAAAGTACTCTGCACCATCGAATGCATTGGGCTCCTTTTTAAAGAGGGCTAGAGTTAGAAGAACACAGTTTCTAAATAGCAGTCCATCTGGAGTATCAGGGTCACACTCACAGAGAGCAGGGAAACCGGTTAAATAGCTTCCCTCTATCTGAAAGTAAGTCAATTGCTCTAACCTTAGACACCTCATTCCAGCCTGAAAGATGGTAATTAACTCGCAGGACAAATTGCCAGCACAAGTATCTAAAGAAGATTTTGTCAGCCACGTAGACAGTCAAAGTCTTTGATAAACTATCATGATGGCCATCGCGTCATCCACATTGCTACCGTCTTAGAAGATTATATTTATGCGGAAGACCCTACTAAAAGGCACTGAGAACCATCAGATGCTATGAACTTTTTATCAATGGCAAAATGATTAAATGAGAGTTTGACTTACCATACATATTGATCGAGGCATGGAGAAGGCTGAGGAATGAGCTTTCTTTTTTTTTCCGTCTCAGCAAGCAGAGAAATATTCCTCTGCAACACTGCCTCTGCTGGCCATTCAGTATAATCTGCAGATGGAAAAGTCCACTGTTAGTCAATTTTTTGAACTTGAATATTTCCAAACCAAATGCAACACTACCAAAAAATGATTTCTATAAAGCGTAAATTATTAGTACTATGGCGTGTCACATATTGTGAAAATCCAAAGCTCACTAAAAATTATAATCTCAATTTAGATTTCAACCTAGCAAACTTCTTTCAATCCTAGGCCTCATTTGCTGGTACTCTCTACACAACCCTAGCACCTGTATGAGGACTTAGATAAAAAGATCTCTTTGGCAGCCAAGAGATAGAGTACCCTTCTCACAGGAATGATTTCAGGTTATGGTACACCATAGCAATTCAGTGATCGGATACGGTAAGGGAGGAAGGTTTATGCTACGGATAGTGGGAATAATAAAAACTATGAATAACAGATTCTAACATCTTCATTTTAGCACATCCCTATCAGTTAACCTATAGAGAACTCCAGAATTGTATGATCAACCACTCCTTCAAACAAATGTATACGTCTCAAATAATGGCCTAGGTCCTTTCATCTCACCACCTTAGTCTTCAGCTGGGCATCCTGTCCTCATTGCTCCCTTTTCTATACCATGATACATGTATCCTATTGCATACTAGGCAACTGATTGGCCCTCATGTCTGATGACATGCTATTGTAGCTTTGTGATGTAATGGCACCACTTGACCAATCGCCCTGGGTGACGATTACACCGAAGGACCAAACATCAGCAATAACACACTAGGTAACTATCTGTGAATAGGACTGCACAGCAAGTAGGAAGTGTAATGGGAAAGTACACTGCACCATTGAAAGCATTGGGCTCCTATTTAGAGAGTGCCAGAGTTTGAAGTAGCAATTGAATGGCCCTTTTGTCAGATGACAACCTGCTGCAGCTTTGTGATATAATGGCACCACTAGACCAATCGCCCTGCGTGAGGATGGCACCGGAGGACCAGACATCAGCAATTACACACTAGGTAACTATCTGTGAATATGACTGAACAGCAAGTAGGAGGTGTAATGGGAAAGTACACTGCACCATTGAAAGCATTGGGCTCCTATTTAAAGAGGGCTAGAGTTAGAAGAAGCAACTGATTGGCCCTCATGTCAGATGACATCCTGTTGTGGCTTTGTGATGTAATGGCACCACTTGACCAATCGCCCTGGGTAACGATTACACTGGAGGACCAGACAACAGCATTTACACACTAGGTAATTATCTGGGAATATGACTGCACAGCAAGTAGGAGGTGTAATGGGAAAGTACTCTGCACCATCGATTGCATTGGGCTCCTTTTTAAAGAGGGCTAGAGTTAGAAGAACACAGTTTCTAAATAGCAGTCCATCTGGAGTATCAGGGTCACTCTCACAGAGAGCAGGGAAACCGGTTAAATAGCTTCCCTCTATCTGAAAGTAAGTCAATTGCTCTAACCTTAGACACCTCATTCCAGCCTGAAAGATGGTAATTAACTCGCAGGACAAATTGCCTGCACAAGTATCTAAAGAAGATTTTGTCAGCCACGTAGACAGACAAAGTCTTTGATAAACTATCATGATGGCCATCGCGTCATCCACATTGCTACCGTCTTAGAAGATTATATTTATGCGGAAGACCCTACTAAAAGGCACTGAGAGCCATCAGATGCTATGAACTTTTTATCAATGGCAAAATGATTAAATGAGAGTTTGACTTACCATACATATTGATCGAGGCATGGAGAAGGCTGAGGAATGAGCTTTCTTTTTTTTTTGTCTCAGCAAGCAGAGACATATTCCTCTGCAACACTGCCTCTGCTGGCCATTCAGTATAATCTGCAGATGGAAAAGTCCACTGTTAGTCAATTTTTTGAACTTGAATATTTCCAAACCAAATGCAACACTACCAAAAAATGATTTCTATAAAGCGTAAATTATTAGTACTATGGCGTGTCACATATTGTGAAAATCCAAAGCTCACTAAAAATTATAATCTCAATTTAGATTTCAACCTAGCAAACTTCTTTCAATCCTAGGCCTCATTTGCTGGTACACTGTACACAACCCTAGCACATGTATGAGGACTTAGATAGAAAGATCTCTTTGGCAGCCAAGAGATAGAGTACCCTTCTCACAGGAATGATTTCAGGTTATGGTACACCATAGCAATTCAGTGATCTGATACGTTAAGGGAGGAAGGTTTATGCTACGGTTAGTGGGAATAATAAAAACTATGAATAACAGATTCTAACATCTTCATTTTAGCACATCCCTATCAGTTAACCTATAGAGAACTCCAGAATGGTATGATCAACCACTCCTTCAAACAAATGTATACGTCTCGAATAATGGCCTAGGTCCTTTCATATCACCACCTTAGTCTTCAGCTGGGCATCCTGTCCTCATTGCTCCCTTTTCTATACCATGATACATGTATCCTATTGCGTACTAGGCGACTGATTGGCCCTCATGTCTGATGACATCCTATTGTAGCTTTGTGATGTAATGGCACCACTTGACCAATCGCCCTGGGTGACGATAACACCAAAGGACCAGACATCAGCAATTACACACTAGGTAACTATCTGTGAATAGGACTGCACAGCAAGTAGGAAGTGTAATGGGAAAGTACACTGCACCATTGAAAGCATTGGGCTCCTATTTAGAGAGGGCCAGAGTTTGAAGTAGCAATTGAATGGCCCTTTTGTCAGATGACAACCTGCTGCAGCTTTGTGATATAATGGCACCACTAGACCAATCGCCCTGCGTGAGGATGGCACCGGAGGACCAGACATCAGCAATTACACACTAGGTAACTATCTGTGAATAGGACTGCACAGCAAGTAGGAAGTGTAATGGGAAAGTACACTGCACCATTGAAAGCATTGGGCTCCTATTTAGAGAGGGCCAGAGTTTGAAGTAGAAATTGAATGGCCCTTTTGTCAGATGACAACCTGCTGCAGCTTTGTGATATAATGGCACCACTAGACCAATCGCCCTGCGTGAGGATGGCACCGGAGGACCAGACATCAGCAATTACACACTAGGTAACTATCTGTGAATATGACTGAACAGCAAGTAGGAGGTGTAATGGGAAAGTACACTGCACCATTGAAAGCATTGGGCTCCTATTTAAAGAGGGCTAGAGTTAGAAGAAGCAACTGATTGGCCCTCATGTCAGATGACATCCTGTTGTGGCTTTGTGATGTAATGGCACCACTTGACCAATCGCCCTGGGTGACGATTACACTGGAGGACCAGACAACAGCATTTACACACTAGGTAATTATCTGGGAATATGACTGCACAGCAAGTAGGAGGTGTAATGGGAAAGTACTCTGCACCATCGATTGCATTGGGCTCCTTTTTAAAGAGGGCTAGAGTTAGAAGAACACAGTTTCTAAATAGCAGTCCATCTGGAGTATCAGGGTCACTCTCACAGAGAGCAGGGAAACCGGTTAAATAGCTTCCCTCTATCTGAAAGTAAGTCAATTGCTCTAACCTTAGACACCTCATTCCAGCCTGAAAGATGGTAATTAACTCGCAGGACAAATTGCCAGCACAAGTATCTAAAGAAGATTTTGTCAGCCACGTAGACAGTCAAAGTCTTTGATAAACTATCATGATGGCCATCGCGTCATCCACATTGCTACCGTCTTAGAAGATTATATTTATGCGGAAGACCCTACTAAAAGGCACTGAGAGCCATCAGATGCTATGAACTTTTTATCAATGGCAAAATGATTAAATGAGAGTTTGACTTACCATACATATTGATCGAGGCATGGAGAAGGCTGAGGAATGAGCTCTCTTTTTTTTTGTCTCAGCAAGCAGAGAAATATTCCTCTGCAACACTGCCTCTGCTGGCCATTCAGTATAATCTGCAGATGGAAAAGTCCACTGTTAGTCAATTTTTTGAACTTGAATATTTCCAAACCAAATGCAACACTACCAAAAAATGATTTCTATAAAGCGTAAATTATTAGTACTATGGCGTGTCACATATTGTGAAAATCCAAAGCTCACTAAAAATTATAATCTCAATTTAGATTTCAACCTAGCAAACTTCTTTCAATCCTAGGCCTCATTTGCTGGTACTCTCTACACAACCCTAGCACATGTATGAGGACTTAGATAAAAAGATCTCTTTGGCAGCCAAGAGATAGAGTACCCTTCTCACAGGAATGATTTCAGGTCATGGTACACCATAGCAATTCAGTGATCGGATACGGTAAGGGAGGAAGGTTTATGCTACGGATAGTGGGAATAATAAAAACTATGAATAACAGATTCTAACATCTTCATTTTAGCAAATCCCTATCAGTTAACCTATAGAGAACTCCAGAATTGTATGATCAACCACTCCTTCAAACAAATGTATACGTCTCGAATAATGGCCTAGGTCCTTTCATCTCACCACCTTAGTCTTCAGCTGGGCATCCTGTCCTCATTGCTCCCTTTTCTATACCATGATACATGTATCCTATTGCATACTAGGCAACTGATTGGCCCTCATGTCTGATGACATGCTATTGTAGCTTTGTGATGTAATGGCACCACTTGACCAATCGCCCTGGGTGACGATTACACCGAAGGACCAGACATCAGCAATTACACACTAGGTAACTATCTGTGAATAGGACTGCACAGCAAGTAGGAAGTGTAATGGGAAAGTACACTGCACCATTGAAAGCATTGGGCTCCTATTTAGAGAGGGCCAGAGTTTGAAGTAGCAATTGAATGGCCCTTTTGTCAGATGACAACCTGCTGCAGCTTTGTGATATAATGGCACCACTAGACCAATCGCCCTGCGTGAGGATGGCACCGGAGGACCAGACATCAGCAATTACACACTAGGTAACTATCTGTGAATATGACTGAACAGCAAGTAGGAGGTGTAATGGGAAAGTACACTGCACCATTGAAAGCATTGGGCTCCTATTTAAAGAGGGCTAGAGTTAGAAGAAGCAACTGATTGGCCCTCATGTCAGATGACATCCTGTTGTGGCTTTGTGATGTAATGGCACCACTTGACCAATCGCCCTGGGTGACGATTACACTGGAGGACCAGACAACAGCATTTACACACTAGGTAATTATCTGGGAATATGACTGCACAGCAAGTAGGAGGTGTAATGGGAAAGTACTCTGCACCATCGAATGCATTGGGCTCCTTTTTAAAGAGGGCTAGAGTTAGAAGAACACAGTTTCTAAATAGCAGTCCATCTGGAGTATCAGGGTCACACTCACAGAGAGCAGGGAAACCGGTTAAATAGCTTCCCTCTATCTGAAAGTAAGTCAATTGCTCTAACCTTAGACACCTCATTCCAGCCTGAAAGATGGTAATTAACTCGCAGGACAAATTGCCAGCACAAGTATCTAAAGAAGATTTTGTCAGCCACGTAGACAGTCAAAGTCTTTGATAAACTATCATGATGGCCATCGCGTCATCCACATTGCTACCGTCTTAGAAGATTATATTTATGCGGAAGACCCTACTAAAAGGCACTGAGAACCATCAGATGCTATGAACTTTTTATCAATGGCAAAATGATTAAATGAGAGTTTGACTTACCATACATATTGATCGAGGCATGGAGAAGGCTGAGGAATGAGCTTTCTTTTTTTTTCCGTCTCAGCAAGCAGAGAAATATTCCTCTGCAACACTGCCTCTGCTGGCCATTCAGTATAATCTGCAGATGGAAAAGTCCACTGTTAGTCAATTTTTGGAACTTGAATATTTCCAAACCAAATGCAACACTATCAAAAAATGATTTCTATAAAGCGTAAATTATTAGTACTATGGCGTGTCACATATTGTGAAAATCCAAAGCTCACTAAAAATTATAATCTCAATTTAGATTTCAACCTAGCAAACTTCTTTCAATCCTAGGCCTCATTTGCTGGTACTCTCTACACAACCCTAGCACATGTATGAGGACTTAGATAAAAAGATCTCTTTGGCAGCCAAGAGATAGAGTACCCTTCTCACAGGAATGATTTCAGGTTATGGTACACCATAGCAATTCAGTGATCGGATACGGTAAGGGAGGAAGGTTTATGCTACGGATAGTGGGAATAATAAAAACTATGAATAACAGATTCTAACATCTTCATTTTAGCACATCCCTATCAGTTAACCTATAGAGAACTCCAGAATTGTATGATCAACCACTCCTTCAAACAAATGTATACGTCTCGAATAATGGCCTAGGTCCTTTCATCTCACCACCTTAGTCTTCAGCTGGGCATCCTGTCCTCATTGCTCCCTTTTCTATACCATGATACATGTATCCTATTGCATACTAGGCAACTGATTGGCCCTCATGTCTGATGACATGCTATTGTAGCTTTGTGATGTAATGGCACCACTTGACCAATCGCCCTGGGTGACGATTACACCGAAGGACCAGACATCAGCAATTACACACTAGGTAACTATCTGTGAATAGGACTGCACAGCAAGTAGGAAGTGTAATGGGAAAGTACACTGCGCCATTGAAAGCATTGGGCTCCTATTTAGAGAGGGCCAGAGTTTGAAGTAGCAATTGAATGGCCCTTTTGTCAGATGACAACCTGCTGCAGCTTTGTGATATAATGGCACCACTAGACCAATCGCCCTGCGTGAGGATGGCACCGGAGGACCAGACATCAGCAATTACACACTAGGTAACTATCTGTGAATATGACTGAACAGCAAGTAGGAGGTGTAATGGGAAAGTACACTGCACCATTGAAAGCATTGGGCTCCTATTTAAAGAGGGCTAGAGTTAGAAGAAGCAACTGATTGGCCCTCATGTCAGATGACATCCTGTTGTGGCTTTGTGATGTAATGGCACCACTTGACCAATCGCCCTGGGTGACGATTACACTGGAGGACCAGACAACAGCATTTACACACTAGGTAATTATCTGGGAATATGACTGCACAGCAAGTAGGAGGTGTAATGGGAAAGTACTCTGCACCATCGAATGCATTGGGCTCCTTTTTAAAGAGGGCTAGAGTTAGAAGAACACAGTTTCTAAATAGCAGTCCATCTGGAGTATCAGGGTCACACTCACAGAGAGCAGGGAAACCGGTTAAATAGCTTCCCTCTATCTGAAAGTAAGTCAATTGCTCTAACCTTAGACACCTCATTCCAGCCTGAAAGATGGTAATTAACTCGCAGGACAAATTGCCAGCACAAGTATCTAAAGAAGATTTTGTCAGCCACGTAGACAGTCAAAGTCTTTGATAAACTATCATGATGGCCATCGCGTCATCCACATTGCTACCGTCTTAGAAGATTATATTTATGCGGAAGACCCTACTAAAAGGCACTGAGAACCATCAGATGCTATGAACTTTTTATCAATGGCAAAATGATTAAATGAGAGTTTGACTTACCATACATATTGATCGAGGCATGGAGAAGGCTGAGGAATGAGCTTTCTTTTTTTTTCCGTCTCAGCAAGCAGAGAAATATTCCTCTGCAACACTGCCTCTGCTGGCCATTCAGTATAATCTGCAGATGGAAAAGTCCACTGTTAGTCAATTTTTTGAACTTGAATATTTCCAAACCAAATGCAACACTACCAAAAAATGATTTCTATAAAGCGTAAATTATTAGTACTATGGCGTGTCACATATTGTGAAAATCCAAAGCTCACTAAAAATTATAATCTCAATTTAGATTTCAACCTAGCAAAATTCTTTCAATCCTAGGCCTCATTTGCTGGTACTCTCTACACAACCCTAGCACATGTATGAGGACTTAGATAAAAAGATCTCTTTGGCAGCCAAGAGATAGAGTACCCTTCTCACAGGAATGATTTCAGGTTATGGTACACCATAGCAATTCAGTGATCGGATACGGTAAGGGAGGAAGGTTTATGCTACGGATAGTGGGAATAATAAAAACTATGAATAACAGATTCTAACATCTTCATTTTAGCAAATCCCTATCAGTTAACCTATAGAGAACTCCAGAATTGTATGATCAACCACTCCTTCAAACAAATGTATACGTCTCGAATAATGGCCTAGGTCCTTTCATCTCACCACCTTAGTCTTCAGCTGGGCATCCTGTCCTCATTGCTCCCTTTTCTATACCATGATACATGTATCCTATTGCATACTAGGCAACTGATTGGCCCTCATGTCTGATGACATGCTATTGTAGCTTTGTGATGTAATGGCACCACTTGACCAATCGCCCTGGGTGACGATTACACCGAAGGACCAGACATCAGCAATTACACACTAGGTAACTATCTGTGAATAGGACTGCACAGCAAGTAGGAAGTGTAATGGGAAAGTACACTGCACCATTGAAAGCATTGGGCTCCTATTTAGAGAGGGCCAGAGTTTGAAGTAGCAATTGAATGGCCCTTTTGTCAGATGACAACCTGCTGCAGCTTTGTGATATAATGGCACCACTAGACCAATCGCCCTGCGTGAGGATGGCACCGGAGGACCAGACATCAGCAATTACACACTAGGTAACTATCTGTGAATATGACTGAACAGCAAGTAGGAGGTGTAATGGGAAAGTACACTGCACCATTGAAAGCATTGGGCTCCTATTTAAAGAGGGCTAGAGTTAGAAGAAGCAACTGATTGGCCCTCATGTCAGATGACATCCTGTTGTGGCTTTGTGATGTAATGGCACCACTTGACCAATCGCCCTGGGTGA
The DNA here is from genome assembly GCF_964261635.1 of Lissotriton helveticus. Lineage (NCBI taxonomy): Eukaryota > Metazoa > Chordata > Amphibia > Caudata > Salamandridae > Lissotriton > Lissotriton helveticus. Next base: position 616,113,952 of record NC_136068.1, read on the forward strand.
CGATTACACTGGAGGACCAGACAACAGCATTTACACACTAGGTAATTATCTGGGAATATGACTGCACAGCAAGTAGGAGGTGTAATGGGAAAGTACTCTGCACCATCGAATGCATTGGGCTCCTTTTTAAAGAGGGCTAGAGTTAGAAGAACACAGTTTCTAAATAGCAGTCCATCTGGAGTATCAGGGTCACACTCACAGAGAGCAGGGAAACCGGTTAAATAGCTTCCCTCTATCTGAAAGTAAGTCAATTGCTCTAACCTTAGACACCTCATTCCAGCCTGAAAGATGGTAATTAACTCGCAGGACAAATTGCCAGCACAAGTATCTAAAGAAGATTTTGTCAGCCACGTAGACAGTCAAAGTCTTTGATAAACTATCATGATGGCCATCGCGTCATCCACATTGCTACCGTCTTAGAAGATTATATTTATGCGGAAGACCCTACTAAAAGGCACTGAGAACCATCAGATGCTATGAACTTTTTATCAATGGCAAAATGATTAAATGAGAGTTTGACTTACCATACATATTGATCGAGGCATGGAGAAGGCTGAGGAATGAGCTTTCTTTTTTTTTCCGTCTCAGCAAGCAGAGAAATATTCCTCTGCAACACTGCCTCTGCTGGCCATTCAGTATAATCTGCAGATGGAAAAGTCCACTGTTAGTCAATTTTTTGAACTTGAATATTTCCAAACCAAATGCAACACTACCAAAAAATGATTTCTATAAAGCGTAAATTATTAGTACTATGGCGTGTCACATATTGTGAAAATCCAAAGCTCACTAAAAATTATAATCTCAATTTAGATTTCAACCTAGCAAACTTCTTTCAATCCTAGGCCTCATTTGCTGGTACTCTCTACACAACCCTAGCACATGTATGAGGACTTAGATAAAAAGATCTCTTTGGCAGCCAAGAGATAGAGTACCCTTCTCACAGGAATGATTTCAGGTTATGGTACACCATAGCAATTCAGTGATCGGATACGGTAAGGGAGGAAGGTTTATGCTACGGATAGTGGGAATAATAAAAACTATGAATAACAGATTCTAACATCTTCATTTTAGCAAATCCCTATCAGTTAACCTATAGAGAACTCCAGAATTGTATGATCAACCACTCCTTCAAACAAATGTATACGTCTCGAATAATGGCCTAGGTCCTTTCATCTCACCACCTTAGTCTTCAGCTGGGCATCCTGTCCTCATTGCTCCCTTTTCTATACCATGATACATGTATCCTATTGCATACTAGGCAACTGATTGGCCCTCATGTCTGATGACATGCTATTGTAGCTTTGTGATGTAATGGCACCACTTGACCAATCGCCCTGGGTGACGATTACACCGAAGGACCAGACATCAGCAATTACACACTAGGTAACTATCTGTGAATAGGACTGCACAGCAAGTAGGAAGTGTAATGGGAAAGTACACTGCACCATTGAAAGCATTGGGCTCCTATTTAGAGAGGGCCAGAGTTTGAAGTAGCAATTGAATGGCCCTTTTGTCAGATGACAACCTGCTGCAGCTTTGTGATATAATGGCACCACTAGACCAATCGCCCTGCGTGAGGATGGCACCGGAGGACCAGACATCAGCAATTACACACTAGGTAACTATCTGTGAATATGACTGAACAGCAAGTAGGAGGTGTAATGAGAAAGTACACTGCACCATTGAAAGCATTGGGCTCCTATTTAAAGAGGGCTAGAGTTAGAAGAAGCAACTGATTGGCCCTCATGTCAGATGACATCCTGTTGTGGCTTTGTGATGTAATGGCACCACTTGACCAATCGCCCTGGGTGACGATTACACTGGAGGACCAGACAACAGCATTTACACACTAGGTAATTATCTGGGAATATGACTGCACAGCAAGTAGGAGGTGTAATGGGAAAGTACTCTGCACCATCGAATGCATTGGGCTCCTTTTTAAAGAGGGCTAGAGTTAGAAGAACACAGTTTCTAAATAGCAGTCCATCTGGAGTATCAGGGTCACACTCACAGAGAGCAGGGAAACCGGTTAAATAGCTTCCCTCTATCTGAAAGTAAGTCAATTGCTCTAACCTTAGACACCTCATTCCAGCCTGAAAGATGGTAATTAACTCGCAGGACAAATTGCCAGCACAAGTATCTAAAGAAGATTTTGTCAGCCACGTAGACAGTCAAAGTCTTTGATAAACTATCATGATGGCCATCGCGTCATCCACATTGCTACCGTCTTAGAAGATTATATTTATGCGGAAGACCCTACTAAAAGGCACTGAGAACCATCAGATGCTATGAACTTTTTATCAATGGCAAAATGATTAAATGAGAGTTTGACTTACCATACATATTGATCGAGGCATGGAGAAGGCTGAGGAATGAGCTTTCTTTTTTTTTCCGTCTCAGCAAGCAGAGAAATATTCCTCTGCAACACTGCCTCTGCTGGCCATTCAGTATAATCTGCAGATGGAAAAGTCCACTGTTAGTCAATTTTTTGAACTTGAATATTTCCAAACCAAATGCAACACTACCAAAAAATGATTTCTATAAAGCGTAAATTATTAGTACTATGGCGTGTCACATATTGTGAAAATCCAAAGCTCACTAAAAATTATAATCTCAATTTAGATTTCAACCTAGCAAACTTCTTTCAATCCTAGGCCTCATTTGCTGGTACTCTCTACACAACCCTAGCACATGTATGAGGACTTAGATAAAAAGATCTCTTTGGCAGCCAAGAGATAGAGTACCCTTCTCACAGGAATGATTTCAGGTTATGGTACACCATAGCAATTCAGTGATCGGATACGGTAAGGGAGGAAGGTTTATGCTACGGATAGTGGGAATAATAAAAACTATGAATAACAGATTCTAACATCTTCATTTTAGCAAATCCCTATCAGTTAACCTATAGAGAACTCCAGAATTGTATGATCAACCACTCCTTCAAACAAATGTATACGTCTCGAATAATGGCCTAGGTCCTTTCATCTCACCACCTTAGTCTTCAGCTGGGCATCCTGTCCTCATTGCTCCCTTTTCTATACCATGATACATGTATCCTATTGCATACTAGGCAACTGATTGGCCGTCATGTCTGATGACATGCTATTGTAGCTTTGTGATGTAATGGCACCACTTGACCAATCGCCCTGGGTGACGATTACACCGAAGGACCAGACATCAGCAATTACACACTAGGTAACTATCTGTGAATAGGACTGCACAGCAAGTAGGAAGTGTAATGGGAAAGTACACTGCACCATTGAAAGCATTGGGCTCCTATTTAGAGAGGGCCAGAGTTTGAAGTAGCAATTGAATGGCCCTTTTGTCAGATGACAACCTGCTGCAGCTTTGTGATATAATGGCACCACTAGACCAATCGCCCTGCGTGAGGATGGCACCGGAGGACCAGACATCAGCAATTACACACTAGGTAACTATCTGTGAATATGACTGAACAGCAAGTAGGAGGTGTAATGGGAAAGTACACTGCACCATTGAAAGCATTGGGCTCCTATTTAAAGAGGGCTAGAGTTAGAAGAAGCAACTGATTGGCCCTCATGTCAGATGACATCCTGTTGTGGCTTTGTGATGTAATGGCACCACTTGACCAATCGCCCTGGGTAACGATTACACTGGAGGACCAGACAACAGCATTTACACACTAGGTAATTATCTGGGAATATGACTGCACAGCAAGTAGGAGGTGTAATGGGAAAGTACTCTGCACCATCGATTGCATTGGGCTCCTTTTTAAAGAGGGCTAGAGTTAGAAGAACACAGTTTCTAAATAGCAGTCCATCTGGAGTATCAGGGTCACTCTCACAGAGAGCAGGGAAACCGGTTAAATAGCTTCCCTCTATCTGAAAGTAAGTCAATTGCTCTAACCTTAGACACCTCATTCCAGCCTGAAAGATGGTAATTAACTCGCAGGACAAATTGCCTGCACAAGTATCTAAAGAAGATTTTGTCAGCCACGTAGACAGACAAAGTCTTTGATAAACTATCATGATGGCCATCGCGTCATCCACATTGCTACCGTCTTAGAAGATTATATTTATGCGGAAGACCCTACTAAAAGGCACTGAGAGCCATCAGATGCTATGAACTTTTTATCAATGGCAAAATGATTAAATGAGAGTTTGACTTACCATACATATTGATCGAGGCATGGAGAAGGCTGAGGAATGAGCTTTCTTTTTTTTTTGTCTCAGCAAGCAGAGACATATTCCTCTGCAACACTGCCTCTGCTGGCCATTCAGTATAATCTGCAGATGGAAAAGTCCACTGTTAGTCAATTTTTTGAACTTGAATATTTCCAAACCAAATGCAACACTACCAAAAAATGATTTCTATAAAGCGTAAATTATTAGTACTATGGCGTGTCACATATTGTGAAAATCCAAAGCTCACTAAAAATTATAATCTCAATTTAGATTTCAACCTAGCAAACTTCTTTCAATCCTAGGCCTCATTTGCTGGTACACTGTACACAACCCTAGCACATGTATGAGGACTTAGATAGAAAGATCTCTTTGGCAGCCAAGAGATAGAGTACCCTTCTCACAGGAATGATTTCAGGTTATGGTACACCATAGCAATTCAGTGATCTGATACGTTAAGGGAGGAAGGTTTATGCTACGGTTAGTGGGAATAATAAAAACTATGAATAACAGATTCTAACATCTTCATTTTAGCACATCCCTATCAGTTAACCTATAGAGAACTCCAGAATGGTATGATCAACCACTCCTTCAAACAAATGTATACGTCTCGAATAATGGCCTAGGTCCTTTCATATCACCACCTTAGTCTTCAGCTGGGCATCCTGTCCTCATTGCTCCCTTTTCTATACCATGATACATGTATCCTATTGCGTACTAGGCGACTGATTGGCCCTCATGTCTGATGACATCCTATTGTAGCTTTGTGATGTAATGGCACCACTTGACCAATCGCCCTGGGTGACGATAACACCAAAGGACCAGACATCAGCAATTACACACTAGGTAACTATCTGTGAATAGGACTGCACAGCAAGTAGGAAGTGTAATGGGAAAGTACACTGCACCATTGAAAGCATTGGGCTCCTATTTAGAGAGGGCCAGAGTTTGAAGTAGCAATTGAATGGCCCTTTTGTCAGATGACAACCTGCTGCAGCTTTGTGATATAATGGCACCACTAGACCAATCGCCCTGCGTGAGGATGGCACCGGAGGACCAGACATCAGCAATTACACACTAGGTAACTATCTGTGAATAGGACTGCACAGCAAGTAGGAAGTGTAATGGGAAAGTACACTGCACCATTGAAAGCATTGGGCTCCTATTTAGAGAGGGCCAGAGTTTGAAGTAGAAATTGAATGGCCCTTTTGTCAGATGACAACCTGCTGCAGCTTTGTGATATAATGGCACCACTAGACCAATCGCCCTGCGTGAGGATGGCACCGGAGGACCAGACATCAGCAATTACACACTAGGTAACTATCTGTGAATATGACTGAACAGCAAGTAGGAGGTGTAATGGGAAAGTACACTGCACCATTGAAAGCATTGGGCTCCTATTTAAAGAGGGCTAGAGTTAGAAGAAGCAACTGATTGGCCCTCATGTCAGATGACATCCTGTTGTGGCTTTGTGATGTAATGGCACCACTTGACCAATCGCCCTGGGTGACGATTACACTGGAGGACCAGACAACAGCATTTACACACTAGGTAATTATCTGGGAATATGACTGCACAGCAAGTAGGAGGTGTAATGGGAAAGTACTCTGCACCATCGATTGCATTGGGCTCCTTTTTAAAGAGGGCTAGAGTTAGAAGAACACAGTTTCTAAATAGCAGTCCATCTGGAGTATCAGGGTCACTCTCACAGAGAGCAGGGAAACCGGTTAAATAGCTTCCCTCTATCTGAAAGTAAGTCAATTGCTCTAACCTTAGACACCTCATTCCAGCCTGAAAGATGGTAATTAACTCGCAGGACAAATTGCCAGCACAAGTATCTAAAGAAGATTTTGTCAGCCACGTAGACAGTCAAAGTCTTTGATAAACTATCATGATGGCCATCGCGTCATCCACATTGCTACCGTCTTAGAAGATTATATTTATGCGGAAGACCCTACTAAAAGGCACTGAGAGCCATCAGATGCTATGAACTTTTTATCAATGGCAAAATGATTAAATGAGAGTTTGACTTACCATACATATTGATCGAGGCATGGAGAAGACTGAGGAATGAGCTCTCTTTTTTTTTGTCTCAGCAAGCAGAGAAATATTCCTCTGCAACACTGCCTCTGCTGGCCATTCAGTATAATCTGCAGATGGAAAAGTCCACTGTTAGTCAATTTTTTGAACTTGAATATTTCCAAACCAAATGCAACACTACCAAAAAATGATTTCTATAAAGCGTAAATTATTAGTACTATGGCGTGTCACATATTGTGAAAATCCAAAGCTCACTAAAAATTATAATCTCAATTTAGATTTCAACCTAGCAAACTTCTTTCAATCCTAGGCCTCATTTGCTGGTACTCTCTACACAACCCTAGCACATGTATGAGGACTTAGATAAAAAGATCTCTTTGGCAGCCAAGAGATAGAGTACCCTTCTCACAGGAATGATTTCAGGTCATGGTACACCATAGCAATTCAGTGATCGGATACGGTAAGGGAGGAAGGTTTATGCTACGGATAGTGGGAATAATAAAAACTATGAATAACAGATTCTAACATCTTCATTTTAGCAAATCCCTATCAGTTAACCTATAGAGAACTCCAGAATTGTATGATCAACCACTCCTTCAAACAAATGTATACGTCTCGAATAATGGCCTAGGTCCTTTCATCTCACCACCTTAGTCTTCAGCTGGGCATCCTGTCCTCATTGCTCCCTTTTCTATACCATGATACATGTATCCTATTGCATACTAGGCAACTGATTGGCCCTCATGTCTGATGACATGCTATTGTAGCTTTGTGATGTAATGGCACCACTTGACCAATCGCCCTGGGTGACGATTACACCGAAGGACCAGACATCAGCAATTACACACTAGGTAACTATCTGTGAATAGGACTGCACAGCAAGTAGGAAGTGTAATGGGAAAGTACACTGCACCATTGAAAGCATTGGGCTCCTATTTAGAGAGGGCCAGAGTTTGAAGTAGCAATTGAATGGCCCTTTTGTCAGATGACAACCTGCTGCAGCTTTGTGATATAATGGCACCACTAGACCAATCGCCCTGCGTGAGGATGGCACCGGAGGACCAGACATCAGCAATTACACACTAGGTAACTATCTGTGAATATGACTGAACAGCAAGTAGGAGGTGTAATGGGAAAGTACACTGCACCATTGAAAGCATTGGGCTCCTATTTAAAGAGGGCTAGAGTTAGAAGAAGCAACTGATTGGCCCTCATGTCAGATGACATCCTGTTGTGGCTTTGTGATGTAATGGCACCACTTGACCAATCGCCCTGGGTGACGATTACACTGGAGGACCAGACAACAGCATTTACACACTAGGTAATTATCTGGGAATATGACTGCACAGCAAGTAGGAGGTGTAATGGGAAAGTACTCTGCACCATCGAATGCATTGGGCTCCTTTTTAAAGAGGGCTAGAGTTAGAAGAACACAGTTTCTAAATAGCAGTCCATCTGGAGTATCAGGGTCACACTCACAGAGAGCAGGGAAACCGGTTAAATAGCTTCCCTCTATCTGAAAGTAAGTCAATTGCTCTAACCTTAGACACCTCATTCCAGCCTGAAAGATGGTAATTAACTCGCAGGACAAATTGCCAGCACAAGTATCTAAAGAAGATTTTGTCAGCCACGTAGACAGTCAAAGTCTTTGATAAACTATCATGATGGCCATCGCGTCATCCACATTGCTACCGTCTTAGAAGATTATATTTATGCGGAAGACCCTACTAAAAGGCACTGAGAACCATCAGATGCTATGAACTTTTTATCAATGGCAAAATGATTAAATGAGAGTTTGACTTACCATACATATTGATCGAGGCATGGAGAAGGCTGAGGAATGAGCTTTCTTTTTTTTTCCGTCTCAGCAAGCAGAGAAATATTCCTCTGCAACACTGCCTCTGCTGGCCATTCAGTATAATCTGCAGATGGAAAAGTCCACTGTTAGTCAATTTTTGGAACTTGAATATTTCCAAACCAAATGCAACACTATCAAAAAATGATTTCTATAAAGCGTAAATTATTAGTACTATGGCGTGTCACATATTGTGAAAATCCAAAGCTCACTAAAAATTATAATCTCAATTTAGATTTCAACCTAGCAAACTTCTTTCAATCCTAGGCCTCATTTGCTGGTACTCTCTACACAACCCTAGCACATGTATGAGGACTTAGATAAAAAGATCTCTTTGGCAGCCAAGAGATAGAGTACCCTTCTCACAGGAATGATTTCAGGTTATGGTACACCATAGCAATTCAGTGATCGGATACGGTAAGGGAGGAAGGTTTATGCTACGGATAGTGGGAATAATAAAAACTATGAATAACAGATTCTAACATCTTCATTTTAGCACATCCCTATCAGTTAACCTATAGAGAACTCCAGAATTGTATGATCAACCACTCCTTCAAACAAATGTATACGTCTCGAATAATGGCCTAGGTCCTTTCATCTCACCACCTTAGTCTTCAGCTGGGCATCCTGTCCTCATTGCTCCCTTTTCTATACCATGATACATGTATCCTATTGCATACTAGGCAACTGATTGGCCCTCATGTCTGATGACATGCTATTGTAGCTTTGTGATGTAATGGCACCACTTGACCAATCGCCCTGGGTGACGATTACACCGAAGGACCAGACATCAGCAATTACACACTAGGTAACTATCTGTGAATAGGACTGCACAGCAAGTAGGAAGTGTAATGGGAAAGTACACTGCGCCATTGAAAGCATTGGGCTCCTATTTAGAGAGGGCCAGAGTTTGAAGTAGCAATTGAATGGCCCTTTTGTCAGATGACAACCTGCTGCAGCTTTGTGATATAATGGCACCACTAGACCAATCGCCCTGCGTGAGGATGGCACCGGAGGACCAGACATCAGCAATTACACACTAGGTAACTATCTGTGAATATGACTGAACAGCAAGTAGGAGGTGTAATGGGAAAGTACACTGCACCATTGAAAGCATTGGGCTCCTATTTAAAGAGGGCTAGAGTTAGAAGAAGCAACTGATTGGCCCTCATGTCAGATGACATCCTGTTGTGGCTTTGTGATGTAATGGCACCACTTGACCAATCGCCCTGGGTGACGATTACACTGGAGGACCAGACAACAGCATTTACACACTAGGTAATTATCTGGGAATATGACTGCACAGCAAGTAGGAGGTGTAATGGGAAAGTACTCTGCACCATCGAATGCATTGGGCTCCTTTTTAAAGAGGGCTAGAGTTAGAAGAACACAGTTTCTAAATAGCAGTCCATCTGGAGTATCAGGGTCACACTCACAGAGAGCAGGGAAACCGGTTAAATAGCTTCCCTCTATCTGAAAGTAAGTCAATTGCTCTAACCTTAGACACCTCATTCCAGCCTGAAAGATGGTAATTAACTCGCAGGACAAATTGCCAGCACAAGTATCTAAAGAAGATTTTGTCAGCCACGTAGACAGTCAAAGTCTTTGATAAACTATCATGATGGCCATCGCGTCATCCACATTGCTACCGTCTTAGAAGATTATATTTATGCGGAAGACCCTACTAAAAGGCACTGAGAACCATCAGATGCTATGAACTTTTTATCAATGGCAAAATGATTAAATGAGAGTTTGACTTACCATACATATTGATCGAGGCATGGAGAAGGCTGAGGAATGAGCTTTCTTTTTTTTTCCGTCTCAGCAAGCAGAGAAATATTCCTCTGCAACACTGCCTCTGCTGGCCATTCAGTATAATCTGCAGATGGAAAAGTCCACTGTTAGTCAATTTTTTGAACTTGAATATTTCCAAACCAAATGCAACACTACCAAAAAATGATTTCTATAAAGCGTAAATTATTAGTACTATGGCGTGTCACATATTGTGAAAATCCAAAGCTCACTAAAAATTATAATCTCAATTTAGATTTCAACCTAGCAAAATTCTTTCAATCCTAGGCCTCATTTGCTGGTACTCTCTACACAACCCTAGCACATGTATGAGGACTTAGATAAAAAGATCTCTTTGGCAGCCAAGAGATAGAGTACCCTTCTCACAGGAATGATTTCAGGTTATGGTACACCATAGCAATTCAGTGATCGGATACGGTAAGGGAGGAAGGTTTATGCTACGGATAGTGGGAATAATAAAAACTATGAATAACAGATTCTAACATCTTCATTTTAGCAAATCCCTATCAGTTAACCTATAGAGAACTCCAGAATTGTATGATCAACCACTCCTTCAAACAAATGTATACGTCTCGAATAATGGCCTAGGTCCTTTCATCTCACCACCTTAGTCTTCAGCTGGGCATCCTGTCCTCATTGCTCCCTTTTCTATACCATGATACATGTATCCTATTGCATACTAGGCAACTGATTGGCCCTCATGTCTGATGACATGCTATTGTAGCTTTGTGATGTAATGGCACCACTTGACCAATCGCCCTGGGTGACGATTACACCGAAGGACCAGACATCAGCAATTACACACTAGGTAACTATCTGTGAATAGGACTGCACAGCAAGTAGGAAGTGTAATGGGAAAGTACACTGCACCATTGAAAGCATTGGGCTCCTATTTAGAGAGGGCCAGAGTTTGAAGTAGCAATTGAATGGCCCTTTTGTCAGATGACAACCTGCTGCAGCTTTGTGATATAATGGCACCACTAGACCAATCGCCCTGCGTGAGGATGGCACCGGAGGACCAGACATCAGCAATTACACACTAGGTAACTATCTGTGAATATGACTGAACAGCAAGTAGGAGGTGTAATGGGAAAGTACACTGCACCATTGAAAGCATTGGGCTCCTATTTAAAGAGGGCTAGAGTTAGAAGAAGCAACTGATTGGCCCTCATGTCAGATGACATCCTGTTGTGGCTTTGTGATGTAATGGCACCACTTGACCAATCGCCCTGGGTGACGATTACACTGGAGGACCAGACAACAGCATTTACACACTAGGTAATTATCTGGGAATATGACTGCACAGCAAGTAGGAGGTGTAATGGGAAAGTACTCTGCACCATCGAATGCATTGGGCTCCTTTTTAAAGAGGGCTAGAGTTAGAAGAACACAGTTTCTAAATAGCAGTCCATCTGGAGTATCAGGGTCACACTCACAGAGAGCAGGGAAACCGGTTAAATAGCTTCCCTCTATCTGAAAGTAAGTCAATTGCTCTAACCTTAGACACCTCATTCCAGCCTGAAAGATGGTAATTAACTCGCAGGACAAATTGCCAGCACAAGTATCTAAAGAAGATTTTGTCAGCCACGTAGACAGTCAAAGTCTTTGATAAACTATCATGATGGCCATCGCGTCATCCACATTGCTACCGTCTTAGAAGATTATATTTATGCGGAAGACCCTACTAAAAGGCACTGAGAACCATCAGATGCTATGAACTTTTTATCAATGGCAAAATGATTAAATGAGAGTTTGACTTACCATACATATTGATCGAGGCATGGAGAAGGCTGAGGAATGAGCTTTCTTTTTTTTTCCGTCTCAGCAAGCAGAGAAATATTCCTCTGCAACACTGCCTCTGCTGGCCATTCAGTATAATCTGCAGATGGAAAAGTCCACTGTTAGTCAATTTTTTGAACTTGAATATTTCCAAACCAAATGCAACACTACCAAAAAATGATTTCTATAAAGCGTAAATTATTAGTACTATGGCGTGTCACATATTGTGAAAATCCAAAGCTCACTAAAAATTATAATCTCAATTTAGATTTCAACCTAGCAAACTTCTTTCAATCCTAGGCCTCATTTGCTGGTACACTGTACACAACCCTAGCACATGTATGAGGACTTAGATAGAAAGATCTCTTTGGCAGCCAAGAGATAGAGTACCCTTCTCACAGGAATGATTTCAGGTTATGGTACACCATAGCAATTCAGTGATCGGATACGGTAAGGGAGGAAGGTTTATGCTACGGATAGTGGGAATAATAAAAACTATGAATAACAGATTCTAACATCTTCATTTTAGCAAATCCCTATCAGTTAACCTATAGAGAACTCCAGAATTGTATGATCAACCACTCCTTCAAACAAATGTATACGTCTCGAATAATGGCCTAGGTCCTTTCATCTCACCACCTTAGTCTTCAGCTGGGCATCCTGTCCTCATTGCTCCCTTTTCTATACCATGATACATGTATCCTATTGCATACTAGGCAACTGATTGGCCCTCATGTCTGATGACATGCTATTGTAGCTTTGTGATGTAATGGCACCACTTGACCAATCGCCCTGGGTGACGATTACACCGAAGGACCAAACATCAGCAATAACACACTAGGTAACTATCTGTGAATAGGACTGCACAGCAAGTCGGAAGTGTAATGGGAAAGTACACTGCACCATTGAAAGCATTGGGCTCCTATTTAGAGAGGGCCAGAGTTTGAAGTAGCAATTGAATGGCCCTTTTGTCAGATGACAACCTGCTGCAGCTTTGTGATATAATGGCACCACTAGACCAATCGCCCTGCGTGAGGATGGCACCGGAGGACCAGACATCAGCAATTACACACTAGGTAACTATCTGTGAATATGACTGAACAGCAAGTAGGAGGTGTAATGGGAAAGTACACTGCACCATTGAAAGCATTGGGCTCCTATTTAAAGAGGGCTAGAGTTAGAAGAAGCAACTGATTGGCCCTCATGTCAGATGACATCCTGTTGTGGCTTTGTGATGTAATGGCACCACTTGACCAATCGCCCTGGGTGACGATTACACTGGAGGACCAGACAACAGCATTTACACACTAGGTAATTATCTGGGAATATGACTGCACAGCAAGTAGGAGGTGTAATGGGAAAGTACTCTGCACCATCGAATGCATTGGGCTCCTTTTTAAAGAGGGCTAGAGTTAGAAGAACACAGTTTCTAAATAGCAGTCCATCTGGAGTATCAGGGTCACACTCACAGAGAGCAGGGAAACCGGTTAAATAGCTTCCCTCTATCTGAAAGTAAGTCAATTGCTCTAACCTTAGACACCTCATTCCAGCCTGAAAGATGGTAATTAACTCGCAGGACAAATTGCCAGCACAAGTATCTAAAGAAGATTTTGTCAGCCACGTAGACAGTCAAAGTCTTTGATAAACTATCATGATGGCCATCGCGTCATCCACATTGCTACCGTCTTAGAAGATTATATTTATGCGGAAGACCCTACTAAAAGGCACTGAGAACCATCAGATGCTATGAACTTTTTATCAATGGCAAAATGATTAAATGAGAGTTTGACTTACCATACATATTGATCGAGGCATGGAGAAGGCTGAGGAATGAGCTTTCTTTTTTTTTCCGTCTCAGCAAGCAGAGAAATATTCCTCTGCAACACTGCCTCTGCTGGCCATTCAGTATAATCTGCAGATGGAAAAGTCCACTGTTAGTCAATTTTTTGAACTTGAATATTTCCAAACCAAATGCAACACTACCAAAAAATGATTTCTATAAAGCGTAAATTATTAGTACTATGGCGTGTCACATATTGTGAAAATCCAAAGCTCACTAAAAATTATAATCTCAATTTAGATTTCAACCTAGCAAACTTCTTTCAATCCTAGGCCTCATTTGCTGGTACTCTCTACACAACCCTAGCACCTGTATGAGGACTTAGATAAAAAGATCTCTTTGGCAGCCAAGAGATAGAGTACCCTTCTCACAGGAATGATTTCAGGTTATGGTACACCATAGCAATTCAGTGATCGGATACGGTAAGGGAGGAAGGTTTATGCTACGGATAGTGGGAATAATAAAAACTATGAATAACAGATTCTAACATCTTCATTTTAGCACATCCCTATCAGTTAACCTATAGAGAACTCCAGAATTGTATGATCAACCACTCCTTCAAACAAATGTATACGTCTCAAATAATGGCCTAGGTCCTTTCATCTCACCACCTTAGTCTTCAGCTGGGCATCCTGTCCTCATTGCTCCCTTTTCTATACCATGATACATGTATCCTATTGCATACTAGGCAACTGATTGGCCCTCATGTCTGATGACATGCTATTGTAGCTTTGTGATGTAATGGCACCACTTGACCAATCGCCCTGGGTGACGATTACACCGAAGGACCAAACATCAGCAATAACACACTAGGTAACTATCTGTGAATAGGACTGCACAGCAAGTAGGAAGTGTAATGGGAAAGTACACTGCACCATTGAAAGCATTGGGCTCCTATTTAGAGAGTGCCAGAGTTTGAAGTAGCAATTGAATGGCCCTTTTGTCAGATGACAACCTGCTGCAGCTTTGTGATATAATGGCACCACTAGACCAATCGCCCTGCGTGAGGATGGCACCGGAGGACCAGACATCAGCAATTACACACTAGGTAACTATCTGTGAATATGACTGAACAGCAAGTAGGAGGTGTAATGGGAAAGTACACTGCACCATTGAAAGCATTGGGCTCCTATTTAAAGAGGGCTAGAGTTAGAAGAAGCAACTGATTGGCCCTCATGTCAGATGACATCCTGTTGTGGCTTTGTGATGTAATGGCACCACTTGACCAATCGCCCTGGGTAACGATTACACTGGAGGACCAGACAACAGCATTTACACACTAGGTAATTATCTGGGAATATGACTGCACAGCAAGTAGGAGGTGTAATGGGAAAGTACTCTGCACCATCGATTGCATTGGGCTCCTTTTTAAAGAGGGCTAGAGTTAGAAGAACACAGTTTCTAAATAGCAGTCCATCTGGAGTATCAGGGTCACTCTCACAGAGAGCAGGGAAACCGGTTAAATAGCTTCCCTCTATCTGAAAGTAAGTCAATTGCTCTAACCTTAGACACCTCATTCCAGCCTGAAAGATGGTAATTAACTCGCAGGACAAATTGCCTGCACAAGTATCTAAAGAAGATTTTGTCAGCCACGTAGACAGACAAAGTCTTTGATAAACTATCATGATGGCCATCGCGTCATCCACATTGCTACCGTCTTAGAAGATTATATTTATGCGGAAGACCCTACTAAAAGGCACTGAGAGCCATCAGATGCTATGAACTTTTTATCAATGGCAAAATGATTAAATGAGAGTTTGACTTACCATACATATTGATCGAGGCATGGAGAAGGCTGAGGAATGAGCTTTCTTTTTTTTTTGTCTCAGCAAGCAGAGACATATTCCTCTGCAACACTGCCTCTGCTGGCCATTCAGTATAATCTGCAGATGGAAAAGTCCACTGTTAGTCAATTTTTTGAACTTGAATATTTCCAAACCAAATGCAACACTACCAAAAAATGATTTCTATAAAGCGTAAATTATTAGTACTATGGCGTGTCACATATTGTGAAAATCCAAAGCTCACTAAAAATTATAATCTCAATTTAGATTTCAACCTAGCAAACTTCTTTCAATCCTAGGCCTCATTTGCTGGTACACTGTACACAACCCTAGCACATGTATGAGGACTTAGATAGAAAGATCTCTTTGGCAGCCAAGAGATAGAGTACCCTTCTCACAGGAATGATTTCAGGTTATGGTACACCATAGCAATTCAGTGATCTGATACGTTAAGGGAGGAAGGTTTATGCTACGGTTAGTGGGAATAATAAAAACTATGAATAACAGATTCTAACATCTTCATTTTAGCACATCCCTATCAGTTAACCTATAGAGAACTCCAGAATGGTATGATCAACCACTCCTTCAAACAAATGTATACGTCTCGAATAATGGCCTAGGTCCTTTCATATCACCACCTTAGTCTTCAGCTGGGCATCCTGTCCTCATTGCTCCCTTTTCTATACCATGATACATGTATCCTATTGCGTACTAGGCGACTGATTGGCCCTCATGTCTGATGACATCCTATTGTAGCTTTGTGATGTAATGGCACCACTTGACCAATCGCCCTGGGTGACGATAACACCAAAGGACCAGACATCAGCAATTACACACTAGGTAACTATCTGTGAATAGGACTGCACAGCAAGTAGGAAGTGTAATGGGAAAGTACACTGCACCATTGAAAGCATTGGGCTCCTATTTAGAGAGGGCCAGAGTTTGAAGTAGCAATTGAATGGCCCTTTTGTCAGATGACAACCTGCTGCAGCTTTGTGATATAATGGCACCACTAGACCAATCGCCCTGCGTGAGGATGGCACCGGAGGACCAGACATCAGCAATTACACACTAGGTAACTATCTGTGAATAGGACTGCACAGCAAGTAGGAAGTGTAATGGGAAAGTACACTGCACCATTGAAAGCATTGGGCTCCTATTTAGAGAGGGCCAGAGTTTGAAGTAGAAATTGAATGGCCCTTTTGTCAGATGACAACCTGCTGCAGCTTTGTGATATAATGGCACCACTAGACCAATCGCCCTGCGTGAGGATGGCACCGGAGGACCAGACATCAGCAATTACACACTAGGTAACTATCTGTGAATATGACTGAACAGCAAGTAGGAGGTGTAATGGGAAAGTACACTGCACCATTGAAAGCATTGGGCTCCTATTTAAAGAGGGCTAGAGTTAGAAGAAGCAACTGATTGGCCCTCATGTCAGATGACATCCTGTTGTGGCTTTGTGATGTAATGGCACCACTTGACCAATCGCCCTGGGTGACGATTACACTGGAGGACCAGACAACAGCATTTACACACTAGGTAATTATCTGGGAATATGACTGCACAGCAAGTAGGAGGTGTAATGGGAAAGTACTCTGCACCATCGATTGCATTGGGCTCCTTTTTAAAGAGGGCTAGAGTTAGAAGAACACAGTTTCTAAATAGCAGTCCATCTGGAGTATCAGGGTCACTCTCACAGAGAGCAGGGAAACCGGTTAAATAGCTTCCCTCTATCTGAAAGTAAGTCAATTGCTCTAACCTTAGACACCTCATTCCAGCCTGAAAGATGGTAATTAACTCGCAGGACAAATTGCCAGCACAAGTATCTAAAGAAGATTTTGTCAGCCACGTAGACAGTCAAAGTCTTTGATAAACTATCATGATGGCCATCGCGTCATCCACATTGCTACCGTCTTAGAAGATTATATTTATGCGGAAGACCCTACTAAAAGGCACTGAGAGCCATCAGATGCTATGAACTTTTTATCAATGGCAAAATGATTAAATGAGAGTTTGACTTACCATACATATTGATCGAGGCATGGAGAAGGCTGAGGAATGAGCTCTCTTTTTTTTTGTCTCAGCAAGCAGAGAAATATTCCTCTGCAACACTGCCTCTGCTGGCCATTCAGTATAATCTGCAGATGGAAAAGTCCACTGTTAGTCAATTTTTTGAACTTGAATATTTCCAAACCAAATGCAACACTACCAAAAAATGATTTCTATAAAGCGTAAATTATTAGTACTATGGCGTGTCACATATTGTGAAAATCCAAAGCTCACTAAAAATTATAATCTCAATTTAGATTTCAACCTAGCAAACTTCTTTCAATCCTAGGCCTCATTTGCTGGTACTCTCTACACAACCCTAGCACATGTATGAGGACTTAGATAAAAAGATCTCTTTGGCAGCCAAGAGATAGAGTACCCTTCTCACAGGAATGATTTCAGGTCATGGTACACCATAGCAATTCAGTGATCGGATACGGTAAGGGAGGAAGGTTTATGCTACGGATAGTGGGAATAATAAAAACTATGAATAACAGATTCTAACATCTTCATTTTAGCAAATCCCTATCAGTTAACCTATAGAGAACTCCAGAATTGTATGATCAACCACTCCTTCAAACAAATGTATACGTCTCGAATAATGGCCTAGGTCCTTTCATCTCACCACCTTAGTCTTCAGCTGGGCATCCTGTCCTCATTGCTCCCTTTTCTATACCATGATACATGTATCCTATTGCATACTAGGCAACTGATTGGCCCTCATGTCTGATGACATGCTATTGTAGCTTTGTGATGTAATGGCACCACTTGACCAATCGCCCTGGGTGACGATTACACCGAAGGACCAGACATCAGCAATTACACACTAGGTAACTATCTGTGAATAGGACTGCACAGCAAGTAGGAAGTGTAATGGGAAAGTACACTGCACCATTGAAAGCATTGGGCTCCTATTTAGAGAGGGCCAGAGTTTGAAGTAGCAATTGAATGGCCCTTTTGTCAGATGACAACCTGCTGCAGCTTTGTGATATAATGGCACCACTAGACCAATCGCCCTGCGTGAGGATGGCACCGGAGGACCAGACATCAGCAATTACACACTAGGTAACTATCTGTGAATATGACTGAACAGCAAGTAGGAGGTGTAATGGGAAAGTACACTGCACCATTGAAAGCATTGGGCTCCTATTTAAAGAGGGCTAGAGTTAGAAGAAGCAACTGATTGGCCCTCATGTCAGATGACATCCTGTTGTGGCTTTGTGATGTAATGGCACCACTTGACCAATCGCCCTGGGTGACGATTACACTGGAGGACCAGACAACAGCATTTACACACTAGGTAATTATCTGGGAATATGACTGCACAGCAAGTAGGAGGTGTAATGGGAAAGTACTCTGCACCATCGAATGCATTGGGCTCCTTTTTAAAGAGGGCTAGAGTTAGAAGAACACAGTTTCTAAATAGCAGTCCATCTGGAGTATCAGGGTCACACTCACAGAGAGCAGGGAAACCGGTTAAATAGCTTCCCTCTATCTGAAAGTAAGTCAATTGCTCTAACCTTAGACACCTCATTCCAGCCTGAAAGATGGTAATTAACTCGCAGGACAAATTGCCAGCACAAGTATCTAAAGAAGATTTTGTCAGCCACGTAGACAGTCAAAGTCTTTGATAAACTATCATGATGGCCATCGCGTCATCCACATTGCTACCGTCTTAGAAGATTATATTTATGCGGAAGACCCTACTAAAAGGCACTGAGAACCATCAGATGCTATGAACTTTTTATCAATGGCAAAATGATTAAATGAGAGTTTGACTTACCATACATATTGATCGAGGCATGGAGAAGGCTGAGGAATGAGCTTTCTTTTTTTTTCCGTCTCAGCAAGCAGAGAAATATTCCTCTGCAACACTGCCTCTGCTGGCCATTCAGTATAATCTGCAGATGGAAAAGTCCACTGTTAGTCAATTTTTGGAACTTGAATATTTCCAAACCAAATGCAACACTATCAAAAAATGATTTCTATAAAGCGTAAATTATTAGTACTATGGCGTGTCACATATTGTGAAAATCCAAAGCTCACTAAAAATTATAATCTCAATTTAGATTTCAACCTAGCAAACTTCTTTCAATCCTAGGCCTCATTTGCTGGTACTCTCTACACAACCCTAGCACATGTATGAGGACTTAGATAAAAAGATCTCTTTGGCAGCCAAGAGATAGAGTACCCTTCTCACAGGAATGATTTCAGGTTATGGTACACCATAGCAATTCAGTGATCGGATACGGTAAGGGAGGAAGGTTTATGCTACGGATAGTGGGAATAATAAAAACTATGAATAACAGATTCTAACATCTTCATTTTAGCACATCCCTATCAGTTAACCTATAGAGAACTCCAGAATTGTATGATCAACCACTCCTTCAAACAAATGTATACGTCTCGAATAATGGCCTAGGTCCTTTCATCTCACCACCTTAGTCTTCAGCTGGGCATCCTGTCCTCATTGCTCCCTTTTCTATACCATGATACATGTATCCTATTGCATACTAGGCAACTGATTGGCCCTCATGTCTGATGACATGCTATTGTAGCTTTGTGATGTAATGGCACCACTTGACCAATCGCCCTGGGTGACGATTACACCGAAGGACCAGACATCAGCAATTACACACTAGGTAACTATCTGTGAATAGGACTGCACAGCAAGTAGGAAGTGTAATGGGAAAGTACACTGCGCCATTGAAAGCATTGGGCTCCTATTTAGAGAGGGCCAGAGTTTGAAGTAGCAATTGAATGGCCCTTTTGTCAGATGACAACCTGCTGCAGCTTTGTGATATAATGGCACCACTAGACCAATCGCCCTGCGTGAGGATGGCACCGGAGGACCAGACATCAGCAATTACACACTAGGTAACTATCTGTGAATATGACTGAACAGCAAGTAGGAGGTGTAATGGGAAAGTACACTGCACCATTGAAAGCATTGGGCTCCTATTTAAAGAGGGCTAGAGTTAGAAGAAGCAACTGATTGGCCCTCATGTCAGATGACATCCTGTTGTGGCTTTGTGATGTAATGGCACCACTTGACCAATCGCCCTGGGTGACGATTACACTGGAGGACCAGACAACAGCATTTACACACTAGGTAATTATCTGGGAATATGACTGCACAGCAAGTAGGAGGTGTAATGGGAAAGTACTCTGCACCATCGAATGCATTGGGCTCCTTTTTAAAGAGGGCTAGAGTTAGAAGAACACAGTTTCTAAATAGCAGTCCATCTGGAGTATCAGGGTCACACTCACAGAGAGCAGGGAAACCGGTTAAATAGCTTCCCTCTATCTGAAAGTAAGTCAATTGCTCTAACCTTAGACACCTCATTCCAGCCTGAAAGATGGTAATTAACTCGCAGGACAAATTGCCAGCACAAGTATCTAAAGAAGATTTTGTCAGCCACGTAGACAGTCAAAGTCTTTGATAAACTATCATGATGGCCATCGCGTCATCCACATTGCTACCGTCTTAGAAGATTATATTTATGCGGAAGACCCTACTAAAAGGCACTGAGAACCATCAGATGCTATGAACTTTTTATCAATGGCAAAATGATTAAATGAGAGTTTGACTTACCATACATATTGATCGAGGCATGGAGAAGGCTGAGGAATGAGCTTTCTTTTTTTTTCCGTCTCAGCAAGCAGAGAAATATTCCTCTGCAACACTGCCTCTGCTGGCCATTCAGTATAATCTGCAGATGGAAAAGTCCACTGTTAGTCAATTTTTTGAACTTGAATATTTCCAAACCAAATGCAACACTACCAAAAAATGATTTCTATAAAGCGTAAATTATTAGTACTATGGCGTGTCACATATTGTGAAAATCCAAAGCTCACTAAAAATTATAATCTCAATTTAGATTTCAACCTAGCAAACTTCTTTCAATCCTAGGCCTCATTTGCTGGTACTCTCTACACAACCCTAGCACATGTATGAGGACTTAGATAAAAAGATCTCTTTGGCAGCCAAGAGATAGAGTACCCTTCTCACAGGAATGATTTCAGGTCATGGTACACCATAGCAATTCAGTGATCGGATACGGTAAGGGAGGAAGGTTTATGCTACGGATAGTGGGAATAATAAAAACTATGAATAACAGATTCTAACATCTTCATTTTAGCAAATCCCTATCAGTTAACCTATAGAGAACTCCAGAATTGTATGATCAACCACTCCTTCAAACAAATGTATACGTCTCGAATAATGGCCTAGGTCCTTTCATCTCACCACCTTAGTCTTCAGCTGGGCATCCTGTCCTCATTGCTCCCTTTTCTATACCATGATACATGTATCCTATTGCATACTAGGCAACTGATTGGCCCTCATGTCTGATGACATGCTATTGTAGCTTTGTGATGTAATGGCACCACTTGACCAATCGCCCTGGGTGACGATTACACCGAAGGACCAGACATCAGCAATTACACACTAGGTAACTATCTGTGAATAGGACTGCACAGCAAGTAGGAAGTGTAATGGGAAAGTACACTGCACCATTGAAAGCATTGGGCTCCTATTTAGAGAGGGCCAGAGTTTGAAGTAGCAATTGAATGGCCCTTTTGTCAGATGACAACCTGCTGCAGCTTTGTGATATAATGGCACCACTAGACCAATCGCCCTGCGTGAGGATGGCACCGGAGGACCAGACATCAGCAATTACACACTAGGTAACTATCTGTGAATATGACTGAACAGCAAGTAGGAGGTGTAATGGGAAAGTACACTGCACCATTGAAAGCATTGGGCTCCTATTTAAAGAGGGCTAGAGTTAGAAGAAGCAACTGATTGGCCCTCATGTCAGATGACATCCTGTTGTGGCTTTGTGATGTAATGGCACCACTTGACCAATCGCCCTGGGTGACGATTACACTGGAGGACCAGACAACAGCATTTACACACTAGGTAATTATCTGGGAATATGACTGCACAGCAAGTAGGAGGTGTAATGGGAAAGTACTCTGCACCATCGAATGCATTGGGCTCCTTTTTAAAGAGGGCTAGAGTTAGAAGAACACAGTTTCTAAATAGCAGTCCATCTGGAGTATCAGGGTCACACTCACAGAGAGCAGGGAAACCGGTTAAATAGCTTCCCTCTATCTGAAAGTAAGTCAATTGCTCTAACCTTAGACACCTCATTCCAGCCTGAAAGATGGTAATTAACTCGCAGGACAAATTGCCAGCACAAGTATCTAAAGAAGATTTTGTCAGCCACGTAGACAGTCAAAGTCTTTGATAAACTATCATGATGGCCATCGCGTCATCCACATTGCTACCGTCTTAGAAGATTATATTTATGCGGAAGACCCTACTAAAAGGCACTGAGAACCATCAGATGCTATGAACTTTTTATCAATGGCAAAATGATTAAATGAGAGTTTGACTTACCATACATATTGATCGAGGCATGGAGAAGGCTGAGGAATGAGCTTTCTTTTTTTTTCCGTCTCAGCAAGCAGAGAAATATTCCTCTGCAACACTGCCTCTGCTGGCCATTCAGTATAATCTGCAGATGGAAAAGTCCACTGTTAGTCAATTTTTGGAACTTGAATATTTCCAAACCAAATGCAACACTATCAAAAAATGATTTCTATAAAGCGTAAATTATTAGTACTATGGCGTGTCACATATTGTGAAAATCCAAAGCTCACTAAAAATTATAATCTCAATTTAGATTTCAACCTAGCAAACTTCTTTCAATCCTAGGCCTCATTTGCTGGTACTCTCTACACAACCCTAGCACATGTATGAGGACTTAGATAAAAAGATCTCTTTGGCAGCCAAGAGATAGAGTACCCTTCTCACAGGAATGATTTCAGGTTATGGTACACCATAGCAATTCAGTGATCGGATACGGTAAGGGAGGAAGGTTTATGCTACGGATAGTGGGAATAATAAAAACTATGAATAACAGATTCTAACATCTTCATTTTAGCACATCCCTATCAGTTAACCTATAGAGAACTCCAGAATTGTATGATCAACCACTCCTTCAAACAAATGTATACGTCTCGAATAATGGCCTAGGTCCTTTCATCTCACCACCTTAGTCTTCAGCTGGGCATCCTGTCCTCATTGCTCCCTTTTCTATACCATGATACATGTATCCTATTGCATACTAGGCAACTGATTGGCCCTCATGTCTGATGACATGCTATTGTAGCTTTGTGATGTAATGGCACCACTTGACCAATCGCCCTGGGTGACGATTACACCGAAGGACCAGACATCAGCAATTACACACTAGGTAACTATCTGTGAATAGGACTGCACAGCAAGTAGGAAGTGTAATGGGAAAGTACACTGCGCCATTGAAAGCATTGGGCTCCTATTTAGAGAGGGCCAGAGTTTGAAGTAGCAATTGAATGGCCCTTTTGTCAGATGACAACCTGCTGCAGCTTTGTGATATAATGGCACCACTAGACCAATCGCCCTGCGTGAGGATGGCACCGGAGGACCAGACATCAGCAATTACACACTAGGTAACTATCTGTGAATATGACTGAACAGCAAGTAGGAGGTGTAATGGGAAAGTACACTGCACCATTGAAAGCATTGGGCTCCTATTTAAAGAGGGCTAGAGTTAGAAGAAGCAACTGATTGGCCCTCATGTCAGATGACATCCTGTTGTGGCTTTGTGATGTAATGGCACCACTTGACCAATCGCCCTGGGTGACGATTACACTGGAGGACCAGACAACAGCATTTACACACTAGGTAATTATCTGGGAATATGACTGCACAGCAAGTAGGAGGTGTAATGGGAAAGTACTCTGCACCATCGAATGCATTGGGCTCCTTTTTAAAGAGGGCTAGAGTTAGAAGAACACAGTTTCTAAATAGCAGTCCATCTGGAGTATCAGGGTCACACTCACAGAGAGCAGGGAAACCGGTTAAATAGCTTCCCTCTATCTGAAAGTAAGTCAATTGCTCTAACCTTAGACACCTCATTCCAGCCTGAAAGATGGTAATTAACTCGCAGGACAAATTGCCAGCACAAGTATCTAAAGAAGATTTTGTCAGCCACGTAGACAGTCAAAGTCTTTGATAAACTATCATGATGGCCATCGCGTCATCCACATTGCTACCGTCTTAGAAGATTATATTTATGCGGAAGACCCTACTAAAAGGCACTGAGAACCATCAGATGCTATGAACTTTTTATCAATGGCAAAATGATTAAATGAGAGTTTGACTTACCATACATATTGATCGAGGCATGGAGAAGGCTGAGGAATGAGCTTTCTTTTTTTTTCCGTCTCAGCAAGCAGAGAAATATTCCTCTGCAACACTGCCTCTGCTGGCCATTCAGTATAATCTGCAGATGGAAAAGTCCACTGTTAGTCAATTTTTTGAACTTGAATATTTCCAAACCAAATGCAACACTACCAAAAAATGATTTCTATAAAGCGTAAATTATTAGTACTATGGCGTGTCACATATTGTGAAAATCCAAAGCTCACTAAAAATTATAATCTCAATTTAGATTTCAACCTAGCAAACTTCTTTCAATCCTAGGCCTCATTTGCTGGTACACTGTACACAACCCTAGCACATGTATGAGGACTTAGATAGAAAGATCTCTTTGGCAGCCAAGAGATAGAGTACCCTTCTCACAGGAATGATTTCAGGTTATGGTACACCATAGCAATTCAGTGATCTGATACGTTAAGGGAGGAAGGTTTATGCTACGGTTAGTGGGAATAATAAAAACTATGAATAACAGATTCTAACATCTTCATTTTAGCACATCCCTATCAGTTAACCTATAGAGAACTCCAGAATGGTATGATCAACCACTCCTTCAAACAAATGTATACGTCTCGAATAATGGCCTAGGTCCTTTCATATCACCACCTTAGTCTTCAGCTGGGCATCCTGTCCTCATTGCTCCCTTTTCTATACCATGATACATGTATCCTATTGCATACTAGGCAACTGATTGGCCCTCATGTCTGATGACATGCTATTGTAGCTTTGTGATGTAATGGCACCACTTGACCAATCGCCCTGAGTGACGATTACACCGAAGGACCAGACATCAGCAATAACACACTAGGTAACTATCTGTGAATAGGACTGCACAGCAAGTAGGAAGTGTAATGGGAAAGTACACTGCACCATTGAAAGCATTGGGCTCCTATTTAGAGAGGGCCAGAGTTTGAAGTAGCAATTGAATGGCCCTTTTGTCAGATGACAACCTGCTGCAGCTTTGTGATATAATGGCACCACTAGACCAATCGCCCTGCGTGAGGATGGCACCGGAGGACCAGACATCAGCAATTACACACTAGGTAACTATCTGTGAATATGACTGAACAGCAAGTAGGAGGTGTAATGGGAAAGTACACTGCACCATTGAAAGCATTGGGCTCCTATTTAAAGAGGGCTAGAGTTAGAAGAAGCAACTGATTGGCCCTCATGTCAGATGACATCCTGTTGTGGCTTTGGGATGTAATGGCACCACTTGACCAATCGCCCTGGGTGACGATTACACTGGAGGACCAGACAACAGCATTTACACACTAGGTAATTATCTGGGAATATGACTGCACAGCAAGTAGGAGGTGTAATGGGAAAGTACTCTGCACCATCGAATGCATTGGGCTCCTTTTTAAAGAGGGCTAGAGTTAGAAGAACACAGTTTCTAAATAGCAGTCCATCTGGAGTATCAGGGTCACACTCACAGAGAGCAGGGAAACCGGTTAAATAGCTTCCCTCTATCTGAAAGTAAGTCAATTGCTCTAACCTTAGACACCTCATTCCAGCCTGAAAGATGGTAATTAACTCGCAGGACAAATTGCCAGCACAAGTATCTAAAGAAGATTTTGTCAGCCACGTAGACAGTCAAAGTCTTTGATAAACTATCATGATGGCCATCGCGTCATCCACATTGCTACCGTCTTAGAAGATTATATTTATGCGGAAGACCCTACTAAAAGGCACTGAGAGCCATCAGATGCTATGAACTTTTTATCAATGGCAAAATGATTAAATGAGAGTTTGACTTACCATACATATTGATCGAGGCATGGAGAAGGCTGAGGAATGAGCTCTCTTTTTTTTTTTGTCTCAGCAAGCAGAGAAATATTCCTCTGCAACACTGCCTCTGCTGGCCATTCAGTATAATCTGCAGATGGAAAAGTCCACTGTTAGTCAATTTTTTGAACTTGAATATTTCCAAACCAAATGCAACACTATCAAAAAATGATTTCTATAAAGCGTAAATTATTAGTACTATGGCGTGTCACATATTGTGAAAATCCAAAGCTCACTAAAAATTATAATCTCAATTTAGATTTCAACCTAGCAAACTTCTTTCAATCCTAGGCCTCATTTGCTGGTACTCTCTACACAACCCTAGCACATGTATGAGGACTTAGATAAAAAGATCTCTTTGGCAGCCAAGAGATAGAGTACCCTTCTCACAGGAATGATTTCAGGTTATGGTACACCATAGCAATTCAGTGATCGGATACGGTAAGGGAGGAAGGTTTATGCTACGGATAGTGGGAATAATAAAAACTATGAATAACAGATTCTAACATCTTCATTTTAGCAAATCCCTATCAGTTAACCTATAGAGAACTCCAGAATTGTATGATCAACCACTCCTTCAAACAAATGTATACGTCTCGAATAATGGCCTAGGTCCTTTCATCTCACCACCTTAGTCTTCAGCTGGGCATCCTGTCCTCATTGCTCCCTTTTCTATACCATGATACATGTATCCTATTGCATACTAGGCAACTGATTGGCCCTCATGTCTGATGACATGCTATTGTAGCTTTGTGATGTAATGGCACCACTTGACCAATCGCCCTGGGTGACGATTACACCGAAGGACCAAACATCAGCAATAACACACTAGGTAACTATCTGTGAATAGGACTGCACAGCAAGTCGGAAGTGTAATGGGAAAGTACACTGCACCATTGAAAGCATTGGGCTCCTATTTAGAGAGGGCCAGAGTTTGAAGTAGCAATTGAATGGCCCTTTTGTCAGATGACAACCTGCTGCAGCTTTGTGATATAATGGCACCACTAGACCAATCGCCCTGCGTGAGGATGGCACCGGAGGACCAGACATCAGCAATTACACACTAGGTAACTATCTGTGAATATGACTGAACAGCAAGTAGGAGGTGTAATGGGAAAGTACACTGCACCATTGAAAGCATTGGGCTCCTATTTAAAGAGGGCTAGAGTTAGAAGAAGCAACTGATTGGCCCTCATGTCAGATGACATCCTGTTGTGGCTTTGTGATGTAATGGCACCACTTGACCAATCGCCCTGGGTGACGATTACACTGGAGGACCAGACAACAGCATTTACACACTAGGTAATTATCTGGGAATATGACTGCACAGCAAGTAGGAGGTGTAATGGGAAAGTACTCTGCACCATCGAATGCATTGGGCTCCTTTTTAAAGAGGGCTAGAGTTAGAAGAACACAGTTTCTAAATAGCAGTCCATCTGGAGTATCAGGGTCACACTCACAGAGAGCAGGGAAACCGGTTAAATAGCTTCCCTCTATCTGAAAGTAAGTCAATTGCTCTAACCTTAGACACCTCATTCCAGCCTGAAAGATGGTAATTAACTCGCAGGACAAATTGCCAGCACAAGTATCTAAAGAAGATTTTGTCAGCCACGTAGACAGTCAAAGTCTTTGATAAACTATCATGATGGCCATCGCGTCATCCACATTGCTACCGTCTTAGAAGATTATATTTATGCGGAAGACCCTACTAAAAGGCACTGAGAACCATCAGATGCTATGAACTTTTTATCAATGGCAAAATGATTAAATGAGAGTTTGACTTACCATACATATTGATCGAGGCATGGAGAAGGCTGAGGAATGAGCTTTCTTTTTTTTTCCGTCTCAGCAAGCAGAGAAATATTCCTCTGCAACACTGCCTCTGCTGGCCATTCAGTATAATCTGCAGATGGAAAAGTCCACTGTTAGTCAATTTTTTGAACTTGAATATTTCCAAACCAAATGCAACACTACCAAAAAATGATTTCTATAAAGCGTAAATTATTAGTACTATGGCGTGTCACATATTGTGAAAATCCAAAGCTCACTAAAAATTATAATCTCAATTTAGATTTCAACCTAGCAAACTTCTTTCAATCCTAGGCCTCATTTGCTGGTACACTGTACACAACCCTAGCACATGTATGAGGACTTAGATAGAAAGATCTCTTTGGCAGCCAAGAGATAGAGTACCCTTCTCACAGGAATGATTTCAGGTTATGGTACACCATAGCAATTCAGTGATCTGATACGTTAAGGGAGGAAGGTTTATGCTACGGTTAGTGGGAATAATAAAAACTATGAATAACAGATTCTAACATCTTCATTTTAGCACATCCCTATCAGTTAACCTATAGAGAACTCCAGAATGGTATGATCAACCACTCCTTCAAACAAATGTATACGTCTCGAATAATGGCCTAGGTCCTTTCATATCACCACCTTAGTCTTCAGCTGGGCATCCTGTCCTCATTGCTCCCTTTTCTATACCATGATACATGTATCCTATTGCGTACTAGGCGACTGATTGGCCCTCATGTCTGATGACATCCTATTGTAGCTTTGTGATGTAATGGCACCACTTGACCAATCGCCCTGGGTGACGATAACACCAAAGGACCAGACATCAGCAATTACACACTAGGTAACTATCTGTGAATAGGACTGCACAGCAAGTAGGAAGTGTAATGGGAAAGTACACTGCACCATTGAAAGCATTGGGCTCCTATTTAGAGAGGGCCAGAGTTTGAAGTAGCAATTGAATGGCCCTTTTGTCAGATGACAACCTGCTGCAGCTTTGTGATATAATGGCACCACTAGACCAATCGCCCTGCGTGAGGATGGCACCGGAGGACCAGACATCAGCAATTACACACTAGGTAACTATCTGTGAATAGGACTGCACAGCAAGTAGGAAGTGTAATGGGAAAGTACACTGCACCATTGAAAGCATTGGGCTCCTATTTAGAGAGGGCCAGAGTTTGAAGTAGAAATTGAATGGCCCTTTTGTCAGATGACAACCTGCTGCAGCTTTGTGATATAATGGCACCACTAGACCAATCGCCCTGCGTGAGGATGGCACCGGAGGACCAGACATCAGCAATTACACACTAGGTAACTATCTGTGAATATGACTGAACAGCAAGTAGGAGGTGTAATGGGAAAGTACACTGCACCATTGAAAGCATTGGGCTCCTATTTAAAGAGGGCTAGAGTTAGAAGAAGCAACTGATTGGCCCTCATGTCAGATGACATCCTGTTGTGGCTTTGTGATGTAATGGCACCACTTGACCAATCGCCCTGGGTGACGATTACACTGGAGGACCAGACAACAGCATTTACACACTAGGTAATTATCTGGGAATATGACTGCACAGCAAGTAGGAGGTGTAATGGGAAAGTACTCTGCACCATCGATTGCATTGGGCTCCTTTTTAAAGAGGGCTAGAGTTAGAAGAACACAGTTTCTAAATAGCAGTCCATCTGGAGTATCAGGGTCACTCTCACAGAGAGCAGGGAAACCGGTTAAATAGCTTCCCTCTATCTGAAAGTAAGTCAATTGCTCTAACCTTAGACACCTCATTCCAGCCTGAAAGATGGTAATTAACTCGCAGGACAAATTGCCAGCACAAGTATCTAAAGAAGATTTTGTCAGCCACGTAGACAGTCAAAGTCTTTGATAAACTATCATGATGGCCATCGCGTCATCCACATTGCTACCGTCTTAGAAGATTATATTTATGCGGAAGACCCTACTAAAAGGCACTGAGAGCCATCAGATGCTATGAACTTTTTATCAATGGCAAAATGATTAAATGAGAGTTTGACTTACCATACATATTGATCGAGGCATGGAGAAGGCTGAGGAATGAGCTCTCTTTTTTTTTGTCTCAGCAAGCAGAGAAATATTCCTCTGCAACACTGCCTCTGCTGGCCATTCAGTATAATCTGCAGATGGAAAAGTCCACTGTTAGTCAATTTTTTGAACTTGAATATTTCCAAACCAAATGCAACACTACCAAAAAATGATTTCTATAAAGCGTAAATTATTAGTACTATGGCGTGTCACATATTGTGAAAATCCAAAGCTCACTAAAAATTATAATCTCAATTTAGATTTCAACCTAGCAAACTTCTTTCAATCCTAGGCCTCATTTGCTGGTACTCTCTACACAACCCTAGCACATGTATGAGGACTTAGATAAAAAGATCTCTTTGGCAGCCAAGAGATAGAGTACCCTTCTCACAGGAATGATTTCAGGTCATGGTACACCATAGCAATTCAGTGATCGGATACGGTAAGGGAGGAAGGTTTATGCTACGGATAGTGGGAATAATAAAAACTATGAATAACAGATTCTAACATCTTCATTTTAGCAAATCCCTATCAGTTAACCTATAGAGAACTCCAGAATTGTATGATCAACCACTCCTTCAAACAAATGTATACGTCTCGAATAATGGCCTAGGTCCTTTCATCTCACCACCTTAGTCTTCAGCTGGGCATCCTGTCCTCATTGCTCCCTTTTCTATACCATGATACATGTATCCTATTGCATACTAGGCAACTGATTGGCCCTCATGTCTGATGACATGCTATTGTAGCTTTGTGATGTAATGGCACCACTTGACCAATCGCCCTGGGTGACGATTACACCGAAGGACCAGACATCAGCAATTACACACTAGGTAACTATCTGTGAATAGGACTGCACAGCAAGTAGGAAGTGTAATGGGAAAGTACACTGCACCATTGAAAGCATTGGGCTCCTATTTAGAGAGGGCCAGAGTTTGAAGTAGCAATTGAATGGCCCTTTTGTCAGATGACAACCTGCTGCAGCTTTGTGATATAATGGCACCACTAGACCAATCGCCCTGCGTGAGGATGGCACCGGAGGACCAGACATCAGCAATTACACACTAGGTAACTATCTGTGAATATGACTGAACAGCAAGTAGGAGGTGTAATGGGAAAGTACACTGCACCATTGAAAGCATTGGGCTCCTATTTAAAGAGGGCTAGAGTTAGAAGAAGCAACTGATTGGCCCTCATGTCAGATGACATCCTGTTGTGGCTTTGTGATGTAATGGCACCACTTGACCAATCGCCCTGGGTGACGATTACACTGGAGGACCAGACAACAGCATTTACACACTAGGTAATTATCTGGGAATATGACTGCACAGCAAGTAGGAGGTGTAATGGGAAAGTACTCTGCACCATCGAATGCATTGGGCTCCTTTTTAAAGAGGGCTAGAGTTAGAAGAACACAGTTTCTAAATAGCAGTCCATCTGGAGTATCAGGGTCACACTCACAGAGAGCAGGGAAACCGGTTAAATAGCTTCCCTCTATCTGAAAGTAAGTCAATTGCTCTAACCTTAGACACCTCATTCCAGCCTGAAAGATGGTAATTAACTCGCAGGACAAATTGCCAGCACAAGTATCTAAAGAAGATTTTGTCAGCCACGTAGACAGTCAAAGTCTTTGATAAACTATCATGATGGCCATCGCGTCATCCACATTGCTACCGTCTTAGAAGATTATATTTATGCGGAAGACCCTACTAAAAGGCACTGAGAACCATCAGATGCTATGAACTTTTTATCAATGGCAAAATGATTAAATGAGAGTTTGACTTACCATACATATTGATCGAGGCATGGAGAAGGCTGAGGAATGAGCTTTCTTTTTTTTTCCGTCTCAGCAAGCAGAGAAATATTCCTCTGCAACACTGCCTCTGCTGGCCATTCAGTATAATCTGCAGATGGAAAAGTCCACTGTTAGTCAATTTTTGGAACTTGAATATTTCCAAACCAAATGCAACACTATCAAAAAATGATTTCTATAAAGCGTAAATTATTAGTACTATGGCGTGTCACATATTGTGAAAATCCAAAGCTCACTAAAAATTATAATCTCAATTTAGATTTCAACCTAGCAAACTTCTTTCAATCCTAGGCCTCATTTGCTGGTACTCTCTACACAACCCTAGCACATGTATGAGGACTTAGATAAAAAGATCTCTTTGGCAGCCAAGAGATAGAGTACCCTTCTCACAGGAATGATTTCAGGTTATGGTACACCATAGCAATTCAGTGATCGGATACGGTAAGGGAGGAAGGTTTATGCTACGGATAGTGGGAATAATAAAAACTATGAATAACAGATTCTAACATCTTCATTTTAGCACATCCCTATCAGTTAACCTATAGAGAACTCCAGAATTGTATGATCAACCACTCCTTCAAACAAATGTATACGTCTCGAATAATGGCCTAGGTCCTTTCATCTCACCACCTTAGTCTTCAGCTGGGCATCCTGTCCTCATTGCTCCCTTTTCTATACCATGATACATGTATCCTATTGCATACTAGGCAACTGATTGGCCCTCATGTCTGATGACATGCTATTGTAGCTTTGTGATGTAATGGCACCACTTGACCAATCGCCCTGGGTGACGATTACACCGAAGGACCAGACATCAGCAATTACACACTAGGTAACTATCTGTGAATAGGACTGCACAGCAAGTAGGAAGTGTAATGGGAAAGTACACTGCGCCATTGAAAGCATTGGGCTCCTATTTAGAGAGGGCCAGAGTTTGAAGTAGCAATTGAATGGCCCTTTTGTCAGATGACAACCTGCTGCAGCTTTGTGATATAATGGCACCACTAGACCAATCGCCCTGCGTGAGGATGGCACCGGAGGACCAGACATCAGCAATTACACACTAGGTAACTATCTGTGAATATGACTGAACAGCAAGTAGGAGGTGTAATGGGAAAGTACACTGCACCATTGAAAGCATTGGGCTCCTATTTAAAGAGGGCTAGAGTTAGAAGAAGCAACTGATTGGCCCTCATGTCAGATGACATCCTGTTGTGGCTTTGTGATGTAATGGCACCACTTGACCAATCGCCCTGGGTGACGATTACACTGGAGGACCAGACAACAGCATTTACACACTAGGTAATTATCTGGGAATATGACTGCACAGCAAGTAGGAGGTGTAATGGGAAAGTACTCTGCACCATCGAATGCATTGGGCTCCTTTTTAAAGAGGGCTAGAGTTAGAAGAACACAGTTTCTAAATAGCAGTCCATCTGGAGTATCAGGGTCACACTCACAGAGAGCAGGGAAACCGGTTAAATAGCTTCCCTCTATCTGAAAGTAAGTCAATTGCTCTAACCTTAGACACCTCATTCCAGCCTGAAAGATGGTAATTAACTCGCAGGACAAATTGCCAGCACAAGTATCTAAAGAAGATTTTGTCAGCCACGTAGACAGTCAAAGTCTTTGATAAACTATCATGATGGCCATCGCGTCATCCACATTGCTACCGTCTTAGAAGATTATATTTATGCGGAAGACCCTACTAAAAGGCACTGAGAACCATCAGATGCTATGAACTTTTTATCAATGGCAAAATGATTAAATGAGAGTTTGACTTACCATACATATTGATCGAGGCATGGAGAAGGCTGAGGAATGAGCTTTCTTTTTTTTTCCGTCTCAGCAAGCAGAGAAATATTCCTCTGCAACACTGCCTCTGCTGGCCATTCAGTATAATCTGCAGATGGAAAAGTCCACTGTTAGTCAATTTTTTGAACTTGAATATTTCCAAACCAAATGCAACACTACCAAAAAATGATTTCTATAAAGCGTAAATTATTAGTACTATGGCGTGTCACATATTGTGAAAATCCAAAGCTCACTAAAAATTATAATCTCAATTTAGATTTCAACCTAGCAAAATTCTTTCAATCCTAGGCCTCATTTGCTGGTACTCTCTACACAACCCTAGCACATGTATGAGGACTTAGATAAAAAGATCTCTTTGGCAGCCAAGAGATAGAGTACCCTTCTCACAGGAATGATTTCAGGTTATGGTACACCATAGCAATTCAGTGATCGGATACGGTAAGGGAGGAAGGTTTATGCTACGGATAGTGGGAATAATAAAAACTATGAATAACAGATTCTAACATCTTCATTTTAGCACATCCCTATCAGTTAACCTATAGAGAACTCCAGAATTGTATGATCAACCACTCCTTCAAACAAATGTATACGTCTCGAATAATGGCCTAGGTCCTTTCATCTCACCACCTTAGTCTTCAGCTGGGCATCCTGTCCTCATTGCTCCCTTTTCTATACCATGATACATGTATCCTATTGCATACTAGGCAACTGATTGGCCCTCATGTCTGATGACATGCTATTGTAGCTTTGTGATGTAATGGCACCACTTGACCAATCGCCCTGGGTGACGATTACACCGAAGGACCAGACATCAGCAATTACACACTAGGTAACTATCTGTGAATAGGACTGCACAGCAAGTAGGAAGTGTAATGGGAAAGTACACTGCGCCATTGAAAGCATTGGGCTCCTATTTAGAGAGGGCCAGAGTTTGAAGTAGCAATTGAATGGCCCTTTTGTCAGATGACAACCTGCTGCAGCTTTGTGATATAATGGCACCACTAGACCAATCGCCCTGCGTGAGGATGGCACCGGAGGACCAGACATCAGCAATTACACACTAGGTAACTATCTGTGAATATGACTGAACAGCAAGTAGGAGGTGTAATGGGAAAGTACACTGCACCATTGAAAGCATTGGGCTCCTATTTAAAGAGGGCTAGAGTTAGAAGAAGCAACTGATTGGCCCTCATGTCAGATGACATCCTGTTGTGGCTTTGTGATGTAATGGCACCACTTGACCAATCGCCCTGGGTGACGATTACACTGGAGGACCAGACAACAGCATTTACACACTAGGTAATTATCTGGGAATATGACTGCACAGCAAGTAGGAGGTGTAATGGGAAAGTACTCTGCACCATCGAATGCATTGGGCTCCTTTTTAAAGAGGGCTAGAGTTAGAAGAACACAGTTTCTAAATAGCAGTCCATCTGGAGTATCAGGGTCACACTCACAGAGAGCAGGGAAACCGGTTAAATAGCTTCCCTCTATCTGAAAGTAAGTCAATTGCTCTAACCTTAGACACCTCATTCCAGCCTGAAAGATGGTAATTAACTCGCAGGACAAATTGCCAGCACAAGTATCTAAAGAAGATTTTGTCAGCCACGTAGACAGTCAAAGTCTTTGATAAACTATCATGATGGCCATCGCGTCATCCACATTGCTACCGTCTTAGAAGATTATATTTATGCGGAAGACCCTACTAAAAGGCACTGAGAACCATCAGATGCTATGAACTTTTTATCAATGGCAAAATGATTAAATGAGAGTTTGACTTACCATACATATTGATCGAGGCATGGAGAAGGCTGAGGAATGAGCTTTCTTTTTTTTTCCGTCTCAGCAAGCAGAGAAATATTCCTCTGCAACACTGCCTCTGCTGGCCATTCAGTATAATCTGCAGATGGAAAAGTCCACTGTTAGTCAATTTTTTGAACTTGAATATTTCCAAACCAAATGCAACACTACCAAAAAATGATTTCTATAAAGCGTAAATTATTAGTACTATGGCGTGTCACATATTGTGAAAATCCAAAGCTCACTAAAAATTATAATCTCAATTTAGATTTCAACCTAGCAAAATTCTTTCAATCCTAGGCCTCATTTGCTGGTACTCTCTACACAACCCTAGCACATGTATGAGGACTTAGATAAAAAGATCTCTTTGGCAGCCAAGAGATAGAGTACCCTTCTCACAGGAATGATTTCAGGTTATGGTACACCATAGCAATTCAGTGATCGGATACGGTAAGGGAGGAAGGTTTATGCTACGGATAGTGGGAATAATAAAAACTATGAATAACAGATTCTAACATCTTCATTTTAGCACATCCCTATCAGTTAACCTATAGAGAACTCCAGAATTGTATGATCAACCACTCCTTCAAACAAATGTATACGTCTCGAATAATGGCCTAGGTCCTTTCATCTCACCACCTTAGTCTTCAGCTGGGCATCCTGTCCTCATTGCTCCCTTTTCTATACCATGATACATGTATCCTATTGCATACTAGGCAACTGATTGGCCCTCATGTCTGATGACATGCTATTGTAGCTTTGTGATGTAATGGCACCACTTGACCAATCGCCCTGGGTGACGATTACACCGAAGGACCAGACATCAGCAATTACACACTAGGTAACTATCTGTGAATAGGACTGCACAGCAAGTAGGAAGTGTAATGGGAAAGTACACTGCGCCATTGAAAGCATTGGGCTCCTATTTAGAGAGGGCCAGAGTTTGAAGTAGCAATTGAATGGCCCTTTTGTCAGATGACAACCTGCTGCAGCTTTGTGATATAATGGCACCACTAGACCAATCGCCCTGCGTGAGGATGGCACCGGAGGACCAGACATCAGCAATTACACACTAGGTAACTATCTGTGAATATGACTGAACAGCAAGTAGGAGGTGTAATGGGAAAGTACACTGCACCATTGAAAGCATTGGGCTCCTATTTAAAGAGGGCTAGAGTTAGAAGAAGCAACTGATTGGCCCTCATGTCAGATGACATCCTGTTGTGGCTTTGTGATGTAATGGCACCACTTGACCAATCGCCCTGGGTGACGATTACACTGGAGGACCAGACAACAGCATTTACACACTAGGTAATTATCTGGGAATATGACTGCACAGCAAGTAGGAGGTGTAATGGGAAAGTACTCTGCACCATCGAATGCATTGGGCTCCTTTTTAAAGAGGGCTAGAGTTAGAAGAACACAGTTTCTAAATAGCAGTCCATCTGGAGTATCAGGGTCACACTCACAGAGAGCAGGGAAACCGGTTAAATAGCTTCCCTCTATCTGAAAGTAAGTCAATTGCTCTAACCTTAGACACCTCATTCCAGCCTGAAAGATGGTAATTAACTCGCAGGACAAATTGCCAGCACAAGTATCTAAAGAAGATTTTGTCAGCCACGTAGACAGTCAAAGTCTTTGATAAACTATCATGATGGCCATCGCGTCATCCACATTGCTACCGTCTTAGAAGATTATATTTATGCGGAAGACCCTACTAAAAGGCACTGAGAACCATCAGATGCTATGAACTTTTTATCAATGGCAAAATGATTAAATGAGAGTTTGACTTACCATACATATTGATCGAGGCATGGAGAAGGCTGAGGAATGAGCTTTCTTTTTTTTTCCGTCTCAGCAAGCAGAGAAATATTCCTCTGCAACACTGCCTCTGCTGGCCATTCAGTATAATCTGCAGATGGAAAAGTCCACTGTTAGTCAATTTTTTGAACTTGAATATTTCCAAACCAAATGCAACACTACCAAAAAATGATTTCTATAAAGCGTAAATTATTAGTACTATGGCGTGTCACATATTGTGAAAATCCAAAGCTCACTAAAAATTATAATCTCAATTTAGATTTCAACCTAGCAAAATTCTTTCAATCCTAGGCCTCATTTGCTGGTACTCTCTACACAACCCTAGCACATGTATGAGGACTTAGATAAAAAGATCTCTTTGGCAGCCAAGAGATAGAGTACCCTTCTCACAGGAATGATTTCAGGTTATGGTACACCATAGCAATTCAGTGATCGGATACGGTAAGGGAGGAAGGTTTATGCTACGGATAGTGGGAATAATAAAAACTATGAATAACAGATTCTAACATCTTCATTTTAGCAAATCCCTATCAGTTAACCTATAGAGAACTCCAGAATTGTATGATCAACCACTCCTTCAAACAAATGTATACGTCTCGAATAATGGCCTAGGTCCTTTCATCTCACCACCTTAGTCTTCAGCTGGGCATCCTGTCCTCATTGCTCCCTTTTCTATACCATGATACATGTATCCTATTGCATACTAGGCAACTGATTGGCCCTCATGTCTGATGACATGCTATTGTAGCTTTGTGATGTAATGGCACCACTTGACCAATCGCCCTGGGTGACGATTACACCGAAGGACCAGACATCAGCAATTACACACTAGGTAACTATCTGTGAATAGGACTGCACAGCAAGTAGGAAGTGTAATGGGAAAGTACACTGCACCATTGAAAGCATTGGGCTCCTATTTAGAGAGGGCCAGAGTTTGAAGTAGCAATTGAATGGCCCTTTTGTCAGATGACAACCTGCTGCAGCTTTGTGATATAATGGCACCACTAGACCAATCGCCCTGCGTGAGGATGGCACCGGAGGACCAGACATCAGCAATTACACACTAGGTAACTATCTGTGAATATGACTGAACAGCAAGTAGGAGGTGTAATGGGAAAGTACACTGCACCATTGAAAGCATTGGGCTCCTATTTAAAGAGGGCTAGAGTTAGAAGAAGCAACTGATTGGCCCTCATGTCAGATGACATCCTGTTGTGGCTTTGTGATGTAATGGCACCACTTGACCAATCGCCCTGGGTGACGATTACACTGGAGGACCAGACAACAGCATTTACACACTAGGTAATTATCTGGGAATATGACTGCACAGCAAGTAGGAGGTGTAATGGGAAAGTACTCTGCACCATCGAATGCATTGGGCTCCTTTTTAAAGAGGGCTAGAGTTAGAAGAACACAGTTTCTAAATAGCAGTCCATCTGGAGTATCAGGGTCACACTCACAGAGAGCAGGGAAACCGGTTAAATAGCTTCCCTCTATCTGAAAGTAAGTCAATTGCTCTAACCTTAGACACCTCATTCCAGCCTGAAAGATGGTAATTAACTCGCAGGACAAATTGCCAGCACAAGTATCTAAAGAAGATTTTGTCAGCCACGTAGACAGTCAAAGTCTTTGATAAACTATCATGATGGCCATCGCGTCATCCACATTGCTACCGTCTTAGAAGATTATATTTATGCGGAAGACCCTACTAAAAGGCACTGAGAACCATCAGATGCTATGAACTTTTTATCAATGGCAAAATGATTAAATGAGAGTTTGACTTACCATACATATTGATCGAGGCATGGAGAAGGCTGAGGAATGAGCTTTCTTTTTTTTTCCGTCTCAGCAAGCAGAGAAATATTCCTCTGCAACACTGCCTCTGCTGGCCATTCAGTATAATCTGCAGATGGAAAAGTCCACTGTTAGTCAATTTTTTGAACTTGAATATTTCCAAACCAAATGCAACACTACCAAAAAATGATTTCTATAAAGCGTAAATTATTAGTACTATGGCGTGTCACATATTGTGAAAATCCAAAGCTCACTAAAAATTATAATCTCAATTTAGATTTCAACCTAGCAAACTTCTTTCAATCCTAGGCCTCATTTGCTGGTACTCTCTACACAACCCTAGCACATGTATGAGGACTTAGATAAAAAGATCTCTTTGGCAGCCAAGAGATAGAGTACCCTTCTCACAGGAATGATTTCAGGTTATGGTACACCATAGCAATTCAGTGATCGGATACGGTAAGGGAGGAAGGTTTATGCTACGGATAGTGGGAATAATAAAAACTATGAATAACAGATTCTAACATCTTCATTTTAGCAAATCCCTATCAGTTAACCTATAGAGAACTCCAGAATTGTATGATCAACCACTCCTTCAAACAAATGTATACGTCTCGAATAATGGCCTAGGTCCTTTCATCTCACCACCTTAGTCTTCAGCTGGGCATCCTGTCCTCATTGCTCCCTTTTCTATACCATGATACATGTATCCTATTGCATACTAGGCAACTGATTGGCCCTCATGTCTGATGACATGCTATTGTAGCTTTGTGATGTAATGGCACCACTTGACCAATCGCCCTGGGTGACGATTACACCGAAGGACCAGACATCAGCAATTACACACTAGGTAACTATCTGTGAATAGGACTGCACAGCAAGTAGGAAGTGTAATGGGAAAGTACACTGCACCATTGAAAGCATTGGGCTCCTATTTAGAGAGGGCCAGAGTTTGAAGTAGCAATTGAATGGCCCTTTTGTCAGATGACAACCTGCTGCAGCTTTGTGATATAATGGCACCACTAGACCAATCGCCCTGCGTGAGGATGGCACCGGAGGACCAGACATCAGCAATTACACACTAGGTAACTATCTGTGAATATGACTGAACAGCAAGTAGGAGGTGTAATGAGAAAGTACACTGCACCATTGAAAGCATTGGGCTCCTATTTAAAGAGGGCTAGAGTTAGAAGAAGCAACTGATTGGCCCTCATGTCAGATGACATCCTGTTGTGGCTTTGTGATGTAATGGCACCACTTGACCAATCGCCCTGGGTGACGATTACACTGGAGGACCAGACAACAGCATTTACACACTAGGTAATTATCTGGGAATATGACTGCACAGCAAGTAGGAGGTGTAATGGGAAAGTACTCTGCACCATCGAATGCATTGGGCTCCTTTTTAAAGAGGGCTAGAGTTAGAAGAACACAGTTTCTAAATAGCAGTCCATCTGGAGTATCAGGGTCACACTCACAGAGAGCAGGGAAACCGGTTAAATAGCTTCCCTCTATCTGAAAGTAAGTCAATTGCTCTAACCTTAGACACCTCATTCCAGCCTGAAAGATGGTAATTAACTCGCAGGACAAATTGCCAGCACAAGTATCTAAAGAAGATTTTGTCAGCCACGTAGACAGTCAAAGTCTTTGATAAACTATCATGATGGCCATCGCGTCATCCACATTGCTACCGTCTTAGAAGATTATATTTATGCGGAAGACCCTACTAAAAGGCACTGAGAACCATCAGATGCTATGAACTTTTTATCAATGGCAAAATGATTAAATGAGAGTTTGACTTACCATACATATTGATCGAGGCATGGAGAAGGCTGAGGAATGAGCTTTCTTTTTTTTTCCGTCTCAGCAAGCAGAGAAATATTCCTCTGCAACACTGCCTCTGCTGGCCATTCAGTATAATCTGCAGATGGAAAAGTCCACTGTTAGTCAATTTTTTGAACTTGAATATTTCCAAACCAAATGCAACACTACCAAAAAATGATTTCTATAAAGCGTAAATTATTAGTACTATGGCGTGTCACATATTGTGAAAATCCAAAGCTCACTAAAAATTATAATCTCAATTTAGATTTCAACCTAGCAAACTTCTTTCAATCCTAGGCCTCATTTGCTGGTACTCTCTACACAACCCTAGCACATGTATGAGGACTTAGATAAAAAGATCTCTTTGGCAGCCAAGAGATAGAGTACCCTTCTCACAGGAATGATTTCAGGTTATGGTACACCATAGCAATTCAGTGATCGGATACGGTAAGGGAGGAAGGTTTATGCTACGGATAGTGGGAATAATAAAAACTATGAATAACAGATTCTAACATCTTCATTTTAGCAAATCCCTATCAGTTAACCTATAGAGAACTCCAGAATTGTATGATCAACCACTCCTTCAAACAAATGTATACGTCTCGAATAATGGCCTAGGTCCTTTCATCTCACCACCTTAGTCTTCAGCTGGGCATCCTGTCCTCATTGCTCCCTTTTCTATACCATGATACATGTATCCTATTGCATACTAGGCAACTGATTGGCCGTCATGTCTGATGACATGCTATTGTAGCTTTGTGATGTAATGGCACCACTTGACCAATCGCCCTGGGTGACGATTACACCGAAGGACCAGACATCAGCAATTACACACTAGGTAACTATCTGTGAATAGGACTGCACAGCAAGTAGGAAGTGTAATGGGAAAGTACACTGCACCATTGAAAGCATTGGGCTCCTATTTAGAGAGGGCCAGAGTTTGAAGTAGCAATTGAATGGCCCTTTTGTCAGATGACAACCTGCTGCAGCTTTGTGATATAATGGCACCACTAGACCAATCGCCCTGCGTGAGGATGGCACCGGAGGACCAGACATCAGCAATTACACACTAGGTAACTATCTGTGAATATGACTGAACAGCAAGTAGGAGGTGTAATGGGAAAGTACACTGCACCATTGAAAGCATTGGGCTCCTATTTAAAGAGGGCTAGAGTTAGAAGAAGCAACTGATTGGCCCTCATGTCAGATGACATCCTGTTGTGGCTTTGTGATGTAATGGCACCACTTGACCAATCGCCCTGGGTAACGATTACACTGGAGGACCAGACAACAGCATTTACACACTAGGTAATTATCTGGGAATATGACTGCACAGCAAGTAGGAGGTGTAATGGGAAAGTACTCTGCACCATCGATTGCATTGGGCTCCTTTTTAAAGAGGGCTAGAGTTAGAAGAACACAGTTTCTAAATAGCAGTCCATCTGGAGTATCAGGGTCACTCTCACAGAGAGCAGGGAAACCGGTTAAATAGCTTCCCTCTATCTGAAAGTAAGTCAATTGCTCTAACCTTAGACACCTCATTCCAGCCTGAAAGATGGTAATTAACTCGCAGGACAAATTGCCTGCACAAGTATCTAAAGAAGATTTTGTCAGCCACGTAGACAGACAAAGTCTTTGATAAACTATCATGATGGCCATCGCGTCATCCACATTGCTACCGTCTTAGAAGATTATATTTATGCGGAAGACCCTACTAAAAGGCACTGAGAGCCATCAGATGCTATGAACTTTTTATCAATGGCAAAATGATTAAATGAGAGTTTGACTTACCATACATATTGATCGAGGCATGGAGAAGGCTGAGGAATGAGCTTTCTTTTTTTTTTGTCTCAGCAAGCAGAGACATATTCCTCTGCAACACTGCCTCTGCTGGCCATTCAGTATAATCTGCAGATGGAAAAGTCCACTGTTAGTCAATTTTTTGAACTTGAATATTTCCAAACCAAATGCAACACTACCAAAAAATGATTTCTATAAAGCGTAAATTATTAGTACTATGGCGTGTCACATATTGTGAAAATCCAAAGCTCACTAAAAATTATAATCTCAATTTAGATTTCAACCTAGCAAACTTCTTTCAATCCTAGGCCTCATTTGCTGGTACACTGTACACAACCCTAGCACATGTATGAGGACTTAGATAGAAAGATCTCTTTGGCAGCCAAGAGATAGAGTACCCTTCTCACAGGAATGATTTCAGGTTATGGTACACCATAGCAATTCAGTGATCTGATACGTTAAGGGAGGAAGGTTTATGCTACGGTTAGTGGGAATAATAAAAACTATGAATAACAGATTCTAACATCTTCATTTTAGCACATCCCTATCAGTTAACCTATAGAGAACTCCAGAATGGTATGATCAACCACTCCTTCAAACAAATGTATACGTCTCGAATAATGGCCTAGG
This sequence comes from Lissotriton helveticus, assembly GCF_964261635.1. Taxonomy (NCBI): domain Eukaryota; kingdom Metazoa; phylum Chordata; class Amphibia; order Caudata; family Salamandridae; genus Lissotriton; species Lissotriton helveticus. Next base: position 616,157,488 of record NC_136068.1, read on the forward strand.
TCCTTTCATATCACCACCTTAGTCTTCAGCTGGGCATCCTGTCCTCATTGCTCCCTTTTCTATACCATGATACATGTATCCTATTGCGTACTAGGCGACTGATTGGCCCTCATGTCTGATGACATCCTATTGTAGCTTTGTGATGTAATGGCACCACTTGACCAATCGCCCTGGGTGACGATAACACCAAAGGACCAGACATCAGCAATTACACACTAGGTAACTATCTGTGAATAGGACTGCACAGCAAGTAGGAAGTGTAATGGGAAAGTACACTGCACCATTGAAAGCATTGGGCTCCTATTTAGAGAGGGCCAGAGTTTGAAGTAGCAATTGAATGGCCCTTTTGTCAGATGACAACCTGCTGCAGCTTTGTGATATAATGGCACCACTAGACCAATCGCCCTGCGTGAGGATGGCACCGGAGGACCAGACATCAGCAATTACACACTAGGTAACTATCTGTGAATAGGACTGCACAGCAAGTAGGAAGTGTAATGGGAAAGTACACTGCACCATTGAAAGCATTGGGCTCCTATTTAGAGAGGGCCAGAGTTTGAAGTAGAAATTGAATGGCCCTTTTGTCAGATGACAACCTGCTGCAGCTTTGTGATATAATGGCACCACTAGACCAATCGCCCTGCGTGAGGATGGCACCGGAGGACCAGACATCAGCAATTACACACTAGGTAACTATCTGTGAATATGACTGAACAGCAAGTAGGAGGTGTAATGGGAAAGTACACTGCACCATTGAAAGCATTGGGCTCCTATTTAAAGAGGGCTAGAGTTAGAAGAAGCAACTGATTGGCCCTCATGTCAGATGACATCCTGTTGTGGCTTTGTGATGTAATGGCACCACTTGACCAATCGCCCTGGGTGACGATTACACTGGAGGACCAGACAACAGCATTTACACACTAGGTAATTATCTGGGAATATGACTGCACAGCAAGTAGGAGGTGTAATGGGAAAGTACTCTGCACCATCGATTGCATTGGGCTCCTTTTTAAAGAGGGCTAGAGTTAGAAGAACACAGTTTCTAAATAGCAGTCCATCTGGAGTATCAGGGTCACTCTCACAGAGAGCAGGGAAACCGGTTAAATAGCTTCCCTCTATCTGAAAGTAAGTCAATTGCTCTAACCTTAGACACCTCATTCCAGCCTGAAAGATGGTAATTAACTCGCAGGACAAATTGCCAGCACAAGTATCTAAAGAAGATTTTGTCAGCCACGTAGACAGTCAAAGTCTTTGATAAACTATCATGATGGCCATCGCGTCATCCACATTGCTACCGTCTTAGAAGATTATATTTATGCGGAAGACCCTACTAAAAGGCACTGAGAGCCATCAGATGCTATGAACTTTTTATCAATGGCAAAATGATTAAATGAGAGTTTGACTTACCATACATATTGATCGAGGCATGGAGAAGACTGAGGAATGAGCTCTCTTTTTTTTTGTCTCAGCAAGCAGAGAAATATTCCTCTGCAACACTGCCTCTGCTGGCCATTCAGTATAATCTGCAGATGGAAAAGTCCACTGTTAGTCAATTTTTTGAACTTGAATATTTCCAAACCAAATGCAACACTACCAAAAAATGATTTCTATAAAGCGTAAATTATTAGTACTATGGCGTGTCACATATTGTGAAAATCCAAAGCTCACTAAAAATTATAATCTCAATTTAGATTTCAACCTAGCAAACTTCTTTCAATCCTAGGCCTCATTTGCTGGTACTCTCTACACAACCCTAGCACATGTATGAGGACTTAGATAAAAAGATCTCTTTGGCAGCCAAGAGATAGAGTACCCTTCTCACAGGAATGATTTCAGGTCATGGTACACCATAGCAATTCAGTGATCGGATACGGTAAGGGAGGAAGGTTTATGCTACGGATAGTGGGAATAATAAAAACTATGAATAACAGATTCTAACATCTTCATTTTAGCAAATCCCTATCAGTTAACCTATAGAGAACTCCAGAATTGTATGATCAACCACTCCTTCAAACAAATGTATACGTCTCGAATAATGGCCTAGGTCCTTTCATCTCACCACCTTAGTCTTCAGCTGGGCATCCTGTCCTCATTGCTCCCTTTTCTATACCATGATACATGTATCCTATTGCATACTAGGCAACTGATTGGCCCTCATGTCTGATGACATGCTATTGTAGCTTTGTGATGTAATGGCACCACTTGACCAATCGCCCTGGGTGACGATTACACCGAAGGACCAGACATCAGCAATTACACACTAGGTAACTATCTGTGAATAGGACTGCACAGCAAGTAGGAAGTGTAATGGGAAAGTACACTGCACCATTGAAAGCATTGGGCTCCTATTTAGAGAGGGCCAGAGTTTGAAGTAGCAATTGAATGGCCCTTTTGTCAGATGACAACCTGCTGCAGCTTTGTGATATAATGGCACCACTAGACCAATCGCCCTGCGTGAGGATGGCACCGGAGGACCAGACATCAGCAATTACACACTAGGTAACTATCTGTGAATATGACTGAACAGCAAGTAGGAGGTGTAATGGGAAAGTACACTGCACCATTGAAAGCATTGGGCTCCTATTTAAAGAGGGCTAGAGTTAGAAGAAGCAACTGATTGGCCCTCATGTCAGATGACATCCTGTTGTGGCTTTGTGATGTAATGGCACCACTTGACCAATCGCCCTGGGTGACGATTACACTGGAGGACCAGACAACAGCATTTACACACTAGGTAATTATCTGGGAATATGACTGCACAGCAAGTAGGAGGTGTAATGGGAAAGTACTCTGCACCATCGAATGCATTGGGCTCCTTTTTAAAGAGGGCTAGAGTTAGAAGAACACAGTTTCTAAATAGCAGTCCATCTGGAGTATCAGGGTCACACTCACAGAGAGCAGGGAAACCGGTTAAATAGCTTCCCTCTATCTGAAAGTAAGTCAATTGCTCTAACCTTAGACACCTCATTCCAGCCTGAAAGATGGTAATTAACTCGCAGGACAAATTGCCAGCACAAGTATCTAAAGAAGATTTTGTCAGCCACGTAGACAGTCAAAGTCTTTGATAAACTATCATGATGGCCATCGCGTCATCCACATTGCTACCGTCTTAGAAGATTATATTTATGCGGAAGACCCTACTAAAAGGCACTGAGAACCATCAGATGCTATGAACTTTTTATCAATGGCAAAATGATTAAATGAGAGTTTGACTTACCATACATATTGATCGAGGCATGGAGAAGGCTGAGGAATGAGCTTTCTTTTTTTTTCCGTCTCAGCAAGCAGAGAAATATTCCTCTGCAACACTGCCTCTGCTGGCCATTCAGTATAATCTGCAGATGGAAAAGTCCACTGTTAGTCAATTTTTGGAACTTGAATATTTCCAAACCAAATGCAACACTATCAAAAAATGATTTCTATAAAGCGTAAATTATTAGTACTATGGCGTGTCACATATTGTGAAAATCCAAAGCTCACTAAAAATTATAATCTCAATTTAGATTTCAACCTAGCAAACTTCTTTCAATCCTAGGCCTCATTTGCTGGTACTCTCTACACAACCCTAGCACATGTATGAGGACTTAGATAAAAAGATCTCTTTGGCAGCCAAGAGATAGAGTACCCTTCTCACAGGAATGATTTCAGGTTATGGTACACCATAGCAATTCAGTGATCGGATACGGTAAGGGAGGAAGGTTTATGCTACGGATAGTGGGAATAATAAAAACTATGAATAACAGATTCTAACATCTTCATTTTAGCACATCCCTATCAGTTAACCTATAGAGAACTCCAGAATTGTATGATCAACCACTCCTTCAAACAAATGTATACGTCTCGAATAATGGCCTAGGTCCTTTCATCTCACCACCTTAGTCTTCAGCTGGGCATCCTGTCCTCATTGCTCCCTTTTCTATACCATGATACATGTATCCTATTGCATACTAGGCAACTGATTGGCCCTCATGTCTGATGACATGCTATTGTAGCTTTGTGATGTAATGGCACCACTTGACCAATCGCCCTGGGTGACGATTACACCGAAGGACCAGACATCAGCAATTACACACTAGGTAACTATCTGTGAATAGGACTGCACAGCAAGTAGGAAGTGTAATGGGAAAGTACACTGCGCCATTGAAAGCATTGGGCTCCTATTTAGAGAGGGCCAGAGTTTGAAGTAGCAATTGAATGGCCCTTTTGTCAGATGACAACCTGCTGCAGCTTTGTGATATAATGGCACCACTAGACCAATCGCCCTGCGTGAGGATGGCACCGGAGGACCAGACATCAGCAATTACACACTAGGTAACTATCTGTGAATATGACTGAACAGCAAGTAGGAGGTGTAATGGGAAAGTACACTGCACCATTGAAAGCATTGGGCTCCTATTTAAAGAGGGCTAGAGTTAGAAGAAGCAACTGATTGGCCCTCATGTCAGATGACATCCTGTTGTGGCTTTGTGATGTAATGGCACCACTTGACCAATCGCCCTGGGTGACGATTACACTGGAGGACCAGACAACAGCATTTACACACTAGGTAATTATCTGGGAATATGACTGCACAGCAAGTAGGAGGTGTAATGGGAAAGTACTCTGCACCATCGAATGCATTGGGCTCCTTTTTAAAGAGGGCTAGAGTTAGAAGAACACAGTTTCTAAATAGCAGTCCATCTGGAGTATCAGGGTCACACTCACAGAGAGCAGGGAAACCGGTTAAATAGCTTCCCTCTATCTGAAAGTAAGTCAATTGCTCTAACCTTAGACACCTCATTCCAGCCTGAAAGATGGTAATTAACTCGCAGGACAAATTGCCAGCACAAGTATCTAAAGAAGATTTTGTCAGCCACGTAGACAGTCAAAGTCTTTGATAAACTATCATGATGGCCATCGCGTCATCCACATTGCTACCGTCTTAGAAGATTATATTTATGCGGAAGACCCTACTAAAAGGCACTGAGAACCATCAGATGCTATGAACTTTTTATCAATGGCAAAATGATTAAATGAGAGTTTGACTTACCATACATATTGATCGAGGCATGGAGAAGGCTGAGGAATGAGCTTTCTTTTTTTTTCCGTCTCAGCAAGCAGAGAAATATTCCTCTGCAACACTGCCTCTGCTGGCCATTCAGTATAATCTGCAGATGGAAAAGTCCACTGTTAGTCAATTTTTTGAACTTGAATATTTCCAAACCAAATGCAACACTACCAAAAAATGATTTCTATAAAGCGTAAATTATTAGTACTATGGCGTGTCACATATTGTGAAAATCCAAAGCTCACTAAAAATTATAATCTCAATTTAGATTTCAACCTAGCAAAATTCTTTCAATCCTAGGCCTCATTTGCTGGTACTCTCTACACAACCCTAGCACATGTATGAGGACTTAGATAAAAAGATCTCTTTGGCAGCCAAGAGATAGAGTACCCTTCTCACAGGAATGATTTCAGGTTATGGTACACCATAGCAATTCAGTGATCGGATACGGTAAGGGAGGAAGGTTTATGCTACGGATAGTGGGAATAATAAAAACTATGAATAACAGATTCTAACATCTTCATTTTAGCAAATCCCTATCAGTTAACCTATAGAGAACTCCAGAATTGTATGATCAACCACTCCTTCAAACAAATGTATACGTCTCGAATAATGGCCTAGGTCCTTTCATCTCACCACCTTAGTCTTCAGCTGGGCATCCTGTCCTCATTGCTCCCTTTTCTATACCATGATACATGTATCCTATTGCATACTAGGCAACTGATTGGCCCTCATGTCTGATGACATGCTATTGTAGCTTTGTGATGTAATGGCACCACTTGACCAATCGCCCTGGGTGACGATTACACCGAAGGACCAGACATCAGCAATTACACACTAGGTAACTATCTGTGAATAGGACTGCACAGCAAGTAGGAAGTGTAATGGGAAAGTACACTGCACCATTGAAAGCATTGGGCTCCTATTTAGAGAGGGCCAGAGTTTGAAGTAGCAATTGAATGGCCCTTTTGTCAGATGACAACCTGCTGCAGCTTTGTGATATAATGGCACCACTAGACCAATCGCCCTGCGTGAGGATGGCACCGGAGGACCAGACATCAGCAATTACACACTAGGTAACTATCTGTGAATATGACTGAACAGCAAGTAGGAGGTGTAATGGGAAAGTACACTGCACCATTGAAAGCATTGGGCTCCTATTTAAAGAGGGCTAGAGTTAGAAGAAGCAACTGATTGGCCCTCATGTCAGATGACATCCTGTTGTGGCTTTGTGATGTAATGGCACCACTTGACCAATCGCCCTGGGTGACGATTACACTGGAGGACCAGACAACAGCATTTACACACTAGGTAATTATCTGGGAATATGACTGCACAGCAAGTAGGAGGTGTAATGGGAAAGTACTCTGCACCATCGAATGCATTGGGCTCCTTTTTAAAGAGGGCTAGAGTTAGAAGAACACAGTTTCTAAATAGCAGTCCATCTGGAGTATCAGGGTCACACTCACAGAGAGCAGGGAAACCGGTTAAATAGCTTCCCTCTATCTGAAAGTAAGTCAATTGCTCTAACCTTAGACACCTCATTCCAGCCTGAAAGATGGTAATTAACTCGCAGGACAAATTGCCAGCACAAGTATCTAAAGAAGATTTTGTCAGCCACGTAGACAGTCAAAGTCTTTGATAAACTATCATGATGGCCATCGCGTCATCCACATTGCTACCGTCTTAGAAGATTATATTTATGCGGAAGACCCTACTAAAAGGCACTGAGAACCATCAGATGCTATGAACTTTTTATCAATGGCAAAATGATTAAATGAGAGTTTGACTTACCATACATATTGATCGAGGCATGGAGAAGGCTGAGGAATGAGCTTTCTTTTTTTTTCCGTCTCAGCAAGCAGAGAAATATTCCTCTGCAACACTGCCTCTGCTGGCCATTCAGTATAATCTGCAGATGGAAAAGTCCACTGTTAGTCAATTTTTTGAACTTGAATATTTCCAAACCAAATGCAACACTACCAAAAAATGATTTCTATAAAGCGTAAATTATTAGTACTATGGCGTGTCACATATTGTGAAAATCCAAAGCTCACTAAAAATTATAATCTCAATTTAGATTTCAACCTAGCAAACTTCTTTCAATCCTAGGCCTCATTTGCTGGTACACTGTACACAACCCTAGCACATGTATGAGGACTTAGATAGAAAGATCTCTTTGGCAGCCAAGAGATAGAGTACCCTTCTCACAGGAATGATTTCAGGTTATGGTACACCATAGCAATTCAGTGATCGGATACGGTAAGGGAGGAAGGTTTATGCTACGGATAGTGGGAATAATAAAAACTATGAATAACAGATTCTAACATCTTCATTTTAGCACATCCCTATCAGTTAACCTATAGAGAACTCCAGAATTGTATGATCAACCACTCCTTCAAACAAATGTATACGTCTCGAATAATGGCCTAGGTCCTTTCATCTCACCACCTTAGTCTTCAGCTGGGCATCCTGTCCTCATTGCTCCCTTTTCTATACCATGATACATGTATCCTATTGCATACTAGGCAACTGATTGGCCCTCATGTCTGATGACATGCTATTGTAGCTTTGTGATGTAATGGCACCACTTGACCAATCGCCCTGGGTGACGATTACACCGAAGGACCAGACATCAGCAATTACACACTAGGTAACTATCTGTGAATAGGACTGCACAGCAAGTAGGAAGTGTAATGGGAAAGTACACTGCGCCATTGAAAGCATTGGGCTCCTATTTAGAGAGGGCCAGAGTTTGAAGTAGCAATTGAATGGCCCTTTTGTCAGATGACAACCTGCTGCAGCTTTGTGATATAATGGCACCACTAGACCAATCGCCCTGCGTGAGGATGGCACCGGAGGACCAGACATCAGCAATTACACACTAGGTAACTATCTGTGAATATGACTGAACAGCAAGTAGGAGGTGTAATGGGAAAGTACACTGCACCATTGAAAGCATTGGGCTCCTATTTAAAGAGGGCTAGAGTTAGAAGAAGCAACTGATTGGCCCTCATGTCAGATGACATCCTGTTGTGGCTTTGTGATGTAATGGCACCACTTGACCAATCGCCCTGGGTGACGATTACACTGGAGGACCAGACAACAGCATTTACACACTAGGTAATTATCTGGGAATATGACTGCACAGCAAGTAGGAGGTGTAATGGGAAAGTACTCTGCACCATCGAATGCATTGGGCTCCTTTTTAAAGAGGGCTAGAGTTAGAAGAACACAGTTTCTAAATAGCAGTCCATCTGGAGTATCAGGGTCACACTCACAGAGAGCAGGGAAACCGGTTAAATAGCTTCCCTCTATCTGAAAGTAAGTCAATTGCTCTAACCTTAGACACCTCATTCCAGCCTGAAAGATGGTAATTAACTCGCAGGACAAATTGCCAGCACAAGTATCTAAAGAAGATTTTGTCAGCCACGTAGACAGTCAAAGTCTTTGATAAACTATCATGATGGCCATCGCGTCATCCACATTGCTACCGTCTTAGAAGATTATATTTATGCGGAAGACCCTACTAAAAGGCACTGAGAACCATCAGATGCTATGAACTTTTTATCAATGGCAAAATGATTAAATGAGAGTTTGACTTACCATACATATTGATCGAGGCATGGAGAAGGCTGAGGAATGAGCTTTCTTTTTTTTTCCGTCTCAGCAAGCAGAGAAATATTCCTCTGCAACACTGCCTCTGCTGGCCATTCAGTATAATCTGCAGATGGAAAAGTCCACTGTTAGTCAATTTTTTGAACTTGAATATTTCCAAACCAAATGCAACACTACCAAAAAATGATTTCTATAAAGCGTAAATTATTAGTACTATGGCGTGTCACATATTGTGAAAATCCAAAGCTCACTAAAAATTATAATCTCAATTTAGATTTCAACCTAGCAAAATTCTTTCAATCCTAGGCCTCATTTGCTGGTACTCTCTACACAACCCTAGCACATGTATGAGGACTTAGATAAAAAGATCTCTTTGGCAGCCAAGAGATAGAGTACCCTTCTCACAGGAATGATTTCAGGTTATGGTACACCATAGCAATTCAGTGATCGGATACGGTAAGGGAGGAAGGTTTATGCTACGGATAGTGGGAATAATAAAAACTATGAATAACAGATTCTAACATCTTCATTTTAGCAAATCCCTATCAGTTAACCTATAGAGAACTCCAGAATTGTATGATCAACCACTCCTTCAAACAAATGTATACGTCTCGAATAATGGCCTAGGTCCTTTCATCTCACCACCTTAGTCTTCAGCTGGGCATCCTGTCCTCATTGCTCCCTTTTCTATACCATGATACATGTATCCTATTGCATACTAGGCAACTGATTGGCCCTCATGTCTGATGACATGCTATTGTAGCTTTGTGATGTAATGGCACCACTTGACCAATCGCCCTGGGTGACGATTACACCGAAGGACCAGACATCAGCAATTACACACTAGGTAACTATCTGTGAATAGGACTGCACAGCAAGTAGGAAGTGTAATGGGAAAGTACACTGCACCATTGAAAGCATTGGGCTCCTATTTAGAGAGGGCCAGAGTTTGAAGTAGCAATTGAATGGCCCTTTTGTCAGATGACAACCTGCTGCAGCTTTGTGATATAATGGCACCACTAGACCAATCGCCCTGCGTGAGGATGGCACCGGAGGACCAGACATCAGCAATTACACACTAGGTAACTATCTGTGAATATGACTGAACAGCAAGTAGGAGGTGTAATGGGAAAGTACACTGCACCATTGAAAGCATTGGGCTCCTATTTAAAGAGGGCTAGAGTTAGAAGAAGCAACTGATTGGCCCTCATGTCAGATGACATCCTGTTGTGGCTTTGTGATGTAATGGCACCACTTGACCAATCGCCCTGGGTGACGATTACACTGGAGGACCAGACAACAGCATTTACACACTAGGTAATTATCTGGGAATATGACTGCACAGCAAGTAGGAGGTGTAATGGGAAAGTACTCTGCACCATCGAATGCATTGGGCTCCTTTTTAAAGAGGGCTAGAGTTAGAAGAACACAGTTTCTAAATAGCAGTCCATCTGGAGTATCAGGGTCACACTCACAGAGAGCAGGGAAACCGGTTAAATAGCTTCCCTCTATCTGAAAGTAAGTCAATTGCTCTAACCTTAGACACCTCATTCCAGCCTGAAAGATGGTAATTAACTCGCAGGACAAATTGCCAGCACAAGTATCTAAAGAAGATTTTGTCAGCCACGTAGACAGTCAAAGTCTTTGATAAACTATCATGATGGCCATCGCGTCATCCACATTGCTACCGTCTTAGAAGATTATATTTATGCGGAAGACCCTACTAAAAGGCACTGAGAACCATCAGATGCTATGAACTTTTTATCAATGGCAAAATGATTAAATGAGAGTTTGACTTACCATACATATTGATCGAGGCATGGAGAAGGCTGAGGAATGAGCTTTCTTTTTTTTTCCGTCTCAGCAAGCAGAGAAATATTCCTCTGCAACACTGCCTCTGCTGGCCATTCAGTATAATCTGCAGATGGAAAAGTCCACTGTTAGTCAATTTTTTGAACTTGAATATTTCCAAACCAAATGCAACACTACCAAAAAATGATTTCTATAAAGCGTAAATTATTAGTACTATGGCGTGTCACATATTGTGAAAATCCAAAGCTCACTAAAAATTATAATCTCAATTTAGATTTCAACCTAGCAAACTTCTTTCAATCCTAGGCCTCATTTGCTGGTACACTGTACACAACCCTAGCACATGTATGAGGACTTAGATAGAAAGATCTCTTTGGCAGCCAAGAGATAGAGTACCCTTCTCACAGGAATGATTTCAGGTTATGGTACACCATAGCAATTCAGTGATCTGATACGTTAAGGGAGGAAGGTTTATGCTACGGTTAGTGGGAATAATAAAAACTATGAATAACAGATTCTAACATCTTCATTTTAGCACATCCCTATCAGTTAACCTATAGAGAACTCCAGAATGGTATGATCAACCACTCCTTCAAACAAATGTATACGTCTCGAATAATGGCCTAGGTCCTTTCATATCACCACCTTAGTCTTCAGCTGGGCATCCTGTCCTCATTGCTCCCTTTTCTATACCATGATACATGTATCCTATTGCATACTAGGCAACTGATTGGCCCTCATGTCTGATGACATGCTATTGTAGCTTTGTGATGTAATGGCACCACTTGACCAATCGCCCTGAGTGACGATTACACCGAAGGACCAGACATCAGCAATAACACACTAGGTAACTATCTGTGAATAGGACTGCACAGCAAGTAGGAAGTGTAATGGGAAAGTACACTGCACCATTGAAAGCATTGGGCTCCTATTTAGAGAGGGCCAGAGTTTGAAGTAGCAATTGAATGGCCCTTTTGTCAGATGACAACCTGCTGCAGCTTTGTGATATAATGGCACCACTAGACCAATCGCCCTGCGTGAGGATGGCACCGGAGGACCAGACATCAGCAATTACACACTAGGTAACTATCTGTGAATATGACTGAACAGCAAGTAGGAGGTGTAATGGGAAAGTACACTGCACCATTGAAAGCATTGGGCTCCTATTTAAAGAGGGCTAGAGTTAGAAGAAGCAACTGATTGGCCCTCATGTCAGATGACATCCTGTTGTGGCTTTGGGATGTAATGGCACCACTTGACCAATCGCCCTGGGTGACGATTACACTGGAGGACCAGACAACAGCATTTACACACTAGGTAATTATCTGGGAATATGACTGCACAGCAAGTAGGAGGTGTAATGGGAAAGTACTCTGCACCATCGAATGCATTGGGCTCCTTTTTAAAGAGGGCTAGAGTTAGAAGAACACAGTTTCTAAATAGCAGTCCATCTGGAGTATCAGGGTCACACTCACAGAGAGCAGGGAAACCGGTTAAATAGCTTCCCTCTATCTGAAAGTAAGTCAATTGCTCTAACCTTAGACACCTCATTCCAGCCTGAAAGATGGTAATTAACTCGCAGGACAAATTGCCAGCACAAGTATCTAAAGAAGATTTTGTCAGCCACGTAGACAGTCAAAGTCTTTGATAAACTATCATGATGGCCATCGCGTCATCCACATTGCTACCGTCTTAGAAGATTATATTTATGCGGAAGACCCTACTAAAAGGCACTGAGAGCCATCAGATGCTATGAACTTTTTATCAATGGCAAAATGATTAAATGAGAGTTTGACTTACCATACATATTGATCGAGGCATGGAGAAGGCTGAGGAATGAGCTCTCTTTTTTTTTTTGTCTCAGCAAGCAGAGAAATATTCCTCTGCAACACTGCCTCTGCTGGCCATTCAGTATAATCTGCAGATGGAAAAGTCCACTGTTAGTCAATTTTTTGAACTTGAATATTTCCAAACCAAATGCAACACTATCAAAAAATGATTTCTATAAAGCGTAAATTATTAGTACTATGGCGTGTCACATATTGTGAAAATCCAAAGCTCACTAAAAATTATAATCTCAATTTAGATTTCAACCTAGCAAACTTCTTTCAATCCTAGGCCTCATTTGCTGGTACTCTCTACACAACCCTAGCACATGTATGAGGACTTAGATAAAAAGATCTCTTTGGCAGCCAAGAGATAGAGTACCCTTCTCACAGGAATGATTTCAGGTTATGGTACACCATAGCAATTCAGTGATCGGATACGGTAAGGGAGGAAGGTTTATGCTACGGATAGTGGGAATAATAAAAACTATGAATAACAGATTCTAACATCTTCATTTTAGCAAATCCCTATCAGTTAACCTATAGAGAACTCCAGAATTGTATGATCAACCACTCCTTCAAACAAATGTATACGTCTCGAATAATGGCCTAGGTCCTTTCATCTCACCACCTTAGTCTTCAGCTGGGCATCCTGTCCTCATTGCTCCCTTTTCTATACCATGATACATGTATCCTATTGCATACTAGGCAACTGATTGGCCCTCATGTCTGATGACATGCTATTGTAGCTTTGTGATGTAATGGCACCACTTGACCAATCGCCCTGGGTGACGATTACACCGAAGGACCAAACATCAGCAATAACACACTAGGTAACTATCTGTGAATAGGACTGCACAGCAAGTCGGAAGTGTAATGGGAAAGTACACTGCACCATTGAAAGCATTGGGCTCCTATTTAGAGAGGGCCAGAGTTTGAAGTAGCAATTGAATGGCCCTTTTGTCAGATGACAACCTGCTGCAGCTTTGTGATATAATGGCACCACTAGACCAATCGCCCTGCGTGAGGATGGCACCGGAGGACCAGACATCAGCAATTACACACTAGGTAACTATCTGTGAATATGACTGAACAGCAAGTAGGAGGTGTAATGGGAAAGTACACTGCACCATTGAAAGCATTGGGCTCCTATTTAAAGAGGGCTAGAGTTAGAAGAAGCAACTGATTGGCCCTCATGTCAGATGACATCCTGTTGTGGCTTTGTGATGTAATGGCACCACTTGACCAATCGCCCTGGGTGACGATTACACTGGAGGACCAGACAACAGCATTTACACACTAGGTAATTATCTGGGAATATGACTGCACAGCAAGTAGGAGGTGTAATGGGAAAGTACTCTGCACCATCGAATGCATTGGGCTCCTTTTTAAAGAGGGCTAGAGTTAGAAGAACACAGTTTCTAAATAGCAGTCCATCTGGAGTATCAGGGTCACACTCACAGAGAGCAGGGAAACCGGTTAAATAGCTTCCCTCTATCTGAAAGTAAGTCAATTGCTCTAACCTTAGACACCTCATTCCAGCCTGAAAGATGGTAATTAACTCGCAGGACAAATTGCCAGCACAAGTATCTAAAGAAGATTTTGTCAGCCACGTAGACAGTCAAAGTCTTTGATAAACTATCATGATGGCCATCGCGTCATCCACATTGCTACCGTCTTAGAAGATTATATTTATGCGGAAGACCCTACTAAAAGGCACTGAGAACCATCAGATGCTATGAACTTTTTATCAATGGCAAAATGATTAAATGAGAGTTTGACTTACCATACATATTGATCGAGGCATGGAGAAGGCTGAGGAATGAGCTTTCTTTTTTTTTCCGTCTCAGCAAGCAGAGAAATATTCCTCTGCAACACTGCCTCTGCTGGCCATTCAGTATAATCTGCAGATGGAAAAGTCCACTGTTAGTCAATTTTTTGAACTTGAATATTTCCAAACCAAATGCAACACTACCAAAAAATGATTTCTATAAAGCGTAAATTATTAGTACTATGGCGTGTCACATATTGTGAAAATCCAAAGCTCACTAAAAATTATAATCTCAATTTAGATTTCAACCTAGCAAACTTCTTTCAATCCTAGGCCTCATTTGCTGGTACTCTCTACACAACCCTAGCACCTGTATGAGGACTTAGATAAAAAGATCTCTTTGGCAGCCAAGAGATAGAGTACCCTTCTCACAGGAATGATTTCAGGTTATGGTACACCATAGCAATTCAGTGATCGGATACGGTAAGGGAGGAAGGTTTATGCTACGGATAGTGGGAATAATAAAAACTATGAATAACAGATTCTAACATCTTCATTTTAGCACATCCCTATCAGTTAACCTATAGAGAACTCCAGAATTGTATGATCAACCACTCCTTCAAACAAATGTATACGTCTCAAATAATGGCCTAGGTCCTTTCATCTCACCACCTTAGTCTTCAGCTGGGCATCCTGTCCTCATTGCTCCCTTTTCTATACCATGATACATGTATCCTATTGCATACTAGGCAACTGATTGGCCCTCATGTCTGATGACATGCTATTGTAGCTTTGTGATGTAATGGCACCACTTGACCAATCGCCCTGGGTGACGATTACACCGAAGGACCAAACATCAGCAATAACACACTAGGTAACTATCTGTGAATAGGACTGCACAGCAAGTAGGAAGTGTAATGGGAAAGTACACTGCACCATTGAAAGCATTGGGCTCCTATTTAGAGAGTGCCAGAGTTTGAAGTAGCAATTGAATGGCCCTTTTGTCAGATGACAACCTGCTGCAGCTTTGTGATATAATGGCACCACTAGACCAATCGCCCTGCGTGAGGATGGCACCGGAGGACCAGACATCAGCAATTACACACTAGGTAACTATCTGTGAATATGACTGAACAGCAAGTAGGAGGTGTAATGGGAAAGTACACTGCACCATTGAAAGCATTGGGCTCCTATTTAAAGAGGGCTAGAGTTAGAAGAAGCAACTGATTGGCCCTCATGTCAGATGACATCCTGTTGTGGCTTTGTGATGTAATGGCACCACTTGACCAATCGCCCTGGGTAACGATTACACTGGAGGACCAGACAACAGCATTTACACACTAGGTAATTATCTGGGAATATGACTGCACAGCAAGTAGGAGGTGTAATGGGAAAGTACTCTGCACCATCGATTGCATTGGGCTCCTTTTTAAAGAGGGCTAGAGTTAGAAGAACACAGTTTCTAAATAGCAGTCCATCTGGAGTATCAGGGTCACTCTCACAGAGAGCAGGGAAACCGGTTAAATAGCTTCCCTCTATCTGAAAGTAAGTCAATTGCTCTAACCTTAGACACCTCATTCCAGCCTGAAAGATGGTAATTAACTCGCAGGACAAATTGCCTGCACAAGTATCTAAAGAAGATTTTGTCAGCCACGTAGACAGACAAAGTCTTTGATAAACTATCATGATGGCCATCGCGTCATCCACATTGCTACCGTCTTAGAAGATTATATTTATGCGGAAGACCCTACTAAAAGGCACTGAGAGCCATCAGATGCTATGAACTTTTTATCAATGGCAAAATGATTAAATGAGAGTTTGACTTACCATACATATTGATCGAGGCATGGAGAAGGCTGAGGAATGAGCTTTCTTTTTTTTTTGTCTCAGCAAGCAGAGACATATTCCTCTGCAACACTGCCTCTGCTGGCCATTCAGTATAATCTGCAGATGGAAAAGTCCACTGTTAGTCAATTTTTTGAACTTGAATATTTCCAAACCAAATGCAACACTACCAAAAAATGATTTCTATAAAGCGTAAATTATTAGTACTATGGCGTGTCACATATTGTGAAAATCCAAAGCTCACTAAAAATTATAATCTCAATTTAGATTTCAACCTAGCAAACTTCTTTCAATCCTAGGCCTCATTTGCTGGTACACTGTACACAACCCTAGCACATGTATGAGGACTTAGATAGAAAGATCTCTTTGGCAGCCAAGAGATAGAGTACCCTTCTCACAGGAATGATTTCAGGTTATGGTACACCATAGCAATTCAGTGATCTGATACGTTAAGGGAGGAAGGTTTATGCTACGGTTAGTGGGAATAATAAAAACTATGAATAACAGATTCTAACATCTTCATTTTAGCACATCCCTATCAGTTAACCTATAGAGAACTCCAGAATGGTATGATCAACCACTCCTTCAAACAAATGTATACGTCTCGAATAATGGCCTAGGTCCTTTCATATCACCACCTTAGTCTTCAGCTGGGCATCCTGTCCTCATTGCTCCCTTTTCTATACCATGATACATGTATCCTATTGCGTACTAGGCGACTGATTGGCCCTCATGTCTGATGACATCCTATTGTAGCTTTGTGATGTAATGGCACCACTTGACCAATCGCCCTGGGTGACGATAACACCAAAGGACCAGACATCAGCAATTACACACTAGGTAACTATCTGTGAATAGGACTGCACAGCAAGTAGGAAGTGTAATGGGAAAGTACACTGCACCATTGAAAGCATTGGGCTCCTATTTAGAGAGGGCCAGAGTTTGAAGTAGCAATTGAATGGCCCTTTTGTCAGATGACAACCTGCTGCAGCTTTGTGATATAATGGCACCACTAGACCAATCGCCCTGCGTGAGGATGGCACCGGAGGACCAGACATCAGCAATTACACACTAGGTAACTATCTGTGAATAGGACTGCACAGCAAGTAGGAAGTGTAATGGGAAAGTACACTGCACCATTGAAAGCATTGGGCTCCTATTTAGAGAGGGCCAGAGTTTGAAGTAGAAATTGAATGGCCCTTTTGTCAGATGACAACCTGCTGCAGCTTTGTGATATAATGGCACCACTAGACCAATCGCCCTGCGTGAGGATGGCACCGGAGGACCAGACATCAGCAATTACACACTAGGTAACTATCTGTGAATATGACTGAACAGCAAGTAGGAGGTGTAATGGGAAAGTACACTGCACCATTGAAAGCATTGGGCTCCTATTTAAAGAGGGCTAGAGTTAGAAGAAGCAACTGATTGGCCCTCATGTCAGATGACATCCTGTTGTGGCTTTGTGATGTAATGGCACCACTTGACCAATCGCCCTGGGTGACGATTACACTGGAGGACCAGACAACAGCATTTACACACTAGGTAATTATCTGGGAATATGACTGCACAGCAAGTAGGAGGTGTAATGGGAAAGTACTCTGCACCATCGATTGCATTGGGCTCCTTTTTAAAGAGGGCTAGAGTTAGAAGAACACAGTTTCTAAATAGCAGTCCATCTGGAGTATCAGGGTCACTCTCACAGAGAGCAGGGAAACCGGTTAAATAGCTTCCCTCTATCTGAAAGTAAGTCAATTGCTCTAACCTTAGACACCTCATTCCAGCCTGAAAGATGGTAATTAACTCGCAGGACAAATTGCCAGCACAAGTATCTAAAGAAGATTTTGTCAGCCACGTAGACAGTCAAAGTCTTTGATAAACTATCATGATGGCCATCGCGTCATCCACATTGCTACCGTCTTAGAAGATTATATTTATGCGGAAGACCCTACTAAAAGGCACTGAGAACCATCAGATGCTATGAACTTTTTATCAATGGCAAAATGATTAAATGAGAGTTTGACTTACCATACATATTGATCGAGGCATGGAGAAGGCTGAGGAATGAGCTTTCTTTTTTTTTCCGTCTCAGCAAGCAGAGAAATATTCCTCTGCAACACTGCCTCTGCTGGCCATTCAGTATAATCTGCAGATGGAAAAGTCCACTGTTAGTCAATTTTTGGAACTTGAATATTTCCAAACCAAATGCAACACTATCAAAAAATGATTTCTATAAAGCGTAAATTATTAGTACTATGGCGTGTCACATATTGTGAAAATCCAAAGCTCACTAAAAATTATAATCTCAATTTAGATTTCAACCTAGCAAACTTCTTTCAATCCTAGGCCTCATTTGCTGGTACTCTCTACACAACCCTAGCACATGTATGAGGACTTAGATAAAAAGATCTCTTTGGCAGCCAAGAGATAGAGTACCCTTCTCACAGGAATGATTTCAGGTTATGGTACACCATAGCAATTCAGTGATCGGATACGGTAAGGGAGGAAGGTTTATGCTACGGATAGTGGGAATAATAAAAACTATGAATAACAGATTCTAACATCTTCATTTTAGCACATCCCTATCAGTTAACCTATAGAGAACTCCAGAATTGTATGATCAACCACTCCTTCAAACAAATGTATACGTCTCGAATAATGGCCTAGGTCCTTTCATCTCACCACCTTAGTCTTCAGCTGGGCATCCTGTCCTCATTGCTCCCTTTTCTATACCATGATACATGTATCCTATTGCATACTAGGCAACTGATTGGCCCTCATGTCTGATGACATGCTATTGTAGCTTTGTGATGTAATGGCACCACTTGACCAATCGCCCTGGGTGACGATTACACCGAAGGACCAGACATCAGCAATTACACACTAGGTAACTATCTGTGAATAGGACTGCACAGCAAGTAGGAAGTGTAATGGGAAAGTACACTGCGCCATTGAAAGCATTGGGCTCCTATTTAGAGAGGGCCAGAGTTTGAAGTAGCAATTGAATGGCCCTTTTGTCAGATGACAACCTGCTGCAGCTTTGTGATATAATGGCACCACTAGACCAATCGCCCTGCGTGAGGATGGCACCGGAGGACCAGACATCAGCAATTACACACTAGGTAACTATCTGTGAATATGACTGAACAGCAAGTAGGAGGTGTAATGGGAAAGTACACTGCACCATTGAAAGCATTGGGCTCCTATTTAAAGAGGGCTAGAGTTAGAAGAAGCAACTGATTGGCCCTCATGTCAGATGACATCCTGTTGTGGCTTTGTGATGTAATGGCACCACTTGACCAATCGCCCTGGGTGACGATTACACTGGAGGACCAGACAACAGCATTTACACACTAGGTAATTATCTGGGAATATGACTGCACAGCAAGTAGGAGGTGTAATGGGAAAGTACTCTGCACCATCGAATGCATTGGGCTCCTTTTTAAAGAGGGCTAGAGTTAGAAGAACACAGTTTCTAAATAGCAGTCCATCTGGAGTATCAGGGTCACACTCACAGAGAGCAGGGAAACCGGTTAAATAGCTTCCCTCTATCTGAAAGTAAGTCAATTGCTCTAACCTTAGACACCTCATTCCAGCCTGAAAGATGGTAATTAACTCGCAGGACAAATTGCCAGCACAAGTATCTAAAGAAGATTTTGTCAGCCACGTAGACAGTCAAAGTCTTTGATAAACTATCATGATGGCCATCGCGTCATCCACATTGCTACCGTCTTAGAAGATTATATTTATGCGGAAGACCCTACTAAAAGGCACTGAGAACCATCAGATGCTATGAACTTTTTATCAATGGCAAAATGATTAAATGAGAGTTTGACTTACCATACATATTGATCGAGGCATGGAGAAGGCTGAGGAATGAGCTTTCTTTTTTTTTCCGTCTCAGCAAGCAGAGAAATATTCCTCTGCAACACTGCCTCTGCTGGCCATTCAGTATAATCTGCAGATGGAAAAGTCCACTGTTAGTCAATTTTTTGAACTTGAATATTTCCAAACCAAATGCAACACTACCAAAAAATGATTTCTATAAAGCGTAAATTATTAGTACTATGGCGTGTCACATATTGTGAAAATCCAAAGCTCACTAAAAATTATAATCTCAATTTAGATTTCAACCTAGCAAACTTCTTTCAATCCTAGGCCTCATTTGCTGGTACTCTCTACACAACCCTAGCACATGTATGAGGACTTAGATAAAAAGATCTCTTTGGCAGCCAAGAGATAGAGTACCCTTCTCACAGGAATGATTTCAGGTCATGGTACACCATAGCAATTCAGTGATCGGATACGGTAAGGGAGGAAGGTTTATGCTACGGATAGTGGGAATAATAAAAACTATGAATAACAGATTCTAACATCTTCATTTTAGCAAATCCCTATCAGTTAACCTATAGAGAACTCCAGAATTGTATGATCAACCACTCCTTCAAACAAATGTATACGTCTCGAATAATGGCCTAGGTCCTTTCATCTCACCACCTTAGTCTTCAGCTGGGCATCCTGTCCTCATTGCTCCCTTTTCTATACCATGATACATGTATCCTATTGCATACTAGGCAACTGATTGGCCCTCATGTCTGATGACATGCTATTGTAGCTTTGTGATGTAATGGCACCACTTGACCAATCGCCCTGGGTGACGATTACACCGAAGGACCAGACATCAGCAATTACACACTAGGTAACTATCTGTGAATAGGACTGCACAGCAAGTAGGAAGTGTAATGGGAAAGTACACTGCACCATTGAAAGCATTGGGCTCCTATTTAGAGAGGGCCAGAGTTTGAAGTAGCAATTGAATGGCCCTTTTGTCAGATGACAACCTGCTGCAGCTTTGTGATATAATGGCACCACTAGACCAATCGCCCTGCGTGAGGATGGCACCGGAGGACCAGACATCAGCAATTACACACTAGGTAACTATCTGTGAATATGACTGAACAGCAAGTAGGAGGTGTAATGGGAAAGTACACTGCACCATTGAAAGCATTGGGCTCCTATTTAAAGAGGGCTAGAGTTAGAAGAAGCAACTGATTGGCCCTCATGTCAGATGACATCCTGTTGTGGCTTTGTGATGTAATGGCACCACTTGACCAATCGCCCTGGGTGACGATTACACTGGAGGACCAGACAACAGCATTTACACACTAGGTAATTATCTGGGAATATGACTGCACAGCAAGTAGGAGGTGTAATGGGAAAGTACTCTGCACCATCGAATGCATTGGGCTCCTTTTTAAAGAGGGCTAGAGTTAGAAGAACACAGTTTCTAAATAGCAGTCCATCTGGAGTATCAGGGTCACACTCACAGAGAGCAGGGAAACCGGTTAAATAGCTTCCCTCTATCTGAAAGTAAGTCAATTGCTCTAACCTTAGACACCTCATTCCAGCCTGAAAGATGGTAATTAACTCGCAGGACAAATTGCCAGCACAAGTATCTAAAGAAGATTTTGTCAGCCACGTAGACAGTCAAAGTCTTTGATAAACTATCATGATGGCCATCGCGTCATCCACATTGCTACCGTCTTAGAAGATTATATTTATGCGGAAGACCCTACTAAAAGGCACTGAGAACCATCAGATGCTATGAACTTTTTATCAATGGCAAAATGATTAAATGAGAGTTTGACTTACCATACATATTGATCGAGGCATGGAGAAGGCTGAGGAATGAGCTTTCTTTTTTTTTCCGTCTCAGCAAGCAGAGAAATATTCCTCTGCAACACTGCCTCTGCTGGCCATTCAGTATAATCTGCAGATGGAAAAGTCCACTGTTAGTCAATTTTTGGAACTTGAATATTTCCAAACCAAATGCAACACTATCAAAAAATGATTTCTATAAAGCGTAAATTATTAGTACTATGGCGTGTCACATATTGTGAAAATCCAAAGCTCACTAAAAATTATAATCTCAATTTAGATTTCAACCTAGCAAACTTCTTTCAATCCTAGGCCTCATTTGCTGGTACTCTCTACACAACCCTAGCACATGTATGAGGACTTAGATAAAAAGATCTCTTTGGCAGCCAAGAGATAGAGTACCCTTCTCACAGGAATGATTTCAGGTTATGGTACACCATAGCAATTCAGTGATCGGATACGGTAAGGGAGGAAGGTTTATGCTACGGATAGTGGGAATAATAAAAACTATGAATAACAGATTCTAACATCTTCATTTTAGCACATCCCTATCAGTTAACCTATAGAGAACTCCAGAATTGTATGATCAACCACTCCTTCAAACAAATGTATACGTCTCGAATAATGGCCTAGGTCCTTTCATCTCACCACCTTAGTCTTCAGCTGGGCATCCTGTCCTCATTGCTCCCTTTTCTATACCATGATACATGTATCCTATTGCATACTAGGCAACTGATTGGCCCTCATGTCTGATGACATGCTATTGTAGCTTTGTGATGTAATGGCACCACTTGACCAATCGCCCTGGGTGACGATTACACCGAAGGACCAGACATCAGCAATTACACACTAGGTAACTATCTGTGAATAGGACTGCACAGCAAGTAGGAAGTGTAATGGGAAAGTACACTGCGCCATTGAAAGCATTGGGCTCCTATTTAGAGAGGGCCAGAGTTTGAAGTAGCAATTGAATGGCCCTTTTGTCAGATGACAACCTGCTGCAGCTTTGTGATATAATGGCACCACTAGACCAATCGCCCTGCGTGAGGATGGCACCGGAGGACCAGACATCAGCAATTACACACTAGGTAACTATCTGTGAATATGACTGAACAGCAAGTAGGAGGTGTAATGGGAAAGTACACTGCACCATTGAAAGCATTGGGCTCCTATTTAAAGAGGGCTAGAGTTAGAAGAAGCAACTGATTGGCCCTCATGTCAGATGACATCCTGTTGTGGCTTTGTGATGTAATGGCACCACTTGACCAATCGCCCTGGGTGACGATTACACTGGAGGACCAGACAACAGCATTTACACACTAGGTAATTATCTGGGAATATGACTGCACAGCAAGTAGGAGGTGTAATGGGAAAGTACTCTGCACCATCGAATGCATTGGGCTCCTTTTTAAAGAGGGCTAGAGTTAGAAGAACACAGTTTCTAAATAGCAGTCCATCTGGAGTATCAGGGTCACACTCACAGAGAGCAGGGAAACCGGTTAAATAGCTTCCCTCTATCTGAAAGTAAGTCAATTGCTCTAACCTTAGACACCTCATTCCAGCCTGAAAGATGGTAATTAACTCGCAGGACAAATTGCCAGCACAAGTATCTAAAGAAGATTTTGTCAGCCACGTAGACAGTCAAAGTCTTTGATAAACTATCATGATGGCCATCGCGTCATCCACATTGCTACCGTCTTAGAAGATTATATTTATGCGGAAGACCCTACTAAAAGGCACTGAGAACCATCAGATGCTATGAACTTTTTATCAATGGCAAAATGATTAAATGAGAGTTTGACTTACCATACATATTGATCGAGGCATGGAGAAGGCTGAGGAATGAGCTTTCTTTTTTTTTCCGTCTCAGCAAGCAGAGAAATATTCCTCTGCAACACTGCCTCTGCTGGCCATTCAGTATAATCTGCAGATGGAAAAGTCCACTGTTAGTCAATTTTTTGAACTTGAATATTTCCAAACCAAATGCAACACTACCAAAAAATGATTTCTATAAAGCGTAAATTATTAGTACTATGGCGTGTCACATATTGTGAAAATCCAAAGCTCACTAAAAATTATAATCTCAATTTAGATTTCAACCTAGCAAACTTCTTTCAATCCTAGGCCTCATTTGCTGGTACACTGTACACAACCCTAGCACATGTATGAGGACTTAGATAGAAAGATCTCTTTGGCAGCCAAGAGATAGAGTACCCTTCTCACAGGAATGATTTCAGGTTATGGTACACCATAGCAATTCAGTGATCTGATACGTTAAGGGAGGAAGGTTTATGCTACGGTTAGTGGGAATAATAAAAACTATGAATAACAGATTCTAACATCTTCATTTTAGCACATCCCTATCAGTTAACCTATAGAGAACTCCAGAATGGTATGATCAACCACTCCTTCAAACAAATGTATACGTCTCGAATAATGGCCTAGGTCCTTTCATATCACCACCTTAGTCTTCAGCTGGGCATCCTGTCCTCATTGCTCCCTTTTCTATACCATGATACATGTATCCTATTGCATACTAGGCAACTGATTGGCCCTCATGTCTGATGACATGCTATTGTAGCTTTGTGATGTAATGGCACCACTTGACCAATCGCCCTGAGTGACGATTACACCGAAGGACCAGACATCAGCAATAACACACTAGGTAACTATCTGTGAATAGGACTGCACAGCAAGTAGGAAGTGTAATGGGAAAGTACACTGCACCATTGAAAGCATTGGGCTCCTATTTAGAGAGGGCCAGAGTTTGAAGTAGCAATTGAATGGCCCTTTTGTCAGATGACAACCTGCTGCAGCTTTGTGATATAATGGCACCACTAGACCAATCGCCCTGCGTGAGGATGGCACCGGAGGACCAGACATCAGCAATTACACACTAGGTAACTATCTGTGAATATGACTGAACAGCAAGTAGGAGGTGTAATGGGAAAGTACACTGCACCATTGAAAGCATTGGGCTCCTATTTAAAGAGGGCTAGAGTTAGAAGAAGCAACTGATTGGCCCTCATGTCAGATGACATCCTGTTGTGGCTTTGGGATGTAATGGCACCACTTGACCAATCGCCCTGGGTGACGATTACACTGGAGGACCAGACAACAGCATTTACACACTAGGTAATTATCTGGGAATATGACTGCACAGCAAGTAGGAGGTGTAATGGGAAAGTACTCTGCACCATCGAATGCATTGGGCTCCTTTTTAAAGAGGGCTAGAGTTAGAAGAACACAGTTTCTAAATAGCAGTCCATCTGGAGTATCAGGGTCACACTCACAGAGAGCAGGGAAACCGGTTAAATAGCTTCCCTCTATCTGAAAGTAAGTCAATTGCTCTAACCTTAGACACCTCATTCCAGCCTGAAAGATGGTAATTAACTCGCAGGACAAATTGCCAGCACAAGTATCTAAAGAAGATTTTGTCAGCCACGTAGACAGTCAAAGTCTTTGATAAACTATCATGATGGCCATCGCGTCATCCACATTGCTACCGTCTTAGAAGATTATATTTATGCGGAAGACCCTACTAAAAGGCACTGAGAGCCATCAGATGCTATGAACTTTTTATCAATGGCAAAATGATTAAATGAGAGTTTGACTTACCATACATATTGATCGAGGCATGGAGAAGGCTGAGGAATGAGCTCTCTTTTTTTTTTTGTCTCAGCAAGCAGAGAAATATTCCTCTGCAACACTGCCTCTGCTGGCCATTCAGTATAATCTGCAGATGGAAAAGTCCACTGTTAGTCAATTTTTTGAACTTGAATATTTCCAAACCAAATGCAACACTATCAAAAAATGATTTCTATAAAGCGTAAATTATTAGTACTATGGCGTGTCACATATTGTGAAAATCCAAAGCTCACTAAAAATTATAATCTCAATTTAGATTTCAACCTAGCAAACTTCTTTCAATCCTAGGCCTCATTTGCTGGTACTCTCTACACAACCCTAGCACATGTATGAGGACTTAGATAAAAAGATCTCTTTGGCAGCCAAGAGATAGAGTACCCTTCTCACAGGAATGATTTCAGGTTATGGTACACCATAGCAATTCAGTGATCGGATACGGTAAGGGAGGAAGGTTTATGCTACGGATAGTGGGAATAATAAAAACTATGAATAACAGATTCTAACATCTTCATTTTAGCAAATCCCTATCAGTTAACCTATAGAGAACTCCAGAATTGTATGATCAACCACTCCTTCAAACAAATGTATACGTCTCGAATAATGGCCTAGGTCCTTTCATCTCACCACCTTAGTCTTCAGCTGGGCATCCTGTCCTCATTGCTCCCTTTTCTATACCATGATACATGTATCCTATTGCATACTAGGCAACTGATTGGCCCTCATGTCTGATGACATGCTATTGTAGCTTTGTGATGTAATGGCACCACTTGACCAATCGCCCTGGGTGACGATTACACCGAAGGACCAAACATCAGCAATAACACACTAGGTAACTATCTGTGAATAGGACTGCACAGCAAGTCGGAAGTGTAATGGGAAAGTACACTGCACCATTGAAAGCATTGGGCTCCTATTTAGAGAGGGCCAGAGTTTGAAGTAGCAATTGAATGGCCCTTTTGTCAGATGACAACCTGCTGCAGCTTTGTGATATAATGGCACCACTAGACCAATCGCCCTGCGTGAGGATGGCACCGGAGGACCAGACATCAGCAATTACACACTAGGTAACTATCTGTGAATATGACTGAACAGCAAGTAGGAGGTGTAATGGGAAAGTACACTGCACCATTGAAAGCATTGGGCTCCTATTTAAAGAGGGCTAGAGTTAGAAGAAGCAACTGATTGGCCCTCATGTCAGATGACATCCTGTTGTGGCTTTGTGATGTAATGGCACCACTTGACCAATCGCCCTGGGTGACGATTACACTGGAGGACCAGACAACAGCATTTACACACTAGGTAATTATCTGGGAATATGACTGCACAGCAAGTAGGAGGTGTAATGGGAAAGTACTCTGCACCATCGAATGCATTGGGCTCCTTTTTAAAGAGGGCTAGAGTTAGAAGAACACAGTTTCTAAATAGCAGTCCATCTGGAGTATCAGGGTCACACTCACAGAGAGCAGGGAAACCGGTTAAATAGCTTCCCTCTATCTGAAAGTAAGTCAATTGCTCTAACCTTAGACACCTCATTCCAGCCTGAAAGATGGTAATTAACTCGCAGGACAAATTGCCAGCACAAGTATCTAAAGAAGATTTTGTCAGCCACGTAGACAGTCAAAGTCTTTGATAAACTATCATGATGGCCATCGCGTCATCCACATTGCTACCGTCTTAGAAGATTATATTTATGCGGAAGACCCTACTAAAAGGCACTGAGAACCATCAGATGCTATGAACTTTTTATCAATGGCAAAATGATTAAATGAGAGTTTGACTTACCATACATATTGATCGAGGCATGGAGAAGGCTGAGGAATGAGCTTTCTTTTTTTTTCCGTCTCAGCAAGCAGAGAAATATTCCTCTGCAACACTGCCTCTGCTGGCCATTCAGTATAATCTGCAGATGGAAAAGTCCACTGTTAGTCAATTTTTTGAACTTGAATATTTCCAAACCAAATGCAACACTACCAAAAAATGATTTCTATAAAGCGTAAATTATTAGTACTATGGCGTGTCACATATTGTGAAAATCCAAAGCTCACTAAAAATTATAATCTCAATTTAGATTTCAACCTAGCAAACTTCTTTCAATCCTAGGCCTCATTTGCTGGTACACTGTACACAACCCTAGCACATGTATGAGGACTTAGATAGAAAGATCTCTTTGGCAGCCAAGAGATAGAGTACCCTTCTCACAGGAATGATTTCAGGTTATGGTACACCATAGCAATTCAGTGATCTGATACGTTAAGGGAGGAAGGTTTATGCTACGGTTAGTGGGAATAATAAAAACTATGAATAACAGATTCTAACATCTTCATTTTAGCACATCCCTATCAGTTAACCTATAGAGAACTCCAGAATGGTATGATCAACCACTCCTTCAAACAAATGTATACGTCTCGAATAATGGCCTAGGTCCTTTCATATCACCACCTTAGTCTTCAGCTGGGCATCCTGTCCTCATTGCTCCCTTTTCTATACCATGATACATGTATCCTATTGCGTACTAGGCGACTGATTGGCCCTCATGTCTGATGACATCCTATTGTAGCTTTGTGATGTAATGGCACCACTTGACCAATCGCCCTGGGTGACGATAACACCAAAGGACCAGACATCAGCAATTACACACTAGGTAACTATCTGTGAATAGGACTGCACAGCAAGTAGGAAGTGTAATGGGAAAGTACACTGCACCATTGAAAGCATTGGGCTCCTATTTAGAGAGGGCCAGAGTTTGAAGTAGCAATTGAATGGCCCTTTTGTCAGATGACAACCTGCTGCAGCTTTGTGATATAATGGCACCACTAGACCAATCGCCCTGCGTGAGGATGGCACCGGAGGACCAGACATCAGCAATTACACACTAGGTAACTATCTGTGAATAGGACTGCACAGCAAGTAGGAAGTGTAATGGGAAAGTACACTGCACCATTGAAAGCATTGGGCTCCTATTTAGAGAGGGCCAGAGTTTGAAGTAGAAATTGAATGGCCCTTTTGTCAGATGACAACCTGCTGCAGCTTTGTGATATAATGGCACCACTAGACCAATCGCCCTGCGTGAGGATGGCACCGGAGGACCAGACATCAGCAATTACACACTAGGTAACTATCTGTGAATATGACTGAACAGCAAGTAGGAGGTGTAATGGGAAAGTACACTGCACCATTGAAAGCATTGGGCTCCTATTTAAAGAGGGCTAGAGTTAGAAGAAGCAACTGATTGGCCCTCATGTCAGATGACATCCTGTTGTGGCTTTGTGATGTAATGGCACCACTTGACCAATCGCCCTGGGTGACGATTACACTGGAGGACCAGACAACAGCATTTACACACTAGGTAATTATCTGGGAATATGACTGCACAGCAAGTAGGAGGTGTAATGGGAAAGTACTCTGCACCATCGATTGCATTGGGCTCCTTTTTAAAGAGGGCTAGAGTTAGAAGAACACAGTTTCTAAATAGCAGTCCATCTGGAGTATCAGGGTCACTCTCACAGAGAGCAGGGAAACCGGTTAAATAGCTTCCCTCTATCTGAAAGTAAGTCAATTGCTCTAACCTTAGACACCTCATTCCAGCCTGAAAGATGGTAATTAACTCGCAGGACAAATTGCCAGCACAAGTATCTAAAGAAGATTTTGTCAGCCACGTAGACAGTCAAAGTCTTTGATAAACTATCATGATGGCCATCGCGTCATCCACATTGCTACCGTCTTAGAAGATTATATTTATGCGGAAGACCCTACTAAAAGGCACTGAGAGCCATCAGATGCTATGAACTTTTTATCAATGGCAAAATGATTAAATGAGAGTTTGACTTACCATACATATTGATCGAGGCATGGAGAAGGCTGAGGAATGAGCTCTCTTTTTTTTTGTCTCAGCAAGCAGAGAAATATTCCTCTGCAACACTGCCTCTGCTGGCCATTCAGTATAATCTGCAGATGGAAAAGTCCACTGTTAGTCAATTTTTTGAACTTGAATATTTCCAAACCAAATGCAACACTACCAAAAAATGATTTCTATAAAGCGTAAATTATTAGTACTATGGCGTGTCACATATTGTGAAAATCCAAAGCTCACTAAAAATTATAATCTCAATTTAGATTTCAACCTAGCAAACTTCTTTCAATCCTAGGCCTCATTTGCTGGTACTCTCTACACAACCCTAGCACATGTATGAGGACTTAGATAAAAAGATCTCTTTGGCAGCCAAGAGATAGAGTACCCTTCTCACAGGAATGATTTCAGGTCATGGTACACCATAGCAATTCAGTGATCGGATACGGTAAGGGAGGAAGGTTTATGCTACGGATAGTGGGAATAATAAAAACTATGAATAACAGATTCTAACATCTTCATTTTAGCAAATCCCTATCAGTTAACCTATAGAGAACTCCAGAATTGTATGATCAACCACTCCTTCAAACAAATGTATACGTCTCGAATAATGGCCTAGGTCCTTTCATCTCACCACCTTAGTCTTCAGCTGGGCATCCTGTCCTCATTGCTCCCTTTTCTATACCATGATACATGTATCCTATTGCATACTAGGCAACTGATTGGCCCTCATGTCTGATGACATGCTATTGTAGCTTTGTGATG
This sequence comes from Lissotriton helveticus, assembly GCF_964261635.1. Taxonomy (NCBI): domain Eukaryota; kingdom Metazoa; phylum Chordata; class Amphibia; order Caudata; family Salamandridae; genus Lissotriton; species Lissotriton helveticus. The sequence continues at coordinate 616,187,325 of NC_136068.1, forward strand.
TAATGGCACCACTTGACCAATCGCCCTGGGTGACGATTACACCGAAGGACCAGACATCAGCAATTACACACTAGGTAACTATCTGTGAATAGGACTGCACAGCAAGTAGGAAGTGTAATGGGAAAGTACACTGCACCATTGAAAGCATTGGGCTCCTATTTAGAGAGGGCCAGAGTTTGAAGTAGCAATTGAATGGCCCTTTTGTCAGATGACAACCTGCTGCAGCTTTGTGATATAATGGCACCACTAGACCAATCGCCCTGCGTGAGGATGGCACCGGAGGACCAGACATCAGCAATTACACACTAGGTAACTATCTGTGAATATGACTGAACAGCAAGTAGGAGGTGTAATGGGAAAGTACACTGCACCATTGAAAGCATTGGGCTCCTATTTAAAGAGGGCTAGAGTTAGAAGAAGCAACTGATTGGCCCTCATGTCAGATGACATCCTGTTGTGGCTTTGTGATGTAATGGCACCACTTGACCAATCGCCCTGGGTGACGATTACACTGGAGGACCAGACAACAGCATTTACACACTAGGTAATTATCTGGGAATATGACTGCACAGCAAGTAGGAGGTGTAATGGGAAAGTACTCTGCACCATCGAATGCATTGGGCTCCTTTTTAAAGAGGGCTAGAGTTAGAAGAACACAGTTTCTAAATAGCAGTCCATCTGGAGTATCAGGGTCACACTCACAGAGAGCAGGGAAACCGGTTAAATAGCTTCCCTCTATCTGAAAGTAAGTCAATTGCTCTAACCTTAGACACCTCATTCCAGCCTGAAAGATGGTAATTAACTCGCAGGACAAATTGCCAGCACAAGTATCTAAAGAAGATTTTGTCAGCCACGTAGACAGTCAAAGTCTTTGATAAACTATCATGATGGCCATCGCGTCATCCACATTGCTACCGTCTTAGAAGATTATATTTATGCGGAAGACCCTACTAAAAGGCACTGAGAACCATCAGATGCTATGAACTTTTTATCAATGGCAAAATGATTAAATGAGAGTTTGACTTACCATACATATTGATCGAGGCATGGAGAAGGCTGAGGAATGAGCTTTCTTTTTTTTTCCGTCTCAGCAAGCAGAGAAATATTCCTCTGCAACACTGCCTCTGCTGGCCATTCAGTATAATCTGCAGATGGAAAAGTCCACTGTTAGTCAATTTTTGGAACTTGAATATTTCCAAACCAAATGCAACACTATCAAAAAATGATTTCTATAAAGCGTAAATTATTAGTACTATGGCGTGTCACATATTGTGAAAATCCAAAGCTCACTAAAAATTATAATCTCAATTTAGATTTCAACCTAGCAAACTTCTTTCAATCCTAGGCCTCATTTGCTGGTACTCTCTACACAACCCTAGCACATGTATGAGGACTTAGATAAAAAGATCTCTTTGGCAGCCAAGAGATAGAGTACCCTTCTCACAGGAATGATTTCAGGTTATGGTACACCATAGCAATTCAGTGATCGGATACGGTAAGGGAGGAAGGTTTATGCTACGGATAGTGGGAATAATAAAAACTATGAATAACAGATTCTAACATCTTCATTTTAGCACATCCCTATCAGTTAACCTATAGAGAACTCCAGAATTGTATGATCAACCACTCCTTCAAACAAATGTATACGTCTCGAATAATGGCCTAGGTCCTTTCATCTCACCACCTTAGTCTTCAGCTGGGCATCCTGTCCTCATTGCTCCCTTTTCTATACCATGATACATGTATCCTATTGCATACTAGGCAACTGATTGGCCCTCATGTCTGATGACATGCTATTGTAGCTTTGTGATGTAATGGCACCACTTGACCAATCGCCCTGGGTGACGATTACACCGAAGGACCAGACATCAGCAATTACACACTAGGTAACTATCTGTGAATAGGACTGCACAGCAAGTAGGAAGTGTAATGGGAAAGTACACTGCGCCATTGAAAGCATTGGGCTCCTATTTAGAGAGGGCCAGAGTTTGAAGTAGCAATTGAATGGCCCTTTTGTCAGATGACAACCTGCTGCAGCTTTGTGATATAATGGCACCACTAGACCAATCGCCCTGCGTGAGGATGGCACCGGAGGACCAGACATCAGCAATTACACACTAGGTAACTATCTGTGAATATGACTGAACAGCAAGTAGGAGGTGTAATGGGAAAGTACACTGCACCATTGAAAGCATTGGGCTCCTATTTAAAGAGGGCTAGAGTTAGAAGAAGCAACTGATTGGCCCTCATGTCAGATGACATCCTGTTGTGGCTTTGTGATGTAATGGCACCACTTGACCAATCGCCCTGGGTGACGATTACACTGGAGGACCAGACAACAGCATTTACACACTAGGTAATTATCTGGGAATATGACTGCACAGCAAGTAGGAGGTGTAATGGGAAAGTACTCTGCACCATCGAATGCATTGGGCTCCTTTTTAAAGAGGGCTAGAGTTAGAAGAACACAGTTTCTAAATAGCAGTCCATCTGGAGTATCAGGGTCACACTCACAGAGAGCAGGGAAACCGGTTAAATAGCTTCCCTCTATCTGAAAGTAAGTCAATTGCTCTAACCTTAGACACCTCATTCCAGCCTGAAAGATGGTAATTAACTCGCAGGACAAATTGCCAGCACAAGTATCTAAAGAAGATTTTGTCAGCCACGTAGACAGTCAAAGTCTTTGATAAACTATCATGATGGCCATCGCGTCATCCACATTGCTACCGTCTTAGAAGATTATATTTATGCGGAAGACCCTACTAAAAGGCACTGAGAACCATCAGATGCTATGAACTTTTTATCAATGGCAAAATGATTAAATGAGAGTTTGACTTACCATACATATTGATCGAGGCATGGAGAAGGCTGAGGAATGAGCTTTCTTTTTTTTTCCGTCTCAGCAAGCAGAGAAATATTCCTCTGCAACACTGCCTCTGCTGGCCATTCAGTATAATCTGCAGATGGAAAAGTCCACTGTTAGTCAATTTTTTGAACTTGAATATTTCCAAACCAAATGCAACACTACCAAAAAATGATTTCTATAAAGCGTAAATTATTAGTACTATGGCGTGTCACATATTGTGAAAATCCAAAGCTCACTAAAAATTATAATCTCAATTTAGATTTCAACCTAGCAAAATTCTTTCAATCCTAGGCCTCATTTGCTGGTACTCTCTACACAACCCTAGCACATGTATGAGGACTTAGATAAAAAGATCTCTTTGGCAGCCAAGAGATAGAGTACCCTTCTCACAGGAATGATTTCAGGTTATGGTACACCATAGCAATTCAGTGATCGGATACGGTAAGGGAGGAAGGTTTATGCTACGGATAGTGGGAATAATAAAAACTATGAATAACAGATTCTAACATCTTCATTTTAGCACATCCCTATCAGTTAACCTATAGAGAACTCCAGAATTGTATGATCAACCACTCCTTCAAACAAATGTATACGTCTCGAATAATGGCCTAGGTCCTTTCATCTCACCACCTTAGTCTTCAGCTGGGCATCCTGTCCTCATTGCTCCCTTTTCTATACCATGATACATGTATCCTATTGCATACTAGGCAACTGATTGGCCCTCATGTCTGATGACATGCTATTGTAGCTTTGTGATGTAATGGCACCACTTGACCAATCGCCCTGGGTGACGATTACACCGAAGGACCAGACATCAGCAATTACACACTAGGTAACTATCTGTGAATAGGACTGCACAGCAAGTAGGAAGTGTAATGGGAAAGTACACTGCGCCATTGAAAGCATTGGGCTCCTATTTAGAGAGGGCCAGAGTTTGAAGTAGCAATTGAATGGCCCTTTTGTCAGATGACAACCTGCTGCAGCTTTGTGATATAATGGCACCACTAGACCAATCGCCCTGCGTGAGGATGGCACCGGAGGACCAGACATCAGCAATTACACACTAGGTAACTATCTGTGAATATGACTGAACAGCAAGTAGGAGGTGTAATGGGAAAGTACACTGCACCATTGAAAGCATTGGGCTCCTATTTAAAGAGGGCTAGAGTTAGAAGAAGCAACTGATTGGCCCTCATGTCAGATGACATCCTGTTGTGGCTTTGTGATGTAATGGCACCACTTGACCAATCGCCCTGGGTGACGATTACACTGGAGGACCAGACAACAGCATTTACACACTAGGTAATTATCTGGGAATATGACTGCACAGCAAGTAGGAGGTGTAATGGGAAAGTACTCTGCACCATCGAATGCATTGGGCTCCTTTTTAAAGAGGGCTAGAGTTAGAAGAACACAGTTTCTAAATAGCAGTCCATCTGGAGTATCAGGGTCACACTCACAGAGAGCAGGGAAACCGGTTAAATAGCTTCCCTCTATCTGAAAGTAAGTCAATTGCTCTAACCTTAGACACCTCATTCCAGCCTGAAAGATGGTAATTAACTCGCAGGACAAATTGCCAGCACAAGTATCTAAAGAAGATTTTGTCAGCCACGTAGACAGTCAAAGTCTTTGATAAACTATCATGATGGCCATCGCGTCATCCACATTGCTACCGTCTTAGAAGATTATATTTATGCGGAAGACCCTACTAAAAGGCACTGAGAACCATCAGATGCTATGAACTTTTTATCAATGGCAAAATGATTAAATGAGAGTTTGACTTACCATACATATTGATCGAGGCATGGAGAAGGCTGAGGAATGAGCTTTCTTTTTTTTTCCGTCTCAGCAAGCAGAGAAATATTCCTCTGCAACACTGCCTCTGCTGGCCATTCAGTATAATCTGCAGATGGAAAAGTCCACTGTTAGTCAATTTTTTGAACTTGAATATTTCCAAACCAAATGCAACACTACCAAAAAATGATTTCTATAAAGCGTAAATTATTAGTACTATGGCGTGTCACATATTGTGAAAATCCAAAGCTCACTAAAAATTATAATCTCAATTTAGATTTCAACCTAGCAAAATTCTTTCAATCCTAGGCCTCATTTGCTGGTACTCTCTACACAACCCTAGCACATGTATGAGGACTTAGATAAAAAGATCTCTTTGGCAGCCAAGAGATAGAGTACCCTTCTCACAGGAATGATTTCAGGTTATGGTACACCATAGCAATTCAGTGATCGGATACGGTAAGGGAGGAAGGTTTATGCTACGGATAGTGGGAATAATAAAAACTATGAATAACAGATTCTAACATCTTCATTTTAGCACATCCCTATCAGTTAACCTATAGAGAACTCCAGAATTGTATGATCAACCACTCCTTCAAACAAATGTATACGTCTCGAATAATGGCCTAGGTCCTTTCATCTCACCACCTTAGTCTTCAGCTGGGCATCCTGTCCTCATTGCTCCCTTTTCTATACCATGATACATGTATCCTATTGCATACTAGGCAACTGATTGGCCCTCATGTCTGATGACATGCTATTGTAGCTTTGTGATGTAATGGCACCACTTGACCAATCGCCCTGGGTGACGATTACACCGAAGGACCAGACATCAGCAATTACACACTAGGTAACTATCTGTGAATAGGACTGCACAGCAAGTAGGAAGTGTAATGGGAAAGTACACTGCGCCATTGAAAGCATTGGGCTCCTATTTAGAGAGGGCCAGAGTTTGAAGTAGCAATTGAATGGCCCTTTTGTCAGATGACAACCTGCTGCAGCTTTGTGATATAATGGCACCACTAGACCAATCGCCCTGCGTGAGGATGGCACCGGAGGACCAGACATCAGCAATTACACACTAGGTAACTATCTGTGAATATGACTGAACAGCAAGTAGGAGGTGTAATGGGAAAGTACACTGCACCATTGAAAGCATTGGGCTCCTATTTAAAGAGGGCTAGAGTTAGAAGAAGCAACTGATTGGCCCTCATGTCAGATGACATCCTGTTGTGGCTTTGTGATGTAATGGCACCACTTGACCAATCGCCCTGGGTGACGATTACACTGGAGGACCAGACAACAGCATTTACACACTAGGTAATTATCTGGGAATATGACTGCACAGCAAGTAGGAGGTGTAATGGGAAAGTACTCTGCACCATCGAATGCATTGGGCTCCTTTTTAAAGAGGGCTAGAGTTAGAAGAACACAGTTTCTAAATAGCAGTCCATCTGGAGTATCAGGGTCACACTCACAGAGAGCAGGGAAACCGGTTAAATAGCTTCCCTCTATCTGAAAGTAAGTCAATTGCTCTAACCTTAGACACCTCATTCCAGCCTGAAAGATGGTAATTAACTCGCAGGACAAATTGCCAGCACAAGTATCTAAAGAAGATTTTGTCAGCCACGTAGACAGTCAAAGTCTTTGATAAACTATCATGATGGCCATCGCGTCATCCACATTGCTACCGTCTTAGAAGATTATATTTATGCGGAAGACCCTACTAAAAGGCACTGAGAACCATCAGATGCTATGAACTTTTTATCAATGGCAAAATGATTAAATGAGAGTTTGACTTACCATACATATTGATCGAGGCATGGAGAAGGCTGAGGAATGAGCTTTCTTTTTTTTTCCGTCTCAGCAAGCAGAGAAATATTCCTCTGCAACACTGCCTCTGCTGGCCATTCAGTATAATCTGCAGATGGAAAAGTCCACTGTTAGTCAATTTTTTGAACTTGAATATTTCCAAACCAAATGCAACACTACCAAAAAATGATTTCTATAAAGCGTAAATTATTAGTACTATGGCGTGTCACATATTGTGAAAATCCAAAGCTCACTAAAAATTATAATCTCAATTTAGATTTCAACCTAGCAAAATTCTTTCAATCCTAGGCCTCATTTGCTGGTACTCTCTACACAACCCTAGCACATGTATGAGGACTTAGATAAAAAGATCTCTTTGGCAGCCAAGAGATAGAGTACCCTTCTCACAGGAATGATTTCAGGTTATGGTACACCATAGCAATTCAGTGATCGGATACGGTAAGGGAGGAAGGTTTATGCTACGGATAGTGGGAATAATAAAAACTATGAATAACAGATTCTAACATCTTCATTTTAGCAAATCCCTATCAGTTAACCTATAGAGAACTCCAGAATTGTATGATCAACCACTCCTTCAAACAAATGTATACGTCTCGAATAATGGCCTAGGTCCTTTCATCTCACCACCTTAGTCTTCAGCTGGGCATCCTGTCCTCATTGCTCCCTTTTCTATACCATGATACATGTATCCTATTGCATACTAGGCAACTGATTGGCCCTCATGTCTGATGACATGCTATTGTAGCTTTGTGATGTAATGGCACCACTTGACCAATCGCCCTGGGTGACGATTACACCGAAGGACCAGACATCAGCAATTACACACTAGGTAACTATCTGTGAATAGGACTGCACAGCAAGTAGGAAGTGTAATGGGAAAGTACACTGCACCATTGAAAGCATTGGGCTCCTATTTAGAGAGGGCCAGAGTTTGAAGTAGCAATTGAATGGCCCTTTTGTCAGATGACAACCTGCTGCAGCTTTGTGATATAATGGCACCACTAGACCAATCGCCCTGCGTGAGGATGGCACCGGAGGACCAGACATCAGCAATTACACACTAGGTAACTATCTGTGAATATGACTGAACAGCAAGTAGGAGGTGTAATGGGAAAGTACACTGCACCATTGAAAGCATTGGGCTCCTATTTAAAGAGGGCTAGAGTTAGAAGAAGCAACTGATTGGCCCTCATGTCAGATGACATCCTGTTGTGGCTTTGTGATGTAATGGCACCACTTGACCAATCGCCCTGGGTGACGATTACACTGGAGGACCAGACAACAGCATTTACACACTAGGTAATTATCTGGGAATATGACTGCACAGCAAGTAGGAGGTGTAATGGGAAAGTACTCTGCACCATCGAATGCATTGGGCTCCTTTTTAAAGAGGGCTAGAGTTAGAAGAACACAGTTTCTAAATAGCAGTCCATCTGGAGTATCAGGGTCACACTCACAGAGAGCAGGGAAACCGGTTAAATAGCTTCCCTCTATCTGAAAGTAAGTCAATTGCTCTAACCTTAGACACCTCATTCCAGCCTGAAAGATGGTAATTAACTCGCAGGACAAATTGCCAGCACAAGTATCTAAAGAAGATTTTGTCAGCCACGTAGACAGTCAAAGTCTTTGATAAACTATCATGATGGCCATCGCGTCATCCACATTGCTACCGTCTTAGAAGATTATATTTATGCGGAAGACCCTACTAAAAGGCACTGAGAACCATCAGATGCTATGAACTTTTTATCAATGGCAAAATGATTAAATGAGAGTTTGACTTACCATACATATTGATCGAGGCATGGAGAAGGCTGAGGAATGAGCTTTCTTTTTTTTTCCGTCTCAGCAAGCAGAGAAATATTCCTCTGCAACACTGCCTCTGCTGGCCATTCAGTATAATCTGCAGATGGAAAAGTCCACTGTTAGTCAATTTTTTGAACTTGAATATTTCCAAACCAAATGCAACACTACCAAAAAATGATTTCTATAAAGCGTAAATTATTAGTACTATGGCGTGTCACATATTGTGAAAATCCAAAGCTCACTAAAAATTATAATCTCAATTTAGATTTCAACCTAGCAAACTTCTTTCAATCCTAGGCCTCATTTGCTGGTACTCTCTACACAACCCTAGCACATGTATGAGGACTTAGATAAAAAGATCTCTTTGGCAGCCAAGAGATAGAGTACCCTTCTCACAGGAATGATTTCAGGTTATGGTACACCATAGCAATTCAGTGATCGGATACGGTAAGGGAGGAAGGTTTATGCTACGGATAGTGGGAATAATAAAAACTATGAATAACAGATTCTAACATCTTCATTTTAGCAAATCCCTATCAGTTAACCTATAGAGAACTCCAGAATTGTATGATCAACCACTCCTTCAAACAAATGTATACGTCTCGAATAATGGCCTAGGTCCTTTCATCTCACCACCTTAGTCTTCAGCTGGGCATCCTGTCCTCATTGCTCCCTTTTCTATACCATGATACATGTATCCTATTGCATACTAGGCAACTGATTGGCCCTCATGTCTGATGACATGCTATTGTAGCTTTGTGATGTAATGGCACCACTTGACCAATCGCCCTGGGTGACGATTACACCGAAGGACCAGACATCAGCAATTACACACTAGGTAACTATCTGTGAATAGGACTGCACAGCAAGTAGGAAGTGTAATGGGAAAGTACACTGCACCATTGAAAGCATTGGGCTCCTATTTAGAGAGGGCCAGAGTTTGAAGTAGCAATTGAATGGCCCTTTTGTCAGATGACAACCTGCTGCAGCTTTGTGATATAATGGCACCACTAGACCAATCGCCCTGCGTGAGGATGGCACCGGAGGACCAGACATCAGCAATTACACACTAGGTAACTATCTGTGAATATGACTGAACAGCAAGTAGGAGGTGTAATGAGAAAGTACACTGCACCATTGAAAGCATTGGGCTCCTATTTAAAGAGGGCTAGAGTTAGAAGAAGCAACTGATTGGCCCTCATGTCAGATGACATCCTGTTGTGGCTTTGTGATGTAATGGCACCACTTGACCAATCGCCCTGGGTGACGATTACACTGGAGGACCAGACAACAGCATTTACACACTAGGTAATTATCTGGGAATATGACTGCACAGCAAGTAGGAGGTGTAATGGGAAAGTACTCTGCACCATCGAATGCATTGGGCTCCTTTTTAAAGAGGGCTAGAGTTAGAAGAACACAGTTTCTAAATAGCAGTCCATCTGGAGTATCAGGGTCACACTCACAGAGAGCAGGGAAACCGGTTAAATAGCTTCCCTCTATCTGAAAGTAAGTCAATTGCTCTAACCTTAGACACCTCATTCCAGCCTGAAAGATGGTAATTAACTCGCAGGACAAATTGCCAGCACAAGTATCTAAAGAAGATTTTGTCAGCCACGTAGACAGTCAAAGTCTTTGATAAACTATCATGATGGCCATCGCGTCATCCACATTGCTACCGTCTTAGAAGATTATATTTATGCGGAAGACCCTACTAAAAGGCACTGAGAACCATCAGATGCTATGAACTTTTTATCAATGGCAAAATGATTAAATGAGAGTTTGACTTACCATACATATTGATCGAGGCATGGAGAAGGCTGAGGAATGAGCTTTCTTTTTTTTTCCGTCTCAGCAAGCAGAGAAATATTCCTCTGCAACACTGCCTCTGCTGGCCATTCAGTATAATCTGCAGATGGAAAAGTCCACTGTTAGTCAATTTTTTGAACTTGAATATTTCCAAACCAAATGCAACACTACCAAAAAATGATTTCTATAAAGCGTAAATTATTAGTACTATGGCGTGTCACATATTGTGAAAATCCAAAGCTCACTAAAAATTATAATCTCAATTTAGATTTCAACCTAGCAAACTTCTTTCAATCCTAGGCCTCATTTGCTGGTACTCTCTACACAACCCTAGCACATGTATGAGGACTTAGATAAAAAGATCTCTTTGGCAGCCAAGAGATAGAGTACCCTTCTCACAGGAATGATTTCAGGTTATGGTACACCATAGCAATTCAGTGATCGGATACGGTAAGGGAGGAAGGTTTATGCTACGGATAGTGGGAATAATAAAAACTATGAATAACAGATTCTAACATCTTCATTTTAGCACATCCCTATCAGTTAACCTATAGAGAACTCCAGAATGGTATGATCAACCACTCCTTCAAACAAATGTATACGTCTCGAATAATGGCCTAGGTCCTTTCATATCACCACCTTAGTCTTCAGCTGGGCATCCTGTCCTCATTGCTCCCTTTTCTATACCATGATACATGTATCCTATTGCGTACTAGGCGACTGATTGGCCCTCATGTCTGATGACATCCTATTGTAGCTTTGTGATGTAATGGCACCACTTGACCAATCGCCCTGGGTGACGATAACACCAAAGGACCAGACATCAGCAATTACACACTAGGTAACTATCTGTGAATAGGACTGCACAGCAAGTAGGAAGTGTAATGGGAAAGTACACTGCACCATTGAAAGCATTGGGCTCCTATTTAGAGAGGGCCAGAGTTTGAAGTAGCAATTGAATGGCCCTTTTGTCAGATGACAACCTGCTGCAGCTTTGTGATATAATGGCACCACTAGACCAATCGCCCTGCGTGAGGATGGCACCGGAGGACCAGACATCAGCAATTACACACTAGGTAACTATCTGTGAATAGGACTGCACAGCAAGTAGGAAGTGTAATGGGAAAGTACACTGCACCATTGAAAGCATTGGGCTCCTATTTAGAGAGGGCCAGAGTTTGAAGTAGAAATTGAATGGCCCTTTTGTCAGATGACAACCTGCTGCAGCTTTGTGATATAATGGCACCACTAGACCAATCGCCCTGCGTGAGGATGGCACCGGAGGACCAGACATCAGCAATTACACACTAGGTAACTATCTGTGAATATGACTGAACAGCAAGTAGGAGGTGTAATGGGAAAGTACACTGCACCATTGAAAGCATTGGGCTCCTATTTAAAGAGGGCTAGAGTTAGAAGAAGCAACTGATTGGCCCTCATGTCAGATGACATCCTGTTGTGGCTTTGTGATGTAATGGCACCACTTGACCAATCGCCCTGGGTGACGATTACACTGGAGGACCAGACAACAGCATTTACACACTAGGTAATTATCTGGGAATATGACTGCACAGCAAGTAGGAGGTGTAATGGGAAAGTACTCTGCACCATCGATTGCATTGGGCTCCTTTTTAAAGAGGGCTAGAGTTAGAAGAACACAGTTTCTAAATAGCAGTCCATCTGGAGTATCAGGGTCACTCTCACAGAGAGCAGGGAAACCGGTTAAATAGCTTCCCTCTATCTGAAAGTAAGTCAATTGCTCTAACCTTAGACACCTCATTCCAGCCTGAAAGATGGTAATTAACTCGCAGGACAAATTGCCAGCACAAGTATCTAAAGAAGATTTTGTCAGCCACGTAGACAGTCAAAGTCTTTGATAAACTATCATGATGGCCATCGCGTCATCCACATTGCTACCGTCTTAGAAGATTATATTTATGCGGAAGACCCTACTAAAAGGCACTGAGAGCCATCAGATGCTATGAACTTTTTATCAATGGCAAAATGATTAAATGAGAGTTTGACTTACCATACATATTGATCGAGGCATGGAGAAGGCTGAGGAATGAGCTCTCTTTTTTTTTGTCTCAGCAAGCAGAGAAATATTCCTCTGCAACACTGCCTCTGCTGGCCATTCAGTATAATCTGCAGATGGAAAAGTCCACTGTTAGTCAATTTTTTGAACTTGAATATTTCCAAACCAAATGCAACACTACCAAAAAATGATTTCTATAAAGCGTAAATTATTAGTACTATGGCGTGTCACATATTGTGAAAATCCAAAGCTCACTAAAAATTATAATCTCAATTTAGATTTCAACCTAGCAAACTTCTTTCAATCCTAGGCCTCATTTGCTGGTACTCTCTACACAACCCTAGCACATGTATGAGGACTTAGATAAAAAGATCTCTTTGGCAGCCAAGAGATAGAGTACCCTTCTCACAGGAATGATTTCAGGTCATGGTACACCATAGCAATTCAGTGATCGGATACGGTAAGGGAGGAAGGTTTATGCTACGGATAGTGGGAATAATAAAAACTATGAATAACAGATTCTAACATCTTCATTTTAGCAAATCCCTATCAGTTAACCTATAGAGAACTCCAGAATTGTATGATCAACCACTCCTTCAAACAAATGTATACGTCTCGAATAATGGCCTAGGTCCTTTCATCTCACCACCTTAGTCTTCAGCTGGGCATCCTGTCCTCATTGCTCCCTTTTCTATACCATGATACATGTATCCTATTGCATACTAGGCAACTGATTGGCCCTCATGTCTGATGACATGCTATTGTAGCTTTGTGATGTAATGGCACCACTTGACCAATCGCCCTGGGTGACGATTACACCGAAGGACCAGACATCAGCAATTACACACTAGGTAACTATCTGTGAATAGGACTGCACAGCAAGTAGGAAGTGTAATGGGAAAGTACACTGCACCATTGAAAGCATTGGGCTCCTATTTAGAGAGGGCCAGAGTTTGAAGTAGCAATTGAATGGCCCTTTTGTCAGATGACAACCTGCTGCAGCTTTGTGATATAATGGCACCACTAGACCAATCGCCCTGCGTGAGGATGGCACCGGAGGACCAGACATCAGCAATTACACACTAGGTAACTATCTGTGAATATGACTGAACAGCAAGTAGGAGGTGTAATGGGAAAGTACACTGCACCATTGAAAGCATTGGGCTCCTATTTAAAGAGGGCTAGAGTTAGAAGAAGCAACTGATTGGCCCTCATGTCAGATGACATCTTGTTGTGGCTTTGTGATGTAATGGCACCACTTGACCAATCGCCCTGGGTGACGATTACACTGGAGGACCAGACAACAGCATTTACACACTAGGTAATTATCTGGGAATATGACTGCACAGCAAGTAGGAGGTGTAATGGGAAAGTACTCTGCACCATCGAATGCATTGGGCTCCTTTTTAAAGAGGGCTAGAGTTAGAAGAACACAGTTTCTAAATAGCAGTCCATCTGGAGTATCAGGGTCACACTCACAGAGAGCAGGGAAACCGGTTAAATAGCTTCCCTCTATCTGAAAGTAAGTCAATTGCTCTAACCTTAGACACCTCATTCCAGCCTGAAAGATGGTAATTAACTCGCAGGACAAATTGCCAGCACAAGTATCTAAAGAAGATTTTGTCAGCCACGTAGACAGTCAAAGTCTTTGATAAACTATCATGATGGCCATCGCGTCATCCACATTGCTACCGTCTTAGAAGATTATATTTATGCGGAAGACCCTACTAAAAGGCACTGAGAACCATCAGATGCTATGAACTTTTTATCAATGGCAAAATGATTAAATGAGAGTTTGACTTACCATACATATTGATCGAGGCATGGAGAAGGCTGAGGAATGAGCTTTCTTTTTTTTTCCGTCTCAGCAAGCAGAGAAATATTCCTCTGCAACACTGCCTCTGCTGGCCATTCAGTATAATCTGCAGATGGAAAAGTCCACTGTTAGTCAATTTTTGGAACTTGAATATTTCCAAACCAAATGCAACACTATCAAAAAATGATTTCTATAAAGCGTAAATTATTAGTACTATGGCGTGTCACATATTGTGAAAATCCAAAGCTCACTAAAAATTATAATCTCAATTTAGATTTCAACCTAGCAAACTTCTTTCAATCCTAGGCCTCATTTGCTGGTACACTGTACACAACCCTAGCACATGTATGAGGACTTAGATAGAAAGATCTCTTTGGCAGCCAAGAGATAGAGTACCCTTCTCACAGGAATGATTTCAGGTTATGGTACACCATAGCAATTCAGTGATCTGATACGTTAAGGGAGGAAGGTTTATGCTACGGTTAGTGGGAATAATAAAAACTATGAATAACAGATTCTAACATCTTCATTTTAGCACATCCCTATCAGTTAACCTATAGAGAACTCCAGAATGGTATGATCAACCACTCCTTCAAACAAATGTATACGTCTCGAATAATGGCCTAGGTCCTTTCATATCACCACCTTAGTCTTCAGCTGGGCATCCTGTCCTCATTGCTCCCTTTTCTATACCATGATACATGTATCCTATTGCGTACTAGGCGACTGATTGGCCCTCATGTCTGATGACATCCTATTGTAGCTTTGTGATGTAATGGCACCACTTGACCAATCGCCCTGGGTGACGATAACACCAAAGGACCAGACATCAGCAATTACACACTAGGTAACTATCTGTGAATAGGACTGCACAGCAAGTAGGAAGTGTAATGGGAAAGTACACTGCACCATTGAAAGCATTGGGCTCCTATTTAGAGAGGGCCAGAGTTTGAAGTAGCAATTGAATGGCCCTTTTGTCAGATGACAACCTGCTGCAGCTTTGTGATATAATGGCACCACTAGACCAATCGCCCTGCGTGAGGATGGCACCGGAGGACCAGACATCAGCAATTACACACTAGGTAACTATCTGTGAATAGGACTGCACAGCAAGTAGGAAGTGTAATGGGAAAGTACACTGCACCATTGAAAGCATTGGGCTCCTATTTAGAGAGGGCCAGAGTTTGAAGTAGAAATTGAATGGCCCTTTTGTCAGATGACAACCTGCTGCAGCTTTGTGATATAATGGCACCACTAGACCAATCGCCCTGCGTGAGGATGGCACCGGAGGACCAGACATCAGCAATTACACACTAGGTAACTATCTGTGAATATGACTGAACAGCAAGTAGGAGGTGTAATGGGAAAGTACACTGCACCATTGAAAGCATTGGGCTCCTATTTAAAGAGGGCTAGAGTTAGAAGAAGCAACTGATTGGCCCTCATGTCAGATGACATCCTGTTGTGGCTTTGTGATGTAATGGCACCACTTGACCAATCGCCCTGGGTGACGATTACACTGGAGGACCAGACAACAGCATTTACACACTAGGTAATTATCTGGGAATATGACTGCACAGCAAGTAGGAGGTGTAATGGGAAAGTACTCTGCACCATCGATTGCATTGGGCTCCTTTTTAAAGAGGGCTAGAGTTAGAAGAACACAGTTTCTAAATAGCAGTCCATCTGGAGTATCAGGGTCACTCTCACAGAGAGCAGGGAAACCGGTTAAATAGCTTCCCTCTATCTGAAAGTAAGTCAATTGCTCTAACCTTAGACACCTCATTCCAGCCTGAAAGATGGTAATTAACTCGCAGGACAAATTGCCAGCACAAGTATCTAAAGAAGATTTTGTCAGCCACGTAGACAGTCAAAGTCTTTGATAAACTATCATGATGGCCATCGCGTCATCCACATTGCTACCGTCTTAGAAGATTATATTTATGCGGAAGACCCTACTAAAAGGCACTGAGAGCCATCAGATGCTATGAACTTTTTATCAATGGCAAAATGATTAAATGAGAGTTTGACTTACCATACATATTGATCGAGGCATGGAGAAGGCTGAGGAATGAGCTCTCTTTTTTTTTGTCTCAGCAAGCAGAGAAATATTCCTCTGCAACACTGCCTCTGCTGGCCATTCAGTATAATCTGCAGATGGAAAAGTCCACTGTTAGTCAATTTTTTGAACTTGAATATTTCCAAACCAAATGCAACACTACCAAAAAATGATTTCTATAAAGCGTAAATTATTAGTACTATGGCGTGTCACATATTGTGAAAATCCAAAGCTCACTAAAAATTATAATCTCAATTTAGATTTCAACCTAGCAAACTTCTTTCAATCCTAGGCCTCATTTGCTGGTACTCTCTACACAACCCTAGCACATGTATGAGGACTTAGATAAAAAGATCTCTTTGGCAGCCAAGAGATAGAGTACCCTTCTCACAGGAATGATTTCAGGTCATGGTACACCATAGCAATTCAGTGATCGGATACGGTAAGGGAGGAAGGTTTATGCTACGGATAGTGGGAATAATAAAAACTATGAATAACAGATTCTAACATCTTCATTTTAGCAAATCCCTATCAGTTAACCTATAGAGAACTCCAGAATTGTATGATCAACCACTCCTTCAAACAAATGTATACGTCTCGAATAATGGCCTAGGTCCTTTCATCTCACCACCTTAGTCTTCAGCTGGGCATCCTGTCCTCATTGCTCCCTTTTCTATACCATGATACATGTATCCTATTGCATACTAGGCAACTGATTGGCCCTCATGTCTGATGACATGCTATTGTAGCTTTGTGATGTAATGGCACCACTTGACCAATCGCCCTGGGTGACGATTACACCGAAGGACCAGACATCAGCAATTACACACTAGGTAACTATCTGTGAATAGGACTGCACAGCAAGTAGGAAGTGTAATGGGAAAGTACACTGCACCATTGAAAGCATTGGGCTCCTATTTAGAGAGGGCCAGAGTTTGAAGTAGCAATTGAATGGCCCTTTTGTCAGATGACAACCTGCTGCAGCTTTGTGATATAATGGCACCACTAGACCAATCGCCCTGCGTGAGGATGGCACCGGAGGACCAGACATCAGCAATTACACACTAGGTAACTATCTGTGAATATGACTGAACAGCAAGTAGGAGGTGTAATGGGAAAGTACACTGCACCATTGAAAGCATTGGGCTCCTATTTAAAGAGGGCTAGAGTTAGAAGAAGCAACTGATTGGCCCTCATGTCAGATGACATCCTGTTGTGGCTTTGTGATGTAATGGCACCACTTGACCAATCGCCCTGGGTGACGATTACACTGGAGGACCAGACAACAGCATTTACACACTAGGTAATTATCTGGGAATATGACTGCACAGCAAGTAGGAGGTGTAATGGGAAAGTACTCTGCACCATCGAATGCATTGGGCTCCTTTTTAAAGAGGGCTAGAGTTAGAAGAACACAGTTTCTAAATAGCAGTCCATCTGGAGTATCAGGGTCACACTCACAGAGAGCAGGGAAACCGGTTAAATAGCTTCCCTCTATCTGAAAGTAAGTCAATTGCTCTAACCTTAGACACCTCATTCCAGCCTGAAAGATGGTAATTAACTCGCAGGACAAATTGCCAGCACAAGTATCTAAAGAAGATTTTGTCAGCCACGTAGACAGTCAAAGTCTTTGATAAACTATCATGATGGCCATCGCGTCATCCACATTGCTACCGTCTTAGAAGATTATATTTATGCGGAAGACCCTACTAAAAGGCACTGAGAACCATCAGATGCTATGAACTTTTTATCAATGGCAAAATGATTAAATGAGAGTTTGACTTACCATACATATTGATCGAGGCATGGAGAAGGCTGAGGAATGAGCTTTCTTTTTTTTTCCGTCTCAGCAAGCAGAGAAATATTCCTCTGCAACACTGCCTCTGCTGGCCATTCAGTATAATCTGCAGATGGAAAAGTCCACTGTTAGTCAATTTTTGGAACTTGAATATTTCCAAACCAAATGCAACACTATCAAAAAATGATTTCTATAAAGCGTAAATTATTAGTACTATGGCGTGTCACATATTGTGAAAATCCAAAGCTCACTAAAAATTATAATCTCAATTTAGATTTCAACCTAGCAAACTTCTTTCAATCCTAGGCCTCATTTGCTGGTACTCTCTACACAACCCTAGCACATGTATGAGGACTTAGATAAAAAGATCTCTTTGGCAGCCAAGAGATAGAGTACCCTTCTCACAGGAATGATTTCAGGTTATGGTACACCATAGCAATTCAGTGATCGGATACGGTAAGGGAGGAAGGTTTATGCTACGGATAGTGGGAATAATAAAAACTATGAATAACAGATTCTAACATCTTCATTTTAGCACATCCCTATCAGTTAACCTATAGAGAACTCCAGAATTGTATGATCAACCACTCCTTCAAACAAATGTATACGTCTCGAATAATGGCCTAGGTCCTTTCATCTCACCACCTTAGTCTTCAGCTGGGCATCCTGTCCTCATTGCTCCCTTTTCTATACCATGATACATGTATCCTATTGCATACTAGGCAACTGATTGGCCCTCATGTCTGATGACATGCTATTGTAGCTTTGTGATGTAATGGCACCACTTGACCAATCGCCCTGGGTGACGATTACACCGAAGGACCAGACATCAGCAATTACACACTAGGTAACTATCTGTGAATAGGACTGCACAGCAAGTAGGAAGTGTAATGGGAAAGTACACTGCGCCATTGAAAGCATTGGGCTCCTATTTAGAGAGGGCCAGAGTTTGAAGTAGCAATTGAATGGCCCTTTTGTCAGATGACAACCTGCTGCAGCTTTGTGATATAATGGCACCACTAGACCAATCGCCCTGCGTGAGGATGGCACCGGAGGACCAGACATCAGCAATTACACACTAGGTAACTATCTGTGAATATGACTGAACAGCAAGTAGGAGGTGTAATGGGAAAGTACACTGCACCATTGAAAGCATTGGGCTCCTATTTAAAGAGGGCTAGAGTTAGAAGAAGCAACTGATTGGCCCTCATGTCAGATGACATCCTGTTGTGGCTTTGTGATGTAATGGCACCACTTGACCAATCGCCCTGGGTGACGATTACACTGGAGGACCAGACAACAGCATTTACACACTAGGTAATTATCTGGGAATATGACTGCACAGCAAGTAGGAGGTGTAATGGGAAAGTACTCTGCACCATCGAATGCATTGGGCTCCTTTTTAAAGAGGGCTAGAGTTAGAAGAACACAGTTTCTAAATAGCAGTCCATCTGGAGTATCAGGGTCACACTCACAGAGAGCAGGGAAACCGGTTAAATAGCTTCCCTCTATCTGAAAGTAAGTCAATTGCTCTAACCTTAGACACCTCATTCCAGCCTGAAAGATGGTAATTAACTCGCAGGACAAATTGCCAGCACAAGTATCTAAAGAAGATTTTGTCAGCCACGTAGACAGTCAAAGTCTTTGATAAACTATCATGATGGCCATCGCGTCATCCACATTGCTACCGTCTTAGAAGATTATATTTATGCGGAAGACCCTACTAAAAGGCACTGAGAACCATCAGATGCTATGAACTTTTTATCAATGGCAAAATGATTAAATGAGAGTTTGACTTACCATACATATTGATCGAGGCATGGAGAAGGCTGAGGAATGAGCTTTCTTTTTTTTTCCGTCTCAGCAAGCAGAGAAATATTCCTCTGCAACACTGCCTCTGCTGGCCATTCAGTATAATCTGCAGATGGAAAAGTCCACTGTTAGTCAATTTTTTGAACTTGAATATTTCCAAACCAAATGCAACACTACCAAAAAATGATTTCTATAAAGCGTAAATTATTAGTACTATGGCGTGTCACATATTGTGAAAATCCAAAGCTCACTAAAAATTATAATCTCAATTTAGATTTCAACCTAGCAAAATTCTTTCAATCCTAGGCCTCATTTGCTGGTACTCTCTACACAACCCTAGCACATGTATGAGGACTTAGATAAAAAGATCTCTTTGGCAGCCAAGAGATAGAGTACCCTTCTCACAGGAATGATTTCAGGTTATGGTACACCATAGCAATTCAGTGATCGGATACGGTAAGGGAGGAAGGTTTATGCTACGGATAGTGGGAATAATAAAAACTATGAATAACAGATTCTAACATCTTCATTTTAGCAAATCCCTATCAGTTAACCTATAGAGAACTCCAGAATTGTATGATCAACCACTCCTTCAAACAAATGTATACGTCTCGAATAATGGCCTAGGTCCTTTCATCTCACCACCTTAGTCTTCAGCTGGGCATCCTGTCCTCATTGCTCCCTTTTCTATACCATGATACATGTATCCTATTGCATACTAGGCAACTGATTGGCCCTCATGTCTGATGACATGCTATTGTAGCTTTGTGATGTAATGGCACCACTTGACCAATCGCCCTGGGTGACGATTACACCGAAGGACCAGACATCAGCAATTACACACTAGGTAACTATCTGTGAATAGGACTGCACAGCAAGTAGGAAGTGTAATGGGAAAGTACACTGCACCATTGAAAGCATTGGGCTCCTATTTAGAGAGGGCCAGAGTTTGAAGTAGCAATTGAATGGCCCTTTTGTCAGATGACAACCTGCTGCAGCTTTGTGATATAATGGCACCACTAGACCAATCGCCCTGCGTGAGGATGGCACCGGAGGACCAGACATCAGCAATTACACACTAGGTAACTATCTGTGAATATGACTGAACAGCAAGTAGGAGGTGTAATGGGAAAGTACACTGCACCATTGAAAGCATTGGGCTCCTATTTAAAGAGGGCTAGAGTTAGAAGAAGCAACTGATTGGCCCTCATGTCAGATGACATCCTGTTGTGGCTTTGTGATGTAATGGCACCACTTGACCAATCGCCCTGGGTGACGATTACACTGGAGGACCAGACAACAGCATTTACACACTAGGTAATTATCTGGGAATATGACTGCACAGCAAGTAGGAGGTGTAATGGGAAAGTACTCTGCACCATCGAATGCATTGGGCTCCTTTTTAAAGAGGGCTAGAGTTAGAAGAACACAGTTTCTAAATAGCAGTCCATCTGGAGTATCAGGGTCACACTCACAGAGAGCAGGGAAACCGGTTAAATAGCTTCCCTCTATCTGAAAGTAAGTCAATTGCTCTAACCTTAGACACCTCATTCCAGCCTGAAAGATGGTAATTAACTCGCAGGACAAATTGCCAGCACAAGTATCTAAAGAAGATTTTGTCAGCCACGTAGACAGTCAAAGTCTTTGATAAACTATCATGATGGCCATCGCGTCATCCACATTGCTACCGTCTTAGAAGATTATATTTATGCGGAAGACCCTACTAAAAGGCACTGAGAACCATCAGATGCTATGAACTTTTTATCAATGGCAAAATGATTAAATGAGAGTTTGACTTACCATACATATTGATCGAGGCATGGAGAAGGCTGAGGAATGAGCTTTCTTTTTTTTTCCGTCTCAGCAAGCAGAGAAATATTCCTCTGCAACACTGCCTCTGCTGGCCATTCAGTATAATCTGCAGATGGAAAAGTCCACTGTTAGTCAATTTTTTGAACTTGAATATTTCCAAACCAAATGCAACACTACCAAAAAATGATTTCTATAAAGCGTAAATTATTAGTACTATGGCGTGTCACATATTGTGAAAATCCAAAGCTCACTAAAAATTATAATCTCAATTTAGATTTCAACCTAGCAAACTTCTTTCAATCCTAGGCCTCATTTGCTGGTACTCTCTACACAACCCTAGCACATGTATGAGGACTTAGATAAAAAGATCTCTTTGGCAGCCAAGAGATAGAGTACCCTTCTCACAGGAATGATTTCAGGTTATGGTACACCATAGCAATTCAGTGATCGGATACGGTAAGGGAGGAAGGTTTATGCTACGGATAGTGGGAATAATAAAAACTATGAATAACAGATTCTAACATCTTCATTTTAGCAAATCCCTATCAGTTAACCTATAGAGAACTCCAGAATTGTATGATCAACCACTCCTTCAAACAAATGTATACGTCTCGAATAATGGCCTAGGTCCTTTCATCTCACCACCTTAGTCTTCAGCTGGGCATCCTGTCCTCATTGCTCCCTTTTCTATACCATGATACATGTATCCTATTGCATACTAGGCAACTGATTGGCCCTCATGTCTGATGACATGCTATTGTAGCTTTGTGATGTAATGGCACCACTTGACCAATCGCCCTGGGTGACGATTACACCGAAGGACCAGACATCAGCAATTACACACTAGGTAACTATCTGTGAATAGGACTGCACAGCAAGTAGGAAGTGTAATGGGAAAGTACACTGCACCATTGAAAGCATTGGGCTCCTATTTAGAGAGGGCCAGAGTTTGAAGTAGCAATTGAATGGCCCTTTTGTCAGATGACAACCTGCTGCAGCTTTGTGATATAATGGCACCACTAGACCAATCGCCCTGCGTGAGGATGGCACCGGAGGACCAGACATCAGCAATTACACACTAGGTAACTATCTGTGAATATGACTGAACAGCAAGTAGGAGGTGTAATGGGAAAGTACACTGCACCATTGAAAGCATTGGGCTCCTATTTAAAGAGGGCTAGAGTTAGAAGAAGCAACTGATTGGCCCTCATGTCAGATGACATCCTGTTGTGGCTTTGTGATGTAATGGCACCACTTGACCAATCGCCCTGGGTGACGATTACACTGGAGGACCAGACAACAGCATTTACACACTAGGTAATTATCTGGGAATATGACTGCACAGCAAGTAGGAGGTGTAATGGGAAAGTACTCTGCACCATCGAATGCATTGGGCTCCTTTTTAAAGAGGGCTAGAGTTAGAAGAACACAGTTTCTAAATAGCAGTCCATCTGGAGTATCAGGGTCACACTCACAGAGAGCAGGGAAACCGGTTAAATAGCTTCCCTCTATCTGAAAGTAAGTCAATTGCTCTAACCTTAGACACCTCATTCCAGCCTGAAAGATGGTAATTAACTCGCAGGACAAATTGCCAGCACAAGTATCTAAAGAAGATTTTGTCAGCCACGTAGACAGTCAAAGTCTTTGATAAACTATCATGATGGCCATCGCGTCATCCACATTGCTACCGTCTTAGAAGATTATATTTATGCGGAAGACCCTACTAAAAGGCACTGAGAACCATCAGATGCTATGAACTTTTTATCAATGGCAAAATGATTAAATGAGAGTTTGACTTACCATACATATTGATCGAGGCATGGAGAAGGCTGAGGAATGAGCTTTCTTTTTTTTTCCGTCTCAGCAAGCAGAGAAATATTCCTCTGCAACACTGCCTCTGCTGGCCATTCAGTATAATCTGCAGATGGAAAAGTCCACTGTTAGTCAATTTTTTGAACTTGAATATTTCCAAACCAAATGCAACACTACCAAAAAATGATTTCTATAAAGCGTAAATTATTAGTACTATGGCGTGTCACATATTGTGAAAATCCAAAGCTCACTAAAAATTATAATCTCAATTTAGATTTCAACCTAGCAAACTTCTTTCAATCCTAGGCCTCATTTGCTGGTACTCTCTACACAACCCTAGCACATGTATGAGGACTTAGATAAAAAGATCTCTTTGGCAGCCAAGAGATAGAGTACCCTTCTCACAGGAATGATTTCAGGTTATGGTACACCATAGCAATTCAGTGATCGGATACGGTAAGGGAGGAAGGTTTATGCTACGGATAGTGGGAATAATAAAAACTATGAATAACAGATTCTAACATCTTCATTTTAGCAAATCCCTATCAGTTAACCTATAGAGAACTCCAGAATTGTATGATCAACCACTCCTTCAAACAAATGTATACGTCTCGAATAATGGCCTAGGTCCTTTCATCTCACCACCTTAGTCTTCAGCTGGGCATCCTGTCCTCATTGCTCCCTTTTCTATACCATGATACATGTATCCTATTGCATACTAGGCAACTGATTGGCCCTCATGTCTGATGACATGCTATTGTAGCTTTGTGATGTAATGGCACCACTTGACCAATCGCCCTGGGTGACGATTACACCGAAGGACCAGACATCAGCAATTACACACTAGGTAACTATCTGTGAATAGGACTGCACAGCAAGTAGGAAGTGTAATGGGAAAGTACACTGCACCATTGAAAGCATTGGGCTCCTATTTAGAGAGGGCCAGAGTTTGAAGTAGCAATTGAATGGCCCTTTTGTCAGATGACAACCTGCTGCAGCTTTGTGATATAATGGCACCACTAGACCAATCGCCCTGCGTGAGGATGGCACCGGAGGACCAGACATCAGCAATTACACACTAGGTAACTATCTGTGAATATGACTGAACAGCAAGTAGGAGGTGTAATGGGAAAGTACACTGCACCATTGAAAGCATTGGGCTCCTATTTAAAGAGGGCTAGAGTTAGAAGAAGCAACTGATTGGCCCTCATGTCAGATGACATCCTGTTGTGGCTTTGTGATGTAATGGCACCACTTGACCAATCGCCCTGGGTGACGATTACACTGGAGGACCAGACAACAGCATTTACACACTAGGTAATTATCTGGGAATATGACTGCACAGCAAGTAGGAGGTGTAATGGGAAAGTACTCTGCACCATCGAATGCATTGGGCTCCTTTTTAAAGAGGGCTAGAGTTAGAAGAACACAGTTTCTAAATAGCAGTCCATCTGGAGTATCAGGGTCACACTCACAGAGAGCAGGGAAACCGGTTAAATAGCTTCCCTCTATCTGAAAGTAAGTCAATTGCTCTAACCTTAGACACCTCATTCCAGCCTGAAAGATGGTAATTAACTCGCAGGACAAATTGCCAGCACAAGTATCTAAAGAAGATTTTGTCAGCCACGTAGACAGTCAAAGTCTTTGATAAACTATCATGATGGCCATCGCGTCATCCACATTGCTACCGTCTTAGAAGATTATATTTATGCGGAAGACCCTACTAAAAGGCACTGAGAACCATCAGATGCTATGAACTTTTTATCAATGGCAAAATGATTAAATGAGAGTTTGACTTACCATACATATTGATCGAGGCATGGAGAAGGCTGAGGAATGAGCTTTCTTTTTTTTTCCGTCTCAGCAAGCAGAGAAATATTCCTCTGCAACACTGCCTCTGCTGGCCATTCAGTATAATCTGCAGATGGAAAAGTCCACTGTTAGTCAATTTTTTGAACTTGAATATTTCCAAACCAAATGCAACACTACCAAAAAATGATTTCTATAAAGCGTAAATTATTAGTACTATGGCGTGTCACATATTGTGAAAATCCAAAGCTCACTAAAAATTATAATCTCAATTTAGATTTCAACCTAGCAAACTTCTTTCAATCCTAGGCCTCATTTGCTGGTACACTGTACACAACCCTAGCACATGTATGAGGACTTAGATAGAAAGATCTCTTTGGCAGCCAAGAGATAGAGTACCCTTCTCACAGGAATGATTTCAGGTTATGGTACACCATAGCAATTCAGTGATCTGATACGTTAAGGGAGGAAGGTTTATGCTACGGTTAGTGGGAATAATAAAAACTATGAATAACAGATTCTAACATCTTCATTTTAGCACATCCCTATCAGTTAACCTATAGAGAACTCCAGAATGGTATGATCAACCACTCCTTCAAACAAATGTATACGTCTCGAATAATGGCCTAGGTCCTTTCATATCACCACCTTAGTCTTCAGCTGGGCATCCTGTCCTCATTGCTCCCTTTTCTATACCATGATACATGTATCCTATTGCATACTAGGCAACTGATTGGCCCTCATGTCTGATGACATGCTATTGTAGCTTTGTGATGTAATGGCACCACTTGACCAATCGCCCTGAGTGACGATTACACCGAAGGACCAGACATCAGCAATAACACACTAGGTAACTATCTGTGAATAGGACTGCACAGCAAGTAGGAAGTGTAATGGGAAAGTACACTGCACCATTGAAAGCATTGGGCTCCTATTTAGAGAGGGCCAGAGTTTGAAGTAGCAATTGAATGGCCCTTTTGTCAGATGACAACCTGCTGCAGCTTTGTGATATAATGGCACCACTAGACCAATCGCCCTGCGTGAGGATGGCACCGGAGGACCAGACATCAGCAATTACACACTAGGTAACTATCTGTGAATATGACTGAACAGCAAGTAGGAGGTGTAATGGGAAAGTACACTGCACCATTGAAAGCATTGGGCTCCTATTTAAAGAGGGCTAGAGTTAGAAGAAGCAACTGATTGGCCCTCATGTCAGATGACATCCTGTTGTGGCTTTGGGATGTAATGGCACCACTTGACCAATCGCCCTGGGTGACGATTACACTGGAGGACCAGACAACAGCATTTACACACTAGGTAATTATCTGGGAATATGACTGCACAGCAAGTAGGAGGTGTAATGGGAAAGTACTCTGCACCATCGAATGCATTGGGCTCCTTTTTAAAGAGGGCTAGAGTTAGAAGAACACAGTTTCTAAATAGCAGTCCATCTGGAGTATCAGGGTCACACTCACAGAGAGCAGGGAAACCGGTTAAATAGCTTCCCTCTATCTGAAAGTAAGTCAATTGCTCTAACCTTAGACACCTCATTCCAGCCTGAAAGATGGTAATTAACTCGCAGGACAAATTGCCAGCACAAGTATCTAAAGAAGATTTTGTCAGCCACGTAGACAGTCAAAGTCTTTGATAAACTATCATGATGGCCATCGCGTCATCCACATTGCTACCGTCTTAGAAGATTATATTTATGCGGAAGACCCTACTAAAAGGCACTGAGAGCCATCAGATGCTATGAACTTTTTATCAATGGCAAAATGATTAAATGAGAGTTTGACTTACCATACATATTGATCGAGGCATGGAGAAGGCTGAGGAATGAGCTCTCTTTTTTTTTTTGTCTCAGCAAGCAGAGAAATATTCCTCTGCAACACTGCCTCTGCTGGCCATTCAGTATAATCTGCAGATGGAAAAGTCCACTGTTAGTCAATTTTTTGAACTTGAATATTTCCAAACCAAATGCAACACTATCAAAAAATGATTTCTATAAAGCGTAAATTATTAGTACTATGGCGTGTCACATATTGTGAAAATCCAAAGCTCACTAAAAATTATAATCTCAATTTAGATTTCAACCTAGCAAACTTCTTTCAATCCTAGGCCTCATTTGCTGGTACTCTCTACACAACCCTAGCACATGTATGAGGACTTAGATAAAAAGATCTCTTTGGCAGCCAAGAGATAGAGTACCCTTCTCACAGGAATGATTTCAGGTTATGGTACACCATAGCAATTCAGTGATCGGATACGGTAAGGGAGGAAGGTTTATGCTACGGATAGTGGGAATAATAAAAACTATGAATAACAGATTCTAACATCTTCATTTTAGCAAATCCCTATCAGTTAACCTATAGAGAACTCCAGAATTGTATGATCAACCACTCCTTCAAACAAATGTATACGTCTCGAATAATGGCCTAGGTCCTTTCATCTCACCACCTTAGTCTTCAGCTGGGCATCCTGTCCTCATTGCTCCCTTTTCTATACCATGATACATGTATCCTATTGCATACTAGGCAACTGATTGGCCCTCATGTCTGATGACATGCTATTGTAGCTTTGTGATGTAATGGCACCACTTGACCAATCGCCCTGGGTGACGATTACACCGAAGGACCAGACATCAGCAATTACACACTAGGTAACTATCTGTGAATAGGACTGCACAGCAAGTCGGAAGTGTAATGGGAAAGTACACTGCACCATTGAAAGCATTGGGCTCCTATTTAGAGAGGGCCAGAGTTTGAAGTAGCAATTGAATGGCCCTTTTGTCAGATGACAACCTGCTGCAGCTTTGTGATATAATGGCACCACTAGACCAATCGCCCTGCGTGAGGATGGCCCGGAGGACCAGACATCAGCAATTACACACTAGGTAACTATCTGTGAATATGACTGAACAGCAAGTAGGAGGTGTAATGGGAAAGTACACTGCACCATTGAAAGCATTGGGCTCCTATTTAAAGAGGGCTAGAGTTAGAAGAAGCAACTGATTGGCCCTCATGTCAGATGACATCCTGTTGTGGCTTTGTGATGTAATGGCACCACTTGACCAATCGCCCTGGGTGACGATTACACTGGAGGACCAGACAACAGCATTTACACACTAGGTAATTATCTGGGAATATGACTGCACAGCAAGTAGGAGGTGTAATGGGAAAGTACTCTGCACCATCGAATGCATTGGGCTCCTTTTTAAAGAGGGCTAGAGTTAGAAGAACACAGTTTCTAAATAGCAGTCCATCTGGAGTATCAGGGTCACACTCACAGAGAGCAGGGAAACCGGTTAAATAGCTTCCCTCTATCTGAAAGTAAGTCAATTGCTCTAACCTTAGACACCTCATTCCAGCCTGAAAGATGGTAATTAACTCGCAGGACAAATTGCCAGCACAAGTATCTAAAGAAGATTTTGTCAGCCACGTAGACAGTCAAAGTCTTTGATAAACTATCATGATGGCCATCGCGTCATCCACATTGCTACCGTCTTAGAAGATTATATTTATGCGGAAGACCCTACTAAAAGGCACTGAGAACCATCAGATGCTATGAACTTTTTATCAATGGCAAAATGATTAAATGAGAGTTTGACTTACCATACATATTGATCGAGGCATGGAGAAGGCTGAGGAATGAGCTTTCTTTTTTTTTCCGTCTCAGCAAGCAGAGAAATATTCCTCTGCAACACTGCCTCTGCTGGCCATTCAGTATAATCTGCAGATGGAAAAGTCCACTGTTAGTCAATTTTTTGAACTTGAATATTTCCAAACCAAATGCAACACTACCAAAAAATGATTTCTATAAAGCGTAAATTATTAGTACTATGGCGTGTCACATATTGTGAAAATCCAAAGCTCACTAAAAATTATAATCTCAATTTAGATTTCAACCTAGCAAACTTCTTTCAATCCTAGGCCTCATTTGCTGGTACTCTCTACACAACCCTAGCACCTGTATGAGGACTTAGATAAAAAGATCTCTTTGGCAGCCAAGAGATAGAGTACCCTTCTCACAGGAATGATTTCAGGTTATGGTACACCATAGCAATTCAGTGATCGGATACGGTAAGGGAGGAAGGTTTATGCTACGGATAGTGGGAATAATAAAAACTATGAATAACAGATTCTAACATCTTCATTTTAGCACATCCCTATCAGTTAACCTATAGAGAACTCCAGAATTGTATGATCAACCACTCCTTCAAACAAATGTATACGTCTCAAATAATGGCCTAGGTCCTTTCATCTCACCACCTTAGTCTTCAGCTGGGCATCCTGTCCTCATTGCTCCCTTTTCTATACCATGATACATGTATCCTATTGCATACTAGGCAACTGATTGGCCCTCATGTCTGATGACATGCTATTGTAGCTTTGTGATGTAATGGCACCACTTGACCAATCGCCCTGGGTGACGATTACACCGAAGGACCAGACATCAGCAATAACACACTAGGTAACTATCTGTGAATAGGACTGCACAGCAAGTAGGAAGTGTAATGGGAAAGTACACTGCACCATTGAAAGCATTGGGCTCCTATTTAGAGAGTGCCAGAGTTTGAAGTAGCAATTGAATGGCCCTTTTGTCAGATGACAACCTGCTGCAGCTTTGTGATATAATGGCACCACTAGACCAATCGCCCTGCGTGAGGATGGCACCGGAGGACCAGACATCAGCAATTACACACTAGGTAACTATCTGTGAATATGACTGAACAGCAAGTAGGAGGTGTAATGGGAAAGTACACTGCACCATTGAAAGCATTGGGCTCCTATTTAAAGAGGGCTAGAGTTAGAAGAAGCAACTGATTGGCCCTGATGTCAGATGACATCCTGTTGTGGCTTTGTGATGTAATGGCACCACTTGACCAATCGCCCTGGGTAACGATTACACTGGAGGACCAGACAACAGCATTTACACACTAGGTAATTATCTGGGAATATGACTGCACAGCAAGTAGGAGGTGTAATGGGAAAGTACTCTGCACCATCGATTGCATTGGGCTCCTTTTTAAAGAGGGCTAGAGTTAGAAGAACACAGTTTCTAAATAGCAGTCCATCTGGAGTATCAGGGTCACTCTCACAGAGAGCAGGGAAACCGGTTAAATAGCTTCCCTCTATCTGAAAGTAAGTCAATTGCTCTAACCTTAGACACCTCATTCCAGCCTGAAAGATGGTAATTAACTCGCAGGACAAATTGCCTGCACAAGTATCTAAAGAAGATTTTGTCAGCCACGTAGACAGACAAAGTCTTTGATAAACTATCATGATGGCCATCGCGTCATCCACATTGCTACCGTCTTAGAAGATTATATTTATGCGGAAGACCCTACTAAAAGGCACTGAGAGCCATCAGATGCTATGAACTTTTTATCAATGGCAAAATGATTAAATGAGAGTTTGACTTACCATACATATTGATCGAGGCATGGAGAAGGCTGACGAATGAGCTCTCTTTTTTTTTTGTCTCAGCAAGCAGAGAAATATTCCTCTGCAACACTGCCTCTGCTGGCCATTCAGTATAATCTGCAGATGGAAAAGTCCACTGTTAGTCAATTTTTTGAACTTGAATATTTCCAAACCAAATGCAACACTACCAAAAAATGATTTCTATAAAGCGTAAATTATTAGTACTATGGCGTGTCACATATTGTGAAAATCCAAAGCTCACTAAAAATTATAATCTCAATTTAGATTTCAACCTAGCAAACTTCTTTCAATCCTAGGCCTCATTTGCTGGTACTCTCTACACAACCCTAGCACATGTATGAGGACTTAGATAAAAAGATCTCTTTGGCAGCCAAGAGATAGAGTACCCTTCTCACAGGAATGATTTCAGGTTATGGTACACCATAGCAATTCAGTGATCGGATACGGTAAGGGAGGAAGGTTTATGCTACGGATAGTGGGAATAATAAAAACTATGAATAACAGATTCTAACATCTTCATTTTAGCAAATCCCTATCAGTTAACCTATAGAGAACTCCAGAATTGTATGATCAACCACTCCTTCAAACAAATGTATACGTCTCGAATAATGGCCTAGGTCCTTTCATCTCACCACCTTAGTCTTCAGCTGGGCATCCTGTCCTCATTGCTCCCTTTTCTATACCATGATACATGTATCCTATTGCATACTAGGCAACTGATTGGCCCTCATGTCTGATGACATGCTATTGTAGCTTTGTGATGTAATGGCACCACTTGACCAATCGCCCTGGGTGACGATTACACCGAAGGACCAGACATCAGCAATTACACACTAGGTAACTATCTGTGAATAGGACTGCACAGCAAGTCGGAAGTGTAATGGGAAAGTACACTGCACCATTGAAAGCATTGGGCTCCTATTTAGAGAGGGCCAGAGTTTGAAGTAGCAATTGAATGGCCCTTTTGTCAGATGACAACCTGCTGCAGCTTTGTGATATAATGGCACCACTAGACCAATCGCCCTGCGTGAGGATGGCCCGGAGGACCAGACATCAGCAATTACACACTAGGTAACTATCTGTGAATATGACTGAACAGCAAGTAGGAGGTGTAATGGGAAAGTACACTGCACCATTGAAAGCATTGGGCTCCTATTTAAAGAGGGCTAGAGTTAGAAGAAGCAACTGATTGGCCCTCATGTCAGATGACATCCTGTTGTGGCTTTGTGATGTAATGGCACCACTTGACCAATCGCCCTGGGTGACGATTACACTGGAGGACCAGACAACAGCATTTACACACTAGGTAATTATCTGGGAATATGACTGCACAGCAAGTAGGAGGTGTAATGGGAAAGTACTCTGCACCATCGAATGCATTGGGCTCCTTTTTAAAGAGGGCTAGAGTTAGAAGAACACAGTTTCTAAATAGCAGTCCATCTGGAGTATCAGGGTCACACTCACAGAGAGCAGGGAAACCGGTTAAATAGCTTCCCTCTATCTGAAAGTAAGTCAATTGCTCTAACCTTAGACACCTCATTCCAGCCTGAAAGATGGTAATTAACTCGCAGGACAAATTGCCAGCACAAGTATCTAAAGAAGATTTTGTCAGCCACGTAGACAGTCAAAGTCTTTGATAAACTATCATGATGGCCATCGCGTCATCCACATTGCTACCGTCTTAGAAGATTATATTTATGCGGAAGACCCTACTAAAAGGCACTGAGAACCATCAGATGCTATGAACTTTTTATCAATGGCAAAATGATTAAATGAGAGTTTGACTTACCATACATATTGATCGAGGCATGGAGAAGGCTGAGGAATGAGCTTTCTTTTTTTTTCCGTC
Organism: Lissotriton helveticus; assembly: GCF_964261635.1. Classification (NCBI taxonomy): domain Eukaryota; kingdom Metazoa; phylum Chordata; class Amphibia; order Caudata; family Salamandridae; genus Lissotriton; species Lissotriton helveticus. The sequence continues at coordinate 616,219,679 of NC_136068.1, forward strand.
TCAGCAAGCAGAGAAATATTCCTCTGCAACACTGCCTCTGCTGGCCATTCAGTATAATCTGCAGATGGAAAAGTCCACTGTTAGTCAATTTTTTGAACTTGAATATTTCCAAACCAAATGCAACACTACCAAAAAATGATTTCTATAAAGCGTAAATTATTAGTACTATGGCGTGTCACATATTGTGAAAATCCAAAGCTCACTAAAAATTATAATCTCAATTTAGATTTCAACCTAGCAAACTTCTTTCAATCCTAGGCCTCATTTGCTGGTACTCTCTACACAACCCTAGCACCTGTATGAGGACTTAGATAAAAAGATCTCTTTGGCAGCCAAGAGATAGAGTACCCTTCTCACAGGAATGATTTCAGGTTATGGTACACCATAGCAATTCAGTGATCGGATACGGTAAGGGAGGAAGGTTTATGCTACGGATAGTGGGAATAATAAAAACTATGAATAACAGATTCTAACATCTTCATTTTAGCACATCCCTATCAGTTAACCTATAGAGAACTCCAGAATTGTATGATCAACCACTCCTTCAAACAAATGTATACGTCTCAAATAATGGCCTAGGTCCTTTCATCTCACCACCTTAGTCTTCAGCTGGGCATCCTGTCCTCATTGCTCCCTTTTCTATACCATGATACATGTATCCTATTGCATACTAGGCAACTGATTGGCCCTCATGTCTGATGACATGCTATTGTAGCTTTGTGATGTAATGGCACCACTTGACCAATCGCCCTGGGTGACGATTACACCGAAGGACCAGACATCAGCAATAACACACTAGGTAACTATCTGTGAATAGGACTGCACAGCAAGTAGGAAGTGTAATGGGAAAGTACACTGCACCATTGAAAGCATTGGGCTCCTATTTAGAGAGTGCCAGAGTTTGAAGTAGCAATTGAATGGCCCTTTTGTCAGATGACAACCTGCTGCAGCTTTGTGATATAATGGCACCACTAGACCAATCGCCCTGCGTGAGGATGGCACCGGAGGACCAGACATCAGCAATTACACACTAGGTAACTATCTGTGAATATGACTGAACAGCAAGTAGGAGGTGTAATGGGAAAGTACACTGCACCATTGAAAGCATTGGGCTCCTATTTAAAGAGGGCTAGAGTTAGAAGAAGCAACTGATTGGCCCTGATGTCAGATGACATCCTGTTGTGGCTTTGTGATGTAATGGCACCACTTGACCAATCGCCCTGGGTAACGATTACACTGGAGGACCAGACAACAGCATTTACACACTAGGTAATTATCTGGGAATATGACTGCACAGCAAGTAGGAGGTGTAATGGGAAAGTACTCTGCACCATCGATTGCATTGGGCTCCTTTTTAAAGAGGGCTAGAGTTAGAAGAACACAGTTTCTAAATAGCAGTCCATCTGGAGTATCAGGGTCACTCTCACAGAGAGCAGGGAAACCGGTTAAATAGCTTCCCTCTATCTGAAAGTAAGTCAATTGCTCTAACCTTAGACACCTCATTCCAGCCTGAAAGATGGTAATTAACTCGCAGGACAAATTGCCTGCACAAGTATCTAAAGAAGATTTTGTCAGCCACGTAGACAGACAAAGTCTTTGATAAACTATCATGATGGCCATCGCGTCATCCACATTGCTACCGTCTTAGAAGATTATATTTATGCGGAAGACCCTACTAAAAGGCACTGAGAGCCATCAGATGCTATGAACTTTTTATCAATGGCAAAATGATTAAATGAGAGTTTGACTTACCATACATATTGATCGAGGCATGGAGAAGGCTGACGAATGAGCTCTCTTTTTTTTTTGTCTCAGCAAGCAGAGAAATATTCCTCTGCAACACTGCCTCTGCTGGCCATTCAGTATAATCTGCAGATGGAAAAGTCCACTGTTAGTCAATTTTTTGAACTTGAATATTTCCAAACCAAATGCAACACTACCAAAAAATGATTTCTATAAAGCGTAAATTATTAGTACTATGGCGTGTCACATATTGTGAAAATCCAAAGCTCACTAAAAATTATAATCTCAATTTAGATTTCAACCTAGCAAACTTCTTTCAATCCTAGGCCTCATTTGCTGGTACACTGTACACAACCCTAGCACATGTATGAGGACTTAGATAGAAAGATCTCTTTGGCAGCCAAGAGATAGAGTACCCTTCTCACAGGAATGATTTCAGGTTATGGTACACCATAGCAATTCAGTGATCTGATACGTTAAGGGAGGAAGGTTTATGCTACGGTTAGTGGGAATAATAAAAACTATGAATAACAGATTCTAACATCTTCATTTTAGCACATCCCTATCAGTTAACCTATAGAGAACTCCAGAATGGTATGATCAACCACTCCTTCAAACAAATGTATACGTCTCGAATAATGGCCTAGGTCCTTTCATATCACCACCTTAGTCTTCAGCTGGGCATCCTGTCCTCATTGCTCCCTTTTCTATACCATGATACATGTATCCTATTGCGTACTAGGCGACTGATTGGCCCTCATGTCTGATGACATCCTATTGTAGCTTTGTGATGTAATGGCACCACTTGACCAATCGCCCTGGGTGACGATAACACCAAAGGACCAGACATCAGCAATTACACACTAGGTAACTATCTGTGAATAGGACTGCACAGCAAGTAGGAAGTGTAATGGGAAAGTACACTGCACCATTGAAAGCATTGGGCTCCTATTTAGAGAGGGCCAGAGTTTGAAGTAGCAATTGAATGGCCCTTTTGTCAGATGACAACCTGCTGCAGCTTTGTGATATAATGGCACCACTAGACCAATCGCCCTGCGTGAGGATGGCACCGGAGGACCAGACATCAGCAATTACACACTAGGTAACTATCTGTGAATAGGACTGCACAGCAAGTAGGAAGTGTAATGGGAAAGTACACTGCACCATTGAAAGCATTGGGCTCCTATTTAGAGAGGGCCAGAGTTTGAAGTAGAAATTGAATGGCCCTTTTGTCAGATGACAACCTGCTGCAGCTTTGTGATATAATGGCACCACTAGACCAATCGCCCTGCGTGAGGATGGCACCGGAGGACCAGACATCAGCAATTACACACTAGGTAACTATCTGTGAATATGACTGAACAGCAAGTAGGAGGTGTAATGGGAAAGTACACTGCACCATTGAAAGCATTGGGCTCCTATTTAAAGAGGGCTAGAGTTAGAAGAAGCAACTGATTGGCCCTCATGTCAGATGACATCCTGTTGTGGCTTTGTGATGTAATGGCACCACTTGACCAATCGCCCTGGGTGACGATTACACTGGAGGACCAGACAACAGCATTTACACACTAGGTAATTATCTGGGAATATGACTGCACAGCAAGTAGGAGGTGTAATGGGAAAGTACTCTGCACCATCGATTGCATTGGGCTCCTTTTTAAAGAGGGCTAGAGTTAGAAGAACACAGTTTCTAAATAGCAGTCCATCTGGAGTATCAGGGTCACTCTCACAGAGAGCAGGGAAACCGGTTAAATAGCTTCCCTCTATCTGAAAGTAAGTCAATTGCTCTAACCTTAGACACCTCATTCCAGCCTGAAAGATGGTAATTAACTCACAGGACAAATTGCCAGCACAAGTATCTAAAGAAGATTTTGTCAGCCACGTAGACAGTCAAAGTCTTTGATAAACTATCATGATGGCCATCGCGTCATCCACATTGCTACCGTCTTAGAAGATTATATTTATGCGGAAGACCCTACTAAAAGGCACTGAGAGCCATCAGATGCTATGAACTTTTTATCAATGGCAAAATGATTAAATGAGAGTTTGACTTACCATACATATTGATCGAGGCATGGAGAAGGCTGAGGAATGAGCTCTCTTTTTTTTTGTCTCAGCAAGCAGAGAAATATTCCTCTGCAACACTGCCTCTGCTGGCCATTCAGTATAATCTGCAGATGGAAAAGTCCACTGTTAGTCAATTTTTTGAACTTGAATATTTCCAAACCAAATGCAACACTACCAAAAAATGATTTCTATAAAGCGTAAATTATTAGTACTATGGCGTGTCACATATTGTGAAAATCCAAAGCTCACTAAAAATTATAATCTCAATTTAGATTTCAACCTAGCAAACTTCTTTCAATCCTAGGCCTCATTTGCTGGTACTCTCTACACAACCCTAGCACCTGTATGAGGACTTAGATAAAAAGATCTCTTTGGCAGCCAAGAGATAGAGTACCCTTCTCACAGGAATGATTTCAGGTTATGGTACACCATAGCAATTCAGTGATCGGATACGGTAAGGGAGGAAGGTTTATGCTACGGATAGTGGGAATAATAAAAACTATGAATAACAGATTCTAACATCTTCATTTTAGCACATCCCTATCAGTTAACCTATAGAGAACTCCAGAATTGTATGATCAACCACTCCTTCAAACAAATGTATACGTCTCAAATAATGGCCTAGGTCCTTTCATCTCACCACCTTAGTCTTCAGCTGGGCATCCTGTCCTCATTGCTCCCTTTTCTATACCATGATACATGTATCCTATTGCATACTAGGCAACTGATTGGCCCTCATGTCTGATGACATGCTATTGTAGCTTTGTGATGTAATGGCACCACTTGACCAATCGCCCTGGGTGACGATTACACCGAAGGACCAGACATCAGCAATAACACACTAGGTAACTATCTGTGAATAGGACTGCACAGCAAGTAGGAAGTGTAATGGGAAAGTACACTGCACCATTGAAAGCATTGGGCTCCTATTTAGAGAGTGCCAGAGTTTGAAGTAGCAATTGAATGGCCCTTTTGTCAGATGACAACCTGCTGCAGCTTTGTGATATAATGGCACCACTAGACCAATCGCCCTGCGTGAGGATGGCACCGGAGGACCAGACATCAGCAATTACACACTAGGTAACTATCTGTGAATATGACTGAACAGCAAGTAGGAGGTGTAATGGGAAAGTACACTGCACCATTGAAAGCATTGGGCTCCTATTTAAAGAGGGCTAGAGTTAGAAGAAGCAACTGATTGGCCCTGATGTCAGATGACATCCTGTTGTGGCTTTGTGATGTAATGGCACCACTTGACCAATCGCCCTGGGTAACGATTACACTGGAGGACCAGACAACAGCATTTACACACTAGGTAATTATCTGGGAATATGACTGCACAGCAAGTAGGAGGTGTAATGGGAAAGTACTCTGCACCATCGATTGCATTGGGCTCCTTTTTAAAGAGGGCTAGAGTTAGAAGAACACAGTTTCTAAATAGCAGTCCATCTGGAGTATCAGGGTCACTCTCACAGAGAGCAGGGAAACCGGTTAAATAGCTTCCCTCTATCTGAAAGTAAGTCAATTGCTCTAACCTTAGACACCTCATTCCAGCCTGAAAGATGGTAATTAACTCGCAGGACAAATTGCCTGCACAAGTATCTAAAGAAGATTTTGTCAGCCACGTAGACAGACAAAGTCTTTGATAAACTATCATGATGGCCATCGCGTCATCCACATTGCTACCGTCTTAGAAGATTATATTTATGCGGAAGACCCTACTAAAAGGCACTGAGAGCCATCAGATGCTATGAACTTTTTATCAATGGCAAAATGATTAAATGAGAGTTTGACTTACCATACATATTGATCGAGGCATGGAGAAGGCTGACGAATGAGCTCTCTTTTTTTTTTGTCTCAGCAAGCAGAGAAATATTCCTCTGCAACACTGCCTCTGCTGGCCATTCAGTATAATCTGCAGATGGAAAAGTCCACTGTTAGTCAATTTTTTGAACTTGAATATTTCCAAACCAAATGCAACACTACCAAAAAATGATTTCTATAAAGCGTAAATTATTAGTACTATGGCGTGTCACATATTGTGAAAATCCAAAGCTCACTAAAAATTATAATCTCAATTTAGATTTCAACCTAGCAAACTTCTTTCAATCCTAGGCCTCATTTGCTGGTACACTGTACACAACCCTAGCACATGTATGAGGACTTAGATAGAAAGATCTCTTTGGCAGCCAAGAGATAGAGTACCCTTCTCACAGGAATGATTTCAGGTTATGGTACACCATAGCAATTCAGTGATCTGATACGTTAAGGGAGGAAGGTTTATGCTACGGTTAGTGGGAATAATAAAAACTATGAATAACAGATTCTAACATCTTCATTTTAGCACATCCCTATCAGTTAACCTATAGAGAACTCCAGAATGGTATGATCAACCACTCCTTCAAACAAATGTATACGTCTCGAATAATGGCCTAGGTCCTTTCATATCACCACCTTAGTCTTCAGCTGGGCATCCTGTCCTCATTGCTCCCTTTTCTATACCATGATACATGTATCCTATTGCGTACTAGGCGACTGATTGGCCCTCATGTCTGATGACATCCTATTGTAGCTTTGTGATGTAATGGCACCACTTGACCAATCGCCCTGGGTGACGATAACACCAAAGGACCAGACATCAGCAATTACACACTAGGTAACTATCTGTGAATAGGACTGCACAGCAAGTAGGAAGTGTAATGGGAAAGTACACTGCACCATTGAAAGCATTGGGCTCCTATTTAGAGAGGGCCAGAGTTTGAAGTAGCAATTGAATGGCCCTTTTGTCAGATGACAACCTGCTGCAGCTTTGTGATATAATGGCACCACTAGACCAATCGCCCTGCGTGAGGATGGCACCGGAGGACCAGACATCAGCAATTACACACTAGGTAACTATCTGTGAATAGGACTGCACAGCAAGTAGGAAGTGTAATGGGAAAGTACACTGCACCATTGAAAGCATTGGGCTCCTATTTAGAGAGGGCCAGAGTTTGAAGTAGAAATTGAATGGCCCTTTTGTCAGATGACAACCTGCTGCAGCTTTGTGATATAATGGCACCACTAGACCAATCGCCCTGCGTGAGGATGGCACCGGAGGACCAGACATCAGCAATTACACACTAGGTAACTATCTGTGAATATGACTGAACAGCAAGTAGGAGGTGTAATGGGAAAGTACACTGCACCATTGAAAGCATTGGGCTCCTATTTAAAGAGGGCTAGAGTTAGAAGAAGCAACTGATTGGCCCTCATGTCAGATGACATCCTGTTGTGGCTTTGTGATGTAATGGCACCACTTGACCAATCGCCCTGGGTGACGATTACACTGGAGGACCAGACAACAGCATTTACACACTAGGTAATTATCTGGGAATATGACTGCACAGCAAGTAGGAGGTGTAATGGGAAAGTACTCTGCACCATCGATTGCATTGGGCTCCTTTTTAAAGAGGGCTAGAGTTAGAAGAACACAGTTTCTAAATAGCAGTCCATCTGGAGTATCAGGGTCACTCTCACAGAGAGCAGGGAAACCGGTTAAATAGCTTCCCTCTATCTGAAAGTAAGTCAATTGCTCTAACCTTAGACACCTCATTCCAGCCTGAAAGATGGTAATTAACTCACAGGACAAATTGCCAGCACAAGTATCTAAAGAAGATTTTGTCAGCCACGTAGACAGTCAAAGTCTTTGATAAACTATCATGATGGCCATCGCGTCATCCACATTGCTACCGTCTTAGAAGATTATATTTATGCGGAAGACCCTACTAAAAGGCACTGAGAGCCATCAGATGCTATGAACTTTTTATCAATGGCAAAATGATTAAATGAGAGTTTGACTTACCATACATATTGATCGAGGCATGGAGAAGGCTGAGGAATGAGCTCTCTTTTTTTTTGTCTCAGCAAGCAGAGAAATATTCCTCTGCAACACTGCCTCTGCTGGCCATTCAGTATAATCTGCAGATGGAAAAGTCCACTGTTAGTCAATTTTTTGAACTTGAATATTTCCAAACCAAATGCAACACTACCAAAAAATGATTTCTATAAAGCGTAAATTATTAGTACTATGGCGTGTCACATATTGTGAAAATCCAAAGCTCACTAAAAATTATAATCTCAATTTAGATTTCAACCTAGCAAACTTCTTTCAATCCTAGGCCTCATTTGCTGGTACTCTCTACACAACCCTAGCACATGTATGAGGACTTAGATAAAAAGATCTCTTTGGCAGCCAAGAGATAGAGTACCCTTCTCACAGGAATGATTTCAGGTCATGGTACACCATAGCAATTCAGTGATCGGATACGGTAAGGGAGGAAGGTTTATGCTACGGATAGTGGGAATAATAAAAACTATGAATAACAGATTCTAACATCTTCATTTTAGCAAATCCCTATCAGTTAACCTATAGAGAACTCCAGAATTGTATGATCAACCACTCCTTCAAACAAATGTATACGTCTCGAATAATGGCCTAGGTCCTTTCATCTCACCACCTTAGTCTTCAGCTGGGAATCCTGTCCTCATTGCTCCCTTTTCTATACCATGATACATGTATCCTATTGCATACTAGGCAACTGATTGGCCCTCATGTCTGATGACATGCTATTGTAGCTTTGTGATGTAATGGCACCACTTGACCAATCGCCCTGGGTGACGATTACACCGAAGGACCAGACATCAGCAATTACACACTAGGTAACTATCTGTGAATAGGACTGCACAGCAAGTAGGAAGTGTAATGGGAAAGTACACTGCACCATTGAAAGCATTGGGCTCCTATTTAGAGAGGGCCAGAGTTTGAAGTAGCAATTGAATGGCCCTTTTGTCAGATGACAACCTGCTGCAGCTTTGTGATATAATGGCACCACTAGACCAATCGCCCTGCGTGAGGATGGCACCGGAGGACCAGACATCAGCAATTACACACTAGGTAACTATCTGTGAATATGACTGAACAGCAAGTAGGAGGTGTAATGGGAAAGTACACTGCACCATTGAAAGCATTGGGCTCCTATTTAAAGAGGGCTAGAGTTAGAAGAAGCAACTGATTGGCCCTCATGTCAGATGACATCCTGTTGTGGCTTTGTGATGTAATGGCACCACTTGACCAATCGCCCTGGGTGACGATTACACTGGAGGACCAGACAACAGCATTTACACACTAGGTAATTATCTGGGAATATGACTGCACAGCAAGTAGGAGGTGTAATGGGAAAGTACTCTGCACCATCGAATGCATTGGGCTCCTTTTTAAAGAGGGCTAGAGTTAGAAGAACACAGTTTCTAAATAGCAGTCCATCTGGAGTATCAGGGTCACACTCACAGAGAGCAGGGAAACCGGTTAAATAGCTTCCCTCTATCTGAAAGTAAGTCAATTGCTCTAACCTTAGACACCTCATTCCAGCCTGAAAGATGGTAATTAACTCGCAGGACAAATTGCCAGCACAAGTATCTAAAGAAGATTTTGTCAGCCACGTAGACAGTCAAAGTCTTTGATAAACTATCATGATGGCCATCGCGTCATCCACATTGCTACCGTCTTAGAAGATTATATTTATGCGGAAGACCCTACTAAAAGGCACTGAGAACCATCAGATGCTATGAACTTTTTATCAATGGCAAAATGATTAAATGAGAGTTTGACTTACCATACATATTGATCGAGGCATGGAGAAGGCTGAGGAATGAGCTTTCTTTTTTTTTCCGTCTCAGCAAGCAGAGAAATATTCCTCTGCAACACTGCCTCTGCTGGCCATTCAGTATAATCTGCAGATGGAAAAGTCCACTGTTAGTCAATTTTTGGAACTTGAATATTTCCAAACCAAATGCAACACTATCAAAAAATGATTTCTATAAAGCGTAAATTATTAGTACTATGGCGTGTCACATATTGTGAAAATCCAAAGCTCACTAAAAATTATAATCTCAATTTAGATTTCAACCTAGCAAACTTCTTTCAATCCTAGGCCTCATTTGCTGGTACTCTCTACACAACCCTAGCACATGTATGAGGACTTAGATAAAAAGATCTCTTTGGCAGCCAAGAGATAGAGTACCCTTCTCACAGGAATGATTTCAGGTTATGGTACACCATAGCAATTCAGTGATCGGATACGGTAAGGGAGGAAGGTTTATGCTACGGATAGTGGGAATAATAAAAACTATGAATAACAGATTCTAACATCTTCATTTTAGCAAATCCCTATCAGTTAACCTATAGAGAACTCCAGAATTGTATGATCAACCACTCCTTCAAACAAATGTATACGTCTCGAATAATGGCCTAGGTCCTTTCATCTCACCACCTTAGTCTTCAGCTGGGCATCCTGTCCTCATTGCTCCCTTTTCTATACCATGATACATGTATCCTATTGCATACTAGGCAACTGATTGGCCCTCATGTCTGATGACATGCTATTGTAGCTTTGTGATGTAATGGCACCACTTGACCAATCGCCCTGGGTGACGATTACACCGAAGGACCAGACATCAGCAATTACACACTAGGTAACTATCTGTGAATAGGACTGCACAGCAAGTCGGAAGTGTAATGGGAAAGTACACTGCACCATTGAAAGCATTGGGCTCCTATTTAGAGAGGGCCAGAGTTTGAAGTAGCAATTGAATGGCCCTTTTGTCAGATGACAACCTGCTGCAGCTTTGTGATATAATGGCACCACTAGACCAATCGCCCTGCGTGAGGATGGCCCGGAGGACCAGACATCAGCAATTACACACTAGGTAACTATCTGTGAATATGACTGAACAGCAAGTAGGAGGTGTAATGGGAAAGTACACTGCACCATTGAAAGCATTGGGCTCCTATTTAAAGAGGGCTAGAGTTAGAAGAAGCAACTGATTGGCCCTCATGTCAGATGACATCCTGTTGTGGCTTTGTGATGTAATGGCACCACTTGACCAATCGCCCTGGGTGACGATTACACTGGAGGACCAGACAACAGCATTTACACACTAGGTAATTATCTGGGAATATGACTGCACAGCAAGTAGGAGGTGTAATGGGAAAGTACTCTGCACCATCGAATGCATTGGGCTCCTTTTTAAAGAGGGCTAGAGTTAGAAGAACACAGTTTCTAAATAGCAGTCCATCTGGAGTATCAGGGTCACACTCACAGAGAGCAGGGAAACCGGTTAAATAGCTTCCCTCTATCTGAAAGTAAGTCAATTGCTCTAACCTTAGACACCTCATTCCAGCCTGAAAGATGGTAATTAACTCGCAGGACAAATTGCCAGCACAAGTATCTAAAGAAGATTTTGTCAGCCACGTAGACAGTCAAAGTCTTTGATAAACTATCATGATGGCCATCGCGTCATCCACATTGCTACCGTCTTAGAAGATTATATTTATGCGGAAGACCCTACTAAAAGGCACTGAGAACCATCAGATGCTATGAACTTTTTATCAATGGCAAAATGATTAAATGAGAGTTTGACTTACCATACATATTGATCGAGGCATGGAGAAGGCTGAGGAATGAGCTTTCTTTTTTTTTCCGTCTCAGCAAGCAGAGAAATATTCCTCTGCAACACTGCCTCTGCTGGCCATTCAGTATAATCTGCAGATGGAAAAGTCCACTGTTAGTCAATTTTTTGAACTTGAATATTTCCAAACCAAATGCAACACTACCAAAAAATGATTTCTATAAAGCGTAAATTATTAGTACTATGGCGTGTCACATATTGTGAAAATCCAAAGCTCACTAAAAATTATAATCTCAATTTAGATTTCAACCTAGCAAACTTCTTTCAATCCTAGGCCTCATTTGCTGGTACTCTCTACACAACCCTAGCACCTGTATGAGGACTTAGATAAAAAGATCTCTTTGGCAGCCAAGAGATAGAGTACCCTTCTCACAGGAATGATTTCAGGTTATGGTACACCATAGCAATTCAGTGATCGGATACGGTAAGGGAGGAAGGTTTATGCTACGGATAGTGGGAATAATAAAAACTATGAATAACAGATTCTAACATCTTCATTTTAGCACATCCCTATCAGTTAACCTATAGAGAACTCCAGAATTGTATGATCAACCACTCCTTCAAACAAATGTATACGTCTCAAATAATGGCCTAGGTCCTTTCATCTCACCACCTTAGTCTTCAGCTGGGCATCCTGTCCTCATTGCTCCCTTTTCTATACCATGATACATGTATCCTATTGCATACTAGGCAACTGATTGGCCCTCATGTCTGATGACATGCTATTGTAGCTTTGTGATGTAATGGCACCACTTGACCAATCGCCCTGGGTGACGATTACACCGAAGGACCAGACATCAGCAATAACACACTAGGTAACTATCTGTGAATAGGACTGCACAGCAAGTAGGAAGTGTAATGGGAAAGTACACTGCACCATTGAAAGCATTGGGCTCCTATTTAGAGAGTGCCAGAGTTTGAAGTAGCAATTGAATGGCCCTTTTGTCAGATGACAACCTGCTGCAGCTTTGTGATATAATGGCACCACTAGACCAATCGCCCTGCGTGAGGATGGCACCGGAGGACCAGACATCAGCAATTACACACTAGGTAACTATCTGTGAATATGACTGAACAGCAAGTAGGAGGTGTAATGGGAAAGTACACTGCACCATTGAAAGCATTGGGCTCCTATTTAAAGAGGGCTAGAGTTAGAAGAAGCAACTGATTGGCCCTGATGTCAGATGACATCCTGTTGTGGCTTTGTGATGTAATGGCACCACTTGACCAATCGCCCTGGGTAACGATTACACTGGAGGACCAGACAACAGCATTTACACACTAGGTAATTATCTGGGAATATGACTGCACAGCAAGTAGGAGGTGTAATGGGAAAGTACTCTGCACCATCGATTGCATTGGGCTCCTTTTTAAAGAGGGCTAGAGTTAGAAGAACACAGTTTCTAAATAGCAGTCCATCTGGAGTATCAGGGTCACTCTCACAGAGAGCAGGGAAACCGGTTAAATAGCTTCCCTCTATCTGAAAGTAAGTCAATTGCTCTAACCTTAGACACCTCATTCCAGCCTGAAAGATGGTAATTAACTCGCAGGACAAATTGCCTGCACAAGTATCTAAAGAAGATTTTGTCAGCCACGTAGACAGACAAAGTCTTTGATAAACTATCATGATGGCCATCGCGTCATCCACATTGCTACCGTCTTAGAAGATTATATTTATGCGGAAGACCCTACTAAAAGGCACTGAGAGCCATCAGATGCTATGAACTTTTTATCAATGGCAAAATGATTAAATGAGAGTTTGACTTACCATACATATTGATCGAGGCATGGAGAAGGCTGACGAATGAGCTCTCTTTTTTTTTTGTCTCAGCAAGCAGAGAAATATTCCTCTGCAACACTGCCTCTGCTGGCCATTCAGTATAATCTGCAGATGGAAAAGTCCACTGTTAGTCAATTTTTTGAACTTGAATATTTCCAAACCAAATGCAACACTACCAAAAAATGATTTCTATAAAGCGTAAATTATTAGTACTATGGCGTGTCACATATTGTGAAAATCCAAAGCTCACTAAAAATTATAATCTCAATTTAGATTTCAACCTAGCAAACTTCTTTCAATCCTAGGCCTCATTTGCTGGTACACTGTACACAACCCTAGCACATGTATGAGGACTTAGATAGAAAGATCTCTTTGGCAGCCAAGAGATAGAGTACCCTTCTCACAGGAATGATTTCAGGTTATGGTACACCATAGCAATTCAGTGATCTGATACGTTAAGGGAGGAAGGTTTATGCTACGGTTAGTGGGAATAATAAAAACTATGAATAACAGATTCTAACATCTTCATTTTAGCACATCCCTATCAGTTAACCTATAGAGAACTCCAGAATGGTATGATCAACCACTCCTTCAAACAAATGTATACGTCTCGAATAATGGCCTAGGTCCTTTCATATCACCACCTTAGTCTTCAGCTGGGCATCCTGTCCTCATTGCTCCCTTTTCTATACCATGATACATGTATCCTATTGCGTACTAGGCGACTGATTGGCCCTCATGTCTGATGACATCCTATTGTAGCTTTGTGATGTAATGGCACCACTTGACCAATCGCCCTGGGTGACGATAACACCAAAGGACCAGACATCAGCAATTACACACTAGGTAACTATCTGTGAATAGGACTGCACAGCAAGTAGGAAGTGTAATGGGAAAGTACACTGCACCATTGAAAGCATTGGGCTCCTATTTAGAGAGGGCCAGAGTTTGAAGTAGCAATTGAATGGCCCTTTTGTCAGATGACAACCTGCTGCAGCTTTGTGATATAATGGCACCACTAGACCAATCGCCCTGCGTGAGGATGGCACCGGAGGACCAGACATCAGCAATTACACACTAGGTAACTATCTGTGAATAGGACTGCACAGCAAGTAGGAAGTGTAATGGGAAAGTACACTGCACCATTGAAAGCATTGGGCTCCTATTTAGAGAGGGCCAGAGTTTGAAGTAGAAATTGAATGGCCCTTTTGTCAGATGACAACCTGCTGCAGCTTTGTGATATAATGGCACCACTAGACCAATCGCCCTGCGTGAGGATGGCACCGGAGGACCAGACATCAGCAATTACACACTAGGTAACTATCTGTGAATATGACTGAACAGCAAGTAGGAGGTGTAATGGGAAAGTACACTGCACCATTGAAAGCATTGGGCTCCTATTTAAAGAGGGCTAGAGTTAGAAGAAGCAACTGATTGGCCCTCATGTCAGATGACATCCTGTTGTGGCTTTGTGATGTAATGGCACCACTTGACCAATCGCCCTGGGTGACGATTACACTGGAGGACCAGACAACAGCATTTACACACTAGGTAATTATCTGGGAATATGACTGCACAGCAAGTAGGAGGTGTAATGGGAAAGTACTCTGCACCATCGATTGCATTGGGCTCCTTTTTAAAGAGGGCTAGAGTTAGAAGAACACAGTTTCTAAATAGCAGTCCATCTGGAGTATCAGGGTCACTCTCACAGAGAGCAGGGAAACCGGTTAAATAGCTTCCCTCTATCTGAAAGTAAGTCAATTGCTCTAACCTTAGACACCTCATTCCAGCCTGAAAGATGGTAATTAACTCGCAGGACAAATTGCCAGCACAAGTATCTAAAGAAGATTTTGTCAGCCACGTAGACAGTCAAAGTCTTTGATAAACTATCATGATGGCCATCGCGTCATCCACATTGCTACCGTCTTAGAAGATTATATTTATGCGGAAGACCCTACTAAAAGGCACTGAGAGCCATCAGATGCTATGAACTTTTTATCAATGGCAAAATGATTAAATGAGAGTTTGACTTACCATACATATTGATCGAGGCATGGAGAAGGCTGAGGAATGAGCTCTCTTTTTTTTTGTCTCAGCAAGCAGAGAAATATTCCTCTGCAACACTGCCTCTGCTGGCCATTCAGTATAATCTGCAGATGGAAAAGTCCACTGTTAGTCAATTTTTTGAACTTGAATATTTCCAAACCAAATGCAACACTACCAAAAAATGATTTCTATAAAGCGTAAATTATTAGTACTATGGCGTGTCACATATTGTGAAAATCCAAAGCTCACTAAAAATTATAATCTCAATTTAGATTTCAACCTAGCAAACTTCTTTCAATCCTAGGCCTCATTTGCTGGTACTCTCTACACAACCCTAGCACATGTATGAGGACTTAGATAAAAAGATCTCTTTGGCAGCCAAGAGATAGAGTACCCTTCTCACAGGAATGATTTCAGGTCATGGTACACCATAGCAATTCAGTGATCGGATACGGTAAGGGAGGAAGGTTTATGCTACGGATAGTGGGAATAATAAAAACTATGAATAACAGATTCTAACATCTTCATTTTAGCAAATCCCTATCAGTTAACCTATAGAGAACTCCAGAATTGTATGATCAACCACTCCTTCAAACAAATGTATACGTCTCGAATAATGGCCTAGGTCCTTTCATCTCACCACCTTAGTCTTCAGCTGGGAATCCTGTCCTCATTGCTCCCTTTTCTATACCATGATACATGTATCCTATTGCATACTAGGCAACTGATTGGCCCTCATGTCTGATGACATGCTATTGTAGCTTTGTGATGTAATGGCACCACTTGACCAATCGCCCTGGGTGACGATTACACCGAAGGACCAGACATCAGCAATTACACACTAGGTAACTATCTGTGAATAGGACTGCACAGCAAGTAGGAAGTGTAATGGGAAAGTACACTGCACCATTGAAAGCATTGGGCTCCTATTTAGAGAGGGCCAGAGTTTGAAGTAGCAATTGAATGGCCCTTTTGTCAGATGACAACCTGCTGCAGCTTTGTGATATAATGGCACCACTAGACCAATCGCCCTGCGTGAGGATGGCACCGGAGGACCAGACATCAGCAATTACACACTAGGTAACTATCTGTGAATATGACTGAACAGCAAGTAGGAGGTGTAATGGGAAAGTACACTGCACCATTGAAAGCATTGGGCTCCTATTTAAAGAGGGCTAGAGTTAGAAGAAGCAACTGATTGGCCCTCATGTCAGATGACATCCTGTTGTGGCTTTGTGATGTAATGGCACCACTTGACCAATCGCCCTGGGTGACGATTACACTGGAGGACCAGACAACAGCATTTACACACTAGGTAATTATCTGGGAATATGACTGCACAGCAAGTAGGAGGTGTAATGGGAAAGTACTCTGCACCATCGAATGCATTGGGCTCCTTTTTAAAGAGGGCTAGAGTTAGAAGAACACAGTTTCTAAATAGCAGTCCATCTGGAGTATCAGGGTCACACTCACAGAGAGCAGGGAAACCGGTTAAATAGCTTCCCTCTATCTGAAAGTAAGTCAATTGCTCTAACCTTAGACACCTCATTCCAGCCTGAAAGATGGTAATTAACTCGCAGGACAAATTGCCAGCACAAGTATCTAAAGAAGATTTTGTCAGCCACGTAGACAGTCAAAGTCTTTGATAAACTATCATGATGGCCATCGCGTCATCCACATTGCTACCGTCTTAGAAGATTATATTTATGCGGAAGACCCTACTAAAAGGCACTGAGAACCATCAGATGCTATGAACTTTTTATCAATGGCAAAATGATTAAATGAGAGTTTGACTTACCATACATATTGATCGAGGCATGGAGAAGGCTGAGGAATGAGCTTTCTTTTTTTTTCCGTCTCAGCAAGCAGAGAAATATTCCTCTGCAACACTGCCTCTGCTGGCCATTCAGTATAATCTGCAGATGGAAAAGTCCACTGTTAGTCAATTTTTGGAACTTGAATATTTCCAAACCAAATGCAACACTATCAAAAAATGATTTCTATAAAGCGTAAATTATTAGTACTATGGCGTGTCACATATTGTGAAAATCCAAAGCTCACTAAAAATTATAATCTCAATTTAGATTTCAACCTAGCAAACTTCTTTCAATCCTAGGCCTCATTTGCTGGTACTCTCTACACAACCCTAGCACATGTATGAGGACTTAGATAAAAAGATCTCTTTGGCAGCCAAGAGATAGAGTACCCTTCTCACAGGAATGATTTCAGGTTATGGTACACCATAGCAATTCAGTGATCGGATACGGTAAGGGAGGAAGGTTTATGCTACGGATAGTGGGAATAATAAAAACTATGAATAACAGATTCTAACATCTTCATTTTAGCAAATCCCTATCAGTTAACCTATAGAGAACTCCAGAATTGTATGATCAACCACTCCTTCAAACAAATGTATACGTCTCGAATAATGGCCTAGGTCCTTTCATCTCACCACCTTAGTCTTCAGCTGGGCATCCTGTCCTCATTGCTCCCTTTTCTATACCATGATACATGTATCCTATTGCATACTAGGCAACTGATTGGCCCTCATGTCTGATGACATGCTATTGTAGCTTTGTGATGTAATGGCACCACTTGACCAATCGCCCTGGGTGACGATTACACCGAAGGACCAGACATCAGCAATTACACACTAGGTAACTATCTGTGAATAGGACTGCACAGCAAGTCGGAAGTGTAATGGGAAAGTACACTGCACCATTGAAAGCATTGGGCTCCTATTTAGAGAGGGCCAGAGTTTGAAGTAGCAATTGAATGGCCCTTTTGTCAGATGACAACCTGCTGCAGCTTTGTGATATAATGGCACCACTAGACCAATCGCCCTGCGTGAGGATGGCCCGGAGGACCAGACATCAGCAATTACACACTAGGTAACTATCTGTGAATATGACTGAACAGCAAGTAGGAGGTGTAATGGGAAAGTACACTGCACCATTGAAAGCATTGGGCTCCTATTTAAAGAGGGCTAGAGTTAGAAGAAGCAACTGATTGGCCCTCATGTCAGATGACATCCTGTTGTGGCTTTGTGATGTAATGGCACCACTTGACCAATCGCCCTGGGTGACGATTACACTGGAGGACCAGACAACAGCATTTACACACTAGGTAATTATCTGGGAATATGACTGCACAGCAAGTAGGAGGTGTAATGGGAAAGTACTCTGCACCATCGAATGCATTGGGCTCCTTTTTAAAGAGGGCTAGAGTTAGAAGAACACAGTTTCTAAATAGCAGTCCATCTGGAGTATCAGGGTCACACTCACAGAGAGCAGGGAAACCGGTTAAATAGCTTCCCTCTATCTGAAAGTAAGTCAATTGCTCTAACCTTAGACACCTCATTCCAGCCTGAAAGATGGTAATTAACTCGCAGGACAAATTGCCAGCACAAGTATCTAAAGAAGATTTTGTCAGCCACGTAGACAGTCAAAGTCTTTGATAAACTATCATGATGGCCATCGCGTCATCCACATTGCTACCGTCTTAGAAGATTATATTTATGCGGAAGACCCTACTAAAAGGCACTGAGAACCATCAGATGCTATGAACTTTTTATCAATGGCAAAATGATTAAATGAGAGTTTGACTTACCATACATATTGATCGAGGCATGGAGAAGGCTGAGGAATGAGCTTTCTTTTTTTTTCCGTCTCAGCAAGCAGAGAAATATTCCTCTGCAACACTGCCTCTGCTGGCCATTCAGTATAATCTGCAGATGGAAAAGTCCACTGTTAGTCAATTTTTTGAACTTGAATATTTCCAAACCAAATGCAACACTACCAAAAAATGATTTCTATAAAGCGTAAATTATTAGTACTATGGCGTGTCACATATTGTGAAAATCCAAAGCTCACTAAAAATTATAATCTCAATTTAGATTTCAACCTAGCAAAATTCTTTCAATCCTAGGCCTCATTTGCTGGTACTCTCTACACAACCCTAGCACATGTATGAGGACTTAGATAAAAAGATCTCTTTGGCAGCCAAGAGATAGAGTACCCTTCTCACAGGAATGATTTCAGGTTATGGTACACCATAGCAATTCAGTGATCGGATACGGTAAGGGAGGAAGGTTTATGCTACGGATAGTGGGAATAATAAAAACTATGAATAACAGATTCTAACATCTTCATTTTAGCAAATCCCTATCAGTTAACCTATAGAGAACTCCAGAATTGTATGATCAACCACTCCTTCAAACAAATGTATACGTCTCGAATAATGGCCTAGGTCCTTTCATCTCACCACCTTAGTCTTCAGCTGGGCATCCTGTCCTCATTGCTCCCTTTTCTATACCATGATACATGTATCCTATTGCATACTAGGCAACTGATTGGCCCTCATGTCTGATGACATGCTATTGTAGCTTTGTGATGTAATGGCACCACTTGACCAATCGCCCTGGGTGACGATTACACCGAAGGACCAGACATCAGCAATTACACACTAGGTAACTATCTGTGAATAGGACTGCACAGCAAGTAGGAAGTGTAATGGGAAAGTACACTGCACCATTGAAAGCATTGGGCTCCTATTTAGAGAGGGCCAGAGTTTGAAGTAGCAATTGAATGGCCCTTTTGTCAGATGACAACCTGCTGCAGCTTTGTGATATAATGGCACCACTAGACCAATCTCCCTGCGTGAGGATGGCACCGGAGGACCAGACATCAGCAATTACACACTAGGTAACTATCTGTGAATATGACTGAACAGCAAGTAGGAGGTGTAATGGGAAAGTACACTGCACCATTGAAAGCATTGGGCTCCTATTTAAAGAGGGCTAGAGTTAGAAGAAGCAACTGATTGGCCCTCATGTCAGATGACATCCTGTTGTGGCTTTGTGATGTAATGGCACCACTTGACCAATCGCCCTGGGTGACGATTACACTGGAGGACCAGACAACAGCATTTACACACTAGGTAATTATCTGGGAATATGACTGCACAGCAAGTAGGAGGTGTAATGGGAAAGTACTCTGCACCATCGAATGCATTGGGCTCCTTTTTAAAGAGGGCTAGAGTTAGAAGAACACAGTTTCTAAATAGCAGTCCATCTGGAGTATCAGGGTCACACTCACAGAGAGCAGGGAAACCGGTTAAATAGCTTCCCTCTATCTGAAAGTAAGTCAATTGCTCTAACCTTAGACACCTCATTCCAGCCTGAAAGATGGTAATTAACTCGCAGGACAAATTGCCAGCACAAGTATCTAAAGAAGATTTTGTCAGCCACGTAGACAGTCAAAGTCTTTGATAAACTATCATGATGGCCATCGCGTCATCCACATTGCTACCGTCTTAGAAGATTATATTTATGCGGAAGACCCTACTAAAAGGCACTGAGAACCATCAGATGCTATGAACTTTTTATCAATGGCAAAATGATTAAATGAGAGTTTGACTTACCATACATATTGATCGAGGCATGGAGAAGGCTGAGGAATGAGCTTTCTTTTTTTTTCCGTCTCAGCAAGCAGAGAAATATTCCTCTGCAACACTGCCTCTGCTGGCCATTCAGTATAATCTGCAGATGGAAAAGTCCACTGTTAGTCAATTTTTTGAACTTGAATATTTCCAAACCAAATGCAACACTACCAAAAAATGATTTCTATAAAGCGTAAATTATTAGTACTATGGCGTGTCACATATTGTGAAAATCCAAAGCTCACTAAAAATTATAATCTCAATTTAGATTTCAACCTAGCAAACTTCTTTCAATCCTAGGCCTCATTTGCTGGTACTCTCTACACAACCCTAGCACATGTATGAGGACTTAGATAAAAAGATCTCTTTGGCAGCCAAGAGATAGAGTACCCTTCTCACAGGAATGATTTCAGGTTATGGTACACCATAGCAATTCAGTGATCGGATACGGTAAGGGAGGAAGGTTTATGCTACGGATAGTGGGAATAATAAAAACTATGAATAACAGATTCTAACATCTTCATTTTAGCAAATCCCTATCAGTTAACCTATAGAGAACTCCAGAATTGTATGATCAACCACTCCTTCAAACAAATGTATACGTCTCGAATAATGGCCTAGGTCCTTTCATCTCACCACCTTAGTCTTCAGCTGGGCATCCTGTCCTCATTGCTCCCTTTTCTATACCATGATACATGTATCCTATTGCATACTAGGCAACTGATTGGCCCTCATGTCTGATGACATGCTATTGTAGCTTTGTGATGTAATGGCACCACTTGACCAATCGCCCTGGGTGACGATTACACCGAAGGACCAGACATCAGCAATTACACACTAGGTAACTATCTGTGAATAGGACTGCACAGCAAGTAGGAAGTGTAATGGGAAAGTACACTGCACCATTGAAAGCATTGGGCTCCTATTTAGAGAGGGCCAGAGTTTGAAGTAGCAATTGAATGGCCCTTTTGTCAGATGACAACCTGCTGCAGCTTTGTGATATAATGGCACCACTAGACCAATCGCCCTGCGTGAGGATGGCACCGGAGGACCAGACATCAGCAATTACACACTAGGTAACTATCTGTGAATATGACTGAACAGCAAGTAGGAGGTGTAATGGGAAAGTACACTGCACCATTGAAAGCATTGGGCTCCTATTTAAAGAGGGCTAGAGTTAGAAGAAGCAACTGATTGGCCCTCATGTCAGATGACATCCTGTTGTGGCTTTGTGATGTAATGGCACCACTTGACCAATCGCCCTGGGTGACGATTACACTGGAGGACCAGACAACAGCATTTACACACTAGGTAATTATCTGGGAATATGACTGCACAGCAAGTAGGAGGTGTAATGGGAAAGTACTCTGCACCATCGAATGCATTGGGCTCCTTTTTAAAGAGGGCTAGAGTTAGAAGAACACAGTTTCTAAATAGCAGTCCATCTGGAGTATCAGGGTCACACTCACAGAGAGCAGGGAAACCGGTTAAATAGCTTCCCTCTATCTGAAAGTAAGTCAATTGCTCTAACCTTAGACACCTCATTCCAGCCTGAAAGATGGTAATTAACTCGCAGGACAAATTGCCAGCACAAGTATCTAAAGAAGATTTTGTCAGCCACGTAGACAGTCAAAGTCTTTGATAAACTATCATGATGGCCATCGCGTCATCCACATTGCTACCGTCTTAGAAGATTATATTTATGCGGAAGACCCTACTAAAAGGCACTGAGAGCCATCAGATGCTATGAACTTTTTATCAATGGCAAAATGATTAAATGAGAGTTTGACTTACCATACATATTGATCGAGGCATGGAGAAGGCTGAGGAATGAGCTTTCTTTTTTTTTTGTCTCAGCAAGCAGAGAAATATTCCTCTGCAACACTGCCTCTGCTGGCCATTCAGTATAATCTGCAGATGGAAAAGTCCACGGTTAGTCAATTTTTTGAACTTGAATATTTCCAAACCAAATGCAACACTACCAAAAAATGATTTCTATAAAGCGTAAATTATTAGTACTATGGCGTGTCACATATTGTGAAAATCCAAAGCTCACTAAAAATTATAATCTCAATTTAGATTTCAACCTAGCAAACTTCTTTCAATCCTAGGCCTCATTTGCTGGTACTCTCTACACAACCCTAGCACATGTATGAGGACTTAGATAAAAAGATCTCTTTGGCAGCCAAGAGATAGAGTACCCTTCTCACAGGAATGATTTCAGGTTATGGTACACCATAGCAATTCAGTGATCGGATACGGTAAGGGAGGAAGGTTTATGCTACGGATAGTGGGAATAATAAAAACTATGAATAACAGATTCTAACATCTTCATTTTAGCAAATCCCTATCAGTTAACCTATAGAGAACTCCAGAATTGTATGATCAACCACTCCTTCAAACAAATGTATACGTCTCGAATAATGGCCTGGGTCCTTTCATCTCACCACCTTAGTCTTCAGCTGGGCATCCTGTCCTCATTGCTCCCTTTTCTATACCATGATACATGTATCCTATTGCATACTAGGCAACTGATTGGCCCTAATGTCTGATGACATGCTATTGTAGCTTTGTGATGTAATGGCACCACTTGACCAATCGCCCTGGGTGACGATTACACCGAAGGACCAGACATCAGCAATAACACACTAGGTAACTATCTGTGAATAGGACTGCACAGCAAGTAGGAAGTGTAATGGGAAAGTACACTGCACCATTGAAAGCATTGGGCTCCTATTTAGAGAGGGCCAGAGTTTGAAGTAGCAATTGAATGGCCCTTTTGTCAGATGACAACCTGCTGCAGCTTTGTGATATAATGGCACCACTAGACCAATCGCCCTGCGTGAGGATGGCACCGGAGGACCAGACATCAGCAATTACACACTAGGTAACTATCTGTGAATATGACTGAACAGCAAGTAGGAGGTGTAATGGGAAAGTACACTGCACCATTGAAAGCATTGGGCTCCTATTTAAAGAGGGCTAGAGTTAGAAGAAGCAACTGATTGGCCCTCATGTCAGATGACATCCTGTTGTGGCTTTGTGATGTAATGGCACCACTTGACCAATCGCCCTGGGTGACGATTACACTGGAGGACCAGACAACAGCATTTACACACTAGGTAATTATCTGGGAATATGACTGCACAGCAAGTAGGAGGTGTAATGGGAAAGTACTCTGCACCATCGAATGCATTGGGCTCCTTTTTAAAGAGGGCTAGAGTTAGAAGAACACAGTTTCTAAATAGCAGTCCATCTGGAGTATCAGGGTCACACTCACAGAGAGCAGGGAAACCGGTTAAATAGCTTCCCTCTATCTGAAAGTAAGTCAATTGCTCTAACCTTAGACACCTCATTCCAGCCTGAAAGATGGTAATTAACTCGCAGGACAAATTGCCTGCACAAGTATCTAAAGAAGATTTTGTCAGCCACGTAGACAGACAAAGTCTTTGATAAACTATCATGATGGCCATCGCGTCATCCACATTGCTACCGTCTTAGAAGATTATATTTATGCGGAAGACCCTACTAAAAGGCACTGAGAGCCATCAGATGCTATGAACTTTTTATCAATGGCAAAATGATTAAATGAGAGTTTGACTTACCATACATATTGATCGAGGCATGGAGAAGGCTGAGGAATGAGCTTTCTTTTTTTTTTGTCTCAGCAAGCAGAGACCTATTCCTCTGCAACACTGCCTCTGCTGGCCATTCAGTATAATCTGCAGATGGAAAAGTCCACTGTCAATTTTTTTAACTTGAATATTTCCAAACCAAATGCAACACTACCAAAAAATGATTTCTATAAAGCGTAAATTATTAGTACTATGGCGTGTCACATATTGTGAAAATCCAAAGCTCACTAAAAATTATAATCTCAATTTAGATTTCAACCTAGCAAACTTCTTTCAATCCTAGGCCTCATTTGCTGGTACACTGTACACAACCCTAGCACATGTATGAGGACTTAGATATAAAGATCTCTTTGGCAGCCAAGAGATAGAGTACCCTTCTCACAGGAATGATTTCAGGTTATGGTACACCATAGCAATTCAGTGATCTGATACGTTAAGGGAGGAAGGTTTATGCTACGGTTAGTGGGAATAATAAAAACTATGAATAACAGATTCTAACATCTTCATTTTAGCACATCCCTATCAGTTAACCTATAGAGAACTCCAGAATGGTATGATCAACCACTCCTTCAAACAAATGTATACGTCTCGAATAATGGCCTAGGTCCTTTCATATCACCACCTTAGTCTTCAGCTGGGCATCCTGTCCTCATTGCTCCCTTTTCTATACCATGATACATGTATCCTATTGCATACTAGGCAACTGATTGGCCCTCATGTCTGATGACATGCTATTGTAGCTTTGTGATGTAATGGCACCACTTGACCAATCGCCCTGGGTGACGATTACACCGAAGGACCAGACATCAGCAATAACACACTAGGTAACTATCTGTGAATAGGACTGCACAGCAAGTAGGAAGTGTAATGGGAAAGTACACTGCACCATTGAAAGCATTGGGCTCCTATTTAGAGAGGGCCAGAGTTTGAAGTAGCAATTGAATGGCCCTTTTGTCAGATGACAACCTGCTGCAGCTTTGTGATATAATGGCACCACTAGACCAATCGCCCTGCGTGAGGATGGCACCGGAGGACCAGACATCAGCAATTACACACTAGGTAACTATCTGTGAATATGACTGAACAGCAAGTAGGAGGTGTAATGGGAAAGTACACTGCACCATTGAAAGCATTGGGCTCCTATTTAAAGAGGGCTAGAGTTAGAAGAAGCAACTGATTGGCCCTCATGTCAGATGACATCCTGTTGTGG
The DNA here is from genome assembly GCF_964261635.1 of Lissotriton helveticus. Classification (NCBI taxonomy): domain Eukaryota; kingdom Metazoa; phylum Chordata; class Amphibia; order Caudata; family Salamandridae; genus Lissotriton; species Lissotriton helveticus. The sequence goes on from NC_136068.1 coordinate 616,245,108, forward strand.
CTTTGTGATGTAATGGCACCACTTGACCAATCGCCCTGGGTGACGATTACACTGGAGGACCAGACAACAGCATTTACACACTAGGTAATTATCTGGGAATATGACTGCACAGCAAGTAGGAGGTGTAATGGGAAAGTACTCTGCACCATCGAATGCATTGGGCTCCTTTTTAAAGAGGGCTAGAGTTAGAAGAACACAGTTTCTAAATAGCAGTCCATCTGGAGTATCAGGGTCACACTCACAGAGAGCAGGGAAACCGGTTAAATAGCTTCCCTCTATCTGAAAGTAAGTCAATTGCTCTAACCTTAGACACCTCATTCCAGCCTGAAAGATGGTAATTAACTCGCAGGACAAATTGCCAGCACAAGTATCTAAAGAAGATTTTGTCAGCCACGTAGACAGTCAAAGTCTTTGATAAACTATCATGATGGCCATCACGTCATCCACATTGCTACCGTCTTAGAAGATTATATTTATGCGGAAGACCCTACTAAAAGGCACTGAGAGCCATCAGATGCTATGAACTTTTTATCAATGGCAAAATGATTAAATGAGAGTTTGACTTACCATACATATTGATCGAGGCATGGAGAAGGCTGAGGAATGAGCTCTCTTTTTTTTTCCGTCTCAGCAAGCAGAGAATTATTCCTCTGCAACACTGCCTCTGCTGGCCATTCAGTATAATCTGCAGATGGAAAAGTCCACTGTTAGTCAATTTTTTGAACTTGAATATTTCCAAACCAAATGCAACACTACCAAAAAATGATTTCTATAAAGCGTAAATTATTAGTACTATGGCGTGTCACATATTGTGAAAATCCAAAGCTCACTAAAAATTATAATCTCAATTTAGATTTCAACCTAGCAAACTTCTTTCAATCCTAGGCCTCATTTGCTGGTACTCTCTACACAACCCTAGCACCTGTATGAGGACTTAGATAAAAAGATCTCTTTGGCAGCCAAGAGATAGAGTACCCTTCTCACAGGAATGATTTCAGGTTATGGTACACCATAGCAATTCAGTGATCGGATACGGTAAGGGAGGAAGGTTTATGCTACGGATAGTGGGAATAATAAAAACTATGAATAACAGATTCTAACATCTTCATTTTAGCACATCCCTATCAGTTAACCTATAGAGAACTCCAGAATTGTATGATCAACCACTCCTTCAAACAAATGTATACGTCTCGAATAATGGCCTAGGTCCTTTCATCTCACCACCTTAGTCTTCAGCTGGGCATCCTGTCCTCATTGCTCCCTTTTCTATACCATGATACATGTATCCTATTGCATACTAGGCAACTGATTGGCCCTCATGTCTGATGACATGCTATTGTAGCTTTGTGATGTAATGGCACCACTTGACCAATCGCCCTGGGTGACGATTACACCGAAGGACCAGACATCAGCAATTACACACTAGGTAACTATCTGTGAATAGGACTGCACAGCAAGTAGGAAGTGTAATGGGAAAGTACACTGCACTATTGAAAGCATTGGGCTCCTATTTAGAGAGGGCCAGAGTTTGAAGTAGCAATTGAATGGCCCTTTTGTCAGATGACAACCTGCTGCAGCTTTGTGATATAATGGCACCACTAGACCAATCGCCCTGCGTGAGGATGGCACCGGAGGACCAGACATCAGCAATTACACACTAGGTAACTATCTGTGAATATGACTGAACAGCAAGTAGGAGGTGTAATGGGAAAGTACACAGCACCATTGAAAGCATTGGGCTCCTATTTAAAGAGGGCTAGAGTTAGAAGAAGCAACTGATTGGCCCTCATGTCAGATGACATCCTGTTGTGGCTTTGTGATGTAATGGCACCACTTGACCAATCGCCCTGGGTGACGATTACACTGGAGGACCAGACAACAGCATTTACACACTAGGTAATTATCTGGGAATATGACTGCACAGCAAGTAGGAGGTGTAATGGGAAAGTACTCTGCACCATCGAATGCATTGGGCTCCTTTTTAAAGAGGGCTAGAGTTAGAAGAACACAGTTTCTAAATAGCAGTCCATCTGGAGTATCAGGGTCACACTCACAGAGAGCAGGGAAACCGGTTAAATAGCTTCCCTCTATCTGAAAGTAAGTCAATTGCTCTAACCTTAGACACCTCATTCCAGCCTGAAAGATGGTAATTAACTCGCAGGACAAATTGCCAGCACAAGTATCTAAAGAAGATTTTGTCAGCCACGTAGACAGTCAAAGTCTTTGATAAACTATCATGATGGCCATCGCGTCATCCACATTGCTACCGTCTTAGAAGATTATATTTATGCGGAAGACCCTACTAAAAGGCACTGAGAACCATCAGATGCTATGAACTTTTTATCAATGGCAAAATGATTAAATGAGAGTTTGACTTACCATACATATTGATCGAGGCATGGAGAAGGCTGAGGAATGAGCTTTCTTTTTTTTTCCGTCTCAGCAAGCAGAGAAATATTCCTCTGCAACACTGCCTCTGCTGGCCATTCAGTATAATCTGCAGATGGAAAAGTCCACTGTTAGTCAATTTTTTGAACTTGAATATTTCCAAACCAAATGCAACACTACCAAAAAATGATTTCTATAAAGCGTAAATTATTAGTACTATGGCGTGTCACATATTGTGAAAATCCAAAGCTCACTAAAAATTATAATCTCAATTTAGATTTCAACCTAGCAAAATTCTTTCAATCCTAGGCCTCATTTGCTGGTACTCTCTACACAACCCTAGCACATGTATGAGGACTTAGATAAAAAGATCTCTTTGGCAGCCAAGAGATAGAGTACCCTTCTCACAGGAATGATTTCAGGTTATGGTACACCATAGCAATTCAGTGATCGGATACGGTAAGGGAGGAAGGTTTATGCTACGGATAGTGGGAATAATAAAAACTATGAATAACAGATTCTAACATCTTCATTTTAGCAAATCCCTATCAGTTAACCTATAGAGAACTCCAGAATTGTATGATCAACCACTCCTTCAAACAAATGTATACGTCTCGAATAATGGCCTAGGTCCTTTCATCTCACCACCTTAGTCTTCAGCTGGGCATCCTGTCCTCATTGCTCCCTTTTCTATACCATGATACATGTATCCTATTGCATACTAGGCAACTGATTGGCCCTCATGTCTGATGACATGCTATTGTAGCTTTGTGATGTAATGGCACCACTTGACCAATCGCCCTGGGTGACGATTACACCGAAGGACCAGACATCAGCAATTACACACTAGGTAACTATCTGTGAATAGGACTGCACAGCAAGTAGGAAGTGTAATGGGAAAGTACACTGCACCATTGAAAGCATTGGGCTCCTATTTAGAGAGGGCCAGAGTTTGAAGTAGCAATTGAATGGCCCTTTTGTCAGATGACAACCTGCTGCAGCTTTGTGATATAATGGCACCACTAGACCAATCTCCCTGCGTGAGGATGGCACCGGAGGACCAGACATCAGCAATTACACACTAGGTAACTATCTGTGAATATGACTGAACAGCAAGTAGGAGGTGTAATGGGAAAGTACACTGCACCATTGAAAGCATTGGGCTCCTATTTAAAGAGGGCTAGAGTTAGAAGAAGCAACTGATTGGCCCTCATGTCAGATGACATCCTGTTGTGGCTTTGTGATGTAATGGCACCACTTGACCAATCGCCCTGGGTGACGATTACACTGGAGGACCAGACAACAGCATTTACACACTAGGTTATTATCTGGGAATATGACTGCACAGCAAGTAGGAGGTGTAATGGGAAAGTACTCTGCACCATCGAATGCATTGGGCTCCTTTTTAAAGAGGGCTAGAGTTAGAAGAACACAGTTTCTAAATAGCAGTCCATCTGGAGTATCAGGGTCACACTCACAGAGAGCAGGGAAACCGGTTAAATAGCTTCCCTCTATCTGAAAGTAAGTCAATTGCTCTAACCTTAGACACCTCATTCCAGCCTGAAAGATGGTAATTAACTCGCAGGACAAATTGCCAGCACAAGTATCTAAAGAAGATTTTGTCAGCCACGTAGACAGTCAAAGTCTTTGATAAACTATCATGATGGCCATCGCGTCATCCACATTGCTACCGTCTTAGAAGATTATATTTATGCGGAAGACCCTACTAAAAGGCACTGAGAACCATCAGATGCTATGAACTTTTTATCAATGGCAAAATGATTAAATGAGAGTTTGACTTACCATACATATTGATCGAGGCATGGAGAAGGCTGAGGAATGAGCTTTCTTTTTTTTTCCGTCTCAGCAAGCAGAGAAATATTCCTCTGCAACACTGCCTCTGCTGGCCATTCAGTATAATCTGCAGATGGAAAAGTCCACTGTTAGTCAATTTTTTGAACTTGAATATTTCCAAACCAAATGCAACACTACCAAAAAATGATTTCTATAAAGCGTAAATTATTAGTACTATGGCGTGTCACATATTGTGAAAATCCAAAGCTCACTAAAAATTATAATCTCAATTTAGATTTCAACCTAGCAAACTTCTTTCAATCCTAGGCCTCATTTGCTGGTACTCTCTACACAACCCTAGCACATGTATGAGGACTTAGATAAAAAGATCTCTTTGGCAGCCAAGAGATAGAGTACCCTTCTCACAGGAATGATTTCAGGTTATGGTACACCATAGCAATTCAGTGATCGGATACGGTAAGGGAGGAAGGTTTATGCTACGGATAGTGGGAATAATAAAAACTATGAATAACAGATTCTAACATCTTCATTTTAGCAAATCCCTATCAGTTAACCTATAGAGAACTCCAGAATTGTATGATCAACCACTCCTTCAAACAAATGTATACGTCTCGAATAATGGCCTAGGTCCTTTCATCTCACCACCTTAGTCTTCAGCTGGGCATCCTGTCCTCATTGCTCCCTTTTCTATACCATGATACATGTATCCTATTGCATACTAGGCAACTGATTGGCCCTCATGTCTGATGACATGCTATTGTAGCTTTGTGATGTAATGGCACCACTTGACCAATCGCCCTGGGTGACGATTACACCGAAGGACCAGACATCAGCAATTACACACTAGGTAACTATCTGTGAATAGGACTGCACAGCAAGTAGGAAGTGTAATGGGAAAGTACACTGCACCATTGAAAGCATTGGGCTCCTATTTAGAGAGGGCCAGAGTTTGAAGTAGCAATTGAATGGCCCTTTTGTCAGATGACAACCTGCTGCAGCTTTGTGATATAATGGCACCACTAGACCAATCGCCCTGCGTGAGGATGGCACCGGAGGACCAGACATCAGCAATTACACACTAGGTAACTATCTGTGAATATGACTGAACAGCAAGTAGGAGGTGTAATGGGAAAGTACACTGCACCATTGAAAGCATTGGGCTCCTATTTAAAGAGGGCTAGAGTTAGAAGAAGCAACTGATTGGCCCTCATGTCAGATGACATCCTGTTGTGGCTTTGTGATGTAATGGCACCACTTGACCAATCGCCCTGGGTGACGATTACACTGGAGGACCAGACAACAGCATTTACACACTAGGTAATTATCTGGGAATATGACTGCACAGCAAGTAGGAGGTGTAATGGGAAAGTACTCTGCACCATCGAATGCATTGGGCTCCTTTTTAAAGAGGGCTAGAGTTAGAAGAACACAGTTTCTAAATAGCAGTCCATCTGGAGTATCAGGGTCACACTCACAGAGAGCAGGGAAACCGGTTAAATAGCTTCCCTCTATCTGAAAGTAAGTCAATTGCTCTAACCTTAGACACCTCATTCCAGCCTGAAAGATGGTAATTAACTCGCAGGACAAATTGCCAGCACAAGTATCTAAAGAAGATTTTGTCAGCCACGTAGACAGTCAAAGTCTTTGATAAACTATCATGATGGCCATCGCGTCATCCACATTGCTACCGTCTTAGAAGATTATATTTATGCGGAAGACCCTACTAAAAGGCACTGAGAGCCATCAGATGCTATGAACTTTTTATCAATGGCAAAATGATTAAATGAGAGTTTGACTTACCATACATATTGATCGAGGCATGGAGAAGGCTGAGGAATGAGCTTTCTTTTTTTTTTGTCTCAGCAAGCAGAGAAATATTCCTCTGCAACACTGCCTCTGCTGGCCATTCAGTATAATCTGCAGATGGAAAAGTCCACGGTTAGTCAATTTTTTGAACTTGAATATTTCCAAACCAAATGCAACACTACCAAAAAATGATTTCTATAAAGCGTAAATTATTAGTACTATGGCGTGTCACATATTGTGAAAATCCAAAGCTCACTAAAAATTATAATCTCAATTTAGATTTCAACCTAGCAAACTTCTTTCAATCCTAGGCCTCATTTGCTGGTACTCTCTACACAACCCTAGCACATGTATGAGGACTTAGATAAAAAGATCTCTTTGGCAGCCAAGAGATAGAGTACCCTTCTCACAGGAATGATTTCAGGTTATGGTACACCATAGCAATTCAGTGATCGGATACGGTAAGGGAGGAAGGTTTATGCTACGGATAGTGGGAATAATAAAAACTATGAATAACAGATTCTAACATCTTCATTTTAGCAAATCCCTATCAGTTAACCTATAGAGAACTCCAGAATTGTATGATCAACCACTCCTTCAAACAAATGTATACGTCTCGAATAATGGCCTGGGTCCTTTCATCTCACCACCTTAGTCTTCAGCTGGGCATCCTGTCCTCATTGCTCCCTTTTCTATACCATGATACATGTATCCTATTGCATACTAGGCAACTGATTGGCCCTAATGTCTGATGACATGCTATTGTAGCTTTGTGATGTAATGGCACCACTTGACCAATCGCCCTGGGTGACGATTACACCGAAGGACCAGACATCAGCAATAACACACTAGGTAACTATCTGTGAATAGGACTGCACAGCAAGTAGGAAGTGTAATGGGAAAGTACACTGCACCATTGAAAGCATTGGGCTCCTATTTAGAGAGGGCCAGAGTTTGAAGTAGCAATTGAATGGCCCTTTTGTCAGATGACAACCTGCTGCAGCTTTGTGATATAATGGCACCACTAGACCAATCGCCCTGCGTGAGGATGGCACCGGAGGACCAGACATCAGCAATTACACACTAGGTAACTATCTGTGAATATGACTGAACAGCAAGTAGGAGGTGTAATGGGAAAGTACACTGCACCATTGAAAGCATTGGGCTCCTATTTAAAGAGGGCTAGAGTTAGAAGAAGCAACTGATTGGCCCTCATGTCAGATGACATCCTGTTGTGGCTTTGTGATGTAATGGCACCACTTGACCAATCGCCCTGGGTGACGATTACACTGGAGGACCAGACAACAGCATTTACACACTAGGTAATTATCTGGGAATATGACTGCACAGCAAGTAGGAGGTGTAATGGGAAAGTACTCTGCACCATCGAATGCATTGGGCTCCTTTTTAAAGAGGGCTAGAGTTAGAAGAACACAGTTTCTAAATAGCAGTCCATCTGGAGTATCAGGGTCACACTCACAGAGAGCAGGGAAACCGGTTAAATAGCTTCCCTCTATCTGAAAGTAAGTCAATTGCTCTAACCTTAGACACCTCATTCCAGCCTGAAAGATGGTAATTAACTCGCAGGACAAATTGCCTGCACAAGTATCTAAAGAAGATTTTGTCAGCCACGTAGACAGACAAAGTCTTTGATAAACTATCATGATGGCCATCGCGTCATCCACATTGCTACCGTCTTAGAAGATTATATTTATGCGGAAGACCCTACTAAAAGGCACTGAGAGCCATCAGATGCTATGAACTTTTTATCAATGGCAAAATGATTAAATGAGAGTTTGACTTACCATACATATTGATCGAGGCATGGAGAAGGCTGAGGAATGAGCTTTCTTTTTTTTTTGTCTCAGCAAGCAGAGACCTATTCCTCTGCAACACTGCCTCTGCTGGCCATTCAGTATAATCTGCAGATGGAAAAGTCCACTGTCAATTTTTTTAACTTGAATATTTCCAAACCAAATGCAACACTACCAAAAAATGATTTCTATAAAGCGTAAATTATTAGTACTATGGCGTGTCACATATTGTGAAAATCCAAAGCTCACTAAAAATTATAATCTCAATTTAGATTTCAACCTAGCAAACTTCTTTCAATCCTAGGCCTCATTTGCTGGTACACTGTACACAACCCTAGCACATGTATGAGGACTTAGATATAAAGATCTCTTTGGCAGCCAAGAGATAGAGTACCCTTCTCACAGGAATGATTTCAGGTTATGGTACACCATAGCAATTCAGTGATCTGATACGTTAAGGGAGGAAGGTTTATGCTACGGTTAGTGGGAATAATAAAAACTATGAATAACAGATTCTAACATCTTCATTTTAGCACATCCCTATCAGTTAACCTATAGAGAACTCCAGAATGGTATGATCAACCACTCCTTCAAACAAATGTATACGTCTCGAATAATGGCCTAGGTCCTTTCATATCACCACCTTAGTCTTCAGCTGGGCATCCTGTCCTCATTGCTCCCTTTTCTATACCATGATACATGTATCCTATTGCATACTAGGCAACTGATTGGCCCTCATGTCTGATGACATGCTATTGTAGCTTTGTGATGTAATGGCACCACTTGACCAATCGCCCTGGGTGACGATTACACCGAAGGACCAGACATCAGCAATAACACACTAGGTAACTATCTGTGAATAGGACTGCACAGCAAGTAGGAAGTGTAATGGGAAAGTACACTGCACCATTGAAAGCATTGGGCTCCTATTTAGAGAGGGCCAGAGTTTGAAGTAGCAATTGAATGGCCCTTTTGTCAGATGACAACCTGCTGCAGCTTTGTGATATAATGGCACCACTAGACCAATCGCCCTGCGTGAGGATGGCACCGGAGGACCAGACATCAGCAATTACACACTAGGTAACTATCTGTGAATATGACTGAACAGCAAGTAGGAGGTGTAATGGGAAAGTACACTGCACCATTGAAAGCATTGGGCTCCTATTTAAAGAGGGCTAGAGTTAGAAGAAGCAACTGATTGGCCCTCATGTCAGATGACATCCTGTTGTGGCTTTGTGATGTAATGGCACCACTTGACCAATCGCCCTGGGTGACGATTACACTGGAGGACCAGACAACAGCATTTACACACTAGGTAATTATCTGGGAATATGACTGCACAGCAAGTAGGAGGTGTAATGGGAAAGTACTCTGCACCATCGAATGCATTGGGCTCCTTTTTAAAGAGGGCTAGAGTTAGAAGAACACAGTTTCTAAATAGCAGTCCATCTGGAGTATCAGGGTCACACTCACAGAGAGCAGGGAAACCGGTTAAATAGCTTCCCTCTATCTGAAAGTAAGTCAATTGCTCTAACCTTAGACACCTCATTCCAGCCTGAAAGATGGTAATTAACTCGCAGGACAAATTGCCAGCACAAGTATCTAAAGAAGATTTTGTCAGCCACGTAGACAGTCAAAGTCTTTGATAAACTATCATGATGGCCATCACGTCATCCACATTGCTACCGTCTTAGAAGATTATATTTATGCGGAAGACCCTACTAAAAGGCACTGAGAGCCATCAGATGCTATGAACTTTTTATCAATGGCAAAATGATTAAATGAGAGTTTGACTTACCATACATATTGATCGAGGCATGGAGAAGGCTGAGGAATGAGCTCTCTTTTTTTTTCCGTCTCAGCAAGCAGAGAATTATTCCTCTGCAACACTGCCTCTGCTGGCCATTCAGTATAATCTGCAGATGGAAAAGTCCACTGTTAGTCAATTTTTTGAACTTGAATATTTCCAAACCAAATGCAACACTACCAAAAAATGATTTCTATAAAGCGTAAATTATTAGTACTATGGCGTGTCACATATTGTGAAAATCCAAAGCTCACTAAAAATTATAATCTCAATTTAGATTTCAACCTAGCAAACTTCTTTCAATCCTAGGCCTCATTTGCTGGTACTCTCTACACAACCCTAGCACCTGTATGAGGACTTAGATAAAAAGATCTCTTTGGCAGCCAAGAGATAGAGTACCCTTCTCACAGGAATGATTTCAGGTTATGGTACACCATAGCAATTCAGTGATCGGATACGGTAAGGGAGGAAGGTTTATGCTACGGATAGTGGGAATAATAAAAACTATGAATAACAGATTCTAACATCTTCATTTTAGCACATCCCTATCAGTTAACCTATAGAGAACTCCAGAATTGTATGATCAACCACTCCTTCAAACAAATGTATACGTCTCGAATAATGGCCTAGGTCCTTTCATCTCACCACCTTAGTCTTCAGCTGGGCATCCTGTCCTCATTGCTCCCTTTTCTATACCATGATACATGTATCCTATTGCATACTAGGCAACTGATTGGCCCTCATGTCTGATGACATGCTATTGTAGCTTTGTGATGTAATGGCACCACTTGACCAATCGCCCTGGGTGACGATTACACCGAAGGACCAGACATCAGCAATTACACACTAGGTAACTATCTGTGAATAGGACTGCACAGCAAGTAGGAAGTGTAATGGGAAAGTACACTGCACTATTGAAAGCATTGGGCTCCTATTTAGAGAGGGCCAGAGTTTGAAGTAGCAATTGAATGGCCCTTTTGTCAGATGACAACCTGCTGCAGCTTTGTGATATAATGGCACCACTAGACCAATCGCCCTGCGTGAGGATGGCACCGGAGGACCAGACATCAGCAATTACACACTAGGTAACTATCTGTGAATATGACTGAACAGCAAGTAGGAGGTGTAATGGGAAAGTACACAGCACCATTGAAAGCATTGGGCTCCTATTTAAAGAGGGCTAGAGTTAGAAGAAGCAACTGATTGGCCCTCATGTCAGATGACATCCTGTTGTGGCTTTGTGATGTAATGGCACCACTTGACCAATCGCCCTGGGTGACGATTACACTGGAGGACCAGACAACAGCATTTACACACTAGGTAATTATCTGGGAATATGACTGCACAGCAAGTAGGAGGTGTAATGGGAAAGTACTCTGCACCATCGAATGCATTGGGCTCCTTTTTAAAGAGGGCTAGAGTTAGAAGAACACAGTTTCTAAATAGCAGTCCATCTGGAGTATCAGGGTCACACTCACAGAGAGCAGGGAAACCGGTTAAATAGCTTCCCTCTATCTGAAAGTAAGTCAATTGCTCTAACCTTAGACACCTCATTCCAGCCTGAAAGATGGTAATTAACTCGCAGGACAAATTGCCAGCACAAGTATCTAAAGAAGATTTTGTCAGCCACGTAGACAGTCAAAGTCTTTGATAAACTATCATGATGGCCATCGCGTCATCCACATTGCTACCGTCTTAGAAGATTATATTTATGCGGAAGACCCTACTAAAAGGCACTGAGAACCATCAGATGCTATGAACTTTTTATCAATGGCAAAATGATTAAATGAGAGTTTGACTTACCATACATATTGATCGAGGCATGGAGAAGGCTGAGGAATGAGCTTTCTTTTTTTTTCCGTCTCAGCAAGCAGAGAAATATTCCTCTGCAACACTGCCTCTGCTGGCCATTCAGTATAATCTGCAGATGGAAAAGTCCACTGTTAGTCAATTTTTTGAACTTGAATATTTCCAAACCAAATGCAACACTACCAAAAAATGATTTCTATAAAGCGTAAATTATTAGTACTATGGCGTGTCACATATTGTGAAAATCCAAAGCTCACTAAAAATTATAATCTCAATTTAGATTTCAACCTAGCAAACTTCTTTCAATCCTAGGCCTCATTTGCTGGTACTCTCTACACAACCCTAGCACATGTATGAGGACTTAGATAAAAAGATCTCTTTGGCAGCCAAGAGATAGAGTACCCTTCTCACAGGAATGATTTCAGGTTATGGTACACCATAGCAATTCAGTGATCGGATACGGTAAGGGAGGAAGGTTTATGCTACGGATAGTGGGAATAATAAAAACTATGAATAACAGATTCTAACATCTTCATTTTAGCAAATCCCTATCAGTTAACCTATAGAGAACTCCAGAATTGTATGATCAACCACTCCTTCAAACAAATGTATACGTCTCGAATAATGGCCTAGGTCCTTTCATCTCACCACCTTAGTCTTCAGCTGGGCATCCTGTCCTCATTGCTCCCTTTTCTATACCATGATACATGTATCCTATTGCATACTAGGCAACTGATTGGCCCTCATGTCTGATGACATGCTATTGTAGCTTTGTGATGTAATGGCACCACTTGACCAATCGCCCTGGGTGACGATTACACCGAAGGACCAGACATCAGCAATTACACACTAGGTAACTATCTGTGAATAGGACTGCACAGCAAGTAGGAAGTGTAATGGGAAAGTACACTGCACCATTGAAAGCATTGGGCTCCTATTTAGAGAGGGCCAGAGTTTGAAGTAGCAATTGAATGGCCCTTTTGTCAGATGACAACCTGCTGCAGCTTTGTGATATAATGGCACCACTAGACCAATCGCCCTGCGTGAGGATGGCACCGGAGGACCAGACATCAGCAATTACACACTAGGTAACTATCTGTGAATATGACTGAACAGCAAGTAGGAGGTGTAATGGGAAAGTACACTGCACCATTGAAAGCATTGGGCTCCTATTTAAACAGGGCTAGAGTTAGAAGAAGCAATTGATTGGCCCTCATGTCAGATGACATCCTGTTGTGGCTTTGTGATGTAATGGCACCACTTGACCAATCGCCCTGGGTGACGATTACACTGGAGGACCAGACAACAGCATTTACACACTAGGTAATTATCTGGGAATATGACTGCACAGCAAGTAGGAGGTGTAATGGGAAAGTACTCTGCACCATCGAATGCATTGGGCTCCTTTTTAAAGAGGGCTAGAGTTAGAAGAACACAGTTTCTAAATAGCAGTCCATCTGGAGTATCAGGGTCACACTCACAGAGAGCAGGGAAACCGGTTAAATAGCTTCCCTCTATCTGAAAGTAAGTCAATTGCTCTAACCTTAGACACCTCATTCCAGCCTGAAAGATGGTAATTAACTCGCAGGACAAATTGCCAGCACAAGTATCTAAAGAAGATTTTGTCAGCCACGTAGACAGTCAAAGTCTTTGATAAACTATCATGATGGCCATCGCGTCATCCACATTGCTACCGTCTTAGAAGATTATATTTATGCGGAAGACCCTACTAAAAGGCACTGAGAGCCATCAGATGCTATGAACTTTTTATCAATGGCAAAATGATTAAATGAGAGTTTGACTTACCATACATATTGATCGAGGCATGGAGAAGGCTGAGGAATGAGCTCTCTTTTTTTTTTTGTCTCAGCAAGCAGAGAAATATTCCTCTGCAACACTGCCTCTGCTGGCCATTCAGTATAATCTGCAGATGGAAAAGTCCACTGTTAGTCAATTTTTTGAACTTGAATATTTCCAAACCAAATGCAACACTATCAAAAAATGATTTCTATAAAGCGTAAATTATTAGTACTATGGCGTGTCACATATTGTGAAAATCCAAAGCTCACTAAAAATTATAATCTCAATTTAGATTTCAACCTAGCAAACTTCTTTCAATCCTAGGCCTCATTTGCTGGTACTCTCTACACAACCCTAGCACATGTATGAGGACTTAGATAAAAAGATCTCTTTGGCAGCCAAGAGATAGAGTACCCTTCTCACAGGAATGATTTCAGGTTATGGTACACCATAGCAATTCAGTGATCGGATACGGTAAGGGAGGAAGGTTTATGCTACGGATAGTGGGAATAATAAAAACTATGAATAACAGATTCTAACATCTTCATTTTAGCAAATCCCTATCAGTTAACCTATAGAGAACTCCAGAATTGTATGATCAACCACTCCTTCAAACAAATGTATACGTCTCGAATAATGGCCTGGGTCCTTTCATCTCACCACCTTAGTCTTCAGCTGGGCATCCTGTCCTCATTGCTCCCTTTTCTATACCATGATACATGTATCCTATTGCATACTAGGCAACTGATTGGCCCTCATGTCTGATGACATGCTATTGTAGCTTTGTGATGTAATGGCACCACTTGACCAATCGCCCTGGGTGACGATTACACCGAAGGACCAGACATCAGCAATTACACACTAGGTAACTATCTGTGAATAGGACTGCACAGCAAGTAGGAAGTGTAATGGGAAAGTACACTGCACCATTGAAAGCATTGGGCTCCTATTTAGAGAGGGCCAGAGTTTGAAGTAGCAATTGAATGGCCCTTTTGTCAGATGACAACCTGCTGCAGCTTTGTGATATAATGGCACCACTAGACCAATCGCCCTGCGTGAGGATGGCACCGGAGGACCAGACATCAGCAATTACACACTAGGTAACTATCTGTGAATATGACTGAACAGCAAGTAGGAGGTGTAATGGGAAAGTACACTGCACCATTGAAAGCATTGGGCTCCTATTTAAAGAGGGCTAGAGTTAGAAGAAGCAACTGATTGGCCCTCATGTCAGATGACATCCTGTTGTGGCTTTGTGATGTAATGGCACCACTTGACCAATCGCCCTGGGTGACGATTACACTGGAGGACCAGACAACAGCATTTACACACTAGGTAATTATCTGGGAATATGACTGCACAGCAAGTAGGAGGTGTAATGGGAAAGTACTCTGCACCATCGAATGCATTGGGCTCCTTTTTAAAGAGGGCTAGAGTTAGAAGAACACAGTTTCTAAATAGCAGTCCATCTGGAGTATCAGGGTCACACTCACAGAGAGCAGGGAAACCGGTTAAATAGCTTCCCTCTATCTGAAAGTAAGTCAATTGCTCTAACCTTAGACACCTCATTCCAGCCTGAAAGATGGTAATTAACTCGCAGGACAAATTGCCAGCACAAGTATCTAAAGAAGATTTTGTCAGCCACGTAGACAGTCAAAGTCTTTGATAAACTATCATGATGGCCATCGCGTCATCCACATTGCTACCGTCTTAGAAGATTATATTTATGCGGAAGACCCTACTAAAAGGCACTGAGAGCCATCAGATGCTATGAACTTTTTATCAATGGCAAAATGATTAAATGAGAGTTTGACTTACCATACATATTGATCGAGGCATGGAGAAGGCTGAGGAATGAGCTTTCTTTTTTTTTTGTCTCAGCAAGCAGAGAAATATTCCTCTGCAACACTGCCTCTGCTGGCCATTCAGTATAATCTGCAGATGGAAAAGTCCACGGTTAGTCAATTTTTTGAACTTGAATATTTCCAAACCAAATGCAACACTACCAAAAAATGATTTCTATAAAGCGTAAATTATTAGTACTATGGCGTGTCACATATTGTGAAAATCCAAAGCTCACTAAAAATTATAATCTCAATTTAGATTTCAACCTAGCAAACTTCTTTCAATCCTAGGCCTCATTTGCTGGTACTCTCTACACAACCCTAGCACATGTATGAGGACTTAGATAAAAAGATCTCTTTGGCAGCCAAGAGATAGAGTACCCTTCTCACAGGAATGATTTCAGGTTATGGTACACCATAGCAATTCAGTGATCGGATACGGTAAGGGAGGAAGGTTTATGCTACGGATAGTGGGAATAATAAAAACTATGAATAACAGATTCTAACATCTTCATTTTAGCACATCCCTATCAGTTAACCTATAGAGAACTCCAGAATTGTATGATCAACCACTCCTTCAAACAAATGTATACGTCTCGAATAATGGCCTAGGTCCTTTCATCTCACCACCTTAGTCTTCAGCTGGGCATCCTGTCCTCATTGCTCCCTTTTCTATACCATGATACATGTATCCTATTGCATACTAGGCAACTGATTGGCCCTCATGTCTGATGACATGCTATTGTAGCTTTGTGATGTAATGGCACCACTTGACCAATCGCCCTGGGTGACGATTACACCGAAGGACCAGACATCAGCAATTACACACTAGGTAACTATCTGTGAATAGGACTGCACAGCAAGTAGGAAGTGTAATGGGAAAGTACACTGCACTATTGAAAGCATTGGGCTCCTATTTAGAGAGGGCCAGAGTTTGAAGTAGCAATTGAATGGCCCTTTTGTCAGATGACAACCTGCTGCAGCTTTGTGATATAATGGCACCACTAGACCAATCGCCCTGCGTGAGGATGGCACCGGAGGACCAGACATCAGCAATTACACACTAGGTAACTATCTGTGAATATGACTGAACAGCAAGTAGGAGGTGTAATGGGAAAGTACACAGCACCATTGAAAGCATTGGGCTCCTATTTAAAGAGGGCTAGAGTTAGAAGAAGCAACTGATTGGCCCTCATGTCAGATGACATCCTGTTGTGGCTTTGTGATGTAATGGCACCACTTGACCAATCGCCCTGGGTGACGATTACACTGGAGGACCAGACAACAGCATTTACACACTAGGTAATTATCTGGGAATATGACTGCACAGCAAGTAGGAGGTGTAATGGGAAAGTACTCTGCACCATCGAATGCATTGGGCTCCTTTTTAAAGAGGGCTAGAGTTAGAAGAACACAGTTTCTAAATAGCAGTCCATCTGGAGTATCAGGGTCACACTCACAGAGAGCAGGGAAACCGGTTAAATAGCTTCCCTCTATCTGAAAGTAAGTCAATTGCTCTAACCTTAGACACCTCATTCCAGCCTGAAAGATGGTAATTAACTCGCAGGACAAATTGCCAGCACAAGTATCTAAAGAAGATTTTGTCAGCCACGTAGACAGTCAAAGTCTTTGATAAACTATCATGATGGCCATCGCGTCATCCACATTGCTACCGTCTTAGAAGATTATATTTATGCGGAAGACCCTACTAAAAGGCACTGAGAACCATCAGATGCTATGAACTTTTTATCAATGGCAAAATGATTAAATGAGAGTTTGACTTACCATACATATTGATCGAGGCATGGAGAAGGCTGAGGAATGAGCTCTCTTTTTTTTTCCGTCTCAGCAAGCAGAGAAATATTCCTCTGCAACACTGCCTCTGCTGGCCATTCAGTATAATCTGCAGATGGAAAAGTCCACTGTTAGTCAATTTTTTGAACTTGAATATTTCCAAACCAAATGCAACACTACCAAAAAATGATTTCTATAAAGCGTAAATTATTAGTACTATGGCGTGTCACATATTGTGAAAATCCAAAGCTCACTAAAAATTATAATCTCAATTTAGATTTCAACCTAGCAAACTTCTTTCAATCCTAGGCCTCATTTGCTGGTACTCTCTACACAACCCTAGCACCTGTATGAGGACTTAGATAAAAAGATCTCTTTGGCAGCCAAGAGATAGAGTACCCTTCTCACAGGAATGATTTCAGGTTATGGTACACCATAGCAATTCAGTGATCGGATACGGTAAGGGAGGAAGGTTTATGCTACGGATAGTGGGAATAATAAAAACTATGAATAACAGATTCTAACATCTTCATTTTAGCACATCCCTATCAGTTAACCTATAGAGAACTCCAGAATTGTATGATCAACCACTCCTTCAAACAAATGTATACGTCTCGAATAATGGCCTAGGTCCTTTCATCTCACCACCTTAGTCTTCAGCTGGGCATCCTGTCCTCATTGCTCCCTTTTCTATACCATGATACATGTATCCTATTGCATACTAGGCAACTGATTGGCCCTCATGTCTGATGACATGCTATTGTAGCTTTGTGATGTAATGGCACCACTTGACCAATCGCCCTGGGTGACGATTACACCGAAGGACCAGACATCAGCAATTACACACTAGGTAACTATCTGTGAATAGGACTGCACAGCAAGTAGGAAGTGTAATGGGAAAGTACACTGCACCATTGAAAGCATTGGGCTCCTATTTAGAGAGGGCCAGAGTTTGAAGTAGCAATTGAATGGCCCTTTTGTCAGATGACAACCTGCTGCAGCTTTGTGATATAATGGCACCACTAGACCAATCGCCCTGCGTGAGGATGGCACCGGAGGACCAGACATCAGCAATTACACACTAGGTAACTATCTGTGAATATGACTGAACAGCAAGTAGGAGGTGTAATGGGAAAGTACACTGCACCATTGAAAGCATTGGGCTCCTATTTAAAGAGGGCTAGAGTTAGAAGAAGCAACTGATTGGCCCTCATGTCAGATGACATCCTGTTGTGGCTTTGTGATGTAATGGCACCACTTGACCAATCGCCCTGGGTGACGATTACACTGGAGGACCAGACAACAGCATTTACACACTAGGTAATTATCTGGGAATATGACTGCACAGCAAGTAGGAGGTGTAATGGGAAAGTACTCTGCACCATCGAATGCATTGGGCTCCTTTTTAAAGAGGGCTAGAGTTAGAAGAACACAGTTTCTAAATAGCAGTCCATCTGGAGTATCAGGGTCACACTCACAGAGAGCAGGGAAACCGGTTAAATAGCTTCCCTCTATCTGAAAGTAAGTCAATTGCTCTAACCTTAGACACCTCATTCCAGCCTGAAAGATGGTAATTAACTCGCAGGACAAATTGCCTGCACAAGTATCTAAAGAAGATTTTGTCAGCCACGTAGACAGACAAAGTCTTTGATAAACTATCATGATGGCCATCGCGTCATCCACATTGCTACCGTCTTAGAAGATTATATTTATGCGGAAGACCCTACTAAAAGGCACTGAGAGCCATCAGATGCTATGAACTTTTTATCAATGGCAAAATGATTAAATGAGAGTTTGACTTACCATACATATTGATCGAGGCATGGAGAAGGCTGAGGAATGAGCTTTCTTTTTTTTTTGTCTCAGCAAGCAGAGACATATTCCTCTGCAACACTGCCTCTGCTGGCCATTCAGTATAATCTGCAGATGGAAAAGTCCACTGTCAATTTTTTTAACTTGAATATTTCCAAACCAAATGCAACACTACCAAAAAATGATTTCTATAAAGCGTAAATTATTAGTACTATGGCGTGTCACATATTGTGAAAATCCAAAGCTCACTAAAAATTATAATCTCAATTTAGATTTCAACCTAGCAAACTTCTTTCAATCCTAGGCCTCATTTGCTGGTACACTGTACACAACCCTAGCACACGTATGAGGACTTAGATAGAAAGATCTCTTTGGCAGCCAAGAGATAGAGTACCCTTCTCACAGGAATGATTTCAGGTTATGGTACACCATAGCAATTCAGTGATCGGATACGGTAAGGGAGGAAGGTTTATGCTACGGATAGTGGGAATAATAAAAACTATGAATAACAGATTCTAACATCTTCATTTTAGCAAATCCCTATCAGTTAACCTATAGAGAACTCCAGAATTGTATGATCAACCACTCCTTCAAACAAATGTATACGTCTCGAATAATGGCCTAGGTCCTTTCATCTCACCACCTTAGTCTTCAGCTGGGCATCCTGTCCTCATTGCTCCCTTTTCTATACCATGATACATGTATCCTATTGCATACTAGGCAACTGATTGGCCCTCATGTCTGATGACATGCTATTGTAGCTTTGTGATGTAATGGCACCACTTGACCAATCGCCCTGGGTGACGATTACACCGAAGGACCAGACATCAGCAATTACACACTAGGTAACTATCTGTGAATAGGACTGCACAGCAAGTAGGAAGTGTAATGGGAAAGTACACTGCACCATTGAAAGCATTGGGCTCCTATTTAGAGAGGGCCAGAGTTTGAAGTAGCAATTGAATGGCCCTTTTGTCAGATGACAACCTGCTGCAGCTTTGTGATATAATGGCACCACTAGACCAATCGCCCTGCGTGAGGATGGCACCGGAGGACCAGACATCAGCAATTACACACTAGGTAACTATCTGTGAATATGACTGAACAGCAAGTAGGAGGTGTAATGGGAAAGTACACTGCACCATTGAAAGCATTGGGCTCCTATTTAAAGAGGGCTAGAGTTAGAAGAAGCAACTGATTGGCCCTCATGTCAGATGACATCCTGTTGTGGCTTTTTGATGTAATGGCACCACTTGACCAATCGCCCTGGGTGACGATTACACTGGAGGACCAGACAACAGCATTTACACACTAGGTAATTATCTGGGAATATGACTGCACAGCAAGTAGGAGGTGTAATGGGAAAGTACTCTGCACCATCGAATGCATTGGGCTCCTTTTTAAAGAGGGCTAGAGTTAGAAGAACACAGTTTCTAAATAGCAGTCCATCTGGAGTATCAGGGTCACACTCACAGAGAGCAGGGAAACCGGTTAAATAGCTTCCCTCTATCTGAAAGTAAGTCAATTGCTCTAACCTTAGACACCTCATTCCAGCCTGAAAGATGGTAATTAACTCGCAGGACAAATTGCCAGCACAAGTATCTAAAGAAGATTTTGTCAGCCACGTAGACAGTCAAAGTCTTTGATAAACTATCATGATGGCCATCGCGTCATCCACATTGCTACCGTCTTAGAAGATTATATTTATGCGGAAGACCCTACTAAAAGGCACTGAGAGCCATCAGATGCTATGAACTTTTTATCAATGGCAAAATGATTAAATGAGAGTTTGACTTACCATACATATTGATCGAGGCATGGAGAAGGCTGAGGAATGAGCTTTCTTTTTTTTTCCGTCTCAGCAAGCAGAGAAATATTCCTCTGCAACACTGCCTCTGCTGGCCATTCAGTATAATCTGCAGATGGAAAAGTCCACTGTTAGTCAATTTTTTGAACTTGAATATTTCCAAACCAAATGCAACACTACCAAAAAATGATTTCTATAAAGCGTAAATTATTAGTACTATGGCGTGTCACATATTGTGAAAATCCAAAGCTCACTAAAAATTATAATCTCAATTTAGATTTCAACCTAGCAAACTTCTTTCAATCCTAGGCCTCATTTGCTGGTACTCTCTACACAACCCTAGCACCTGTATGAGGACTTAGATAAAAAGATCTCTTTGGCAGCCAAGAGATAGAGTACCCTTCTCACAGGAATGATTTCAGGTTATGGTACACCATAGCAATTCAGTGATCGGATACGGTAAGGGAGGAAGGTTTATGCTACGGATAGTGGGAATAATAAAAACTATGAATAACAGATTCTAACATCTTCATTTTAGCACATCCCTATCAGTTAACCTATAGAGAACTCCAGAATTGTATGATCAACCACTCCTTCAAACAAATGTATACGTCTCGAATAATGGCCTAGGTCCTTTCATCTCACCACCTTAGTCTTCAGCTGGGCATCCTGTCCTCATTGCTCCCTTTTCTATACCATGATACATGTATCCTATTGCATACTAGGCAACTGATTGGCCCTCATGTCTGATGACATGCTATTGTAGCTTTGTGATGTAATGGCACCACTTGACCAATCGCCCTGGGTGACGATTACACCGAAGGACCAGACATCAGCAATTACACACTAGGTAACTATCTGTGAATAGGACTGCACAGCAAGTAGGAAGTGTAATGGGAAAGTACACTGCACCATTGAAAGCATTGGGCTCCTATTTAGAGAGGGCCAGAGTTTGAAGTAGCAATTGAATGGCCCTTTTGTCAGATGACAACCTGCTGCAGCTTTGTGATATAATGGCACCACTAGACCAATCGCCCTGCGTGAGGATGGCACCGGAGGACCAGACATCAGCAATTACACACTAGGTAACTATCTGTGAATATGACTGAACAGCAAGTAGGAGGTGTAATGGGAAAGTACACTGCACCATTGAAAGCATTGGGCTCCTATTTAAAGAGGGCTAGAGTTAGAAGAAGCAACTGATTGGCCCTCATGTCAGATGACATCCTGTTGTGGCTTTGTGATGTAATGGCACCACTTGACCAATCGCCCTGGGTGACGATTACACTGGAGGACCAGACAACAGCATTTACACACTAGGTAATTATCTGGGAATATGACTGCACAGCAAGTAGGAGGTGTAATGGGAAAGTACTCTGCACCATCGAATGCATTGGGCTCCTTTTTAAAGAGGGCTAGAGTTAGAAGAACACAGTTTCTAAATAGCAGTCCATCTGGAGTATCAGGGTCACACTCACAGAGAGCAGGGAAACCGGTTAAATAGCTTCCCTCTATCTGAAAGTAAGTCAATTGCTCTAACCTTAGACACCTCATTCCAGCCTGAAAGATGGTAATTAACTCGCAGGACAAATTGCCAGCACAAGTATCTAAAGAAGATTTTGTCAGCCACGTAGACAGTCAAAGTCTTTGATAAACTATCATGATGGCCATCGCGTCATCCACATTGCTACCGTCTTAGAAGATTATATTTATGCGGAAGACCCTACTAAAAGGCACTGAGAGCCATCAGATGCTATGAACTTTTTATCAATGGCAAAATGATTAAATGAGAGTTTGACTTACCATACATATTGATCGAGGCATGGAGAAGGCTGAGGAATGAGCTCTCTTTTTTTTTGTCTCAGCAAGCAGAGAAATATTCCTCTGCAACACTGCCTCTGCTGGCCATTCAGTATAATCTGCAGATGGAAAAGTCCACTGTTAGTCAATTTTTTGAACTTGAATATTTCCAAACCAAATGCAACACTACCAAAAAATGATTTCTATAAAGCGTAAATTATTAGTACTATGGCGTGTCACATATTGTGAAAATCCAAAGCTCACTAAAAATTATAATCTCAATTTAGATTTCAACCTAGCAAACTTCTTTCAATCCTAGGCCTCATTTGCTGGTACTCTCTACACAACCCTAGCACATGTATGAGGACTTCGATAAAAAGATCTCTTTGGCAGCCAAGAGATAGAGTACCCTTCTCACAGGAATGATTTCAGGTTATGGTACACCATAGCAATTCAGTGATCGGATACGGTAAGGGAGGAAGGTTTATGCTACGGATAGTGGGAATAATAAAAACTATGAATAACAGATTCTAACATCTTCATTTTAGCAAATCCCTATCAGTTAACCTATAGAGAACTCCAGAATTGTATGATCAACCACTCCTTCAAACAAATGTATACGTCTCGAATAATGGCCTAGGTCCTTTCATCTCACCACCTTAGTCTTCAGCTGGGCATCCTGTCCTCATTGCTCCCTTTTCTATACCATGATACATGTATCCTATTGCATACTAGGCAACTGATTGGCCCTCATGTCTGATGACATGCTATTGTAGCTTTGTGATGTAATGGCACCACTTGACCAATCGCCCTGGGTGACGATTACACCGAAGGACCAGACATCAGCAATTACACACTAGGTAACTATCTGTGAATAGGACTGCACAGCAAGTAGGAAGTGTAATGGGAAAGTACACTGCACCATTGAAAGCATTGGGCTCCTATTTAGAGAGGGCCAGAGTTTGAAGTAGCAATTGAATGGCCCTTTTGTCAGATGACAACCTGCTGCAGCTTTGTGATATAATGGCACCACTAGACCAATCGCCCTGCGTGAGGATGGCACCGGAGGACCAGACATCAGCAATTACACACTAGGTAACTATCTGTGAATATGACTGAACAGCAAGTAGGAGGTGTAATGGGAAAGTACACTGCACCATTGAAAGCATTGGGCTCCTATTTAAAGAGGGCTAGAGTTAGAAGAAGCAACTGATTGGCCCTCATGTCAGATGACATCCTGTTGTGGCTTTGTGATGTAATGGCACCACTTGACCAATCGCCCTGGGTGACGATTACACTGGAGGACCAGACAACAGCATTTACACACTAGGTAATTATCTGGGAATATGACTGCACAGCAAGTAGGAGGTGTAATGGGAAAGTACTCTGCACCATCGAATGCATTGGGCTCCTTTTTAAAGAGGGCTAGAGTTAGAAGAACACAGTTTCTAAATAGCAGTCCATCTGGAGTATCAGGGTCACACTCACAGAGAGCAGGGAAACCGGTTAAATAGCTTCCCTCTATCTGAAAGTAAGTCAATTGCTCTAACCTTAGACACCTCATTCCAGCCTGAAAGATGGTAATTAACTCGCAGGACAAATTGCCAGCACAAGTATCTAAAGAAGATTTTGTCAGCCACGTAGACAGTCAAAGTCTTTGATAAACTATCATGATGGCCATCGCGTCATCCACATTGCTACCGTCTTAGAAGATTATATTTATGCGGAAGACCCTACTAAAAGGCACTGAGAGCCATCAGATGCTATGAACTTTTTATCAATGGCAAAATGATTAAATGAGAGTTTGACTTACCATACATATTGATCGAGGCATGGAGAAGGCTGAGGAATGAGCTTTCTTTTTTTTTTGTCTCAGCAAGCAGAGAAATATTCCTCTGCAACACTGCCTCTGCTGGCCATTCAGTATAATCTGCAGATGGAAAAGTCCACGGTTAGTCAATTTTTTGAACTTGAATATTTCCAAACCAAATGCAACACTACCAAAAAATGATTTCTATAAAGCGTAAATTATTAGTACTATGGCGTGTCACATATTGTGAAAATCCAAAGCTCACTAAAAATTATAATCTCAATTTAGATTTCAACCTAGCAAACTTCTTTCAATCCTAGGCCTCATTTGCTGGTACTCTCTACACAACCCTAGCACATGTATGAGGACTTAGATAAAAAGATCTCTTTGGCAGCCAAGAGATAGAGTACCCTTCTCACAGGAATGATTTCAGGTTATGGTACACCATAGCAATTCAGTGATCGGATACGGTAAGGGAGGAAGGTTTATGCTACGGATAGTGGGAATAATAAAAACTATGAATAACAGATTCTAACATCTTCATTTTAGCACATCCCTATCAGTTAACCTATAGAGAACTCCAGAATTGTATGATCAACCACTCCTTCAAACAAATGTATACGTCTCGAATAATGGCCTAGGTCCTTTCATCTCACCACCTTAGTCTTCAGCTGGGCATCCTGTCCTCATTGCTCCCTTTTCTATACCATGATACATGTATCCTATTGCATACTAGGCAACTGATTGGCCCTCATGTCTGATGACATGCTATTGTAGCTTTGTGATGTAATGGCACCACTTGACCAATCGCCCTGGGTGACGATTACACCGAAGGACCAGACATCAGCAATTACACACTAGGTAACTATCTGTGAATAGGACTGCACAGCAAGTAGGAAGTGTAATGGGAAAGTACACTGCACTATTGAAAGCATTGGGCTCCTATTTAGAGAGGGCCAGAGTTTGAAGTAGCAATTGAATGGCCCTTTTGTCAGATGACAACCTGCTGCAGCTTTGTGATATAATGGCACCACTAGACCAATCGCCCTGCGTGAGGATGGCACCGGAGGACCAGACATCAGCAATTACACACTAGGTAACTATCTGTGAATATGACTGAACAGCAAGTAGGAGGTGTAATGGGAAAGTACACAGCACCATTGAAAGCATTGGGCTCCTATTTAAAGAGGGCTAGAGTTAGAAGAAGCAACTGATTGGCCCTCATGTCAGATGACATCCTGTTGTGGCTTTGTGATGTAATGGCACCACTTGACCAATCGCCCTGGGTGACGATTACACTGGAGGACCAGACAACAGCATTTACACACTAGGTAATTATCTGGGAATATGACTGCACAGCAAGTAGGAGGTGTAATGGGAAAGTACTCTGCACCATCGAATGCATTGGGCTCCTTTTTAAAGAGGGCTAGAGTTAGAAGAACACAGTTTCTAAATAGCAGTCCATCTGGAGTATCAGGGTCACACTCACAGAGAGCAGGGAAACCGGTTAAATAGCTTCCCTCTATCTGAAAGTAAGTCAATTGCTCTAACCTTAGACACCTCATTCCAGCCTGAAAGATGGTAATTAACTCGCAGGACAAATTGCCAGCACAAGTATCTAAAGAAGATTTTGTCAGCCACGTAGACAGTCAAAGTCTTTGATAAACTATCATGATGGCCATCGCGTCATCCACATTGCTACCGTCTTAGAAGATTATATTTATGCGGAAGACCCTACTAAAAGGCACTGAGAACCATCAGATGCTATGAACTTTTTATCAATGGCAAAATGATTAAATGAGAGTTTGACTTACCATACATATTGATCGAGGCATGGAGAAGGCTGAGGAATGAGCTCTCTTTTTTTTTCCGTCTCAGCAAGCAGAGAAATATTCCTCTGCAACACTGCCTCTGCTGGCCATTCAGTATAATCTGCAGATGGAAAAGTCCACTGTTAGTCAATTTTTTGAACTTGAATATTTCCAAACCAAATGCAACACTACCAAAAAATGATTTCTATAAAGCGTAAATTATTAGTACTATGGCGTGTCACATATTGTGAAAATCCAAAGCTCACTAAAAATTATAATCTCAATTTAGATTTCAACCTAGCAAACTTCTTTCAATCCTAGGCCTCATTTGCTGGTACTCTCTACACAACCCTAGCACCTGTATGAGGACTTAGATAAAAAGATCTCTTTGGCAGCCAAGAGATAGAGTACCCTTCTCACAGGAATGATTTCAGGTTATGGTACACCATAGCAATTCAGTGATCGGATACGGTAAGGGAGGAAGGTTTATGCTACGGATAGTGGGAATAATAAAAACTATGAATAACAGATTCTAACATCTTCATTTTAGCACATCCCTATCAGTTAACCTATAGAGAACTCCAGAATTGTATGATCAACCACTCCTTCAAACAAATGTATACGTCTCGAATAATGGCCTAGGTCCTTTCATCTCACCACCTTAGTCTTCAGCTGGGCATCCTGTCCTCATTGCTCCCTTTTCTATACCATGATACATGTATCCTATTGCATACTAGGCAACTGATTGGCCCTCATGTCTGATGACATGCTATTGTAGCTTTGTGATGTAATGGCACCACTTGACCAATCGCCCTGGGTGACGATTACACCGAAGGACCAGACATCAGCAATTACACACTAGGTAACTATCTGTGAATAGGACTGCACAGCAAGTAGGAAGTGTAATGGGAAAGTACACTGCACCATTGAAAGCATTGGGCTCCTATTTAGAGAGGGCCAGAGTTTGAAGTAGCAATTGAATGGCCCTTTTGTCAGATGACAACCTGCTGCAGCTTTGTGATATAATGGCACCACTAGACCAATCGCCCTGCGTGAGGATGGCACCGGAGGACCAGACATCAGCAATTACACACTAGGTAACTATCTGTGAATATGACTGAACAGCAAGTAGGAGGTGTAATGGGAAAGTACACTGCACCATTGAAAGCATTGGGCTCCTATTTAAAGAGGGCTAGAGTTAGAAGAAGCAACTGATTGGCCCTCATGTCAGATGACATCCTGTTGTGGCTTTGTGATGTAATGGCACCACTTGACCAATCGCCCTGGGTGACGATTACACTGGAGGACCAGACAACAGCATTTACACACTAGGTAATTATCTGGGAATATGACTGCACAGCAAGTAGGAGGTGTAATGGGAAAGTACTCTGCACCATCGAATGCATTGGGCTCCTTTTTAAAGAGGGCTAGAGTTAGAAGAACACAGTTTCTAAATAGCAGTCCATCTGGAGTATCAGGGTCACACTCACAGAGAGCAGGGAAACCGGTTAAATAGCTTCCCTCTATCTGAAAGTAAGTCAATTGCTCTAACCTTAGACACCTCATTCCAGCCTGAAAGATGGTAATTAACTCGCAGGACAAATTGCCTGCACAAGTATCTAAAGAAGATTTTGTCAGCCACGTAGACAGACAAAGTCTTTGATAAACTATCATGATGGCCATCGCGTCATCCACATTGCTACCGTCTTAGAAGATTATATTTATGCGGAAGACCCTACTAAAAGGCACTGAGAGCCATCAGATGCTATGAACTTTTTATCAATGGCAAAATGATTAAATGAGAGTTTGACTTACCATACATATTGATCGAGGCATGGAGAAGGCTGAGGAATGAGCTTTCTTTTTTTTTTGTCTCAGCAAGCAGAGACATATTCCTCTGCAACACTGCCTCTGCTGGCCATTCAGTATAATCTGCAGATGGAAAAGTCCACTGTCAATTTTTTTAACTTGAATATTTCCAAACCAAATGCAACACTACCAAAAAATGATTTCTATAAAGCGTAAATTATTAGTACTATGGCGTGTCACATATTGTGAAAATCCAAAGCTCACTAAAAATTATAATCTCAATTTAGATTTCAACCTAGCAAACTTCTTTCAATCCTAGGCCTCATTTGCTGGTACACTGTACACAACCCTAGCACACGTATGAGGACTTAGATAGAAAGATCTCTTTGGCAGCCAAGAGATAGAGTACCCTTCTCACAGGAATGATTTCAGGTTATGGTACACCATAGCAATTCAGTGATCGGATACGGTAAGGGAGGAAGGTTTATGCTACGGATAGTGGGAATAATAAAAACTATGAATAACAGATTCTAACATCTTCATTTTAGCAAATCCCTATCAGTTAACCTATAGAGAACTCCAGAATTGTATGATCAACCACTCCTTCAAACAAATGTATACGTCTCGAATAATGGCCTAGGTCCTTTCATCTCACCACCTTAGTCTTCAGCTGGGCATCCTGTCCTCATTGCTCCCTTTTCTATACCATGATACATGTATCCTATTGCATACTAGGCAACTGATTGGCCCTCATGTCTGATGACATGCTATTGTAGCTTTGTGATGTAATGGCACCACTTGACCAATCGCCCTGGGTGACGATTACACCGAAGGACCAGACATCAGCAATTACACACTAGGTAACTATCTGTGAATAGGACTGCACAGCAAGTAGGAAGTGTAATGGGAAAGTACACTGCACCATTGAAAGCATTGGGCTCCTATTTAGAGAGGGCCAGAGTTTGAAGTAGCAATTGAATGGCCCTTTTGTCAGATGACAACCTGCTGCAGCTTTGTGATATAATGGCACCACTAGACCAATCGCCCTGCGTGAGGATGGCACCGGAGGACCAGACATCAGCAATTACACACTAGGTAACTATCTGTGAATATGACTGAACAGCAAGTAGGAGGTGTAATGGGAAAGTACACTGCACCATTGAAAGCATTGGGCTCCTATTTAAAGAGGGCTAGAGTTAGAAGAAGCAACT
Source organism: Lissotriton helveticus (assembly GCF_964261635.1). Taxonomy (NCBI): domain Eukaryota; kingdom Metazoa; phylum Chordata; class Amphibia; order Caudata; family Salamandridae; genus Lissotriton; species Lissotriton helveticus. The sequence goes on from NC_136068.1 coordinate 616,274,045, forward strand.
GATTGGCCCTCATGTCAGATGACATCCTGTTGTGGCTTTTTGATGTAATGGCACCACTTGACCAATCGCCCTGGGTGACGATTACACTGGAGGACCAGACAACAGCATTTACACACTAGGTAATTATCTGGGAATATGACTGCACAGCAAGTAGGAGGTGTAATGGGAAAGTACTCTGCACCATCGAATGCATTGGGCTCCTTTTTAAAGAGGGCTAGAGTTAGAAGAACACAGTTTCTAAATAGCAGTCCATCTGGAGTATCAGGGTCACACTCACAGAGAGCAGGGAAACCGGTTAAATAGCTTCCCTCTATCTGAAAGTAAGTCAATTGCTCTAACCTTAGACACCTCATTCCAGCCTGAAAGATGGTAATTAACTCGCAGGACAAATTGCCAGCACAAGTATCTAAAGAAGATTTTGTCAGCCACGTAGACAGTCAAAGTCTTTGATAAACTATCATGATGGCCATCGCGTCATCCACATTGCTACCGTCTTAGAAGATTATATTTATGCGGAAGACCCTACTAAAAGGCACTGAGAGCCATCAGATGCTATGAACTTTTTATCAATGGCAAAATGATTAAATGAGAGTTTGACTTACCATACATATTGATCGAGGCATGGAGAAGGCTGAGGAATGAGCTTTCTTTTTTTTTCCGTCTCAGCAAGCAGAGAAATATTCCTCTGCAACACTGCCTCTGCTGGCCATTCAGTATAATCTGCAGATGGAAAAGTCCACTGTTAGTCAATTTTTTGAACTTGAATATTTCCAAACCAAATGCAACACTACCAAAAAATGATTTCTATAAAGCGTAAATTATTAGTACTATGGCGTGTCACATATTGTGAAAATCCAAAGCTCACTAAAAATTATAATCTCAATTTAGATTTCAACCTAGCAAACTTCTTTCAATCCTAGGCCTCATTTGCTGGTACTCTCTACACAACCCTAGCACCTGTATGAGGACTTAGATAAAAAGATCTCTTTGGCAGCCAAGAGATAGAGTACCCTTCTCACAGGAATGATTTCAGGTTATGGTACACCATAGCAATTCAGTGATCGGATACGGTAAGGGAGGAAGGTTTATGCTACGGATAGTGGGAATAATAAAAACTATGAATAACAGATTCTAACATCTTCATTTTAGCACATCCCTATCAGTTAACCTATAGAGAACTCCAGAATTGTATGATCAACCACTCCTTCAAACAAATGTATACGTCTCGAATAATGGCCTAGGTCCTTTCATCTCACCACCTTAGTCTTCAGCTGGGCATCCTGTCCTCATTGCTCCCTTTTCTATACCATGATACATGTATCCTATTGCATACTAGGCAACTGATTGGCCCTCATGTCTGATGACATGCTATTGTAGCTTTGTGATGTAATGGCACCACTTGACCAATCGCCCTGGGTGACGATTACACCGAAGGACCAGACATCAGCAATTACACACTAGGTAACTATCTGTGAATAGGACTGCACAGCAAGTAGGAAGTGTAATGGGAAAGTACACTGCACCATTGAAAGCATTGGGCTCCTATTTAGAGAGGGCCAGAGTTTGAAGTAGCAATTGAATGGCCCTTTTGTCAGATGACAACCTGCTGCAGCTTTGTGATATAATGGCACCACTAGACCAATCGCCCTGCGTGAGGATGGCACCGGAGGACCAGACATCAGCAATTACACACTAGGTAACTATCTGTGAATATGACTGAACAGCAAGTAGGAGGTGTAATGGGAAAGTACACTGCACCATTGAAAGCATTGGGCTCCTATTTAAAGAGGGCTAGAGTTAGAAGAAGCAACTGATTGGCCCTCATGTCAGATGACATCCTGTTGTGGCTTTGTGATGTAATGGCACCACTTGACCAATCGCCCTGGGTGACGATTACACTGGAGGACCAGACAACAGCATTTACACACTAGGTAATTATCTGGGAATATGACTGCACAGCAAGTAGGAGGTGTAATGGGAAAGTACTCTGCACCATCGAATGCATTGGGCTCCTTTTTAAAGAGGGCTAGAGTTAGAAGAACACAGTTTCTAAATAGCAGTCCATCTGGAGTATCAGGGTCACACTCACAGAGAGCAGGGAAACCGGTTAAATAGCTTCCCTCTATCTGAAAGTAAGTCAATTGCTCTAACCTTAGACACCTCATTCCAGCCTGAAAGATGGTAATTAACTCGCAGGACAAATTGCCAGCACAAGTATCTAAAGAAGATTTTGTCAGCCACGTAGACAGTCAAAGTCTTTGATAAACTATCATGATGGCCATCGCGTCATCCACATTGCTACCGTCTTAGAAGATTATATTTATGCGGAAGACCCTACTAAAAGGCACTGAGAGCCATCAGATGCTATGAACTTTTTATCAATGGCAAAATGATTAAATGAGAGTTTGACTTACCATACATATTGATCGAGGCATGGAGAAGGCTGAGGAATGAGCTCTCTTTTTTTTTGTCTCAGCAAGCAGAGAAATATTCCTCTGCAACACTGCCTCTGCTGGCCATTCAGTATAATCTGCAGATGGAAAAGTCCACTGTTAGTCAATTTTTTGAACTTGAATATTTCCAAACCAAATGCAACACTACCAAAAAATGATTTCTATAAAGCGTAAATTATTAGTACTATGGCGTGTCACATATTGTGAAAATCCAAAGCTCACTAAAAATTATAATCTCAATTTAGATTTCAACCTAGCAAACTTCTTTCAATCCTAGGCCTCATTTGCTGGTACTCTCTACACAACCCTAGCACATGTATGAGGACTTCGATAAAAAGATCTCTTTGGCAGCCAAGAGATAGAGTACCCTTCTCACAGGAATGATTTCAGGTTATGGTACACCATAGCAATTCAGTGATCGGATACGGTAAGGGAGGAAGGTTTATGCTACGGATAGTGGGAATAATAAAAACTATGAATAACAGATTCTAACATCTTCATTTTAGCAAATCCCTATCAGTTAACCTATAGAGAACTCCAGAATTGTATGATCAACCACTCCTTCAAACAAATGTATACGTCTCGAATAATGGCCTAGGTCCTTTCATCTCACCACCTTAGTCTTCAGCTGGGCATCCTGTCCTCATTGCTCCCTTTTCTATACCATGATACATGTATCCTATTGCATACTAGGCAACTGATTGGCCCTCATGTCTGATGACATGCTATTGTAGCTTTGTGATGTAATGGCACCACTTGACCAATCGCCCTGGGTGACGATTACACCGAAGGACCAGACATCAGCAATTACACACTAGGTAACTATCTGTGAATAGGACTGCACAGCAAGTAGGAAGTGTAATGGGAAAGTACACTGCACCATTGAAAGCATTGGGCTCCTATTTAGAGAGGGCCAGAGTTTGAAGTAGCAATTGAATGGCCCTTTTGTCAGATGACAACCTGCTGCAGCTTTGTGATATAATGGCACCACTAGACCAATCGCCCTGCGTGAGGATGGCACCGGAGGACCAGACATCAGCAATTACACACTAGGTAACTATCTGTGAATATGACTGAACAGCAAGTAGGAGGTGTAATGGGAAAGTACACTGCACCATTGAAAGCATTGGGCTCCTATTTAAAGAGGGCTAGAGTTAGAAGAAGCAACTGATTGGCCCTCATGTCAGATGACATCCTGTTGTGGCTTTGTGATGTAATGGCACCACTTGACCAATCGCCCTGGGTGACGATTACACTGGAGGACCAGACAACAGCATTTACACACTAGGTAATTATCTGGGAATATGACTGCACAGCAAGTAGGAGGTGTAATGGGAAAGTACTCTGCACCATCGAATGCATTGGGCTCCTTTTTAAAGAGGGCTAGAGTTAGAAGAACACAGTTTCTAAATAGCAGTCCATCTGGAGTATCAGGGTCACACTCACAGAGAGCAGGGAAACCGGTTAAATAGCTTCCCTCTATCTGAAAGTAAGTCAATTGCTCTAACCTTAGACACCTCATTCCAGCCTGAAAGATGGTAATTAACTCGCAGGACAAATTGCCAGCACAAGTATCTAAAGAAGATTTTGTCAGCCACGTAGACAGTCAAAGTCTTTGATAAACTATCATGATGGCCATCGCGTCATCCACATTGCTACCGTCTTAGAAGATTATATTTATGCGGAAGACCCTACTAAAAGGCACTGAGAGCCATCAGATGCTATGAACTTTTTATCAATGGCAAAATGATTAAATGAGAGTTTGACTTACCATACATATTGATCGAGGCATGGAGAAGGCTGAGGAATGAGCTTTCTTTTTTTTTCCGTCTCAGCAAGCAGAGAAATATTCCTCTGCAACACTGCCTCTGCTGGCCATTCAGTATAATCTGCAGATGGAAAAGTCCACTGTTAGTCAATTTTTTGAACTTGAATATTTCCAAACCAAATGCAACACTACCAAAAAATGATTTCTATAAAGCGTAAATTATTAGTACTATGGCGTGTCACATATTGTGAAAATCCAAAGCTCACTAAAAATTATAATCTCAATTTAGATTTCAACCTAGCAAACTTCTTTCAATCCTAGGCCTCATTTGCTGGTACACTGTACACAACCCTAGCACATGTATGAGGACTTAGATAGAAAGATCTCTTTGGCAGCCAAGAGATAGAGTACCCTTCTCACAGGAATGATTTCAGGTTATGGTACACCATAGCAATTCAGTGATCTGATACGTTAAGGGAGGAAGGTTTATGCTACGGTTAGTGGGAATAATAAAAACTATGAATAACAGATTCTAACATCTTCATTTTAGCACATCCCTATCAGTTAACCTATAGAGAACTCCAGAATTGTATGATCAACCACTCCTTCAAACAAATGTATACGTCTCGAATAATGGCCTAGGTCCTTTCATCTCACCACCTTAGTCTTCAGCTGGGCATCCTGTCCTCATTGCTCCCTTTTCTATACCATGATACATGTATCCTATTGCATACTAGGCAACTGATTGGCCCTCATGTCTGATGACATGCTATTGTAGCTTTGTGATGTAATGGCACCACTTGACCAATCGCCCTGGGTGACGATTACACCGAAGGACCAGACATCAGCAATTACACACTAGGTAACTATCTGTGAATAGGACTGCACAGCAAGTAGGAAGTGTAATGGGAAAGTACACTGCACCATTGAAAGCATTGGGCTCCTATTTAGAGAGGGCCAGAGTTTGAAGTAGCAATTGAATGGCCCTTTTGTCAGATGACAACCTGCTGCAGCTTTGTGATATAATGGCACCACTAGACCAATCGCCCTGCGTGAGGATGGCACCGGAGGACCAGACATCAGCAATTACACACTAGGTAACTATCTGTGAATATGACTGAACAGCAAGTAGGAGGTGTAATGGGAAAGTACACTGCACCATTGAAAGCATTGGGCTCCTATTTAAAGAGGGCTAGAGTTAGAAGAAGCAACTGATTGGCCCTCATGTCAGATGACATCCTGTTGTGGCTTTGTGATGTAATGGCACCACTTGACCAATCGCCCTGGGTGACGATTACACTGGAGGACCAGACAACAGCATTTACACACTAGGTAATTATCTGGGAATATGACTGCACAGCAAGTAGGAGGTGTAATGGGAAAGTACTCTGCACCATCGAATGCATTGGGCTCCTTTTTAAAGAGGGCTAGAGTTAGAAGAACACAGTTTCTAAATAGCAGTCCATCTGGAGTATCAGGGTCACACTCACAGAGAGCAGGGAAACCGGTTAAATAGCTTCCCTCTATCTGAAAGTAAGTCAATTGCTCTAACCTTAGACACCTCATTCCAGCCTGAAAGATGGTAATTAACTCGCAGGACAAATTGCCAGCACAAGTATCTAAAGAAGATTTTGTCAGCCACGTAGACAGTCAAAGTCTTTGATAAACTATCATGATGGCCATCGCGTCATCCACATTGCTACCGTCTTAGAAGATTATATTTATGCGGAAGACCCTACTAAAAGGCACTGAGAACCATCAGATGCTATGAACTTTTTATCAATGGCAAAATGATTAAATGAGAGTTTGACTTACCATACATATTGATCGAGGCATGGAGAAGGCTGAGGAATGAGCTTTCTTTTTTTTTCCGTCTCAGCAAGCAGAGAAATATTCCTCTGCAACACTGCCTCTGCTGGCCATTCAGTATAATCTGCAGATGGAAAAGTCCACTGTTAGTCAATTTTTGGAACTTGAATATTTCCAAACCAAATGCAACACTATCAAAAAATGATTTCTATAAAGCGTAAATTATTAGTACTATGGCGTGTCACATATTGTGAAAATCCAAAGCTCACTAAAAATTATAATCTCAATTTAGATTTCAACCTAGCAAACTTCTTTCAATCCTAGGCCTCATTTGCTGGTACTCTCTACACAACCCTAGCACATGTATGAGGACTTAGATAAAAAGATCTCTTTGGCAGCCAAGAGATAGAGTACCCTTCTCACAGGAATGATTTCAGGTTATGGTACACCATAGCAATTCAGTGATCGGATACGGTAAGGGAGGAAGGTTTATGCTACGGATAGTGGGAATAATAAAAACTATGAATAACAGATTCTAACATCTTCATTTTAGCAAATCCCTATCAGTTAACCTATAGAGAACTCCAGAATTGTATGATCAACCACTCCTTCAAACAAATGTATACGTCTCGAATAATGGCCTAGGTCCTTTCATCTCACCACCTTAGTCTTCAGCTGGGCATCCTGTCCTCATTGCTCCCTTTTCTATACCATGATACATGTATCCTATTGCATACTAGGCAACTGATTGGCCCTCATGTCTGATGACATGCTATTGTAGCTTTGTGATGTAATGGCACCACTTGACCAATCGCCCTGGGTGACGATTACACCGAAGGACCAGACATCAGCAATTACACACTAGGTAACTATCTGTGAATAGGACTGCACAGCAAGTCGGAAGTGTAATGGGAAAGTACACTGCACCATTGAAAGCATTGGGCTCCTATTTAGAGAGGGCCAGAGTTTGAAGTAGCAATTGAATGGCCCTTTTGTCAGATGACAACCTGCTGCAGCTTTGTGATATAATGGCACCACTAGACCAATCGCCCTGCGTGAGGATGGCCCGGAGGACCAGACATCAGCAATTACACACTAGGTAACTATCTGTGAATATGACTGAACAGCAAGTAGGAGGTGTAATGGGAAAGTACACTGCACCATTGAAAGCATTGGGCTCCTATTTAAAGAGGGCTAGAGTTAGAAGAAGCAACTGATTGGCCCTCATGTCAGATGACATCCTGTTGTGGCTTTGTGATGTAATGGCACCACTTGACCAATCGCCCTGGGTGACGATTACACTGGAGGACCAGACAACAGCATTTACACACTAGGTAATTATCTGGGAATATGACTGCACAGCAAGTAGGAGGTGTAATGGGAAAGTACTCTGCACCATCGAATGCATTGGGCTCCTTTTTAAAGAGGGCTAGAGTTAGAAGAACACAGTTTCTAAATAGCAGTCCATCTGGAGTATCAGGGTCACACTCACAGAGAGCAGGGAAACCGGTTAAATAGCTTCCCTCTATCTGAAAGTAAGTCAATTGCTCTAACCTTAGACACCTCATTCCAGCCTGAAAGATGGTAATTAACTCGCAGGACAAATTGCCAGCACAAGTATCTAAAGAAGATTTTGTCAGCCACGTAGACAGTCAAAGTCTTTGATAAACTATCATGATGGCCATCGCGTCATCCACATTGCTACCGTCTTAGAAGATTATATTTATGCGGAAGACCCTACTAAAAGGCACTGAGAACCATCAGATGCTATGAACTTTTTATCAATGGCAAAATGATTAAATGAGAGTTTGACTTACCATACATATTGATCGAGGCATGGAGAAGGCTGAGGAATGAGCTTTCTTTTTTTTTCCGTCTCAGCAAGCAGAGAAATATTCCTCTGCAACACTGCCTCTGCTGGCCATTCAGTATAATCTGCAGATGGAAAAGTCCACTGTTAGTCAATTTTTTGAACTTGAATATTTCCAAACCAAATGCAACACTACCAAAAAATGATTTCTATAAAGCGTAAATTATTAGTACTATGGCGTGTCACATATTGTGAAAATCCAAAGCTCACTAAAAATTATAATCTCAATTTAGATTTCAACCTAGCAAAATTCTTTCAATCCTAGGCCTCATTTGCTGGTACTCTCTACACAACCCTAGCACATGTATGAGGACTTAGATAAAAAGATCTCTTTGGCAGCCAAGAGATAGAGTACCCTTCTCACAGGAATGATTTCAGGTTATGGTACACCATAGCAATTCAGTGATCGGATACGGTAAGGGAGGAAGGTTTATGCTACGGATAGTGGGAATAATAAAAACTATGAATAACAGATTCTAACATCTTCATTTTAGCAAATCCCTATCAGTTAACCTATAGAGAACTCCAGAATTGTATGATCAACCACTCCTTCAAACAAATGTATACGTCTCGAATAATGGCCTAGGTCCTTTCATCTCACCACCTTAGTCTTCAGCTGGGCATCCTGTCCTCATTGCTCCCTTTTCTATACCATGATACATGTATCCTATTGCATACTAGGCAACTGATTGGCCCTCATGTCTGATGACATGCTATTGTAGCTTTGTGATGTAATGGCACCACTTGACCAATCGCCCTGGGTGACGATTACACCGAAGGACCAGACATCAGCAATTACACACTAGGTAACTATCTGTGAATAGGACTGCACAGCAAGTAGGAAGTGTAATGGGAAAGTACACTGCACCATTGAAAGCATTGGGCTCCTATTTAGAGAGGGCCAGAGTTTGAAGTAGCAATTGAATGGCCCTTTTGTCAGATGACAACCTGCTGCAGCTTTGTGATATAATGGCACCACTAGACCAATCTCCCTGCGTGAGGATGGCACCGGAGGACCAGACATCAGCAATTACACACTAGGTAACTATCTGTGAATATGACTGAACAGCAAGTAGGAGGTGTAATGGGAAAGTACACTGCACCATTGAAAGCATTGGGCTCCTATTTAAAGAGGGCTAGAGTTAGAAGAAGCAACTGATTGGCCCTCATGTCAGATGACATCCTGTTGTGGCTTTGTGATGTAATGGCACCACTTGACCAATCGCCCTGGGTGACGATTACACTGGAGGACCAGACAACAGCATTTACACACTAGGTAATTATCTGGGAATATGACTGCACAGCAAGTAGGAGGTGTAATGGGAAAGTACTCTGCACCATCGAATGCATTGGGCTCCTTTTTAAAGAGGGCTAGAGTTAGAAGAACACAGTTTCTAAATAGCAGTCCATCTGGAGTATCAGGGTCACACTCACAGAGAGCAGGGAAACCGGTTAAATAGCTTCCCTCTATCTGAAAGTAAGTCAATTGCTCTAACCTTAGACACCTCATTCCAGCCTGAAAGATGGTAATTAACTCGCAGGACAAATTGCCAGCACAAGTATCTAAAGAAGATTTTGTCAGCCACGTAGACAGTCAAAGTCTTTGATAAACTATCATGATGGCCATCGCGTCATCCACATTGCTACCGTCTTAGAAGATTATATTTATGCGGAAGACCCTACTAAAAGGCACTGAGAACCATCAGATGCTATGAACTTTTTATCAATGGCAAAATGATTAAATGAGAGTTTGACTTACCATACATATTGATCGAGGCATGGAGAAGGCTGAGGAATGAGCTTTCTTTTTTTTTCCGTCTCAGCAAGCAGAGAAATATTCCTCTGCAACACTGCCTCTGCTGGCCATTCAGTATAATCTGCAGATGGAAAAGTCCACTGTTAGTCAATTTTTTGAACTTGAATATTTCCAAACCAAATGCAACACTACCAAAAAATGATTTCTATAAAGCGTAAATTATTAGTACTATGGCGTGTCACATATTGTGAAAATCCAAAGCTCACTAAAAATTATAATCTCAATTTAGATTTCAACCTAGCAAACTTCTTTCAATCCTAGGCCTCATTTGCTGGTACTCTCTACACAACCCTAGCACATGTATGAGGACTTAGATAAAAAGATCTCTTTGGCAGCCAAGAGATAGAGTACCCTTCTCACAGGAATGATTTCAGGTTATGGTACACCATAGCAATTCAGTGATCGGATACGGTAAGGGAGGAAGGTTTATGCTACGGATAGTGGGAATAATAAAAACTATGAATAACAGATTCTAACATCTTCATTTTAGCAAATCCCTATCAGTTAACCTATAGAGAACTCCAGAATTGTATGATCAACCACTCCTTCAAACAAATGTATACGTCTCGAATAATGGCCTAGGTCCTTTCATCTCACCACCTTAGTCTTCAGCTGGGCATCCTGTCCTCATTGCTCCCTTTTCTATACCATGATACATGTATCCTATTGCATACTAGGCAACTGATTGGCCCTCATGTCTGATGACATGCTATTGTAGCTTTGTGATGTAATGGCACCACTTGACCAATCGCCCTGGGTGACGATTACACCGAAGGACCAGACATCAGCAATTACACACTAGGTAACTATCTGTGAATAGGACTGCACAGCAAGTAGGAAGTGTAATGGGAAAGTACACTGCACCATTGAAAGCATTGGGCTCCTATTTAGAGAGGGCCAGAGTTTGAAGTAGCAATTGAATGGCCCTTTTGTCAGATGACAACCTGCTGCAGCTTTGTGATATAATGGCACCACTAGACCAATCGCCCTGCGTGAGGATGGCACCGGAGGACCAGACATCAGCAATTACACACTAGGTAACTATCTGTGAATATGACTGAACAGCAAGTAGGAGGTGTAATGGGAAAGTACACTGCACCATTGAAAGCATTGGGCTCCTATTTAAAGAGGGCTAGAGTTAGAAGAAGCAACTGATTGGCCCTCATGTCAGATGACATCCTGTTGTGGCTTTGTGATGTAATGGCACCACTTGACCAATCGCCCTGGGTGACGATTACACTGGAGGACCAGACAACAGCATTTACACACTAGGTAATTATCTGGGAATATGACTGCACAGCAAGTAGGAGGTGTAATGGGAAAGTACTCTGCACCATCGAATGCATTGGGCTCCTTTTTAAAGAGGGCTAGAGTTAGAAGAACACAGTTTCTAAATAGCAGTCCATCTGGAGTATCAGGGTCACACTCACAGAGAGCAGGGAAACCGGTTAAATAGCTTCCCTCTATCTGAAAGTAAGTCAATTGCTCTAACCTTAGACACCTCATTCCAGCCTGAAAGATGGTAATTAACTCGCAGGACAAATTGCCAGCACAAGTATCTAAAGAAGATTTTGTCAGCCACGTAGACAGTCAAAGTCTTTGATAAACTATCATGATGGCCATCGCGTCATCCACATTGCTACCGTCTTAGAAGATTATATTTATGCGGAAGACCCTACTAAAAGGCACTGAGAGCCATCAGATGCTATGAACTTTTTATCAATGGCAAAATGATTAAATGAGAGTTTGACTTACCATACATATTGATCGAGGCATGGAGAAGGCTGAGGAATGAGCTTTCTTTTTTTTTTGTCTCAGCAAGCAGAGAAATATTCCTCTGCAACACTGCCTCTGCTGGCCATTCAGTATAATCTGCAGATGGAAAAGTCCACGGTTAGTCAATTTTTTGAACTTGAATATTTCCAAACCAAATGCAACACTACCAAAAAATGATTTCTATAAAGCGTAAATTATTAGTACTATGGCGTGTCACATATTGTGAAAATCCAAAGCTCACTAAAAATTATAATCTCAATTTAGATTTCAACCTAGCAAACTTCTTTCAATCCTAGGCCTCATTTGCTGGTACTCTCTACACAACCCTAGCACATGTATGAGGACTTAGATAAAAAGATCTCTTTGGCAGCCAAGAGATAGAGTACCCTTCTCACAGGAATGATTTCAGGTTATGGTACACCATAGCAATTCAGTGATCGGATACGGTAAGGGAGGAAGGTTTATGCTACGGATAGTGGGAATAATAAAAACTATGAATAACAGATTCTAACATCTTCATTTTAGCAAATCCCTATCAGTTAACCTATAGAGAACTCCAGAATTGTATGATCAACCACTCCTTCAAACAAATGTATACGTCTCGAATAATGGCCTGGGTCCTTTCATCTCACCACCTTAGTCTTCAGCTGGGCATCCTGTCCTCATTGCTCCCTTTTCTATACCATGATACATGTATCCTATTGCATACTAGGCAACTGATTGGCCCTAATGTCTGATGACATGCTATTGTAGCTTTGTGATGTAATGGCACCACTTGACCAATCGCCCTGGGTGACGATTACACCGAAGGACCAGACATCAGCAATAACACACTAGGTAACTATCTGTGAATAGGACTGCACAGCAAGTAGGAAGTGTAATGGGAAAGTACACTGCACCATTGAAAGCATTGGGCTCCTATTTAGAGAGGGCCAGAGTTTGAAGTAGCAATTGAATGGCCCTTTTGTCAGATGACAACCTGCTGCAGCTTTGTGATATAATGGCACCACTAGACCAATCGCCCTGCGTGAGGATGGCACCGGAGGACCAGACATCAGCAATTACACACTAGGTAACTATCTGTGAATATGACTGAACAGCAAGTAGGAGGTGTAATGGGAAAGTACACTGCACCATTGAAAGCATTGGGCTCCTATTTAAAGAGGGCTAGAGTTAGAAGAAGCAACTGATTGGCCCTCATGTCAGATGACATCCTGTTGTGGCTTTGTGATGTAATGGCACCACTTGACCAATCGCCCTGGGTGACGATTACACTGGAGGACCAGACAACAGCATTTACACACTAGGTAATTATCTGGGAATATGACTGCACAGCAAGTAGGAGGTGTAATGGGAAAGTACTCTGCACCATCGAATGCATTGGGCTCCTTTTTAAAGAGGGCTAGAGTTAGAAGAACACAGTTTCTAAATAGCAGTCCATCTGGAGTATCAGGGTCACACTCACAGAGAGCAGGGAAACCGGTTAAATAGCTTCCCTCTATCTGAAAGTAAGTCAATTGCTCTAACCTTAGACACCTCATTCCAGCCTGAAAGATGGTAATTAACTCGCAGGACAAATTGCCTGCACAAGTATCTAAAGAAGATTTTGTCAGCCACGTAGACAGACAAAGTCTTTGATAAACTATCATGATGGCCATCGCGTCATCCACATTGCTACCGTCTTAGAAGATTATATTTATGCGGAAGACCCTACTAAAAGGCACTGAGAGCCATCAGATGCTATGAACTTTTTATCAATGGCAAAATGATTAAATGAGAGTTTGACTTACCATACATATTGATCGAGGCATGGAGAAGGCTGAGGAATGAGCTTTCTTTTTTTTTTGTCTCAGCAAGCAGAGACCTATTCCTCTGCAACACTGCCTCTGCTGGCCATTCAGTATAATCTGCAGATGGAAAAGTCCACTGTCAATTTTTTTAACTTGAATATTTCCAAACCAAATGCAACACTACCAAAAAATGATTTCTATAAAGCGTAAATTATTAGTACTATGGCGTGTCACATATTGTGAAAATCCAAAGCTCACTAAAAATTATAATCTCAATTTAGATTTCAACCTAGCAAACTTCTTTCAATCCTAGGCCTCATTTGCTGGTACACTGTACACAACCCTAGCACATGTATGAGGACTTAGATAGAAAGATCTCTTTGGCAGCCAAGAGATAGAGTACCCTTCTCACAGGAATGATTTCAGGTTATGGTACACCATAGCAATTCAGTGATCTGATACGTTAAGGGAGGAAGGTTTATGCTACGGTTAGTGGGAATAATAAAAACTATGAATAACAGATTCTAACATCTTCATTTTAGCACATCCCTATCAGTTAACCTATAGAGAACTCCAGAATGGTATGATCAACCACTCCTTCAAACAAATGTATACGTCTCGAATAATGGCCTAGGTCCTTTCATATCACCACCTTAGTCTTCAGCTGGGCATCCTGTCCTCATTGCTCCCTTTTCTATACCATGATACATGTATCCTATTGCATACTAGGCAACTGATTGGCCCTCATGTCTGATGACATGCTATTGTAGCTTTGTGATGTAATGGCACCACTTGACCAATCGCCCTGGGTGACGATTACACCGAAGGACCAGACATCAGCAATAACACACTAGGTAACTATCTGTGAATAGGACTGCACAGCAAGTAGGAAGTGTAATGGGAAAGTACACTGCACCATTGAAAGCATTGGGCTCCTATTTAGAGAGGGCCAGAGTTTGAAGTAGCAATTGAATGGCCCTTTTGTCAGATGACAACCTGCTGCAGCTTTGTGATATAATGGCACCACTAGACCAATCGCCCTGCGTGAGGATGGCACCGGAGGACCAGACATCAGCAATTACACACTAGGTAACTATCTGTGAATATGACTGAACAGCAAGTAGGAGGTGTAATGGGAAAGTACACTGCACCATTGAAAGCATTGGGCTCCTATTTAAAGAGGGCTAGAGTTAGAAGAAGCAACTGATTGGCCCTCATGTCAGATGACATCCTGTTGTGGCTTTGTGATGTAATGGCACCACTTGACCAATCGCCCTGGGTGACGATTACACTGGAGGACCAGACAACAGCATTTACACACTAGGTAATTATCTGGGAATATGACTGCACAGCAAGTAGGAGGTGTAATGGGAAAGTACTCTGCACCATCGAATGCATTGGGCTCCTTTTTAAAGAGGGCTAGAGTTAGAAGAACACAGTTTCTAAATAGCAGTCCATCTGGAGTATCAGGGTCACACTCACAGAGAGCAGGGAAACCGGTTAAATAGCTTCCCTCTATCTGAAAGTAAGTCAATTGCTCTAACCTTAGACACCTCATTCCAGCCTGAAAGATGGTAATTAACTCGCAGGACAAATTGCCAGCACAAGTATCTAAAGAAGATTTTGTCAGCCACGTAGACAGTCAAAGTCTTTGATAAACTATCATGATGGCCATCACGTCATCCACATTGCTACCGTCTTAGAAGATTATATTTATGCGGAAGACCCTACTAAAAGGCACTGAGAGCCATCAGATGCTATGAACTTTTTATCAATGGCAAAATGATTAAATGAGAGTTTGACTTACCATACATATTGATCGAGGCATGGAGAAGGCTGAGGAATGAGCTCTCTTTTTTTTTCCGTCTCAGCAAGCAGAGAATTATTCCTCTGCAACACTGCCTCTGCTGGCCATTCAGTATAATCTGCAGATGGAAAAGTCCACTGTTAGTCAATTTTTTGAACTTGAATATTTCCAAACCAAATGCAACACTACCAAAAAATGATTTCTATAAAGCGTAAATTATTAGTACTATGGCGTGTCACATATTGTGAAAATCCAAAGCTCACTAAAAATTATAATCTCAATTTAGATTTCAACCTAGCAAACTTCTTTCAATCCTAGGCCTCATTTGCTGGTACTCTCTACACAACCCTAGCACCTGTATGAGGACTTAGATAAAAAGATCTCTTTGGCAGCCAAGAGATAGAGTACCCTTCTCACAGGAATGATTTCAGGTTATGGTACACCATAGCAATTCAGTGATCGGATACGGTAAGGGAGGAAGGTTTATGCTACGGATAGTGGGAATAATAAAAACTATGAATAACAGATTCTAACATCTTCATTTTAGCACATCCCTATCAGTTAACCTATAGAGAACTCCAGAATTGTATGATCAACCACTCCTTCAAACAAATGTATACGTCTCGAATAATGGCCTAGGTCCTTTCATCTCACCACCTTAGTCTTCAGCTGGGCATCCTGTCCTCATTGCTCCCTTTTCTATACCATGATACATGTATCCTATTGCATACTAGGCAACTGATTGGCCCTCATGTCTGATGACATGCTATTGTAGCTTTGTGATGTAATGGCACCACTTGACCAATCGCCCTGGGTGACGATTACACCGAAGGACCAGACATCAGCAATTACACACTAGGTAACTATCTGTGAATAGGACTGCACAGCAAGTAGGAAGTGTAATGGGAAAGTACACTGCACTATTGAAAGCATTGGGCTCCTATTTAGAGAGGGCCAGAGTTTGAAGTAGCAATTGAATGGCCCTTTTGTCAGATGACAACCTGCTGCAGCTTTGTGATATAATGGCACCACTAGACCAATCGCCCTGCGTGAGGATGGCACCGGAGGACCAGACATCAGCAATTACACACTAGGTAACTATCTGTGAATATGACTGAACAGCAAGTAGGAGGTGTAATGGGAAAGTACACAGCACCATTGAAAGCATTGGGCTCCTATTTAAAGAGGGCTAGAGTTAGAAGAAGCAACTGATTGGCCCTCATGTCAGATGACATCCTGTTGTGGCTTTGTGATGTAATGGCACCACTTGACCAATCGCCCTGGGTGACGATTACACTGGAGGACCAGACAACAGCATTTACACACTAGGTAATTATCTGGGAATATGACTGCACAGCAAGTAGGAGGTGTAATGGGAAAGTACTCTGCACCATCGAATGCATTGGGCTCCTTTTTAAAGAGGGCTAGAGTTAGAAGAACACAGTTTCTAAATAGCAGTCCATCTGGAGTATCAGGGTCACACTCACAGAGAGCAGGGAAACCGGTTAAATAGCTTCCCTCTATCTGAAAGTAAGTCAATTGCTCTAACCTTAGACACCTCATTCCAGCCTGAAAGATGGTAATTAACTCGCAGGACAAATTGCCAGCACAAGTATCTAAAGAAGATTTTGTCAGCCACGTAGACAGTCAAAGTCTTTGATAAACTATCATGATGGCCATCGCGTCATCCACATTGCTACCGTCTTAGAAGATTATATTTATGCGGAAGACCCTACTAAAAGGCACTGAGAACCATCAGATGCTATGAACTTTTTATCAATGGCAAAATGATTAAATGAGAGTTTGACTTACCATACATATTGATCGAGGCATGGAGAAGGCTGAGGAATGAGCTTTCTTTTTTTTTCCGTCTCAGCAAGCAGAGAAATATTCCTCTGCAACACTGCCTCTGCTGGCCATTCAGTATAATCTGCAGATGGAAAAGTCCACTGTTAGTCAATTTTTTGAACTTGAATATTTCCAAACCAAATGCAACACTACCAAAAAATGATTTCTATAAAGCGTAAATTATTAGTACTATGGCGTGTCACATATTGTGAAAATCCAAAGCTCACTAAAAATTATAATCTCAATTTAGATTTCAACCTAGCAAACTTCTTTCAATCCTAGGCCTCATTTGCTGGTACTCTCTACACAACCCTAGCACATGTATGAGGACTTAGATAAAAAGATCTCTTTGGCAGCCAAGAGATAGAGTACCCTTCTCACAGGAATGATTTCAGGTTATGGTACACCATAGCAATTCAGTGATCGGATACGGTAAGGGAGGAAGGTTTATGCTACGGATAGTGGGAATAATAAAAACTATGAATAACAGATTCTAACATCTTCATTTTAGCAAATCCCTATCAGTTAACCTATAGAGAACTCCAGAATTGTATGATCAACCACTCCTTCAAACAAATGTATACGTCTCGAATAATGGCCTAGGTCCTTTCATCTCACCACCTTAGTCTTCAGCTGGGCATCCTGTCCTCATTGCTCCCTTTTCTATACCATGATACATGTATCCTATTGCATACTAGGCAACTGATTGGCCCTCATGTCTGATGACATGCTATTGTAGCTTTGTGATGTAATGGCACCACTTGACCAATCGCCCTGGGTGACGATTACACCGAAGGACCAGACATCAGCAATTACACACTAGGTAACTATCTGTGAATAGGACTGCACAGCAAGTAGGAAGTGTAATGGGAAAGTACACTGCACCATTGAAAGCATTGGGCTCCTATTTAGAGAGGGCCAGAGTTTGAAGTAGCAATTGAATGGCCCTTTTGTCAGATGACAACCTGCTGCAGCTTTGTGATATAATGGCACCACTAGACCAATCGCCCTGCGTGAGGATGGCACCGGAGGACCAGACATCAGCAATTACACACTAGGTAACTATCTGTGAATATGACTGAACAGCAAGTAGGAGGTGTAATGGGAAAGTACACTGCACCATTGAAAGCATTGGGCTCCTATTTAAAGAGGGCTAGAGTTAGAAGAAGCAACTGATTGGCCCTCATGTCAGATGACATCCTGTTGTGGCTTTGTGATGTAATGGCACCACTTGACCAATCGCCCTGGGTGACGATTACACTGGAGGACCAGACAACAGCATTTACACACTAGGTAATTATCTGGGAATATGACTGCACAGCAAGTAGGAGGTGTAATGGGAAAGTACTCTGCACCATCGAATGCATTGGGCTCCTTTTTAAAGAGGGCTAGAGTTAGAAGAACACAGTTTCTAAATAGCAGTCCATCTGGAGTATCAGGGTCACACTCACAGAGAGCAGGGAAACCGGTTAAATAGCTTCCCTCTATCTGAAAGTAAGTCAATTGCTCTAACCTTAGACACCTCATTCCAGCCTGAAAGATGGTAATTAACTCGCAGGACAAATTGCCAGCACAAGTATCTAAAGAAGATTTTGTCAGCCACGTAGACAGTCAAAGTCTTTGATAAACTATCATGATGGCCATCGCGTCATCCACATTGCTACCGTCTTAGAAGATTATATTTATGCGGAAGACCCTACTAAAAGGCACTGAGAGCCATCAGATGCTATGAACTTTTTATCAATGGCAAAATGATTAAATGAGAGTTTGACTTACCATACATATTGATCGAGGCATGGAGAAGGCTGAGGAATGAGCTCTCTTTTTTTTTCCGTCTCAGCAAGCAGAGAATTATTCCTCTGCAACACTGCCTCTGCTGGCCATTCAGTATAATCTGCAGATGGAAAAGTCCACTGTTAGTCAATTTTTTGAACTTGAATATTTCCAAACCAAATGCAACACTACCAAAAAATGATTTCTATAAAGCGTAAATTATTAGTACTATGGCGTGTCACATATTGTGAAAATCCAAAGCTCACTAAAAATTATAATCTCAATTTAGATTTCAACCTAGCAAACTTCTTTCAATCCTAGGCCTCATTTGCTGGTACTCTCTACACAACCCTAGCACCTGTATGAGGACTTAGATAAAAAGATCTCTTTGGCAGCCAAGAGATAGAGTACCCTTCTCACAGGAATGATTTCAGGTTATGGTACACCATAGCAATTCAGTGATCGGATACGGTAAGGGAGGAAGGTTTATGCTACGGATAGTGGGAATAATAAAAACTATGAATAACAGATTCTAACATCTTCATTTTAGCACATCCCTATCAGTTAACCTATAGAGAACTCCAGAATTGTATGATCAACCACTCCTTCAAACAAATGTATACGTCTCGAATAATGGCCTAGGTCCTTTCATCTCACCACCTTAGTCTTCAGCTGGGCATCCTGTCCTCATTGCTCCCTTTTCTATACCATGATACATGTATCCTATTGCATACTAGGCAACTGATTGGCCCTCATGTCTGATGACATGCTATTGTAGCTTTGTGATGTAATGGCACCACTTGACCAATCGCCCTGGGTGACGATTACACCGAAGGACCAGACATCAGCAATTACACACTAGGTAACTATCTGTGAATAGGACTGCACAGCAAGTAGGAAGTGTAATGGGAAAGTACACTGCACTATTGAAAGCATTGGGCTCCTATTTAGAGAGGGCCAGAGTTTGAAGTAGCAATTGAATGGCCCTTTTGTCAGATGACAACCTGCTGCAGCTTTGTGATATAATGGCACCACTAGACCAATCGCCCTGCGTGAGGATGGCACCGGAGGACCAGACATCAGCAATTACACACTAGGTAACTATCTGTGAATATGACTGAACAGCAAGTAGGAGGTGTAATGGGAAAGTACACAGCACCATTGAAAGCATTGGGCTCCTATTTAAAGAGGGCTAGAGTTAGAAGAAGCAACTGATTGGCCCTCATGTCAGATGACATCCTGTTGTGGCTTTGTGATGTAATGGCACCACTTGACCAATCGCCCTGGGTGACGATTACACTGGAGGACCAGACAACAGCATTTACACACTAGGTAATTATCTGGGAATATGACTGCACAGCAAGTAGGAGGTGTAATGGGAAAGTACTCTGCACCATCGAATGCATTGGGCTCCTTTTTAAAGAGGGCTAGAGTTAGAAGAACACAGTTTCTAAATAGCAGTCCATCTGGAGTATCAGGGTCACACTCACAGAGAGCAGGGAAACCGGTTAAATAGCTTCCCTCTATCTGAAAGTAAGTCAATTGCTCTAACCTTAGACACCTCATTCCAGCCTGAAAGATGGTAATTAACTCGCAGGACAAATTGCCAGCACAAGTATCTAAAGAAGATTTTGTCAGCCACGTAGACAGTCAAAGTCTTTGATAAACTATCATGATGGCCATCGCGTCATCCACATTGCTACCGTCTTAGAAGATTATATTTATGCGGAAGACCCTACTAAAAGGCACTGAGAACCATCAGATGCTATGAACTTTTTATCAATGGCAAAATGATTAAATGAGAGTTTGACTTACCATACATATTGATCGAGGCATGGAGAAGGCTGAGGAATGAGCTTTCTTTTTTTTTCCGTCTCAGCAAGCAGAGAAATATTCCTCTGCAACACTGCCTCTGCTGGCCATTCAGTATAATCTGCAGATGGAAAAGTCCACTGTTAGTCAATTTTTTGAACTTGAATATTTCCAAACCAAATGCAACACTACCAAAAAATGATTTCTATAAAGCGTAAATTATTAGTACTATGGCGTGTCACATATTGTGAAAATCCAAAGCTCACTAAAAATTATAATCTCAATTTAGATTTCAACCTAGCAAACTTCTTTCAATCCTAGGCCTCATTTGCTGGTACTCTCTACACAACCCTAGCACATGTATGAGGACTTAGATAAAAAGATCTCTTTGGCAGCCAAGAGATAGAGTACCCTTCTCACAGGAATGATTTCAGGTTATGGTACACCATAGCAATTCAGTGATCGGATACGGTAAGGGAGGAAGGTTTATGCTACGGATAGTGGGAATAATAAAAACTATGAATAACAGATTCTAACATCTTCATTTTAGCAAATCCCTATCAGTTAACCTATAGAGAACTCCAGAATTGTATGATCAACCACTCCTTCAAACAAATGTATACGTCTCGAATAATGGCCTAGGTCCTTTCATCTCACCACCTTAGTCTTCAGCTGGGCATCCTGTCCTCATTGCTCCCTTTTCTATACCATGATACATGTATCCTATTGCATACTAGGCAACTGATTGGCCCTCATGTCTGATGACATGCTATTGTAGCTTTGTGATGTAATGGCACCACTTGACCAATCGCCCTGGGTGACGATTACACCGAAGGACCAGACATCAGCAATTACACACTAGGTAACTATCTGTGAATAGGACTGCACAGCAAGTAGGAAGTGTAATGGGAAAGTACACTGCACCATTGAAAGCATTGGGCTCCTATTTAGAGAGGGCCAGAGTTTGAAGTAGCAATTGAATGGCCCTTTTGTCAGATGACAACCTGCTGCAGCTTTGTGATATAATGGCACCACTAGACCAATCGCCCTGCGTGAGGATGGCACCGGAGGACCAGACATCAGCAATTACACACTAGGTAACTATCTGTGAATATGACTGAACAGCAAGTAGGAGGTGTAATGGGAAAGTACACTGCACCATTGAAAGCATTGGGCTCCTATTTAAAGAGGGCTAGAGTTAGAAGAAGCAACTGATTGGCCCTCATGTCAGATGACATCCTGTTGTGGCTTTGTGATGTAATGGCACCACTTGACCAATCGCCCTGGGTGACGATTACACTGGAGGACCAGACAACAGCATTTACACACTAGGTAATTATCTGGGAATATGACTGCACAGCAAGTAGGAGGTGTAATGGGAAAGTACTCTGCACCATCGAATGCATTGGGCTCCTTTTTAAAGAGGGCTAGAGTTAGAAGAACACAGTTTCTAAATAGCAGTCCATCTGGAGTATCAGGGTCACACTCACAGAGAGCAGGGAAACCGGTTAAATAGCTTCCCTCTATCTGAAAGTAAGTCAATTGCTCTAACCTTAGACACCTCATTCCAGCCTGAAAGATGGTAATTAACTCGCAGGACAAATTGCCAGCACAAGTATCTAAAGAAGATTTTGTCAGCCACGTAGACAGTCAAAGTCTTTGATAAACTATCATGATGGCCATCGCGTCATCCACATTGCTACCGTCTTAGAAGATTATATTTATGCGGAAGACCCTACTAAAAGGCACTGAGAGCCATCAGATGCTATGAACTTTTTATCAATGGCAAAATGATTAAATGAGAGTTTGACTTACCATACATATTGATCGAGGCATGGAGAAGGCTGAGGAATGAGCTCTCTTTTTTTTTTTGTCTCAGCAAGCAGAGAAATATTCCTCTGCAACACTGCCTCTGCTGGCCATTCAGTATAATCTGCAGATGGAAAAGTCCACTGTTAGTCAATTTTTTGAACTTGAATATTTCCAAACCAAATGCAACACTATCAAAAAATGATTTCTATAAAGCGTAAATTATTAGTACTATGGCGTGTCACATATTGTGAAAATCCAAAGCTCACTAAAAATTATAATCTCAATTTAGATTTCAACCTAGCAAACTTCTTTCAATCCTAGGCCTCATTTGCTGGTACTCTCTACACAACCCTAGCACATGTATGAGGACTTAGATAAAAAGATCTCTTTGGCAGCCAAGAGATAGAGTACCCTTCTCACAGGAATGATTTCAGGTTATGGTACACCATAGCAATTCAGTGATCGGATACGGTAAGGGAGGAAGGTTTATGCTACGGATAGTGGGAATAATAAAAACTATGAATAACAGATTCTAACATCTTCATTTTAGCAAATCCCTATCAGTTAACCTATAGAGAACTCCAGAATTGTATGATCAACCACTCCTTCAAACAAATGTATACGTCTCGAATAATGGCCTGGGTCCTTTCATCTCACCACCTTAGTCTTCAGCTGGGCATCCTGTCCTCATTGCTCCCTTTTCTATACCATGATACATGTATCCTATTGCATACTAGGCAACTGATTGGCCCTCATGTCTGATGACATGCTATTGTAGCTTTGTGATGTAATGGCACCACTTGACCAATCGCCCTGGGTGACGATTACACCGAAGGACCAGACATCAGCAATTACACACTAGGTAACTATCTGTGAATAGGACTGCACAGCAAGTAGGAAGTGTAATGGGAAAGTACACTGCACCATTGAAAGCATTGGGCTCCTATTTAGAGAGGGCCAGAGTTTGAAGTAGCAATTGAATGGCCCTTTTGTCAGATGACAACCTGCTGCAGCTTTGTGATATAATGGCACCACTAGACCAATCGCCCTGCGTGAGGATGGCACCGGAGGACCAGACATCAGCAATTACACACTAGGTAACTATCTGTGAATATGACTGAACAGCAAGTAGGAGGTGTAATGGGAAAGTACACTGCACCATTGAAAGCATTGGGCTCCTATTTAAAGAG
The DNA here is from genome assembly GCF_964261635.1 of Lissotriton helveticus. NCBI lineage: Eukaryota > Metazoa > Chordata > Amphibia > Caudata > Salamandridae > Lissotriton > Lissotriton helveticus. The sequence goes on from NC_136068.1 coordinate 616,297,569, forward strand.
GGCTAGAGTTAGAAGAAGCAACTGATTGGCCCTCATGTCAGATGACATCCTGTTGTGGCTTTGTGATGTAATGGCACCACTTGACCAATCGCCCTGGGTGACGATTACACTGGAGGACCAGACAACAGCATTTACACACTAGGTAATTATCTGGGAATATGACTGCACAGCAAGTAGGAGGTGTAATGGGAAAGTACTCTGCACCATCGAATGCATTGGGCTCCTTTTTAAAGAGGGCTAGAGTTAGAAGAACACAGTTTCTAAATAGCAGTCCATCTGGAGTATCAGGGTCACACTCACAGAGAGCAGGGAAACCGGTTAAATAGCTTCCCTCTATCTGAAAGTAAGTCAATTGCTCTAACCTTAGACACCTCATTCCAGCCTGAAAGATGGTAATTAACTCGCAGGACAAATTGCCAGCACAAGTATCTAAAGAAGATTTTGTCAGCCACGTAGACAGTCAAAGTCTTTGATAAACTATCATGATGGCCATCGCGTCATCCACATTGCTACCGTCTTAGAAGATTATATTTATGCGGAAGACCCTACTAAAAGGCACTGAGAGCCATCAGATGCTATGAACTTTTTATCAATGGCAAAATGATTAAATGAGAGTTTGACTTACCATACATATTGATCGAGGCATGGAGAAGGCTGAGGAATGAGCTTTCTTTTTTTTTTGTCTCAGCAAGCAGAGAAATATTCCTCTGCAACACTGCCTCTGCTGGCCATTCAGTATAATCTGCAGATGGAAAAGTCCACGGTTAGTCAATTTTTTGAACTTGAATATTTCCAAACCAAATGCAACACTACCAAAAAATGATTTCTATAAAGCGTAAATTATTAGTACTATGGCGTGTCACATATTGTGAAAATCCAAAGCTCACTAAAAATTATAATCTCAATTTAGATTTCAACCTAGCAAACTTCTTTCAATCCTAGGCCTCATTTGCTGGTACTCTCTACACAACCCTAGCACATGTATGAGGACTTAGATAAAAAGATCTCTTTGGCAGCCAAGAGATAGAGTACCCTTCTCACAGGAATGATTTCAGGTTATGGTACACCATAGCAATTCAGTGATCGGATACGGTAAGGGAGGAAGGTTTATGCTACGGATAGTGGGAATAATAAAAACTATGAATAACAGATTCTAACATCTTCATTTTAGCACATCCCTATCAGTTAACCTATAGAGAACTCCAGAATTGTATGATCAACCACTCCTTCAAACAAATGTATACGTCTCGAATAATGGCCTAGGTCCTTTCATCTCACCACCTTAGTCTTCAGCTGGGCATCCTGTCCTCATTGCTCCCTTTTCTATACCATGATACATGTATCCTATTGCATACTAGGCAACTGATTGGCCCTCATGTCTGATGACATGCTATTGTAGCTTTGTGATGTAATGGCACCACTTGACCAATCGCCCTGGGTGACGATTACACCGAAGGACCAGACATCAGCAATTACACACTAGGTAACTATCTGTGAATAGGACTGCACAGCAAGTAGGAAGTGTAATGGGAAAGTACACTGCACTATTGAAAGCATTGGGCTCCTATTTAGAGAGGGCCAGAGTTTGAAGTAGCAATTGAATGGCCCTTTTGTCAGATGACAACCTGCTGCAGCTTTGTGATATAATGGCACCACTAGACCAATCGCCCTGCGTGAGGATGGCACCGGAGGACCAGACATCAGCAATTACACACTAGGTAACTATCTGTGAATATGACTGAACAGCAAGTAGGAGGTGTAATGGGAAAGTACACAGCACCATTGAAAGCATTGGGCTCCTATTTAAAGAGGGCTAGAGTTAGAAGAAGCAACTGATTGGCCCTCATGTCAGATGACATCCTGTTGTGGCTTTGTGATGTAATGGCACCACTTGACCAATCGCCCTGGGTGACGATTACACTGGAGGACCAGACAACAGCATTTACACACTAGGTAATTATCTGGGAATATGACTGCACAGCAAGTAGGAGGTGTAATGGGAAAGTACTCTGCACCATCGAATGCATTGGGCTCCTTTTTAAAGAGGGCTAGAGTTAGAAGAACACAGTTTCTAAATAGCAGTCCATCTGGAGTATCAGGGTCACACTCACAGAGAGCAGGGAAACCGGTTAAATAGCTTCCCTCTATCTGAAAGTAAGTCAATTGCTCTAACCTTAGACACCTCATTCCAGCCTGAAAGATGGTAATTAACTCGCAGGACAAATTGCCAGCACAAGTATCTAAAGAAGATTTTGTCAGCCACGTAGACAGTCAAAGTCTTTGATAAACTATCATGATGGCCATCGCGTCATCCACATTGCTACCGTCTTAGAAGATTATATTTATGCGGAAGACCCTACTAAAAGGCACTGAGAACCATCAGATGCTATGAACTTTTTATCAATGGCAAAATGATTAAATGAGAGTTTGACTTACCATACATATTGATCGAGGCATGGAGAAGGCTGAGGAATGAGCTCTCTTTTTTTTTCCGTCTCAGCAAGCAGAGAAATATTCCTCTGCAACACTGCCTCTGCTGGCCATTCAGTATAATCTGCAGATGGAAAAGTCCACTGTTAGTCAATTTTTTGAACTTGAATATTTCCAAACCAAATGCAACACTACCAAAAAATGATTTCTATAAAGCGTAAATTATTAGTACTATGGCGTGTCACATATTGTGAAAATCCAAAGCTCACTAAAAATTATAATCTCAATTTAGATTTCAACCTAGCAAACTTCTTTCAATCCTAGGCCTCATTTGCTGGTACTCTCTACACAACCCTAGCACCTGTATGAGGACTTAGATAAAAAGATCTCTTTGGCAGCCAAGAGATAGAGTACCCTTCTCACAGGAATGATTTCAGGTTATGGTACACCATAGCAATTCAGTGATCGGATACGGTAAGGGAGGAAGGTTTATGCTACGGATAGTGGGAATAATAAAAACTATGAATAACAGATTCTAACATCTTCATTTTAGCACATCCCTATCAGTTAACCTATAGAGAACTCCAGAATTGTATGATCAACCACTCCTTCAAACAAATGTATACGTCTCGAATAATGGCCTAGGTCCTTTCATCTCACCACCTTAGTCTTCAGCTGGGCATCCTGTCCTCATTGCTCCCTTTTCTATACCATGATACATGTATCCTATTGCATACTAGGCAACTGATTGGCCCTCATGTCTGATGACATGCTATTGTAGCTTTGTGATGTAATGGCACCACTTGACCAATCGCCCTGGGTGACGATTACACCGAAGGACCAGACATCAGCAATTACACACTAGGTAACTATCTGTGAATAGGACTGCACAGCAAGTAGGAAGTGTAATGGGAAAGTACACTGCACCATTGAAAGCATTGGGCTCCTATTTAGAGAGGGCCAGAGTTTGAAGTAGCAATTGAATGGCCCTTTTGTCAGATGACAACCTGCTGCAGCTTTGTGATATAATGGCACCACTAGACCAATCGCCCTGCGTGAGGATGGCACCGGAGGACCAGACATCAGCAATTACACACTAGGTAACTATCTGTGAATATGACTGAACAGCAAGTAGGAGGTGTAATGGGAAAGTACACTGCACCATTGAAAGCATTGGGCTCCTATTTAAAGAGGGCTAGAGTTAGAAGAAGCAACTGATTGGCCCTCATGTCAGATGACATCCTGTTGTGGCTTTGTGATGTAATGGCACCACTTGACCAATCGCCCTGGGTGACGATTACACTGGAGGACCAGACAACAGCATTTACACACTAGGTAATTATCTGGGAATATGACTGCACAGAAAGTAGGAGGTGTAATGGGAAAGTACTCTGCACCATCGAATGCATTGGGCTCCTTTTTAAAGAGGGCTAGAGTTAGAAGAACACAGTTTCTAAATAGCAGTCCATCTGGAGTATCAGGGTCACACTCACAGAGAGCAGGGAAACCGGTTAAATAGCTTCCCTCTATCTGAAAGTAAGTCAATTGCTCTAACCTTAGACACCTCATTCCAGCCTGAAAGATGGTAATTAACTCGCAGGACAAATTGCCAGCACAAGTATCTAAAGAAGATTTTGTCAGCCACGTAGACAGTCAAAGTCTTTGATAAACTATCATGATGGCCATCGCGTCATCCACATTGCTTCCGTCTTAGAAGATTCTATTTATGCGGAAGACCCTACTAAAAGGCACTGAGAGCCATCAGATGCTATGAACTTTTTATCAATGGCAAAATGATTAAATGAGAGTTTGACTTACCATACATATTGATCGAGGCATGGAGAAGGCTGAGGAATGAGCTTTCTTTTTTTTTTGTCTCAGCAAGCAGAGACATATTCCTCTGCAACACTGCCTCTGCTGGCCATTCAGTATAATCTGCAGATGGAAAAGTCCACTGTCAATTTTTTTAACTTGAATATTTCCAAACCAAATGCAACACTACCAAAAAATGATTTCTATAAAGCGTAAATTATTAGTACTATGGCGTGTCACATATTGTGAAAATCCAAAGCTCACTAAAAATTATAATCTCAATTTAGATTTCAACCTAGCAAACTTCTTTCAATCCTAGGCCTCATTTGCTGGTACACTGTACACAACCCTAGCACACGTATGAGGACTTAGATAGAAAGATCTCTTTGGCAGCCAAGAGATAGAGTACCCTTCTCACAGGAATGATTTCAGGTTATGGTACACCATAGCAATTCAGTGATCGGATACGGTAAGGGAGGAAGGTTTATGCTACGGATAGTGGGAATAATAAAAACTATGAATAACAGATTCTAACATCTTCATTTTAGCAAATCCCTATCAGTTAACCTATAGAGAACTCCAGAATTGTATGATCAACCACTCCTTCAAACAAATGTATACTTCTCGAATAATGGCCTAGGTCCTTTCATCTCACCACCTTAGTCTTCAGCTGGGCATCCTGTCCTCATTGCTCCCTTTTCTATACCATGATACATGTATCCTATTGCATACTAGGCAACTGATTGGCCCTCATGTCTGATGACATGCTATTGTAGCTTTGTGATGTAATGGCACCACTTGACCAATCGCCCTGGGTGACGATTACACCGAAGGACCAGACATCAGCAATTACACACTAGGTAACTATCTGTGAATAGGACTGCACAGCAAGTAGGAAGTGTAATGGGAAAGTACACTGCACCATTGAAAGCATTGGGCTCCTATTTAGAGAGGGCCAGAGTTTGAAGTAGCAATTGAATGGCCCTTTTGTCAGATGACAACCTGCTGCAGCTTTGTGATATAATGGCACCACTAGACCAATCGCCCTGCGTGAGGATGGCACCGGAGGACCAGACATCAGCAATTACACACTAGGTAACTATCTGTGAATATGACTGAACAGCAAGTAGGAGGTGTAATGGGAAAGTACACTGCACCATTGAAAGCATTGGGCTCCTATTTAAAGAGGGCTAGAGTTAGAAGAAGCAACTGATTGGCCCTCATGTCAGATGACATCCTGTTGTGGCTTTTTGATGTAATGGCACCACTTGACCAATCGCCCTGGGTGACGATTACACTGGAGGACCAGACAACAGCATTTACACACTAGGTAATTATCTGGGAATATGACTGCACAGCAAGTAGGAGGTGTAATGGGAAAGTACTCTGCACCATCGAATGCATTGGGCTCCTTTTTAAAGAGGGCTAGAGTTAGAAGAACACAGTTTCTAAATAGCAGTCCATCTGGAGTATCGGGGTCACACTCACAGAGAGCAGGGAAACCGGTTAAATAGCTTCCCTCTATCTGAAAGTAAGTCAATTGCTCTAACCTTAGACACCTCATTCCAGCCTGAAAGATGGTAATTAACTCGCAGGACAAATTGCCAGCACAAGTATCTAAAGAAGATTTTGTCAGCCACGTAGACAGTCAAAGTCTTTGATAAACTATCATGATGGCCATCGCGTCATCCACATTGCTACCGTCTTAGAAGATTATATTTATGCGGAAGACCCTACTAAAAGGCACTGAGAGCCATCAGATGCTATGAACTTTTTATCAATGGCAAAATGATTAAATGAGAGTTTGACTTACCATACATATTGATCGAGGCATGGAGAAGGCTGAGGAATGAGCTCTCTTTTTTTTTTGTCTCAGCAAGCAGAGAAATATTCCTCTGCAACACTGCCTCTGCTGGCCATTCAGTATAATCTGCAGATGGAAAAGTCCACTGTTAGTCAATTTTTTGAACTTGAATATTTCCAAACCAAATGCAACACTACCAAAAAATGATTTCTATAAAGCGTAAATTATTAGTACTATGGCGTGTCACATATTGTGAAAATCCAAAGCTCACTAAAAATTATAATCTCAATTTAGATTTCAACCTAGCAAACTTCTTTCAATCCTAGGCCTCATTTGCTGGTACTCTCTACACAACCCTAGCACATGTATGAGGACTTAGATAAAAAGATCTCTTTGGCAGCCAAGAGATAGAGTACCCTTCTCACAGGAATGATTTCAGGTTATGGTACACCATAGCAATTCAGTGATCGGATACGGTAAGGGAGGAAGGTTTATGCTACGGATAGTGGGAATAATAAAAACTATGAATAACAGATTCTAACATCTTCATTTTAGCACATCCCTATCAGTTAACCTATAGAGAACTCCAGAATTGTATGATCAACCACTCCTTCAAACAAATGTATACGTCTCGAATAATGGCCTAGGTCCTTTCATCTCACCACCTTAGTCTTCAGCTGGGCATCCTGTCCTCATTGCTCCCTTTTCTATACCATGATACATGTATCCTATTGCATACTAGGCAACTGATTGGCCCTCATGTCTGATGACATGCTATTGTAGCTTTGTGATGTAATGGCACCACTTGACCAATCGCCCTGGGTGACGATTACACCGAAGGACCAGACATCAGCAATTACACACTAGGTAACTATCTGTGAATAGGACTGCACAGCAAGTAGGAAGTGTAATGGGAAAGTACACTGCACCATTGAAAGCATTGGGCTCCTATTTAGAGAGGGCCAGAGTTTGAAGTAGCAATTGAATGGCCCTTTTGTCAGATGACAACCTGCTGCAGCTTTGTGATATAATGGCACCACTAGACCAATCGCCCTGCGTGAGGATGGCACCGGAGGACCAGACATCAGCAATTACACACTAGGTAACTATCTGTGAATATGACTGAACAGCAAGTAGGAGGTGTAATGGGAAAGTACACTGCACCATTGAAAGCATTGGGCTCCTATTTAAAGAGGGCTAGAGTTAGAAGAAGCAACTGATTGGCCCTCATGTCAGATGACATCCTGTTGTGGCTTTGTGATGTAATGGCACCACTTGACCAATCGCCCTGGGTGACGATTACACTGGAGGACCAGACAACAGCATTTACACACTAGGTAATTATCTGGGAATATGACTGCACAGCAAGTAGGAGGTGTAATGGGAAAGTACTCTGCACCATCGAATGCATTGGGCTCCTTTTTAAAGAGGGCTAGAGTTAGAAGAACACAGTTTCTAAATAGCAGTCCATCTGGAGTATCAGGGTCACACTCACAGAGAGCAGGGAAACCGGTTAAATAGCTTCCCTCTATCTGAAAGTAAGTCAATTGCTCTAACCTTAGACACCTCATTCCAGCCTGAAAGATGGTAATTAACTCGCAGGACAAATTGCCAGCACAAGTATCTAAAGAAGATTTTGTCAGCCACGTAGACAGTCAAAGTCTTTGATAAACTATCATGATGGCCATCGCGTCATCCACATTGCTTCCGTCTTAGAAGATTCTATTTATGCGGAAGACCCTACTAAAAGGCACTGAGAGCCATCAGATGCTATGAACTTTTTATCAATGGCAAAATGATTAAATGAGAGTTTGACTTACCATACATATTGATCGAGGCATGGAGAAGGCTGAGGAATGAGCTCTGTTTTTTTTTGTCTCAGCAAGCAGAGAAATATTCCTCTGCAACACTGCCTCTGCTGGCCATTCAGTATAATCTGCAGATGGAAAAGTCCACTGTTAGTCAATTTTTTGAACTTGAATATTTCCAAACCAAATGCAACACTACCAAAAAATGATTTCTATAAAGCGTAAATTATTAGTACTATGGCGTGTCACATATTGTGAAAATCCAAAGCTCACTAAAAATTATAATCTCAATTTAGATTTCAACCTAGCAAACTTCTTTCAATCCTAGGCCTCATTTGCTGGTACACTGTACACAACCCTAGCACATGTATGAGGACTTAGATAGAAAGATCTCTTTGGCAGCCAAGAGATAGAGTACCCTTCTCACAGGAATGATTTCAGGTTATGGTACACCATAGCAATTCAGTGATCTGATACGTTAAGGGAGGAAGGTTTATGCTACGGTTAGTGGGAATAATAAAAACTATGAATAACAGATTCTAACATCTTCATTTTAGCACATCCCTATCAGTTAACCTATAGAGAACTCCAGAATGGTATGATCAACCACTCCTTCAAACAAATGTATACGTCTCGAATAATGGCCTAGGTCCTTTCATATCACCACCTTAGTCTTCAGCTGGGCATCCTGTCCTCATTGCTCCCTTTTCTATACCATGATACATGTATCCTATTGCATACTAGGCAACTGATTGGCCCTCATGTCTGATGACATGCTATTGTAGCTTTGTGATGTAATGGCACCACTTGACCAATCGCCCTGGGTGACGATTACACCGAAGGACCAGACATCAGCAATAACACACTAGGTAACTATCTGTGAATAGGACTGCACAGCAAGTAGGAAGTGTAATGGGAAAGTACACTGCACCATTGAAAGCATTGGGCTCCTATTTAGAGAGGGCCAGAGTTTGAAGTAGCAATTGAATGGCCCTTTTGTCAGATGACAACCTGCTGCAGCTTTGTGATATAATGGCACCACTAGACCAATCGCCCTGCGTGAGGATGGCACCGGAGGACCAGACATCAGCAATTACACACTAGGTAACTATCTGTGAATATGACTGAACAGCAAGTAGGAGGTGTAATGGGAAAGTACACTGCACCATTGAAAGCATTGGGCTCCTATTTAAAGAGGGCTAGAGTTAGAAGAAGCAACTGATTGGCCCTCATGTCAGATGACATCCTGTTGTGGCTTTGTGATGTAATGGCACCACTTGACCAATCGCCCTGGGTGACGATTACACTGGAGGACCAGACAACAGCATTTACACACTAGGTAATTATCTGGGAATATGACTGCACAGCAAGTAGGAGGTGTAATGGGAAAGTACTCTGCACCATCGAATGCATTGGGCTCCTTTTTAAAGAGGGCTAGAGTTAGAAGAACACAGTTTCTAAATAGCAGTCCATCTGGAGTATCAGGGTCACACTCACAGAGAGCAGGGAAACCGGTTAAATAGCTTCCCTCTATCTGAAAGTAAGTCAATTGCTCTAACCTTAGACACCTCATTCCAGCCTGAAAGATGGTAATTAACTCGCAGGACAAATTGCCTGCACAAGTATCTAAAGAAGATTTTGTCAGCCACGTAGACAGACAAAGTCTTTGATAAACTATCATGATGGCCATCGCGTCATCCACATTGCTACCGTCTTAGAAGATTATATTTATGCGGAAGACCCTACTAAAAGGCACTGAGAGCCATCAGATGCTATGAACTTTTTATCAATGGCAAAATGATTAAATGAGAGTTTGACTTACCATACATATTGATCGAGGCATGGAGAAGGCTGAGGAATGAGCTTTCTTTTTTTTTTGTCTCAGCAAGCAGAGACATATTCCTCTGCAACACTGCCTCTGCTGGCCATTCAGTATAATCTGCAGATGGAAAAGTCCACTGTCAATTTTTTTAACTTGAATATTTCCAAACCAAATGCAACACTACCAAAAAATGATTTCTATAAAGCGTAAATTATTAGTACTATGGCGTGTCACATATTGTGAAAATCCAAAGCTCACTAAAAATTATAATCTCAATTTAGATTTCAACCTAGCAAACTTCTTTCAATCCTAGGCCTCATTTGCTGGTACACTGTACACAACCCTAGCACACGTATGAGGACTTAGATAGAAAGATCTCTTTGGCAGCCAAGAGATAGAGTACCCTTCTCACAGGAATGATTTCAGGTTATGGTACACCATAGCAATTCAGTGATCGGATACGGTAAGGGAGGAAGGTTTATGCTACGGATAGTGGGAATAATAAAAACTATGAATAACAGATTCTAACATCTTCATTTTAGCAAATCCCTATCAGTTAACCTATAGAGAACTCCAGAATTGTATGATCAACCACTCCTTCAAACAAATGTATACGTCTCGAATAATGGCCTAGGTCCTTTCATCTCACCACCTTAGTCTTCAGCTGGGCATCCTGTCCTCATTGCTCCCTTTTCTATACCATGATACATGTATCCTATTGCATACTAGGCAACTGATTGGCCCTCATGTCTGATGACATGCTATTGTAGCTTTGTGATGTAATGGCACCACTTGACCAATCGCCCTGGGTGACGATTACACCGAAGGACCAGACATCAGCAATTACACACTAGGTAACTATCTGTGAATAGGACTGCACAGCAAGTAGGAAGTGTAATGGGAAAGTACACTGCACCATTGAAAGCATTGGGCTCCTATTTAGAGAGGGCCAGAGTTTGAAGTAGCAATTGAATGGCCCTTTTGTCAGATGACAACCTGCTGCAGCTTTGTGATATAATGGCACCACTAGACCAATCGCCCTGCGTGAGGATGGCACCGGAGGACCAGACATCAGCAATTACACACTAGGTAACTATCTGTGAATATGACTGAACAGCAAGTAGGAGGTGTAATGGGAAAGTACACTGCACCATTGAAAGCATTGGGCTCCTATTTAAAGAGGGCTAGAGTTAGAAGAAGCAACTGATTGGCCCTCATGTCAGATGACATCCTGTTGTGGCTTTTTGATGTAATGGCACCACTTGACCAATCGCCCTGGGTGACGATTACACTGGAGGACCAGACAACAGCATTTACACACTAGGTAATTATCTGGGAATATGACTGCACAGCAAGTAGGAGGTGTAATGGGAAAGTACTCTGCACCATCGAATGCATTGGGCTCCTTTTTAAAGAGGGCTAGAGTTAGAAGAACACAGTTTCTAAATAGCAGTCCATCTGGAGTATCAGGGTCACACTCACAGAGAGCAGGGAAACCGGTTAAATAGCTTCCCTCTATCTGAAAGTAAGTCAATTGCTCTAACCTTAGACACCTCATTCCAGCCTGAAAGATGGTAATTAACTCGCAGGACAAATTGCCAGCACAAGTATCTAAAGAAGATTTTGTCAGCCACGTAGACAGTCAAAGTCTTTGATAAACTATCATGATGGCCATCGCGTCATCCACATTGCTACCGTCTTAGAAGATTATATTTATGCGGAAGACCCTACTAAAAGGCACTGAGAGCCATCAGATGCTATGAACTTTTTATCAATGGCAAAATGATTAAATGAGAGTTTGACTTACCATACATATTGATCGAGGCATGGAGAAGGCTGAGGAATGAGCTTTCTTTTTTTTTCCGTCTCAGCAAGCAGAGAAATATTCCTCTGCAACACTGCCTCTGCTGGCCATTCAGTATAATCTGCAGATGGAAAAGTCCACTGTTAGTCAATTTTTTGAACTTGAATATTTCCAAACCAAATGCAACACTACCAAAAAATGATTTCTATAAAGCGTAAATTATTAGTACTATGGCGTGTCACATATTGTGAAAATCCAAAGCTCACTAAAAATTATAATCTCAATTTAGATTTCAACCTAGCAAACTTCTTTCAATCCTAGGCCTCATTTGCTGGTACTCTCTACACAACCCTAGCACCTGTATGAGGACTTAGATAAAAAGATCTCTTTGGCAGCCAAGAGATAGAGTACCCTTCTCACAGGAATGATTTCAGGTTATGGTACACCATAGCAATTCAGTGATCGGATACGGTAAGGGAGGAAGGTTTATGCTACGGATAGTGGGAATAATAAAAACTATGAATAACAGATTCTAACATCTTCATTTTAGCACATCCCTATCAGTTAACCTATAGAGAACTCCAGAATTGTATGATCAACCACTCCTTCAAACAAATGTATACGTCTCGAATAATGGCCTAGGTCCTTTCATCTCACCACCTTAGTCTTCAGCTGGGCATCCTGTCCTCATTGCTCCCTTTTCTATACCATGATACATGTATCCTATTGCATACTAGGCAACTGATTGGCCCTCATGTCTGATGACATGCTATTGTAGCTTTGTGATGTAATGGCACCACTTGACCAATCGCCCTGGGTGACGATTACACCGAAGGACCAGACATCAGCAATTACACACTAGGTAACTATCTGTGAATAGGACTGCACAGCAAGTAGGAAGTGTAATGGGAAAGTACACTGCACCATTGAAAGCATTGGGCTCCTATTTAGAGAGGGCCAGAGTTTGAAGTAGCAATTGAATGGCCCTTTTGTCAGATGACAACCTGCTGCAGCTTTGTGATATAATGGCACCACTAGACCAATCGCCCTGCGTGAGGATGGCACCGGAGGACCAGACATCAGCAATTACACACTAGGTAACTATCTGTGAATATGACTGAACAGCAAGTAGGAGGTGTAATGGGAAAGTACACTGCACCATTGAAAGCATTGGGCTCCTATTTAAAGAGGGCTAGAGTTAGAAGAAGCAACTGATTGGCCCTCATGTCAGATGACATCCTGTTGTGGCTTTGTGATGTAATGGCACCACTTGACCAATCGCCCTGGGTGACGATTACACTGGAGGACCAGACAACAGCATTTACACACTAGGTAATTATCTGGGAATATGACTGCACAGCAAGTAGGAGGTGTAATGGGAAAGTACTCTGCACCATCGAATGCATTGGGCTCCTTTTTAAAGAGGGCTAGAGTTAGAAGAACACAGTTTCTAAATAGCAGTCCATCTGGAGTATCAGGGTCACACTCACAGAGAGCAGGGAAACCGGTTAAATAGCTTCCCTCTATCTGAAAGTAAGTCAATTGCTCTAACCTTAGACACCTCATTCCAGCCTGAAAGATGGTAATTAACTCGCAGGACAAATTGCCAGCACAAGTATCTAAAGAAGATTTTGTCAGCCACGTAGACAGTCAAAGTCTTTGATAAACTATCATGATGGCCATCGCGTCATCCACATTGCTACCGTCTTAGAAGATTATATTTATGCGGAAGACCCTACTAAAAGGCACTGAGAGCCATCAGATGCTATGAACTTTTTATCAATGGCAAAATGATTAAATGAGAGTTTGACTTACCATACATATTGATCGAGGCATGGAGAAGGCTGAGGAATGAGCTCTCTTTTTTTTTGTCTCAGCAAGCAGAGAAATATTCCTCTGCAACACTGCCTCTGCTGGCCATTCAGTATAATCTGCAGATGGAAAAGTCCACTGTTAGTCAATTTTTTGAACTTGAATATTTCCAAACCAAATGCAACACTACCAAAAAATGATTTCTATAAAGCGTAAATTATTAGTACTATGGCGTGTCACATATTGTGAAAATCCAAAGCTCACTAAAAATTATAATCTCAATTTAGATTTCAACCTAGCAAACTTCTTTCAATCCTAGGCCTCATTTGCTGGTACTCTCTACACAACCCTAGCACATGTATGAGGACTTCGATAAAAAGATCTCTTTGGCAGCCAAGAGATAGAGTACCCTTCTCACAGGAATGATTTCAGGTTATGGTACACCATAGCAATTCAGTGATCGGATACGGTAAGGGAGGAAGGTTTATGCTACGGATAGTGGGAATAATAAAAACTATGAATAACAGATTCTAACATCTTCATTTTAGCAAATCCCTATCAGTTAACCTATAGAGAACTCCAGAATTGTATGATCAACCACTCCTTCAAACAAATGTATACGTCTCGAATAATGGCCTAGGTCCTTTCATCTCACCACCTTAGTCTTCAGCTGGGCATCCTGTCCTCATTGCTCCCTTTTCTATACCATGATACATGTATCCTATTGCATACTAGGCAACTGATTGGCCCTCATGTCTGATGACATGCTATTGTAGCTTTGTGATGTAATGGCACCACTTGACCAATCGCCCTGGGTGACGATTACACCGAAGGACCAGACATCAGCAATTACACACTAGGTAACTATCTGTGAATAGGACTGCACAGCAAGTAGGAAGTGTAATGGGAAAGTACACTGCACCATTGAAAGCATTGGGCTCCTATTTAGAGAGGGCCAGAGTTTGAAGTAGCAATTGAATGGCCCTTTTGTCAGATGACAACCTGCTGCAGCTTTGTGATATAATGGCACCACTAGACCAATCGCCCTGCGTGAGGATGGCACCGGAGGACCAGACATCAGCAATTACACACTAGGTAACTATCTGTGAATATGACTGAACAGCAAGTAGGAGGTGTAATGGGAAAGTACACTGCACCATTGAAAGCATTGGGCTCCTATTTAAAGAGGGCTAGAGTTAGAAGAAGCAACTGATTGGCCCTCATGTCAGATGACATCCTGTTGTGGCTTTGTGATGTAATGGCACCACTTGACCAATCGCCCTGGGTGACGATTACACTGGAGGACCAGACAACAGCATTTACACACTAGGTAATTATCTGGGAATATGACTGCACAGCAAGTAGGAGGTGTAATGGGAAAGTACTCTGCACCATCGAATGCATTGGGCTCCTTTTTAAAGAGGGCTAGAGTTAGAAGAACACAGTTTCTAAATAGCAGTCCATCTGGAGTATCAGGGTCACACTCACAGAGAGCAGGGAAACCGGTTAAATAGCTTCCCTCTATCTGAAAGTAAGTCAATTGCTCTAACCTTAGACACCTCATTCCAGCCTGAAAGATGGTAATTAACTCGCAGGACAAATTGCCAGCACAAGTATCTAAAGAAGATTTTGTCAGCCACGTAGACAGTCAAAGTCTTTGATAAACTATCATGATGGCCATCGCGTCATCCACATTGCTACCGTCTTAGAAGATTATATTTATGCGGAAGACCCTACTAAAAGGCACTGAGAGCCATCAGATGCTATGAACTTTTTATCAATGGCAAAATGATTAAATGAGAGTTTGACTTACCATACATATTGATCGAGGCATGGAGAAGGCTGAGGAATGAGCTTTCTTTTTTTTTCCGTCTCAGCAAGCAGAGAAATATTCCTCTGCAACACTGCCTCTGCTGGCCATTCAGTATAATCTGCAGATGGAAAAGTCCACTGTTAGTCAATTTTTTGAACTTGAATATTTCCAAACCAAATGCAACACTACCAAAAAATGATTTCTATAAAGCGTAAATTATTAGTACTATGGCGTGTCACATATTGTGAAAATCCAAAGCTCACTAAAAATTATAATCTCAATTTAGATTTCAACCTAGCAAACTTCTTTCAATCCTAGGCCTCATTTGCTGGTACACTGTACACAACCCTAGCACATGTATGAGGACTTAGATAGAAAGATCTCTTTGGCAGCCAAGAGATAGAGTACCCTTCTCACAGGAATGATTTCAGGTTATGGTACACCATAGCAATTCAGTGATCTGATACGTTAAGGGAGGAAGGTTTATGCTACGGTTAGTGGGAATAATAAAAACTATGAATAACAGATTCTAACATCTTCATTTTAGCACATCCCTATCAGTTAACCTATAGAGAACTCCAGAATTGTATGATCAACCACTCCTTCAAACAAATGTATACGTCTCGAATAATGGCCTAGGTCCTTTCATCTCACCACCTTAGTCTTCAGCTGGGCATCCTGTCCTCATTGCTCCCTTTTCTATACCATGATACATGTATCCTATTGCATACTAGGCAACTGATTGGCCCTCATGTCTGATGACATGCTATTGTAGCTTTGTGATGTAATGGCACCACTTGACCAATCGCCCTGGGTGACGATTACACCGAAGGACCAGACATCAGCAATTACACACTAGGTAACTATCTGTGAATAGGACTGCACAGCAAGTAGGAAGTGTAATGGGAAAGTACACTGCACCATTGAAAGCATTGGGCTCCTATTTAGAGAGGGCCAGAGTTTGAAGTAGCAATTGAATGGCCCTTTTGTCAGATGACAACCTGCTGCAGCTTTGTGATATAATGGCACCACTAGACCAATCGCCCTGCGTGAGGATGGCACCGGAGGACCAGACATCAGCAATTACACACTAGGTAACTATCTGTGAATATGACTGAACAGCAAGTAGGAGGTGTAATGGGAAAGTACACTGCACCATTGAAAGCATTGGGCTCCTATTTAAAGAGGGCTAGAGTTAGAAGAAGCAACTGATTGGCCCTCATGTCAGATGACATCCTGTTGTGGCTTTGTGATGTAATGGCACCACTTGACCAATCGCCCTGGGTGACGATTACACTGGAGGACCAGACAACAGCATTTACACACTAGGTAATTATCTGGGAATATGACTGCACAGCAAGTAGGAGGTGTAATGGGAAAGTACTCTGCACCATCGAATGCATTGGGCTCCTTTTTAAAGAGGGCTAGAGTTAGAAGAACACAGTTTCTAAATAGCAGTCCATCTGGAGTATCAGGGTCACACTCACAGAGAGCAGGGAAACCGGTTAAATAGCTTCCCTCTATCTGAAAGTAAGTCAATTGCTCTAACCTTAGACACCTCATTCCAGCCTGAAAGATGGTAATTAACTCGCAGGACAAATTGCCAGCACAAGTATCTAAAGAAGATTTTGTCAGCCACGTAGACAGTCAAAGTCTTTGATAAACTATCATGATGGCCATCGCGTCATCCACATTGCTACCGTCTTAGAAGATTATATTTATGCGGAAGACCCTACTAAAAGGCACTGAGAGCCATCAGATGCTATGAACTTTTTATCAATGGCAAAATGATTAAATGAGAGTTTGACTTACCATACATATTGATCGAGGCATGGAGAAGGCTGAGGAATGAGCTCTCTTTTTTTTTTGTCTCAGCAAGCAGAGAAATATTCCTCTGCAACACTGCCTCTGCTGGCCATTCAGTATAATCTGCAGATAGAAAAGTCCACTGTTAGTCAATTTTTTGAACTTGAATATTTCCAAACCAAATGCAACACTACCAAAAAATGATTTCTATAAAGCGTAAATTATTAGTACTATGGCGTGTCACATATTGTGAAAATCCAAAGCTCACTAAAAATTATAATCTCAATTTAGATTTCAACCTAGCAAACTTCTTTCAATCCTAGGCCTCATTTGCTGGTACTCTCTACACAACCCTAGCACCTGTATGAGGACTTAGATAAAAAGATCTCTTTGGCAGCCAAGAGATAGAGTACCCTTCTCACAGGAATGATTTCAGGTTATGGTACACCATAGCAATTCAGTGATCGGATACGGTAAGGGAGGAAGGTTTATGCTACGGATAGTGGGAATAATAAAAACTATGAATAACAGATTCTAACATCTTCATTTTAGCACATCCCTATCAGTTAACCTATAGAGAACTCCAGAATTGTATGATCAACCACTCCTTCAAACAAATGTATACGTCTCGAATAATGGCCTAGGTCCTTTCATCTCACCACCTTAGTCTTCAGCTGGGCATCCTGTCCTCATTGCTCCCTTTTCTATACCATGATACATGTATCCTATTGCATACTAGGCAACTGATTGGCCCTCATGTCTGATGACATGCTATTGTAGCTTTGTGATGTAATGGCACCACTTGACCAATCGCCCTGGGTGACGATTACACCGAAGGACCAGACATCAGCAATTACACACTAGGTAACTATCTGTGAATAGGACTGCACAGCAAGTAGGAAGTGTAATGGGAAAGTACACTGCACCATTGAAAGCATTGGGCTCCTATTTAGAGAGGGCCAGAGTTTGAAGTAGCAATTGAATGGCCCTTTTGTCAGATGACAACCTGCTGCAGCTTTGTGATATAATGGCACCACTAGACCAATCGCCCTGCGTGAGGATGGCACCGGAGGACCAGACATCAGCAATTACACACTAGGTAACTATCTGTGAATATGACTGAACAGCAAGTAGGAGGTGTAATGGGAAAGTACACTGCACCATTGAAAGCATTGGGCTCCTATTTAAAGAGGGCTAGAGTTAGAAGAAGCAACTGATTGGCCCTCATGTCAGATGACATCCTGTTGTGGCTTTGTGATGTAATGGCACCACTTGACCAATCGCCCTGGGTGACGATTACACTGGAGGACCAGACAACAGCATTTACACACTAGGTAATTATCTGGGAATATGACTGCACAGCAAGTAGGAGGTGTAATGGGAAAGTACTCTGCACCATCGAATGCATTGGGCTCCTTTTTAAAGAGGGCTAGAGTTAGAAGAACACAGTTTCTAAATAGCAGTCCATCTGGAGTATCAGGGTCACACTCACAGAGAGCAGGGAAACCGGTTAAATAGCTTCCCTCTATCTGAAAGTAAGTCAATTGCTCTAACCTTAGACACCTCATTCCAGCCTGAAAGATGGTAATTAACTCGCAGGACAAATTGCCAGCACAAGTATCTAAAGAAGATTTTGTCAGCCACGTAGACAGTCAAAGTCTTTGATAAACTATCATGATGGCCATCGCGTCATCCACATTGCTACCGTCTTAGAAGATTATATTTATGCGGAAGACCCTACTAAAAGGCACTGAGAGCCATCAGATGCTATGAACTTTTTATCAATGGCAAAATGATTAAATGAGAGTTTGACTTACCATACATATTGATCGAGGCATGGAGAAGGCTGAGGAATGAGCTCTCTTTTTTTTTGTCTCAGCAAGCAGAGAAATATTCCTCTGCAACACTGCCTCTGCTGGCCATTCAGTATAATCTGCAGATGGAAAAGTCCACTGTTAGTCAATTTTTTGAACTTGAATATTTCCAAACCAAATGCAACACTACCAAAAAATGATTTCTATAAAGCGTAAATTATTAGTACTATGGCGTGTCACATATTGTGAAAATCCAAAGCTCACTAAAAATTATAATCTCAATTTAGATTTCAACCTAGCAAACTTCTTTCAATCCTAGGCCTCATTTGCTGGTACTCTCTACACAACCCTAGCACATGTATGAGGACTTCGATAAAAAGATCTCTTTGGCAGCCAAGAGATAGAGTACCCTTCTCACAGGAATGATTTCAGGTTATGGTACACCATAGCAATTCAGTGATCGGATACGGTAAGGGAGGAAGGTTTATGCTACGGATAGTGGGAATAATAAAAACTATGAATAACAGATTCTAACATCTTCATTTTAGCAAATCCCTATCAGTTAACCTATAGAGAACTCCAGAATTGTATGATCAACCACTCCTTCAAACAAATGTATACGTCTCGAATAATGGCCTAGGTCCTTTCATCTCACCACCTTAGTCTTCAGCTGGGCATCCTGTCCTCATTGCTCCCTTTTCTATACCATGATACATGTATCCTATTGCATACTAGGCAACTGATTGGCCCTCATGTCTGATGACATGCTATTGTAGCTTTGTGATGTAATGGCACCACTTGACCAATCGCCCTGGGTGACGATTACACCGAAGGACCAGACATCAGCAATTACACACTAGGTAACTATCTGTGAATAGGACTGCACAGCAAGTAGGAAGTGTAATGGGAAAGTACACTGCACCATTGAAAGCATTGGGCTCCTATTTAGAGAGGGCCAGAGTTTGAAGTAGCAATTGAATGGCCCTTTTGTCAGATGACAACCTGCTGCAGCTTTGTGATATAATGGCACCACTAGACCAATCGCCCTGCGTGAGGATGGCACCGGAGGACCAGACATCAGCAATTACACACTAGGTAACTATCTGTGAATATGACTGAACAGCAAGTAGGAGGTGTAATGGGAAAGTACACTGCACCATTGAAAGCATTGGGCTCCTATTTAAAGAGGGCTAGAGTTAGAAGAAGCAACTGATTGGCCCTCATGTCAGATGACATCCTGTTGTGGCTTTGTGATGTAATGGCACCACTTGACCAATCGCCCTGGGTGACGATTACACTGGAGGACCAGACAACAGCATTTACACACTAGGTAATTATCTGGGAATATGACTGCACAGCAAGTAGGAGGTGTAATGGGAAAGTACTCTGCACCATCGAATGCATTGGGCTCCTTTTTAAAGAGGGCTAGAGTTAGAAGAACACAGTTTCTAAATAGCAGTCCATCTGGAGTATCAGGGTCACACTCACAGAGAGCAGGGAAACCGGTTAAATAGCTTCCCTCTATCTGAAAGTAAGTCAATTGCTCTAACCTTAGACACCTCATTCCAGCCTGAAAGATGGTAATTAACTCGCAGGACAAATTGCCAGCACAAGTATCTAAAGAAGATTTTGTCAGCCACGTAGACAGTCAAAGTCTTTGATAAACTATCATGATGGCCATCGCGTCATCCACATTGCTACCGTCTTAGAAGATTATATTTATGCGGAAGACCCTACTAAAAGGCACTGAGAGCCATCAGATGCTATGAACTTTTTATCAATGGCAAAATGATTAAATGAGAGTTTGACTTACCATACATATTGATCGAGGCATGGAGAAGGCTGAGGAATGAGCTTTCTTTTTTTTTCCGTCTCAGCAAGCAGAGAAATATTCCTCTGCAACACTGCCTCTGCTGGCCATTCAGTATAATCTGCAGATGGAAAAGTCCACTGTTAGTCAATTTTTTGAACTTGAATATTTCCAAACCAAATGCAACACTACCAAAAAATGATTTCTATAAAGCGTAAATTATTAGTACTATGGCGTGTCACATATTGTGAAAATCCAAAGCTCACTAAAAATTATAATCTCAATTTAGATTTCAACCTAGCAAACTTCTTTCAATCCTAGGCCTCATTTGCTGGTACACTGTACACAACCCTAGCACATGTATGAGGACTTAGATAGAAAGATCTCTTTGGCAGCCAAGAGATAGAGTACCCTTCTCACAGGAATGATTTCAGGTTATGGTACACCATAGCAATTCAGTGATCTGATACGTTAAGGGAGGAAGGTTTATGCTACGGTTAGTGGGAATAATAAAAACTATGAATAACAGATTCTAACATCTTCATTTTAGCACATCCCTATCAGTTAACCTATAGAGAACTCCAGAATTGTATGATCAACCACTCCTTCAAACAAATGTATACGTCTCGAATAATGGCCTAGGTCCTTTCATCTCACCACCTTAGTCTTCAGCTGGGCATCCTGTCCTCATTGCTCCCTTTTCTATACCATGATACATGTATCCTATTGCATACTAGGCAACTGATTGGCCCTCATGTCTGATGACATGCTATTGTAGCTTTGTGATGTAATGGCACCACTTGACCAATCGCCCTGGGTGACGATTACACCGAAGGACCAGACATCAGCAATTACACACTAGGTAACTATCTGTGAATAGGACTGCACAGCAAGTAGGAAGTGTAATGGGAAAGTACACTGCACCATTGAAAGCATTGGGCTCCTATTTAGAGAGGGCCAGAGTTTGAAGTAGCAATTGAATGGCCCTTTTGTCAGATGACAACCTGCTGCAGCTTTGTGATATAATGGCACCACTAGACCAATCGCCCTGCGTGAGGATGGCACCGGAGGACCAGACATCAGCAATTACACACTAGGTAACTATCTGTGAATATGACTGAACAGCAAGTAGGAGGTGTAATGGGAAAGTACACTGCACCATTGAAAGCATTGGGCTCCTATTTAAAGAGGGCTAGAGTTAGAAGAAGCAACTGATTGGCCCTCATGTCAGATGACATCCTGTTGTGGCTTTGTGATGTAATGGCACCACTTGACCAATCGCCCTGGGTGACGATTACACTGGAGGACCAGACAACAGCATTTACACACTAGGTAATTATCTGGGAATATGACTGCACAGCAAGTAGGAGGTGTAATGGGAAAGTACTCTGCACCATCGAATGCATTGGGCTCCTTTTTAAAGAGGGCTAGAGTTAGAAGAACACAGTTTCTAAATAGCAGTCCATCTGGAGTATCAGGGTCACACTCACAGAGAGCAGGGAAACCGGTTAAATAGCTTCCCTCTATCTGAAAGTAAGTCAATTGCTCTAACCTTAGACACCTCATTCCAGCCTGAAAGATGGTAATTAACTCGCAGGACAAATTGCCAGCACAAGTATCTAAAGAAGATTTTGTCAGCCACGTAGACAGTCAAAGTCTTTGATAAACTATCATGATGGCCATCGCGTCATCCACATTGCTACCGTCTTAGAAGATTATATTTATGCGGAAGACCCTACTAAAAGGCACTGAGAGCCATCAGATGCTATGAACTTTTTATCAATGGCAAAATGATTAAATGAGAGTTTGACTTACCATACATATTGATCGAGGCATGGAGAAGGCTGAGGAATGAGCTCTCTTTTTTTTTTGTCTCAGCAAGCAGAGAAATATTCCTCTGCAACACTGCCTCTGCTGGCCATTCAGTATAATCTGCAGATAGAAAAGTCCACTGTTAGTCAATTTTTTGAACTTGAATATTTCCAAACCAAATGCAACACTACCAAAAAATGATTTCTATAAAGCGTAAATTATTAGTACTATGGCGTGTCACATATTGTGAAAATCCAAAGCTCACTAAAAATTATAATCTCAATTTAGATTTCAACCTAGCAAACTTCTTTCAATCCTAGGCCTCATTTGCTGGTACTCTCTACACAACCCTAGCACATGTATGAGGACTTAGATAAAAAGATCTCTTTGGCAGCCAAGAGATAGAGTACCCTTCTCACAGGAATGATTTCAGGTTATGGTACACCATAGCAATTCAGTGATCGGATACGGTAAGGGAGGAAGGTTTATGCTACGGATAGTGGGAATAATAAAAACTATGAATAACAGATTCTAACATCTTCATTTTAGCAAATCCCTATCAGTTAACCTATAGAGAACTCCAGAATTGTATGATCAACCACTCCTTCAAACAAATGTATACGTCTCGAATAATGGCCTAGGTCCTTTCATCTCACCACCTTAGTCTTCAGCTGGGCATCCTGTCCTCATTGCTCCCTTTTCTATACCATGATACATGTATCCTATTGCATACTAGGCAACTGATTGGCCCTCATGTCTGATGACATGCTATTTTAGCTTTGTGATGTAATGGCACCACTTGACCAATCGCCCTGGGTGACGATTACACCGAAGGACCAGACATCAGCAATTACACACTAGGTAACTATCTGTGAATAGGACTGCACAGCAAGTAGGAAGTGTAATGGGAAAGTACACTGCACCATTGAAAGCATTGGGCTCCTATTTAGAGAGGGCCAGAGTTTGAAGTAGCAATTGAATGGCCCTTTTGTCAGATGACAACCTGCTGCAGCTTTGTGATATAATGGCACCACTAGACCAATCGCCCTGCGTGAGGATGGCACCGGAGGACCAGACATCAGCAATTACACACTAGGTAACTATCTGTGAATATGACTGAACAGCAAGTAGGAGGTGTAATGGGAAAGTACACTGCACCATTGAAAGCATTGGGCTCCTATTTAAAGAGGGCTAGAGTTAGAAGAAGCAACTGATTGGCCCTCATGTCAGATGACATCCTGTTGTGGCTTTGTGATGTAATGGCACCATGTGATCCTGTCCCGCGTCCAACCCCGCCAGGACTACACGCCCCTCACGACTCACCGGTATCCAGGGGCCCCCACAGCAGTCCTCGCTGCCGAAACCCCGTAACACACCACCATGACGGAGCGGCAACAGTGACTCGAAGTATCCCGCCCCTCTCTTCCATGCAGGAACCAATCCCCGGACGCCGCCAACAGGAAGCACTTGAATGCGACCCCGGAAGTCCCGCCCCTACAACAGTGAAAAGCAACCCCAGCGCCCAGGACCCCGTCGGAGTATCGTGGCAGGATTCTCAGGCAGACGGAGAGGACGACGGAGCAGAGAGAGCGGAAGAAGACGTATGGTCGGAAGATTGGTGGAGTCCCTGAGGAGGTGGCTGAAGAGCGGCCGTAGTCCATCGGAGGGCTACGGCGGACCGCGTGAGTACCTAGTACCCCTTTCTGAACACCCTAGGTGCTCAGTGTAAATAGTGTAAAGTCTCTCCTATTTAGGCACGGAGCACGGTAAAGAACCTCTCACTGTATATTTTGTACAGCACGCTCACTGCATTGGCCCTCTCCCCTCACTCACCCTTCGGACACCCTTCCTACTCCCTTCCTCCTCCTTCGCCCTCCTTCCTCCCCTTTTCCGCACTTATCTTCGTTTCTTGGTCCCACACGTATCCGGTGTTGGTGTCGGGAGGACTGCTGTCCCACAGTGCTGGTCTAACGGTCCCTTCTTTCTCTTATTGCCCTCCGAGGTACCTCCCCGACATCTGATCCGACCCGAAGGCCAACAAGACGGGATCCGGGACAAAGAAAGAAGGACCGGACGAAGACCCTCCCCACGGAAGGACGAAGACCCGACGCCCCGGGAATCACACCACCTGTTGTTCTCGGACTTTCTTGTGTACTTTAATAAACCAGCATAGCCCACTATATACGGCCTCCTTGCCTGCTATTTCAGCCCGCGACAACCGCCCCTTCACACACCACTTGACCAATCGCCCTGGGTGACGATTACACTGGAGGACCAGACAACAGCATTTACACACTAGGTAATTATCTGGGAATATGACTGCACAGCAAGTAGGAGGTGTAATGGGAAAGTACTCTGCACCATCGAATGCATTGGGCTCCTTTTTAAAGAGGGCTAGAGTTAGAAGAACACAGTTTCTAAATAGCAGTCCATCTGGAGTATCAGGGTCACACTCACAGAGAGCAGGGAAACCGGTTAAATAGCTTCCCTCTATCTGAAAGTAAGTCAATTGCTCTAACCTTAGACACCTCATTCCAGCCTGAAAGATGGTAATTAACTCGCAGGACAAATTGCCAGCACAAGTATCTAAAGAAGATTTTGTCAGCCACGTAGACAGTCAAAGTCTTTGATAAACTATCATGATGGCCATCGCGTCATCCACATGCTACCGTCTTAGAAGATTATATTTATGCGGAAGACCCTACTAAAAGGCACTGAGAACCATCAGATGCTATGAACTTTTTATCAATGGCAAAATGATTAAATGAGAGTTTGACTTACCATACATATTGATCGAGGCATGGAGAAGGCTGAGGAATGACCTTTTTTTTTTTTCCGTCTCAGCAAGCAGAGAAATATTCCTCTGCAACACTGCCTCTGCTGGCCATTCAGTATAATCTGCAGATGGAAAAGTCCACTGTTAGTCAATTTTTTGAACTTGAATATTTCCAAACCAAATGCAACACTACCAAAAAATGATTTCTATAAAGCGTAAATTATTAGTACTATGGCGTGTCACATATTGTGAAAATCCAAAGCTCACTAAAAATTATAATCTCAATTTAGATTTCAACCTAGCAAACTTCTTTCAATCCTAGGCCTCATTTGCTGGTACACTGTACACAACCCTAGCACATGTATGAGGACTTAGATAGAAAGATCTCCTTGGCAGCCAAGAGATAGAGTACCCTTCTCACAGGAATGATTTCAGGTTATGGTACACCATAGCAATTCAGTGATCTGATACGTTAAGGGAGGAAGGTTTATGCTACGGTTAGTGGGAATAATAAAAACTATGAATAACAGATTCTAACATCTTCATTTTAGCACATCCCTATCAGTTAACCTATAGAGAACTCCAGAATTGTATGATCAACCACTCCTTCAAACAAATGTATACGTCTCGAATAATGGCCTAGGTCCGTTCATCTCACCACCTTAGTCTTCAGCTGGGCATCCTGTCCTCATTGCTCCCTTTTCTATACCATGATACATGTATCCTATTGCATACTAGGCAACTGATTGGCCCTCATGTCTGATGACATGCTATTGTAGCTTTGTGATGTAATGGCACCACTTGACCAATCGCCCTGGGTGACGATTACACCGAAGGACCAGACATCAGCAATTACACACTAGGTAACTATCTGTGAATAGGACTGCACAGCAAGTAGGAAGTGTAATGGGAAAGTACACTGCACCATTGAAAGCATTGGGCTCCTATTTAGAGAGGGCCAGAGTTTGAAGTAGCAATTGAATGGCCCTTTTGTCAGATGACAACCTGCTGCAGCTTTGTGATATAATGGCACCACTCGACCAATCGCCCTGCGTGAGGATGGCACCGGAGGACCAGACATCAGCAATTACACACTAGGTAACTATCTGTTAATATGACTGAACAGCAAGTAGGAGGTGTAATGGGAAAGTACACTGCACCATTGAAAGCATTGGGCTCCTATTTAAAGAGGGCTAGAGTTAGAAGAAGCAACTGATTGGCCCTCATGTCAGATGACATCCTGTTGTGGCTTTGTGATGTAATGGCACCACTTGACCAATCGCCCTGGGTGACGATTACACTGGAGGACCAGACAACAGCATTTACACACTAGGTAATTATCTGGGAATATGACTGCACAGCAAGTAGGAGGTGTAATGGGAAAGTACTCTGCACCATCGAATGCATTGGGCTCCTTTTTAAAGAGGGCTAGAGTTAGAAGAACACAGTTTCTAAATAGCAGTCCATCTGGAGTATCAGGGTCACACTCACAGAGAGCAGGGAAACCGGTTAAATAGCTTCCCTCTATCTGAAAGTAAGTCAATTGCTCTAACCTTAGACACCTCATTCCAGCCTGAAAGATGGTAATTAACTCGCAGGACAAATTGCCAGCACAAGTATCTAAAGAAGATTTTGTCAGCCACGTAGACAGTCAAAGTCTTTGATAAACTATCATGATGGCCATCGCGTCATCCACATGCTACCGTCTTAGAAGATTATATTTATGCGGAAGACCCTACTAAAAGGCACTGAGAACCATCAGATGCTATGAACTTTTTATCAATGGCAAAATGATTAAATGAGAGTTTGACTTACCATACATATTGATCGAGGCATGGAGAAGGCTGAGGAATGACCTTTTTTTTTTTTCCGTCTCAGCAAGCAGAGAAATATTCCTCTGCAACACTGCCTCTGCTGGCCATTCAGTATAATCTGCAGATGGAAAAGTCCACTGTTAGTCAATTTTTTGGACTTGAATATTTCCAAACCAAATGCAACACTACCAAAAAATGATTTCTATAAAGCGTAAATTATTAGTACTATGGCGTGTCACATATTGTGAAAATCCAAAGCTCACTAAAAATTATAATCTCAATTTAGATTTCAACCTAGCAAACTTCTTTCAATCCTAGGCCTCATTTGCTGGTACTCTCTACACAACCCTAGCACCTGTATGAGGACTTAGATAAAAAGATCTCTTTGGCAGCCAAGAGATAGAGTACCCTTCTCACAGGAATGATTTCAGGTTATGGTACACCATAGCAATTCAGTGATCGGATACGGTAAGGGAGGAAGGTTTATGCTACGGATAGTGGGAATAATAAAAACTATGAATAACAGATTCTAACATCTTCATTTTAGCACATCCCTATCAGTTAACCTATAGAGAACTCCAGAATTGTATGATCAACCACTCCTTCAAACAAATGTATACGTCTCGAATAATGGCCTAGGTCCTTTCATCTCACCACCTTAGTCTTCAGCTGGGCATCCTGTCCTCATTGCTCCCTTTTCTATACCATGATACATGTATCCTATTGCATACTAGGCAACTGATTGGCCCTCATGTCTGATGACATGCTATTGTAGCTTTGTGATGTAATGGCACCACTTGACCAATCGCCCTGGGTGACGATTACACCGAAGGACCAGACATCAGCAATTACACACTAGGTAACTATCTGTGAATAGGACTGCACAGCAAGTAGGAAGTGTAATGGGAAAGTACACTGCACCATTGAAAGCATTGGGCTCCTATTTAGAGAGGGCCAGAGTTTGAAGTAGCAATTGAATGGCCCTTTTGTCAGATGACAACCTGCTGCAGCTTTGTGATATAATGGCACCACTAGACCAATCGCCCTGCGTGAGGATGGCACCGGAGGACCAGACATCAGCAATTACACACTAGGTAACTATCTGTGAATATGACTGAACAGCAAGTAGGAGGTGTAATGGGAAAGTACACTGCACCATTGAAAGCATTGGGCTCCTATTTAAAGAGGGCTAGAGTTAGAAGAAGCAACTGATTGGCCCTCATGTCAGATGACATCCTGTTGTGGCTTTGTGATGTAATGGCACCACTTGACCAATCGCCCTGGGTGACGATTACACTGGAGGACCAGACAACAGCATTTACACACTAGGTAATTATCTGGGAATATGACTGCACAGCAAGTAGGAGGTGTAATGGGAAAGTACTCTGCACCATCGAATGCATTGGGCTCCTTTTTAAAGAGGGCTAGAGTTAGAAGAACACAGTTTCTAAATAGCAGTCCATCTGGAGTATCAGGGTCACACTCACAGAGAGCAGGGAAACCGGTTAAATAGCTTCCCTCTATCTGAAAGTAAGTCAATTGCTCTAACCTTAGACACCTCATTCCAGCCTGAAAGATGGTAATTAACTCGCAGGACAAATTGCCAGCACAAGTATCTAAAGAAGATTTTGTCAGCCACGTAGACAGTCAAAGTCTTTGATAAACTATCATGATGGCCATCGCGTCATCCACATGCTACCGTCTTAGAAGATTATATTTATGCGGAAGACCCTACTAAAAGGCACTGAGAACCATCAGATGCTATGAACTTTTTATCAATGGCAAAATGATTAAATGAGAGTTTGACTTACCATACATATTGATCGAGGCATGGAGAAGGCTGAGGAATGACCTTTTTTTTTTTTCCGTCTCAGCAAGCAGAGAAATATTCCTCTGCAACACTGCCTCTGCTGGCCATTCAGTATAATCTGCAGATGGAAAAGTCCACTGTTAGTCAATTTTTTGGACTTGAATATTTCCAAACCAAATGCAACACTACCAAAAAATGATTTCTATAAAGCGTAAATTATTAGTACTATGGCGTGTCACATATTGTGAAAATCCAAAGCTCACTAAAAATTATAATCTCAATTTAGATTTCAACCTAGCAAACTTCTTTCAATCCTAGGCCTCATTTGCTGGTACTCTCTACACAACCCTAGCACCTGTATGAGGACTTAGATAAAAAGATCTCTTTGGCAGCCAAGAGATAGAGTACCCTTCTCACAGGAATGATTTCAGGTTATGGTACACCATAGCAATTCAGTGATCGGATACGGTAAGGGAGGAAGGTTTATGCTACGGATAGTGGGAATAATAAAAACTATGAATAACAGATTCTAACATCTTCATTTTAGCACATCCCTATCAGTTAACCTATAGAGAACTCCAGAATTGTATGATCAACCACTCCTTCAAACAAATGTATACGTCTCGAATAATGGCCTAGGTCCTTTCATCTCACCACCTTAGTCTTCAGCTGGGCATCCTGTCCTCATTGCTCCCTTTTCTATACCATGATACATGTATCCTATTGCATACTAGGCAACTGATTGGCCCTCATGTCTGATGACATGCTATTGTAGCTTTGTGATGTAATGGCACCACTTGACCAATCGCCCTGGGTGACGATTACACCGAAGGACCAGACATCAGCAATTACACACTAGGTAACTATCTGTGAATAGGACTGCACAGCAAGTAGGAAGTGTAATGGGAAAGTACACTGCACCATTGAAAGCATTGGGCTCCTATTTAGAGAGGGCCAGAGTTTGAAGTAGCAATTGAATGGCCCTTTTGTCAGATGACAACCTGCTGCAGCTTTGTGATATAATGGCACCACTAGACCAATCGCCCTGCGTGAGGATGGCACCGGAGGACCAGACATCAGCAATTACACACTAGGTAACTATCTGTGAATATGACTGAACAGCAAGTAGGAGGTGTAATGGGAAAGTACACTGCACCATTGAAAGCATTGGGCTCCTATTTAAAGAGGGCTAGAGTTAGAAGAAGCAACTGATTGGCCCTCATGTCAGATGACATCCTGTTGTGGCTTTGTGATGTAATGGCACCACTTGACCAATCGCCCTGGGTGACGATTACACTGGAGGACCAGACAACAGCATTTACACACTAGGTAATTATCTGGGAATATGACTGCACAGCAAGTAGGAGGTGTAATGGGAAAGTACTCTGCACCATCGAATGCATTGGGCTCCTTTTTAAAGAGGGCTAGAGTTAGAAGAACACAGTTTCTAAATAGCAGTCCATCTGGAGTATCAGGGTCACACTCACAGAGAGCAGGGAAACCGGTTAAATAGCTTCCCTCTATCTGAAAGTAAGTCAATTGCTCTAACCTTAGACACCTCATTCCAGCCTGAAAGATGGTAATTAACTCGCAGGACAAATTGCCAGCACAAGTATCTAAAGAAGATTTTGTCAGCCACGTAGACAGTCAAAGTCTTTGATAAACTATCATGATGGCCATCGCGTCATCCACATGCTACCGTCTTAGAAGATTATATTTATGCGGAAGACCCTACTAAAAGGCACTGAGAACCATCAGATGCTATGAACTTTTTATCAATGGCAAAATGATTAAATGAGAGTTTGACTTACCATACATATTGATCGAGGCATGGAGAAGGCTGAGGAATGACCTTTTTTTTTTTCCGTCTCAGCAAGCAGAGAAATATTCCTCTGCAACACTGCCTCTGCTGGCCATTCAGTATAATCTGCAGATGGAAAAGTCCACTGTTAGTCAATTTTTTGAACTTGAATATTTCCAAACCAAATGCAACACTACCAAAAAATGATTTCTATAAAGCGTAAATTATTAGTACTATGGCGTGTCACATATTGTGAAAATCCAAAGCTCACTAAAAATTATAATCTCAATTTAGATTTCAACCTAGCAAACTTCTTTCAATCCTAGGCCTCATTTGCTGGTACACTGTACACAACCCTAGCACATGTATGAGGACTTAGATAGAAAGATCTCTTTGGCAGCCAAGAGATAGAGTACCCTTCTCACAGGAATGATTTCAGGTTATGGTACACCATAGCAATTCAGTGATCTGATACGTTAAGGGAGGAAGGTTTATGCTACGGTTAGTGGGAATAATAAAAACTATGAATAACAGATTCTAACATCTTCATTTTAGCACATCCCTATCAGTTAACCTATAGAGAACTCCAGAATTGTATGATCAACCACTCCTTCAAACAAATGTATACGTCTCGAATAATGGCCTAGGTCCTTTCATCTCACCACCTTAGTCTTCAGCTGGGCATCCTGTCCTCATTGCTCCCTTTTCTATACCATGATACATGTATCCTATTGCATACTAGGCAACTGATTGGCCCTCATGTCTGATGACATGCTATTGTAGCTTTGTGATGTAATGGCACCACTTGACCAATCGCCCTGGGTGACGATTACACCGAAGGACCAGACATCAGCAATTACACACTAGGTAACTATCTGTGAATAGGACTGCACAGCAAGTAGGAAGTGTAATGGGAAAGTACACTGCACCATTGAAAGCATTGGGCTCCTATTTAGAGAGGGCCAGAGTTTGAAGTAGCAATTGAATGGCCCTTTTGTCAGATGACAACCTGCTGCAGCTTTGTGATATAATGGCACCACTAGACCAATCGCCCTGCGTGAGGATGGCACCGGAGGACCAGACATCAGCAATTACACACTAGGTAACTATCTGTGAATATGACTGAACAGCAAGTAGGAGGTGTAATGGGAAAGTACACTGCACCATTGAAAGCATTGGGCTCCTATTTAAAGAGGGCTAGAGTTAGAAGAAGCAACTGATTGGCCCTCATGTCAGATGACATCCTGTTGTGGCTTTGTGATGTAATGGCACCACTTGACCAATCGCCCTGGGTGACGATTACACTGGAGGACCAGACAACAGCATTTACACACTAGGTAATTATCTGGGAATATGACTGCACAGCAAGTAGGAGGTGTAATGGGAAAGTACTCTGCACCATCGAATGCATTGGGCTCCTTTTTAAAGAGGGCTAGAGTTAGAAGAACACAGTTTCTAAATAGCAGTCCATCTGGAGTATCAGGGTCACACTCACAGAGAGCAGGGAAACCGGTTAAATAGCTTCCCTCTATCTGAAAGTAAGTCAATTGCTCTAACCTTAGACACCTCATTCCAGCCTGAAAGATGGTAATTAACTCGCAGGACAAATTGCCAGCACAAGTATCTAAAGAAGATTTTGTCAGCCACGTAGACAGTCAAAGTCTTTGATAAACTATCATGATGGCCATCGCGTCATCCACATGCTACCGTCTTAGAAGATTATATTTATGCGGAAGACCCTACTAAAAGGCACTGAGAACCATCAGATGCTATGAACTTTTTATCAATGGCAAAATGATTAAATGAGAGTTTGACTTACCATACATATTGATCGAGGCATGGAGAAGGCTGAGGAATGACCTTTTTTTTTTTTCCGTCTCAGCAAGCAGAGAAATATTCCTCTGCAACACTGCCTCTGCTGGCCATTCAGTATAATCTGCAGATGGAAAAGTCCACTGTTAGTCAATTTTTTGAACTTGAATATTTCCAAACCAAATGCAACACTACCAAAAAATGATTTCTATAAAGCGTAAATTATTAGTACTATGGCGTGTCACATATTGTGAAAATCCAAAGCTCACTAAAAATTATAATCTCAATTTAGATTTCAACCTAGCAAACTTCTTTCAATCCTAGGCCTCATTTGCTGGTACACTGTACACAACCCTAGCACATGTATGAGGACTTAGATAGAAAGATCTCCTTGGCAGCCAAGAGATAGAGTACCCTTCTCACAGGAATGATTTCAGGTTATGGTACACCATAGCAATTCAGTGATCTGATACGTTAAGGGAGGAAGGTTTATGCTACGGTTAGTGGGAATAATAAAAACTATGAATAACAGATTCTAACATCTTCATTTTAGCACATCCCTATCAGTTAACCTATAGAGAACTCCAGAATTGTATGATCAACCACTCCTTCAAACAAATGTATACGTCTCGAATAATGGCCTAGGTCCGTTCATCTCACCACCTTAGTCTTCAGCTGGGCATCCTGTCCTCATTGCTCCCTTTTCTATACCATGATACATGTATCCTATTGCATACTAGGCAACTGAT
This sequence comes from Lissotriton helveticus, assembly GCF_964261635.1. Taxonomy (NCBI): domain Eukaryota; kingdom Metazoa; phylum Chordata; class Amphibia; order Caudata; family Salamandridae; genus Lissotriton; species Lissotriton helveticus. Next base: position 616,330,678 of record NC_136068.1, read on the forward strand.
TGGCCCTCATGTCTGATGACATGCTATTGTAGCTTTGTGATGTAATGGCACCACTTGACCAATCGCCCTGGGTGACGATTACACCGAAGGACCAGACATCAGCAATTACACACTAGGTAACTATCTGTGAATAGGACTGCACAGCAAGTAGGAAGTGTAATGGGAAAGTACACTGCACCATTGAAAGCATTGGGCTCCTATTTAGAGAGGGCCAGAGTTTGAAGTAGCAATTGAATGGCCCTTTTGTCAGATGACAACCTGCTGCAGCTTTGTGATATAATGGCACCACTAGACCAATCGCCCTGCGTGAGGATGGCACCGGAGGACCAGACATCAGCAATTACACACTAGGTAACTATCTGTTAATATGACTGAACAGCAAGTAGGAGGTGTAATGGGAAAGTACACTGCACCATTGAAAGCATTGGGCTCCTATTTAAAGAGGGCTAGAGTTAGAAGAAGCAACTGATTGGCCCTCATGTCAGATGACATCCTGTTGTGGCTTTGTGATGTAATGGCACCACTTGACCAATCGCCCTGGGTGACGATTACACTGGAGGACCAGACAACAGCATTTACACACTAGGTAATTATCTGGGAATATGACTGCACAGCAAGTAGGAGGTGTAATGGGAAAGTACTCTGCACCATCGAATGCATTGGGCTCCTTTTTAAAGAGGGCTAGAGTTAGAAGAACACAGTTTCTAAATAGCAGTCCATCTGGAGTATCAGGGTCACACTCACAGAGAGCAGGGAAACCGGTTAAATAGCTTCCCTCTATCTGAAAGTAAGTCAATTGCTCTAACCTTAGACACCTCATTCCAGCCTGAAAGATGGTAATTAACTCGCAGGACAAATTGCCAGCACAAGTATCTAAAGAAGATTTTGTCAGCCACGTAGACAGTCAAAGTCTTTGATAAACTATCATGATGGCCATCGCGTCATCCACATGCTACCGTCTTAGAAGATTATATTTATGCGGAAGACCCTACTAAAAGGCACTGAGAACCATCAGATGCTATGAACTTTTTATCAATGGCAAAATGATTAAATGAGAGTTTGACTTACCATACATATTGATCGAGGCATGGAGAAGGCTGAGGAATGACCTTTTTTTTTTTTCCGTCTCAGCAAGCAGAGAAATATTCCTCTGCAACACTGCCTCTGCTGGCCATTCAGTATAATCTGCAGATGGAAAAGTCCACTGTTAGTCAATTTTTTGGACTTGAATATTTCCAAACCAAATGCAACACTACCAAAAAATGATTTCTATAAAGCGTAAATTATTAGTACTATGGCGTGTCACATATTGTGAAAATCCAAAGCTCACTAAAAATTATAATCTCAATTTAGATTTCAACCTAGCAAACTTCTTTCAATCCTAGGCCTCATTTGCTGGTACTCTCTACACAACCCTAGCACCTGTATGAGGACTTAGATAAAAAGATCTCTTTGGCAGCCAAGAGATAGAGTACCCTTCTCACAGGAATGATTTCAGGTTATGGTACACCATAGCAATTCAGTGATCGGATACGGTAAGGGAGGAAGGTTTATGCTACGGATAGTGGGAATAATAAAAACTATGAATAACAGATTCTAACATCTTCATTTTAGCACATCCCTATCAGTTAACCTATAGAGAACTCCAGAATTGTATGATCAACCACTCCTTCAAACAAATGTATACGTCTCGAATAATGGCCTAGGTCCTTTCATCTCACCACCTTAGTCTTCAGCTGGGCATCCTGTCCTCATTGCTCCCTTTTCTATACCATGATACATGTATCCTATTGCATACTAGGCAACTGATTGGCCCTCATGTCTGATGACATGCTATTGTAGCTTTGTGATGTAATGGCACCACTTGACCAATCGCCCTGGGTGACGATTACACCGAAGGACCAGACATCAGCAATTACACACTAGGTAACTATCTGTGAATAGGACTGCACAGCAAGTAGGAAGTGTAATGGGAAAGTACACTGCACCATTGAAAGCATTGGGCTCCTATTTAGAGAGGGCCAGAGTTTGAAGTAGCAATTGAATGGCCCTTTTGTCAGATGACAACCTGCTGCAGCTTTGTGATATAATGGCACCACTAGACCAATCGCCCTGCGTGAGGATGGCACCGGAGGACCAGACATCAGCAATTACACACTAGGTAACTATCTGTGAATATGACTGAACAGCAAGTAGGAGGTGTAATGGGAAAGTACACTGCACCATTGAAAGCATTGGGCTCCTATTTAAAGAGGGCTAGAGTTAGAAGAAGCAACTGATTGGCCCTCATGTCAGATGACATCCTGTTGTGGCTTTGTGATGTAATGGCACCACTTGACCAATCGCCCTGGGTGACGATTACACTGGAGGACCAGACAACAGCATTTACACACTAGGTAATTATCTGGGAATATGACTGCACAGCAAGTAGGAGGTGTAATGGGAAAGTACTCTGCACCATCGAATGCATTGGGCTCCTTTTTAAAGAGGGCTAGAGTTAGAAGAACACAGTTTCTAAATAGCAGTCCATCTGGAGTATCAGGGTCACACTCACAGAGAGCAGGGAAACCGGTTAAATAGCTTCCCTCTATCTGAAAGTAAGTCAATTGCTCTAACCTTAGACACCTCATTCCAGCCTGAAAGATGGTAATTAACTCGCAGGACAAATTGCCAGCACAAGTATCTAAAGAAGATTTTGTCAGCCACGTAGACAGTCAAAGTCTTTGATAAACTATCATGATGGCCATCGCGTCATCCACATGCTACCGTCTTAGAAGATTATATTTATGCGGAAGACCCTACTAAAAGGCACTGAGAACCATCAGATGCTATGAACTTTTTATCAATGGCAAAATGATTAAATGAGAGTTTGACTTACCATACATATTGATCGAGGCATGGAGAAGGCTGAGGAATGACCTTTTTTTTTTTTCCGTCTCAGCAAGCAGAGAAATATTCCTCTGCAACACTGCCTCTGCTGGCCATTCAGTATAATCTGCAGATGGAAAAGTCCACTGTTAGTCAATTTTTTGAACTTGAATATTTCCAAACCAAATGCAACACTACCAAAAAATGATTTCTATAAAGCGTAAATTATTAGTACTATGGCGTGTCACATATTGTGAAAATCCAAAGCTCACTAAAAATTATAATCTCAATTTAGATTTCAACCTAGCAAACTTCTTTCAATCCTAGGCCTCATTTGCTGGTACACTGTACACAACCCTAGCACATGTATGAGGACTTAGATAGAAAGATCTCCTTGGCAGCCAAGAGATAGAGTACCCTTCTCACAGGAATGATTTCAGGTTATGGTACACCATAGCAATTCAGTGATCTGATACGTTAAGGGAGGAAGGTTTATGCTACGGTTAGTGGGAATAATAAAAACTATGAATAACAGATTCTAACATCTTCATTTTAGCACATCCCTATCAGTTAACCTATAGAGAACTCCAGAATTGTATGATCAACCACTCCTTCAAACAAATGTATACGTCTCGAATAATGGCCTAGGTCCGTTCATCTCACCACCTTAGTCTTCAGCTGGGCATCCTGTCCTCATTGCTCCCTTTTCTATACCATGATACATGTATCCTATTGCATACTAGGCAACTGATTGGCCCTCATGTCTGATGACATGCTATTGTAGCTTTGTGATGTAATGGCACCACTTGACCAATCGCCCTGGGTGACGATTACACCGAAGGACCAGACATCAGCAATTACACACTAGGTAACTATCTGTGAATAGGACTGCACAGCAAGTAGGAAGTGTAATGGGAAAGTACACTGCACCATTGAAAGCATTGGGCTCCTATTTAGAGAGGGCCAGAGTTTGAAGTAGCAATTGAATGGCCCTTTTGTCAGATGACAACCTGCTGCAGCTTTGTGATATAATGGCACCACTAGACCAATCGCCCTGCGTGAGGATGGCACCGGAGGACCAGACATCAGCAATTACACACTAGGTAACTATCTGTTAATATGACTGAACAGCAAGTAGGAGGTGTAATGGGAAAGTACACTGCACCATTGAAAGCATTGGGCTCCTATTTAAAGAGGGCTAGAGTTAGAAGAAGCAACTGATTGGCCCTCATGTCAGATGACATCCTGTTGTGGCTTTGTGATGTAATGGCACCACTTGACCAATCGCCCTGGGTGACGATTACACTGGAGGACCAGACAACAGCATTTACACACTAGGTAATTATCTGGGAATATGACTGCACAGCAAGTAGGAGGTGTAATGGGAAAGTACTCTGCACCATCGAATGCATTGGGCTCCTTTTTAAAGAGGGCTAGAGTTAGAAGAACACAGTTTCTAAATAGCAGTCCATCTGGAGTATCAGGGTCACACTCACAGAGAGCAGGGAAACCGGTTAAATAGCTTCCCTCTATCTGAAAGTAAGTCAATTGCTCTAACCTTAGACACCTCATTCCAGCCTGAAAGATGGTAATTAACTCGCAGGACAAATTGCCAGCACAAGTATCTAAAGAAGATTTTGTCAGCCACGTAGACAGTCAAAGTCTTTGATAAACTATCATGATGGCCATCGCGTCATCCACATGCTACCGTCTTAGAAGATTATATTTATGCGGAAGACCCTACTAAAAGGCACTGAGAACCATCAGATGCTATGAACTTTTTATCAATGGCAAAATGATTAAATGAGAGTTTGACTTACCATACATATTGATCGAGGCATGGAGAAGGCTGAGGAATGACCTTTTTTTTTTTTCCGTCTCAGCAAGCAGAGAAATATTCCTCTGCAACACTGCCTCTGCTGGCCATTCAGTATAATCTGCAGATGGAAAAGTCCACTGTTAGTCAATTTTTTGGACTTGAATATTTCCAAACCAAATGCAACACTACCAAAAAATGATTTCTATAAAGCGTAAATTATTAGTACTATGGCGTGTCACATATTGTGAAAATCCAAAGCTCACTAAAAATTATAATCTCAATTTAGATTTCAACCTAGCAAACTTCTTTCAATCCTAGGCCTCATTTGCTGGTACTCTCTACACAACCCTAGCACCTGTATGAGGACTTAGATAAAAAGATCTCTTTGGCAGCCAAGAGATAGAGTACCCTTCTCACAGGAATGATTTCAGGTTATGGTACACCATAGCAATTCAGTGATCGGATACGGTAAGGGAGGAAGGTTTATGCTACGGATAGTGGGAATAATAAAAACTATGAATAACAGATTCTAACATCTTCATTTTAGCACATCCCTATCAGTTAACCTATAGAGAACTCCAGAATTGTATGATCAACCACTCCTTCAAACAAATGTATACGTCTCGAATAATGGCCTAGGTCCTTTCATCTCACCACCTTAGTCTTCAGCTGGGCATCCTGTCCTCATTGCTCCCTTTTCTATACCATGATACATGTATCCTATTGCATACTAGGCAACTGATTGGCCCTCATGTCTGATGACATGCTATTGTAGCTTTGTGATGTAATGGCACCACTTGACCAATCGCCCTGGGTGACGATTACACCGAAGGACCAGACATCAGCAATTACACACTAGGTAACTATCTGTGAATAGGACTGCACAGCAAGTAGGAAGTGTAATGGGAAAGTACACTGCACCATTGAAAGCATTGGGCTCCTATTTAGAGAGGGCCAGAGTTTGAAGTAGCAATTGAATGGCCCTTTTGTCAGATGACAACCTGCTGCAGCTTTGTGATATAATGGCACCACTAGACCAATCGCCCTGCGTGAGGATGGCACCGGAGGACCAGACATCAGCAATTACACACTAGGTAACTATCTGTGAATATGACTGAACAGCAAGTAGGAGGTGTAATGGGAAAGTACACTGCACCATTGAAAGCATTGGGCTCCTATTTAAAGAGGGCTAGAGTTAGAAGAAGCAACTGATTGGCCCTCATGTCAGATGACATCCTGTTGTGGCTTTGTGATGTAATGGCACCACTTGACCAATCGCCCTGGGTGACGATTACACTGGAGGACCAGACAACAGCATTTACACACTAGGTAATTATCTGGGAATATGACTGCACAGCAAGTAGGAGGTGTAATGGGAAAGTACTCTGCACCATCGAATGCATTGGGCTCCTTTTTAAAGAGGGCTAGAGTTAGAAGAACACAGTTTCTAAATAGCAGTCCATCTGGAGTATCAGGGTCACACTCACAGAGAGCAGGGAAACCGGTTAAATAGCTTCCCTCTATCTGAAAGTAAGTCAATTGCTCTAACCTTAGACACCTCATTCCAGCCTGAAAGATGGTAATTAACTCGCAGGACAAATTGCCAGCACAAGTATCTAAAGAAGATTTTGTCAGCCACGTAGACAGTCAAAGTCTTTGATAAACTATCATGATGGCCATCGCGTCATCCACATGCTACCGTCTTAGAAGATTATATTTATGCGGAAGACCCTACTAAAAGGCACTGAGAACCATCAGATGCTATGAACTTTTTATCAATGGCAAAATGATTAAATGAGAGTTTGACTTACCATACATATTGATCGAGGCATGGAGAAGGCTGAGGAATGACCTTTTTTTTTTTCCGTCTCAGCAAGCAGAGAAATATTCCTCTGCAACACTGCCTCTGCTGGCCATTCAGTATAATCTGCAGATGGAAAAGTCCACTGTTAGTCAATTTTTTGAACTTGAATATTTCCAAACCAAATGCAACACTACCAAAAAATGATTTCTATAAAGCGTAAATTATTAGTACTATGGCGTGTCACATATTGTGAAAATCCAAAGCTCACTAAAAATTATAATCTCAATTTAGATTTCAACCTAGCAAACTTCTTTCAATCCTAGGCCTCATTTGCTGGTACACTGTACACAACCCTAGCACATGTATGAGGACTTAGATAGAAAGATCTCCTTGGCAGCCAAGAGATAGAGTACCCTTCTCACAGGAATGATTTCAGGTTATGGTACACCATAGCAATTCAGTGATCTGATACGTTAAGGGAGGAAGGTTTATGCTACGGTTAGTGGGAATAATAAAAACTATGAATAACAGATTCTAACATCTTCATTTTAGCACATCCCTATCAGTTAACCTATAGAGAACTCCAGAATTGTATGATCAACCACTCCTTCAAACAAATGTATACGTCTCGAATAATGGCCTAGGTCCGTTCATCTCACCACCTTAGTCTTCAGCTGGGCATCCTGTCCTCATTGCTCCCTTTTCTATACCATGATACATGTATCCTATTGCATACTAGGCAACTGATTGGCCCTCATGTCTGATGACATGCTATTGTAGCTTTGTGATGTAATGGCACCACTTGACCAATCGCCCTGGGTGACGATTACACCGAAGGACCAGACATCAGCAATTACACACTAGGTAACTATCTGTGAATAGGACTGCACAGCAAGTAGGAAGTGTAATGGGAAAGTACACTGCACCATTGAAAGCATTGGGCTCCTATTTAGAGAGGGCCAGAGTTTGAAGTAGCAATTGAATGGCCCTTTTGTCAGATGACAACCTGCTGCAGCTTTGTGATATAATGGCACCACTAGACCAATCGCCCTGCGTGAGGATGGCACCGGAGGACCAGACATCAGCAATTACACACTAGGTAACTATCTGTTAATATGACTGAACAGCAAGTAGGAGGTGTAATGGGAAAGTACACTGCACCATTGAAAGCATTGGGCTCCTATTTAAAGAGGGCTAGAGTTAGAAGAAGCAACTGATTGGCCCTCATGTCAGATGACATCCTGTTGTGGCTTTGTGATGTAATGGCACCACTTGACCAATCGCCCTGGGTGACGATTACACTGGAGGACCAGACAACAGCATTTACACACTAGGTAATTATCTGGGAATATGACTGCACAGCAAGTAGGAGGTGTAATGGGAAAGTACTCTGCACCATCGAATGCATTGGGCTCCTTTTTAAAGAGGGCTAGAGTTAGAAGAACACAGTTTCTAAATAGCAGTCCATCTGGAGTATCAGGGTCACACTCACAGAGAGCAGGGAAACCGGTTAAATAGCTTCCCTCTATCTGAAAGTAAGTCAATTGCTCTAACCTTAGACACCTCATTCCAGCCTGAAAGATGGTAATTAACTCGCAGGACAAATTGCCAGCACAAGTATCTAAAGAAGATTTTGTCAGCCACGTAGACAGTCAAAGTCTTTGATAAACTATCATGATGGCCATCGCGTCATCCACATGCTACCGTCTTAGAAGATTATATTTATGCGGAAGACCCTACTAAAAGGCACTGAGAACCATCAGATGCTATGAACTTTTTATCAATGGCAAAATGATTAAATGAGAGTTTGACTTACCATACATATTGATCGAGGCATGGAGAAGGCTGAGGAATGACCTTTTTTTTTTTTCCGTCTCAGCAAGCAGAGAAATATTCCTCTGCAACACTGCCTCTGCTGGCCATTCAGTATAATCTGCAGATGGAAAAGTCCACTGTTAGTCAATTTTTTGGACTTGAATATTTCCAAACCAAATGCAACACTACCAAAAAATGATTTCTATAAAGCGTAAATTATTAGTACTATGGCGTGTCACATATTGTGAAAATCCAAAGCTCACTAAAAATTATAATCTCAATTTAGATTTCAACCTAGCAAACTTCTTTCAATCCTAGGCCTCATTTGCTGGTACTCTCTACACAACCCTAGCACCTGTATGAGGAGTTAGATAAAAAGATCTCTTTGGCAGCCAAGAGATAGAGTACCCTTCTCACAGGAATGATTTCAGGTTATGGTACACCATAGCAATTCAGTGATCGGATACGGTAAGGGAGGAAGGTTTATGCTACGGATAGTGGGAATAATAAAAACTATGAATAACAGATTCTAACATCTTCATTTTAGCACATCCCTATCAGTTAACCTATAGAGAACTCCAGAATTGTATGATCAACCACTCCTTCAAACAAATGTATACGTCTCGAATAATGGCCTAGGTCCTTTCATCTCACCACCTTAGTCTTCAGCTGGGCATCCTGTCCTCATTGCTCCCTTTTCTATACCATGATACATGTATCCTATTGCATACTAGGCAACTGATTGGCCCTCATGTCTGATGACATGCTATTGTAGCTTTGTGATGTAATGGCACCACTTGACCAATCGCCCTGGGTGACGATTACACCGAAGGACCAGACATCAGCAATTACACACTAGGTAACTATCTGTGAATAGGACTGCACAGCAAGTAGGAAGTGTAATGGGAAAGTACACTGCACCATTGAAAGCATTGGGCTCCTATTTAGAGAGGGCCAGAGTTTGAAGTAGCAATTGAATGGCCCTTTTGTCAGATGACAACCTGCTGCAGCTTTGTGATATAATGGCACCACTAGACCAATCGCCCTGCGTGAGGATGGCACCGGAGGACCAGACATCAGCAATTACACACTAGGTAACTATCTGTGAATATGACTGAACAGCAAGTAGGAGGTGTAATGGGAAAGTACACTGCACCATTGAAAGCATTGGGCTCCTATTTAAAGAGGGCTAGAGTTAGAAGAAGCAACTGATTGGCCCTCATGTCAGATGACATCCTGTTGTGGCTTTGTGATGTAATGGCACCACTTGACCAATCGCCCTGGTTGACGATTACACTGGAGGACCAGACAACAGCATTTACACACTAGGTAATTATCTGGGAATATGACTGCACAGCAAGTAGGAGGTGTAATGGGAAAGTACTCTGCACCATCGAATGCATTGGGCTCCTTTTTAAAGAGGGCTAGAGTTAGAAGAACACAGTTTCTAAATAGCAGTCCATCTGGAGTATCAGGGTCACACTCACAGAGAGCAGGGAAACCGGTTAAATAGCTTCCCTCTATCTGAAAGTAAGTCAATTGCTCTAACCTTAGACACCTCATTCCAGCCTGAAAGATGGTAATTAACTCGCAGGACAAATTGCCAGCACAAGTATCTAAAGAAGATTTTGTCAGCCACGTAGACAGTCAAAGTCTTTGATAAACTATCATGATGGCCATCGCGTCATCCACATTGCTACCGTCTTAGAAGATTATATTTATGCGGAAGACCCTACTAAAAGGCACTGAGAACCATCAGATGCTATGAACTTTTTATCAATGGCAAAATGATTAAATGAGAGTTTGACTTACCATACATATTGATCGAGGCATGGAGAAGGCTGAGGAATGAGCTTTCTTTTTTTTTCCGTCTCAGCAAGCAGAGAAATATTCCTCTGCTGGCCATTCAGTATAATCTGCAGATGGAAAAGTCCACTGTTAGTCAATTTTTTGAACTTGAATATTTCCAAACCAAATGCAACACTACCAAAAAATGATTTCTATAAAGCGTAAATTATTAGTACTATGGCGTGTCACATATTGTGAAAATCCAAAGCTCACTAAAAATTATAATCTCAATTTAGATTTCAACCTAGCAAACTTCTTTCAATCCTAGGCCTCATTTGCTGGTACTCTCTACACAACCCTAGCACATGTATGAGGACTTAGATAAAAAGATCTCTTTGGCAGCCAAGAGATAGAGTACCCTTCTCACAGGAATGATTTCAGGTTATGGTACACCATAGCAATTCAGTGATCGGATACGGTAAGGGAGGAAGGTTTATGCTACGGATAGTGGGAATAATAAAAACTATGAATAACAGATTCTAACATCTTTATTTTAGCAAATCCCTATCAGTTAACCTATAGAGAACTCCAGAATTGTATGATCAACCACTCCTTCAAACAAATGTATACGTCTCGAATAATGGCCTAGGTCCTTTCATCTCACCACCTTAGTCTTCAGCTGGGCATCCTGTCCTCATTGCTCCCTTTTCTATACCATGATACATGTATCCTATTGCATACTAGGCAACTGATTGGCCCTCATGTCTGATGACATGCTATTGTAGCTTTGTGATGTAATGGCACCACTTGACCAATCGCCCTGGGTGACGATTACACCGAAGGACCAGACATCAGCAATTACACACTAGGTAACTATCTGTGAATAGGACTGCACAGCAAGTAGGAAGTGTAATGGGAAAGTACACTGCACCATTGAAAGCATTGGGCTCCTATTTAGAGAGGGCCAGAGTTTGAAGTAGCAATTGAATGGCCCTTTTGTCAGATGACAACCTGCTGCAGCTTTGTGATATAATGGCACCACTAGACCAATCGCCCTGCGTGAGGATGGCACCGGAGGACCAGACATCAGCAATTACACACTAGGTAACTATCTGTGAATATGACTGAACAGCAAGTAGGAGGTGTAATGGGAAAGTACACTGCACCATTGAAAGCATTGGGCTCCTATTTAAAGAGGGCTAGAGTTAGAAGAAGCAACTGATTGGCCCTCATGTCAGATGACATCCTGTTGTGGCTTTGTGATGTAATGGCACCACTTGACCAATCGCCCTGGGTGACGATTACACTGGAGGACCAGACAACAGCATTTACACACTAGGTAATTATCTGGGAATATGACTGCACAGCAAGTAGGAGGTGTAATGGGAAAGTACTCTGCACCATCGAATGCATTGGGCTCCTTTTTAAAGAGGGCTAGAGTTAGAAGAACACAGTTTCTAAATAGCAGTCCATCTGGAGTATCAGGGTCACACTCACAGAGAGCAGGGAAACCGGTTAAATAGCTTCCCTCTATCTGAAAGTAAGTCAATTGCTCTAACCTTAGACACCTCATTCCAGCCTGAAAGATGGTAATTAACTCGCAGGACAAATTGCCAGCACAAGTATCTAAAGAAGATTTTGTCAGCCACGTAGACAGTCAAAGTCTTTGATAAACTATCATGATGGCCATCGCGTCATCCACATTGCTACCGTCTTAGAAGATTATATTTATGCGGAAGACCCTACTAAAAGGCACTGAGAACCATCAGATGCTATGAACTTTTTATCAATGGCAAAATGATTAAATGAGAGTTTGACTTACCATACATATTGATCGAGGCATGGAGAAGGCTGAGGAATGAGCTTTCTTTTTTTTTCCGTCTCAGCAAGCAGAGAAATATTCCTCTGCAACACTGCCTCTGCTGGCCATTCAGTATAATCTGCAGATGGAAAAGTCCACTGTTAGTCAATTTTTTGAACTTGAATATTTCCAAACCAAATGCAACACTACCAAAAAATGATTTCTATAAAGCGTAAATTATTAGTACTATGGCGTGTCACATATTGTGAAAATCCAAAGCTCACTAAAAATTATAATCTCAATTTAGATTTCAACCTAGCAAACTTCTTTCAATCCTAGGCCTCATTTGCTGGTACTCTCTACACAACCCTAGCACCTGTATGAGGACTTAGATAAAAAGATCTCTTTGGCAGCCAAGAGATAGAGTACCCTTCTCACAGGAATGATTTCAGGTTATGGTACACCATAGCAATTCAGTGATCGGATACGGTAAGGGAGGAAGGTTTATGCTACGGATAGTGGGAATAATAAAAACTATGAATAACAGATTCTAACATCTTCATTTTAGCACATCCCTATCAGTTAACCTATAGAGAACTCCAGAATTGTATGATCAACCACTCCTTCAAACAAATGTATACGTCTCGAATAATGGCCTAGGTCCTTTCATCTCACCACCTTAGTCTTCAGCTGGGCATCCTGTCCTCATTGCTCCCTTTTCTATACCATGATACATGTATCCTATTGCATACTAGGCAACTGATTGGCCCTCATGTCTGATGACATGCTATTGTAGCTTTGTGATGTAATGGCACCACTTGACCAATCGCCCTGGGTGACGATTACACCGAAGGACCAGACATCAGCAATTACACACTAGGTAACTATCTGTGAATAGGACTGCACAGCAAGTAGGAAGTGTAATGGGAAAGTACACTGCACCATTGAAAGCATTGGGCTCCTATTTAGAGAGGGCCAGAGTTTGAAGTAGCAATTGAATGGCCCTTTTGTCAGATGACAACCTGCTGCAGCTTTGTGATATAATGGCACCACTAGACCAATCGCCCTGCGTGAGGATGGCACCGGAGGACCAGACATCAGCAATTACACACTAGGTAACTATCTGTGAATATGACTGAACAGCAAGTAGGAGGTGTAATGGGAAAGTACACTGCACCATTGAAAGCATTGGGCTCCTATTTAAAGAGGGCTAGAGTTAGAAGAAGCAACTGATTGGCCCTCATGTCAGATGACATCCTGTTGTGGCTTTGTGATGTAATGGCACCACTTGACCAATCGCCCTGGGTGACGATTACACTGGAGGACCAGACAACAGCATTTACACACTAGGTAATTATCTGGGAATATGACTGCACAGCAAGTAGGAGGTGTAATGGGAAAGTACTCTGCACCATCGAATGCATTGGGCTCCTTTTTAAAGAGGGCTAGAGTTAGAAGAACACAGTTTCTAAATAGCAGTCCATCTGGAGTATCAGGGTCACACTCACAGAGAGCAGGGAAACCGGTTAAATAGCTTCCCTCTATCTGAAAGTAAGTCAATTGCTCTAACCTTAGACACCTCATTCCAGCCTGAAAGATGGTAATTAACTCGCAGGACAAATTGCCAGCACAAGTATCTAAAGAAGATTTTGTCAGCCACGTAGACAGTCAAAGTCTTTGATAAACTATCATGATGGCCATCGCGTCATCCACATTGCTACCGTCTTAGAAGATTATATTTATGCGGAAGACCCTACTAAAAGGCACTGAGAACCATCAGATGCTATGAACTTTTTATCAATGGCAAAATGATTAAATGAGAGTTTGACTTACCATACATATTGATCGAGGCATGGAGAAGGCTGAGGAATGAGCTTTCTTTTTTTTTCCGTCTCAGCAAGCAGAAAAATATTCCTCTGCAACACTGCCTCTGCTGGCCATTCAGTATAATCTGCAGATGGAAAAGTCCACTGTTAGTCAATTTTTTGAACTTGAATATTTCCAAACCAAATGCAACACTACCAAAAAATGATTTCTATAAAGCGTAAATTATTAGTACTATGGCGTGTCACATATTGTGAAAATCCAAAGCTCACTAAAAATTATAATCTCAATTTAGATTTCAACCTAGCAAACTTCTTTCAATCCTAGGCCTCATTTGCTGGTCCTCTCTACACAACCCTAGCACCTGTATGAGGACTTAGATAAAAAGATCTCTTTGGCAGCCAAGAGATAGAGTACCCTTCTCACAGGAATGATTTCAGGTTATGGTACACCATAGCAATTCAGTGATCGGATACGGTAAGGGAGGAAGGTTTATGCTACGGATAGTGGGAATAATAAAAACTATGAATAACAGATTCTAACATCTTCATTTTAGCACATCCCTATCAGTTAACCTATAGAGAACTCCAGAATTGTATGATCAACCACTCCTTCAAACAAATGTATACGTCTCGAATAATGGCCTAGGTCCTTTCATCTCACCACCTTAGTCTTCAGCTGGGCATCCTGTCCTCATTGCTCCCTTTTCTATACCATGATACATGTATCCTATTGCATACTAGGCAACTGATTGGCCCTCATGTCTGATGACATGCTATTGTAGCTTTGTGATGTAATGGCACCACTTGACCAATCGCCCTGGGTGACGATTACACCGAAGGACCAGACATCAGCAATTACACACTAGGTAACTATCTGTGAATAGGACTGCACAGCAAGTAGGAAGTGTAATGGGAAAGTACACTGCACCATTGAAAGCATTGGGCTCCTATTTAGAGAGGGCCAGAGTTTGAAGTAGCAATTGAATGGCCCTTTTGTCAGATGACAACCTGCTGCAGCTTTGTGATATAATGGCACCACTAGACCAATCGCCCTGCGTGAGGATGGCACCGGAGGACCAGACATCAGCAATTACACACTAGGTAACTATCTGTTAATATGACTGAACAGCAAGTAGGAGGTGTAATGGGAAAGTACACTGCACCATTGAAAGCATTGGGCTCCTATTTAAAGAGGGCTAGAGTTAGAAGAAGCAACTGATTGGCCCTCATGTCAGATGACATCCTGTTGTGGCTTTGTGATGTAATGGCACCACTTGACCAATCGCCCTGGGTGACGATTACACTGGAGGACCAGACAACAGCATTTACACACTAGGTAATTATCTGGGAATATGACTGCACAGCAAGTAGGAGGTGTAATGGGAAAGTACTCTGCACCATCGAATGCATTGGGCTCCTTTTTAAAGAGGGCTAGAGTTAGAAGAACACAGTTTCTAAATAGCAGTCCATCTGGAGTATCAGGGTCACACTCACAGAGAGCAGGGAAACCGGTTAAATAGCTTCCCTCTATCTGAAAGTAAGTCAATTGCTCTAACCTTAGACACCTCATTCCAGCCTGAAAGATGGTAATTAACTCGCAGGACAAATTGCCAGCACAAGTATCTAAAGAAGATTTTGTCAGCCACGTAGACAGTCAAAGTCTTTGATAAACTATCATGATGGCCATCGCGTCATCCACATGCTACCGTCTTAGAAGATTATATTTATGCGGAAGACCCTACTAAAAGGCACTGAGAACCATCAGATGCTATGAACTTTTTATCAATGGCAAAATGATTAAATGAGAGTTTGACTTACCATACATATTGATCGAGGCATGGAGAAGGCTGAGGAATGACCTTTTTTTTTTTTCCGTCTCAGCAAGCAGAGAAATATTCCTCTGCAACACTGCCTCTGCTGGCCATTCAGTATAATCTGCAGATGGAAAAGTCCACTGTTAGTCAATTTTTTGGACTTGAATATTTCCAAACCAAATGCAACACTACCAAAAAATGATTTCTATAAAGCGTAAATTATTAGTACTATGGCGTGTCACATATTGTGAAAATCCAAAGCTCACTAAAAATTATAATCTCAATTTAGATTTCAACCTAGCAAACTTCTTTCAATCCTAGGCCTCATTTGCTGGTACTCTCTACACAACCCTAGCACCTGTATGAGGACTTAGATAAAAAGATCTCTTTAGCAGCCAAGAGATAGAGTACCCTTCTCACAGGAATGATTTCAGGTTATGGTACACCATAGCAATTCAGTGATCGGATACGGTAAGGGAGGAAGGTTTATGCTACGGATAGTGGGAATAATAAAAACTATGAATAACAGATTCTAACATCTTCATTTTAGCACATCCCTATCAGTTAACCTATAGAGAACTCCAGAATTGTATGATCAACCACTCCTTCAAACAAATGTATACGTCTCGAATAATGGCCTAGGTCCTTTCATCTCACCACCTTAGTCTTCAGCTGGGCATCCTGTCCTCATTGCTCCCTTTTCTATACCATGATACATGTATCCTATTGCATACTAGGCAACTGATTGGCCCTCATGTCTGATGACATGCTATTGTAGCTTTGTGATGTAATGGCACCACTTGACCAATCGCCCTGGGTGACGATTACACCGAAGGACCAGACATCAGCAATTACACACTAGGTAACTATCTGTGAATAGGACTGCACAGCAAGTAGGAAGTGTAATGGGAAAGTACACTGCACCATTGAAAGCATTGGGCTCCTATTTAGAGAGGGCCAGAGTTTGAAGTAGCAATTGAATGGCCCTTTTGTCAGATGACAACCTGCTGCAGCTTTGTGATATAATGGCACCACTAGACCAATCGCCCTGCGTGAGGATGGCACCGGAGGACCAGACATCAGCAATTACACACTAGGTAACTATCTGTGAATATGACTGAACAGCAAGTAGGAGGTGTAATGGGAAAGTACACTGCACCATTGAAAGCATTGGGCTCCTATTTAAAGAGGGCTAGAGTTAGAAGAAGCAACTGATTGGCCCTCATGTCAGATGACATCCTGTTGTGGCTTTGTGATGTAATGGCACCACTTGACCAATCGCCCTGGGTGACGATTACACTGGAGGACCAGACAACAGCATTTACACACTAGGTAATTATCTGGGAATATGACTGCACAGCAAGTAGGAGGTGTAATGGGAAAGTACTCTGCACCATCGAATGCATTGGGCTCCTTTTTAAAGAGGGCTAGAGTTAGAAGAACACAGTTTCTAAATAGCAGTCCATCTGGAGTATCAGGGTCACACTCACAGAGAGCAGGGAAACCGGTTAAATAGCTTCCCTCTATCTGAAAGTAAGTCAATTGCTCTAACCTTAGACACCTCATTCCAGCCTGAAAGATGGTAATTAACTCGCAGGACAAATTGCCAGCACAAGTATCTAAAGAAGATTTTGTCAGCCACGTAGACAGTCAAAGTCTTTGATAAACTATCATGATGGCCATCGCGTCATCCACATTGCTACCGTCTTAGAAGATTATATTTATGCGGAAGACCCTACTAAAAGGCACTGAGAACCATCAGATGCTATGAACTTTTTATCAATGGCAAAATGATTAAATGAGAGTTTGACTTACCATACATATTGATCGAGGCATGGAGAAGGCTGAGGAATGAGCTTTCTTTTTTTTTCCGTCTCAGCAAGCAGAGAAATATTCCTCTGCTGGCCATTCAGTATAATCTGCAGATGGAAAAGTCCACTGTTAGTCAATTTTTTGAACTTGAATATTTCCAAACCAAATGCAACACTACCAAAAAATGATTTCTATAAAGCGTAAATTATTAGTACTATGGCGTGTCACATATTGTGAAAATCCAAAGCTCACTAAAAATTATAATCTCAATTTAGATTTCAACCTAGCAAACTTCTTTCAATCCTAGGCCTCATTTGCTGGTACTCTCTACACAACCCTAGCACATGTATGAGGACTTAGATAAAAAGATCTCTTTGGCAGCCAAGAGATAGAGTACCCTTCTCACAGGAATGATTTCAGGTTATGGTACACCATAGCAATTCAGTGATCGGATACGGTAAGGGAGGAAGGTTTATGCTACGGATAGTGGGAATAATAAAAACTATGAATAACAGATTCTAACATCTTTATTTTAGCAAATCCCTATCAGTTAACCTATAGAGAACTCCAGAATTGTATGATCAACCACTCCTTCAAACAAATGTATACGTCTCGAATAATGGCCTAGGTCCTTTCATCTCACCACCTTAGTCTTCAGCTGGGCATCCTGTCCTCATTGCTCCCTTTTCTATACCATGATACATGTATCCTATTGCATACTAGGCAACTGATTGGCCCTCATGTCTGATGACATGCTATTGTAGCTTTGTGATGTAATGGCACCACTTGACCAATCGCCCTGGGTGACGATTACACCGAAGGACCAGACATCAGCAATTACACACTAGGTAACTATCTGTGAATAGGACTGCACAGCAAGTAGGAAGTGTAATGGGAAAGTACACTGCACCATTGAAAGCATTGGGCTCCTATTTAGAGAGGGCCAGAGTTTGAAGTAGCAATTGAATGGCCCTTTTGTCAGATGACAACCTGCTGCAGCTTTGTGATATAATGGCACCACTAGACCAATCGCCCTGCGTGAGGATGGCACCGGAGGACCAGACATCAGCAATTACACACTAGGTAACTATCTGTGAATATGACTGAACAGCAAGTAGGAGGTGTAATGGGAAAGTACACTGCACCATTGAAAGCATTGGGCTCCTATTTAAAGAGGGCTAGAGTTAGAAGAAGCAACTGATTGGCCCTCATGTCAGATGACATCCTGTTGTGGCTTTGTGATGTAATGGCACCACTTGACCAATCGCCCTGGGTGACGATTACACTGGAGGACCAGACAACAGCATTTACACACTAGGTAATTATCTGGGAATATGACTGCACAGCAAGTAGGAGGTGTAATGGGAAAGTACTCTGCACCATCGAATGCATTGGGCTCCTTTTTAAAGAGGGCTAGAGTTAGAAGAACACAGTTTCTAAATAGCAGTCCATCTGGAGTATCAGGGTCACACTCACAGAGAGCAGGGAAACCGGTTAAATAGCTTCCCTCTATCTGAAAGTAAGTCAATTGCTCTAACCTTAGACACCTCATTCCAGCCTGAAAGATGGTAATTAACTCGCAGGACAAATTGCCAGCACAAGTATCTAAAGAAGATTTTGTCAGCCACGTAGACAGTCAAAGTCTTTGATAAACTATCATGATGGCCATCGCGTCATCCACATTGCTACCGTCTTAGAAGATTATATTTATGCGGAAGACCCTACTAAAAGGCACTGAGAACCATCAGATGCTATGAACTTTTTATCAATGGCAAAATGATTAAATGAGAGTTTGACTTACCATACATATTGATCGAGGCATGGAGAAGGCTGAGGAATGAGCTTTCTTTTTTTTTCCGTCTCAGCAAGCAGAGAAATATTCCTCTGCAACACTGCCTCTGCTGGCCATTCAGTATAATCTGCAGATGGAAAAGTCCACTGTTAGTCAATTTTTTGAACTTGAATATTTCCAAACCAAATGCAACACTACCAAAAAATGATTTCTATAAAGCGTAAATTATTAGTACTATGGCGTGTCACATATTGTGAAAATCCAAAGCTCACTAAAAATTATAATCTCAATTTAGATTTCAACCTAGCAAACTTCTTTCAATCCTAGGCCTCATTTGCTGGTACTCTCTACACAACCCTAGCACATGTATGAGGACTTAGATAAAAAGATCTCTTTGGCAGCCAAGAGATAGAGTACCCTTCTCACAGGAATGATTTCAGGTTATGGTACACCATAGCAATTCAGTGATCGGATACGGTAAGGGAGGAAGGTTTATGCTACGGATAGTGGGAATAATAAAAACTATGAATAACAGATTCTAACATCTTCATTTTAGCAAATCCCTATCAGTTAACCTATAGAGAACTCCAGAATTGTATGATCAACCACTCCTTCAAACAAATGTATACGTCTCGAATAATGGCCTAGGTCCTTTCATCTCACCACCTTAGTCTTCAGCTGGGCATCCTGTCCTCATTGCTCCCTTTTCTATACCATGATACATGTATCCTATTGCATACTAGGCAACTGATTGGCCCTCATGTCTGATGACATGCTATTGTAGCTTTGTGATGTAATGGCACCACTTGACCAATCGCCCTGGGTGACGATTACACCGAAGGACCAGACATCAGCAATTACACACTAGGTAACTATCTGTGAATAGGACTGCACAGCAAGTAGGAAGTGTAATGGGAAAGTACACTGCACCATTGAAAGCATTGGGCTCCTATTTAGAGAGGGCCAGAGTTTGAAGTAGCAATTGAATGGCCCTTTTGTCAGATGACAACCTGCTGCAGCTTTGTGATATAATGGCACCACTAGACCAATCGCCCTGCGTGAGGATGGCACCGGAGGACCAGACATCAGCAATTACACACTAGGTAACTATCTGTGAATATGACTGAACAGCAAGTAGGAGGTGTAATGGGAAAGTACACTGCACCATTGAAAGCATTGGGCTCCTATTTAAAGAGGGCTAGAGTTAGAAGAAGCAACTGATTGGCCCTCATGTCAGATGACATCCTGTTGTGGCTTTGTGATGTAATGGCACCACTTGACCAATCGCCCTGGGTGACGATTACACTGGAGGACCAGACAACAGCATTTACACACTAGGTAATTATCTGGGAATATGACTGCACAGCAAGTAGGAGGTGTAATGGGAAAGTACTCTGCACCATCGAATGCATTGGGCTCCTTTTTAAAGAGGGCTAGAGTTAGAAGAACAAAGTTTCTAAATAGCAGTCCATCTGGAGTATCAGGGTCACACTCACAGAGAGCAGGGAAACCGGTTAAATAGCTTCCCTCTATCTGAAAGTAAGTCAATTGCTCTAACCTTAGACACCTCATTCCAGCCTGAAAGATGGTAATTAACTCGCAGGACAAATTGCCAGCACAAGTATCTAAAGAAGATTTTGTCAGCCACGTAGACAGTCAAAGTCTTTGATAAACTATCATGATGGCCATCGCGTCATCCACATTGCTACCGTCTTAGAAGATTATATTTATGCGGAAGACCCTACTAAAAGGCACTGAGAACCATCAGATGCTATGAACTTTTTATCAATGGCAAAATGATTAAATGAGAGTTTGACTTACCATACATATTGATCGAGGCATGGAGAAGGCTGAGGAATGAGCTTTCTTTTTTTTTCCGTCTCAGCAAGCAGAGAAATATTCCTCTGCAACACTGCCTCTGCTGGCCATTCAGTATAATCTGCAGATGGAAAAGTCCACTGTTAGTCAATTTTTTGAACTTGAATATTTCCAAACCAAATGCAACACTACCAAAAAATGATTTCTATAAAGCGTAAATTATTAGTACTATGGCGTGTCACATATTGTGAAAATCCAAAGCTCACTAAAAATTATAATCTCAATTTAGATTTCAACCTAGCAAACTTCTTTCAATCCTAGGCCTCATTTGCTGGTACACTGTACACAACCCTAGCACATGTATGAGGACTTAGATAGAAAGATCTCTTTGGCAGCCAAGAGATAGAGTACCCTTCTCACAGGAATGATTTCAGGTTATGGTACACCATAGCAATTCAGTGATCGGATACGGTAAGGGAGGAAGGTTTATGCTACGGATAGTGGGAATAATAAAAACTATGAATAACAGATTCTAACATCTTCATTTTAGCAAATCCCTATCAGTTAACCTATAGAGAACTCCAGAATTGTATGATCAACCACTCCTTCAAACAAATGTATACGTCTCGAATAATGGCCTAGGTCCTTTCATCTCACCACCTTAGTCTTCAGCTGGGCATCCTGTCCTCATTGCTCCCTTTTCTATACCATGATACATGTATCCTATTGCATACTAGGCAACTGATTGGCCCTCATGTCTGATGACATGCTATTGTAGCTTTGTGATGTAATGGCACCACTTGACCAATCGCCCTGGGTGACGATTACACCGAAGGACCAGACATCAGCAATTACACACTAGGTAACTATCTGTGAATAGGACTGCACAGCAAGTAGGAAGTGTAATGGGAAAGTACACTGCACCATTGAAAGCATTGGGCTCCTATTTAGAGAGGGCCAGAGTTTGAAGTAGCAATTGAATGGCCCTTTTGTCAGATGACAACCTGCTGCAGCTTTGTGATATAATGGCACCACTAGACCAATCGCCCTGCGTGAGGATGGCACCGGAGGACCAGACATCAGCAATTACACACTAGGTAACTATCTGTGAATATGACTGAACAGCAAGTAGGAGGTGTAATGGGAAAGTACACTGCACCATTGAAAGCATTGGGCTCCTATTTAAAGAGGGCTAGAGTTAGAAGAAGCAACTGATTGGCCCTCATGTCAGATGACATCCTGTTGTGGCTTTGTGATGTAATGGCACCACTTGACCAATCGCCCTGGGTGACGATTACACTGGAGGACCAGACAACAGCATTTACACACTAGGTAATTATCTGGGAATATGACTGCACAGCAAGTAGGAGGTGTAATGGGAAAGTACTCTGCACCATCGAATGCATTGGGCTCCTTTTTAAAGAGGGCTAGAGTTAGAAGAACACAGTTTCTAAATAGCAGTCCATCTGGAGTATCAGGGTCACACTCACAGAGAGCAGGGAAACCGGTTAAATAGCTTCCCTCTATCTGAAAGTAAGTCAATTGCTCTAACCTTAGACACCTCATTCCAGCCTGAAAGATGGTAATTAACTCGCAGGACAAATTGCCAGCACAAGTATCTAAAGAAGATTTTGTCAGCCACGTAGACAGTCAAAGTCTTTGATAAACTATCATGATGGCCATCGCGTCATCCACATTGCTACCGTCTTAGAAGATTATATTTATGCGGAAGACCCTACTAAAAGGCACTGAGAACCATCAGATGCTATGAACTTTTTATCAATGGCAAAATGATTAAATGAGAGTTTGACTTACCATACATATTGATCGAGGCATGGAGAAGGCTGAGGAATGAGCTTTCTTTTTTTTTCCGTCTCAGCAAGCAGAGAAATATTCCTCTGCAACACTGCCTCTGCTGGCCATTCAGTATAATCTGCAGATGGAAAAGTCCACTGTTAGTCAATTTTTTGAACTTGAATATTTCCAAACCAAATGCAACACTACCAAAAAATGATTTCTATAAAGCGTAAATTATTAGTACTATGGCGTGTCACATATTGTGAAAATCCAAAGCTCACTAAAAATTATAATCTCAATTTAGATTTCAACCTAGCAAACTTCTTTCAATCCTAGGCCTCATTTGCTGGTACTCTCTACACAACCCTAGCACATGTATGAGGACTTAGATAAAAAGATCTCTTTGGCAGCCAAGAGATAGAGTACCCTTCTCACAGGAATGATTTCAGGTTATGGTACACCATAGCAATTCAGTGATCGGATACGGTAAGGGAGGAAGGTTTATGCTACGGATAGTGGGAATAATAAAAACTATGAATAACAGATTCTAACATCTTCATTTTAGCAAATCCCTATCAGTTAACCTATAGAGAACTCCAGAATTGTATGATCAACCACTCCTTCAAACAAATGTATACGTCTCGAATAATGGCCTAGGTCCTTTCATCTCACCACCTTAGTCTTCAGCTGGGCATCCTGTCCTCATTGCTCCCTTTTCTATACCATGATACATGTATCCTATTGCATACTAGGCAACTGATTGGCCCTCATGTCTGATGACATGCTATTGTAGCTTTGTGATGTAATGGCACCACTTGACCAATCGCCCTGGGTGACGATTACACCGAAGGACCAGACATCAGCAATTACACACTAGGTAACTATCTGTGAATAGGACTGCACAGCAAGTAGGAAGTGTAATGGGAAAGTACACTGCACCATTGAAAGCATTGGGCTCCTATTTAGAGAGGGCCAGAGTTTGAAGTAGCAATTGAATGGCCCTTTTGTCAGATGACAACCTGCTGCAGCTTTGTGATATAATGGCACCACTAGACCAATCGCCCTGCGTGAGGATGGCACCGGAGGACCAGACATCAGCAATTACACACTAGGTAACTATCTGTGAATATGACTGAACAGCAAGTAGGAGGTGTAATGGGAAAGTACACTGCACCATTGAAAGCATTGGGCTCCTATTTAAAGAGGGCTAGAGTTAGAAGAAGCAACTGATTGGCCCTCATGTCAGATGACATCCTGTTGTGGCTTTGTGATGTAATGGCACCACTTGACCAATCGCCCTGGGTGACGATTACACTGGAGGACCAGACAACAGCATTTACACACTAGGTAATTATCTGGGAATATGACTGCACAGCAAGTAGGAGGTGTAATGGGAAAGTACTCTGCACCATCGAATGCATTGGGCTCCTTTTTAAAGAGGGCTAGAGTTAGAAGAACAAAGTTTCTAAATAGCAGTCCATCTGGAGTATCAGGGTCACACTCACAGAGAGCAGGGAAACCGGTTAAATAGCTTCCCTCTATCTGAAAGTAAGTCAATTGCTCTAACCTTAGACACCTCATTCCAGCCTGAAAGATGGTAATTAACTCGCAGGACAAATTGCCAGCACAAGTATCTAAAGAAGATTTTGTCAGCCACGTAGACAGTCAAAGTCTTTGATAAACTATCATGATGGCCATCGCGTCATCCACATTGCTACCGTCTTAGAAGATTATATTTATGCGGAAGACCCTACTAAAAGGCACTGAGAACCATCAGATGCTATGAACTTTTTATCAATGGCAAAATGATTAAATGAGAGTTTGACTTACCATACATATTGATCGAGGCATGGAGAAGGCTGAGGAATGAGCTTTCTTTTTTTTTCCGTCTCAGCAAGCAGAGAAATATTCCTCTGCAACACTGCCTCTGCTGGCCATTTAGTATAATCTGCAGATGGAAAAGTCCACTGTTAGTCAATTTTTTGAACTTGAATATTTCCAAACCAAATGCAACACTACCAAAAAATGATTTCTATAAAGCGTAAATTATTAGTACTATGGCGTGTCACATATTGTGAAAATCCAAAGCTCACTAAAAATTATAATCTCAATTTAGATTTCAACCTAGCAAACTTCTTTCAATCCTAGGCCTCATTTGCTGGTACACTGTACACAACCCTAGCACATGTATGAGGACTTAGATAGAAAGATCTCTTTGGCAGCCAAGAGATAGAGTACCCTTCTCACAGGAATGATTTCAGGTTATGGTACACCATAGCAATTCAGTGATCGGATACGGTAAGGGAGGAAGGTTTATGCTACGGATAGTGGGAATAATAAAAACTATGAATAACAGATTCTAACATCTTCATTTTAGCACATCCCTATCAGTTAACCTATAGAGAACTCCAGAATTGTATGATCAACCACTCCTTCAAACAAATGTATACGTCTCGAATAATGGCCTAGGTCCTTTCATCTCACCACCTTAGTCTTCAGCTGGGCATCCTGTCCTCATTGCTCCCTTTTCTATACCATGATACATGTATCCTATTGCATACTAGGCAACTGATTGGCCCTCATGTCTGATGACATGCTATTGTAGCTTTGTGATGTAATGGCACCACTTGACCAATCGCCCTGGGTGACGATTACACCGAAGGACCAGACATCAGCAATTACACACTAGGTAACTATCTGTGAATAGGACTGCACAGCAAGTAGGAAGTGTAATGGGAAAGTACACTGCACCATTGAAAGCATTGGGCTCCTATTTAGAGAGGGCCAGAGTTTGAAGTAGCAATTGAATGGCCCTTTTGTCAGATGACAACCTGCTGCAGCTTTGTGATATAATGGCACCACTAGACCAATCGCCCTGCGTGAGGATGGCACCGGAGGACCAGACATCAGCAATTACACACTAGGTAACTATCTGTGAATATGACTGAACAGCAAGTAGGAGGTGTAATGGTAAAGTACACTGCACCATTGAAAGCATTGGGCTCCTATTTAAAGAGGGCTAGAGTTAGAAGAAGCAACTGATTGGCCCTCATGTCAGATGACATCCTGTTGTGGCTTTGTGATGTAATGGCACCACTTGACCAATCGCCCTGGGTGACGATTACACTGGAGGACCAGACAACAGCATTTACACACTAGGTAATTATCTGGGAATATGACTGCACAGCAAGTAGGAGGTGTAATGGGAAAGTACTCTGCACCATCGAATGCATTGGGCTCCTTTTTAAAGAGGGCTAGAGTTAGAAGAACACAGTTTCTAAATAGCAGTCCATCTGGAGTATCAGGGTCACACTCACAGAGAGCAGGGAAACCGGTTAAATAGCTTCCCTCTATCTGAAAGTAAGTCAATTGCTCTAACCTTAGACACCTCATTCCAGCCTGAAAGATGGTAATTAACTCGCAGGACAAATTGCCAGCACAAGTATCTAAAGAAGATTTTGTCAGCCACGTAGACAGTCAAAGTCTTTGATAAACTATCATGATGGCCATCGCGTCATCCACATTGCTACCGTCTTAGAAGATTATATTTATGCGGAAGACCCTACTAAAAGGCACTGAGAACCATCAGATGCTATGAACTTTTTATCAATGGCAAAATGATTAAATGAGAGTTTGACTTACCATACATATTGATCGAGGCATGGAGAAGGCTGAGGAATGAGCTTTCTTTTTTTTTCCGTCTCAGCAAGCAGAGAAATATTCCTCTGCAACACTGCCTCTGCTGGCCATTCAGTATAATCTGCAGATGGAAAAGTCCACTGTTAGTCAATTTTTTGAACTTGAATATTTCCAAACCAAATGCAACACTACCAAAAAATGATTTCTATAAAGCGTAAATTATTAGTACTATGGCGTGTCACATATTGTGAAAATCCAAAGCTCACTAAAAATTATAATCTCAATTTAGATTTCAACCTAGCAAACTTCTTTCAATCCTAGGCCTCATTTGCTGGTACTCTCTACACAACCCTAGCACATGTATGAGGACTTAGATAAAAAGATCTCTTTGGCAGCCAAGAGATAGAGTACCCTTCTCACAGGAATGATTTCAGGTTATGGTACACCATTGCAATTCAGTGATCGGATACGGTAAGGGAGGAAGGTTTATGCTACGGATAGTGGGAATAATAAAAACTATGAATAACAGATTCTAACATCTTCATTTTAGCAAATCCCTATCAGTTAACCTATAGAGAACTCCAGAATTGTATGATCAACCACTCCTTCAAACAAATGTATACGTCTCGAATAATGGCCTAGGTCCTTTCATCTCACCACCTTAGTCTTCAGCTGGGCATCCTGTCCTCATTGCTCCCTTTTCTATACCATGATACATGTATCCTATTGCATACTAGGCAACTGATTGGCCCTCATGTCTGATGACATGCTATTGTAGCTTTGTGATGTAATGGCACCACTTGACCAATCGCCCTGGGTGACGATTACACCGAAGGACCAGACATCAGCAATTACACACTAGGTAACTATCTGTGAATAGGACTGCACAGCAAGTAGGAAGTGTAATGGGAAAGTACACTGCACCATTGAAAGCATTGGGCTCCTATTTAGAGAGGGCCAGAGTTTGAAGTAGCAATTGAATGGCCCTTTTGTCAGATGACAACCTGCTGCAGCTTTGTGATATAATGGCACCACTAGACCAATCGCCCTGCGTGAGGATGGCACCGGAGGACCAGACATCAGCAATTACACACTAGGTAACTATCTGTGAATATGACTGAACAGCAAGTAGGAGGTGTAATGGGAAAGTACACTGCACCATTGAAAGCATTGGGCTCCTATTTAAAGAGGGCTAGAGTTAGAAGAAGCAACTGATTGGCCCTCATGTCAGATGACATCCTGTTGTGGCTTTGTGATGTAATGACACCACTTGACCAATCGCCCTGGGTGACGATTACACTGGAGGACCAGACAACAGCATTTACACACTAGGTAATTATCTGGGAATATGACTGCACAGCAAGTAGGAGGTGTAATGGGAAAGTACTCTGCACCATCGAATGCATTGGGCTCCTTTTTAAAGAGGGCTAGAGTTAGAAGAACAAAGTTTCTAAATAGCAGTCCATCTGGAGTATCAGGGTCACACTCACAGAGAGCAGGGAAACCGGTTAAATAGCTTCCCTCTATCTGAAAGTAAGTCAATTGCTCTAACCTTAGACACCTCATTCCAGCCTGAAAGATGGTAATTAACTCGCAGGACAAATTGCCAGCACAAGTATCTAAAGAAGATTTTGTCAGCCACGTAGACAGTCAAAGTCTTTGATAAACTATCATGATGGCCATCGCGTCATCCACATTGCTACCGTCTTAGAAGATTATATTTATGCGGAAGACCCTACTAAAAGGCACTGAGAACCATCAGATGCTATGAACTTTTTATCAATGGCAAAATGATTAAATGAGAGTTTGACTTACCATACATATTGATCGAGGCATGGAGAAGGCTGAGGAATGAGCTTTCTTTTTTTTTCCGTCTCAGCAAGCAGAGAAATATTCCTCTGCAACACTGCCTCTGCTGGCCATTCAGTATAATCTGCAGATGGAAAAGTCCACTGTTAGTCAATTTTTTGAACTTGAATATTTCCAAACCAAATGCAACACTACCAAAAAATGATTTCTATAAAGCGTAAATTATTAGTACTATGGCGTGTCACATATTGTGAAAATCCAAAGCTCACTAAAAATTATAATCTCAATTTAGATTTCAACCTAGCAAACTTCTTTCAATCCTAGGCCTCATTTGCTGGTACTCTCTACACAACCCTAGCACATGTATGAGGACTTAGATAAAAAGATCTCTTTGGCAGCCAAGAGATAGAGTACCCTTCTCACAGGAATGATTTCAGGTTATGGTACACCATAGCAATTCAGTGATCGGATACGGTAAGGGAGGAAGGTTTATGCTACGGATAGTGGGAATAATAAAAACTATGAATAACAGATTCTAACATCTTCATTTTAGCAAATCCCTATCAGTTAACCTATAGAGAACTCCAGAATTGTATGATCAACCACTCCTTCAAACAAATGTATACGTCTCGAATAATGGCCTAGGTCCTTTCATCTCACCACCTTAGTCTTCAGCTGGGCATCCTGTCCTCATTGCTCCCTTTTCTATACCATGATACATGTATCCTATTGCATACTAGGCAACTGATTGGCCCTCATGTCTGATGACATGCTATTGTAGCTTTGTGATGTAATGGCACCACTTGACCAATCGCCCTGGGTGACGATTACACCGAAGGACCAGACATCAGCAATTACACACTAGGTAACTATCTGTGAATAGGACTGCACAGCAAGTAGGAAGTGTAATGGGAAAGTACACTGCACCATTGAAAGCATTGGGCTCCTATTTAGAGAGGGCCAGAGTTTGAAGTAGCAATTGAATGGCCCTTTTGTCAGATGACAACCTGCTGCAGCTTTGTGATATAATGGCACCACTAGACCAATCGCCCTGCGTGAGGATGGCACCGGAGGACCAGACATCAGCAATTACACACTAGGTAACTATCTGTGAATATGACTGAACAGCAAGTAGGAGGTGTAATGGGAAAGTACACTGCACCATTGAAAGCATTGGGCTCCTATTTAAAGAGGGCTAGAGTTAGAAGAAGCAACTGATTGGCCCTCATGTCAGATGACATCCTGTTGTGGCTTTGTGATGTAATGGCACCACTTGACCAATCGCCCTGGGTGACGATTACACTGGAGGACCAGACAACAGCATTTACACACTAGGTAAATATCTGGGAATATGACTGCACAGCAAGTAGGAGGTGTAATGGGAAAGTACTCTGCACCATCGAATGCATTGGGCTCCTTTTTAAAGAGGGCTAGAGTTAGAAGAACAAAGTTTCTAAATAGCAGTCCATCTGGAGTATCAGGGTCACACTCACAGAGAGCAGGGAAACCGGTTAAATAGCTTCCCTCTATCTGAAAGTAAGTCAATTGCTCTAACCTTAGACACCTCATTCCAGCCTGAAAGATGGTAATTAACTCGCAGGACAAATTGCCAGCACAAGTATCTAAAGAAGATTTTGTCAGCCACGTAGACAGTCAAAGTCTTTGATAAACTATCATGATGGCCATCGCGTCATCCACATTGCTACCGTCTTAGAAGATTATATTTATGCGGAAGACCCTACTAAAAGGCACTGAGAACCATCAGATGCTATGAACTTTTTATCAATGGCAAAATGATTAAATGAGAGTTTGACTTACCATACATATTGATCGAGGCATGGAGAAGGCTGAGGAATGAGCTTTCTTTTTTTTTCCGTCTCAGCAAGCAGAGAAATATTCCTCTGCAACACTGCCTCTGCTGGCCATTCAGTATAATCTGCAGATGGAAAAGTCCACTGTTAGTCAATTTTTTGAACTTGAATATTTCCAAACCAAATGCAACACTACCAAAAAATGATTTCTATAAAGCGTAAATTATTAGTACTATGGCGTGTCACATATTGTGAAAATCCAAAGCTCACTAAAAATTATAATCTCAATTTAGATTTCAACCTAGCAAACTTCTTTCAATCCTAGGCCTCATTTGCTGGTACTCTCTACACAACCCTAGCACATGTATGAGGACTTAGATAAAAAGATCTCTTTGGCAGCCAAGAGATAGAGTACCCTTCTCACAGGAATGATTTCAGGTTATGGTACACCATAGCAATTCAGTGATCGGATACGGTAAGGGAGGAAGGTTTATGCTACGGATAGTGGGAATAATAAAAACTATGAATAACAGATTCTAACATCTTCATTTTAGCAAATCCCTATCAGTTAACCTATAGAGAACTCCAGAATTGTATGATCAACCACTCCTTCAAACAAATGTATACGTCTCGAATAATGGCCTAGGTCCTTTCATCTCACCACCTTAGTCTTCAGCTGGGCATCCTGTCCTCATTGCTCCCTTTTCTATACCATGATACATGTATCCTATTGCATACTAGGCAACTGATTGGCCCTCATGTCTGATGACATGCTATTGTAGCTTTGTGATGTAATGGCACCACTTGACCAATCGCCCTGGGTGACGATTACACCGAAGGACCAGACATCAGCAATTACACACTAGGTAACTATCTGTGAATAGGACTGCACAGCAAGTAGGAAGTGTAATGGGAAAGTACACTGCACCATTGAAAGCATTGGGCTCCTATTTAGAGAGGGCCAGAGTTTGAAGTAGCAATTGAATGGCCCTTTTGTCAGATGACAACCTGCTGCAGCTTTGTGATATAATGGCACCACTAGACCAATCGCCCTGCGTGAGGATGGCACCGGAGGACCAGACATCAGCAATTACACACTAGGTAACTATCTGTGAATATGACTGAACAGCAAGTAGGAGGTGTAATGGGAAAGTACACTGCACCATTGAAAGCATTGGGCTCCTATTTAAAGAGGGCTAGAGTTAGAAGAAGCAACTGATTGGCCCTCATGTCAGATGACATCCTGTTGTGGCTTTGTGATGTAATGGCACCACTTGACCAATCGCCCTGGGTGACGATTACACTGGAGGACCAGACAACAGCATTTACACACTAGGTAATTATCTGGGAATATGACTGCACAGCAAGTAGGAGGTGTAATGGGAAAGTACTCTGCACCATCGAATGCATTGGGCTCCTTTTTAAAGAGGGCTAGAGTTAGAAGAACAAAGTTTCTAAATAGCAGTCCATCTGGAGTATCAGGGTCACACTCACAGAGAGCAGGGAAACCGGTTAAATAGCTTCCCTCTATCTGAAAGTAAGTCAATTGCTCTAACCTTAGACACCTCATTCCAGCCTGAAAGATGGTAATTAACTCGCAGGACAAATTGCCAGCACAAGTATCTAAAGAAGATTTTGTCAGCCACGTAGACAGTCAAAGTCTTTGATAAACTATCATGATGGCCATCGCGTCATCCACATTGCTACCGTCTTAGAAGATTATATTTATGCGGAAGACCCTACTAAAAGGCACTGAGAACCATCAGATGCTATGAACTTTTTATCAATGGCAAAATGATTAAATGAGAGTTTGACTTACCATACATATTGATCGAGGCATGGAGAAGGCTGAGGAATGAGCTTTCTTTTTTTTTCCGTCTCAGCAAGCAGAGAAATATTCCTCTGCAACACTGCCTCTGCTGGCCATTTAGTATAATCTGCAGATGGAAAAGTCCACTGTTAGTCAATTTTTTGAACTTGAATATTTCCAAACCAAATGCAACACTACCAAAAAATGATTTCTATAAAGCGTAAATTATTAGTACTATGGCGTGTCACATATTGTGAAAATCCAAAGCTCACTAAAAATTATAATCTCAATTTAGATTTCAACCTAGCAAACTTCTTTCAATCCTAGGCCTCATTTGCTGGTACACTGTACACAACCCTAGCACATGTATGAGGACTTAGATAGAAAGATCTCTTTGGCAGCCAAGAGATAGAGTACCCTTCTCACAGGAATGATTTCAGGTTATGGTACACCATAGCAATTCAGTGATCGGATACGGTAAGGGAGGAAGGTTTATGCTACGGATAGTGGGAATAATAAAAACTATGAATAACAGATTCTAACATCTTCATTTTAGCACATCCCTATCAGTTAACCTATAGAGAACTCCAGAATTGTATGATCAACCACTCCTTCAAACAAATGTATACGTCTCGAATAATGGCCTAGGTCCTTTCATCTCACCACCTTAGTCTTCAGCTGGGCATCCTGTCCTCATTGCTCCCTTTTCTATACCATGATACATGTATCCTATTGCATACTAGGCAACTGATTGGCCCTCATGTCTGATGACATGCTATTGTAGCTTTGTGATGTAATGGCACCACTTGACCAATCGCCCTGGGTGACGATTACACCGAAGGACCAGACATCAGCAATTACACACTAGGTAACTATCTGTGAATAGGACTGCACAGCAAGTAGGAAGTGTAATGGGAAAGTACACTGCACCATTGAAAGCATTGGGCTCCTATTTAGAGAGGGCCAGAGTTTGAAGTAGCAATTGAATGGCCCTTTTGTCAGATGACAACCTGCTGCAGCTTTGTGATATAATGGCACCACTAGACCAATCGCCCTGCGTGAGGATGGCACCGGAGGACCAGACATCAGCAATTACACACTAGGTAACTATCTGTGAATATGACTGAACAGCAAGTAGGAGGTGTAATGGTAAAGTACACTGCACCATTGAAAGCATTGGGCTCCTATTTAAAGAGGGCTAGAGTTAGAAGAAGCAACTGATTGGCCCTCATGTCAGATGACATCCTGTTGTGGCTTTGTGATGTAATGGCACCACTTGACCAATCGCCCTGGGTGACGATTACACTGGAGGACCAGACAACAGCATTTACACACTAGGTAATTATCTGGGAATATGACTGCACAGCAAGTAGGAGGTGTAATGGGAAAGTACTCTGCACCATCGAATGCATTGGGCTCCTTTTTAAAGAGGGCTAGAGTTAGAAGAACACAGTTTCTAAATAGCAGTCCATCTGGAGTATCAGGGTCACACTCACAGAGAGCAGGGAAACCGGTTAAATAGCTTCCCTCTATCTGAAAGTAAGTCAATTGCTCTAACCTTAGACACCTCATTCCAGCCTGAAAGATGGTAATTAACTCGCAGGACAAATTGCCAGCACAAGTATCTAAAGAAGATTTTGTCAGCCACGTAGACAGTCAAAGTCTTTGATAAACTATCATGATGGCCATCGCGTCATCCACATTGCTACCGTCTTAGAAGATTATATTTATGCGGAAGACCCTACTAAAAGGCACTGAGAACCATCAGATGCTATGAACTTTTTATCAATGGCAAAATGATTAAATGAGAGTTTGACTTACCATACATATTGATCGAGGCATGGAGAAGGCTGAGGAATGAGCTTTCTTTTTTTTTCCGTCTCAGCAAGCAGAGAAATATTCCTCTGCAACACTGCCTCTGCTGGCCATTCAGTATAATCTGCAGATGGAAAAGTCCACTGTTAGTCAATTTTTTGAACTTGAATATTTCCAAACCAAATGCAACACTACCAAAAAATGATTTCTATAAAGCGTAAATTATTAGTACTATGGCGTGTCACATATTGTGAAAATCCAAAGCTCACTAAAAATTATAATCTCAATTTAGATTTCAACCTAGCAAACTTCTTTCAATCCTAGGCCTCATTTGCTGGTACTCTCTACACAACCCTAGCACATGTATGAGGACTTAGATAAAAAGATCTCTTTGGCAGCCAAGAGATAGAGTACCCTTCTCACAGGAATGATTTCAGGTTATGGTACACCATTGCAATTCAGTGATCGGATACGGTAAGGGAGGAAGGTTTATGCTACGGATAGTGGGAATAATAAAAACTATGAATAACAGATTCTAACATCTTCATTTTAGCAAATCCCTATCAGTTAACCTATAGAGAACTCCAGAATTGTATGATCAACCACTCCTTCAAACAAATGTATACGTCTCGAATAATGGCCTAGGTCCTTTCATCTCACCACCTTAGTCTTCAGCTGGGCATCCTGTCCTCATTGCTCCCTTTTCTATACCATGATACATGTATCCTATTGCATACTAGGCAACTGATTGGCCCTCATGTCTGATGACATGCTATTGTAGCTTTGTGATGTAATGGCACCACTTGACCAATCGCCCTGGGTGACGATTACACCGAAGGACCAGACATCAGCAATTACACACTAGGTAACTATCTGTGAATAGGACTGCACAGCAAGTAGGAAGTGTAATGGGAAAGTACACTGCACCATTGAAAGCATTGGGCTCCTATTTAGAGAGGGCCAGAGTTTGAAGTAGCAATTGAATGGCCCTTTTGTCAGATGACAACCTGCTGCAGCTTTGTGATATAATGGCACCACTAGACCAATCGCCCTGCGTGAGGATGGCACCGGAGGACCAGACATCAGCAATTACACACTAGGTAACTATCTGTGAATATGACTGAACAGCAAGTAGGAGGTGTAATGGGAAAGTACACTGCACCATTGAAAGCATTGGGCTCCTATTTAAAGAGGGCTAGAGTTAGAAGAAGCAACTGATTGGCCCTCATGTCAGATGACATCCTGTTGTGGCTTTGTGATGTAATGACACCACTTGACCAATCGCCCTGGGTGACGATTACACTGGAGGACCAGACAACAGCATTTACACACTAGGTAATTATCTGGGAATATGACTGCACAGCAAGTAGGAGGTGTAATGGGAAAGTACTCTGCACCATCGAATGCATTGGGCTCCTTTTTAAAGAGGGCTAGAGTTAGAAGAACAAAGTTTCTAAATAGCAGTCCATCTGGAGTATCAGGGTCACACTCACAGAGAGCAGGGAAACCGGTTAAATAGCTTCCCTCTATCTGAAAGTAAGTCAATTGCTCTAACCTTAGACACCTCATTCCAGCCTGAAAGATGGTAATTAACTCGCAGGACAAATTGCCAGCACAAGTATCTAAAGAAGATTTTGTCAGCCACGTAGACAGTCAAAGTCTTTGATAAACTATCATGATGGCCATCGCGTCATCCACATTGCTACCGTCTTAGAAGATTATATTTATGCGGAAGACCCTACTAAAAGGCACTGAGAACCATCAGATGCTATGAACTTTTTATCAATGGCAAAATGATTAAATGAGAGTTTGACTTACCATACATATTGATCGAGGCATGGAGAAGGCTGAGGAATGAGCTTTCTTTTTTTTTCCGTCTCAGCAAGCAGAGAAATATTCCTCTGCAACACTGCCTCTGCTGGCCATTCAGTATAATCTGCAGATGGAAAAGTCCACTGTTAGTCAATTTTTTGAACTTGAATATTTCCAAACCAAATGCAACACTACCAAAAAATGATTTCTATAAAGCGTAAATTATTAGTACTATGGCGTGTCACATATTGTGAAAATCCAAAGCTCACTAAAAATTATAATCTCAATTTAGATTTCAACCTAGCAAACTTCTTTCAATCCTAGGCCTCATTTGCTGGTACTCTCTACACAACCCTAGCACATGTATGAGGACTTAGATAAAAAGATCTCTTTGGCAGCCAAGAGATAGAGTACCCTTCTCACAGGAATGATTTCAGGTTATGGTACACCATAGCAATTCAGTGATCGGATACGGTAAGGGAGGAAGGTTTATGCTACGGATAGTGGGAATAATAAAAACTATGAATAACAGATTCTAACATCTTCATTTTAGCAAATCCCTATCAGTTAACCTATAGAGAACTCCAGAATTGTATGATCAACCACTCCTTCAAACAAATGTATACGTCTCGAATAATGGCCTAGGTCCTTTCATCTCACCACCTTAGTCTTCAGCTGGGCATCCTGTCCTCATTGCTCCCTTTTCTATACCATGATACATGTATCCTATTGCATACTAGGCAACTGATTGGCCCTCATGTCTGATGACATGCTATTGTAGCTTTGTGATGTAATGGCACCACTTGACCAATCGCCCTGGGTGACGATTACACCGAAGGACCAGACATCAGCAATTACACACTAGGTAACTATCTGTGAATAGGACTGCACAGCAAGTAGGAAGTGTAATGGGAAAGTACACTGCACCATTGAAAGCATTGGGCTCCTATTTAGAGAGGGCCAGAGTTTGAAGTAGCAATTGAATGGCCCTTTTGTCAGATGACAACCTGCTGCAGCTTTGTGATATAATGGCACCACTAGACCAATCGCCCTGCGTGAGGATGGCACCGGAGGACCAGACATCAGCAATTACACACTAGGTAACTATCTGTGAATATGACTGAACAGCAAGTAGGAGGTGTAATGGGAAAGTACACTGCACCATTGAAAGCATTGGGCTCCTATTTAAAGAGGGCTAGAGTTAGAAGAAGCAACTGATTGGCCCTCATGTCAGATGACATCCTGTTGTGGCTTTGTGATGTAATGGCACCACTTGACCAATCGCCCTGGGTGACGATTACACTGGAGGACCAGACAACAGCATTTACACACTAGGTAAATATCTGGGAATATGACTGCACAGCAAGTAGGAGGTGTAATGGGAAAGTACTCTGCACCATCGAATGCATTGGGCTCCTTTTTAAAGAGGGCTAGAGTTAGAAGAACAAAGTTTCTAAATAGCAGTCCATCTGGAGTATCAGGGTCACACTCACAGAGAGCAGGGAAACCGGTTAAATAGCTTCCCTCTATCTGAAAGTAAGTCAATTGCTCTAACCTTAGACACCTCATTCCAGCCTGAAAGATGGTAATTAACTCGCAGGACAAATTGCCAGCACAAGTATCTAAAGAAGATTTTGTCAGCCACGTAGACAGTCAAAGTCTTTGATAAACTATCATGATGGCCATCGCGTCATCCACATTGCTACCGTCTTAGAAGATTATATTTATGCGGAAGACCCTACTAAAAGGCACTGAGAACCATCAGATGCTATGAACTTTTTATCAATGGCAAAATGATTAAATGAGAGTTTGACTTACCATACATATTGATCGAGGCATGGAGAAGGCTGAGGAATGAGCTTTCTTTTTTTTTCCGTCTCAGCAAGCAGAGAAATATTCCTCTGCAACACTGCCTCTGCTGGCCATTCAGTATAATCTGCAGATGGAAAAGTCCACTGTTAGTCAATTTTTTGAACTTGAATATTTCCAAACCAAATGCAACACTACCAAAAAATGATTTCTATAAAGCGTAAATTATTAGTACTATGGCGTGTCACATATTGTGAAAATCCAAAGCTCACTAAAAATTATAATCTCAATTTAGATTTCAACCTAGCAAACTTCTTTCAATCCTAGGCCTCATTTGCTGGTACACTGTACACAACCCTAGCACATGTATGAGGACTTAGATAGAAAGATCTCTTTGGCAGCCAAGAGATAGAGTACCCTTCTCACAGGAATGATTTCAGGTTATGGTACACCATAGCAATTCAGTGATCGGATACGGTAAGGGAGGAAGGTTTATGCTACGGATAGTGGGAATAATAAAAACTATGAATAACAGATTCTAACATCTTCATTTTAGCACATCCCTATCAGTTAACCTATAGAGAACTCCAGAATTGTATGATCAACCACTCCTTCAAACAAATGTATACGTCTCGAATAATGGCCTAGGTCCTTTCATCTCACCACCTTAGTCTTCAGCTGGGCATCCTGTCCTCATTGCTCCCTTTTCTATACCATGATACATGTATCCTATTGCATACTAGGCAACTGATTGGCCCTCATGTCTGATGACATGCTATTGTAGCTTTGTGATGTAATGGCACCACTTGACCAATCGCCCTGGGTGACGATTACACCGAAGGACCAGACATCAGCAATTACACACTAGGTAACTATCTGTGAATAGGACTGCACAGCAAGTAGGAAGTGTAATGGGAAAGTACACTGCACCATTGAAAGCATTGGGCTCCTATTTAGAGAGGGCCAGAGTTTGAAGTAGCAATTGAATGGCCCTTTTGTCAGATGACAACCTGCTGCAGCTTTGTGATATAATGGCACCACTAGACCAATCGCCCTGCGTGAGGATGGCACCGGAGGACCAGACATCAGCAATTACACACTAGGTAACTATCTGTGAATATGACTGAACACCAAGTAGGAGGTGTAATGGGAAAGTACACTGCACCATTGAAAGCATTGGGCTCCTATTTAAAGAGGGCTAGAGTTAGAAGAAGCAACTGATTGGCCCTCATGTCAGATGACATCCTGTTGTGGCTTTGTGATGTAATGGCACCACTTGACCAATCGCCCTGGGTGACGATTACACTGGAGGACCAGACAACAGCATTTACACACTAGGTAATTATCTGGGAATATGACTGCACAGCAAGTAGGAGGTGTAATGGGAAAGTACTCTGCACCATCGAATGCATTGGGCTCCTTTTTAAAGAGGGCTAGAGTTAGAAGAACACAGTTTCTAAATAGCAGTCCATCTGGAGTATCAGGGTCACACTCACAGAGAGCAGGGAAACCGGTTAAATAGCTTCCCTCTATCTGAAAGTAAGTCAATTGCTCTAACCTTAGACACCTCATTCCAGCCTGAAAGATGGTAATTAACTCGCAGGACAAATTGCCAGCACAAGTATCTAAAGAAGATTTTGTCAGCCACGTAGACAGTCAAAGTCTTTGATAAACTATCATGATGGCCATCGCGTCATCCACATTGCTACCGTCTTAGAAGATTATATTTATGCGGAAGACCCTACTAAAAGGCACTGAGAACCATCAGATGCTATGAACTTTTTATCAATGGCAAAATGATTAAATGAGAGTTTGACTTACCATACATATTGATCGAGGCATGGAGAAGGCTGAGGAATGAGCTTTCTTTTTTTTTTCCGTCTCAGCAAGCAGAGAAATATTCCTCTGCAACACTGCCTCTGCTGGCCATTCAGTATAATCTGCAGATGGAAAAGTCCACTGTTAGTCAATTTTTTGAACTTGAATATTTCCAAACCAAATGCAACACTACCAAAAAATGATTTCTATAAAGCGTAAATTATTAGTACTATGGCGTGTCACATATTGTGAAAATCCAAAGCTCACTAAAAATTATAATCTCAATTTAGATTTCAACCTAGCAAACTTCTTTCAATCCTAGGCCTCATTTGCTGGTACTCTCTACACAACCCTAGCACATGTATGAGGACTTAGATAAAAAGATCTCTTTGGCAGCCAAGAGATAGAGTACCCTTCTCACAGGAATGATTTCAGGTTATGGTACACCATAGCAATTCAGTGATCGGATACGGTAAGGGAGGAAGGTTTATGCTACGGATAGTGGGAATAATAAAAACTATGAATAACAGATTCTAACATCTTCATTTTAGCAAATCCCTATCAGTTAACCTATAGAGAACTCCAGAATTGTATGATCAACCACTCCTTCAAACAAATGTATACGTCTCGAATAATGGCCTGGGTCCTTTCATCTCACCACCTTAGTCTTCAGCTGGGCATCCTGTCCTCATTGCTCCCTTTTCTATACCATGATACATGTATCCTATTGCATACTAGGCAACTGATTGGCCCTCATGTCTGATGACATGCTATTGTAGCTTTGTGATGTAATGGCACCACTTGACCAATCGCCCTGGGTGACTATTACACCGAAGGACCAGACATCAGCAATAACACACTAGGTAACTATCTGTGAATAGGACTGCACAGCAAGTAGGAAGTGTAATGGGAAAGTACACTGCACCATTGAAAGCATTGGGCTCCTATTTAGAGAGGGCCAGAGTTTGAAGTAGCAATTGAATGGCCCTTTTGTCAGATGACAACCTGCTGCAGCTTTGTGATATAATGGCACCACTAGACCAATCGCCCTGCGTGAGGATGGCACCGGAGGACCAGACATCAGCAATTACACACTAGGTAACTATCTGTGAATATGACTGAACAGCAAGTAGGAGGTGTAATGGGAAAGTACACTGCACCATTGAAAGCATTGGGCTCCTATTTAAAGAGGGCTAGAGTTAGAAGAAGCAACTGATTGGCCCTCATGTCAGATGACATCCTGTTGTGGCTTTGTGATGTAATGGCACCACTTGACCAATCGCCCTGGGTGACGATTACACTGGAGGACCAGACAACAGCATTTACACACTAGGTAATTATCTGGGAATATGACTGCACAGCAAGTAGGAGGTGTAATGGGAAAGTACTCTGCACCATCGAATGCATTGGGCTCCTTTTTAAAGAGGGCTAGAGTTAGAAGAACACAGTTTCTAAATAGCAGTCCATCTGGAGTATCAGGGTCACACTCACAGAGCAGGGAAACCGGTTAAATAGCTTCCCTCTATCTGAAAGTAAGTCAATTGCTCTAACCTTAGACACCTCATTCCAGCCTGAAAGATGGTAATTAACTCGCAGGACAAATTGCCTGCACAAGTATCTAAAGAAGATTTTGTCAGCCACGTAGACAGACAAAGTCTTTGATAAACTATCATGATGGCCATCGCGTCATCCACATTGCTACCGTCTTAGAAGATTATATTTATGCGGAAGACCCTACTAAAAGGCACTGAGAGCCATCAGATGCTATGAACTTTTTATCAATGGCAAAATTATTAAATGAGAGTTTGACTTACCATACATATTGATCGAGGCATGGAGAAGGCTGAGGAATGAGCTTTCTTTTTTTTTTGTCTCAGCAAGCAGAGACATATTCCTCTGCAACACTGCCTCTGCTGGCCATTCAGTATAATCTGCAGATGGAAAAGTCCACTGTTAGTCAATTTTTTGAACTTGAATATTTCCAAACCAAATGCAACACTACCAAAAAATGATTTCTATAAAGCGTAAATTATTAGTACTATGGCGTGTCACATATTGTGAAAATCCAAAGCTCACTAAAAATTATAATCTCAATTTAGATTTCAACCTAGCAAACTTCTTTCAATCCTAGGCCTCATTTGCTGGTACACTGTACACAACCCTAGCACATGTATGAGGACTTAGATAGAAAGATCTCTTTGGCAGCCAAGAGATAGAGTACCCTTCTCACAGGAATGATTTCAGGTTATGGTACACCATAGCAATTCAGTGATCGGATACGGTAAGGGAGGAAGGTTTATGCTACGGATAGTGGGAATAATAAAAACTATGAATAACAGATTCTAACATCTTCATTTTAGCACATCCCTATCAGTTAACCTATAGAGAACTCCAGAATTGTATGATCAACCACTCCTTCAAACAAATGTATACGTCTCGAATAATGGCCTAGGTCCTTTCATCTCACCACCTTAGTCTTCAGCTGGGCATCCTGTCCTCATTGCTCCCTTTTCTATACCATGATACATGTATCCTATTGCATACTAGGCAACTGATTGGCCCTCATGTCTGATGACATGCTATTGTAGCTTTGTGATGTAATGGCACCACTTGACCAATCGCCCTGGGTGACGATTACACCGAAGGACCAGACATCAGCAATTACACACTAGGTAACTATCTGTGAATAGGACTGCACAGCAAGTAGGAAGTGTAATGGGAAAGTACACTGCACCATTGAAAGCATTGGGCTCCTATTTAGAGAGGGCCAGAGTTTGAAGTAGCAATTGAATGGCCCTTTTGTCAGATGACAACCTGCTGCAGCTTTGTGATATAATGGCACCACTAGACCAATCGCCCTGCGTGAGGATGGCACCGGAGGACCAGACATCAGCAATTACACACTAGGTAACTATCTGTGAATATGACTGAACAGCAAGTAGGAGGTGTAATGGGAAAGTACACTGCACCATTGAAAGCATTGGGCTCCTATTTAAAGAGGGCTAGAGTTAGAAGAAGCAACTGATTGGCCCTCATGTCAGATGACATCCTGTTGTGGCTTTGTGATGTAATGGCACCACTTGACCAATCGCCCTGGGTGACGATTACACTGGAGGACCAGACAACAGCATTTACACACTAGGTAATTATCTGGGAATATGACTGCACAGCAAGTAGGAGGTGTAATGGGAAAGTACTCTGCACCATCGAATGCATTGGGCTCCTTTTTAAAGAGGGCTAGAGTTAGAAGAACAAAGTTTCTAAATAGCAGTCCATCTGGAGTATCAGGGTCACACTCACAGAGAGCAGGGAAACCGGTTAAATAGCTTCCCTCTATCTGAAAGTAAGTCAATTGCTCTAACCTTAGACACCTCATTCCAGCCTGAAAGATGGTAATTAACTCGCAGGACAAATTGCCAGCACAAGTATCTAAAGAAGATTTTGTCAGCCACGTAGACAGTCAAAGTCTTTGATAAACTATCATGATGGCCATCGCGTCATCCACGTTGCTACCGTCTTAGAAGATTATATTTATGCGGAAGACCCTACTAAAAGGCACTGAGAACCATCAGATGCTATGAACTTTTTATCAATGGCAAAATGATTAAATGAGAGTTTGACTTACCATACATATTGATCGAGGCATGGAGAAGGCTGAGGAATGAGCTTTCTTTTTTTTTCCGTCTCAGCAAGCAGAGAAATATTCCTCTGCAACACT
Source organism: Lissotriton helveticus (assembly GCF_964261635.1). Classification (NCBI taxonomy): domain Eukaryota; kingdom Metazoa; phylum Chordata; class Amphibia; order Caudata; family Salamandridae; genus Lissotriton; species Lissotriton helveticus. Next base: position 616,373,473 of record NC_136068.1, read on the forward strand.
GCCTCTGCTGGCCATTCAGTATAATCTGCAGATGGAAAAGTCCACTGTTAGTCAATTTTTTGAACTTGAATATTTCCAAACCAAATGCAACACTACCAAAAAATGATTTCTATAAAGCGTAAATTATTAGTACTATGGCGTGTCACATATTGTGAAAATCCAAAGCTCACTAAAAATTATAATCTCAATTTAGATTTCAACCTAGCAAACTTCTTTCAATCCTAGGCCTCATTTGCTGGTACTCTCTACACAACCCTAGCACATGTATGAGGACTTAGATAAAAAGATCTCTTTGGCAGCCAAGAGATAGAGTACCCTTCTCACAGGAATGATTTCAGGTTATGGTACACCATAGCAATTCAGTGATCGGATACGGTAAGGGAGGAAGGTTTATGCTACGGATAGTGGGAATAATAAAAACTATGAATAACAGATTCTAACATCTTCATTTTAGCAAATCCCTATCAGTTAACCTATAGAGAACTCCAGAATTGTATGATCAACCACTCCTTCAAACAAATGTATACGTCTCGAATAATGGCCTAGGTCCTTTCATCTCACCACCTTAGTCTTCAGCTGGGCATCCTGTCCTCATTGCTCCCTTTTCTATACCATGATACATGTATCCTATTGCATACTAGGCAACTGATTGGCCCTCATGTCTGATGACATGCTATTGTAGCTTTGTGATGTAATGGCACCACTTGACCAATCGCCCTGGGTGACGATTACACCGAAGGACCAGACATCAGCAATTACACACTAGGTAACTATCTGTGAATAGGACTGCACAGCAAGTAGGAAGTGTAATGGGAAAGTACACTGCACCATTGAAAGCATTGGGCTCCTATTTAGAGAGGGCCAGAGTTTGAAGTAGCAATTGAATGGCCCTTTTGTCAGATGACAACCTGCTGCAGCTTTGTGATATAATGGCACCACTAGACCAATCGCCCTGCGTGAGGATGGCACCGGAGGACCAGACATCAGCAATTACACACTAGGTAACTATCTGTGAATATGACTGAACAGCAAGTAGGAGGTGTAATGGGAAAGTACACTGCACCATTGAAAGCATTGGGCTCCTATTTAAAGAGGGCTAGAGTTAGAAGAAGCAACTGATTGGCCCTCATGTCAGATGACATCCTGTTGTGGCTTTGTGATGTAATGGCACCACTTGACCAATCGCCCTGGGTGACGATTACACTGGAGGACCAGACAACAGCATTTACACACTAGGTAATTATCTGGGAATATGACTGCACAGCAAGTAGGAGGTGTAATGGGAAAGTACTCTGCACCATCGAATGCATTGGGCTCCTTTTTAAAGAGGGCTAGAGTTAGAAGAACACAGTTTCTAAATAGCAGTCCATCTGGAGTATCAGGGTCACACTCACAGAGAGCAGGGAAACCGGTTAAATAGCTTCCCTCTATCTGAAAGTAAGTCAATTGCTCTAACCTTAGACACCTCATTCCAGCCTGAAAGATGGTAATTAACTCGCAGGACAAATTGCCAGCACAAGTATCTAAAGAAGATTTTGTCAGCCACGTAGACAGTCAAAGTCTTTGATAAACTATCATGATGGCCATCGCGTCATCCACATTGCTACCGTCTTAGAAGATTATATTTATGCGGAAGACCCTACTAAAAGGCACTGAGAACCATCAGATGCTATGAACTTTTTATCAATGGCAAAATGATTAAATGAGAGTTTGACTTACCATACATATTGATCGAGGCATGGAGAAGGCTGAGGAATGAGCTTTCTTTTTTTTTCCGTCTCAGCAAGCAGAGAAATATTCCTCTGCAACACTGCCTCTGCTGGCCATTCAGTATAATCTGCAGATGGAAAAGTCCACTGTTAGTCAATTTTTTGAACTTGAATATTTCCAAACCAAATGCAACACTACCAAAAAATGATTTCTATAAAGCGTAAATTATTAGTACTATGGCGTGTCACATATTGTGAAAATCCAAAGCTCACTAAAAATTATAATCTCAATTTAGATTTCAACCTAGCAAACTTCTTTCAATCCTAGGCCTCATTTGCTGGTACTCTCTACACAACCCTAGCACATGTATGAGGACTTAGATAAAAAGATCTCTTTGGCAGCCAAGAGATAGAGTAACCTTCTCACAGGAATGATTTCAGGTTATGGTACACCATAGCAATTCAGTGATCGGATACGGTAAGGGAGGAAGGTTTATGCTACGGATAGTGGGAATAATAAAAACTATGAATAACAGATTCTAACATCTTCATTTTAGCAAATCCCTATCAGTTAACCTATAGAGAACTCCAGAATTGTATGATCAACCACTCCTTCAAACAAATGTATACGTCTCGAATAATGGCCTGGGTCCTTTCATCTCACCACCTTAGTCTTCAGCTGGGCATCCTGTCCTCATTGCTCCCTTTTCTATACCATGATACATGTATCCTATTGCATGCTAGGCAACTGATTGGCCCTCATGTCTGATGACATGCTATTGTAGCTTTCTGATGTAATGGCACCACTTGACCAATCGCCCTGGGTGACTATTACACCGAAGGACCAGACATCAGCAATAACACACTAGGTAACTATCTGTGAATAGGACTGCACAGCAAGTAGGAAGTGTAATGGGAAAGTACACTGCACCATTGAAAGCATTGGGCTCCTATTTAGAGAGGGCCAGAGTTTGAAGTAGCAATTGAATGGCCCTTTTGTCAGATGACAACCTGCTGCAGCTTTGTGATATAATGGCACCACTAGACCAATCGCCCTGCGTGAGGATGGCACCGGAGGACCAGACATCAGCAATTACACACTAGGTAACTATCTGTGAATATGACTGAACAGCAAGTAGGAGGTGTAATGGGAAAGTACACTGCACCATTGAAAGCATTGGGCTCCTATTTAAAGAGGGCTAGAGTTAGAAGAAGCAACTGATTGGCCCTCATGTCAGATGACATCCTGTTGTGGCTTTGTGATGTAATGGCACCACTTGACCAATCGCCCTGGGTGACGATTACACTGGAGGACCAGACAACAGCATTTACACACTAGGTAATTATCTGGGAATATGACTGCACAGCAAGTAGGAGGTGTAATGGGAAAGTACTCTGCACCATCGAATGCATTGGGCTCCTTTTTAAAGAGGGCTAGAGTTAGAAGAACACAGTTTCTAAATAGCAGTCCATCTGGAGTATCAGGGTCACACTCACAGAGCAGGGAAACCGGTTAAATAGCTTCCCTCTATCTGAAAGTAAGTCAATTGCTCTAACCTTAGACACCTCATTCCAGCCTGAAAGATGGTAATTAACTCGCAGGACAAATTGCCTGCACAAGTATCTAAAGAAGATTTTGTCAGCCACGTAGACAGACAAAGTCTTTGATAAACTATCATTATGGCCATCGCGTCATCCACATTGCTACCGTCTTAGAAGATTATATTTATGCGGAAGACCCTACTAAAAGGCACTGAGAGCCATCAGATGCTATGAACTTTTTATCAATGGCAAAATGATTAAATGAGAGTTTGACTTACCATACATATTGATCGAGGCATGGAGAAGGCTGAGGAATGAGCTTTCTTTTTTTTTTGTCTCAGCAAGCAGAGACATATTCCTCTGCAACACTGCCTCTGCTGGCCATTCAGTATAATCTGCAGATGGAAAAGTCCACTGTTAGTCAATTTTTTGAACTTGAATATTTCCAAACCAAATGCAACACTACCAAAAAATGATTTCTATAAAGCGTAAATTATTAGTACTATGGCGTGTCACATATTGTGAAAATCCAAAGCTCACTAAAAATTATAATCTCAATTTAGATTTCAACCTAGCAAACTTCTTTCAATCCTAGGCCTCATTTGCTGGTACTCTCTACACAACCCTAGCACATGTATGAGGACTTAGATAAAAAGATCTCTTTGGCAGCCAAGAGATAGAGTACCCTTCTCACAGGAATGATTTCAGGTTATGGTACACCATAGCAATTCAGTGATCGGATACGGTAAGGGAGGAAGGTTTATGCTACGGATAGTGGGAATAATAAAAACTATGAATAACAGATTCTAACATCTTCATTTTAGCAAATCCCTATCAGTTAACCTATAGAGAACTCCAGAATTGTATGATCAACCACTCCTTCAAACAAATGTATACGTCTCGAATAATGGCCTAGGTCCTTTCATCTCACCACCTTAGTCTTCAGCTGGGCATCCTGTCCTCATTGCTCCCTTTTCTATACCATGATACATGTATCCTATTGCATACTAGGCAACTGATTGGCCCTCATGTCTGATGACATGCTATTGTAGCTTTCTGATGTAATGGCACCACTTGACCAATCGCCCTGGGTGACTATTACACCGAAGGACCAGACATCAGCAATAACACACTAGGTAACTATCTGTGAATAGGACTGCACAGCAAGTAGGAAGTGTAATGGGAAAGTACACTGCACCATTGAAAGCATTGGGCTCCTATTTAGAGAGGGCCAGAGTTTGAAGTAGCAATTGAATGGCCCTTTTGTCAGATGACAACCTGCTGCAGCTTTGTGATATAATGGCACCACTAGACCAATCGCCCTGCGTGAGGATGGCACCGGAGGACCAGACATCAGCAATTACACACTAGGTAACTATCTGTGAATATGACTGAACAGCAAGTAGGAGGTGTAATGGGAAAGTACACTGCACCATTGAAAGCATTGGGCTCCTATTTAAAGAGGGCTAGAGTTAGAAGAAGCAACTGATTGGCCCTCATGTCAGATGACATCCTGTTGTGGCTTTGTGATGTAATGGCACCACTTGACCAATCGCCCTGGGTGACGATTACACTGGAGGACCAGACAACAGCATTTACACACTAGGTAATTATCTGGGAATATGACTGCACAGCAAGTAGGAGGTGTAATGGGAAAGTACTCTGCACCATCGAATGCATTGGGCTCCTTTTTAAAGAGGGCTAGAGTTAGAAGAACACAGTTTCTAAATAGCAGTCCATCTGGAGTATCAGGGTCACACTCACAGAGAGCAGGGAAACCGGTTAAATAGCTTCCCTCTATCTGAAAGTAAGTCAATTGCTCTAACCTTAGACACCTCATTCCAGCCTGAAAGATGGTAATTAACTCGCAGGACAAATTGCCTGCACAAGTATCTAAAGAAGATTTTGTCAGCCACGTAGACAGACAAAGTCTTTGATAAACTATCATTATGGCCATCGCGTCATCCACATTGCTACCGTCTTAGAAGATTATATTTATGCGGAAGACCCTACTAAAAGGCACTGAGAGCCATCAGATGCTATGAACTTTTTATCAATGGCAAAATGATTAAATGAGAGTTTGACTTACCATACATATTGATCGAGGCATGGAGAAGGCTGAGGAATGAGCTTTCTTTTTTTTTGTCTCAGCAAGCAGAGACATATTCCTCTGCAACACTGCCTCTGCTGGCCATTCAGTATAATCTGCAGATGGAAAAGTCCACTGTTAGTCAATTTTTTGAACTTGAATATTTCCAAACCAAATGCAACACTACCAAAAAATGATTTCTATAAAGCGTAAATTATTAGTACTATGGCGTGTCACATATTGTGAAAATCCAAAGCTCACTAAAAATTATAATCTCAATTTAGATTTCAACCTAGCAAACTTCTTTCAATCCTAGGCCTCATTTGCTGGTACTCTCTACACAACCCTAGCACATGTATGAGGACTTAGATAAAAAGATCTCTTTGGCAGCCAAGAGATAGAGTACCCTTCTCACAGGAATGATTTCAGGTTATGGTACACCATAGCAATTCAGTGATCGGATACGGTAAGGGAGGAAGGTTTATGCTACGGATAGTGGGAATAATAAAAACTATGAATAACAGATTCTAACATCTTCATTTTAGCAAATCCCTATCAGTTAACCTATAGAGAACTCCAGAATTGTATGATCAACCACTCCTTCAAACAAATGTATACGTCTCGAATAATGGCCTAGGTCCTTTCATCTCACCACCTTAGTCTTCAGCTGGGCATCCTGTCCTCATTGCTCCCTTTTCTATACCATGATACATGTATCCTATTGCATACTAGGCAACTGATTGGCCCTCATGTCTGATGACATGCTATTGTAGCTTTGTGATGTAATGGCACCACTTGACCAATCGCCCTGGGTGACGATTACACCGAAGGACCAGACATCAGCAATTACACACTAGGTAACTATCTGTGAATAGGACTGCACAGCAAGTAGGAAGTGTAATGGGAAAGTACACTGCACCATTGAAAGCATTGGGCTCCTATTTAGAGAGGGCCAGAGTTTGAAGTAGCAATTGAATGGCCCTTTTGTCAGATGACAACCTGCTGCAGCTTTGTGATATAATGGCACCACTAGACCAATCGCCCTGCGTGAGGATGGCACCGGAGGACCAGACATCAGCAATTACACACTAGGTAACTATCTGTGAATATGACTGAACAGCAAGTAGGAGGTGTAATGGGAAAGTACACTGCACCATTGAAAGCATTGGGCTCCTATTTAAAGAGGGCTAGAGTTAGAAGAAGCAACTGATTGGCCCTCATGTCAGATGACATCCTGTTGTGGCTTTGTGATGTAATGGCACCACTTGACCAATCGCCCTGGGTGACGATTACACTGGAGGACCAGACAACAGCATTTACACACTAGGTAATTATCTGGGAATATGACTGCACAGCAAGTAGGAGGTGTAATGGGAAAGTACTCTGCACCATCGAATGCATTGGGCTCCTTTTTAAAGAGGGCTAGAGTTAGAAGAACACAGTTTCTAAATAGCAGTCCATCTGGAGTATCAGGGTCACACTCACAGAGCAGGGAAACCGGTTAAATAGCTTCCCTCTATCTGAAAGTAAGTCAATTGCTCTAACCTTAGACACCTCATTCCAGCCTGAAAGATGGTAATTAACTCGCAGGACAAATTGCCTGCACAAGTATCTAAAGAAGATTTTGTCAGCCACGTAGACAGACAAAGTCTTTGATAAACTATCATGATGGCCATCGCGTCATCCACATTGCTACCGTCTTAGAAGATTATATTTATGCGGAAGACCCTACTAAAAGGCACTGAGAGCCATCAGATGCTATGAACTTTTTATCAATGGCAAAATGATTAAATGAGAGTTTGACTTACCATACATATTGATCGAGGCATGGAGAAGGCTGAGGAATGAGCTTTCTTTTTTTTTTGTCTCAGCAAGCAGAGACATATTCCTCTGCAACACTGCCTCTGCTGGCCATTCAGTATAATCTGCAGATGGAAAAGTCCACTGTTAGTCAATTTTTTGAACTTGAATATTTCCAAACCAAATGCAACACTACCAAAAAATGATTTCTATAAAGCGTAAATTATTAGTACTATGGCGTGTCACATATTGTGAAAATCCAAAGCTCACTAAAAATTATAATCTCAATTTAGATTTCAACCTAGCAAACTTCTTTCAATCCTAGGCCTCATTTGCTGGTACACTGTACACAACCCTAGCACATGTATGAGGACTTAGATAGAAAGATCTCTTTGGCAGCCAAGAGATAGAGTACCCTTCTCACAGGAATGATTTCAGGTTATGGTACACCATAGCAATTCAGTGATCTGATACGTTAAGGGAGGAAGGTTTATGCTACGGTTAGTAGGAATAATAAAAACTATGAATAACAGATTCTAACATCTTCATTTTAGCACATCCCTATCAGTTAACCTATAGAGAACTCCAGAATTGTATTATCAACCACTCCTTCAAACAAATGTATACGTCTCGAATAATGGCCTAGGTCCTTTCATCTCACCACCTTAGTCTTCAGCTGGGCATCCTGTCCTCATTGCTCCCTTTTCTATACCATGATACATGTATCCTATTGCATACTAGGCAACTGATTGGCCCTCATGTCTGATGACATGCTATTGTAGCTTTGTGATGTAATGGCACCACTTGACCAATCGCCCTGGGTGACGATTACACCGAAGGACCAGACATCAGCAATAACACACTAGGTAACTATCTGTGAATAGGACTGCACAGCAAGTAGGAAGTGTAATGGGAAAGTACACTGCACCATTGAAAGCATTGGGCTCCTATTTAGAGAGGGCCAGAGTTTGAAGTAGCAATTGAATGGCCCTTTTGTCAGATGACAACCTGCTGCAGCTTTGTGATATAATGGCACCACTAGACCAATCGCCCTGCGTGAGGATGGCACCGGAGGACCAGACATCAGCAATTACACACTAGGTAACTATCTGTGAATATGACTGAACAGCAAGTAGGAGGTGTAATGGGAAAGTACACTGCACCATTGAAAGCATTGGGCTCATATTTAAAGAGGGCTAGAGTTAGAAGAAGCAACTGATTGGCCCTCATGTCAGATGACATCCTGTTGTGGCTTTGTGATGTAATGGCACCACTTGACCAATCGCCCTGGGTGACGATTACACTGGAGGACCAGACAACAGCATTTACACACTAGGTAATTATCTGGGAATATGACTGCACAGCAAGTAGGAGGTGTAATGGGAAAGTACTCTGCACCATCGAATGCATTGGGCTCCTTTTTAAAGAGGGCTAGAGTTAGAAGAACACAGTTTCTAAATAGCAGTCCATCTGGAGTATCAGGGTCACACTCACAGAGAGCAGGGAAACCGGTTAAATAGCTTCCCTCTATCTGAAAGTAAGTCAATTGCTCTAACCTTAGACACCTCATTCCAGCCTGAAAGATGGTAATTAACTCGCAGGACAAATTGCCAGCACAAGTATCTAAAGAAGATTTTGTCAGCCACGTAGACAGTCAAAGTCTTTGATAAACTATCATGATGGCCATGGCGTCATCCACATTGCTACCGTCTTAGAAGATTATATTTATGCGGAAGACCCTACTAAAAGGCACTGAGAACCATCAGATGCTATGAACTTTTTATCAATGGCAAAATGATTAAATGAGAGTTTGACTTACCATACATATTGATCGAGGCATGGAGAAGGCTGAGGAATGAGCTTTCTTTTTTTTTCCGTCTCAGCAAGCAGAGAAATATTCCTCTGCAACACTGCCTCTGCTGGCCATTCAGTATAATCTGCAGATGGAAAAGTCCACTGTTAGTCAATTTTTTGAACTTGAATATTTCCAAACCAAATGCAACACTACCAAAAAATGATTTCTATAAAGCGTAAATTATTAGTACTATGGCGTGTCACATATTGTGAAAATCCAAAGCTCACTAAAAATTATAATCTCAATTTAGATTTCAACCTAGCAAACTTCTTTCAATCCTAGGCCTCATTTGCTGGTACACTGTACACAACCCTAGCACATGTATGAGGACTTAGATAGAAAGATCTCTTTGGCAGCCAAGAGATAGAGTACCCTTCTCACAGGAATGATTTCAGGTTATGGTACACCATAGCAATTCAGTGATCTGATACGTTAAGGGAGGAAGGTTTATGCTACGGTTAGTGGGAATAATAAAAACTATGAATAACAGATTCTAACATCTTCATTTTAGCACATCCCTATCAGTTAACCTATAGAGAACTCCAGAATGGTATGATCAACCACTCCTTCAAACAAATGTATACGTCTCGAATAATGGCCTAGGTCCTTTCATATCACCACCTTAGTCTTCAGCTGGGCATCCTGTCCTCATTGCTCCCTTTTCTATACCATGATACATGTATCCTATTGCATACTAGGCAACTGATTGGCCCTCATGTCTGATGACATGCTATTGTAGCTTTGTGATGTAATGGCACCACTTGACCAATCGCCCTGGGTGACGATTACACCGAAGGACCAGACATCAGCAATAACACACTAGGTAACTATCTGTGAATAGGACTGCACAGCAAGTAGGAAGTGTAATGGGAAAGTACACTGCACCATTGAAAGCATTGGGCTCCTATTTAGAGAGGGCCAGAGTTTGAAGTAGCAATTGAATGGCCCTTTTGTCAGATGACAACCTGCTGCAGCTTTGTGATATAATGGCACCACTAGACCAATCGCCCTGCGTGAGGATGGCACCGGAGGACCAGACATCAGCAATTACACACTAGGTAACTATCTGTGAATATGACTGAACAGCAAGTAGGAGGTGTAATGGGAAAGTACACTGCACCATTGAAAGCATTGGGCTCCTATTTAAAGAGGGCTAGAGTTAGAAGAAGCAACTGATTGGCCCTCATGTCAGATGACATCCTGTTGTGGCTTTGTGATGTAATGGCACCACTTGACCAATCGCCCTGGGTGACGATTACACTGGAGGACCAGACAACAGCATTTACACACTAGGTAATTATCTGGGAATATGACTGCACAGCAAGTAGGAGGTGTAAAGGGAAAGTACTCTGCACCATCGAATGCATTGGGCTCCTTTTTAAAGAGGGCTAGAGTTAGAAGAACACAGTTTCTAAATAGCAGTCCATCTGGAGTATCAGGGTCACACTCACAGAGAGCAGGGAAACCGGTTAAATAGCTTCCCTCTATCTGAAAGTAAGTCAATTGCTCTAACCTTAGACACCTCATTCCAGCCTGAAAGATGGTAATTAACTCGCAGGACAAATTGCCAGCACAAGTATCTAAAGAAGATTTTGTCAGCCACGTAGACAGTCAAAGTCTTTGATAAACTATCATGATGGTCATCGCGTCATCCACATTGCTACCGTCTTAGAAGATTATATTTATGCGGAAGACCCTACTAAAAGGCACTGAGAACCATCAGATGCTATGAACTTTTTATCAATGGCAAAATGATTAAATGAGAGTTTGACTTACCATACATATTGATCGAGGCATGGAGAAGGCTGAGGAATGAGCTTTCTTTTTTTTTCCGTCTCAGCAAGCAGAGAAATATTCCTCTGCAACACTGCCTCTGCTGGCCATTCAGTATAATCTGCAGATGGAAAAGTCCACTGTTAGTCAATTTTTTGAACTTGAATATTTCCAAACCAAATGCAACACTACCAAAAAATGATTTCTATAAAGCGTAAATTATTAGTACTATGGCGTGTCACATATTGTGAAAATCCAAAGCTCACTAAAAATTATAATCTCAATTTAGATTTCAACCTAGCAAACTTCTTTCAATCCTAGGCCTCATTTGCTGGTACTCTCTACACAACCCTAGCACATGTATGAGGACTTAGATAAAAAGATCTCTTTGGCAGCCAAGAGATAGAGTACCCTTCTCACAGGAATGATTTCAGGTTATGGTACACCATAGCAATTCAGTGATCGGATACGGTAAGGGAGGAAGGTTTATGCTACGGATAGTGGGAATAATAAAAACTATGAATAACAGATTCTAACATCTTCATTTTAGCAAATCCCTATCAGTTAACCTATAGAGAACTCCAGAATTGTATGATCAACCACTCCTTCAAACAAATGTATACGTCTCGAATAATGGCCTGGGTCCTTTCATCTCACCACCTTAGTCTTCAGCTGGGCATCCTGTCCTCATTGCTCCCTTTTCTATACCATGATACATGTATCCTATTGCATACTAGGCAACTGATTGGCCCTCATGTCTGATGACATGCTATTGTAGCTTTGTGATGTAATGGCACCACTTGACCAATCGCCCTGGGTGACGATTACACCGAAGGACCAGACATCAGCAATTACACACTAGGTAACTATCTGTGAATAGGACTGCACAGCAAGTAGGAAGTGTAATGGGAAAGTACACTGCACCATTGAAAGCATTGGGCTCCTATTTAGAGAGGGCCAGAGTTTGAAGTAGCAATTGAATGGCCCTTTCGTCAGATGACAACCTGCTGCAGCTTTGTGATATAATGGCACCACTAGACCAATCGCCCTGCGTGAGGATGGCACCGGAGGACCAGACATCAGCAATTACACACTAGGTAACTATCTGTGAATATGACTGAACAGCAAGTAGGAGGTGTAATGGGAAAGTACACTGCACCATTGAAAGCATTGGGCTCCTATTTAAAGAGGGCTAGAGTTAGAAGAAGCAACTGATTGGCCCTCATGTCAGATGACATCCTGTTGTGGCTTTGTGATGTAATGGCACCACTTGACCAATCGCCCTGGGTGACGATTACACTGGAGGACCAGACAACAGCATTTACACACTAGGTAATTATCTGGGAATATGACTGCACAGCAAGTAGGAGGTGTAATGGGAAAGTACTCTGCACCATCGAATGCATTGGGCTCCTTTTTAAAGAGGGCTAGAGTTAGAAGAACACAGTTTCTAAATAGCAGTCCATCTGGAGTATCAGGGTCACACTCACAGAGAGCAGGGAAACCGGTTAAATAGCTTCCCTCTATCTGAAAGTAAGTCAATTGCTCTAACCTTAGACACCTCATTCCAGCCTGAAAGATGGTAATTAACTCGCAGGACAAATTGCCAGCACAAGTATCTAAAGAAGATTTTGTCAGCCACGTAGACAGTCAAAGTCTTTGATAAACTATCATGATGGCCATCGCGTCATCCACATTGCTACCGTCTTAGAAGATTATATTTATGCGGAAGACCCTACTAAAAGGCACTGAGAACCATCAGATGCTATGAACTTTTTATCAATGGCAAAATGATTAAATGAGAGTTTGACTTACCATACATATTGATCGAGGCATGGAGAAGGCTGAGGAATGAGCTTTCTTTTTTTTTCCGTCTCAGCAAGCAGAGAAATATTCCTCTGCAACACTGCCTCTGCTGGCCATTCAGTATAATCTGCAGATGGAAAAGTCCACTGTTAGTCAATTTTTTGAACTTGAATATTTCCAAACCAAATGCAACACTACCAAAAAATGATTTCTATAAAGCGTAAATTATTAGTACTATGGCGTGTCACATATTGTGAAAATCCAAAGCTCACTAAAAATTATAATCTCAATTTAGATTTCAACCTAGCAAACTTCTTTCAATCCTAGGCCTCATTTGCTGGTACACTGTACACAACCCTAGCACATGTATGAGGACTTAGATAGAAAGATCTCTTTGGCAGCCAAGAGATAGAGTACCCTTCTCACAGGAATGATTTCAGGTTATGGTACACCATAGCAATTCAGTGATCTGATACGTTAAGGGAGGAAGGTTTATGCTACGGTTAGTGGGAATAATAAAAACTATGAATAACAGATTCTAACATCTTCATTTTAGCACATCCCTATCAGTTAACCTATAGAGAACTCCAGAATGGTATGATCAACCACTCCTTCAAACAAATGTATACGTCTCGAATAATGGCCTAGGTCCTTTCATATCACCACCTTAGTCTTCAGCTGGGCATCCTGTCCTCATTGCTCCCTTTTCTATACCATGATACATGTATCCTATTGCATACTAGGCAACTGATTGGCCCTCATGTCTGATGACATGCTATTGTAGCTTTGTGATGTAATGGCACCACTTGACCAATCGCCCTGGGTGACGATTACACCGAAGGACCAGACATCAGCAATAACACACTAGGTAACTATCTGTGAATAGGACTGCACAGCAAGTAGGAAGTGTAATGGGAAAGTACACTGCACCATTGAAAGCATTGGGCTCCTATTTAGAGAGGGCCAGAGTTTGAAGTAGCAATTGAATGGCCCTTTTGTCAGATGACAACCTGCTGCAGCTTTGTGATATAATGGCACCACTAGACCAATCGCCCTGCGTGAGGATGGCACCGGAGGACCAGACATCAGCAATTACACACTAGGTAACTATCTGTGAATATGACTGAACAGCAAGTAGGAGGTGTAATGGGAAAGTACACTGCACCATTGAAAGCATTGGGCTCCTATTTAAAGAGGGCTAGAGTTAGAAGAAGCAACTGATTGGCCCTCATGTCAGATGACATCCTGTTGTGGCTTTGTGATGTAATGGCACCACTTGACCAATCGCCCTGGGTGACGATTACACTGGAGGACCAGACAACAGCATTTACACACTAGGTAATTATCTGGGAATATGACTGCACAGCAAGTAGGAGGTGTAAAGGGAAAGTACTCTGCACCATCGAATGCATTGGGCTCCTTTTTAAAGAGGGCTAGAGTTAGAAGAACACAGTTTCTAAATAGCAGTCCATCTGGAGTATCAGGGTCACACTCACAGAGAGCAGGGAAACCGGTTAAATAGCTTCCCTCTATCTGAAAGTAAGTCAATTGCTCTAACCTTAGACACCTCATTCCAGCCTGAAAGATGGTAATTAACTCGCAGGACAAATTGCCAGCACAAGTATCTAAAGAAGATTTTGTCAGCCACGTAGACAGTCAAAGTCTTTGATAAACTATCATGATGGCCATCGCGTCATCCACATTGCTACCGTCTTAGAAGATTATATTTATGCGGAAGACCCTACTAAAAGGCACTGAGAACCATCAGATGCTATGAACTTTTTATCAATGGCAAAATGATTAAATGAGAGTTTGACTTACCATACATATTGATCGAGGCATGGAGAAGGCTGAGGAATGAGCTTTCTTTTTTTTTCCGTCTCAGCAAGCAGAGAAATATTCCTCTGCAACACTGCCTCTGCTGGCCATTCAGTATAATCTGCAGATGGAAAAGTCCACTGTTAGTCAATTTTTTGAACTTGAATATTTCCAAACCAAATGCAACACTACCAAAAAATGATTTCTATAAAGCGTAAATTATTAGTACTATGGCGTGTCACATATTGTGAAAATCCAAAGCTCACTAAAAATTATAATCTCAATTTAGATTTCAACCTAGCAAACTTCTTTCAATCCTAGGCCTCATTTGCTGGTACTCTCTACACAACCCTAGCACATGTATGAGGACTTAGATAAAAAGATCTCTTTGGCAGCCAAGAGATAGAGTACCCTTCTCACAGGAATGATTTCAGGTTATGGTACACCATAGCAATTCAGTGATCGGATACGGTAAGGGAGGAAGGTTTATGCTACGGATAGTGAGAATAATAAAAACTATGAATAACAGATTCTAACATCTTCATTTTAGCAAATCCCTATCAGTTAACCTATAGAGAACTCCAGAATTGTATGATCAACCACTCCTTCAAACAAATGTATACGTCTCGAATAATGGCCTAGGTCCTTTCATCTCACCACCTTAGTCTTCAGCTGGGCATCCTGTCCTCATTGCTCCCTTTTCTATACCATGATACATGTATCCTATTGCATACTAGGCAACTGATTGGCCCTCATGTCTGATGACATGCTATTGTAGCTTTGTGATGTAATGGCACCACTTGACCAATCGCCCTGGGTGACGATTACACCGAAGGACCAGACATCAGCAATTACACACTAGGTAACTATCTGTGAATAGGACTGCACAGCAAGTAGGAAGTGTAATGGGAAAGTACACTGCACCATTGAAAGCATTGGGCTCCTATTTAGAGAGGGCCAGAGTTTGAAGTAGCAATTGAATGGCCCTTTTGTCAGATGACAACCTGCTGCAGCTTTGTGATATAATGGCACCACTAGACCAATCGCCCTGCGTGAGGATGGCACCGGAGGACCAGACATCAGCAATTACACACTAGGTAACTATCTGTGAATATGACTGAACAGCAAGTAGGAGGTGTAATGGGAAAGTACACTGCACCATTGAAAGCATTGGGCTCCTATTTAAAGAGGGCTAGAGTTAGAAGAAGCAACTGATTGGCCCTCATGTCAGATGACATCCTGTTGTGGCTTTGTGATGTAATGGCACCACTTGACCAATCGCCCTGGGTGACGATTACACTGGAGGACCAGACAACAGCATTTACACACTAGGTAATTATCTGGGAATATGACTGCACAGCAAGTAGGAGGTGTAATGGGAAAGTACTCTGCACCATCGAATGCATTGGGCTCCTTTTTAAAGAGGGCTAGAGTTAGAAGAACACAGTTTCTAAATAGCAGTCCATCTGGAGTATCAGGGTCACACTCACAGAGAGCAGGGAAACCGGTTAAATAGCTTCCCTCTATCTGAAAGTAAGTCAATTGCTCTAACCTTAGACACCTCATTCCAGCCTGAAAGATGGTAATTAACTCGCAGGACAAATTGCCAGCACAAGTATCTAAAGAAGATTTTGTCAGCCACGTAGACAGTCAAAGTCTTTGATAAACTATCATGATGGCCATCGCGTCATCCACATTGCTACCGTCTTAGAAGATTATATTTATGCGGAAGACCCTACTAAAAGGCACTGAGAACCATCAGATGCTATGAACTTTTTATCAATGGCAAAATGATTAAATGAGAGTTTGACTTACCATACATATTGATCGAGGCATGGAGAAGGCTGAGGAATGAGCTTTCTTTTTTTTTCCGTCTCAGCAAGCAGAGAAATATTCCTCTGCAACACTGCCTCTGCTGGCCATTCAGTATAATCTGCAGATGGAAAAGTCCACTGTTAGTCAATTTTTTGAACTTGAATATTTCCAAACCAAATGCAACACTATCAAAAAATGATTTCTATAAAGCGTAAATTTTTAGTACTATGGCGTGTCACATATTGTGAAAATCCAAAGCTCACTAAAAATTATAATCTCAATTTAGATTTCAACCTAGCAAACTTCTTTCAATCCTAGGCCTCATTTGCTGGTACTCTCTACACAACCCTAGCACATGTATGAGGACTTAGATAAAAAGATCTCTTTGGCAGCCAAGAGATAGAGTACCCTTCTCACAGGAATGATTTCAGGTTATGGTACACCATAGCAATTCAGTGATCGGATACGGTAAGGGAGGAAGGTTTATGCTACGGATAGTGGGAATAATAAAAACTATGAATAACAGATTCTAACATCTTCATTTTAGCAAATCCCTATCAGTTAACCTATAGAGAACTCCAGAATTGTATGATCAACCACTCCTTCAAACAAATGTATACGTCTCGAATAATGGCCTAGGTCCTTTCATCTCACCACCTTAGTCTTCAGCTGGGCATCCTGTCCTCATTGCTCCCTTTTCTATACCATGATACATGTATCCTATTGCATACTAGGCAACTGATTGGCCCTCATGTCTGATGACATGCTATTGTAGCTTTGTGATGTAATGGCACCACTTGACCAATCGCCCTGGGTGACGATTACACCGAAGGACCAGACATCAGCAATAACACACTAGGTAACTATCTGTGAATAGGACTGCACAGCAAGTAGGAAGTGTAATGGGAAAGTACACTGCACCATTGAAAGCATTGGGCTCCTATTTAGAGAGGGCCAGAGTTTGAAGTAGCAATTGAATGGCCCTTTTGTCAGATGACAACCTGCTGCAGCTTTGTGATATAATGGCACCACTAGACCAATCGCCCTGCGTGAGGATGGCACCGGAGGACCAGACATCAGCAATTACACACTAGGTAACTATCTGTGAATATGACTGAACAGCAAGTAGGAGGTGTAATGGGAAAGTACACTGCACCATTGAAAGCATTGGGCTCCTATTTAAAGAGGGCTAGAGTTAGAAGAAGCAACTGATTGGCCCTCATGTCAGATGACATCCTGTTGTGGCTTTGTGATGTAATGGCACCACTTGACCAATCGCCCTGGGTAACGATTACACTGGAGGACCAGACAACAGCATTTACACACTAGGTAATTATCTGGGAATATGACTGCACAGCAAGTAGGAGGTGTAATGGGAAAGTACTCTGCACCATCGATTGCATTGGGCTCCTTTTTAAAGAGGGCTAGAGTTAGAAGAACACAGTTTCTAAATAGCAGTCCATCTGGAGTATCAGGGTCACTCTCACAGAGAGCAGGGAAACCGGTTAAATAGCTTCCCTCTATCTGAAAGTAAGTCAATTGCTCTAACCTTAGACACCTCATTCCAGCCTGAAAGATGGTAATTAACTCGCAGGACAAATTGCCTGCACAAGTATCTAAAGAAGATTTTGTCAGCCACGTAGACAGACAAAGTCTTTGATAAACTATCATGATGGCCATCGCGTCATCCACATTGCTACCGTCTTAGAAGATTATATTTATGCGGAAGACCCTACTAAAAGGCACTGAGAGCCATCAGATGCTATGAACTTTTTATCAATGGCAAAATGATTAAATGAGAGTTTGACTTACCATACATATTGATCGAGGCATGGAGAAGGCTGAGGAATGAGCTTTCTTTTTTTTTTGTCTCAGCAAGCAGAGACATATTCCTCTGCAACACTGCCTCTGCTGGCCATTCAGTATAATCTGCAGATGGAAAAGTCCACTGTTAGTCAATTTTTTGAACTTGAATATTTCCAAACCAAATGCAACACTACCAAAAAATGATTTCTATAAAGCGTAAATTATTAGTACTATGGCGTGTCACATATTGTGAAAATCCAAAGCTCACTAAAAATTATAATCTCAATTTAGATTTCAACCTAGCAAACTTCTTTCAATCCTAGGCCTCATTTGCTGGTACTCTCTACACAACCCTAGCACCTGTATGAGGACTTAGATAAAAAGATCTCTTTGGCAGCCAAGAGATAGAGTACCCTTCTCACAGGAATGATTTCAGGTTATGGTACACCATAGCAATTCAGTGATCGGATACGGTAAGGGAGGAAGGTTTATGCTACGGATAGTGGGAATAATAAAAACTATGAATAACAGATTCTAACATCTTCATTTTAGCACATCCCTATCAGTTAACCTATAGAGAACTCCAGAATTGTATGATCAACCACTCCTTCAAACAAATGTATACGTCTCGAATAATGGCCTAGGTCCTTTCATCTCACCACCTTAGTCTTCAGCTGGGCATCCTGTCCTCATTGCTCCCTTTTCTATACCATGATACATGTATCCTATTGCATACTAGGCAACTGATTGGCCCTCATGTCTGATGACATGCTATTGTAGCTTTGTGATGTAATGGCACCACTTGACCAATCGCCCTGGGTGACGATTACACCGAAGGACCAGACATCAGCAATAACACACTAGGTAACTATCTGTGAATAGGACTGCACAGCAAGTAGGAAGTGTAATGGGAAAGTACACTGCACCATTGAAAGCATTGGGCTCCTATTTAGAGAGGGCCAGAGTTTGAAGTAGCAATTGAATGGCCCTTTTGTCAGATGACAACCTGCTGCAGCTTTGTGATATAATGGCACCACTAGACCAATCGCCCTGCGTGAGGATGGCACCGGAGGACCAGACATCAGCAATTACACACTAGGTAACTATCTGTGAATATGACTGAACAGCAAGTAGGAGGTGTAATGGGAAAGTACACTGCACCATTGAAAGCATTGGGCTCCTATTTAAAGAGGGCTAGAGTTAGAAGAAGCAACTGATTGGCCCTCATGTCAGATGACATCCTGTTGTGGCTTTGTGATGTAATGGCACCACTTGACCAATCGCCCTGGGTGACGATTACACTGGAGGACCAGACAACAGCATTTACACACTAGGTAATTATCTGGGAATATGACTGCACAGCAAGTAGGAGGTGTAATGGGAAAGTACTCTGCACCATCGAATGCATTGGGCTCCTTTTTAAAGAGGGCTAGAGTTAGAAGAACACAGTTTCTAAATAGCAGTCCATCTGGAGTATCAGGGTCACACTCACAGAGAAGGGAAACCGGTTAAATAGCTTCCCTCTATCTGAAAGTAAGTCAATTGCTCTAACCTTAGACACCTCATTCCAGCCTGAAAGATGGTAATTAACTCGCAGGACAAATTGCCTGCACAAGTATCTAAAGAAGATTTTGTCAGCCACGTAGACAGACAAAGTCTTTGATAAACTATCATGATGGCCATCTCGTCATCCACATTGCTACCGTCTTAGAAGATTATATTTATGCGGAAGACCCTACTAAAAGGCACTGAGAGCCATCAGATGCTATGAACTTTTTATCAATGGCAAAATGATTAAATGAGAGTTTGACTTACCATACATATTGATCGAGGCATGGAGAAGGCTGAGGAATGAGCTTTCTTTTTTTTTTGTCTCAGCAAGCAGAGACATATTCCTCTGCAACACTGCCTCTGCTGGCCATTCAGTATAATCTGCAGATGGAAAAGTCCACTGTTAGTCAATTTTTTGAACTTGAATATTTCCAAACCAAATGCAACACTACCAAAAAATGATTTCTATAAAGCGTAAATTATTAGTACTATAGCGTGTCACATATTGTGAAAATCCAAAGCTCACTAAAAATTATAATCTCAATTTAGATTTCAACCTAGCAAACTTCTTTCAATCCTAGGCCTCATTTGCTGGTACTCTCTACACAACCCTAGCACCTGTATGAGGACTTAGATAAAAAGATCTCTTTGGCAGCCAAGAGATAGAGTACCCTTCTCACAGGAATGATTTCAGGTTATGGTACACCATAGCAATTCAGTGATCGGATACGGTAAGGGAGGAAGGTTTATGCTACGGATAGTGGGAATAATAAAAACTATGAATAACAGATTCTAACATCTTCATTTTAGCACATCCCTATCAGTTAACCTATAGAGAACTCCAGAATTGTATGATCAACCACTCCTTCAAACAAATGTATACGTCTCGAATAATGGCCTAGGTCCTTTCATCTCACCACCTTAGTCTTCAGCTGGGCATCCTGTCCTCATTGCTCCCTTTTCTATACCATGATACATGTATCCTATTGCATACTAGGCAACTGATTGGCCCTCATGTCTGATGACATGCTATTGTAGCTTTGTGATGTAATGGCACCACTTGACCAATCGCCCTGGGTGACGATTACACCGAAGGACCAGACATCAGCAATTACACACTAGGTAACTATCTGTGAATAGGACTGCACAGCAAGTAGGAAGTGTAATGGGAAAGTACACTGCACCATTGAAAGCATTGGGCTCCTATTTAGAGAGGGCCAGAGTTTGAAGTAGCAATTGAATGGCCCTTTTGTCAGATGACAACCTGCTGCAGCTTTGTGATATAATGGCACCACTAGACCAATCGCCCTGCGTGAGGATGGCACCGGAGGACCAGACATCAGCAATTACACACTAGGTAACTATCTGTGAATATGACTGAACAGCAAGTAGGAGGTGTAATGGGAAAGTACACTGCACCATTGAAAGCATTGGGCTCCTATTTAAAGAGGGCTAGAGTTAGAAGAAGCAACTGATTGGCCCTCATGTCAGATGACATCCTGTTGTGGCTTTGTGATGTAATGGCACCACTTGACCAATCGCCCTGGGTGACGATTACACTGGAGGACCAGACAACAGCATTTACACACTAGGTAATTATCTGGGAATATGACTGCACAGCAAGTAGGAGGTGTAATGGGAAAGTACTCTGCACCATCGAATGCATTGGGCTCCTTTTTAAAGAGGGCTAGAGTTAGAAGAACACAGTTTCTAAATAGCAGTCCATCTGGAGTATCAGGGTCACACTCACAGAGCAGGGAAACCGGTTAAATAGCTTCCCTCTATCTGAAAGTAAGTCAATTGCTCTAACCTTAGACACCTCATTCCAGCCTGAAAGATGGTAATTAACTCGCAGGACAAATTGCCTGCACAAGTATCTAAAGAAGATTTTGTCAGCCACGTAGACAGACAAAGTCTTTGATAAACTATCATGATGGCCATCGCGTCATCCACATTGCTACCGTCTTAGAAGATTATATTTATGCGGAAGACCCTACTAAAAGGCACTGAGAGCCATCAGATGCTATGAACTTTTTATCAATGGCAAAATGATTAAATGAGAGTTTGACTTACCATACATATTGATCGAGGCATGGAGAAGGCTGAGGAATGAGCTTTCTTTTTTTTTCCGTCTCAGCAAGCAGAGAAATATTCCTCTGCAACACTGCCTCTGCTGGCCATTCAGTATAATCTGCAGATGGAAAAGTCCACTGTTAGTCAATTTTTTGAACTTGAATATTTCCAAACCAAATGCAACACTACCAAAAAATGATTTCTATAAAGCGTAAATTATTAGTACTATGGCGTGTCACATATTGTGAAAATCCAAAGCTCACTAAAAATTATAATCTCAATTTAGATTTCAACCTAGCAAACTTCTTTCAATCCTAGGCCTCATTTGCTGGTACTCTCTACACAACCCTAGCACCTGTATGAGGACTTAGATAAAAAGATCTCTTTGGCAGCCAAGAGATAGAGTACCCTTCTCACAGGAATGATTTCAGGTTATGGTACACCATAGCAATTCAGTGATCGGATACGGTAAGGGAGGAAGGTTTATGCTACGGATAGTGGGAATAATAAAAACTATGAATAACAGATTCTAACATCTTCATTTTAGCACATCCCTATCAGTTAACCTATAGAGAACTCCAGAATTGTATGATCAACCACTCCTTCAAACAAATGTATACGTCTCGAATAATGGCCTAGGTCCTTTCATCTCACCACCTTAGTCTTCAGCTGGGCATCCTGTCCTCATTGCTCCCTTTTCTATACCATGATACATGTATCCTATTGCATACTAGGCAACTGATTGGCCCTCATGTCTGATGACATGCTATTGTAGCTTTGTGATGTAATGGCACCACTTGACCAATCGCCCTGGGTGACGATTACACCGAAGGACCAGACATCAGCAATAACACACTAGGTAACTATCTGTGAATAGGACTGCACAGCAAGTAGGAAGTGTAATGGGAAAGTACACTGCACCATTGAAAGCATTGGGCTCCTATTTAGAGAGGGCCAGAGTTTGAAGTAGCAATTGAATGGCCCTTTTGTCAGATGACAACCTGCTGCAGCTTTGTGATATAATGGCACCACTAGACCAATCGCCCTGCGTGAGGATGGCACCGGAGGACCAGACATCAGCAATTACACACTAGGTAACTATCTGTGAATATGACTGAACAGCAAGTAGGAGGTGTAATGGGAAAGTACACTGCACCATTGAAAGCATTGGGCTCCTATTTAAAGAGGGCTAGAGTTAGAAGAAGCAACTGATTGGCCCTCATGTCAGATGACATCCTGTTGTGGCTTTGTGATGTAATGGCACCACTTGACCAATCGCCCTGGGTGACGATTACACTGGAGGACCAGACAACAGCATTTACACACTAGGTAATTATCTGGGAATATGACTGCACAGCAAGTAGGAGGTGTAATGGGAAAGTACTCTGCACCATCGAATGCATTGGGCTCCTTTTTAAAGAGGGCTAGAGTTAGAAGAACACAGTTTCTAAATAGCAGTCCATCTGGAGTATCAGGGTCACACTCACAGAGCAGGGAAACCGGTTAAATAGCTTCCCTCTATCTGAAAGTAAGTCAATTGCTCTAACCTTAGACACCTCATTCCAGCCTGAAAGATGGTAATTAACTCGCAGGACAAATTGCCTGCACAAGTATCTAAAGAAGATTTTGTCAGCCACGTAGACAGACAAAGTCTTTGATAAACTATCATGATGGCCATCTCGTCATCCACATTGCTACCGTCTTAGAAGATTATATTTATGCGGAAGACCCTACTAAAAGGCACTGAGAGCCATCAGATGCTATGAACTTTTTATCAATGGCAAAATGATTAAATGAGAGTTTGACTTACCATACATATTGATCGAGGCATGGAGAAGGCTGAGGAATGAGCTTTCTTTTTTTTTTGTCTCAGCAAGCAGAGACATATTCCTCTGCAACACTGCCTCTGCTGGCCATTCAGTATAATCTGCAGATGGAAAAGTCCACTGTTAGTCAATTTTTTGAACTTGAATATTTCCAAACCAAATGCAACACTACCAAAAAATGATTTCTATAAAGCGTAAATTATTAGTACTATAGCGTGTCACATATTGTGAAAATCCAAAGCTCACTAAAAATTATAATCTCAATTTAGATTTCAACCTAGCAAACTTCTTTCAATCCTAGGCCTCATTTGCTGGTACACTGTACACAACCCTAGCACATGTATGAGGACTTAGATAGAAAGATCTCTTTGGCAGCCAAGAGATAGAGTACCCTTCTCACAGGAATGATTTCAGGTTATGGTACACCATAGCAATTCAGTGATCTGATACGTTAAGGGAGGAAGGTTTATGCTACGGTTTGTGGGAATAATAAAAACTATGAATAACAGATTCTAACATCTTCATTTTAGCACATCCCTATCAGTTAACCTATAGAGAACTCCAGAATTGTATGATCAACCACTCCTTCAAACAAATGTATACGTCTCGAATAATGGCCTAGGTCCTTTCATCTCACCACCTTAGTCTTCAGCTGGGCATCCTGTCCTCATTGCTCCCTTTTCTATACCATGATACATGTATCCTATTGCATACTAGGCAACTGATTGGCCCTCATGTCTGATGACATGCTATTGTAGCTTTGTGATGTAATGGCACCACT
This sequence comes from Lissotriton helveticus, assembly GCF_964261635.1. Classification (NCBI taxonomy): domain Eukaryota; kingdom Metazoa; phylum Chordata; class Amphibia; order Caudata; family Salamandridae; genus Lissotriton; species Lissotriton helveticus. The sequence goes on from NC_136068.1 coordinate 616,397,717, forward strand.
TGACCAATCGCCCTGGGTGACGATTACACCGAAGGACCAGACATCAGCAATTACACACTAGGTAACTATCTGTGAATAGGACTGCACAGCAAGTAGGAAGTGTAATGGGAAAGTACACTGCACCATTGAAAGCATTGGGCTCCTATTTAGAGAGGGCCAGAGTTTGAAGTAGCAATTGAATGGCCCTTTTGTCAGATGACAACCTGCTGCAGCTTTGTGATATAATGGCACCACTAGACCAATCGCCCTGCGTGAGGATGGCACCGGAGGACCAGACATCAGCAATTACACACTAGGTAACTATCTGTGAATATGACTGAACAGCAAGTAGGAGGTGTAATGGGAAAGTACACTGCACCATTGAAAGCATTGGGCTCCTATTTAAAGAGGGCTAGAGTTAGAAGAAGCAACTGATTGGCCCTCATGTCAGATGACATCCTGTTGTGGCTTTGTGATGTAATGGCACCACTTGACCAATCGCCCTGGGTGACGATTACACTGGAGGACCAGACAACAGCATTTACACACTAGGTAATTATCTGGGAATATGACTGCACAGCAAGTAGGAGGTGTAATGGGAAAGTACTCTGCACCATCGAATGCATTGGGCTCCTTTTTAAAGAGGGCTAGAGTTAGAAGAACACAGTTTCTAAATAGCAGTCCATCTGGAGTATCAGGGTCACACTCACAGAGAGCAGGGAAACCGGTTAAATAGCTTCCCTCTATCTGAAAGTAAGTCAATTGCTCTAACCTTAGACACCTCATTCCAGCCTGAAAGATGGTAATTAACTCGCAGGACAAATTGCCAGCACAAGTATCTAAAGAAGATTTTGTCAGCCACGTAGACAGTCAAAGTCTTTGATAAACTATCATGATGGCCATCGCGTCATCCACATTGCTACCGTCTTAGAAGATTATATTTATGCGGAAGACCCTACTAAAAGGCACTGAGAACCATCAGATGCTATGAACTTTTTATCAATGGCAAAATGATTAAATGAGAGTTTGACTTACCATACATATTGATCGAGGCATGGAGAAGGCTGAGGAATGAGCTTTCTTTTTTTTTCCGTCTCAGCAAGCAGAGAAATATTCCTCTGCAACACTGCCTCTGCTGGCCATTCAGTATAATCTGCAGATGGAAAAGTCCACTGTTAGTCAATTTTTTGAACTTGAATATTTCCAAACCAAATGCAACACTACCAAAAAATGATTTCTATAAAGCGTAAATTATTAGTACTATGGCGTGTCACATATTGTGAAAATCCAAAGCTCACTAAAAATTATAATCTCAATTTAGATTTCAACCTAGCAAACTTCTTTCAATCCTAGGCCTCATTTGCTGGTACTCTCTACACAACCCTAGCACCTGTATGAGGACTTAGATAAAAAGATCTCTTTGGCAGCCAAGAGATAGAGTACCCTTCTCACAGGAATGATTTCAGGTTATGGTACACCATAGCAATTCAGTGATCGGATACGGTAAGGGAGGAAGGTTTATGCTACGGATAGTGGGAATAATAAAAACTATGAATAACAGATTCTAACATCTTCATTTTAGCACATCCCTATCAGTTAACCTATAGAGAACTCCAGAATTGTATGATCAACCACTCCTTCAAACAAATGTATACGTCTCGAATAATGGCCTAGGTCCTTTCATCTCACCACCTTAGTCTTCAGCTGGGCATCCTGTCCTCATTGCTCCCTTTTCTATACCATGATACATGTATCCTATTGCATACTAGGCAACTGATTGGCCCTCATGTCTGATGACATGCTATTGTAGCTTTGTGATGTAATGGCACCACTTGACCAATCGCCCTGGGTGACGATTACACCGAAGGACCAGACATCAGCAATTACACACTAGGTAACTATCTGTGAATAGGACTGCACAGCAAGTAGGAAGTGTAATGGGAAAGTACACTGCACCATTGAAAGCATTGGGCTCCTATTTAGAGAGGGCCAGAGTTTGAAGTAGCAATTGAATGGCCCTTTTGTCAGATGACAACCTGCTGCAGCTTTGTGATATAATGGCACCACTAGACCAATCGCCCTGCGTGAGGATGGCACCGGAGGACCAGACATCAGCAATTACACACTAGGTAACTATCTGTGAATATGACTGAACAGCAAGTAGGAGGTGTAATGGGAAAGTACACTGCACCATTGAAAGCATTGGGCTCCTATTTAAAGAGGGCTAGAGTTAGAAGAAGCAACTGATTGGCCCTCATGTCAGATGACATCCTGTTGTGGCTTTGTGATGTAATGGCACCACTTGACCAATCGCCCTGGGTGACGATTACACTGGAGGACCAGACAACAGCATTTACACACTAGGTAATTATCTGGGAATATGACTGCACAGCAAGTAGGAGGTGTAATGGGAAAGTACTCTGCACCATCGAATGCATTGGGCTCCTTTTTAAAGAGGGCTAGAGTTAGAAGAACACAGTTTCTAAATAGCAGTCCATCTGGAGTATCAGGGTCACACTCACAGAGAGCAGGGAAACCGGTTAAATAGCTTCCCTCTATCTGAAAGTAAGTCAATTGCTCTAACCTTAGACACCTCATTCCAGCCTGAAAGATGGTAATTAACTCGCAGGACAAATTGCCAGCACAAGTATCTAAAGAAGATTTTGTCAGCCACGTAGACAGTCAAAGTCTTTGATAAACTATCATGATGGCCATCGCGTCATCCACATTGCTACCGTCTTAGAAGATTATATTTATGCGGAAGACCCTACTAAAAGGCACTGAGAACCATCAGATGCTATGAACTTTTTATCAATGGCAAAATGATTAAATGAGAGTTTGACTTACCATACATATTGATCGAGGCATGGAGAAGGCTGAGGAATGAGCTTTCTTTTTTTTTCCGTCTCAGCAAGCAGAGAAATATTCCTCTGCAACACTGCCTCTGCTGGCCATTCAGTATAATCTGCAGATGGAAAAGTCCACTGTTAGTCAATTTTTTGAACTTGAATATTTCCAAACCAAATGCAACACTACCAAAAAATGATTTCTATAAAGCGTAAATTATTAGTACTATGGCGTGTCACATATTGTGAAAATCCAAAGCTCACTAAAAATTATAATCTCAATTTAGATTTCAACCTAGCAAACTTCTTTCAATCCTAGGCCTCATTTGGTGGTACTCTCTACACAACCCTAGCACATGTATGAGGACTTAGATAAAAAGATCTCTTTGGCAGCCAAGAGATAGAGTACCCTTCTCACAGGAATGATTTCAGGTTATGGTACACCATAGCAATTCAGTGATCGGATACGGTAAGGGAGGAAGGTTTATGCTACGGATAGTGGGAATAATAAAAACTATGAATAACAGATTCTAACATCTTCATTTTAGCAAATCCCTATCAGTTAACCTATAGAGAACTCCAGAATTGTATGATCAACCACTCCTTCAAACAAATGTATACGTCTCGAATAATGGCCTAGGTCCTTTCATCTCACCACCTTAGTCTTCAGCTGGGCATCCTGTCCTCATTGCTCCCTTTTCTATACCATGATACATGTATCCTATTGCATACTAGGCAACTGATTGGCCCTCATGTCTGATGACATGCTATTGTAGCTTTGTGATGTAATGGCACCACTTGACCAATCGCCCTGGGTGACGATTACACCGAAGGACCAGACATCAGCAATTACACACTAGGTAACTATCTGTGAATAGGACTGCACAGCAAGTAGGAAGTGTAATGGGAAAGTACACTGCACCATTGAAAGCATTGGGCTCCTATTTAGAGAGGGCCAGAGTTTGAAGTAGCAATTGAATGGCCCTTTTGTCAGATGACAACCTGCTGCAGCTTTGTGATATAATGGCACCACTAGACCAATCGCCCTGCGTGAGGATGGCACCGGAGGACCAGACATCAGCAATTACACACTAGGTAACTATCTGTGAATATGACTGAACAGCAAGTAGGAGGTGTAATGGGAAAGTACACTGCACCATTGAAAGCATTGGGCTCCTATTTAAAGAGGGCTAGAGTTAGAAGAAGCAACTGATTGGCCCTCATGTCAGATGACATCCTGTTGTGGCTTTGTGATGTAATGGCACCACTTGACCAATCGCCCTGGGTGACGATTACACTGGAGGACCAGACAACAGCATTTACACACTAGGTAATTATCTGGGAATATGACTGCACAGCAAGTAGGAGGTGTAATGGGAAAGTACTCTGCACCATCGAATGCATTGGGCTCCTTTTTAAAGAGGGCTAGAGTTAGAAGAACACAGTTTCTAAATAGCAGTCCATCTGGAGTATCAGGGTCACACTCACAGAGAGCAGGGAAACCGGTTAAATAGCTTCCCTCTATCTGAAAGTAAGTCAATTGCTCTAACCTTAGACACCTCATTCCAGCCTGAAAGATGGTAATTAACTCGCAGGACAAATTGCCAGCACAAGTATCTAAAGAAGATTTTGTCAGCCACGTAGACAGTCAAAGTCTTTGATAAACTATCATGATGGCCATCGCGTCATCCACATTGCTACCGTCTTAGAAGATTATATTTATGCGGAAGACCCTACTAAAAGGCACTGAGAACCATCAGATGCTATGAACTTTTTATCAATGGCAAAATGATTAAATGAGAGTTTGACTTACCATACATATTGATCGAGGCATGGAGAAGGCTGAGGAATGAGCTTTCTTTTTTTTTCCGTCTCAGCAAGCAGAGAAATATTCCTCTGCAACACTGCCTCTGCTGGCCATTCAGTATAATCTGCAGATGGAAAAGTCCACTGTTAGTCAATTTTTTGAACTTGAATATTTCCAAACCAAATGCAACACTACCAAAAAATGATTTCTATAAAGCGTAAATTATTAGTACTATGGCGTGTCACATATTGTGAAAATCCAAAGCTCACTAAAAATTATAATCTCAATTTAGATTTCAACCTAGCAAACTTCTTTCAATCCTAGGCCTCATTTGGTGGTACTCTCTACACAACCCTAGCACATGTATGAGGACTTAGATAAAAAGATCTCTTTGGCAGCCAAGAGATAGAGTACCCTTCTCACAGGAATGATTTCAGGTTATGGTACACCATAGCAATTCAGTGATCGGATACGGTAAGGGAGGAAGGTTTATGCTACGGATAGTGGGAATAATAAAAACTATGAATAACAGATTCTAACATCTTCATTTTAGCAAATCCCTATCAGTTAACCTATAGAGAACTCCAGAATTGTATGATCAACCACTCCTTCAAACAAATGTATACGTCTCGAATAATGGCCTAGGTCCTTTCATCTCACCACCTTAGTCTTCAGCTGGGCATCCTGTCCTCATTGCTCCCTTTTCTATACCATGATACATGTATCCTATTGCATACTAGGCAACTGATTGGCCCTCATGTCTGATGACATGCTATTGTAGCTTTGTGATGTAATGGCACCACTTGACCAATCGCCCTGGGTGACGATTACACCGAAGGACCAGACATCAGCAATTACACACTAGGTAACTATCTGTGAATAGGACTGCACAGCAAGTAGGAAGTGTAATGGGAAAGTACACTGCACCATTGAAAGCATTGGGCTCCTATTTAGAGAGGGCCAGAGTTTGAAGTAGCAATTGAATGGCCCTTTTGTCAGATGACAACCTGCTGCAGCTTTGTGATATAATGGCACCACTAGACCAATCGCCCTGCGTGAGGATGGCACCGGAGGACCAGACATCAGCAATTACACACTAGGTAACTATCTGTGAATATGACTGAACAGCAAGTAGGAGGTGTAATGGGAAAGTACACTGCACCATTGAAAGCATTGGGCTCCTATTTAAAGAGGGCTAGAGTTAGAAGAAGCAACTGATTGGCCCTCATGTCAGATGACATCCTGTTGTGGCTTTGTGATGTAATGGCACCACTTGACCAATCGCCCTGGGTGACGATTACACTGGAGGACCAGACAACAGCATTTACACACTAGGTAATTATCTGGGAATATGACTGCACAGCAAGTAGGAGGTGTAATGGGAAAGTACTCTGCACCATCGAATGCATTGGGCTCCTTTTTAAAGAGGGCTAGAGTTAGAAGAACACAGTTTCTAAATAGCAGTCCATCTGGAGTATCAGGGTCACACTCACAGAGAGCAGGGAAACCGGTTAAATAGCTTCCCTCTATCTGAAAGTAAGTCAATTGCTCTAACCTTAGACACCTCATTCCAGCCTGAAAGATGGTAATTAACTCGCAGGACAAATTGCCAGCACAAGTATCTAAAGAAGATTTTGTCAGCCACGTAGACAGTCAAAGTCTTTGATAAACTATCATGATGGCCATCGCGTCATCCACATTGCTACCGTCTTAGAAGATTATATTTATGCGGAAGACCCTACTAAAAGGCACTGAGAACCATCAGATGCTATGAACTTTTTATCAATGGCAAAATGATTAAATGAGAGTTTGACTTACCATACATATTGATCGAGGCATGGAGAAGGCTGAGGAATGAGCTTTCTTTTTTTTTCCGTCTCAGCAAGCAGAGAAATATTCCTCTGCAACACTGCCTCTGCTGGCCATTCAGTATAATCTGCAGATGGAAAAGTCCACTGTTAGTCAATTTTTTGAACTTGAATATTTCCAAACCAAATGCAACACTACCAAAAAATGATTTCTATAAAGCGTAAATTATTAGTACTATGGCGTGTCACATATTGTGAAAATCCAAAGCTCACTAAAAATTATAATCTCAATTTAGATTTCAACCTAGCAAACTTCTTTCAATCCTAGGCCTCATTTGCTGGTACTCTCTACACAACCCTAGCACCTGTATGAGGACTTAGATAAAAAGATCTCTTTGGCAGCCAAGAGATAGAGTACCCTTCTCACAGGAATGATTTCAGGTTATGGTACACCATAGCAATTCAGTGATCGGATACGGTAAGGGAGGAAGGTTTATGCTACGGATAGTGGGAATAATAAAAACTATGAATAACAGATTCTAACATCTTCATTTTAGCACATCCCTATCAGTTAACCTATAGAGAACTCCAGAATTGTATGATCAACCACTCCTTCAAACAAATGTATACGTCTCGAATAATGGCCTAGGTCCTTTCATCTCACCACCTTAGTCTTCAGCTGGGCATCCTGTCCTCATTGCTCCCTTTTCTATACCATGATACATGTATCCTATTGCATACTAGGCAACTGATTGGCCCTCATGTCTGATGACATGCTATTGTAGCTTTGTGATGTAATGGCACCACTTGACCAATCGCCCTGGGTGACGATTACACCGAAGGACCAGACATCAGCAATTACACACTAGGTAACTATCTGTGAATAGGACTGCACAGCAAGTAGGAAGTGTAATGGGAAAGTACACTGCACCATTGAAAGCATTGGGCTCCTATTTAGAGAGGGCCAGAGTTTGAAGTAGCAATTGAATGGCCCTTTTGTCAGATGACAACCTGCTGCAGCTTTGTGATATAATGGCACCACTAGACCAATCGCCCTGCGTGAGGATGGCACCGGAGGACCAGACATCAGCAATTACACACTAGGTAACTATCTGTGAATATGACTGAACAGCAAGTAGGAGGTGTAATGGGAAAGTACACTGCACCATTGAAAGCATTGGGCTCCTATTTAAAGAGGGCTAGAGTTAGAAGAAGCAACTGATTGGCCCTCATGTCAGATGACATCCTGTTGTGGCTTTGTGATGTAATGGCACCACTTGACCAATCGCCCTGGGTGACGATTACACTGGAGGACCAGACAACAGCATTTACACACTAGGTAATTATCTGGGAATATGACTGCACAGCAAGTAGGAGGTGTAATGGGAAAGTACTCTGCACCATCGAATGCATTGGGCTCCTTTTTAAAGAGGGCTAGAGTTAGAAGAACACAGTTTCTAAATAGCAGTCCATCTGGAGTATCAGGGTCACACTCACAGAGAGCAGGGAAACCGGTTAAATAGCTTCCCTCTATCTGAAAGTAAGTCAATTGCTCTAACCTTAGACACCTCATTCCAGCCTGAAAGATGGTAATTAACTCGCAGGACAAATTGCCAGCACAAGTATCTAAAGAAGATTTTGTCAGCCACGTAGACAGTCAAAGTCTTTGATAAACTATCATGATGGCCATCGCGTCATCCACATTGCTACCGTCTTAGAAGATTATATTTATGCGGAAGACCCTACTAAAAGGCACTGAGAACCATCAGATGCTATGAACTTTTTATCAATGGCAAAATGATTAAATGAGAGTTTGACTTACCATACATATTGATCGAGGCATGGAGAAGGCTGAGGAATGAGCTTTCTTTTTTTTTCCGTCTCAGCAAGCAGAGAAATATTCCTCTGCAACACTGCCTCTGCTGGCCATTCAGTATAATCTGCAGATGGAAAAGTCCACTGTTAGTCAATTTTTTGAACTTGAATATTTCCAAACCAAATGCAACACTACCAAAAAATGATTTCTATAAAGCGTAAATTATTAGTACTATGGCGTGTCACATATTGTGAAAATCCAAAGCTCACTAAAAATTATAATCTCAATTTAGATTTCAACCTAGCAAACTTCTTTCAATCCTAGGCCTCATTTGGTGGTACTCTCTACACAACCCTAGCACATGTATGAGGACTTAGATAAAAAGATCTCTTTGGCAGCCAAGAGATAGAGTACCCTTCTCACAGGAATGATTTCAGGTTATGGTACACCATAGCAATTCAGTGATCGGATACGGTAAGGGAGGAAGGTTTATGCTACGGATAGTGGGAATAATAAAAACTATGAATAACAGATTCGAACATCTTCATTTTAGCAAATCCCTATCAGTTAACCTATAGAGAACTCCAGAATTGTATGATCAACCACTCCTTCAAACAAATGTATACGTCTCGAATAATGGCCTAGGTCCTTTCATCTCACCACCTTAGTCTTCAGCTGGGCATCCTGTCCTCATTGCTCCCTTTTCTATACCATGATACATGTATCCTATTGCATACTAGGCAACTGATTGGCCCTCATGTCTGATGACATGCTATTGTAGCTTTGTGATGTAATGGCACCACTTGACCAATCGCCCTGGGTGACGATTACACCGAAGGACCAGACATCAGCAATTACACACTAGGTAACTATCTGTGAATAGGACTGCACAGCAAGTAGGAAGTGTAATGGGAAAGTACACTGCACCATTGAAAGCATTGGGCTCCTATTTAGAGAGGGCCAGAGTTTGAAGTAGCAATTGAATGGCCCTTTTGTCAGATGACAACCTGCTGCAGCTTTGTGATATAATGGCACCACTAGACCAATCGCCCTGCGTGAGGATGGCACCGGAGGACCAGACATCAGCAATTACACACTAGGTAACTATCTGTGAATATGACTGAACAGCAAGTAGGAGGTGTAATGGGAAAGTACACTGCACCATTGAAAGCATTGGGCTCCTATTTAAAGAGGGCTAGAGTTAGAAGAAGCAACTGATTGGCCCTCATGTCAGATGACATCCTGTTGTGGCTTTGTGATGTAATGGCACCACTTGACCAATCGCCCTGGGTGACGATTACACTGGAGGACCAGACAACAGCATTTACACACTAGGTAATTATCTGGGAATATGACTGCACAGCAAGTAGGAGGTGTAATGGGAAAGTACTCTGCACCATCGAATGCATTGGGCTCCTTTTTAAAGAGGGCTAGAGTTAGAAGAACACAGTTTCTAAATAGCAGTCCATCTGGAGTATCAGGGTCACACTCACAGAGAGCAGGGAAACCGGTTAAATAGCTTCCCTCTATCTGAAAGTAAGTCAATTGCTCTAACCTTAGACACCTCATTCCAGCCTGAAAGATGGTAATTAACTCGCAGGACAAATTGCCAGCACAAGTATCTAAAGAAGATTTTGTCAGCCACGTAGACAGTCAAAGTCTTTGATAAACTATCATGATGGCCATCGCGTCATCCACATTGCTACCGTCTTAGAAGATTATATTTATGCGGAAGACCCTACTAAAAGGCACTGAGAACCATCAGATGCTATGAACTTTTTATCAATGGCAAAATGATTAAATGAGAGTTTGACTTACCATACATATTGATCGAGGCATGGAGAAGGCTGAGGAATGAGCTTTCTTTTTTTTTCCGTCTCAGCAAGCAGAGAAATATTCCTCTGCAACACTGCCTCTGCTGGCCATTCAGTATAATCTGCAGATGGAAAAGTCCACTGTTAGTCAATTTTTTGAACTTGAATATTTCCAAACCAAATGCAACACTACCAAAAAATGATTTCTATAAAGCGTAAATTATTAGTACTATGGCGTGTCACATATTGTGAAAATCCAAAGCTCACTAAAAATTATAATCTCAATTTAGATTTCAACCTAGCAAACTTCTTTCAATCCTAGGCCTCATTTGGTGGTACTCTCTACACAACCCTAGCACATGTATGAGGACTTAGATAAAAAGATCTCTTTGGCAGCCAAGAGATAGAGTACCCTTCTCACAGGAATGATTTCAGGTTATGGTACACCATAGCAATTCAGTGATCGGATACGGTAAGGGAGGAAGGTTTATGCTACGGATAGTGGGAATAATAAAAACTATGAATAACAGATTCTAACATCTTCATTTTAGCAAATCCCTATCAGTTAACCTATAGAGAACTCCAGAATTGTATGATCAACCACTCCTTCAAACAAATGTATACGTCTCGAATAATGGCCTGGGTCCTTTCATCTCACCACCTTAGTCTTCAGCTGGGCATCCTGTCCTCATTGCTCCCTTTTCTATACCATGATACATGTATCCTATTGCATACTAGGCAACTGATTGGCCCTCATGTCTGATGACATGCTATTGTAGCTTTGTGATGTAATGGCACCACTTGACCAATCGCCCTGGGTGACTATTACACCGAAGGACCAGACATCAGCAATAACACACTAGGTAACTATCTGTGAATAGGACTGCACAGCAAGTAGGAAGTGTAATGGGAAAGTACACTGCACCATTGAAAGCATTGGGCTCCTATTTAGAGAGGGCCAGAGTTTGAAGTAGCAATTGAATGGCCCTTTTGTCAGATGACAACCTGCTGCAGCTTTGTGATATAATGGCACCACTAGACCAATCGCCCTGCGTGAGGATGGCACCGGAGGACCAGACATCAGCAATTACACACTAGGTAACTATCTGTGAATATGACTGAACAGCAAGTAGGAGGTGTAATGGGAAAGTACACTGCACCATTGAAAGCATTGGGCTCCTATTTAAAGAGGGCTAGAGTTAGAAGAAGCAACTGATTGGCCCTCATGTCAGATGACATCCTGTTGTGGCTTTGTGATGTAATGGCACCACTTGACCAATCGCCCTGGGTGACGATTACACTGGAGGACCAGACAACAGCATTTACACACTAGGTAATTATCTGGGAATATGACTGCACAGCAAGTAGGAGGTGTAATGGGAAAGTACTCTGCACCATCGAATGCATTGGGCTCCTTTTTAAAGAGGGCTAGAGTTAGAAGAACACAGTTTCTAAATAGCAGTCCATCTGGAGTATCAGGGTCACACTCACAGAGCAGGGAAACCGGTTAAATAGCTTCCCTCTATCTGAAAGTAAGTCAATTGCTCTAACCTTAGACACCTCATTCCAGCCTGAAAGATGGTAATTAACTCGCAGGACAAATTGCCTGCACAAGTATCTAAAGAAGATTTTGTCAGCCACGTAGACAGACAAAGTCTTTGATAAACTATCATGATGGCCATCGCGTCATCCACATTGCTACCGTCTTAGAAGATTATATTTATGCGGAAGACCCTACTAAAAGGCACTGAGAGCCATCAGATGCTATGAACTTTTTATCAATGGCAAAATGATTAAATGAGAGTTTGACTTACCATACATATTGATCGAGGCATGGAGAAGGCTGAGGAATGAGCTTTCTTTTTTTTTTGTCTCAGCAAGCAGAGACATATTCCTCTGCAACACTGCCTCTGCTGGCCATTCAGTATAATCTGCAGATGGAAAAGTCCACTGTTAGTCAATTTTTTGAACTTGAATATTTCCAAACCAAATGCAACACTACCAAAAAATGATTTCTATAAAGCGTAAATTATTAGTACTATGGCGTGTCACATATTGTGAAAATCCAAAGCTCACTAAAAATTATAATCTCAATTTAGATTTCAACCTAGCAAACTTCTTTCAATCCTAGGCCTCATTTGCTGGTACACTGTACACAACCCTAGCACATGTATGAGGACTTAGATAGAAAGATCTCTTTGGCAGCCAAGAGATAGAGTACCCTTCTCACAGGAATGATTTCAGGTTATGGTACACCATAGCAATTCAGTGATCTGATACGTTAAGGGAGGAAGGTTTATGCTACGGTTAGTGGGAATAATAAAAACTATGAATAACAGATTCTAACATCTTCATTTTAGCACATCCCTATCAGTTAACCTATAGAGAACTCCAGAATTGTATGATCAACCACTCCTTCAAACAAATGTATACGTCTCGAATAATGGCCTAGGTCCTTTCATCTCACCACCTTAGTCTTCAGCTGGGCATCCTGTCCTCATTGCTCCCTTTTCTATACCATGATACATGTATCCTATTGCATACTAGGCAACTGATTGGCCCTCATGTCTGATGACATGCTATTGTAGCTTTGTGATGTAATGGCACCACTTGACCAATCGCCCTGGGTTACGATTACACCGAAGGACCAGACATCAGCAATAACACACTAGGTAACTATCTGTGAATAGGACTGCACAGCAAGTAGGAAGTGTAATGGGAAAGTACACTGCACCATTGAAAGCATTGGGCTCCTATTTAGAGAGGGCCAGAGTTTGAAGTAGCAATTGAATGGCCCTTTTGTCAGATGACAACCTGCTGCAGCTTTGTGATATAATGGCACCACTAGACCAATCGCCCTGCGTGAGGATGGCACCGGAGGACCAGACATCAGCAATTACACACTAGGTAACTATCTGTGAATATGACTGAACAGCAAGTAGGAGGTGTAATGGGAAAGTACACTGCACCATTGAAAGCATTGGGCTCCTATTTAAAGAGGGCTAGAGTTAGAAGAAGCAACTGATTGGCCCTCATGTCAGATGACATCCTGTTGTGGCTTTGTGATGTAATGGCACCACTTGACCAATCGCCCTGGGTGACGATTACACTGGAGGACCAGACAACAGCATTTACACACTAGGTAATTATCTGGGAATATGACTGCACAGCAAGTAGGAGGTGTAATGGGAAAGTACTCTGCACCATCGAATGCATTGGGCTCCTTTTTAAAGAGGGCTAGAGTTAGAAGAACACAGTTTCTAAATAGCAGTCCATCTGGAGTATCAGGGTCACACTCACAGAGCAGGGAAACCGGTTAAATAGCTTCCCTCTATCTGAAAGTAAGTCAATTGCTCTAACCTTAGACACCTCATTCCAGCCTGAAAGATGGTAATTAACTCGCAGGACAAATTGCCTGCACAAGTATCTAAAGAAGATTTTGTCAGCCACGTAGACAGACAAAGTCTTTGATAAACTATCATGATGGCCATCGCGTCATCCACATTGCTACCGTCTTAGAAGATTATATTTATGCGGAAGACCCTACTAAAAGGCACTGAGAGCCATCAGATGCTATGAACTTTTTATCAATGGCAAAATGATTAAATGAGAGTTTGACTTACCATACATATTGATCGAGGCATGGAGAAGGCTGAGGAATGAGCTTTCTTTTTTTTTTGTCTCAGCAAGCAGAGACATATTCCTCTGCAACACTGCCTCTGCTGGCCATTCAGTATAATCTGCAGATGGAAAAGTCCACTGTTAGTCAATTTTTTGAACTTGAATATTTCCAAACCAAATGCAACACTACCAAAAAATGATTTCTATAAAGCGTAAATTATTAGTACTATGGCGTGTCACATATTGTGAAAATCCAAAGCTCACTAAAAATTATAATCTCAATTTAGATTTCAACCTAGCAAACTTCTTTCAATCCTAGGCCTCATTTGCTGGTACACTGTACACAACCCTAGCACATGTATGAGGACTTAGATAGAAAGATCTCTTTGGCAGCCAAGAGATAGAGTACCCTTCTCACAGGAATGATTTCAGGTTATGGTACACCATAGCAATTCAGTGATCTGATACGTTAAGGGAGGAAGGTTTATGCTACGGTTAGTGGGAATAATAAAAACTATGAATAACAGATTCTAACATCTTCATTTTAGCACATCCCTATCAGTTAACCTATAGAGAACTCCAGAATTGTATGATCAACCACTCCTTCAAACAAATGTATACGTCTCGAATAATGGCCTAGGTCCTTTCATCTCACCACCTTAGTCTTCAGCTGGGCATCCTGTCCTCATTGCTCCCTTTTCTATACCATGATACATGTATCCTATTGCATACTAGGCAACTGATTGGCCCTCATGTCTGATGACATGCTATTGTAGCTTTGTGATGTAATGGCACCACTTGACCAATCGCCCTGGGTGACGATTACACCGAAGGACCAGACATCAGCAATAACACACTAGGTAACTATCTGTGAATAGGACTGCACAGCAAGTAGGAAGTGTAATGGGAAAGTACACTGCACCATTGAAAGCATTGGGCTCCTATTTAGAGAGGGCCAGAGTTTGAAGTAGCAATTGAATGGCCCTTTTGTCAGATGACAACCTGCTGCAGCTTTGTGATATAATGGCACCACTAGACCAATCGCCCTGCGTGAGGATGGCACCGGAGGACCAGACATCAGCAATTACACACTAGGTAACTATCTGTGAATATGACTGAACAGCAAGTAGGAGGTGTAATGGGAAAGTACACTGCACCATTGAAAGCATTGGGCTCCTATTTAAAGAGGGCTAGAGTTAGAAGAAGCAACTGATTGGCCCTCATGTCAGATGACATCCTGTTGTGGCTTTGTGATGTAATGGCACCACTTGACCAATCGCCCTGGGTGACGATTACACTGGAGGACCAGACAACAGCATTTACACACTAGGTAATTATCTGGGAATATGACTGCACAGCAAGTAGGAGGTGTAATGGGAAAGTACTCTGCACCATCGAATGCATTGGGCTCCTTTTTAAAGAGGGCTAGAGTTAGAAGAACACAGTTTCTAAATAGCAGTCCATCTGGAGTATCAGGGTCACACTCACAGAGAGCAGGGAAACCGGTTAAATAGCTTCCCTCTATCTGAAAGTAAGTCAATTGCTCTAACCTTAGACACCTCATTCCAGCCTGAAAGATGGTAATTAACTCGCAGGACAAATTGCCAGCACAAGTATCTAAAGAAGATTTTGTCAGCCACGTAGACAGTCAAAGTCTTTGATAAACTATCATGATGGCCATCGCGTCATCCACATTGCTACCGTCTTAGAAGATTATATTTATGCGGAAGACCCTACTAAAAGGCACTGAGAACCATCAGATGCTATGAACTTTTTATCAATGGCAAAATGATTAAATGAGAGTTTGACTTACCATACATATTGATCGAGGCATGGAGAAGGCTGAGGAATGAGCTTTCTTTTTTTTTCCGTCTCAGCAAGCAGAGAAATATTCCTCTGCAACACTGCCTCTGCTGGCCATTCAGTATAATCTGCAGATGGAAAAGTCCACTGTTAGTCAATTTTTTGAACTTGAATATTTCCAAACCAAATGCAACACTACCAAAAAATGATTTCTATAAAGCGTAAATTATTAGTACTATGGCGTGTCACATATTGTGAAAATCCAAAGCTCACTAAAAATTATAATCTCAATTTAGATTTCAACCTAGCAAACTTCTTTCAATCCTAGGCCTCATTTGCTGGTACTCTCTACACAACCCTAGCACCTGTATGAGGACTTAGATAAAAAGATCTCTTTGGCAGCCAAGAGATAGAGTACCCTTCTCACAGGAATGATTTCAGGTTATGGTACACCATAGCAATTCAGTGATCGGATACGGTAAGGGAGGAAGGTTTATGCTACGGATAGTGGGAATAATAAAAACTATGAATAACAGATTCTAACATCTTCATTTTAGCACATCCCTATCAGTTAACCTATAGAGAACTCCAGAATTGTATGATCAACCACTCCTTCAAACAAATGTATACGTCTCGAATAATGGCCTAGGTCCTTTCATCTCACCACCTTAGTCTTCAGCTGGGCATCCTGTCCTCATTGCTCCCTTTTCTATACCATGATACATGTATCCTATTGCATACTAGGCAACTGATTGGCCCTCATGTCTGATGACATGCTATTGTAGCTTTGTGATGTAATGGCACCACTTGACCAATCGCCCTGGGTGACGATTACACCGAAGGACCAGACATCAGCAATTACACACTAGGTAACTATCTGTGAATAGGACTGCACAGCAAGTAGGAAGTGTAATGGGAAAGTACACTGCACCATTGAAAGCATTGGGCTCCTATTTAGAGAGGGCCAGAGTTTGAAGTAGCAATTGAATGGCCCTTTTGTCAGATGACAACCTGCTGCAGCTTTGTGATATAATGGCACCACTAGACCAATCGCCCTGCGTGAGGATGGCACCGGAGGACCAGACATCAGCAATTACACACTAGGTAACTATCTGTGAATATGACTGAACAGCAAGTAGGAGGTGTAATGGGAAAGTACACTGCACCATTGAAAGCATTGGGCTCCTATTTAAAGAGGGCTAGAGTTAGAAGAAGCAACTGATTGGCCCTCATGTCAGATGACATCCTGTTGTGGCTTTGTGATGTAATGGCACCACTTGACCAATCGCCCTGGGTGACGATTACACTGGAGGACCAGACAACAGCATTTACACACTAGGTAATTATCTGGGAATATGACTGCACAGCAAGTAGGAGGTGTAATGGGAAAGTACTCTGCACCATCGAATGCATTGGGCTCCTTTTTAAAGAGGGCTAGAGTTAGAAGAACACAGTTTCTAAATAGCAGTCCATCTGGAGTATCAGGGTCACACTCACAGAGAGCAGGGAAACCGGTTAAATAGCTTCCCTCTATCTGAAAGTAAGTCAATTGCTCTAACCTTAGACACCTCATTCCAGCCTGAAAGATGGTAATTAACTCGCAGGACAAATTGCCAGCACAAGTATCTAAAGAAGATTTTGTCAGCCACGTAGACAGTCAAAGTCTTTGATAAACTATCATGATGGCCATCGCGTCATCCACATTGCTACCGTCTTAGAAGATTATATTTATGCGGAAGACCCTACTAAAAGGCACTGAGAACCATCAGATGCTATGAACTTTTTATCAATGGCAAAATGATTAAATGAGAGTTTGACTTACCATACATATTGATCGAGGCATGGAGAAGGCTGAGGAATGAGCTTTCTTTTTTTTTCCGTCTCAGCAAGCAGAGAAATATTCCTCTGCAACACTGCCTCTGCTGGCCATTCAGTATAATCTGCAGATGGAAAAGTCCACTGTTAGTCAATTTTTTGAACTTGAATATTTCCAAACCAAATGCAACACTACCAAAAAATGATTTCTATAAAGCGTAAATTATTAGTACTATGGCGTGTCACATATTGTGAAAATCCAAAGCTCACTAAAAATTATAATCTCAATTTAGATTTCAACCTAGCAAACTTCTTTCAATCCTAGGCCTCATTTGGTGGTACTCTCTACACAACCCTAGCACATGTATGAGGACTTAGATAAAAAGATCTCTTTGGCAGCCAAGAGATAGAGTACCCTTCTCACAGGAATGATTTCAGGTTATGGTACACCATAGCAATTCAGTGATCGGATACGGTAAGGGAGGAAGGTTTATGCTACGGATAGTGGGAATAATAAAAACTATGAATAACAGATTCTAACATCTTCATTTTAGCAAATCCCTATCAGTTAACCTATAGAGAACTCCAGAATTGTATGATCAACCACTCCTTCAAACAAATGTATACGTCTCGAATAATGGCCTAGGTCCTTTCATCTCACCACCTTAGTCTTCAGCTGGGCATCCTGTCCTCATTGCTCCCTTTTCTATACCATGATACATGTATCCTATTGCATACTAGGCAACTGATTGGCCCTCATGTCTGATGACATGCTATTGTAGCTTTGTGATGTAATGGCACCACTTGACCAATCGCCCTGGGTGACGATTACACCGAAGGACCAGACATCAGCAATTACACACTAGGTAACTATCTGTGAATAGGACTGCACAGCAAGTAGGAAGTGTAATGGGAAAGTACACTGCACCATTGAAAGCATTGGGCTCCTATTTAGAGAGGGCCAGAGTTTGAAGTAGCAATTGAATGGCCCTTTTGTCAGATGACAACCTGCTGCAGCTTTGTGATATAATGGCACCACTAGACCAATCGCCCTGCGTGAGGATGGCACCGGAGGACCAGACATCAGCAATTACACACTAGGTAACTATCTGTGAATATGACTGAACAGCAAGTAGGAGGTGTAATGGGAAAGTACACTGCACCATTGAAAGCATTGGGCTCCTATTTAAAGAGGGCTAGAGTTAGAAGAAGCAACTGATTGGCCCTCATGTCAGATGACATCCTGTTGTGGCTTTGTGATGTAATGGCACCACTTGACCAATCGCCCTGGGTGACGATTACACTGGAGGACCAGACAACAGCATTTACACACTAGGTAATTATCTGGGAATATGACTGCACAGCAAGTAGGAGGTGTAATGGGAAAGTACTCTGCACCATCGAATGCATTGGGCTCCTTTTTAAAGAGGGCTAGAGTTAGAAGAACACAGTTTCTAAATAGCAGTCCATCTGGAGTATCAGGGTCACACTCACAGAGAGCAGGGAAACCGGTTAAATAGCTTCCCTCTATCTGAAAGTAAGTCAATTGCTCTAACCTTAGACACCTCATTCCAGCCTGAAAGATGGTAATTAACTCGCAGGACAAATTGCCAGCACAAGTATCTAAAGAAGATTTTGTCAGCCACGTAGACAGTCAAAGTCTTTGATAAACTATCATGATGGCCATCGCGTCATCCACATTGCTACCGTCTTAGAAGATTATATTTATGCGGAAGACCCTACTAAAAGGCACTGAGAACCATCAGATGCTATGAACTTTTTATCAATGGCAAAATGATTAAATGAGAGTTTGACTTACCATACATATTGATCGAGGCATGGAGAAGGCTGAGGAATGAGCTTTCTTTTTTTTTCCGTCTCAGCAAGCAGAGAAATATTCCTCTGCAACACTGCCTCTGCTGGCCATTCAGTATAATCTGCAGATGGAAAAGTCCACTGTTAGTCAATTTTTTGAACTTGAATATTTCCAAACCAAATGCAACACTACCAAAAAATGATTTCTATAAAGCGTAAATTATTAGTACTATGGCGTGTCACATATTGTGAAAATCCAAAGCTCACTAAAAATTATAATCTCAATTTAGATTTCAACCTAGCAAACTTCTTTCAATCCTAGGCCTCATTTGCTGGTACTCTCTACACAACCCTAGCACCTGTATGAGGACTTAGATAAAAAGATCTCTTTGGCAGCCAAGAGATAGAGTACCCTTCTCACAGGAATGATTTCAGGTTATGGTACACCATAGCAATTCAGTGATCGGATACGGTAAGGGAGGAAGGTTTATGCTACGGATAGTGGGAATAATAAAAACTATGAATAACAGATTCTAACATCTTCATTTTAGCACATCCCTATCAGTTAACCTATAGAGAACTCCAGAATTGTATGATCAACCACTCCTTCAAACAAATGTATACGTCTCGAATAATGGCCTAGGTCCTTTCATCTCACCACCTTAGTCTTCAGCTGGGCATCCTGTCCTCATTGCTCCCTTTTCTATACCATGATACATGTATCCTATTGCATACTAGGCAACTGATTGGCCCTCATGTCTGATGACATGCTATTGTAGCTTTGTGATGTAATGGCACCACTTGACCAATCGCCCTGGGTGACGATTACACCGAAGGACCAGACATCAGCAATAACACACTAGGTAACTATCTGTGAATAGGACTGCACAGCAAGTAGGAAGTGTAATGGGAAAGTACACTGCACCATTGAAAGCATTGGGCTCCTATTTAGAGAGGGCCAGAGTTTGAAGTAGCAATTGAATGGCCCTTTTGTCAGATGACAACCTGCTGCAGCTTTGTGATATAATGGCACCACTAGACCAATCGCCCTGCGTGAGGATGGCACCGGAGGACCAGACATCAGCAATTACACACTAGGTAACTATCTGTGAATATGACTGAACAGCAAGTAGGAGGTGTAATGGGAAAGTACACTGCACCATTGAAAGCATTGGGCTCCTATTTAAAGAGGGCTAGAGTTAGAAGAAGCAACTGATTGGCCCTCATGTCAGATGACATCCTGTTGTGGCTTTGTGATGTAATGGCACCACTTGACCAATCGCCCTGGGTGACGATTACACTGGAGGACCAGACAACAGCATTTACACACTAGGTAATTATCTGGGAATATGACTGCACAGCAAGTAGGAGGTGTAATGGGAAAGTACTCTGCACCATCGAATGCATTGGGCTCCTTTTTAAAGAGGGCTAGAGTTAGAAGAACACAGTTTCTAAATAGCAGTCCATCTGGAGTATCAGGGTCACACTCACAGAGCAGGGAAACCGGTTAAATAGCTTCCCTCTATCTGAAAGTAAGTCAATTGCTCTAACCTTAGACACCTCATTCCAGCCTGAAAGATGGTAATTAACTCGCAGGACAAATTGCCTGCACAAGTATCTAAAGAAGATTTTGTCAGCCACGTAGACAGACAAAGTCTTTGATAAACTATCATGATGGCCATCGCGTCATCCACATTGCTACCGTCTTAGAAGATTATATTTATGCGGAAGACCCTACTAAAAGGCACTGAGAGCCATCAGATGCTATGAACTTTTTATCAATGGCAAAATGATTAAATGAGAGTTTGACTTACCATACATATTGATCGAGGCATGGAGAAGGCTGAGGAATGAGCTTTCTTTTTTTTTTGTCTCAGCAAGCAGAGACATATTCCTCTGCAACACTGCCTCTGCTGGCCATTCAGTATAATCTGCAGATGGAAAAGTCCACTGTTAGTCAATTTTTTGAACTTGAATATTTCCAAACCAAATGCAACACTACCAAAAAATGATTTCTATAAAGCGTAAATTATTAGTACTATGGCGTGTCACATATTGTGAAAATCCAAAGCTCACTAAAAATTATAATCTCAATTTAGATTTCAACCTAGCAAACTTCTTTCAATCCTAGGCCTCATTTGCTGGTACACTGTACACAACCCTAGCACATGTATGAGGACTTAGATAGAAAGATCTCTTTGGCAGCCAA
Source organism: Lissotriton helveticus (assembly GCF_964261635.1). Classification (NCBI taxonomy): domain Eukaryota; kingdom Metazoa; phylum Chordata; class Amphibia; order Caudata; family Salamandridae; genus Lissotriton; species Lissotriton helveticus. The sequence goes on from NC_136068.1 coordinate 616,419,050, forward strand.
GAGATAGAGTACCCTTCTCACAGGAATGATTTCAGGTTATGGTACACCATAGCAATTCAGTGATCTGATACGTTAAGGGAGGAAGGTTTATGCTACGGTTAGTGGGAATAATAAAAACTATGAATAACAGATTCTAACATCTTCATTTTAGCACATCCCTATCAGTTAACCTATAGAGAACTCCAGAATTGTATTATCAACCACTCCTTCAAACAAATGTATACGTCTCGAATAATGGCCTAGGTCCTTTCATCTCACCACCTTAGTCTTCAGCTGGGCATCCTGTCCTCATTGCTCCCTTTTCTATACCATGATACATGTATCCTATTGCATACTAGGCAACTGATTGGCCCTCATGTCTGATGACATGCTATTGTAGCTTTGTGATGTAATGGCACCACTTGACCAATCGCCCTGGGTGACGATTACACCGAAGGACCAGACATCAGCAATAACACACTAGGTAACTATCTGTGAATAGGACTGCACAGCAAGTAGGAAGTGTAATGGGAAAGTACACTGCACCATTGAAAGCATTGGGCTCCTATTTAGAGAGGGCCAGAGTTTGAAGTAGCAATTGAATGGCCCTTTTGTCAGATGACAACCTGCTGCAGCTTTGTGATATAATGGCACCACTAGACCAATCGCCCTGCGTGAGGATGGCACCGGAGGACCAGACATCAGCAATTACACACTAGGTAACTATCTGTGAATATGACTGAACAGCAAGTAGGAGGTGTAATGGGAAAGTACACTGCACCATTGAAAGCATTGGGCTCATATTTAAAGAGGGCTAGAGTTAGAAGAAGCAACTGATTGGCCCTCATGTCAGATGACATCCTGTTGTGGCTTTGTGATGTAATGGCACCACTTGACCAATCGCCCTGGGTGACGATTACACTGGAGGACCAGACAACAGCATTTACACACTAGGTAATTATCTGGGAATATGACTGCACAGCAAGTAGGAGGTGTAATGGGAAAGTACTCTGCACCATCGAATGCATTGGGCTCCTTTTTAAAGAGGGCTAGAGTTAGAAGAACACAGTTTCTAAATAGCAGTCCATCTGGAGTATCAGGGTCACACTCACAGAGAGCAGGGAAACCGGTTAAATAGCTTCCCTCTATCTGAAAGTAAGTCAATTGCTCTAACCTTAGACACCTCATTCCAGCCTGAAAGATGGTAATTAACTCGCAGGACAAATTGCCAGCACAAGTATCTAAAGAAGATTTTGTCAGCCACGTAGACAGTCAAAGTCTTTGATAAACTATCATGATGGCCATGGCGTCATCCACATTGCTACCGTCTTAGAAGATTATATTTATGCGGAAGACCCTACTAAAAGGCACTGAGAACCATCAGATGCTATGAACTTTTTATCAATGGCAAAATGATTAAATGAGAGTTTGACTTACCATACATATTGATCGAGGCATGGAGAAGGCTGAGGAATGAGCTTTCTTTTTTTTTCCGTCTCAGCAAGCAGAGAAATATTCCTCTGCAACACTGCCTCTGCTGGCCATTCAGTATAATCTGCAGATGGAAAAGTCCACTGTTAGTCAATTTTTTGAACTTGAATATTTCCAAACCAAATGCAACACTACCAAAAAATGATTTCTATAAAGCGTAAATTATTAGTACTATGGCGTGTCACATATTGTGAAAATCCAAAGCTCACTAAAAATTATAATCTCAATTTAGATTTCAACCTAGCAAACTTCTTTCAATCCTAGGCCTCATTTGCTGGTACACTGTACACAACCCTAGCACATGTATGAGGACTTAGATAGAAAGATCTCTTTGGCAGCCAAGAGATAGAGTACCCTTCTCACAGGAATGATTTCAGGTTATGGTACACCATAGCAATTCAGTGATCTGATACGTTAAGGGAGGAAGGTTTATGCTACGGTTAGTGGGAATAATAAAAACTATGAATAACAGATTCTAACATCTTCATTTTAGCACATCCCTATCAGTTAACCTATAGAGAACTCCAGAATGGTATGATCAACCACTCCTTCAAACAAATGTATACGTCTCGAATAATGGCCTAGGTCCTTTCATATCACCACCTTAGTCTTCAGCTGGGCATCCTGTCCTCATTGCTCCCTTTTCTATACCATGATACATGTATCCTATTGCATACTAGGCAACTGATTGGCCCTCATGTCTGATGACATGCTATTGTAGCTTTGTGATGTAATGGCACCACTTGACCAATCGCCCTGGGTGACGATTACACCGAAGGACCAGACATCAGCAATAACACACTAGGTAACTATCTGTGAATAGGACTGCACAGCAAGTAGGAAGTGTAATGGGAAAGTACACTGCACCATTGAAAGCATTGGGCTCCTATTTAGAGAGGGCCAGAGTTTGAAGTAGCAATTGAATGGCCCTTTTGTCAGATGACAACCTGCTGCAGCTTTGTGATATAATGGCACCACTAGACCAATCGCCCTGCGTGAGGATGGCACCGGAGGACCAGACATCAGCAATTACACACTAGGTAACTATCTGTGAATATGACTGAACAGCAAGTAGGAGGTGTAATGGGAAAGTACACTGCACCATTGAAAGCATTGGGCTCCTATTTAAAGAGGGCTAGAGTTAGAAGAAGCAACTGATTGGCCCTCATGTCAGATGACATCCTGTTGTGGCTTTGTGATGTAATGGCACCACTTGACCAATCGCCCTGGGTGACGATTACACTGGAGGACCAGACAACAGCATTTACACACTAGGTAATTATCTGGGAATATGACTGCACAGCAAGTAGGAGGTGTAAAGGGAAAGTACTCTGCACCATCGAATGCATTGGGCTCCTTTTTAAAGAGGGCTAGAGTTAGAAGAACACAGTTTCTAAATAGCAGTCCATCTGGAGTATCAGGGTCACACTCACAGAGAGCAGGGAAACCGGTTAAATAGCTTCCCTCTATCTGAAAGTAAGTCAATTGCTCTAACCTTAGACACCTCATTCCAGCCTGAAAGATGGTAATTAACTCGCAGGACAAATTGCCAGCACAAGTATCTAAAGAAGATTTTGTCAGCCACGTAGACAGTCAAAGTCTTTGATAAACTATCATGATGGTCATCGCGTCATCCACATTGCTACCGTCTTAGAAGATTATATTTATGCGGAAGACCCTACTAAAAGGCACTGAGAACCATCAGATGCTATGAACTTTTTATCAATGGCAAAATGATTAAATGAGAGTTTGACTTACCATACATATTGATCGAGGCATGGAGAAGGCTGAGGAATGAGCTTTCTTTTTTTTTCCGTCTCAGCAAGCAGAGAAATATTCCTCTGCAACACTGCCTCTGCTGGCCATTCAGTATAATCTGCAGATGGAAAAGTCCACTGTTAGTCAATTTTTTGAACTTGAATATTTCCAAACCAAATGCAACACTACCAAAAAATGATTTCTATAAAGCGTAAATTATTAGTACTATGGCGTGTCACATATTGTGAAAATCCAAAGCTCACTAAAAATTATAATCTCAATTTAGATTTCAACCTAGCAAACTTCTTTCAATCCTAGGCCTCATTTGCTGGTACTCTCTACACAACCCTAGCACATGTATGAGGACTTAGATAAAAAGATCTCTTTGGCAGCCAAGAGATAGAGTACCCTTCTCACAGGAATGATTTCAGGTTATGGTACACCATAGCAATTCAGTGATCGGATACGGTAAGGGAGGAAGGTTTATGCTACGGATAGTGGGAATAATAAAAACTATGAATAACAGATTCTAACATCTTCATTTTAGCAAATCCCTATCAGTTAACCTATAGAGAACTCCAGAATTGTATGATCAACCACTCCTTCAAACAAATGTATACGTCTCGAATAATGGCCTGGGTCCTTTCATCTCACCACCTTAGTCTTCAGCTGGGCATCCTGTCCTCATTGCTCCCTTTTCTATACCATGATACATGTATCCTATTGCATACTAGGCAACTGATTGGCCCTCATGTCTGATGACATGCTATTGTAGCTTTGTGATGTAATGGCACCACTTGACCAATCGCCCTGGGTGACGATTACACCGAAGGACCAGACATCAGCAATTACACACTAGGTAACTATCTGTGAATAGGACTGCACAGCAAGTAGGAAGTGTAATGGGAAAGTACACTGCACCATTGAAAGCATTGGGCTCCTATTTAGAGAGGGCCAGAGTTTGAAGTAGCAATTGAATGGCCCTTTCGTCAGATGACAACCTGCTGCAGCTTTGTGATATAATGGCACCACTAGACCAATCGCCCTGCGTGAGGATGGCACCGGAGGACCAGACATCAGCAATTACACACTAGGTAACTATCTGTGAATATGACTGAACAGCAAGTAGGAGGTGTAATGGGAAAGTACACTGCACCATTGAAAGCATTGGGCTCCTATTTAAAGAGGGCTAGAGTTAGAAGAAGCAACTGATTGGCCCTCATGTCAGATGACATCCTGTTGTGGCTTTGTGATGTAATGGCACCACTTGACCAATCGCCCTGGGTGACGATTACACTGGAGGACCAGACAACAGCATTTACACACTAGGTAATTATCTGGGAATATGACTGCACAGCAAGTAGGAGGTGTAATGGGAAAGTACTCTGCACCATCGAATGCATTGGGCTCCTTTTTAAAGAGGGCTAGAGTTAGAAGAACACAGTTTCTAAATAGCAGTCCATCTGGAGTATCAGGGTCACACTCACAGAGAGCAGGGAAACCGGTTAAATAGCTTCCCTCTATCTGAAAGTAAGTCAATTGCTCTAACCTTAGACACCTCATTCCAGCCTGAAAGATGGTAATTAACTCGCAGGACAAATTGCCAGCACAAGTATCTAAAGAAGATTTTGTCAGCCACGTAGACAGTCAAAGTCTTTGATAAACTATCATGATGGCCATCGCGTCATCCACATTGCTACCGTCTTAGAAGATTATATTTATGCGGAAGACCCTACTAAAAGGCACTGAGAACCATCAGATGCTATGAACTTTTTATCAATGGCAAAATGATTAAATGAGAGTTTGACTTACCATACATATTGATCGAGGCATGGAGAAGGCTGAGGAATGAGCTTTCTTTTTTTTTCCGTCTCAGCAAGCAGAGAAATATTCCTCTGCAACACTGCCTCTGCTGGCCATTCAGTATAATCTGCAGATGGAAAAGTCCACTGTTAGTCAATTTTTTGAACTTGAATATTTCCAAACCAAATGCAACACTACCAAAAAATGATTTCTATAAAGCGTAAATTATTAGTACTATGGCGTGTCACATATTGTGAAAATCCAAAGCTCACTAAAAATTATAATCTCAATTTAGATTTCAACCTAGCAAACTTCTTTCAATCCTAGGCCTCATTTGCTGGTACACTGTACACAACCCTAGCACATGTATGAGGACTTAGATAGAAAGATCTCTTTGGCAGCCAAGAGATAGAGTACCCTTCTCACAGGAATGATTTCAGGTTATGGTACACCATAGCAATTCAGTGATCTGATACGTTAAGGGAGGAAGGTTTATGCTACGGTTAGTGGGAATAATAAAAACTATGAATAACAGATTCTAACATCTTCATTTTAGCACATCCCTATCAGTTAACCTATAGAGAACTCCAGAATGGTATGATCAACCACTCCTTCAAACAAATGTATACGTCTCGAATAATGGCCTAGGTCCTTTCATATCACCACCTTAGTCTTCAGCTGGGCATCCTGTCCTCATTGCTCCCTTTTCTATACCATGATACATGTATCCTATTGCATACTAGGCAACTGATTGGCCCTCATGTCTGATGACATGCTATTGTAGCTTTGTGATGTAATGGCACCACTTGACCAATCGCCCTGGGTGACGATTACACCGAAGGACCAGACATCAGCAATAACACACTAGGTAACTATCTGTGAATAGGACTGCACAGCAAGTAGGAAGTGTAATGGGAAAGTACACTGCACCATTGAAAGCATTGGGCTCCTATTTAGAGAGGGCCAGAGTTTGAAGTAGCAATTGAATGGCCCTTTTGTCAGATGACAACCTGCTGCAGCTTTGTGATATAATGGCACCACTAGACCAATCGCCCTGCGTGAGGATGGCACCGGAGGACCAGACATCAGCAATTACACACTAGGTAACTATCTGTGAATATGACTGAACAGCAAGTAGGAGGTGTAATGGGAAAGTACACTGCACCATTGAAAGCATTGGGCTCCTATTTAAAGAGGGCTAGAGTTAGAAGAAGCAACTGATTGGCCCTCATGTCAGATGACATCCTGTTGTGGCTTTGTGATGTAATGGCACCACTTGACCAATCGCCCTGGGTGACGATTACACTGGAGGACCAGACAACAGCATTTACACACTAGGTAATTATCTGGGAATATGACTGCACAGCAAGTAGGAGGTGTAAAGGGAAAGTACTCTGCACCATCGAATGCATTGGGCTCCTTTTTAAAGAGGGCTAGAGTTAGAAGAACACAGTTTCTAAATAGCAGTCCATCTGGAGTATCAGGGTCACACTCACAGAGAGCAGGGAAACCGGTTAAATAGCTTCCCTCTATCTGAAAGTAAGTCAATTGCTCTAACCTTAGACACCTCATTCCAGCCTGAAAGATGGTAATTAACTCGCAGGACAAATTGCCAGCACAAGTATCTAAAGAAGATTTTGTCAGCCACGTAGACAGTCAAAGTCTTTGATAAACTATCATGATGGCCATCGCGTCATCCACATTGCTACCGTCTTAGAAGATTATATTTATGCGGAAGACCCTACTAAAAGGCACTGAGAACCATCAGATGCTATGAACTTTTTATCAATGGCAAAATGATTAAATGAGAGTTTGACTTACCATACATATTGATCGAGGCATGGAGAAGGCTGAGGAATGAGCTTTCTTTTTTTTTCCGTCTCAGCAAGCAGAGAAATATTCCTCTGCAACACTGCCTCTGCTGGCCATTCAGTATAATCTGCAGATGGAAAAGTCCACTGTTAGTCAATTTTTTGAACTTGAATATTTCCAAACCAAATGCAACACTACCAAAAAATGATTTCTATAAAGCGTAAATTATTAGTACTATGGCGTGTCACATATTGTGAAAATCCAAAGCTCACTAAAAATTATAATCTCAATTTAGATTTCAACCTAGCAAACTTCTTTCAATCCTAGGCCTCATTTGCTGGTACTCTCTACACAACCCTAGCACATGTATGAGGACTTAGATAAAAAGATCTCTTTGGCAGCCAAGAGATAGAGTACCCTTCTCACAGGAATGATTTCAGGTTATGGTACACCATAGCAATTCAGTGATCGGATACGGTAAGGGAGGAAGGTTTATGCTACGGATAGTGAGAATAATAAAAACTATGAATAACAGATTCTAACATCTTCATTTTAGCAAATCCCTATCAGTTAACCTATAGAGAACTCCAGAATTGTATGATCAACCACTCCTTCAAACAAATGTATACGTCTCGAATAATGGCCTAGGTCCTTTCATCTCACCACCTTAGTCTTCAGCTGGGCATCCTGTCCTCATTGCTCCCTTTTCTATACCATGATACATGTATCCTATTGCATACTAGGCAACTGATTGGCCCTCATGTCTGATGACATGCTATTGTAGCTTTGTGATGTAATGGCACCACTTGACCAATCGCCCTGGGTGACGATTACACCGAAGGACCAGACATCAGCAATTACACACTAGGTAACTATCTGTGAATAGGACTGCACAGCAAGTAGGAAGTGTAATGGGAAAGTACACTGCACCATTGAAAGCATTGGGCTCCTATTTAGAGAGGGCCAGAGTTTGAAGTAGCAATTGAATGGCCCTTTTGTCAGATGACAACCTGCTGCAGCTTTGTGATATAATGGCACCACTAGACCAATCGCCCTGCGTGAGGATGGCACCGGAGGACCAGACATCAGCAATTACACACTAGGTAACTATCTGTGAATATGACTGAACAGCAAGTAGGAGGTGTAATGGGAAAGTACACTGCACCATTGAAAGCATTGGGCTCCTATTTAAAGAGGGCTAGAGTTAGAAGAAGCAACTGATTGGCCCTCATGTCAGATGACATCCTGTTGTGGCTTTGTGATGTAATGGCACCACTTGACCAATCGCCCTGGGTGACGATTACACTGGAGGACCAGACAACAGCATTTACACACTAGGTAATTATCTGGGAATATGACTGCACAGCAAGTAGGAGGTGTAATGGGAAAGTACTCTGCACCATCGAATGCATTGGGCTCCTTTTTAAAGAGGGCTAGAGTTAGAAGAACACAGTTTCTAAATAGCAGTCCATCTGGAGTATCAGGGTCACACTCACAGAGAGCAGGGAAACCGGTTAAATAGCTTCCCTCTATCTGAAAGTAAGTCAATTGCTCTAACCTTAGACACCTCATTCCAGCCTGAAAGATGGTAATTAACTCGCAGGACAAATTGCCAGCACAAGTATCTAAAGAAGATTTTGTCAGCCACGTAGACAGTCAAAGTCTTTGATAAACTATCATGATGGCCATCGCGTCATCCACATTGCTACCGTCTTAGAAGATTATATTTATGCGGAAGACCCTACTAAAAGGCACTGAGAACCATCAGATGCTATGAACTTTTTATCAATGGCAAAATGATTAAATGAGAGTTTGACTTACCATACATATTGATCGAGGCATGGAGAAGGCTGAGGAATGAGCTTTCTTTTTTTTTCCGTCTCAGCAAGCAGAGAAATATTCCTCTGCAACACTGCCTCTGCTGGCCATTCAGTATAATCTGCAGATGGAAAAGTCCACTGTTAGTCAATTTTTTGAACTTGAATATTTCCAAACCAAATGCAACACTATCAAAAAATGATTTCTATAAAGCGTAAATTTTTAGTACTATGGCGTGTCACATATTGTGAAAATCCAAAGCTCACTAAAAATTATAATCTCAATTTAGATTTCAACCTAGCAAACTTCTTTCAATCCTAGGCCTCATTTGCTGGTACTCTCTACACAACCCTAGCACATGTATGAGGACTTAGATAAAAAGATCTCTTTGGCAGCCAAGAGATAGAGTACCCTTCTCACAGGAATGATTTCAGGTTATGGTACACCATAGCAATTCAGTGATCGGATACGGTAAGGGAGGAAGGTTTATGCTACGGATAGTGGGAATAATAAAAACTATGAATAACAGATTCTAACATCTTCATTTTAGCAAATCCCTATCAGTTAACCTATAGAGAACTCCAGAATTGTATGATCAACCACTCCTTCAAACAAATGTATACGTCTCGAATAATGGCCTAGGTCCTTTCATCTCACCACCTTAGTCTTCAGCTGGGCATCCTGTCCTCATTGCTCCCTTTTCTATACCATGATACATGTATCCTATTGCATACTAGGCAACTGATTGGCCCTCATGTCTGATGACATGCTATTGTAGCTTTGTGATGTAATGGCACCACTTGACCAATCGCCCTGGGTGACGATTACACCGAAGGACCAGACATCAGCAATAACACACTAGGTAACTATCTGTGAATAGGACTGCACAGCAAGTAGGAAGTGTAATGGGAAAGTACACTGCACCATTGAAAGCATTGGGCTCCTATTTAGAGAGGGCCAGAGTTTGAAGTAGCAATTGAATGGCCCTTTTGTCAGATGACAACCTGCTGCAGCTTTGTGATATAATGGCACCACTAGACCAATCGCCCTGCGTGAGGATGGCACCGGAGGACCAGACATCAGCAATTACACACTAGGTAACTATCTGTGAATATGACTGAACAGCAAGTAGGAGGTGTAATGGGAAAGTACACTGCACCATTGAAAGCATTGGGCTCCTATTTAAAGAGGGCTAGAGTTAGAAGAAGCAACTGATTGGCCCTCATGTCAGATGACATCCTGTTGTGGCTTTGTGATGTAATGGCACCACTTGACCAATCGCCCTGGGTGACGATTACACTGGAGGACCAGACAACAGCATTTACACACTAGGTAATTATCTGGGAATATGACTGCACAGCAAGTAGGAGGTGTAATGGGAAAGTACTCTGCACCATCGAATGCATTGGGCTCCTTTTTAAAGAGGGCTAGAGTTAGAAGAACACAGTTTCTAAATAGCAGTCCATCTGGAGTATCAGGGTCACACTCACAGAGAGCAGGGAAACCGGTTAAATAGCTTCCCTCTATCTGAAAGTAAGTCAATTGCTCTAACCTTAGACACCTCATTCCAGCCTGAAAGATGGTAATTAACTCGCAGGACAAATTGCCAGCACAAGTATCTAAAGAAGATTTTGTCAGCCACGTAGACAGTCAAAGTCTTTGATAAACTATCATGATGGCCATCGCGTCATCCACATTGCTACCGTCTTAGAAGATTATATTTATGCGGAAGACCCTACTAAAAGGCACTGAGAACCATCAGATGCTATGAACTTTTTATCAATGGCAAAATGATTAAATGAGAGTTTGACTTACCATACATATTGATCGAGGCATGGAGAAGGCTGAGGAATGAGCTTTCTTTTTTTTTCCGTCTCAGCAAGCAGAGAAATATTCCTCTGCAACACTGCCTCTGCTGGCCATTCAGTATAATCTGCAGATGGAAAAGTCCACTGTTAGTCAATTTTTTGAACTTGAATATTTCCAAACCAAATGCAACACTACCAAAAAATGATTTCTATAAAGCGTAAATTATTAGTACTATGGCGTGTCACATTGTGAAAATCCAAAGCTCACTAAAAATTATAATCTCAATTTAGATTTCAACCTAGCAAACTTCTTTCAATCCTAGGCCTCATTTGCTGGTACTCTCTACACAACCCTAGCACCTGTATGAGGACTTAGATAAAAAGATCTCTTTGGCAGCCAAGAGATAGAGTACCCTTCTCACAGGAATGATTTCAGGTTATGGTACACCATAGCAATTCAGTGATCGGATACGGTAAGGGAGGAAGGTTTATGCTACGGATAGTGGGAATAATAAAAACTATGAATAACAGATTCTAACATCTTCATTTTAGCACATCCCTATCAGTTAACCTATAGAGAACTCCAGAATTGTATGATCAACCACTCCTTCAAACAAATGTATACGTCTCAAATAATGGCCTAGGTCCTTTCATCTCACCACCTTAGTCTTCAGCTGGGCATCCTGTCCTCATTGCTCCCTTTTCTATACCATGATACATGTATCCTATTGCATACTAGGCAACTGATTGGCCCTCATGTCTGATGACATGCTATTGTAGCTTTGTGATGTAATGGCACCACTTGACCAATCGCCCTGGGTGACGATTACACCGAAGGACCAGACATCAGCAATAACACACTAGGTAACTATCTGTGAATAGGACTGCACAGCAAGTAGGAAGTGTAATGGGAAAGTACACTGCACCATTGAAAGCATTGGGCTCCTATTTAGAGAGGGCCAGAGTTTGAAGTAGCAATTGAATGGCCCTTTTGTCAGATGACAACCTGCTGCAGCTTTGTGATATAATGGCACCACTAGACCAATCGCCCTGCGTGAGGATGGCACCGGAGGACCAGACATCAGCAATTACACACTAGGTAACTATCTGTGAATATGACTGAACAGCAAGTAGGAGGTGTAATGGGAAAGTACACTGCACCATTGAAAGCATTGGGCTCCTATTTAAAGAGGGCTAGAGTTAGAAGAAGCAACTGATTGGCCCTCATGTCAGATGACATCCTGTTGTGGCTTTGTGATGTAATGGCACCACTTGACCAATCGCCCTGGGTAACGATTACACTGGAGGACCAGACAACAGCATTTACACACTAGGTAATTATCTGGGAATATGACTGCACAGCAAGTAGGAGGTGTAATGGGAAAGTACTCTGCACCATCGATTGCATTGGGCTCCTTTTTAAAGAGGGCTAGAGTTAGAAGAACACAGTTTCTAAATAGCAGTCCATCTGGAGTATCAGGGTCACTCTCACAGAGAGCAGGGAAACCGGTTAAATAGCTTCCCTCTATCTGAAAGTAAGTCAATTGCTCTAACCTTAGACACCTCATTCCAGCCTGAAAGATGGTAATTAACTCGCAGGACAAATTGCCTGCACAAGTATCTAAAGAAGATTTTGTCAGCCACGTAGACAGACAAAGTCTTTGATAAACTATCATGATGGCCATCGCGTCATCCACATTGCTACCGTCTTAGAAGATTATATTTATGCGGAAGACCCTACTAAAAGGCACTGAGAGCCATCAGATGCTATGAACTTTTTATCAATGGCAAAATGATTAAATGAGAGTTTGACTTACCATACATATTGATCGAGGCATGGAGAAGGCTGAGGAATGAGCTTTCTTTTTTTTTTGTCTCAGCAAGCAGAGACATATTCCTCTGCAACACTGCCTCTGCTGGCCATTCAGTATAATCTGCAGATGGAAAAGTCCACTGTTAGTCAATTTTTTGAACTTGAATATTTCCAAACCAAATGCAACACTACCAAAAAATGATTTCTATAAAGCGTAAATTATTAGTACTATGGCGTGTCACATATTGTGAAAATCCAAAGCTCACTAAAAATTATAATCTCAATTTAGATTTCAACCTAGCAAACTTCTTTCAATCCTAGGCCTCATTTGCTGGTACACTGTACACAACCCTAGCACATGTATGAGGACTTAGATAGAAAGATCTCTTTGGCAGCCAAGAGATAGAGTACCCTTCTCACAGGAATGATTTCAGGTTATGGTACACCATAGCAATTCAGTGATCGGATACGGTAAGGGAGGAAGGTTTATGCTACGGATAGTGGGAATAATAAAAACTATGAATAACAGATTCTAACATCTTCATTTTAGCAAATCCCTATCAGTTAACCTATAGAGAACTCCAGAATTGTATGATCAACCACTCCTTCAAACAAATGTATACGTCTCGAATAATGGCCTAGGTCCTTTCATCTCACCACCTTAGTCTTCAGCTGGGCATCCTGTCCTCATTGCTCCCTTTTCTATACCATGATACATGTATCCTATTGCATACTAGGCAACTGATTGGCCCTCATGTCTGATGACATGCTATTGTAGCTTTGTGATGTAATGGCACCACTTGACCAATCGCCCTGGGTGACGATTACACCGAAGGACCAGACATCAGCAATTACACACTAGGTAACTATCTGTGAATAGGACTGCACAGCAAGTAGGAAGTGTAATGGGAAAGTACACTGCACCATTGAAAGCATTGGGCTCCTATTTAGAGAGGGCCAGAGTTTGAAGTAGCAATTGAATGGCCCTTTTGTCAGATGACAACCTGCTGCAGCTTTGTGATATAATGGCACCACTAGACCAATCGCCCTGCGTGAGGATGGCACCGGAGGACCAGACATCAGCAATTACACACTAGGTAACTATCTGTGAATATGACTGAACAGCAAGTAGGAGGTGTAATGGGAAAGTACACTGCACCATTGAAAGCATTGGGCTCCTATTTAAAGAGGGCTAGAGTTAGAAGAAGCAACTGATTGGCCCTCATGTCAGATGACATCCTGTTGTGGCTTTGTGATGTAATGGCACCACTTGACCAATCGCCCTGGGTGACGATTACACTGGAGGACCAGACAACAGCATTTACACACTAGGTAATTATCTGGGAATATGACTGCACAGCAAGTAGGAGGTGTAATGGGAAAGTACTCTGCACCATCGAATGCATTGGGCTCCTTTTTAAAGAGGGCTAGAGTTAGAAGAACACAGTTTCTAAATAGCAGTCCATCTGGAGTATCAGGGTCACACTCACAGAGAGCAGGGAAACCGGTTAAATAGCTTCCCTCTATCTGAAAGTAAGTCAATTGCTCTAACCTTAGACACCTCATTCCAGCCTGAAAGATGGTAATTAACTCGCAGGACAAATTGCCAGCACAAGTATCTAAAGAAGATTTTGTCAGCCACGTAGACAGTCAAAGTCTTTGATAAACTATCATGATGGCCATCGCGTCATCCACATTGCTACCGTCTTAGAAGATTATATTTATGCGGAAGACCCTACTAAAAGGCACTGAGAACCATCAGATGCTATGAACTTTTTATCAATGGCAAAATGATTAAATGAGAGTTTGACTTACCATACATATTGATCGAGGCATGGAGAAGGCTGAGGAATGAGCTTTCTTTTTTTTTCCGTCTCAGCAAGCAGAGAAATATTCCTCTGCAACACTGCCTCTGCTGGCCATTCAGTATAATCTGCAGATGGAAAAGTCCACTGTTAGTCAATTTTTGGAACTTGAATATTTCCAAACCAAATGCAACACTATCAAAAAATGATTTCTATAAAGCGTAAATTATTAGTACTATGGCGTGTCACATATTGTGAAAATCCAAAGCTCACTAAAAATTATAATCTCAATTTAGATTTCAACCTAGCAAACTTCTTTCAATCCTAGGCCTCATTTGCTGGTACTCTCTACACAACCCTAGCACATGTATGAGGACTTAGATAAAAAGATCTCTTTGGCAGCCAAGAGATAGAGTACCCTTCTCACAGGAATGATTTCAGGTTATGGTACACCATAGCAATTCAGTGATCGGATACGGTAAGGGAGGAAGGTTTATGCTACGGATAGTGGGAATAATAAAAACTATGAATAACAGATTCTAACATCTTCATTTTAGCAAATCCCTATCAGTTAACCTATAGAGAACTCCAGAATTGTATGATCAACCACTCCTTCAAACAAATGTATACGTCTCGAATAATGGCCTAGGTCCTTTCATCTCACCACCTTAGTCTTCAGCTGGGCATCCTGTCCTCATTGCTCCCTTTTCTATACCATGATACATGTATCCTATTGCATACTAGGCAACTGATTGGCCCTCATGTCTGATGACATGCTATTGTAGCTTTGTGATGTAATGGCACCACTTGACCAATCGCCCTGGGTGACGATTACACCGAAGGACCAGACATCAGCAATTACACACTAGGTAACTATCTGTGAATAGGACTGCACAGCAAGTAGGAAGTGTAATGGGAAAGTACACTGCACCATTGAAAGCATTGGGCTCCTATTTAGAGAGGGCCAGAGTTTGAAGTAGCAATTGAATGGCCCTTTTGTCAGATGACAACCTGCTGCAGCTTTGTGATATAATGGCACCACTAGACCAATCGCCCTGCGTGAGGATGGCACCGGAGGACCAGACATCAGCAATTACACACTAGGTAACTATCTGTGAATATGACTGAACAGCAAGTAGGAGGTGTAATGGGAAAGTACACTGCACCATTGAAAGCATTGGGCTCCTATTTAAAGAGGGCTAGAGTTAGAAGAAGCAACTGATTGGCCCTCATGTCAGATGACATCCTGTTGTGGCTTTGTGATGTAATGGCACCACTTGACCAATCGCCCTGGGTGACGATTACACTGGAGGACCAGACAACAGCATTTACACACTAGGTAATTATCTGGGAATATGACTGCACAGCAAGTAGGAGGTGTAATGGGAAAGTACTCTGCACCATCGAATGCATTGGGCTCCTTTTTAAAGAGGGCTAGAGTTAGAAGAACACAGTTTCTAAATAGCAGTCCATCTGGAGTATCAGGGTCACACTCACAGAGAGCAGGGAAACCGGTTAAATAGCTTCCCTCTATCTGAAAGTAAGTCAATTGCTCTAACCTTAGACACCTCATTCCAGCCTGAAAGATGGTAATTAACTCGCAGGACAAATTGCCTGCACAAGTATCTAAAGAAGATTTTGTCAGCCACGTAGACAGACAAAGTCTTTGATAAACTATCATGATGGCCATCGCGTCATCCACATTGCTACCGTCTTAGAAGATTATATTTATGCGGAAGACCCTACTAAAAGGCACTGAGAGCCATCAGATGCTATGAACTTTTTATCAATGGCAAAATGATTAAATGAGAGTTTGACTTACCATACATATTGATCGAGGCATGGAGAAGGCTGAGGAATGAGCTTTCTTTTTTTTTTGTCTCAGCAAGCAGAGACCTATTCCTCTGCAACACTGCCTCTGCTGGCCATTCAGTATAATCTGCAGATGGAAAAGTCCACTGTTAGTCAATTTTTTGAACTTGAATATTTCCAAACCAAATGCAACACTACCAAAAAATGATTTCTATAAAGCGTAAATTATTAGTACTATGGCGTGTCACATATTGTGAAAATCCAAAGCTCACTAAAAATTATAATCTCAATTTAGATTTCAACCTAGCAAACTTCTTTCAATCCTAGGCCTCATTTGCTGGTACTCTCTACACAACCCTAGCACATGTATGAGGACTTAGATAAAAAGATCTCTTTGGCAGCCAAGAGATAGAGTACCCTTCTCACAGGAATGATTTCAGGTTATGGTACACCATAGCAATTCAGTGATCGGATACGGTAAGGGAGGAAGGTTTATGCTACGGATAGTGGGAATAATAAAAACTATGAATAACAGATTCTAACATCTTCATTTTAGCAAATCCCTATCAGTTAACCTATAGAGAACTCCAGAATTGTATGATCAACCACTCCTTCAAACAAATGTATACGTCTCGAATAATGGCCTAGGTCCTTTCATCTCACCACCTTAGTCTTCAGCTGGGCATCCTGTCCTCATTGCTCCCTTTTCTATACCATGATACATGTATCCTATTGCATACTAGGCAACTGATTGGCCCTCATGTCTGATGACATGCTATTGTAGCTTTGTGATGTAATGGCACCACTTGACCAATCGCCCTGGGTGACGATTACACCGAAGGACCAGACATCAGCAATTACACACTAGGTAACTATCTGTGAATAGGACTGCACAGCAAGTAGGAAGTGTAATGGGAAAGTACACTGCACCATTGAAAGCATTGGGCTCCTATTTAGAGAGGGCCAGAGTTTGAAGTAGCAATTGAATGGCCCTTTTGTCAGATGACAACCTGCTGCAGCTTTGTGATATAATGGCACCACTAGACCAATCGCCCTGCGTGAGGATGGCACCGGAGGACCAGACATCAGCAATTACACACTAGGTAACTATCTGTGAATATGACTGAACAGCAAGTAGGAGGTGTAATGGGAAAGTACACTGCACCATTGAAAGCATTGGGCTCCTATTTAAAGAGGGCTAGAGTTAGAAGAAGCAACTGATTGGCCCTCATGTCAGATGACATCCTGTTGTGGCTTTGTGATGTAATGGCACCACTTGACCAATCGCCCTGGGTGACGATTACACTGGAGGACCAGACAACAGCATTTACACACTAGGTAATTATCTGGGAATATGACTGCACAGCAAGTAGGAGGTGTAATGGGAAAGTACTCTGCACCATCGAATGCATTGGGCTCCTTTTTAAAGAGGGCTAGAGTTAGAAGAACACAGTTTCTAAATAGCAGTCCATCTGGAGTATCAGGGTCACACTCACAGAGAGCAGGGAAACCGGTTAAATAGCTTCCCTCTATCTGAAAGTAAGTCAATTGCTCTAACCTTAGACACCTCATTCCAGCCTGAAAGATGGTAATTAACTCGCAGGACAAATTGCCAGCACAAGTATCTAAAGAAGATTTTGTCAGCCACGTAGACAGTCAAAGTCTTTGATAAACTATCATGATGGCCATCGCGTCATCCACATTGCTACCGTCTTAGAAGATTATATTTATGCGGAAGACCCTACTAAAAGGCACTGAGAACCATCAGATGCTATGAACTTTTTATCAATGGCAAAATGATTAAATGAGAGTTTGACTTACCATACATATTGATCGAGGCATGGAGAAGGCTGAGGAATGAGCTTTCTTTTTTTTTCCGTCTCAGCAAGCAGAGAAATATTCCTCTGCAACACTGCCTCTGCTGGCCATTCAGTATAATCTGCAGATGGAAAAGTCCACTGTTAGTCAATTTTTTGAACTTGAATATTTCCAAACCAAATGCAACACTACCAAAAAATGATTTCTATAAAGCGTAAATTATTAGTACTATGGCGTGTCACATATTGTGAAAATCCAAAGCTCACTAAAAATTATAATCTCAATTTAGATTTCAACCTAGCAAACTTCTTTCAATCCTAGGCCTCATTTGCTGGTACTCTCTACACAACCCTAGCACATGTATGAGGACTTAGATAAAAAGATCTCTTTGGCAGCCAAGAGATAGAGTACCCTTCTCACAGGAATGATTTCAGGTTATGGTACACCATAGCAATTCAGTGATCGGATACGGTAAGGGAGGAAGGTTTATGCTACGGATAGTGGGAATAATAAAAACTATGAATAACAGATTCTAACATCTTCATTTTAGCAAATCCCTATCAGTTAACCTATAGAGAACTCCAGAATTGTATGATCAACCACTCCTTCAAACAAATGTATACGTCTCGAATAATGGCCTAGGTCCTTTCATCTCACCACCTTAGTCTTCAGCTGGGCATCCTGTCCTCATTGCTCCCTTTTCTATACCATGATACATGTATCCTATTGCATACTAGGCAACTGATTGGCCCTCATGTCTGATGACATGCTATTGTAGCTTTGTGATGTAATGGCACCACTTGACCAATCGCCCTGGGTGACGATTACACCGAAGGACCAGACATCAGCAATTACACACTAGGTAACTATCTGTGAATAGGACTGCACAGCAAGTAGGAAGTGTAATGGGAAAGTACACTGCACCATTGAAAGCATTGGGCTCCTATTTAGAGAGGGCCAGAGTTTGAAGTAGCAATTGAATGGCCCTTTTGTCAGATGACAACCTGCTGCAGCTTTGTGATATAATGGCACCACTAGACCAATCGCCCTGCGTGAGGATGGCACCGGAGGACCAGACATCAGCAATTACACACTAGGTAACTATCTGTGAATATGACTGAACAGCAAGTAGGAGGTGTAATGGGAAAGTACACTGCACCATTGAAAGCATTGGGCTCCTATTTAAAGAGGGCTAGAGTTAGAAGAAGCAACTGATTGGCCCTCATGTCAGATGACATCCTGTTGTGGCTTTGTGATGTAATGGCACCACTTGACCAATCGCCCTGGGTGACGATTACACTGGAGGACCAGACAACAGCATTTACACACTAGGTAATTATCTGGGAATATGACTGCACAGCAAGTAGGAGGTGTAATGGGAAAGTACTCTGCACCATCGAATGCATTAGGCTCCTTTTAAAGAGGGCTAGAGTTAGAAGAACACAGTTTCTAAATAGCAGTCCATCTGGAGTATCAGGGTCACACTCACAGAGAGCAGGGAAACCGGTTAAATAGCTTCCCTCTATCTGAAAGTAAGTCAATTGCTCTAACCTTAGACACCTCATTCCAGCCTGAAAGATGGTAATTAACTCGCAGGACAAATTGCCTGCACAAGTATCTAAAGAAGATTTTGTCAGCCACGTAGACAGACAAAGTCTTTGATAAACTATCATGATGGCCATCGCGTCATCCACATTGCTACCGTCTTAGAAGATTATATTTATGCGGAAGACCCTACTAAAAGGCACTGAGAGCCATCAGATGCTATGAACTTTTTATCAATGGCAAAATGATTAAATGAGAGTTTGACTTACCATACATATTGATCGAGGCATGGAGAAGGCTGAGGAATGAGCTTTCTTTTTTTTTTGTCTCAGCAAGCAGAGACCTATTCCTCTGCAACACTGCCTCTGCTGGCCATTCAGTATAATCTGCAGATGGAAAAGTCCACTGTTAGTCAATTTTTTGAACTTGAATATTTCCAAACCAAATGCAACACTACCAAAAAATGATTTCTATAAAGCGTAAATTATTAGTACTATGGCGTGTCACATATTGTGAAAATCCAAAGCTCACTAAAAATTATAATCTCAATTTAGATTTCAACCTAGCAAACTTCTTTCAATCCTAGGCCTCATTTGCTGGTACACTGTACACAACCCTAGCACATGTATGAGGACTTAGATAGAAAGATCTCTTTGGCAGCCAAGAGATAGAGTACCCTTCTCACAGGAATGATTTCAGGTTATGGTACACCATAGCAATTCAGTGATCGGATACGGTAAGGGAGGAAGGTTTATGCTACGGATAGTGGGAATAATAAAAACTATGAATAACAGATTCTAACATCTTCATTTTAGCAAATCCCTATCAGTTAACCTATAGAGAACTCCAGAATTGTATGATCAACCACTCCTTCAAACAAATGTATACGTCTCGAATAATGGCCTAGGTCCTTTCATCTCACCACCTTAGTCTTCAGCTGGGCATCCTGTCCTCATTGCTCCCTTTTCTATACCATGATACATGTATCCTATTGCATACTAGGCAACTGATTGGCCCTCATGTCTGATGACATGCTATTGTAGCTTTGTGATGTAATGGCACCACTTGACCAATCGCCCTGGGTGACGATTACACCGAAGGACCAGACATCAGCAATTACACACTAGGTAACTATCTGTGAATAGGACTGCACAGCAAGTAGGAAGTGTAATGGGAAAGTACACTGCACCATTGAAAGCATTGGGCTCCTATTTAGAGAGGGCCAGAGTTTGAAGTAGCAATTGAATGGCCCTTTTGTCAGATGACAACCTGCTGCAGCTTTGTGATATAATGGCACCACTAGACCAATCGCCCTGCGTGAGGATGGCACCGGAGGACCAGACATCAGCAATTACACACTAGGTAACTATCTGTGAATATGACTGAACAGCAAGTAGGAGGTGTAATGGGAAAGTACACTGCACCATTGAAAGCATTGGGCTCCTATTTAAAGAGGGCTAGAGTTAGAAGAAGCAACTGATTGGCCCTCATGTCAGATGACATCCTGTTGTGGCTTTGTGATGTAATGGCACCACTTGACCAATCGCCCTGGGTGACGATTACACTGGAGGACCAGACAACAGCATTTACACACTAGGTAATTATCTGGGAATATGACTGCACAGCAAGTAGGAGGTGTAATGGGAAAGTACTCTGCACCATCGAATGCATTGGGCTCCTTTTTAAAGAGGGCTAGAGTTAGAAGAACACAGTTTCTAAATAGCAGTCCATCTGGAGTATCAGGGTCACACTCACAGAGAGCAGGGAAACCGGTTAAATAGCTTCCCTCTATCTGAAAGTAAGTCAATTGCTCTAACCTTAGACACCTCATTCCAGCCTGAAAGATGGTAATTAACTCGCAGGACAAATTGCCAGCACAAGTATCTAAAGAAGATTTTGTCAGCCACGTAGACAGTCAAAGTCTTTGATAAACTATCATGATGGCCATCGCGTCATCCACATTGCTACCGTCTTAGAAGATTATATTTATGCGGAAGACCCTACTAAAAGGCACTGAGAACCATCAGATGCTATGAACTTTTTATCAATGGCAAAATGATTAAATGAGAGTTTGACTTACCATACATATTGATCGAGGCATGGAGAAGGCTGAGGAATGAGCTTTCTTTTTTTTTCCGTCTCAGCAAGCAGAGAAATATTCCTCTGCAACACTGCCTCTGCTGGCCATTCAGTATAATCTGCAGATGGAAAAGTCCACTGTTAGTCAATTTTTGGAACTTGAATATTTCCAAACCAAATGCAACACTATCAAAAAATGATTTCTATAAAGCGTAAATTATTAGTACTATGGCGTGTCACATATTGTGAAAATCCAAAGCTCACTAAAAATTATAATCTCAATTTAGATTTCAACCTAGCAAACTTCTTTCAATCCTAGGCCTCATTTGCTGGTACTCTCTACACAACCCTAGCACATGTATGAGGACTTAGATAAAAAGATCTCTTTGGCAGCCAAGAGATAGAGTACCCTTCTCACAGGAATGATTTCAGGTTATGGTACACCATAGCAATTCAGTGATCGGATACGGTAAGGGAGGAAGGTTTATGCTACGGATAGTGGGAATAATAAAAACTATGAATAACAGATTCTAACATCTTCATTTTAGCAAATCCCTATCAGTTAACCTATAGAGAACTCCAGAATTGTATGATCAACCACTCCTTCAAACAAATGTATACGTCTCGAATAATGGCCTAGGTCCTTTCATCTCACCACCTTAGTCTTCAGCTGGGCATCCTGTCCTCATTGCTCCCTTTTCTATACCATGATACATATATCCTATTGCATACTAGGCAACTGATTGGCCCTCATGTCTGATGACATGCTATTGTAGCTTTGTGATGTAATGGCACCACTTGACCAATCGCCCTGGGTGACGATTACACCGAAGGACCAGACATCAGCAATTACACACTAGGTAACTATCTGTGAATAGGACTGCACAGCAAGTAGGAAGTGTAATGGGAAAGTACACTGCACCATTGAAAGCATTGGGCTCCTATTTAGAGAGGGCCAGAGTTTGAAGTAGCAATTGAATGGCCCTTTTGTCAGATGACAACCTGCTGCAGCTTTGTGATATAATGGCACCACTAGACCAATCGCCCTGCGTGAGGATGGCACCGGAGGACCAGACATCAGCAATTACACACTAGGTAACTATCTGTGAATATGACTGAACAGCAAGTAGGAGGTGTAATGGGAAAGTACACTGCACCATTGAAAGCATTGGGCTCCTATTTAAAGAGGGCTAGAGTTAGAAGAAGCAACTGATTGGCCCTCATGTCAGATGACATCCTGTTGTGGCTTTGTGATGTAATGGCACCACTTGACCAATCGCCCTGGGTGACGATTACACTGGAGGACCAGACAACAGCATTTACACACTAGGTAATTATCTGGGAATATGACTGCACAGCAAGTAGGAGGTGTAATGGGAAAGTACTCTGCACCATCGAATGCATTGGGCTCCTTTTTAAAGAGGGCTAGAGTTAGAAGAACACAGTTTCTAAATAGCAGTCCATCTGGAGTATCAGGGTCACACTCACAGAGAGCAGGGAAACCGGTTAAATAGCTTCCCTCTATCTGAAAGTAAGTCAATTGCTCTAACCTTAGACACCTCATTCCAGCCTGAAAGATGGTAATTAACTCGCAGGACAAATTGCCTGCACAAGTATCTAAAGAAGATTTTGTCAGCCACGTAGACAGACAAAGTCTTTGATAAACTATCATGATGGCCATCGCGTCATCCACATTGCTACCGTCTTAGAAGATTATATTTATGCGGAAGACCCTACTAAAAGGCACTGAGAGCCATCAGATGCTATGAACTTTTTATCAATGGCAAAATGATTAAATGAGAGTTTGACTTACCATACATATTGATCGAGGCATGGAGAAGGCTGAGGAATGAGCTTTCTTTTTTTTTTGTCTCAGCAAGCAGAGACCTATTCCTCTGCAACACTGCCTCTGCTGGCCATTCAGTATAATCTGCAGATGGAAAAGTCCACTGTTAGTCAATTTTTTGAACTTGAATATTTCCAAACCAAATGCAACACTACCAAAAAATGATTTCTATAAAGCGTAAATTATTAGTACTATGGCGTGTCACATATTGTGAAAATCCAAAGCTCACTAAAAATTATAATCTCAATTTAGATTTCAACCTAGCAAACTTCTTTCAATCCTAGGCCTCATTTGCTGGTACTCTCTACACAACCCTAGCACATGTATGAGGACTTAGATAAAAAGATCTCTTTGGCAGCCAAGAGATAGAGTACCCTTCTCACAGGAATGATTTCAGGTTATGGTACACCATAGCAATTCAGTGATCGGATACGGTAAGGGAGGAAGGTTTATGCTACGGATAGTGGGAATAATAAAAACTATGAATAACAGATTCTAACATCTTCATTTTAGCAAATCCCTATCAGTTAACCTATAGAGAACTCCAGAATTGTATGATCAACCACTCCTTCAAACAAATGTATACGTCTCGAATAATGGCCTAGGTCCTTTCATCTCACCACCTTAGTCTTCAGCTGGGCATCCTGTCCTCATTGCTCCCTTTTCTATACCATGATACATGTATCCTATTGCATACTAGGCAACTGATTGGCCCTCATGTCTGATGACATGCTATTGTAGCTTTGTGATGTAATGGCACCACTTGACCAATCGCCCTGGGTGACGATTACACCGAAGGACCAGACATCAGCAATTACACACTAGGTAACTATCTGTGAATAGGACTGCACAGCAAGTAGGAAGTGTAATGGGAAAGTACACTGCACCATTGAAAGCATTGGGCTCCTATTTAGAGAGGGCCAGAGTTTGAAGTAGCAATTGAATGGCCCTTTTGTCAGATGACAACCTGCTGCAGCTTTGTGATATAATGGCACCACTAGACCAATCGCCCTGCGTGAGGATGGCACCGGAGGACCAGACATCAGCAATTACACACTAGGTAACTATCTGTGAATATGACTGAACAGCAAGTAGGAGGTGTAATGGGAAAGTACACTGCACCATTGAAAGCATTGGGCTCCTATTTAAAGAGGGCTAGAGTTAGAAGAAGCAACTGATTGGCCCTCATGTCAGATGACATCCTGTTGTGGCTTTGTGATGTAATGGCACCACTTGACCAATCGCCCTGGGTGACGATTACACTGGAGGACCAGACAACAGCATTTACACACTAGGTAATTATCTGGGAATATGACTGCACAGCAAGTAGGAGGTGTAATGGGAAAGTACTCTGCACCATCGAATGCATTGGGCTCCTTTTTAAAGAGGGCTAGAGTTAGAAGAACACAGTTTCTAAATAGCAGTCCATCTGGAGTATCAGGGTCACACTCACAGAGAGCAGGGAAACGGGTTAAATAGCTTCCCTCTATCTGAAAGTAAGTCAATTGCTCTAACCTTAGACACCTCATTCCAGCCTGAAAGATGGTAATTAACTCGCAGGACAAATTGCCAGCACAAGTATCTAAAGAAGATTTTGTCAGCCACGTAGACAGTCAAAGTCTTTGATAAACTATCATGATGGCCATCGCGTCATCCACATTGCTACCGTCTTAGAAGATTATATTTATGCGGAAGACCCTACTAAAAGGCACTGAGAACCATCAGATGCTATGAACTTTTTATCAATGGCAAAATGATTAAATGAGAGTTTGACTTACCATACATATTGATCGAGGCATGGAGAAGGCTGAGGAATGAGCTTTCTTTTTTTTTCCGTCTCAGCAAGCAGAGAAATATTCCTCTGCAACACTGCCTCTGCTGGCCATTCAGTATAATCTGCAGATGGAAAAGTCCACTGTTAGTCAATTTTTTGAACTTGAATATTTCCAAACCAAATGCAACACTACCAAAAAATGATTTCTATAAAGCGTAAATTATTAGTACTATGGCGTGTCACATATTGTGAAAATCCAAAGCTCACTAAAAATTATAATCTCAATTTAGATTTCAACCTAGCAAACTTCTTTCAATCCTAGGCCTCATTTGCTGGTACTCTCTACACAACCCTAGCACATGTATGAGGACTTAGATAAAAAGATCTCTTTGGCAGCCAAGAGATAGAGTACCCTTCTCACAGGAATGATTTCAGGTTATGGTACACCATAGCAATTCAGTGATCGGATACGGTAAGGGAGGAAGGTTTATGCTACGGATAGTGGGAATAATAAAAACTATGAATAACAGATTCTAACATCTTCATTTTAGCAAATCCCTATCAGTTAACCTATAGAGAACTCCAGAATTGTATGATCAACCACTCCTTCAAACAAATGTATACGTCTCGAATAATGGCCTAGGTCCTTTCATCTCACCACCTTAGTCTTCAGCTGGGCATCCTGTCCTCATTGCTCCCTTTTCTATACCATGATACATGTATCCTATTGCATACTAGGCAACTGATTGGCCCTCATGTCTGATGACATGCTATTGTAGCTTTGTGATGTAATGGCACCACTTGACCAATCGCCCTGGGTGACGATTACACCGAAGGACCAGACATCAGCAATTACACACTAGGTAACTATCTGTGAATAGGACTGCACAGCAAGTAGGAAGTGTAATGGGAAAGTACACTGCACCATTGAAAGCATTGGGCTCCTATTTAGAGAGGGCCAGAGTTTGAAGTAGCAATTGAATGGCCCTTTTGTCAGATGACAACCTGCTGCAGCTTTGTGATATAATGGCACCACTAGACCAATCGCCCTGCGTGAGGATGGCACCGGAGGACCAGACATCAGCAATTACACACTAGGTAACTATCTGTGAATATGACTGAACAGCAAGTAGGAGGTGTAATGGGAAAGTACACTGCACCATTGAAAGCATTGGGCTCCTATTTAAAGAGGGCTAGAGTTAGAAGAAGCAACTGATTGGCCCTCATGTCAGATGACATCCTGTTGTGGCTTTGTGATGTAATGGCACCACTTGACCAATCGCCCTGGGTGACGATTACACTGGAGGACCAGACAACAGCATTTACACACTAGGTAATTATCTGGGAATATGACTGCACAGCAAGTAGGAGGTGTAATGGGAAAGTACTCTGCACCATCGAATGCATTGGGCTCCTTTTTAAAGAGGGCTAGAGTTAGAAGAACACAGTTTCTAAATAGCAGTCCATCTGGAGTATCAGGGTCACACTCACAGAGAGCAGGGAAACCGGTTAAATAGCTTCCCTCTATCTGAAAGTAAGTCAATTGCTCTAACCTTAGACACCTCATTCCAGCCTGAAAGATGGTAATTAACTCGCAGGACAAATTGCCAGCACAAGTATCTAAAGAAGATTTTGTCAGCCACGTAGACAGTCAAAGTCTTTGATAAACTATCATGATGGCCATCGCGTCATCCACATTGCTACCGTCTTAGAAGATTATATTTATGCGGAAGACCCTACTAAAAGGCACTGAGAACCATCAGATGCTATGAACTTTTTATCAATGGCAAAATGATTAAATGAGAGTTTGACTTACCATACATATTGATCGAGGCATGGAGAAGGCTGAGGAATGAGCTTTCTTTTTTTTTCCGTCTCAGCAAGCAGAGAAATATTCCTCTGCAACACTGCCTCTGCTGGCCATTCAGTATAATCTGCAGATGGAAAAGTCCACTGTTAGTCAATTTTTTGAACTTGAATATTTCCAAACCAAATGCAACACTACCAAAAAATGATTTCTATAAAGCGTAAATTATTAGTACTATGGCGTGTCACATATTGTGAAAATCCAAAGCTCACTAAAAATTATAATCTCAATTTAGATTTCAACCTAGCAAACTTCTTTCAATCCTAGGCCTCATTTGCTGGTACTCTCTACACAACCCTAGCACATGTATGAGGACTTAGATAAAAAGATCTCTTTGGCAGCCAAGAGATAGAGTACCCTTCTCACAGGAATGATTTCAGGTTATGGTACACCATAGCAATTCAGTGATCGGATACGGTAAGGGAGGAAGGTTTATGCTACGGATAGTGGGAATAATAAAAACTATGAATAACAGATTCTAACATCTTCATTTTAGCAAATCCCTATCAGTTAACCTATAGAGAACTCCAGAATTGTATGATCAACCACTCCTTCAAACAAATGTATACGTCTCGAATAATGGCCTAGGTCCTTTCATCTCACCACCTTAGTCTTCAGCTGGGCATCCTGTCCTCATTGCTCCCTTTTCTATACCATGATACATGTATCCTATTGCATACTAGGCAACTGATTGGCCCTCATGTCTGATGACATGCTATTGTAGCTTTGTGATGTAATGGCACCACTTGACCAATCGCCCTGGGTGACGATTACACCGAAGGACCAGACATCAGCAATTACACACTAGGTAACTATCTGTGAATAGGACTGCACAGCAAGTAGGAAGTGTAATGGGAAAGTACACTGCACCATTGAAAGCATTGGGCTCCTATTTAGAGAGGGCCAGAGTTTGAAGTAGCAATTGAATGGCCCTTTTGTCAGATGACAACCTGCTGCAGCTTTGTGATATAATGGCACCACTAGACCAATCGCCCTGCGTGAGGATGGCACCGGAGGACCAGACATCAGCAATTACACACTAGGTAACTATCTGTGAATATGACTGAACAGCAAGTAGGAGGTGTAATGGGAAAGTACACTGCACCATTGAAAGCATTGGGCTCCTATTTAAAGAGGGCTAGAGTTAGAAGAAGCAACTGATTGGCCCTCATGTCAGATGACATCCTGTTGTGGCTTTGTGATGTAATGGCACCACTTGACCAATCGCCCTGGGTGACGATTACACTGGAGGACCAGACAACAGCATTTACACACTAGGTAATTATCTGGGAATATGACTGCACAGCAAGTAGGAGGTGTAATGGGAAAGTACTCTGCACCATCGAATGCATTAGGCTCCTTTTAAAGAGGGCTAGAGTTAGAAGAACACAGTTTCTAAATAGCAGTCCATCTGGAGTATCAGGGTCACACTCACAGAGAGCAGGGAAACCGGTTAAATAGCTTCCCTCTATCTGAAAGTAAGTCAATTGCTCTAACCTTAGACACCTCATTCCAGCCTGAAAGATGGTAATTAACTCGCAGGACAAATTGCCTGCACAAGTATCTAAAGAAGATTTTGTCAGCCACGTAGACAGACAAAGTCTTTGATAAACTATCATGATGGCCATCGCGTCATCCACATTGCTACCGTCTTAGAAGATTATATTTATGCGGAAGACCCTACTAAAAGGCACTGAGAGCCATCAGATGCTATGAACTTTTTATCAATGGCAAAATGATTAAATGAGAGTTTGACTTACCATACATATTGATCGAGGCATGGAGAAGGCTGAGGAATGAGCTTTCTTTTTTTTTTGTCTCAGCAAGCAGAGACCTATTCCTCTGCAACACTGCCTCTGCTGGCCATTCAGTATAATCTGCAGATGGAAAAGTCCACTGTCAATTTTTTTAACTTGAATATTTCCAAACCAAATGCAACACTACCAAAAAATGATTTCTATAAAGCGTAAATTATTAGTACTATGGCGTGTCACATATTGTGAAAATCCAAAGCTCACTAAAAATTATAATCTCAATTTAGATTTCAACCTAGCAAACTTCTTTCAATCCTAGGCCTCATTTGCTGGTACACTGTACACAACCCTAGCACATGTATGAGGACTTAGATAGAAAGATCTCTTTGGCAGCCAAGAGATAGAGTACCCTTCTCACAGGAATGATTTCAGGTTATGGTACACCATAGCAATTCAGTGATCTGATACGTTAAGGGAGGAAGGTTTATGCTACGGTTAGTGGGAATAATAAAAACTATGAATAACAGATTCTAACATCTTCATTTTAGCACATCCCTATCAGTTAACCTATAGAGAACTCCAGAATGGTATGATCAACCACTCCTTCAAACAAATGTATACGTCTCGAATAATGGCCTAGGTCCTTTCATATCACCACCTTAGTCTTCAGCTGGGCATCCTGTCCTCATTGCTCCCTTTTCTATACCATGATACATGTATCCTATTGCATACTAGGCAACTGATTGGCCCTCATGTCTGATGACATGCTATTGTAGCTTTGTGATGTAATGGCACCACTTGACCAATCGCCCTGGGTGACGATTACACCGAAGGACCAGACATCAGCAATAACACACTAGGTAACTATCTGTGAATAGGACTGCACAGCAAGTAGGAAGTGTAATGGGAAAGTACACTGCACCATTGAAAGCATTGGGCTCCTATTTAGAGAGGGCCAGAGTTTGAAGTAGCAATTGAATGGCCCTTTTGTCAGATGACAACCTGCTGCAGCTTTGTGATATAATGGCACCACTAGACCAATCGCCCTGCGTGAGGATGGCACCGGAGGACCAGACATCAGCAATTACACACTAGGTAACTATCTGTGAATATGACTGAACAGCAAGTAGGAGGTGTAATGGGAAAGTACACAGCACCATTGAAAGCATTGGGCTCCTATTTAAAGAGGGCTAGAGTTAGAAGAAGCAACTGATTGGCCCTCATGTCAGATGACATCCTGTTGTGGCTTTGTGATGTAATGGCACCACTTGACCAATCGCCCTGGGTGACGATTACACTGGAGGACCAGACAACAGCATTTACACACTAGGTAATTATCTGGGAATATGACTGCACAGCAAGTAGGAGGTGTAATGGGAAAGTACTCTGCACCATCGAATGCATTGGGCTCCTTTTTAAAGAGGGCTAGAGTTAGAAGAACACAGTTTCTAAATAGCAGTCCATCTGGAGTATCAGGGTCACACTCACAGAGAGCAGGGAAACCGGTTAAATAGCTTCCCTCTATCTGAAAGTAAGTCAATTGCTCTAACCTTAGACACCTCATTCCAGCCTGAAAGATGGTAATTAACTCGCAGGACAAATTGCCAGCACAAGTATCTAAAGAAGATTTTGTCAGCCACGTAGACAGTCAAAGTCTTTGATAAACTATCATGATGGCCATCGCGTCATCCACATTGCTACCGTCTTAGAAGATTATATTTATGCGGAAGACCCTACTAAAAGGCACTGAGAACCATCAGATGCTATGAACTTTTTATCAATGGCAAAATGATTAAATGAGAGTTTGACTTACCATACATATTGATCGAGGCATGGAGAAGGCTGAGGAATGAGCTTTCTTTTTTTTCCGTCTCAGCAAGCAGAGAAATATTCCTCTGCAACACTGCCTCTGCTGGCCATTCAGTATAATCTGCAGATGGAAAAGTCCACTGTTAGTCAATTTTTGGAACTTGAATATTTCCAAACCAAATGCAACACTATCAAAAAATGATTTCTATAAAGCGTAAATTATTAGTACTATGGCGTGTCACATATTGTGAAAATCCAAAGCTCACTAAAAATTATAATCTCAATTTAGATTTCAACCTAGCAAACTTCTTTCAATCCTAGGCCTCATTTGCTGGTACTCTCTACACAACCCTAGCACCTGTATGAGGACTTAGATAAAAAGATCTCTTTGGCAGCCAAGAGATAGAGTACCCTTCTCACAGGAATGATTTCAGGTTATGGTACACCATAGCAATTCAGTGATCGGATACGGTAAGGGAGGAAGGTTTATGCTACGGATAGTGGGAATAATAAAAACTATGAATAACAGATTCTAACATCTTCATTTTAGCACATCCCTATCAGTTAACCTATAGAGAACTCCAGAATTGTATGATCAACCACTCCTTCAAACAAATGTATACGTCTCGAATAATGGCCTAGGTCCTTTCATCTCACCACCTTAGTCTTCAGCTGGGCATCCTGTCCTCATTGCTCCCTTTTCTATACCATGATACATGTATCCTATTGCATACTAGGCAACTGATTGGCCCTCATGTCTGATGACATGCTATTGTAGCTTTGTGATGTAATGGCACCACTTGACCAATCGCCCTGGGTGACGATTACACCGAAGGACCAGACATCAGCAATTACACACTAGGTAACTATCTGTGAATAGGACTGCACAGCAAGTAGGAAGTGTAATGGGAAAGTACACTGCACCATTGAAAGCATTGGGCTCCTATTTAGAGAGGGCCAGAGTTTGAAGTAGCAATTGAATGGCCCTTTTGTCAGATGACAACCTGCTGCAGCTTTGTGATATAATGGCACCACTAGACCAATCGCCCTGCGTGAGGATGGCACCGGAGGACCAGACATCAGCAATTACACACTAGGTAACTATCTGTGAATATGACTGAACAGCAAGTAGGAGGTGTAATGGGAAAGTACACTGCACCATTGAAAGCATTGGGCTCCTATTTAAAGAGGGCTAGAGTTAGAAGAAGCAACTGATTGGCCCTCATGTCAGATGACATCCTGTTGTGGCTTTGTGATGTAATGGCACCACTTGACCAATCGCCCTGGGTGACGATTACACTGGAGGACCAGACAACAGCATTTACACACTAGGTAATTATCTGGGAATATGACTGCACAGCAAGTAGGAGGTGTAATGGGAAAGTACTCTGCACCATCGAATGCATTGGGCTCCTTTTTAAAGAGGGCTAGAGTTAGAAGAACACAGTTTCTAAATAGCAGTCCATCTGGAGTATCAGGGTCACACTCACAGAGAGCAGGGAAACCGGTTAAATAGCTTCCCTCTATCTGAAAGTAAGTCAATTGCTCTAACCTTAGACACCTCATTCCAGCCTGAAAGATGGTAATTAACTCGCAGGACAAATTGCCAGCACAAGTATCTAAAGAAGATTTTGTCAGCCACGTAGACAGTCAAAGTCTTTGATAAACTATCATGATGGCCATCGCGTCATCCACATTGCTACCGTCTTAGAAGATTATATTTATGCGGAAGACCCTACTAAAAGGCACTGAGAGCCATCAGATGCTATGAACTTTTTATCAATGGCAAAATGATTAAATGAGAGTTTGACTTACCATACATATTGATCGAGGCATGGAGAAGGCTAAGGAATGAGCTCTCTTTTTTTTTGTCTCAGCAAGCAGAGAAATATTCCTCTGCAACACTGCCTCTGCTGGCCATTCAGTATAATCTGCAGATGGAAAAGTCCACTGTTAGTCAATTTTTTGAACTTGAATATTTCCAAACCAAATGCAACACTACCAAAAAATGATTTCTATAAAGCGTAAATTATTAGTACTATGGCGTGTCACATATTGTGAAAATCCAAAGCTCACTAAAAATTATAATCTCAATTTAGATTTCAACCTAGCAAACTTCTTTCAATCCTAGGCCTCATTTGCTGGTACTCTCTACACAACCCTAGCACCTGTATGAGGACTTAGATAAAAAGATCTCTTTGGCAGCCAAGAGATAGAGTACCCTTCTCACAGGAATGATTTCAGGTTATGGTACACCATAGCAATTCAGTGATCTGATACGTTAAGGGAGGAAGGTTTATGCTACGGTTAGTGGGAATAATAAAAACTATGAATAACAGATTCTAACATCTTCATTTTAGCACATCCCTATCAGTTAACCTATAGAGAACTCCAGAATGGTATGATCAACCACTCCTTCAAACAAATGTATACGTCTCGAATAATGGCCTAGGTCCTTTCATCTCACCACCTTAGTCTTCAGCTGGGCATCCTGTCCTCATTGCTCCCTTTTCTATACCATGATACATGTATCCTATTGCATACTAGGCAACTGATTGGCCCTCATGTCTGATGACATGCTATTGTAGCTTTGTGATGTAATGGCACCACTTGACCAATCGCCCTGGGTGACGATTACACCGAAGGACCAGACATCAGCAATTACACACTAGGTAACTATCTGTGAATAGGACTGCACAGCAAGTAGGAAGTGTAATGGGAAAGTACACTGCACCATTGAAAGCATTGGGCTCCTATTTAGAGAGGGCCAGAGTTTGAAGTAGCAATTGAATGGCCCTTTTGTCAGATGACAACCTGCTGCAGCTTTGTGATATAATGGCACCACTAGACCAATCGCCCTGCGTGAGGATGGCACCGGAGGACCAGACATCAGCAATTACACACTAGGTAACTATCTGTGAATATGACTGAACAGCAAGTAGGAGGTGTAATGGGAAAGTACACAGCACCATTGAAAGCATTGGGCTCCTATTTAAAGAGGGCTAGAGTTAGAAGAAGCAACTGATTGGCCCTCATGTCAGATGACATCCTGTTGTGGCTTTGTGATGTAATGGCACCACTTGACCAATCGCCCTGGGTGACGATTACACTGGAGGACCAGACAACAGCATTTACACACTAGGTAATTATCTGGGAATATGACTGCACAGCAAGTAGGAGGTGTAATGGGAAAGTACTCTGCACCATCGAATGCATTGGGCTCCTTTTTAAAGAGGGCTAGAGTTAGAAGAACACAGTTTCTAAATAGCAGTCCATCTGGAGTATCAGGGTCACACTCACAGAGAGCAGGGAAACCGGTTAAATAGCTTCCCTCTATCTGAAAGTAAGTCAATTGCTCTAACCTTAGACACCTCATTCCAGCCTGAAAGATGGTAATTAACTCGCAGGACAAATTGCCAGCACAAGTATCTAAAGAAGATTTTGTCAGCCACGTAGACAGTCAAAGTCTTTGATAAACTATCATGATGGCCATCGCGTCATCCACATTGCTACCGTCTTAGAAGATTATATTTATGCGGAAGACCCTACTAAAAGGCACTGAGAGCCATCAGATGCTATGAACTTTTTATCAATGGCAAAATGATTAAATGAGAGTTTGACTTACCATACATATTGATCGAGGCATGGAGAAGGCTGAGGAATGAGCTTTCTTTTTTTTTTGTCTCAGCAAGCAGAGACCTATTCCTCTGCAACACTGCCTCTGCTGGCCATTCAGTATAATCTGCAGATGGAAAAGTCCACTCTCAATTTTTTGAACTTGAATATTTCCAAACCAAATGCAACACTACCAAAAAATGATTTCTATAAAGCGTAAATTATTAGTACTATGGCGTGTCACATATTGTGAAAATCCAAAGCTCACTAAAAATTATAATCTCAATTTAGATTTCAACCTAGCAAACTTCTTTCAATCCTAGGCCTCATTTGCTGGTACACTGTACACAACCCTAGCACATGTATGAGGACTTAGATAGAAAGATCTCTTTGGCAGCCAAGAGATAGAGTACCCTTCTCACAGGAATGATTTCAGGTTATGGTACACCATAGCAATTCAGTGATCTGATACGTTAAGGGAGGAAGGTTTATGCTACGGTTAGTGGGAATAATAAAAACTATGAATAACAGATTCTAACATCTTCATTTTAGCACATCCCTATCAGTTAACCTATAGAGAACTCCAGAATGGTATGATCAACCACTCCTTCAAACAAATGTATACGTCTCGAATAATGGCCTAGGTCCTTTCATATCACCACCTTAGTCTTCAGCTGGGCATCCTGTCCTCATTGCTCCCTTTTCTATACCATGATACATGTATCCTATTGCATACTAGGCAACTGATTGGCCCTCATGTCTGATGACATGCTATTGTAGCTTTGTGATGTAATGGCACCACTTGACCAATCGCCCTGGGTGACGATTACACCGAAGGACCAGACATCAGCAATAACACACTAGGTAACTATCTGTGAATAGGACTGCACAGCAAGTAGGAAGTGTAATGGGAAAGTACACTGCACCATTGAAAGCATTGGGCTCCTATTTAGAGAGGGCCAGAGTTTGAAGTAGCAATTGAATGGCCCTTTTGTCAGATGACAACCTGCTGCAGCTTTGTGATATAATGGCACCACTAGACCAATCGCCCTGCGTGAGGATGGCACCGGAGGACCAGACATCAGCAATTACACACTAGGTAACTATCTGTGAATATGACTGAACAGCAAGTAGGAGGTGTAATGGGAAAGTACACTGCACCATTGAAAGCATTGGGCTCCTATTTAAAGAGGGCTAGAGTTAGAAGAAGCAACTGATTGGCCCTCATGTCAGATGACATCCTGTTGTGGCTTTGTGATGTAATGGCACCACTTGACCAATCGCCCTGGGTGACGATTACACTGGAGGACCAGACAACAGCATTTACACACTAGGTAATTATCTGGGAATATGACTGCACAGCAAGTAGGAGGTGTAATGGGAAAGTACTCTGCACCATCGAATGCATTGGGCTCCTTTTTAAAGAGGGCTAGAGTTAGAAGAACACAGTTTCTAAATAGCAGTCCATCTGGAGTATCAGGGTCACACTCACAGAGAGCAGGGAAACCGGTTAAATAGCTTCCCTCTATCTGAAAGTAAGTCAATTGCTCTAACCTTAGACACCTCATTCCAGCCTGAAAGATGGTAATTAACTCGCAGGACAAATTGCCAGCACAAGTATCTAAAGAAGATTTTGTCAGCCACGTAGACAGTCAAAGTCTTTGATAAACTATCATGATGGCCATCGCGTCATCCACATTGCTACCGTCTTAGAAGATTATATTTATGCGGAAGACCCTACTAAAAGGCACTGAGAGCCATCAGATGCTATGAACTTTTTATCAATGGCAAAATGATTAAATGAGAGTTTGACTTACCATACATATTGATCGAGGCATGGAGAAGGCTGAGGAATGAGCTCTCTTTTTTTTGTCTCAGCAAGCAGAGAAATATTCCTCTGCAACACTGCCTCTGCTGGCCATTCAGTATAATCTGCAGATGGAAAAGTCCACTGTTAGTCAATTTTTTGAACTTGAATATTTCCAAACCAAATGCAACACTACCAAAAAATGATTTCTATAAAGCGTAAATTATTAGTACTATGGCGTGTCACATATTGTGAAAATCCAAAGCTCACTAAAAATTATAATCTCAATTTAGATTTCAACCTAGCAAACTTCTTTCAATCCTAGGCCTCATTTGCTGGTACACTGTACACAACCCTAGCACATGTATGAGGACTTAGATAGAAAGATCTCTTTGGCAGCCAAGAGATAGAGTACCCTTCTCACAGGAATGATTTCAGGTTATGGTACACCATAGCAATTCAGTGATCTGATACGTTAAGGGAGGAAGGTTTATGCTACGGTTAGTGGGAATAATAAAAACTATGAATAACAGATTCTAACATCTTCATTTTAGCACATCCCTATCAGTTAACCTATAGAGAACTCCAGAATGGTATGATCAACCACTCCTTCAAACAAATGTATACGTCTCGAATAATGGCCTAGGTCCTTTCATATCACCACCTTAGTCTTCAGCTGGGCATCCTGTCCTCATTGCTCCCTTTTCTATACCATGATACATGTATCCTATTGCATACTAGGCAACTGATTGGCCCTCATGTCTGATGACATGCTATTGTAGCTTTGTGATGTAATGGCACCACTTGACCAATCGCCCTGGGTGACGATTACACCGAAGGACCAGACATCAGCAATAACACACTAGGTAACTATCTGTGAATAGGACTGCACAGCAAGTAGGAAGTGTAATGGGAAAGTACACTGCACCATTGAAAGCATTGGGCTCCTATTTAGAGAGGGCCAGAGTTTGAAGTAGCAATTGAATGGCCCTTTTGTCAGATGACAACCTGCTGCAGCTTTGTGATATAATGGCACCACTAGACCAATCGCCCTGCGTGAGGATGGCACCGGAGGACCAGACATCAGCAATTACACACTAGGTAACTATCTGTGAATATGACTGAACAGCAAGTAGGAGGTGTAATGGGAAAGTACACTGCACCATTGAAAGCATTGGGCTCCTATTTAAAGAGGGCTAGAGTTAGAAGAAGCAACTGATTGGCCCTCATGTCAGATGACATCCTGTTGTGGCTTTGTGATGTAATGGCACCACTTGACCAATCGCCCTGGGTGACGATTACACTGGAGGACCAGACAACAGCATTTACACACTAGGTAATTATCTGGGAATATGACTGCACAGCAAGTAGGAGGTGTAATGGGAAAGTACTCTGCACCATCGAATGCATTGGGCTCCTTTTTAAAGAGGGCTAGAGTTAGAAGAACACAGTTTCTAAATAGCAGTCCATCTGGAGTATCAGGGTCACACTCACAGAGAGCAGGGAAACCGGTTAAATAGCTTCCCTCTATCTGAAAGTAAGTCAATTGCTCTAACCTTAGACACCTCATTCCAGCCTGAAAGATGGTAATTAACTCACAGGACAAATTGCCAGCACAAGTATCTAAAGAAGATTTTGTCAGCCACGTAGACAGTCAAAGTCTTTGATAAACTATCATGATGGCCATCACGTCATCCACATTGCTACCGTCTTAGAAGATTATATTTATGCGGAAGACCCTACTAAAAGGCACTGAGAGCCATCAGATGCTATGAACTTTTTATCAATGGCAAAATGATTAAATGAGAGTTTGACTTACCATACATATTGATCGAGGCATGGAGAAGGCTGAGGAATGAGCTCTCTTTTTTTTTCCGTCTCAGCAAGCAGAGAAATATTCCTCTGCAACACTGCCTCTGCTGGCCATTCAGTATAATCTGCAGATGGAAAAGTCCACTGTTAGTCAATTTTTTGAACTTGAATATTTCCAAACCAAATGCAACACTACCAAAAAATGATTTCTATAAAGCGTAAATTATTAGTACTATGGCGTGTCACATATTGTGAAAATCCAAAGCTCACTAAAAATTATAATCTCAATTTAGATTTCAACCTAGCAAACTTCTTTCAATCCTAGGCCTCATTTGCTGGTACTCTCTACACAACCCTAGCACCTGTATGAGGACTTAGATAAAAAGATCTCTTTGGCAGCCAAGAGATAGAGTACCCTTCTCACAGGAATGATTTCAGGTTATGGTACACCATAGCAATTCAGTGATCGGATACGGTAAGGGAGGAAGGTTTATGCTACGGATAGTGGGAATAATAAAAACTATGAATAACAGATTCTAACATCTTCATTTTAGCACATCCCTATCAGTTAACCTATAGAGAACTCCAGAATTGTATGATCAACCACTCCTTCAAACAAATGTATACGTCTCGAATAATGGCCTAGGTCCTTTCATCTCACCACCTTAGTCTTCAGCTGGGCATCCTGTCCTCATTGCTCCCTTTTCTATACCATGATACATGTATCCTATTGCATACTAGGCAACTGATTGGCCCTCATGTCTGATGACATGCTATTGTAGCTTTGTGATGTAATGGCACCACTTGACCAATCGCCCTGGGTGACGATTACACCGAAGGACCAGACATCAGCAATTACACACTAGGTAACTATCTGTGAATAGGACTGCACAGCAAGTAGGAAGTGTAATGGGAAAGTACACTGCACTATTGAAAGCATTGGGCTCCTATTTAGAGAGGGCCAGAGTTTGAAGTAGCAATTGAATGGCCCTTTTGTCAGATGACAACCTGCTGCAGCTTTGTGATATAATGGCACCACTAGACCAATCGCCCTGCGTGAGGATGGCACCGGAGGACCAGACATCAGCAATTACACACTAGGTAACTATCTGTGAATATGACTGAACAGCAAGTAGGAGGTGTAATGGGAAAGTACACAGCACCATTGAAAGCATTGGGCTCCTATTTAAAGAGGGCTAGAGTTAGAAGAAGCAACTGATTGGCCCTCATGTCAGATGACATCCTGTTGTGGCTTTGTGATGTAATGGCACCACTTGACCAATCGCCCTGGGTGACGATTACACTGGAGGACCAGACAACAGCATTTACACACTAGGTAATTATCTGGGAATATGACTGCACAGCAAGTAGGAGGTGTAATGGGAAAGTACTCTGCACCATCGAATGCATTGGGCTCCTTTTTAAAGAGGGCTAGAGTTAGAAGAACACAGTTTCTAAATAGCAGTCCATCTGGAGTATCAGGGTCACACTCACAGAGAGCAGGGAAACCGGTTAAATAGCTTCCCTCTATCTGAAAGTAAGTCAATTGCTCTAACCTTAGACACCTCATTCCAGCCTGAAAGATGGTAATTAACTCGCAGGACAAATTGCCAGCACAAGTATCTAAAGAAGATTTTGTCAGCCACGTAGACAGTCAAAGTCTTTGATAAACTATCATGATGGCCATCGCGTCATCCACATTGCTACCGTCTTAGAAGATTATATTTATGCGGAAAACCCTACTAAAAGGCACTGAGAGCCATCAGATGCTATGAACTTTTTATCAATGGCAAAATGATTAAATGAGAGTTTGACTTACCATACATATTGATCGAGGCATGGAGAAGGCTGAGGAATGAGCTTTCTTTTTTTTTTGTCTCAGCAAGCAGAGACCTATTCCTCTGCAACACTGCCTCTGCTGGCCATTCAGTATAATCTGCAGATGGAAAAGTCCACTGTCAATTTTTTTAACTTGAATATTTCCAAACCAAATGCAACACTACCAAAAAATGATTTCTATAAAGCGTAAATTATTAGTACTATGGCGTGTCACATATTGTGAAAATCCAAAGCTCACTAAAAATTATAATCTCAATTTAGATTTCAACCTAGCAAACTTCTTTCAATCCTAGGCCTCATTTGCTGGTACACTGTACACAACCCTAGCACATGTATGAGGACTTAGATAGAAAGATCTCTTTGGCAGCCAAGAGATAGAGTACCCTTCTCACAGGAATGATTTCAGGTTATGGTACACCATAGCAATTCAGTGATCTGATACGTTAAGGGAGGAAGGTTTATGCTACGGTTAGTGGGAATAATAAAAACTATGAATAACAGATTCTAACATCTTCATTTTAGCACATCCCTATCAGTTAACCTATAGAGAACTCCAGAATGGTATGATCAACCACTCCTTCAAACAAATGTATACGTCTCGAATAATGGCCTAGGTCCTTTCATATCACCACCTTAGTCTTCAGCTGGGCATCCTGTCCTCATTGCTCCCTTTTCTATACCATGATACATGTATCCTATTGCATACTAGGCAACTGATTGGCCCTCATGTCTGATGACATGCTATTGTAGCTTTGTGATGTAATGGCACCACTTGACCAATCGCCCTGGGTGACGATTACACCGAAGGACCAGACATCAGCAATAACACACTAGGTAACTATCTGTGAATAGGACTGCACAGCAAGTAGGAAGTGTAATGGGAAAGTACACTGCACCATTGAAAGCATTGGGCTCCTATTTAGAGAGGGCCAGAGTTTGAAGTAGCAATTGAATGGCCCTTTTGTCAGATGACAACCTGCTGCAGCTTTGTGATATAATGGCACCACTAGACC
Organism: Lissotriton helveticus; assembly: GCF_964261635.1. Lineage (NCBI taxonomy): Eukaryota > Metazoa > Chordata > Amphibia > Caudata > Salamandridae > Lissotriton > Lissotriton helveticus. The sequence goes on from NC_136068.1 coordinate 616,459,527, forward strand.
AATCGCCCTGCGTGAGGATGGCACCGGAGGACCAGACATCAGCAATTACACACTAGGTAACTATCTGTGAATATGACTGAACAGCAAGTAGGAGGTGTAATGGGAAAGTACACTGCACCATTGAAAGCATTGGGCTCCTATTTAAAGAGGGCTAGAGTTAGAAGAAGCAACTGATTGGCCCTCATGTCAGATGACATCCTGTTGTGGCTTTGTGATGTAATGGCACCACTTGACCAATCGCCCTGGGTGACGATTACACTGGAGGACCAGACAACAGCATTTACACACTAGGTAATTATCTGGGAATATGACTGCACAGCAAGTAGGAGGTGTAATGGGAAAGTACTCTGCACCATCGAATGCATTGGGCTCCTTTTTAAAGAGGGCTAGAGTTAGAAGAACACAGTTTCTAAATAGCAGTCCATCTGGAGTATCAGGGTCACACTCACAGAGAGCAGGGAAACCGGTTAAATAGCTTCCCTCTATCTGAAAGTATGTCAATTGCTCTAACCTTAGACACCTCATTCCAGCCTGAAAGATGGTAATTAACTCGCAGGACAAATTGCCAGCACAAGTATCTAAAGAAGATTTTGTCAGCCACGTAGACAGTCAAAGTCTTTGATAAACTATCATGATGGCCATCACGTCATCCACATTGCTACCGTCTTAGAAGATTATATTTATGCGGAAGACCCTACTAAAAGGCACTGAGAGCCATCAGATGCTATGAACTTTTTATCAATGGCAAAATGATTAAATGAGAGTTTGACTTACCATACATATTGATCGAGGCATGGAGAAGGCTGAGGAATGAGCTCTCTTTTTTTTTCCGTCTCAGCAAGCAGAGAAATATTCCTCTGCAACACTGCCTCTGCTGGCCATTCAGTATAATCTGCAGATGGAAAAGTCCACTGTTAGTCAATTTTTTGAACTTGAATATTTCCAAACCAAATGCAACACTACCAAAAAATGATTTCTATAAAGCGTAAATTATTAGTACTATGGCGTGTCACATATTGTGAAAATCCAAAGCTCACTAAAAATTATAATCTCAATTTAGATTTCAACCTAGCAAACTTCTTTCAATCCTAGGCCTCATTTGCTGGTACTCTCTACACAACCCTAGCACCTGTATGAGGACTTAGATAAAAAGATCTCTTTGGCAGCCAAGAGATAGAGTACCCTTCTCACAGGAATGATTTCAGGTTATGGTACACCATAGCAATTCAGTGATCGGATACGGTAAGGGAGGAAGGTTTATGCTACGGATAGTGGGAATAATAAAAACTATGAATAACAGATTCTAACATCTTCATTTTAGCACATCCCTATCAGTTAACCTATAGAGAACTCCAGAATTGTATGATCAACCACTCCTTCAAACAAATGTATACGTCTCGAATAATGGCCTAGGTCCTTTCATCTCACCACCTTAGTCTTCAGCTGGGCATCCTGTCCTCATTGCTCCCTTTTCTATACCATGATACATGTATCCTATTGCATACTAGGCAACTGATTGGCCCTCATGTCTGATGACATGCTATTGTAGCTTTGTGATGTAATGGCACCACTTGACCAATCGCCCTGGGTGACGATTACACCGAAGGACCAGACATCAGCAATTACACACTAGGTAACTATCTGTGAATAGGACTGCACAGCAAGTAGGAAGTGTAATGGGAAAGTACACTGCACCATTGAAAGCATTGGGCTCCTATTTAGAGAGGGCCAGAGTTTGAAGTAGCAATTGAATGGCCCTTTTGTCAGATGACAACCTGCTGCAGCTTTGTGATATAATGGCACCACTAGACCAATCGCCCTGCGTGAGGATGGCACCGGAGGACCAGACATCAGCAATTACACACTAGGTAACTATCTGTGAATATGACTGAACAGCAAGTAGGAGGTGTAATGGGAAAGTACACTGCACCATTGAAAGCATTGGGCTCCTATTTAAAGAGGGCTAGAGTTAGAAGAAGCAACTGATTGGCCCTCATGTCAGATGACATCCTGTTGTGGCTTTGTGATGTAATGGCACCACTTGACCAATCGCCCTGGGTGACGATTACACTGGAGGACCAGACAACAGCATTTACACACTAGGTAATTATCTGGGAATATGACTGCACAGCAAGTAGGAGGTGTAATGGGAAAGTACTCTGCACCATCGAATGCATTGGGCTCCTTTTTAAAGAGGGCTAGAGTTAGAAGAACACAGTTTCTAAATAGCAGTCCATCTGGAGTATCAGGGTCACACTCACAGAGAGCAGGGAAACCGGTTAAATAGCTTCCCTCTATCTGAAAGTAAGTCAATTGCTCTAACCTTAGACACCTCATTCCAGCCTGAAAGATGGTAATTAACTCGCAGGACAAATTGCCAGCACAAGTATCTAAAGAAGATTTTGTCAGCCACGTAGACAGTCAAAGTCTTTGATAAACTATCATGATGGCCATCGCGTCATCCACATTGCTACCGTCTTAGAAGATTATATTTATGCGGAAGACCCTACTAAAAGGCACTGAGAACCATCAGATGCTATGAACTTTTTATCAATGGCAAAATGATTAAATGAGAGTTTGACTTACCATACATATTGATCGAGGCATGGAGAAGGCTGAGGAATGAGCTCTCTTTTTTTTTCCGTCTCAGCAAGCAGAGAAATATTCCTCTGCAACACTGCCTCTGCTGGCCATTCAGTATAATCTGCAGATGGAAAAGTCCACTGTTAGTCAATTTTTTGAACTTGAATATTTCCAAACCAAATGCAACACTACCAAAAAATGATTTCTATAAAGCGTAAATTATTAGTACTATGGCGTGTCACATATTGTGAAAATCCAAAGCTCACTAAAAATTATAATCTCAATTTAGATTTCAACCTAGCAAACTTCTTTCAATCCTAGGCCTCATTTGCTGGTACTCTCTACACAACCCTAGCACCTGTATGAGGACTTAGATAAAAAGATCTCTTTGGCAGCCAAGAGATAGAGTACCCTTCTCACAGGAATGATTTCAGGTTATGGTACACCATAGCAATTCAGTGATCGGATACGGTAAGGGAGGAAGGTTTATGCTACGGATAGTGGGAATAATAAAAACTATGAATAACAGATTCTAACATCTTCATTTTAGCACATCCCTATCAGTTAACCTATAGAGAACTCCAGAATTGTATGATCAACCACTCCTTCAAACAAATGTATACGTCTCGAATAATGGCCTAGGTCCTTTCATCTCACCACCTTAGTCTTCAGCTGGGCATCCTGTCCTCATTGCTCCCTTTTCTATACCATGATACATGTATCCTATTGCATACTAGGCAACTGATTGGCCCTCATGTCTGATGACATGCTATTGTAGCTTTGTGATGTAATGGCACCACTTGACCAATCGCCCTGGGTGACGATTACACCGAAGGACCAGACATCAGCAATTACACACTAGGTAACTATCTGTGAATAGGACTGCACAGCAAGTAGGAAGTGTAATGGGAAAGTACACTGCACCATTGAAAGCATTGGGCTCCTATTTAGAGAGGGCCAGAGTTTGAAGTAGCAATTGAATGGCCCTTTTGTCAGATGACAACCTGCTGCAGCTTTGTGATATAATGGCACCACTAGACCAATCGCCCTGCGTGAGGATGGCACCGGAGGACCAGACATCAGCAATTACACACTAGGTAACTATCTGTGAATATGACTGAACAGCAAGTAGGAGGTGTAATGGGAAAGTACACTGCACCATTGAAAGCATTGGGCTCCTATTTAAAGAGGGCTAGAGTTAGAAGAAGCAACTGATTGGCCCTCATGTCAGATGACATCCTGTTGTGGCTTTGTGATGTAATGGCACCACTTGACCAATCGCCCTGGGTGACGATTACACTGGAGGACCAGACAACAGCATTTACACACTAGGTAATTATCTGGGAATATGACTGCACAGCAAGTAGGAGGTGTAATGGGAAAGTACTCTGCACCATCGAATGCATTGGGCTCCTTTTTAAAGAGGGCTAGAGTTAGAAGAACACAGTTTCTAAATAGCAGTCCATCTGGAGTATCAGGGTCACACTCACAGAGAGCAGGGAAACCGGTTAAATAGCTTCCCTCTATCTGAAAGTAAGTCAATTGCTCTAACCTTAGACACCTCATTCCAGCCTGAAAGATGGTAATTAACTCGCAGGACAAATTGCCTGCACAAGTATCTAAAGAAGATTTTGTCAGCCACGTAGACAGACAAAGTCTTTGATAAACTATCATGATGGCCATCGCGTCATCCACATTGCTACCGTCTTAGAAGATTATATTTATGCGGAAGACCCTACTAAAAGGCACTGAGAGCCATCAGATGCTATGAACTTTTTATCAATGGCAAAATGATTAAATGAGAGTTTGACTTACCATACATATTGATCGAGGCATGGAGAAGGCTGAGGAATGAGCTTTCTTTTTTTTTTGTCTCAGCAAGCAGAGACATATTCCTCTGCAACACTGCCTCTGCTGGCCATTCAGTATAATCTGCAGATGGAAAAGTCCACTGTTAGTCAATTTTTTGAACTTGAATATTTCCAAACCAAATGCAACACTACCAAAAAATGATTTCTATAAAGCGTAAATTATTAGTACTATGGCGTGTCACATATTGTGAAAATCCAAAGCTCACTAAAAATTATAATCTCAATTTAGATTTCAACCTAGCAAACTTCTTTCAATCCTAGGCCTCATTTGCTGGTACTCTCTACACAACCCTAGCACCTGTATGAGGACTTAGATAAAAAGATCTCTTTGGCAGCCAAGAGATAGAGTACCCTTCTCACAGGAATGATTTCAGGTTATGGTACACCATAGCAATTCAGTGATCGGATACGGTAAGGGAGGAAGGTTTATGCTACGGATAGTGGGAATAATAAAAACTATGAATAACAGATTCTAACATCTTCATTTTAGCACATCCCTATCAGTTAACCTATAGAGAACTCCAGAATTGTATGATCAACCACTCCTTCAAACAAATGTATACGTCTCGAATAATGGCCTAGGTCCTTTCATCTCACCACCTTAGTCTTCAGCTGGGCATCCTGTCCTCATTGCTCCCTTTTCTATACCATGATACATGTATCCTATTGCATACTAGGCAACTGATTGGCCCTCATGTCTGATGACATGCTATTGTAGCTTTGTGATGTAATGGCACCACTTGACCAATCGCCCTGGGTGACGATTACACCGAAGGACCAGACATCAGCAATTACACACTAGGTAACTATCTGTGAATAGGACTGCACAGCAAGTAGGAAGTGTAATGGGAAAGTACACTGCACTATTGAAAGCATTGGGCTCCTATTTAGAGAGGGCCAGAGTTTGAAGTAGCAATTGAATGGCCCTTTTGTCAGATGACAACCTGCTGCAGCTTTGTGATATAATGGCACCACTAGACCAATCGCCCTGCGTGAGGATGGCACCGGAGGACCAGACATCAGCAATTACACACTAGGTAACTATCTGTGAATATGACTGAACAGCAAGTAGGAGGTGTAATGGGAAAGTACACTGCACCATTGAAAGCATTGGGCTCCTATTTAAAGAGGGCTAGAGTTAGAAGAAGCAACTGATTGGCCCTCATGTCAGATGACATCCTGTTGTGGCTTTGTGATGTAATGGCACCACTTGACCAATCGCCCTGGGTGACGATTACACTGGAGGACCAGACAACAGCATTTACACACTAGGTAATTATCTGGGAATATGACTGCACAGCAAGTAGGAGGTGTAATGGGAAAGTACTCTGCACCATCGAATGCATTGGGCTCCTTTTTAAAGAGGGCTAGAGTTAGAAGAACACAGTTTCTAAATAGCAGTCCATCTGGAGTATCAGGGTCACACTCACAGAGAGCAGGGAAACCGGTTAAATAGCTTCCCTCTATCTGAAAGTAAGTCAATTGCTCTAACCTTAGACACCTCATTCCAGCCTGAAAGATGGTAATTAACTCGCAGGACAAATTGCCTGCACAAGTATCTAAAGAAGATTTTGTCAGCCACGTAGACAGACAAAGTCTTTGATAAACTATCATGATGGCCATCGCGTCATCCACATTGCTACCGTCTTAGAAGATTATATTTATGCGGAAGACCCTACTAAAAGGCACTGAGAGCCATCAGATGCTATGAACTTTTTATCAATGGCAAAATGATTAAATGAGAGTTTGACTTACCATACATATTGATCGAGGCATGGAGAAGGCTGAGGAATGAGCTTTCTTTTTTTTTTGTCTCAGCAAGCAGAGACATATTCCTCTGCAACACTGCCTCTGCTGGCCATTCAGTATAATCTGCAGATGGAAAAGTCCACTGTCAATTTTTTTAACTTGAATATTTCCAAACCAAATGCAACACTACCAAAAAATGATTTCTATAAAGCGTAAATTATTAGTACTATGGCGTGTCACATATTGTGAAAATCCAAAGCTCACTAAAAATTATAATCTCAATTTAGATTTCAACCTAGCAAACTTCTTTCAATCCTAGGCCTCATTTGCTGGTACACTGTACACAACCCTAGCACATGTATGAGGACTTAGATAGAAAGATCTCTTTGGCAGCCAAGAGATAGAGTACCCTTCTCACAGGAATGATTTCAGGTTATGGTACACCATAGCAATTCAGTGATCGGATACGGTAAGGGAGGAAGGTTTATGCTACGGATAGTGGGAATAATAAAAACTATGAATAACAGATTCTAACATCTTCATTTTAGCAAATCCCTATCAGTTAACCTATAGAGAACTCCAGAATTGTATGATCAACCACTCCTTCAAACAAATGTATACGTCTCGAATAATGGCCTAGGTCCTTTCATCTCACCACCTTAGTCTTCAGCTGGGCATCCTGTCCTCATTGCTCCCTTTTCTATACCATGATACATGTATCCTATTGCATACTAGGCAACTGATTGGCCCTCATGTCTGATGACATGCTATTGTAGCTTTGTGATGTAATGGCACCACTTGACCAATCGCCCTGGGTGACGATTACACCGAAGGACCAGACATCAGCAATTACACACTAGGTAACTATCTGTGAATAGGACTGCACAGCAAGTAGGAAGTGTAATGGGAAAGTACACTGCACCATTGAAAGCATTGGGCTCCTATTTAGAGAGGGCCAGAGTTTGAAGTAGCAATTGAATGGCCCTTTTGTCAGATGACAACCTGCTGCAGCTTTGTGATATAATGGCACCACTAGACCAATCGCCCTGCGTGAGGATGGCACCGGAGGACCAGACATCAGCAATTACACACTAGGTAACTATCTGTGAATATGACTGAACAGCAAGTAGGAGGTGTAATGGGAAAGTACACTGCACCATTGAAAGCATTGGGCTCCTATTTAAAGAGGGCTAGAGTTAGAAGAAGCAACTGATTGGCCCTCATGTCAGATGACATCCTGTTGTGGCTTTGTGATGTAATGGCACCACTTGACCAATCGCCCTGGGTGACGATTACACTGGAGGACCAGACAACAGCATTTACACACTAGGTAATTATCTGGGAATATGACTGCACAGCAAGTAGGAGGTGTAATGGGAAAGTACTCTGCACCATCGAATGCATTGGGCTCCTTTTTAAAGAGGGCTAGAGTTAGAAGAACACAGTTTCTAAATAGCAGTCCATCTGGAGTATCAGGGTCACACTCACAGAGAGCAGGGAAACCGGTTAAATAGCTTCCCTCTATCTGAAAGTAAGTCAATTGCTCTAACCTTAGACACCTCATTCCAGCCTGAAAGATGGTAATTAACTCGCAGGACAAATTGCCAGCACAAGTATCTAAAGAAGATTTTGTCAGCCACGTAGACAGTCAAAGTCTTTGATAAACTATCATGATGGCCATCGCGTCATCCACATTGCTACCGTCTTAGAAGATTATATTTATGCGGAAGACCCTACTAAAAGGCACTGAGAACCATCAGATGCTATGAACTTTTTATCAATGGCAAAATGATTAAATGAGAGTTTGACTTACCATACATATTGATCGAGGCATGGAGAAGGCTGAGGAATGAGCTTTCTTTTTTTTTCCGTCTCAGCAAGCAGAGAAATATTCCTCTGCAACACTGCCTCTGCTGGCCATTCAGTATAATCTGCAGATGGAAAAGTCCACTGTTAGTCAATTTTTTGAACTTGAATATTTCCAAACCAAATGCAACACTACCAAAAAATGATTTCTATAAAGCGTAAATTATTAGTACTATGGCGTGTCACATATTGTGAAAATCCAAAGCTCACTAAAAATTATAATCTCAATTTAGATTTCAACCTAGCAAACTTCTTTCAATCCTAGGCCTCATTTGCTGGTACTCTCTACACAACCCTAGCACCTGTATGAGGACTTAGATAAAAAGATCTCTTTGGCAGCCAAGAGATAGAGTACCCTTCTCACAGGAATGATTTCAGGTTATGGTACACCATAGCAATTCAGTGATCGGATACGGTAAGGGAGGAAGGTTTATGCTACGGATAGTGGGAATAATAAAAACTATGAATAACAGATTCTAACATCTTCATTTTAGCACATCCCTATCAGTTAACCTATAGAGAACTCCAGAATTGTATGATCAACCACTCCTTCAAACAAATGTATACGTCTCGAATAATGGCCTAGGTCCTTTCATCTCACCACCTTAGTCTTCAGCTGGGCATCCTGTCCTCATTGCTCCCTTTTCTATACCATGATACATGTATCCTATTGCATACTAGGCAACTGATTGGCCCTCATGTCTGATGACATGCTATTGTAGCTTTGTGATGTAATGGCACCACTTGACCAATCGCCCTGGGTGACGATTACACCGAAGGACCAGACATCAGCAATTACACACTAGGTAACTATCTGTGAATAGGACTGCACAGCAAGTAGGAAGTGTAATGGGAAAGTACACTGCACCATTGAAAGCATTGGGCTCCTATTTAGAGAGGGCCAGAGTTTGAAGTAGCAATTGAATGGCCCTTTTGTCAGATGACAACCTGCTGCAGCTTTGTGATATAATGGCACCACTAGACCAATCGCCCTGCGTGAGGATGGCACCGGAGGACCAGACATCAGCAATTACACACTAGGTAACTATCTGTGAATATGACTGAACAGCAAGTAGGAGGTGTAATGGGAAAGTACACTGCACCATTGAAAGCATTGGGCTCCTATTTAAAGAGGGCTAGAGTTAGAAGAAGCAACTGATTGGCCCTCATGTCAGATGACATCCTGTTGTGGCTTTGTGATGTAATGGCACCACTTGACCAATCGCCCTGGGTGACGATTACACTGGAGGACCAGACAACAGCATTTACACACTAGGTAATTATCTGGGAATATGACTGCACAGCAAGTAGGAGGTGTAATGGGAAAGTACTCTGCACCATCGAATGCATTGGGCTCCTTTTTAAAGAGGGCTAGAGTTAGAAGAACACAGTTTCTAAATAGCAGTCCATCTGGAGTATCAGGGTCACACTCACAGAGAGCAGGGAAACCGGTTAAATAGCTTCCCTCTATCTGAAAGTAAGTCAATTGCTCTAACCTTAGACACCTCATTCCAGCCTGAAAGATGGTAATTAACTCGCAGGACAAATTGCCAGCACAAGTATCTAAAGAAGATTTTGTCAGCCACGTAGACAGTCAAAGTCTTTGATAAACTATCATGATGGCCATCGCGTCATCCACATTGCTACCGTCTTAGAAGATTATATTTATGCGGAAGACCCTACTAAAAGGCACTGAGAGCCATCAGATGCTATGAACTTTTTATCAATGGCAAAATGATTAAATGAGAGTTTGACTTACCATACATATTGATCGAGGCATGGAGAAGGCTGAGGAATGAGCTCTCTTTTTTTTTGTCTCAGCAAGCAGAGAAATATTCCTCTGCAACACTGCCTCTGCTGGCCATTCAGTATAATCTGCAGATGGAAAAGTCCACTGTTAGTCAATTTTTTGAACTTGAATATTTCCAAACCAAATGCAACACTACCAAAAAATGATTTCTATAAAGCGTAAATTATTAGTACTATGGCGTGTCACATATTGTGAAAATCCAAAGCTTACTAAAAATTATAATCTCAATTTAGATTTCAACCTAGCAAACTTCTTTCAATCCTAGGCCTCATTTGCTGGTACACTGTACACAACCCTAGCACATGTATGAGGACTTAGATAGAAAGATCTCTTTGGCAGCCAAGAGATAGAGTACCCTTCTCACAGGAATGATTTCAGGTTATGGTACACCATAGCAATTCAGTGATCTGATACGTTAAGGGAGGAAGGTTTATGCTACGGTTAGTGGGAATAATAAAAACTATGAATAACAGATTCTAACATCTTCATTTTAGCACATCCCTATCAGTTAACCTATAGAGAACTCCAGAATGGTATGATCAACCACTCCTTCAAACAAATGTATACGTCTCGAATAATGGCCTAGGTCCTTTCATATCACCACCTTAGTCTTCAGCTGGGCATCCTGTCCTCATTGCTCCCTTTTCTATACCATGATACATGTATCCTATTGCATACTAGGCAACTGATTGGCCCTCATGTCTGATGACATGCTATTGTAGCTTTGTGATGTAATGGCACCACTTGACCAATCGCCCTGGGTGACGATTACACCGAAGGACCAGACATCAGCAATAACACACTAGGTAACTATCTGTGAATAGGACTGCACAGCAAGTAGGAAGTGTAATGGGAAAGTACACTGCACCATTGAAAGCATTGGGCTCCTATTTAGAGAGGGCCAGAGTTTGAAGTAGCAATTGAATGGCCCTTTTGTCAGATGACAACCTGCTGCAGCTTTGTGATATAATGGCACCACTAGACCAATCGCCCTGCGTGAGGATGGCACCGGAGGACCAGACATCAGCAATTACACACTAGGTAACTATCTGTGAATATGACTGAACAGCAAGTAGGAGGTGTAATGGGAAAGTACACTGCACCATTGAAAGCATTGGGCTCCTATTTAAAGAGGGCTAGAGTTAGAAGAAGCAACTGATTGGCCCTCATGTCAGATGACATCCTGTTGTGGCTTTGTGATGTAATGGCACCACTTGACCAATCGCCCTGGGTGACGATTACACTGGAGGACCAGACAACAGCATTTACACACTAGGTAATTATCTGGGAATATGACTGCACAGCAAGTAGGAGGTGTAATGGGAAAGTACTCTGCACCATCGAATGCATTGGGCTCCTTTTTAAAGAGGGCTAGAGTTAGAAGAACACAGTTTCTAAATAGCAGTCCATCTGGAGTATCAGGGTCACACTCACAGAGAGCAGGGAAACCGGTTAAATAGCTTCCCTCTATCTGAAAGTAAGTCAATTGCTCTAACCTTAGACACCTCATTCCAGCCTGAAAGATGGTAATTAACTCGCAGGACAAATTGCCTGCACAAGTATCTAAAGAAGATTTTGTCAGCCACGTAGACAGACAAAGTCTTTGATAAACTATCATGATGGCCATCGCGTCATCCACATTGCTACCGTCTTAGAAGATTATATTTATGCGGAAGACCCTACTAAAAGGCACTGAGAGCCATCAGATGCTATGAACTTTTTATCAATGGCAAAATGATTAAATGAGAGTTTGACTTACCATACATATTGATCGAGGCATGGAGAAGGCTGAGGAATGAGCTTTCTTTTTTTTTTGTCTCAGCAAGCAGAGACATATTCCTCTGCAACACTGCCTCTGCTGGCCATTCAGTATAATCTGCAGATGGAAAAGTCCACTGTCAATTTTTTGAACTTGAATATTTCCAAACCAAATGCAACACTACCAAAAAATGATTTCTATAAAGCGTAAATTATTAGTACTATGGCGTGTCACATATTGTGAAAATCCAAAGCTCACTAAAAATTATAATCTCAATTTAGATTTCAACCTAGCAAACTTCTTTCAATCCTAGGCCTCATTTGCTGGTACTCTCTACACAACCCTAGCACCTGTATGAGGACTTAGATAAAAAGATCTCTTTGGCAGCCAAGAGATAGAGTACCCTTCTCACAGGAATGATTTCAGGTTATGGTACACCATAGCAATTCAGTGATCGGATACGGTAAGGGAGGAAGGTTTATGCTACGGATAGTGGGAATAATAAAAACTATGAATAACAGATTCTAACATCTTCATTTTAGCACATCCCTATCAGTTAACCTATAGAGAACTCCAGAATTGTATGATCAACCACTCCTTCAAACAAATGTATACGTCTCGAATAATGGCCTAGGTCCTTTCATCTCACCACCTTAGTCTTCAGCTGGGCATCCTGTCCTCATTGCTCCCTTTTCTATACCATGATACATGTATCCTATTGCATACTAGGCAACTGATTGGCCCTCATGTCTGATGACATGCTATTGTAGCTTTGTGATGTAATGGCACCACTTGACCAATCGCCCTGGGTGACGATTACACCGAAGGACCAGACATCAGCAATTACACACTAGGTAACTATCTGTGAATAGGACTGCACAGCAAGTAGGAAGTGTAATGGGAAAGTACACTGCACCATTGAAAGCATTGGGCTCCTATTTAGAGAGGGCCAGAGTTTGAAGTAGCAATTGAATGGCCCTTTTGTCAGATGACAACCTGCTGCAGCTTTGTGATATAATGGCACCACTAGACCAATCGCCCTGCGTGAGGATGGCACCGGAGGACCAGACATCAGCAATTACACACTAGGTAACTATCTGTGAATATGACTGAACAGCAAGTAGGAGGTGTAATGGGAAAGTACACTGCACCATTGAAAGCATTGGGCTCCTATTTAAAGAGGGCTAGAGTTAGAAGAAGCAACTGATTGGCCCTCATGTCAGATGACATCCTGTTGTGGCTTTGTGATGTAATGGCACCACTTGACCAATCGCCCTGGGTGACGATTACACTGGAGGACCAGACAACAGCATTTACACACTAGGTAATTATCTGGGAATATGACTGCACAGCAAGTAGGAGGTGTAATGGGAAAGTACTCTGCACCATCGAATGCATTGGGCTCCTTTTTAAAGAGGGCTAGAGTTAGAAGAACACAGTTTCTAAATAGCAGTCCATCTGGAGTATCAGGGTCACACTCACAGAGAGCAGGGAAACCGGTTAAATAGCTTCCCTCTATCTGAAAGTAAGTCAATTGCTCTAACCTTAGACACCTCATTCCAGCCTGAAAGATGGTAATTAACTCGCAGGACAAATTGCCAGCACAAGTATCTAAAGAAGATTTTGTCAGCCACGTAGACAGTCAAAGTCTTTGATAAACTATCATGATGGCCATCGCGTCATCCACATTGCTACCGTCTTAGAAGATTATATTTATGCGGAAGACCCTACTAAAAGGCACTGAGAGCCATCAGATGCTATGAACTTTTTATCAATGGCAAAATGATTAAATGAGAGTTTGACTTACCATACATATTGATCGAGGCATGGAGAAGGCTGAGGAATGAGCTTTCTTTTTTTTTCCGTCTCAGCAAGCAGAGAAATATTCCTCTGCAACACTGCCTCTGCTGGCCATTCAGTATAATCTGCAGATGGAAAAGACCACTGTTAGTCAATTTTTTGAACTTGAATATTTCCAAACCAAATGCAACACTACCAAAAAATGATTTCTATAAAGCGTAAATTATTAGTACTATGGCGTGTCACATATTGTGAAAATCCAAAGCTCACTAAAAATTATAATCTCAATTTAGATTTCAACCTAGCAAACTTCTTTCAATCCTAGGCCTCATTTGCTGGTACACTGTACACAACCCTAGCACATGTATGAGGACTTAGATAGAAAGATCTCTTTGGCAGCCAAGAGATAGAGTACCCTTCTCACAGGAATGATTTCAGGTTATGGTACACCATAGCAATTCAGTGATCTGATACGTTAAGGGAGGAAGGTTTATGCTACGGTTAGTGGGAATAATAAAAACTATGAATAACAGATTCTAACATCTTCATTTTAGCACATCCCTATCAGTTAACCTATAGAGAACTCCAGAATTGTATGATCAACCACTCCTTCAAACAAATGTATACGTCTCGAATAATGGCCTAGGTCCTTTCATCTCACCACCTTAGTCTTCAGCTGGGCATCCTGTCCTCATTGCTCCCTTTTCTATACCATGATACATGTATCCTATTGCATACTAGGCAACTGATTGGCCCTCATGTCTGATGACATGCTATTGTAGCTTTGTGATGTAATGGCACCACTTGACCAATCGCCCTGGGTGACGATTACACCGAAGGACCAGACATCAGCAATTACACACTAGGTAACTATCTGTGAATAGGACTGCACAGCAAGTAGGAAGTGTAATGGGAAAGTACACTGCACCATTGAAAGCATTGGGCTCCTATTTAGAGAGGGCCAGAGTTTGAAGTAGCAATTGAATGGCCCTTTTGTCAGATGACAACCTGCTGCAGCTTTGTGATATAATGGCACCACTAGACCAATCGCCCTGCGTGAGGATGGCACCGGAGGACCAGACATCAGCAATTACACACTAGGTAACTATCTGTGAATATGACTGAACAGCAAGTAGGAGGTGTAATGGGAAAGTACACTGCACCATTGAAAGCATTGGGCTCCTATTTAAAGAGGGCTAGAGTTAGAAGAAGCAACTGATTGGCCCTCATGTCAGATGACATCCTGTTGTGGCTTTGTGATGTAATGGCACCACTTGACCAATCGCCCTGGGTGACGATTACACTGGAGGACCAGACAACAGCATTTACACACTAGGTAATTATCTGGGAATATGACTGCACAGCAAGTAGGAGGTGTAATGGGAAAGTACTCTGCACCATCGAATGCATTGGGCTCCTTTTTAAAGAGGGCTAGAGTTAGAAGAACACAGTTTCTAAATAGCAGTCCATCTGGAGTATCAGGGTCACACTCACAGAGAGCAGGGAAACCGGTTAAATAGCTTCCCTCTATCTGAAAGTAAGTCAATTGCTCTAACCTTAGACACCTCATTCCAGCCTGAAAGATGGTAATTAACTCGCAGGACAAATTGCCAGCACAAGTATCTAAAGAAGATTTTGTCAGCCACGTAGACAGTCAAAGTCTTTGATAAACTATCATGATGGCCATCGCGTCATCCACATTGCTACCGTCTTAGAAGATTATATTTATGCGGAAGACCCTACTAAAAGGCACTAAGAACCATCAGATGCTATGAACTTTTTATCAATGGCAAAATGATTAAATGAGAGTTTGACTTACCATACATATTGATCGAGGCATGGAGAAGGCTGAGGAATGAGCTTTCTTTTTTTTTCCGTCTCAGCAAGCAGAGAAATATTCCTCTGCAACACTGCCTCTGCTGGCCATTCAGTATAATCTGCAGATGGAAAAGTCCACTGTTAGTCAATTTTTTGAACTTGAATATTTCCAAACCAAATGCAACACTACCAAAAAATGATTTCTATAAAGCGTAAATTATTAGTACTATGGCGTGTCACATATTGTGAAAATCCAAAGCTCACTAAAAATTATAATCTCAATTTAGATTTCAACCTAGCAAACTTCTTTCAATCCTAGGCCTCATTTGCTGGTACACTGTACACAACCCTAGCACATGTATGAGGACTTAGATAGAAAGATCTCTTTGGCAGCCAAGAGATAGAGTACCCTTCTCACAGGAATGATTTCAGGTTATGGTACACCATAGCAATTCAGTGATCTGATACGTTAAGGGAGGAAGGTTTATGCTACGGTTAGTGGGAATAATAAAAACTATGAATAACAGATTCTAACATCTTCATTTTAGCACATCCCTATCAGTTAACCTATAGAGAACTCCAGAATTGTATGATCAACCACTCCTTCAAACAAATGTATACGTCTCGAATAATGGCCTAGGTCCTTTCATCTCACCACCTTAGTCTTCAGCTGGGCATCCTGTCCTCATTGCTCCCTTTTCTATACCATGATACATGTATCCTATTGCATACTAGGCAACTGATTGGCCCTCATGTCTGATGACATGCTATTGTAGCTTTGTGATGTAATGGCACCACTTGACCAATCGCCCTGGGTGACGATTACACCGAAGGACCAGACATCAGCAATTACACACTAGGTAACTATCTGTGAATAGGACTGCACAGCAAGTAGGAAGTGTAATGGGAAAGTACACTGCACCATTGAAAGCATTGGGCTCCTATTTAGAGAGGGCCAGAGTTTGAAGTAGCAATTGAATGGCCCTTTTGTCAGATGACAACCTGCTGCAGCTTTGTGATATAATGGCACCACTAGACCAATCGCCCTGCGTGAGGATGGCACCGGAGGACCAGACATCAGCAATTACACACTAGGTAACTATCTGTGAATATGACTGAACAGCAAGTAGGAGGTGTAATGGGAAAGTACACTGCACCATTGAAAGCATTGGGCTCCTATTTAAAGAGGGCTAGAGTTAGAAGAAGCAACTGATTGGCCCTCATGTCAGATGACATCCTGTTGTGGCTTTGTGATGTAATGGCACCACTTGACCAATCGCCCTGGGTGACGATTACACTGGAGGACCAGACAACAGCATTTACACACTAGGTAATTATCTGGGAATATGACTGCACAGCAAGTAGGAGGTGTAATGGGAAAGTACTCTGCACCATCGAATGCATTGGGCTCCTTTTTAAAGAGGGCTAGAGTTAGAAGAACACAGTTTCTAAATAGCAGTCCATCTGGAGTATCAGGGTCACACTCACAGAGAGCAGGGAAACCGGTTAAATAGCTTCCCTCTATCTGAAAGTAAGTCAATTGCTCTAACCTTAGACACCTCATTCCAGCCTGAAAGATGGTAATTAACTCGCAGGACAAATTGCCAGCACAAGTATCTAAAGAAGATTTTGTCAGCCACGTAGACAGTCAAAGTCTTTGATAAACTATCATGATGGCCATCGCGTCATCCACATTGCTACCGTCTTAGAAGATTATATTTATGCGGAAGACCCTACTAAAAGGCACTGAGAACCATCAGATGCTATGAACTTTTTATCAATGGCAAAATGATTAAATGAGAGTTTGACTTACCATACATATTGATCGAGGCATGGAGAAGGCTGAGGAATGAGCTTTCTTTTTTTTTCCGTCTCAGCAAGCAGAGAAATATTCCTCTGCTGGCCATTCAGTATAATCTGCAGATGGAAAAGTCCACTGTTAGTCAATTTTTTGAACTTGAATATTTCCAAACCAAATGCAACACTACCAAAAAATGATTTCTATAAAGCGTAAATTATTAGTACTATGGCGTGTCACATATTGTGAAAATCCAAAGCTCACTAAAAATTATAATCTCAATTTAGATTTCAACCTAGCAAACTTCTTTCAATCCTAGGCCTCATTTGCTGGTACTCTCTACACAACCCTAGCACATGTATGAGGACTTAGATAAAAAGATGTCTTTGGCAGCCAAGAGATAGAGTACCCTTCTCACAGGAATGATTTCAGGTTATGGTACACCATAGCAATTCAGTGATCGGATACGGTAAGGGAGGAAGGTTTATGCTACGGATAGTGGGAATAATAAAAACTATGAATAACAGATTCTAACATCTTCATTTTAGCACATCCCTATCAGTTAACCTATAGAGAACTCCAGAATGGTATGATCAACCACTCCTTCAAACAAATGTATACGTCTCGAATAATGGCCTAGGTCCTTTCATATCACCACCTTAGTCTTCAGCTGGGCATCCTGTCCTCATTGCTCCCTTTTCTATACCATGATACATGTATCCTATTGCATACTAGGCAACTGATTGGCCCTCATGTCTGATGACATGCTATTGTAGCTTTGTGATGTAATGGCACCACTTGACCAATCGCCCTGGGTGACGATTACACCGAAGGACCAGACATCAGCAATAACACACTAGGTAACTATCTGTGAATAGGACTGCACAGCAAGTAGGAAGTGTAATGGGAAAGTACACTGCACCATTGAAAGCATTGGGCTCCTATTTAGAGAGGGCCAGAGTTTGAAGTAGCAATTGAATGGCCCTTTTGTCAGATGACAACCTGCTGCAGCTTTGTGATATAATGGCACCACTAGACCAATCGCCCTGCGTGAGGATGGCACCGGAGGACCAGACATCAGCAATTACACACTAGGTAACTATCTGTGAATATGACTGAACAGCAAGTAGGAGGTGTAATGGGAAAGTACACTGCACCATTGAAAGCATTGGGCTCCTATTTAAAGAGGGCTAGAGTTAGAAGAAGCAACTGATTGGCCCTCATGTCAGATGACATCCTGTTGTGGCTTTGTGATGTAATGGCACCACTTGACCAATCGCCCTGGGTGACGATTACACTGGAGGACCAGACAACAGCATTTACACACTAGGTAATTATCTGGGAATATGACTGCACAGCAAGTAGGAGGTGTAATGGGAAAGTACTCTGCACCATCGAATGCATTGGGCTCCTTTTTAAAGAGGGCTAGAGTTAGAAGAACACAGTTTCTAAATAGCAGTCCATCTGGAGTATCAGGGTCACACTCACAGAGAGCAGGGAAACCGGTTAAATAGCTTCCCTCTATCTGAAAGTAAGTCAATTGCTCTAACCTTAGACACCTCATTCCAGCCTGAAAGATGGTAATTAACTCGCAGGACAAATTGCCTGCACAAGTATCTAAAGAAGATTTTGTCAGCCACGTAGACAGACAAAGTCTTTGATAAACTATCATGATGGCCATCGCGTCATCCACATTGCTACCGTCTTAGAAGATTATATTTATGCGGAAGACCCTACTAAAAGGCACTGAGAGCCATCAGATGCTATGAACTTTTTATCAATGGCAAAATGATTA
The DNA here is from genome assembly GCF_964261635.1 of Lissotriton helveticus. Classification (NCBI taxonomy): domain Eukaryota; kingdom Metazoa; phylum Chordata; class Amphibia; order Caudata; family Salamandridae; genus Lissotriton; species Lissotriton helveticus. The sequence continues at coordinate 616,478,376 of NC_136068.1, forward strand.
AATGAGAGTTTGACTTACCATACATATTGATCGAGGCATGGAGAAGGCTGAGGAATGAGCTTTCTTTTTTTTTTGTCTCAGCAAGCAGAGACATATTCCTCTGCAACACTGCCTCTGCTGGCCATTCAGTATAATCTGCAGATGGAAAAGTCCACTGTCAATTTTTTTAACTTGAATATTTCCAAACCAAATGCAACACTACCAAAAAATGATTTCTATAAAGCGTAAATTATTAGTACTATGGCGTGTCACATATTGTGAAAATCCAAAGCTCACTAAAAATTATAATCTCAATTTAGATTTCAACCTAGCAAACTTCTTTCAATCCTAGGCCTCATTTGCTGGTACACTGTACACAACCCTAGCACATGTATGAGGACTTAGATAGAAAGATCTCTTTGGCAGCCAAGAGATAGAGTACCCTTCTCACAGGAATGATTTCAGGTTATGGTACACCATAGCAATTCAGTGATCGGATACGGTAAGGGAGGAAGGTTTATGCTACGGATAGTGGGAATAATAAAAACTATGAATAACAGATTCTAACATCTTCATTTTAGCAAATCCCTATCAGTTAACCTATAGAGAACTCCAGAATTGTATGATCAACCACTCCTTCAAACAAATGTATACGTCTCGAATAATGGCCTAGGTCCTTTCATCTCACCACCTTAGTCTTCAGCTGGGCATCCTGTCCTCATTGCTCCCTTTTCTATACCATGATACATGTATCCTATTGCATACTAGGCAACTGATTGGCCCTCATGTCTGATGACATGCTATTGTAGCTTTGTGATGTAATGGCACCACTTGACCAATCGCCCTGGGTGACGATTACACCGAAGGACCAGACATCAGCAATTACACACTAGGTAACTATCTGTGAATAGGACTGCACAGCAAGTAGGAAGTGTAATGGGAAAGTACACTGCACCATTGAAAGCATTGGGCTCCTATTTAGAGAGGGCCAGAGTTTGAAGTAGCAATTGAATGGCCCTTTTGTCAGATGACAACCTGCTGCAGCTTTGTGATATAATGGCACCACTAGACCAATCGCCCTGCGTGAGGATGGCACCGGAGGACCAGACATCAGCAATTACACACTAGGTAACTATCTGTGAATATGACTGAACAGCAAGTAGGAGGTGTAATGGGAAAGTACACTGCACCATTGAAAGCATTGGGCTCCTATTTAAAGAGGGCTAGAGTTAGAAGAAGCAACTGATTGGCCCTCATGTCAGATGACATCCTGTTGTGGCTTTGTGATGTAATGGCACCACTTGACCAATCGCCCTGGGTGACGATTACACTGGAGGACCAGACAACAGCATTTACACACTAGGTAATTATCTGGGAATATGACTGCACAGCAAGTAGGAGGTGTAATGGGAAAGTACTCTGCACCATCGAATGCATTGGGCTCCTTTTTAAAGAGGGCTAGAGTTAGAAGAACACAGTTTCTAAATAGCAGTCCATCTGGAGTATCAGGGTCACACTCACAGAGAGCAGGGAAACCGGTTAAATAGCTTCCCTCTATCTGAAAGTAAGTCAATTGCTCTAACCTTAGACACCTCATTCCAGCCTGAAAGATGGTAATTAACTCGCAGGACAAATTGCCAGCACAAGTATCTAAAGAAGATTTTGTCAGCCACGTAGACAGTCAAAGTCTTTGATAAACTATCATGATGGCCATCGCGTCATCCACATTGCTACCGTCTTAGAAGATTATATTTATGCGGAAGACCCTACTAAAAGGCACTGAGAACCATCAGATGCTATGAACTTTTTATCAATGGCAAAATGATTAAATGAGAGTTTGACTTACCATACATATTGATCGAGGCATGGAGAAGGCTGAGGAATGAGCTTTCTTTTTTTTCCGTCTCAGCAAGCAGAGAAATATTCCTCTGCAACACTGCCTCTGCTGGCCATTCAGTATAATCTGCAGATGGAAAAGTCCACTGTTAGTCAATTTTTTGAACTTGAATATTTCCAAACCAAATGCAACACTACCAAAAAATGATTTCTATAAAGCGTAAATTATTAGTACTATGGCGTGTCACATATTGTGAAAATCCAAAGCTCACTAAAAATTATAATCTCAATTTAGATTTCAACCTAGCAAACTTCTTTCAATCCTAGGCCTCATTTGCTGGTACTCTCTACACAACCCTAGCACCTGTATGAGGACTTAGATAAAAAGATCTCTTTGGCAGCCAAGAGATAGAGTACCCTTCTCACAGGAATGATTTCAGGTTATGGTACACCATAGCAATTCAGTGATCGGATACGGTAAGGGAGGAAGGTTTATGCTACGGATAGTGGGAATAATAAAAACTATGAATAACAGATTCTAACATCTTCATTTTAGCACATCCCTATCAGTTAACCTATAGAGAACTCCAGAATTGTATGATCAACCACTCCTTCAAACAAATGTATACGTCTCGAATAATGGCCTAGGTCCTTTCATCTCACCACCTTAGTCTTCAGCTGGGCATCCTGTCCTCATTGCTCCCTTTTCTATACCATGATACATGTATCCTATTGCATACTAGGCAACTGATTGGCCCTCATGTCTGATGACATGCTATTGTAGCTTTGTGATGTAATGGCACCACTTGACCAATCGCCCTGGGTGACGATTACACCGAAGGACCAGACATCAGCAATTACACACTAGGTAACTATCTGTGAATAGGACTGCACAGCAAGTAGGAAGTGTAATGGGAAAGTACACTGCACCATTGAAAGCATTGGGCTCCTATTTAGAGAGGGCCAGAGTTTGAAGTAGCAATTGAATGGCCCTTTTGTCAGATGACAACCTGCTGCAGCTTTGTGATATAATGGCACCACTAGACCAATCGGCCTGCGTGAGGATGGCACCGGAGGACCAGACATCAGCAATTACACACTAGGTAACTATCTGTGAATATGACTGAACAGCAAGTAGGAGGTGTAATGGGAAAGTACACTGCACCATTGAAAGCATTGGGCTCCTATTTAAAGAGGGCTAGAGTTAGAAGAAGCAACTGATTGGCCCTCATGTCAGATGACATCCTGTTGTGGCTTTGTGATGTAATGGCACCACTTGACCAATCGCCCTGGGTGACGATTACACTGGAGGACCAGACAACAGCATTTACACACTAGGTAATTATCTGGGAATATGACTGCACAGCAAGTAGGAGGTGTAATGGGAAAGTACTCTGCACCATCGAATGCATTGGGCTCCTTTTTAAAGAGGGCTAGAGTTAGAAGAACACAGTTTCTAAATAGCAGTCCATCTGGAGTATCAGGGTCACACTCACAGAGAGCAGGGAAACCGGTTAAATAGCTTCCCTCTATCTGAAAGTAAGTCAATTGCTCTAACCTTAGACACCTCATTCCAGCCTGAAAGATGGTAATTAACTCGCAGGACAAATTGCCAGCACAAGTATCTAAAGAAGATTTTGTCAGCCACGTAGACAGTCAAAGTCTTTGATAAACTATCATGATGGCCATCGCGTCATCCACATTGCTACCGTCTTAGAAGATTATATTTATGCGGAAGACCCTACTAAAAGGCACTGAGAGCCATCAGATGCTATGAACTTTTTATCAATGGCAAAATGATTAAATGAGAGTTTGACTTACCATACATATTGATCGAGGCATGGAGAAGGCTGAGGAATGAGCTTTCTTTTTTTTTCCGTCTCAGCAAGCAGAGAAATATTCCTCTGCAACACTGCCTCTGCTGGCCATTCAGTATAATCTGCAGATGGAAAAGACCACTGTTAGTCAATTTTTTGAACTTGAATATTTCCAAACCAAATGCAACACTACCAAAAAATGATTTCTATAAAGCGTAAATTATTAGTACTATGGCGTGTCACATATTGTGAAAATCCAAAGCTCACTAAAAATTATAATCTCAATTTAGATTTCAACCTAGCAAACTTCTTTCAATCCTAGGCCTCATTTGCTGGTACACTGTACACAACCCTAGCACATGTATGAGGACTTAGATAGAAAGATCTCTTTGGCAGCCAAGAGATAGAGTACCCTTCTCACAGGAATGATTTCAGGTTATGGTACACCATAGCAATTCAGTGATCTGATACGTTAAGGGAGGAAGGTTTATGCTACGGTTAGTGGGAATAATAAAAACTATGAATAACAGATTCTAACATCTTCATTTTAGCACATCCCTATCAGTTAACCTATAGAGAACTCCAGAATTGTATGATCAACCACTCCTTCAAACAAATGTATACGTCTCGAATAATGGCCTAGGTCCTTTCATCTCACCACCTTAGTCTTCAGCTGGGCATCCTGTCCTCATTGCTCCCTTTTCTATACCATGATACATGTATCCTATTGCATACTAGGCAACTGATTGGCCCTCATGTCTGATGACATGCTATTGTAGCTTTGTGATGTAATGGCACCACTTGACCAATCGCCCTGGGTGACGATTACACCGAAGGACCAGACATCAGCAATTACACACTAGGTAACTATCTGTGAATAGGACTGCACAGCAAGTAGGAAGTGTAATGGGAAAGTACACTGCACCATTGAAAGCATTGGGCTCCTATTTAGAGAGGGCCAGAGTTTGAAGTAGCAATTGAATGGCCCTTTTGTCAGATGACAACCTGCTGCAGCTTTGTGATATAATGGCACCACTAGACCAATCGCCCTGCGTGAGGATGGCACCGGAGGACCAGACATCAGCAATTACACACTAGGTAACTATCTGTGAATATGACTGAACAGCAAGTAGGAGGTGTAATGGGAAAGTACACTGCACCATTGAAAGCATTGGGCTCCTATTTAAAGAGGGCTAGAGTTAGAAGAAGCAACTGATTGGCCCTCATGTCAGATGACATCCTGTTGTGGCTTTGTGATGTAATGGCACCACTTGACCAATCGCCCTGGGTGACGATTACACTGGAGGACCAGACAACAGCATTTACACACTAGGTAATTATCTGGGAATATGACTGCACAGCAAGTAGGAGGTGTAATGGGAAAGTACTCTGCACCATCGAATGCATTGGGCTCCTTTTTAAAGAGGGCTAGAGTTAGAAGAACACAGTTTCTAAATAGCAGTCCATCTGGAGTATCAGGGTCACACTCACAGAGAGCAGGGAAACCGGTTAAATAGCTTCCCTCTATCTGAAAGTAAGTCAATTGCTCTAACCTTAGACACCTCATTCCAGCCTGAAAGATGGTAATTAACTCGCAGGACAAATTGCCAGCACAAGTATCTAAAGAAGATTTTGTCAGCCACGTAGACAGTCAAAGTCTTTGATAAACTATCATGATGGCCATCGCGTCATCCACATTGCTACCGTCTTAGAAGATTATATTTATGCGGAAGACCCTACTAAAAGGCACTAAGAACCATCAGATGCTATGAACTTTTTATCAATGGCAAAATGATTAAATGAGAGTTTGACTTACCATACATATTGATCGAGGCATGGAGAAGGCTGAGGAATGAGCTTTCTTTTTTTTTCCGTCTCAGCAAGCAGAGAAATATTCCTCTGCAACACTGCCTCTGCTGGCCATTCAGTATAATCTGCAGATGGAAAAGTCCACTGTTAGTCAATTTTTTGAACTTGAATATTTCCAAACCAAATGCAACACTACCAAAAAATGATTTCTATAAAGCGTAAATTATTAGTACTATGGCGTGTCACATATTGTGAAAATCCAAAGCTCACTAAAAATTATAATCTCAATTTAGATTTCAACCTAGCAAACTTCTTTCAATCCTAGGCCTCATTTGCTGGTACACTGTACACAACCCTAGCACATGTATGAGGACTTAGATAGAAAGATCTCTTTGGCAGCCAAGAGATAGAGTACCCTTCTCACAGGAATGATTTCAGGTTATGGTACACCATAGCAATTCAGTGATCTGATACGTTAAGGGAGGAAGGTTTATGCTACGGTTAGTGGGAATAATAAAAACTATGAATAACAGATTCTAACATCTTCATTTTAGCACATCCCTATCAGTTAACCTATAGAGAACTCCAGAATTGTATGATCAACCACTCCTTCAAACAAATGTATACGTCTCGAATAATGGCCTAGGTCCTTTCATCTCACCACCTTAGTCTTCAGCTGGGCATCCTGTCCTCATTGCTCCCTTTTCTATACCATGATACATGTATCCTATTGCATACTAGGCAACTGATTGGCCCTCATGTCTGATGACATGCTATTGTAGCTTTGTGATGTAATGGCACCACTTGACCAATCGCCCTGGGTGACGATTACACCGAAGGACCAGACATCAGCAATTACACACTAGGTAACTATCTGTGAATAGGACTGCACAGCAAGTAGGAAGTGTAATGGGAAAGTACACTGCACCATTGAAAGCATTGGGCTCCTATTTAGAGAGGGCCAGAGTTTGAAGTAGCAATTGAATGGCCCTTTTGTCAGATGACAACCTGCTGCAGCTTTGTGATATAATGGCACCACTAGACCAATCGCCCTGCGTGAGGATGGCACCGGAGGACCAGACATCAGCAATTACACACTAGGTAACTATCTGTGAATATGACTGAACAGCAAGTAGGAGGTGTAATGGGAAAGTACACTGCACCATTGAAAGCATTGGGCTCCTATTTAAAGAGGGCTAGAGTTAGAAGAAGCAACTGATTGGCCCTCATGTCAGATGACATCCTGTTGTGGCTTTGTGATGTAATGGCACCACTTGACCAATCGCCCTGGGTGACGATTACACTGGAGGACCAGACAACAGCATTTACACACTAGGTAATTATCTGGGAATATGACTGCACAGCAAGTAGGAGGTGTAATGGGAAAGTACTCTGCACCATCGAATGCATTGGGCTCCTTTTTAAAGAGGGCTAGAGTTAGAAGAACACAGTTTCTAAATAGCAGTCCATCTGGAGTATCAGGGTCACACTCACAGAGAGCAGGGAAACCGGTTAAATAGCTTCCCTCTATCTGAAAGTAAGTCAATTGCTCTAACCTTAGACACCTCATTCCAGCCTGAAAGATGGTAATTAACTCGCAGGACAAATTGCCAGCACAAGTATCTAAAGAAGATTTTGTCAGCCACGTAGACAGTCAAAGTCTTTGATAAACTATCATGATGGCCATCGCGTCATCCACATTGCTACCGTCTTAGAAGATTATATTTATGCGGAAGACCCTACTAAAAGGCACTGAGAACCATCAGATGCTATGAACTTTTTATCAATGGCAAAATGATTAAATGAGAGTTTGACTTACCATACATATTGATCGAGGCATGGAGAAGGCTGAGGAATGAGCTTTCTTTTTTTTTCCGTCTCAGCAAGCAGAGAAATATTCCTCTGCTGGCCATTCAGTATAATCTGCAGATGGAAAAGTCCACTGTTAGTCAATTTTTTGAACTTGAATATTTCCAAACCAAATGCAACACTACCAAAAAATGATTTCTATAAAGCGTAAATTATTAGTACTATGGCGTGTCACATATTGTGAAAATCCAAAGCTCACTAAAAATTATAATCTCAATTTAGATTTCAACCTAGCAAACTTCTTTCAATCCTAGGCCTCATTTGCTGGTACTCTCTACACAACCCTAGCACATGTATGAGGACTTAGATAAAAAGATGTCTTTGGCAGCCAAGAGATAGAGTACCCTTCTCACAGGAATGATTTCAGGTTATGGTACACCATAGCAATTCAGTGATCGGATACGGTAAGGGAGGAAGGTTTATGCTACGGATAGTGGGAATAATAAAAACTATGAATAACAGATTCTAACATCTTCATTTTAGCAAATCCCTATCAGTTAACCTATAGAGAACTCCAGAATTGTATGATCAACCACTCCTTCAAACAAATGTATACGTCTCGAATAATGGCCTAGGTCCTTTCATCTCACCACCTTAGTCTTCAGCTGGGCATCCTGTCCTCATTGCTCCCTTTTCTATACCATGATACATGTATCCTATTGCATACTAGGCAACTGATTGGCCCTCATGTCTGATGACATGCTATTGTAGCTTTGTGATGTAATGGCACCACTTGACCAATCGCCCTGGGTGACGATTACACCGAAGGACCAGACATCAGCAATTACACACTAGGTAACTATCTGTGAATAGGACTGCACAGCAAGTAGGAAGTGTAATGGGAAAGTACACTGCACCATTGAAAGCATTGGGCTCCTATTTAGAGAGGGCCAGAGTTTGAAGTAGCAATTGAATGGCCCTTTTGTCAGATGACAACCTGCTGCAGCTTTGTGATATAATGGCACCACTAGACCAATCGCCCTGCGTGAGGATGGCACCGGAGGACCAGACATCAGCAATTACACACTAGGTAACTATCTGTGAATATGACTGAACAGCAAGTAGGAGGTGTAATGGGAAAGTACACTGCACCATTGAAAGCATTGGGCTCCTATTTAAAGAGGGCTAGAGTTAGAAGAAGCAACTGATTGGCCCTCATGTCAGATGACATCCTGTTGTGGCTTTGTGATGTAATGGCACCACTTGACCAATCGCCCTGGGTGACGATTACACTGGAGGACCAGACAACAGCATTTACACACTAGGTAATTATCTGGGAATATGACTGCACAGCAAGTAGGAGGTGTAATGGGAAAGTACTCTGCACCATCGAATGCATTGGGCTCCTTTTTAAAGAGGGCTAGAGTTAGAAGAACACAGTTTCTAAATAGCAGTCCATCTGGAGTATCAGGGTCACACTCACAGAGAGCAGGGAAACCGGTTAAATAGCTTCCCTCTATCTGAAAGTAAGTCAATTGCTCTAACCTTAGACACCTCATTCCAGCCTGAAAGATGGTAATTAACTCGCAGGACAAATTGCCAGCACAAGTATCTAAAGAAGATTTTGTCAGCCACGTAGACAGTCAAAGTCTTTGATAAACTATCATGATGGCCATCGCGTCATCCACATTGCTACCGTCTTAGAAGATTATATTTATGCGGAAGACCCTACTAAAAGGCACTGAGAACCATCAGATGCTATGAACTTTTTATCAATGGCAAAATGATTAAATGAGAGTTTGACTTACCATACATATTGATCGAGGCATGGAGAAGGCTGAGGAATGAGCTTTCTTTTTTTTTCCGTCTCAGCAAGCAGAGAAATATTCCTCTGCAACACTGCCTCTGCTGGCCATTCAGTATAATCTGCAGATGGAAAAGTCCACGGTTAGTCAATTTTTTGAACTTGAATATTTCCAAACCAAATGCAACACTACCAAAAAATGATTTCTATAAAGCGTAAATTATTAGTACTATGGCGTGTCACATATTGTGAAAATCCAAAGCTCACTAAAAATTATAATCTCAATTTAGATTTCAACCTAGCAAACTTCTTTCAATCCTAGGCCTCATTTGCTGGTACACTGTACACAACCCTAGCACATGTATGAGGACTTAGATAGAAAGATCTCTTTGGCAGCCAAGAGATAGAGTACCCTTCTCACAGGAATGATTTCAGGTTATGGTACACCATAGCAATTCAGTGATCTGATACGTTAAGGGAGGAAGGTTTATGCTACGGTTAGTGGGAATAATAAAAACTATGAATAACAGATTCTAACATCTTCATTTTAGCACATCCCTATCAGTTAACCTATAGAGAACTCCAGAATTGTATGATCAACCACTCCTTCAAACAAATGTATACGTCTCGAATAATGGCCTAGGTCCTTTCATCTCACCACCTTAGTCTTCAGCTGGGCATCCTGTCCTCATTGCTCCCTTTTCTATACCATGATACATGTATCCTATTGCATACTAGGCAACTGATTGGCCCTCATGTCTGATGACATGCTATTGTAGCTTTGTGATGTAATGGCACCACTTGACCAATCGCCCTGGGTGACGATTACACCGAAGGACCAGACATCAGCAATTACACACTAGGTAACTATCTGTGAATAGGACTGCACAGCAAGTAGGAAGTGTAATGGGAAAGTACACTGCACCATTGAAAGCATTGGGCTCCTATTTAGAGAGGGCCAGAGTTTGAAGTAGCAATTGAATGGCCCTTTTGTCAGATGACAACCTGCTGCAGCTTTGTGATATAATGGCACCACTAGACCAATCGCCCTGCGTGAGGATGGCACCGGAGGACCAGACATCAGCAATTACACACTAGGTAACTATCTGTGAATATGACTGAACAGCAAGTAGGAGGTGTAATGGGAAAGTACACTGCACCATTGAAAGCATTGGGCTCCTATTTAAAGAGGGCTAGAGTTAGAAGAAGCAACTGATTGGCCCTCATGTCAGATGACATCCTGTTGTGGCTTTGTGATGTAATGGCACCACTTGACCAATCGCCCTGGGTGACGATTACACTGGAGGACCAGACAACAGCATTTACACACTAGGTAATTATCTGGGAATATGACTGCACAGCAAGTAGGAGGTGTAATGGGAAAGTACTCTGCACCATCGAATGCATTGGGCTCCTTTTTAAAGAGGGCTAGAGTTAGAAGAACACAGTTTCTAAATAGCAGTCCATCTGGAGTATCAGGGTCACACTCACAGAGAGCAGGGAAACCGGTTAAATAGCTTCCCTCTATCTGAAAGTAAGTCAATTGCTCTAACCTTAGACACCTCATTCCAGCCTGAAAGATGGTAATTAACTCGCAGGACAAATTGCCAGCACAAGTATCTAAAGAAGATTTTGTCAGCCACGTAGACAGTCAAAGTCTTTGATAAACTATCATGATGGCCATCGCGTCATCCACATTGCTACCGTCTTAGAAGATTATATTTATGCGGAAGACCCTACTAAAAGGCACTGAGAGCCATCAGATGCTATGAACTTTTTATCAATGGCAAAATGATTAAATGAGAGTTTGACTTACCATACATATTGATCGAGGCATGGAGAAGGCTGAGGAATGAGCTTTCTTTTTTTTTCCGTCTCAGCAAGCAGAGAAATATTCCTCTGCTGGCCATTCAGTATAATCTGCAGATGGAAAAGTCCACTGTTAGTCAATTTTTTGAACTTGAATATTTCCAAACCAAATGCAACACTACCAAAAAATGATTTCTATAAAGCGTAAATTATTAGTACTATGGCGTGTCACATATTGTGAAAATCCAAAGCTCACTAAAAATTATAATCTCAATTTAGATTTCAACCTAGCAAACTTCTTTCAATCCTAGGCCTCATTTGCTGGTACTCTCTACACAACCCTAGCACATGTATGAGGACTTAGATAAAAAGATGTCTTTGGCAGCCAAGAGATAGAGTACCCTTCTCACAGGAATGATTTCAGGTTATGGTACACCATAGCAATTCAGTGATCGGATACGGTAAGGGAGGAAGGTTTATGCTACGGATAGTGGGAATAATAAAAACTATGAATAACAGATTCTAACATCTTCATTTTAGCAAATCCCTATCAGTTAACCTATAGAGAACTCCAGAATTGTATGATCAACCACTCCTTCAAACAAATGTATACGTCTCGAATAATGGCCTAGGTCCTTTCATCTCACCACCTTAGTCTTCAGCTGGGCATCCTGTCCTCATTGCTCCCTTTTCTATACCATGATACATGTATCCTATTGCATACTAGGCAACTGATTGGCCCTCATGTCTGATGACATGCTATTGTAGCTTTGTGATGTAATGGCACCACTTGACCAATCGCCCTGGGTGACGATTACACCGAAGGACCAGACATCAGCAATTACACACTAGGTAACTATCTGTGAATAGGACTGCACAGCAAGTAGGAAGTGTAATGGGAAAGTACACTGCACCATTGAAAGCATTGGGCTCCTATTTAGAGAGGGCCAGAGTTTGAAGTAGCAATTGAATGGCCCTTTTGTCAGATGACAACCTGCTGCAGCTTTGTGATATAATGGCACCACTAGACCAATCGCCCTGCGTGAGGATGGCACCGGAGGACCAGACATCAGCAATTACACACTAGGTAACTATCTGTGAATATGACTGAACAGCAAGTAGGAGGTGTAATGGGAAAGTACACTGCACCATTGAAAGCATTGGGCTCCTATTTAAAGAGGGCTAGAGTTAGAAGAAGCAACTGATTGGCCCTCATGTCAGATGACATCCTGTTGTGGCTTTGTGATGTAATGGCACCACTTGACCAATCGCCCTGGGTGACGATTACACTGGAGGACCAGACAACAGCATTTACACACTAGGTAATTATCTGGGAATATGACTGCACAGCAAGTAGGAGGTGTAATGGGAAAGTACTCTGCACCATCGAATGCATTGGGCTCCTTTTTAAAGAGGGCTAGAGTTAGAAGAACACAGTTTCTAAATAGCAGTCCATCTGGAGTATCAGGGTCACACTCACAGAGAGCAGGGAAACCGGTTAAATAGCTTCCCTCTATCTGAAAGTAAGTCAATTGCTCTAACCTTAGACACCTCATTCCAGCCTGAAAGATGGTAATTAACTCGCAGGACAAATTGCCAGCACAAGTATCTAAAGAAGATTTTGTCAGCCACGTAGACAGTCAAAGTCTTTGATAAACTATCATGATGGCCATCGCGTCATCCACATTGCTACCGTCTTAGAAGATTATATTTATGCGGAAGACCCTACTAAAAGGCACTGAGAACCATCAGATGCTATGAACTTTTTATCAATGGCAAAATGATTAAATGAGAGTTTGACTTACCATACATATTGATCGAGGCATGGAGAAGGCTGAGGAATGAGCTTTCTTTTTTTTTCCGTCTCAGCAAGCAGAGAAATATTCCTCTGCAACACTGCCTCTGCTGGCCATTCAGTATAATCTGCAGATGGAAAAGTCCACGGTTAGTCAATTTTTTGAACTTGAATATTTCCAAACCAAATGCAACACTACCAAAAAATGATTTCTATAAAGCGTAAATTATTAGTACTATGGCGTGTCACATATTGTGAAAATCCAAAGCTCACTAAAAATTATAATCTCAATTTAGATTTCAACCTAGCAAACTTCTTTCAATCCTAGGCCTCATTTGCTGGTACACTGTACACAACCCTAGCACATGTATGAGGACTTAGATAGAAAGATCTCTTTGGCAGCCAAGAGATAGAGTACCCTTCTCACAGGAATGATTTCAGGTTATGGTACACCATAGCAATTCAGTGATCTGATACGTTAAGGGAGGAAGGTTTATGCTACGGTTAGTGGGAATAATAAAAACTATGAATAACAGATTCTAACATCTTCATTTTAGCACATCCCTATCAGTTAACCTATAGAGAACTCCAGAATTGTATGATCAACCACTCCTTCAAACAAATGTATACGTCTCGAATAATGGCCTAGGTCCTTTCATCTCACCACCTTAGTCTTCAGCTGGGCATCCTGTCCTCATTGCTCCCTTTTCTATACCATGATACATGTATCCTATTGCATACTAGGCAACTGATTGGCCCTCATGTCTGATGACATGCTATTGTAGCTTTGTGATGTAATGGCACCACTTGACCAATCGCCCTGGGTGACGATTACACCGAAGGACCAGACATCAGCAATTACACACTAGGTAACTATCTGTGAATAGGACTGCACAGCAAGTAGGAAGTGTAATGGGAAAGTACACTGCACCATTGAAAGCATTGGGCTCCTATTTAGAGAGGGCCAGAGTTTGAAGTAGCAATTGAATGGCCCTTTTGTCAGATGACAACCTGCTGCAGCTTTGTGATATAATGGCACCACTAGACCAATCGCCCTGCGTGAGGATGGCACCGGAGGACCAGACATCAGCAATTACACACTAGGTAACTATCTGTGAATATGACTGAACAGCAAGTAGGAGGTGTAATGGGAAAGTACACTGCACCATTGAAAGCATTGGGCTCCTATTTAAAGAGGGCTAGAGTTAGAAGAAGCAACTGATTGGCCCTCATGTCAGATGACATCCTGTTGTGGCTTTGTGATGTAATGGCACCACTTGACCAATCGCCCTGGGTGACGATTACACTGGAGGACCAGACAACAGCATTTACACACTAGGTAATTATCTGGGAATATGACTGCACAGCAAGTAGGAGGTGTAATGGGAAAGTACTCTGCACCATCGAATGCATTGGGCTCCTTTTTAAAGAGGGCTAGAGTTAGAAGAACACAGTTTCTAAATAGCAGTCCATCTGGAGTATCAGGGTCACACTCACAGAGAGCAGGGAAACCGGTTAAATAGCTTCCCTCTATCTGAAAGTAAGTCAATTGCTCTAACCTTAGACACCTCATTCCAGCCTGAAAGATGGTAATTAACTCGCAGGACAAATTGCCAGCACAAGTATCTAAAGAAGATTTTGTCAGCCACGTAGACAGTCAAAGTCTTTGATAAACTATCATGATGGCCATCGCGTCATCCACATGCTACCGTCTTAGAAGATTATATTTATGCGGAAGACCCTACTAAAAGGCACTGAGAACCATCAGATGCTATGAACTTTTTTATCAATGGCAAAATGATTAAATGAGAGTTTGACTTACCATACATATTGATCGAGGCATGGAGAAGGCTGAGGAATGACCTTTTTTTTTTTTCCGTCTCAGCAAGCAGAGAAATATTCCTCTGCAACACTGCCTCTGCTGGCCATTCAGTATAATCTGCAGATGGAAAAGTCCACTGTTAGTCAATTTTTTGAACTTGAATATTTCCAAACCAAATGCAACACTACCAAAAAATGATTTCTATAAAGCGTAAATTATTAGTACTATGGCGTGTCACATATTGTGAAAATCCAAAGCTCACTAAAAATTATAATCTCAATTTAGATTTCAACCTAGCAAACTTCTTTCAATCCTAGGCCTCATTTGCTGGTACACTGTACACAACCCTAGCACATGTATGAGGACTTAGATAGAAAGATCTCTTTGGCAGCCAAGAGATAGAGTACCCTTCTCACAGGAATGATTTCAGGTTATGGTACACCATAGCAATTCAGTGATCTGATACGTTAAGGGAGGAAGGTTTATGCTACGGTTAGTGGGAATAATAAAAACTATGAATAACAGATTCTAACATCTTCATTTTAGCACATCCCTATCAGTTAACCTATAGAGAACTCCAGAATTGTATGATCAACCACTCCTTCAAACAAATGTATACGTCTCGAATAATGGCCTAGGTCCTTTCATCTCACCACCTTAGTCTTCAGCTGGGCATCCTGTCCTCATTGCTCCCTTTTCTATACCATGATACATGTATCCTATTGCATACTAGGCAACTGATTGGCCCTCATGTCTGATGACATGCTATTGTAGCTTTGTGATGTAATGGCACCACTTGACCAATCGCCCTGGGTGACGATTACACCGAAGGACCAGACATCAGCAATTACACACTAGGTAACTATCTGTGAATAGGACTGCACAGCAAGTAGGAAGTGTAATGGGAAAGTACACTGCACCATTGAAAGCATTGGGCTCCTATTTAGAGAGGGCCAGAGTTTGAAGTAGCAATTGAATGGCCCTTTTGTCAGATGACAACCTGCTGCAGCTTTGTGATATAATGGCACCACTAGACCAATCGCCCTGCGTGAGGATGGCACCGGAGGACCAGACATCAGCAATTACACACTAGGTAACTATCTGTGAATATGACTGAACAGCAAGTAGGAGGTGTAATGGGAAAGTACACTGCACCATTGAAAGCATTGGGCTCCTATTTAAAGAGGGCTAGAGTTAGAAGAAGCAACTGATTGGCCCTCATGTCAGATGACATCCTGTTGTGGCTTTGTGATGTAATGGCACCACTTGACCAATCGCCCTGGGTGACGATTACACTGGAGGACCAGACAACAGCATTTACACACTAGGTAATTATCTGGGAATATGACTGCACAGCAAGTAGGAGGTGTAATGGGAAAGTACTCTGCACCATCGAATGCATTGGGCTCCTTTTTAAAGAGGGCTAGAGTTAGAAGAACACAGTTTCTAAATAGCAGTCCATCTGGAGTATCAGGGTCACACTCACAGAGAGCAGGGAAACCGGTTAAATAGCTTCCCTCTATCTGAAAGTAAGTCAATTGCTCTAACCTTAGACACCTCATTCCAGCCTGAAAGATGGTAATTAACTCGCAGGACAAATTGCCAGCACAAGTATCTAAAGAAGATTTTGTCAGCCACGTAGACAGTCAAAGTCTTTGATAAACTATCATGATGGCCATCGCGTCATCCACATTGCTACCGTCTTAGAAGATTATATTTATGCGGAAGACCCTACTAAAAGGCACTGAGAACCATCAGATGCTATGAACTTTTTATCAATGGCAAAATGATTAAATGAGAGTTTGACTTACCATACATATTGATCGAGGCATGGAGAAGGCTGAGGAATGAGCTTTCTTTTTTTTTCCGTCTCAGCAAGCAGAGAAATATTCCTCTGCTGGCCATTCAGTATAATCTGCAGATGGAAAAGTCCACTGTTAGTCAATTTTTTGAACTTGAATATTTCCAAACCAAATGCAACACTACCAAAAAATGATTTCTATAAAGCGTAAATTATTAGTACTATGGCGTGTCACATATTGTGAAAATCCAAAGCTCACTAAAAATTATAATCTCAATTTAGATTTCAACCTAGCAAACTTCTTTCAATCCTAGGCCTCATTTGCTGGTACTCTCTAC
Organism: Lissotriton helveticus; assembly: GCF_964261635.1. Classification (NCBI taxonomy): domain Eukaryota; kingdom Metazoa; phylum Chordata; class Amphibia; order Caudata; family Salamandridae; genus Lissotriton; species Lissotriton helveticus. The sequence continues at coordinate 616,494,995 of NC_136068.1, forward strand.
ACAACCCTAGCACATGTATGAGGACTTAGATAAAAAGATGTCTTTGGCAGCCAAGAGATAGAGTACCCTTCTCACAGGAATGATTTCAGGTTATGGTACACCATAGCAATTCAGTGATCGGATACGGTAAGGGAGGAAGGTTTATGCTACGGATAGTGGGAATAATAAAAACTATGAATAACAGATTCTAACATCTTCATTTTAGCAAATCCCTATCAGTTAACCTATAGAGAACTCCAGAATTGTATGATCAACCACTCCTTCAAACAAATGTATACGTCTCGAATAATGGCCTAGGTCCTTTCATCTCACCACCTTAGTCTTCAGCTGGGCATCCTGTCCTCATTGCTCCCTTTTCTATACCATGATACATGTATCCTATTGCATACTAGGCAACTGATTGGCCCTCATGTCTGATGACATGCTATTGTAGCTTTGTGATGTAATGGCACCACTTGACCAATCGCCCTGGGTGACGATTACACCGAAGGACCAGACATCAGCAATTACACACTAGGTAACTATCTGTGAATAGGACTGCACAGCAAGTAGGAAGTGTAATGGGAAAGTACACTGCACCATTGAAAGCATTGGGCTCCTATTTAGAGAGGGCCAGAGTTTGAAGTAGCAATTGAATGGCCCTTTTGTCAGATGACAACCTGCTGCAGCTTTGTGATATAATGGCACCACTAGACCAATCGCCCTGCGTGAGGATGGCACCGGAGGACCAGACATCAGCAATTACACACTAGGTAACTATCTGTGAATATGACTGAACAGCAAGTAGGAGGTGTAATGGGAAAGTACACTGCACCATTGAAAGCATTGGGCTCCTATTTAAAGAGGGCTAGAGTTAGAAGAAGCAACTGATTGGCCCTCATGTCAGATGACATCCTGTTGTGGCTTTGTGATGTAATGGCACCACTTGACCAATCGCCCTGGGTGACGATTACACTGGAGGACCAGACAACAGCATTTACACACTAGGTAATTATCTGGGAATATGACTGCACAGCAAGTAGGAGGTGTAATGGGAAAGTACTCTGCACCATCGAATGCATTGGGCTCCTTTTTAAAGAGGGCTAGAGTTAGAAGAACACAGTTTCTAAATAGCAGTCCATCTGGAGTATCAGGGTCACACTCACAGAGAGCAGGGAAACCGGTTAAATAGCTTCCCTCTATCTGAAAGTAAGTCAATTGCTCTAACCTTAGACACCTCATTCCAGCCTGAAAGATGGTAATTAACTCGCAGGACAAATTGCCAGCACAAGTATCTAAAGAAGATTTTGTCAGCCACGTAGACAGTCAAAGTCTTTGATAAACTATCATGATGGCCATCGCGTCATCCACATTGCTACCGTCTTAGAAGATTATATTTATGCGGAAGACCCTACTAAAAGGCACTGAGAACCATCAGATGCTATGAACTTTTTATCAATGGCAAAATGATTAAATGAGAGTTTGACTTACCATACATATTGATCGAGGCATGGAGAAGGCTGAGGAATGAGCTTTCTTTTTTTTTCCGTCTCAGCAAGCAGAGAAATATTCCTCTGCAACACTGCCTCTGCTGGCCATTCAGTATAATCTGCAGATGGAAAAGTCCACGGTTAGTCAATTTTTTGAACTTGAATATTTCCAAACCAAATGCAACACTACCAAAAAATGATTTCTATAAAGCGTAAATTATTAGTACTATGGCGTGTCACATATTGTGAAAATCCAAAGCTCACTAAAAATTATAATCTCAATTTAGATTTCAACCTAGCAAACTTCTTTCAATCCTAGGCCTCATTTGCTGGTACACTGTACACAACCCTAGCACATGTATGAGGACTTAGATAGAAAGATCTCTTTGGCAGCCAAGAGATAGAGTACCCTTCTCACAGGAATGATTTCAGGTTATGGTACACCATAGCAATTCAGTGATCTGATACGTTAAGGGAGGAAGGTTTATGCTACGGTTAGTGGGAATAATAAAAACTATGAATAACAGATTCTAACATCTTCATTTTAGCACATCCCTATCAGTTAACCTATAGAGAACTCCAGAATTGTATGATCAACCACTCCTTCAAACAAATGTATACGTCTCGAATAATGGCCTAGGTCCTTTCATCTCACCACCTTAGTCTTCAGCTGGGCATCCTGTCCTCATTGCTCCCTTTTCTATACCATGATACATGTATCCTATTGCATACTAGGCAACTGATTGGCCCTCATGTCTGATGACATGCTATTGTAGCTTTGTGATGTAATGGCACCACTTGACCAATCGCCCTGGGTGACGATTACACCGAAGGACCAGACATCAGCAATTACACACTAGGTAACTATCTGTGAATAGGACTGCACAGCAAGTAGGAAGTGTAATGGGAAAGTACACTGCACCATTGAAAGCATTGGGCTCCTATTTAGAGAGGGCCAGAGTTTGAAGTAGCAATTGAATGGCCCTTTTGTCAGATGACAACCTGCTGCAGCTTTGTGATATAATGGCACCACTAGACCAATCGCCCTGCGTGAGGATGGCACCGGAGGACCAGACATCAGCAATTACACACTAGGTAACTATCTGTGAATATGACTGAACAGCAAGTAGGAGGTGTAATGGGAAAGTACACTGCACCATTGAAAGCATTGGGCTCCTATTTAAAGAGGGCTAGAGTTAGAAGAAGCAACTGATTGGCCCTCATGTCAGATGACATCCTGTTGTGGCTTTGTGATGTAATGGCACCACTTGACCAATCGCCCTGGGTGACGATTACACTGGAGGACCAGACAACAGCATTTACACACTAGGTAATTATCTGGGAATATGACTGCACAGCAAGTAGGAGGTGTAATGGGAAAGTACTCTGCACCATCGAATGCATTGGGCTCCTTTTTAAAGAGGGCTAGAGTTAGAAGAACACAGTTTCTAAATAGCAGTCCATCTGGAGTATCAGGGTCACACTCACAGAGAGCAGGGAAACCGGTTAAATAGCTTCCCTCTATCTGAAAGTAAGTCAATTGCTCTAACCTTAGACACCTCATTCCAGCCTGAAAGATGGTAATTAACTCGCAGGACAAATTGCCAGCACAAGTATCTAAAGAAGATTTTGTCAGCCACGTAGACAGTCAAAGTCTTTGATAAACTATCATGATGGCCATCGCGTCATCCACATTGCTACCGTCTTAGAAGATTATATTTATGCGGAAGACCCTACTAAAAGGCACTGAGAGCCATCAGATGCTATGAACTTTTTATCAATGGCAAAATGATTAAATGAGAGTTTGACTTACCATACATATTGATCGAGGCATGGAGAAGGCTGAGGAATGAGCTTTCTTTTTTTTTCCGTCTCAGCAAGCAGAGAAATATTCCTCTGCTGGCCATTCAGTATAATCTGCAGATGGAAAAGTCCACTGTTAGTCAATTTTTTGAACTTGAATATTTCCAAACCAAATGCAACACTACCAAAAAATGATTTCTATAAAGCGTAAATTATTAGTACTATGGCGTGTCACATATTGTGAAAATCCAAAGCTCACTAAAAATTATAATCTCAATTTAGATTTCAACCTAGCAAACTTCTTTCAATCCTAGGCCTCATTTGCTGGTACTCTCTACACAACCCTAGCACATGTATGAGGACTTAGATAAAAAGATGTCTTTGGCAGCCAAGAGATAGAGTACCCTTCTCACAGGAATGATTTCAGGTTATGGTACACCATAGCAATTCAGTGATCGGATACGGTAAGGGAGGAAGGTTTATGCTACGGATAGTGGGAATAATAAAAACTATGAATAACAGATTCTAACATCTTCATTTTAGCAAATCCCTATCAGTTAACCTATAGAGAACTCCAGAATTGTATGATCAACCACTCCTTCAAACAAATGTATACGTCTCGAATAATGGCCTAGGTCCTTTCATCTCACCACCTTAGTCTTCAGCTGGGCATCCTGTCCTCATTGCTCCCTTTTCTATACCATGATACATGTATCCTATTGCATACTAGGCAACTGATTGGCCCTCATGTCTGATGACATGCTATTGTAGCTTTGTGATGTAATGGCACCACTTGACCAATCGCCCTGGGTGACGATTACACCGAAGGACCAGACATCAGCAATTACACACTAGGTAACTATCTGTGAATAGGACTGCACAGCAAGTAGGAAGTGTAATGGGAAAGTACACTGCACCATTGAAAGCATTGGGCTCCTATTTAGAGAGGGCCAGAGTTTGAAGTAGCAATTGAATGGCCCTTTTGTCAGATGACAACCTGCTGCAGCTTTGTGATATAATGGCACCACTAGACCAATCGCCCTGCGTGAGGATGGCACCGGAGGACCAGACATCAGCAATTACACACTAGGTAACTATCTGTGAATATGACTGAACAGCAAGTAGGAGGTGTAATGGGAAAGTACACTGCACCATTGAAAGCATTGGGCTCCTATTTAAAGAGGGCTAGAGTTAGAAGAAGCAACTGATTGGCCCTCATGTCAGATGACATCCTGTTGTGGCTTTGTGATGTAATGGCACCACTTGACCAATCGCCCTGGGTGACGATTACACTGGAGGACCAGACAACAGCATTTACACACTAGGTAATTATCTGGGAATATGACTGCACAGCAAGTAGGAGGTGTAATGGGAAAGTACTCTGCACCATCGAATGCATTGGGCTCCTTTTTAAAGAGGGCTAGAGTTAGAAGAACACAGTTTCTAAATAGCAGTCCATCTGGAGTATCAGGGTCACACTCACAGAGAGCAGGGAAACCGGTTAAATAGCTTCCCTCTATCTGAAAGTAAGTCAATTGCTCTAACCTTAGACACCTCATTCCAGCCTGAAAGATGGTAATTAACTCGCAGGACAAATTGCCAGCACAAGTATCTAAAGAAGATTTTGTCAGCCACGTAGACAGTCAAAGTCTTTGATAAACTATCATGATGGCCATCGCGTCATCCACATTGCTACCGTCTTAGAAGATTATATTTATGCGGAAGACCCTACTAAAAGGCACTGAGAACCATCAGATGCTATGAACTTTTTATCAATGGCAAAATGATTAAATGAGAGTTTGACTTACCATACATATTGATCGAGGCATGGAGAAGGCTGAGGAATGAGCTTTCTTTTTTTTTCCGTCTCAGCAAGCAGAGAAATATTCCTCTGCAACACTGCCTCTGCTGGCCATTCAGTATAATCTGCAGATGGAAAAGTCCACGGTTAGTCAATTTTTTGAACTTGAATATTTCCAAACCAAATGCAACACTACCAAAAAATGATTTCTATAAAGCGTAAATTATTAGTACTATGGCGTGTCACATATTGTGAAAATCCAAAGCTCACTAAAAATTATAATCTCAATTTAGATTTCAACCTAGCAAACTTCTTTCAATCCTAGGCCTCATTTGCTGGTACACTGTACACAACCCTAGCACATGTATGAGGACTTAGATAGAAAGATCTCTTTGGCAGCCAAGAGATAGAGTACCCTTCTCACAGGAATGATTTCAGGTTATGGTACACCATAGCAATTCAGTGATCTGATACGTTAAGGGAGGAAGGTTTATGCTACGGTTAGTGGGAATAATAAAAACTATGAATAACAGATTCTAACATCTTCATTTTAGCACATCCCTATCAGTTAACCTATAGAGAACTCCAGAATTGTATGATCAACCACTCCTTCAAACAAATGTATACGTCTCGAATAATGGCCTAGGTCCTTTCATCTCACCACCTTAGTCTTCAGCTGGGCATCCTGTCCTCATTGCTCCCTTTTCTATACCATGATACATGTATCCTATTGCATACTAGGCAACTGATTGGCCCTCATGTCTGATGACATGCTATTGTAGCTTTGTGATGTAATGGCACCACTTGACCAATCGCCCTGGGTGACGATTACACCGAAGGACCAGACATCAGCAATTACACACTAGGTAACTATCTGTGAATAGGACTGCACAGCAAGTAGGAAGTGTAATGGGAAAGTACACTGCACCATTGAAAGCATTGGGCTCCTATTTAGAGAGGGCCAGAGTTTGAAGTAGCAATTGAATGGCCCTTTTGTCAGATGACAACCTGCTGCAGCTTTGTGATATAATGGCACCACTAGACCAATCGCCCTGCGTGAGGATGGCACCGGAGGACCAGACATCAGCAATTACACACTAGGTAACTATCTGTGAATATGACTGAACAGCAAGTAGGAGGTGTAATGGGAAAGTACACTGCACCATTGAAAGCATTGGGCTCCTATTTAAAGAGGGCTAGAGTTAGAAGAAGCAACTGATTGGCCCTCATGTCAGATGACATCCTGTTGTGGCTTTGTGATGTAATGGCACCACTTGACCAATCGCCCTGGGTGACGATTACACTGGAGGACCAGACAACAGCATTTACACACTAGGTAATTATCTGGGAATATGACTGCACAGCAAGTAGGAGGTGTAATGGGAAAGTACTCTGCACCATCGAATGCATTGGGCTCCTTTTTAAAGAGGGCTAGAGTTAGAAGAACACAGTTTCTAAATAGCAGTCCATCTGGAGTATCAGGGTCACACTCACAGAGAGCAGGGAAACCGGTTAAATAGCTTCCCTCTATCTGAAAGTAAGTCAATTGCTCTAACCTTAGACACCTCATTCCAGCCTGAAAGATGGTAATTAACTCGCAGGACAAATTGCCAGCACAAGTATCTAAAGAAGATTTTGTCAGCCACGTAGACAGTCAAAGTCTTTGATAAACTATCATGATGGCCATCGCGTCATCCACATGCTACCGTCTTAGAAGATTATATTTATGCGGAAGACCCTACTAAAAGGCACTGAGAACCATCAGATGCTATGAACTTTTTTATCAATGGCAAAATGATTAAATGAGAGTTTGACTTACCATACATATTGATCGAGGCATGGAGAAGGCTGAGGAATGACCTTTTTTTTTTTTCCGTCTCAGCAAGCAGAGAAATATTCCTCTGCAACACTGCCTCTGCTGGCCATTCAGTATAATCTGCAGATGGAAAAGTCCACTGTTAGTCAATTTTTTGAACTTGAATATTTCCAAACCAAATGCAACACTACCAAAAAATGATTTCTATAAAGCGTAAATTATTAGTACTATGGCGTGTCACATATTGTGAAAATCCAAAGCTCACTAAAAATTATAATCTCAATTTAGATTTCAACCTAGCAAACTTCTTTCAATCCTAGGCCTCATTTGCTGGTACACTGTACACAACCCTAGCACATGTATGAGGACTTAGATAAAAAAATCTCTTTGGCAGCCAAGAGATAGAGTACCCTTCTCACAGGAATGATTTCAGGTTATGGTACACCATAGCAATTCAGTGATCGGATACGGTAAGGGAGGAAGGTTTATGCTACGGATAGTGGGAATAATAAAAACTATGAATAACAGATTCTAACATCTTCATTTTAGCACATCCCTATCAGTTAACCTATAGAGAACTCCAGAATTGTATGATCAACCACTCCTTCAAACAAATGTATACGTCTCGAATAATGGCCTAGGTCCTTTCATCTCACCACCTTAGTCTTCAGCTGGGCATCCTGTCCTCATTGCTCCCTTTTCTATACCATGATACATGTATCCTATTGCATACTAGGCAACTGATTGGCCCTCATGTCTGATGACATGCTATTGTAGCTTTGTGATGTAATGGCACCACTTGACCAATCGCCCTGGGTGACGATTACACCGAAGGACCAGACATCAGCAATTACACACTAGGTAACTATCTGTGAATAGGACTGCACAGCAAGTAGGAAGTGTAATGGGAAAGTACACTGCACCATTGAAAGCATTGGGCTCCTATTTAGAGAGGGCCAGAGTTTGAAGTAGCAATTGAATGGCCCTTTTGTCAGATGACAACCTGCTGCAGCTTTGTGATATAATGGCACCACTAGACCAATCGCCCTGCGTGAGGATGGCACCGGAGGACCAGACATCAGCAATTACACACTAGGTAACTATCTGTGAATATGACTGAACAGCAAGTAGGAGGTGTAATGGGAAAGTACACTGCACCATTGAAAGCATTGGGCTCCTATTTAAAGAGGGCTAGAGTTAGAAGAAGCAACTGATTGGCCCTCATGTCAGATGACATCCTGTTGTGGCTTTGTGATGTAATGGCACCACTTGACCAATCGCCCTGGGTGACGATTACACTGGAGGACCAGACAACAGCATTTACACACTAGGTAATTATCTGGGAATATGACTGCACAGCAAGTAGGAGGTGTAATGGGAAAGTACTCTGCACCATCGAATGCATTGGGCTCCTTTTTAAAGAGGGCTAGAGTTAGAAGAACACAGTTTCTAAATAGCAGTCCATCTGGAGTATCAGGGTCACACTCACAGAGAGCAGGGAAACCGGTTAAATAGCTTCCCTCTATCTGAAAGTAAGTCAATTGCTCTAACCTTAGACACCTCATTCCAGCCTGAAAGATGGTAATTAACTCGCAGGACAAATTGCCAGCACAAGTATCTAAAGAAGATTTTGTCAGCCACGTAGACAGTCAAAGTCTTTGATAAACTATCATGATGGCCATCGCGTCATCCACATTGCTACCGTCTTAGAAGATTATATTTATGCGGAAGACCCTACTAAAAGGCACTGAGAACCATCAGATGCTATGAACTTTTTATCAATGGCAAAATGATTAAATGAGAGTTTGACTTACCATACATATTGATCGAGGCATGGAGAAGGCTGAGGAATGAGCTTTCTTTTTTTTTCCGTCTCAGCAAGCAGAGAAATATTCCTCTGCAACACTGCCTCTGCTGGCCATTCAGTATAATCTGCAGATGGAAAAGTCCACTGTTAGTCAATTTTTTGAACTTGAATATTTCCAAACCAAATGCAACACTACCAAAAAATGATTTCTATAAAGCGTAAATTATTAGTACTATGGCGTGTCACATATTGTGAAAATCCAAAGCTCACTAAAAATTATAATCTCAATTTAGATTTCAACCTAGCAAACTTCTTTCAATCCTAGGCCTCATTTGCTGGTACTCTCTACACAACCCTAGCACCTGTATGAGGACTTAGATAAAAAGATCTCTTTGGCAGCCAAGAGATAGAGTACCCTTCTCACAGGAATGATTTCAGGTTATGGTACACCATAGCAATTCAGTGATCGGATACGGTAAGGGAGGAAGGTTTATGCTACGGATAGTGGGAATAATAAAAACTATGAATAACAGATTCTAACATCTTCATTTTAGCACATCCCTATCAGTTAACCTATAGAGAACTCCAGAATTGTATGATCAACCACTCCTTCAAACAAATGTATACGTCTCGAATAATGGCCTAGGTCCTTTCATCTCACCACCTTAGTCTTCAGCTGGGCATCCTGTCCTCATTGCTCCCTTTTCTATACCATGATACATGTATCCTATTGCATACTAGGCAACTGATTGGCCCTCATGTCTGATGACATGCTATTGTAGCTTTGTGATGTAATGGCACCACTTGACCAATCGCCCTGGGTGACGATTACACCGAAGGACCAGACATCAGCAATTACACACTAGGTAACTATCTGTGAATAGGACTGCACAGCAAGTAGGAAGTGTAATGGGAAAGTACACTGCACCATTGAAAGCATTGGGCTCCTATTTAGAGAGGGCCAGAGTTTGAAGTAGCAATTGAATGGCCCTTTTGTCAGATGACAACCTGCTGCAGCTTTGTGATATAATGGCACCACTAGACCAATCGCCCTGCGTGAGGATGGCACCGGAGGACCAGACATCAGCAATTACACACTAGGTAACTATCTGTGAATATGACTGAACAGCAAGTAGGAGGTGTAATGGAAAGTACACTGCACCATTGAAAGCATTGGGCTCCTATTTAAAGAGGGCTAGAGTTAGAAGAAGCAACTGATTGGCCCTCATGTCAGATGACATCCTGTTGTGGCTTTGTGATGTAATGGCACCACTTGACCAATCGCCCTGGGTGACGATTACACTGGAGGACCAGACAACAGCATTTACACACTAGGTAATTATCTGGGAATATGACTGCACAGCAAGTAGGAGGTGTAATGGGAAAGTACTCTGCACCATCGAATGCATTGGGCTCCTTTTTAAAGAGGGCTAGAGTTAGAAGAACAAAGTTTCTAAATAGCAGTCCATCTGGAGTATCAGGGTCACACTCACAGAGAGCAGGGAAACCGGTTAAATAGCTTCCCTCTATCTGAAAGTAAGTCAATTGCTCTAACCTTAGACACCTCATTCCAGCCTGAAAGATGGTAATTAACTCGCAGGACAAATTGCCAGCACAAGTATCTAAAGAAGATTTTGTCAGCCACGTAGACAGTCAAAGTCTTTGATAAACTATCATGATGGCCATCGCGTCATCCACATTGCTACCGTCTTAGAAGATTATATTTATGCGGAAGACCCTACTAAAAGGCACTGAGAACCATCAGATGCTATGAACTTTTTATCAATGGCAAAATGATTAAATGAGAGTTTGACTTACCATACATATTGATCGAGGCATGGAGAAGGCTGAGGAATGAGCTTTCTTTTTTTTTCCGTCTCAGCAAGCAGAGAAATATTCCTCTGCAACACTGCCTCTGCTGGCCATTCAGTATAATCTGCAGATGGAAAAGTCCACTGTTAGTCAATTTTTTGAACTTGAATATTTCCAAACCAAATGCAACACTACCAAAAAATGATTTCTATAAAGCGTAAATTATTAGTACTATGGCGTGTCACATATTGTGAAAATCCAAAGCTCACTAAAAATTATAATCTCAATTTAGATTTCAACCTAGCAAACTTCTTTCAATCCTAGGCCTCATTTGCTGGTACTCTCTACACAACCCTAGCACATGTATGAGGACTTAGATAAAAAGATCTCTTTGGCAGCCAAGAGATAGAGTACCCTTCTCACAGGAATGATTTCAGGTTATGGTACACCATAGCAATTCAGTGATCTGATACGGTAAGGGAGGAAGGTTTATGCTACGGATAGTGGGAATAATAAAAACTATGAATAACAGATTCTAACATCTTCATTTTAGCAAATCCCTATCAGTTAACCTATAGAGAACTCCAGAATTGTATGATCAACCACTCCTTCAAACAAATGTATACGTCTCGAATAATGGCCTAGGTCCTTTCATCTCACCACCTTAGTCTTCAGCTGGGCATCCTGTCCTCATTGCTCCCTTTTCTATACCATGATACATGTATCCTATTGCATACTAGGCAACTGATTGGCCCTCATGTCTGATGACATGCTATTGTAGCTTTGTGATGTAATGGCACCACTTGACCAATCGCCCTGGGTGACGATTACACCGAAGGACCAGACATCAGCAATTACACACTAGGTAACTATCTGTGAATAGGACTGCACAGCAAGTAGGAAGTGTAATGGGAAAGTACACTGCACCATTGAAAGCATTGGGCTCCTATTTAGAGAGGGCCAGAGTTTGAAGTAGCAATTGAATGGCCCTTTTGTCAGATGACAACCTGCTGCAGCTTTGTGATATAATGGCACCACTAGACCAATCGCCCTGCGTGAGGATGGCACCGGAGGACCAGACATCAGCAATTACACACTAGGTAACTATCTGTGAATATGACTGAACAGCAAGTAGGAGGTGTAATGGGAAAGTACACTGCACCATTGAAAGCATTGGGCTCCTATTTAAAGAGGGCTAGAGTTAGAAGAAGCAACTGATTGGCCCTCATGTCAGATGACATCCTGTTGTGGCTTTGTGATGTAATGGCACCACTTGACCAATCGCCCTGGGTGACGATTACACTGGAGGACCAGACAACAGCATTTACACACTAGGTAATTATCTGGGAATATGACTGCACAGCAAGTAGGAGGTGTAATGGGAAAGTACTCTGCACCATCGAATGCATTGGGCTCCTTTTTAAAGAGGGCTAGAGTTAGAAGAACACAGTTTCTAAATAGCAGTCCATCTGGAGTATCAGGGTCACACTCACAGAGAGCAGGGAAACCGGTTAAATAGCTTCCCTCTATCTGAAAGTAAGTCAATTGCTCTAACCTTAGACACCTCATTCCAGCCTGAAAGATGGTAATTAACTCGCAGGACAAATTGCCAGCACAAGTATCTAAAGAAGATTTTGTCAGCCACGTAGACAGTCAAAGTCTTTGATAAACTATCATGATGGCCATCGCGTCATCCACATGCTACCGTCTTAGAAGATTATATTTATGCGGAAGACCCTACTAAAAGGCACTGAGAACCATCAGATGCTATGAACTTTTTATCAATGGCAAAATGATTAAATGAGAGTTTGACTTACCATACATATTGATCGAGGCATGGAGAAGGCTGAGGAATGACCTTTTTTTTTTTTCCGTCTCAGCAAGCAGAGAAATATTCCTCTGCAACACTGCCTCTGCTGGCCATTCAGTATAATCTGCAGATGGAAAAGTCCACTGTTAGTCAATTTTTTGAACTTGAATATTTCCAAACCAAATGCAACACTACCAAAAAATGATTTCTATAAAGCGTAAATTATTAGTACTATGGCGTGTCACATATTGTGAAAATCCAAAGCTCACTAAAAATTATAATCTCAATTTAGATTTCAACCTAGCAAACTTCTTTCAATCCTAGGCCTCATTTGCTGGTACTCTCTACACAACCCTAGCACCTGTATGAGGACTTAGATAAAAAGATCTCTTTGGCAGCCAAGAGATAGAGTACCCTTCTCACAGGAATGATTTCAGGTTATGGTACACCATAGCAATTCAGTGATCGGATACGGTAAGGGAGGAAGGTTTATGCTACGGATAGTGGGAATAATAAAAACTATGAATAACAGATTCTAACATCTTCATTTTAGCACATCCCTATCAGTTAACCTATAGAGAACTCCAGAATTGTATGATCAACCACTCCTTCAAACAAATGTGTACGTCTCGAATAATGGCCTAGGTCCTTTCATCTCACCACCTTAGTCTTCAGCTGGGCATCCTGTCCTCATTGCTCCCTTTTCTATACCATGATACATGTATCCTATTGCATACTAGGCAACTGATTGGCCCTCATGTCTGATGACATGCTATTGTAGCTTTGTGATGTAATGGCACCACTTGACCAATCGCCCTGGGTGACGATTACACCGAAGGACCAGACATCAGCAATTACACACTAGGTAACTATCTGTGAATAGGACTGCACAGCAAGTAGGAAGTGTAATGGGAAAGTACACTGCACCATTGAAAGCATTGGGCTCCTATTTAGAGAGGGCCAGAGTTTGAAGTAGCAATTGAATGGCCCTTTTGTCAGATGACAACCTGCTGCAGCTTTGTGATATAATGGCACCACTAGACCAATCGCCCTGCGTGAGGATGGCACCGGAGGACCAGACATCAGCAATTACACACTAGGTAACTATCTGTGAATATGACTGAACAGCAAGTAGGAGGTGTAATGGGAAAGTACACTGCACCATTGAAAGCATTGGGCTCCTATTTAAAGAGGGCTAGAGTTAGAAGAAGCAACTGATTGGCCCTCATGTCAGATGACATCCTGTTGTGGCTTTGTGATGTAATGGCACCACTTGACCAATCGCCCTGGGTGACGATTACACTGGAGGACCAGACAACAGCATTTACACACTAGGTAATTATCTGGGAATATGACTGCACAGCAAGTAGGAGGTGTAATGGGAAAGTACTCTGCACCATCGAATGCATTGGGCTCCTTTTTAAAGAGGGCTAGAGTTAGAAGAACACAGTTTCTAAATAGCAGTCCATCTGGAGTATCAGGGTCACACTCACAGAGAGCAGGGAAACCGGTTAAATAGCTTCCCTCTATCTGAAAGTAAGTCAATTGCTCTAACCTTAGACACCTCATTCCAGCCTGAAAGATGGTAATTAACTCGCAGGACAAATTGCCAGCACAAGTATCTAAAGAAGATTTTGTCAGCCACGTAGACAGTCAAAGTCTTTGATAAACTATCATGATGGCCATCGCGTCATCCACATTGCTACCGTCTTAGAAGATTATATTTATGCGGAAGACCCTACTAAAAGGCACTGAGAACCATCAGATGCTATGAACTTTTTATCAATGGCAAAATGATTAAATGAGAGTTTGACTTACCATACATATTGATCGAGGCATGGAGAAGGCTGAGGAATGAGCTTTCTTTTTTTTTCCGTCTCAGCAAGCAGAGAAATATTCCTCTGCAACACTGCCTCTGCTGGCCATTCAGTATAATCTGCAGATGGAAAAGTCCACTGTTAGTCAATTTTTTGAACTTGAATATTTCCAAACCAAATGCAACACTACCAAAAAATGATTTCTATAAAGCGTAAATTATTAGTACTATGGCGTGTCACATATTGTGAAAATCCAAAGCTCACTAAAAATTATAATCTCAATTTAGATTTCAACCTAGCAAACTTCTTTCAATCCTAGGCCTCATTTGCTGGTACTCTCTACACAACCCTAGCACCTGTATGAGGACTTAGATAAAAAGATCTCTTTGGCAGCCAAGAGATAGAGTACCCTTCTCACAGGAATGATTTCAGGTTATGGTACACCATAGCAATTCAGTGATCGGATACGGTAAGGGAGGAAGGTTTATGCTACGGATAGTGGGAATAATAAAAACTATGAATAACAGATTCTAACATCTTCATTTTAGCACATCCCTATCAGTTAACCTATAGAGAACTCCAGAATTGTATGATCAACCACTCCTTCAAACAAATGTATACGTCTCGAATAATGGCCTAGGTCCTTTCATCTCACCACCTTAGTCTTCAGCTGGGCATCCTGTCCTCATTGCTCCCTTTTCTATACCATGATACATGTATCCTATTGCATACTAGGCAACTGATTGGCCCTCATGTCTGATGACATGCTATTGTAGCTTTGTGATGTAATGGCACCACTTGACCAATCGCCCTGGGTGACGATTACACCGAAGGACCAGACATCAGCAATTACACACTAGGTAACTATCTGTGAATAGGACTGCACAGCAAGTAGGAAGTGTAATGGGAAAGTACACTGCACCATTGAAAGCATTGGGCTCCTATTTAGAGAGGGCCAGAGTTTGAAGTAGCAATTGAATGGCCCTTTTGTCAGATGACAACCTGCTGCAGCTTTGTGATATAATGGCACCACTAGACCAATCGCCCTGCGTGAGGATGGCACCGGAGGACCAGACATCAGCAATTACACACTAGGTAACTATCTGTGAATATGACTGAACAGCAAGTAGGAGGTGTAATGGGAAAGTACACTGCACCATTGAAAGCATTGGGCTCCTATTTAAAGAGGGCTAGAGTTAGAAGAAGCAACTGATTGGCCCTCATGTCAGATGACATCCTGTTGTGGCTTTGTGATGTAATGGCACCACTTGACCAATCGCCCTGGGTGACGATTACACTGGAGGACCAGACAACAGCATTTACACACTAGGTAATTATCTGGGAATATGACTGCACAGCAAGTAGGAGGTGTAATGGGAAAGTACTCTGCACCATCGAATGCATTGGGCTCCTTTTTAAAGAGGGCTAGAGTTAGAAGAACACAGTTTCTAAATAGCAGTCCATCTGGAGTATCAGGGTCACACTCACAGAGAGCAGGGAAACCGGTTAAATAGCTTCCCTCTATCTGAAAGTAAGTCAATTGCTCTAACCTTAGACACCTCATTCCAGCCTGAAAGATGGTAATTAACTCGCAGGACAAATTGCCAGCACAAGTATCTAAAGAAGATTTTGTCAGCCACGTAGACAGTCAAAGTCTTTGATAAACTATCATGATGGCCATCGCGTCATCCACATTGCTACCGTCTTAGAAGATTATATTTATGCGGAAGACCCTACTAAAAGGCACTGAGAACCATCAGATGCTATGAACTTTTTATCAATGGCAAAATGATTAAATGAGAGTTTGACTTACCATACATATTGATCGAGGCATGGAGAAGGCTGAGGAATGAGCTTTCTTTTTTTTTCCGTCTCAGCAAGCAGAGAAATATTCCTCTGCAACACTGCCTCTGCTGGCCATTCAGTATAATCTGCAGATGGAAAAGTCCACTGTTAGTCAATTTTTTGAACTTGAAAATTTCCAAACCAAATGCAACACTACCAAAAAATGATTTCTATAAAGCGTAAATTATTAGTACTATGGCGTGTCACATATTGTGAAAATCCAAAGCTCACTAAAAATTATAATCTCAATTTAGATTTCAACCTAGCAAACTTCTTTCAATCCTAGGCCTCATTTGCTGGTACTCTCTACACAACCCTAGCACCTGTATGAGGACTTAGATAAAAAGATCTCTTTGGCAGCCAAGAGATAGAGTACCCTTCTCACAGGAATGATTTCAGGTTATGGTACACCATAGCAATTCAGTGATCGGATACGGTAAGGGAGGAAGGTTTATGCTACGGATAGTGGGAATAATAAAAACTATGAATAACAGATTCTAACATCTTCATTTTAGCACATCCCTATCAGTTAACCTATAGAGAACTCCAGAATTGTATGATCAACCACTCCTTCAAACAAATGTATACGTCTCGAATAATGGCCTAGGTCCTTTCATCTCACCACCTTAGTCTTCAGCTGGGCATCCTGTCCTCATTGCTCCCTTTTCTATACCATGATACATGTATCCTATTGCATACTAGGCAACTGATTGGCCCTCATGTCTGATGACATGCTATTGTAGCTTTGTGATGTAATGGCACCACTTGACCAATCGCCCTGGGTGACGATTACACCGAAGGACCAGACATCAGCAATTACACACTAGGTAACTATCTGTGAATAGGACTGCACAGCAAGTAGGAAGTGTAATGGGAAAGTACACTGCACCATTGAAAGCATTGGGCTCCTATTTAGAGAGGGCCAGAGTTTGAAGTAGCAATTGAATGGCCCTTTTGTCAGATGACAACCTGCTGCAGCTTTGTGATATAATGGCACCACTAGACCAATCGCCCTGCGTGAGGATGGCACCGGAGGACCAGACATCAGCAATTACACACTAGGTAACTATCTGTGAATATGACTGAACAGCAAGTAGGAGGTGTAATGGGAAAGTACACTGCACCATTGAAAGCATTGGGCTCCTATTTAAAGAGGGCTAGAGTTAGAAGAAGCAACTGATTGGCCCTCATGTCAGATGACATCCTGTTGTGGCTTTGTGATGTAATGGCACCACTTGACCAATCGCCCTGGGTGACGATTACACTGGAGGACCAGACAACAGCATTTACACACTAGGTAATTATCTGGGAATATGACTGCACAGCAAGTAGGAGGTGTAATGGGAAAGTACTCTGCACCATCGAATGCATTGGGCTCCTTTTTAAAGAGGGCTAGAGTTAGAAGAACACAGTTTCTAAATAGCAGTCCATCTGGAGTATCAGGGTCACACTCACAGAGAGCAGGGAAACCGGTTAAATAGCTTCCCTCTATCTGAAAGTAAGTCAATTGCTCTAACCTTAGACACCTCATTCCAGCCTGAAAGATGGTAATTAACTCGCAGGACAAATTGCCAGCACAAGTATCTAAAGAAGATTTTGTCAGCCACGTAGACAGTCAAAGTCTTTGATAAACTATCATGATGGCCATCGCGTCATCCACATTGCTACCGTCTTAGAAGATTATATTTATGCGGAAGACCCTACTAAAAGGCACTGAGAACCATCAGATGCTATGAACTTTTTATCAATGGCAAAATGATTAAATGAGAGTTTGACTTACCATACATATTGATCGAGGCATGGAGAAGGCTGAGGAATGAGCTTTCTTTTTTTTTCCGTCTCAGCAAGCAGAGAAATATTCCTCTGCAACACTGCCTCTGCTGGCCATTCAGTATAATCTGCAGATGGAAAAGTCCACTGTTAGTCAATTTTTTGAACTTGAATATTTCCAAACCAAATGCAACACTACCAAAAAATGATTTCTATAAAGCGTAAATTATTAGTACTATGGCGTGTCACATATTGTGAAAATCCAAAGCTCACTAAAAATTATAATCTCAATTTAGATTTCAACCTAGCAAACTTCTTTCAATCCTAGGCCTCATTTGCTGGTACTCTCTACACAACCCTAGCACCTGTATGAGGACTTAGATAAAAAGATCTCTTTGGCAGCCAAGAGATAGAGTACCCTTCTCACAGGAATGATTTCAGGTTATGGTACACCATAGCAATTCAGTGATCGGATACGGTAAGGGAGGAAGGTTTATGCTACGGATAGTGGGAATAATAAAAACTATGAATAACAGATTCTAACATCTTCATTTTAGCACATCCCTATCAGTTAACCTATAGAGAACTCCAGAATTGTATGATCAACCACTCCTTCAAACAAATGTATACGTCTCGAATAATGGCCTAGGTCCTTTCATCTCACCACCTTAGTCTTCAGCTGGGCATCCTGTCCTCATTGCTCCCTTTTCTATACCATGATACATGTATCCTATTGCATACTAGGCAACTGATTGGCCCTCATGTCTGATGACATGCTATTGTAGCTTTGTGATGTAATGGCACCACTTGACCAATCGCCCTGGGTGACGATTACACCGAAGGACCAGACATCAGCAATTACACACTAGGTAACTATCTGTGAATAGGACTGCACAGCAAGTAGGAAGTGTAATGGGAAAGTACACTGCACCATTGAAAGCATTGGGCTCCTATTTAGAGAGGGCCAGAGTTTGAAGTAGCAATTGAATGGCCCTTTTGTCAGATGACAACCTGCTGCAGCTTTGTGATATAATGGCACCACTAGACCAATCGCCCTGCGTGAGGATGGCACCGGAGGACCAGACATCAGCAATTACACACTAGGTAACTATCTGTGAATATGACTGAACAGCAAGTAGGAGGTGTAATGGGAAAGTACACTGCACCATTGAAAGCATTGGGCTCCTATTTAAAGAGGGCTAGAGTTAGAAGAAGCAACTGATTGGCCCTCATGTCAGATGACATCCTGTTGTGGCTTTGTGATGTAATGGCACCACTTGACCAATCGCCCTGGGTGACGATTACACTGGAGGACCAGACAACAGCATTTACACACTAGGTAATTATCTGGGAATATGACTGCACAGCAAGTAGGAGGTGTAATGGGAAAGTACTCTGCACCATCGAATGCATTGGGCTCCTTTTTAAAGAGGGCTAGAGTTAGAAGAACACAGTTTCTAAATAGCAGTCCATCTGGAGTATCAGGGTCACACTCACAGAGAGCAGGGAAACCGGTTAAATAGCTTCCCTCTATCTGAAAGTAAGTCAATTGCTCTAACCTTAGACACCTCATTCCAGCCTGAAAGATGGTAATTAACTCGCAGGACAAATTGCCAGCACAAGTATCTAAAGAAGATTTTGTCAGCCACGTAGACAGTCAAAGTCTTTGATAAACTATCATGATGGCCATCGCGTCATCCACATTGCTACCGTCTTAGAAGATTATATTTATGCGGAAGACCCTACTAAAAGGCACTGAGAACCATCAGATGCTATGAAGTTTTTATCAATGGCAAAATGATTAAATGAGAGTTTGACTTACCATACATATTGATCGAGGCATGGAGGAGGCTGAGGAATGAGCTTTCTTTTTTTTTCCGTCTCAGCAAGCAGAGAAATATTCCTCTGCAACACTGCCTCTGCTGGCCATTCAGTATAATCTGCAGATGGAAAAGTCCACTGTTAGTCAATTTTTTGAACTTGAATATTTCCAAACCAAATGCAACACTACCAAAAAATGATTTCTATAAAGCGTAAATTATTAGTACTATGGCGTGTCACATATTGTGAAAATCCAAAGCTCACTAAAAATTATAATCTCAATTTAGATTTCAACCTAGCAAACTTCTTTCAATCCTAGGCCTCATTTGCTGGTACTCTCTACACAACCCTAGCACATGTATGAGGACTTAGATAAAAAGATCTCTTTGGCAGCCAAGAGATAGAGTACCCTTCTCACAGGAATGATTTCAGGTTATGGTACACCATAGCAATTCAGTGATCGGATACGGTAAGGGAGGAAGGTTTATGCTACGGATAGTGGGAATAATAAAAACTATGAATAACAGATTCTAACATCTTCATTTTAGCAAATCCCTATCAGTTAACCTATAGAGAACTCCAGAATTGTATGATCAACCACTCCTTCAAACAAATGTATACGTCTCGAATAATGGCCTAGGTCCTTTCATCTCACCACCTTAGTCTTCAGCTGGGCATCCTGTCCTCATTGCTCCCTTTTCTATACCATGATACATGTATCCTATTGCATACTAGGCAACTGATTGGCCCTCATGTCTGATGACATGCTATTGTAGCTTTGTGATGTAATGGCACCACTTGACCAATCGCCCTGGGTGACGATTACACCGAAGGACCAGACATCAGCAATTACACACTAGGTAACTATCTGTGAATAGGACTGCACAGCAAGTAGGAAGTGTAATGGGAAAGTACACTGCACCATTGAAAGCATTGGGCTCCTATTTAGAGAGGGCCAGAGTTTGAAGTAGCAATTGAATGGCCCTTTTGTCAGATGACAACCTGCTGCAGCTTTGTGATATAATGGCACCACTAGACCAATCGCCCTGCGTGAGGATGGCACCGGAGGACCAGACATCAGCAATTACACACTAGGTAACTATCTGTGAATATGACTGAACAGCAAGTAGGAGGTGTAATGGGAAAGTACACTGCACCATTGAAAGCATTGGGCTCCTATTTAAAGAGGGCTAGAGTTAGAAGAAGCAACTGATTGGCCCTCATGTCAGATGACATCCTGTTGTGGCTTTGTGATGTAATGGCACCACTTGACCAATCGCCCTGGGTGACGATTACACTGGAGGACCAGACAACAGCATTTACACACTAGGTAATTATCTGGGAATATGACTGCACAGCAAGTAGGAGGTGTAATGGGAAAGTACTCTGCACCATCGAATGCATTGGGCTCCTTTTTAAAGAGGGCTAGAGTTAGAAGAACACAGTTTCTAAATAGCAGTCCATCTGGAGTATCAGGGTCACACTCACAGAGAGCAGGGAAACCGGTTAAATAGCTTCCCTCTATCTGAAAGTAAGTCAATTGCTCTAACCTTAGACACCTCATTCCAGCCTGAAAGATGGTAATTAACTCGCAGGACAAATTGCCAGCACAAGTATCTAAAGAAGATTTTGTCAGCCACGTAGACAGTCAAAGTCTTTGATAAACTATCATGATGGCCATCGCGTCATCCACATTGCTACCGTCTTAGAAGATTATATTTATGCGGAAGACCCTACTAAAAGGCACTGAGAACCATCAGATGCTATGAAGTTTTTATCAATGGCAAAATGATTAAATGAGAGTTTGACTTACCATACATATTGATCGAGGCATGGAGGAGGCTGAGGAATGAGCTTTCTTTTTTTTTCCGTCTCAGCAAGCAGAGAAATATTCCTCTGCAACACTGCCTCTGCTGGCCATTCAGTATAATCTGCAGATGGAAAAGTCCACTGTTAGTCAATTTTTTGAACTTGAATATTTCCAAACCAAATGCAACACTACCAAAAAATGATTTCTATAAAGCGTAAATTATTAGTACTATGGCGTGTCACATATTGTGAAAATCCAAAGCTCACTAAAAATTATAATCTCAATTTAGATTTCAACCTAGCAAACTTCTTTCAATCCTAGGCCTCATTTGCTGGTACTCTCTACACAACCCTAGCACATGTATGAGGACTTAGATAAAAAGATCTCTTTGGCAGCCAAGAGATAGAGTACCCTTCTCACAGGAATGATTTCAGGTTATGGTACACCATAGCAATTCAGTGATCGGATACGGTAAGGGAGGAAGGTTTATGCTACGGATAGTGGGAATAATAAAAACTATGAATAACAGATTCTAACATCTTCATTTTAGCAAATCCCTATCAGTTAACCTATAGAGAACTCCAGAATTGTATGATCAACCACTCCTTCAAACAAATGTATACGTCTCGAATAATGGCCTAGGTCCTTTCATCTCACCACCTTAGTCTTCAGCTGGGCATCCTGTCCTCATTGCTCCCTTTTCTATACCATGATACATGTATCCTATTGCATACTAGGCAACTGATTGGCCCTCATGTCTGATGACATGCTATTGTAGCTTTGTGATGTAATGGCACCACTTGACCAATCGCCCTGGGTGACGATTACACCGAAGGACCAGACATCAGCAATTACACACTAGGTAACTATCTGTGAATAGGACTGCACAGCAAGTAGGAAGTGTAATGGGAAAGTACACTGCACCATTGAAAGCATTGGGCTCCTATTTAGAGAGGGCCAGAGTTTGAAGTAGCAATTGAATGGCCCTTTTGTCAGATGACAACCTGCTGCAGCTTTGTGATATAATGGCACCACTAGACCAATCGCCCTGCGTGAGGATGGCACCGGAGGACCAGACATCAGCAATTACACACTAGGTAACTATCTGTGAATATGACTGAACAGCAAGTAGGAGGTGTAATGGGAAAGTACACTGCACCATTGAAAGCATTGGGCTCCTATTTAAAGAGGGCTAGAGTTAGAAGAAGCAACTGATTGGCCCTCATGTCAGATGACATCCTGTTGTGGCTTTGTGATGTAATGGCACCACTTGACCAATCGCCCTGGGTGACGATTACACTGGAGGACCAGACAACAGCATTTACACACTAGGTAATTATCTGGGAATATGACTGCACAGCAAGTAGGAGGTGTAATGGGAAAGTACTCTGCACCATCGAATGCATTGGGCTCCTTTTTAAAGAGGGCTAGAGTTAGAAGAACACAGTTTCTAAATAGCAGTCCATCTGGAGTATCAGGGTCACACTCACAGAGCAGGGAAACCGGTTAAATAGCTTCCCTCTATCTGAAAGTAAGTCAATTGCTCTAACCTTAGACACCTCATTCCAGCCTGAAAGATGGTAATTAACTCGCAGGACAAATTGCCTGCACAAGTATCTAAAGAAGATTTTGTCAGCCACGTAGACAGACAAAGTCTTTGATAAACTATCATGATGGCCATCGCGTCATCCACATTGCTACCGTCTTAGAAGATTATATTTATGCGGAAGACCCTACTAAAAGGCACTGAGAGCCATCAGATGCTATGAACTTTTTATCAATGGCAAAATGATTAAATGAGAGTTTGACTTACCATACATATTGATCGAGGCATGGAGAAGGCTGAGGAATGAGCTTTCTTTTTTTTTGTCTCAGCAAGCAGAGACATATTCCTCTGCAACACTGCCTCTGCTGGCCATTCAGTATAATCTGCAGATGGAAAAGTCCACTGTTAGTCAATTTTTTGAACTTGAATATTTCCAAACCAAATGCAACACTACCAAAAAATGATTTCTATAAAGCGTAAATTATTAGTACTATGGCGTGTCACATATTGTGAAAATCCAAAGCTCACTAAAAATTATAATCTCAATTTAGATTTCAACCTAGCAAACTTCTTTCAATCCTAGGCCTCATTTGCTGGTACTCTCTACACAACCCTAGCACCTGTATGAGGACTTAGATAAAAAGATCTCTTTGGCAGCCAAGAGATAGAGTACCCTTCTCACAGGAATGATTTCAGGTTATGGTACACCATAGCAATTCAGTGATCGGATACGGTAAGGGAGGAAGGTTTATGCTACGGATAGTGGGAATAATAAAAACTATGAATAACAGATTCTAACATCTTCATTTTAGCACATCCCTATCAGTTAACCTATAGAGAACTCCAGAATTGTATGATCAACCACTCCTTCAAACAAATGTATACGTCTCGAATAATGGCCTAGGTCCTTTCATCTCACCACCTTAGTCTTCAGCTGGGCATCCTGTCCTCATTGCTCCCTTTTCTATACCATGATACATGTATCCTATTGCATACTAGGCAACTGATTGGCCCTCATGTCTGATGACATGCTATTGTAGCTTTGTGATGTAATGGCACCACTTGACCAATCGCCCTGGGTGACGATTACACCGAAGGACCAGACATCAGCAATTACACACTAGGTAACTATCTGTGAATAGGACTGCACAGCAAGTAGGAAGTGTAATGGGAAAGTACACTGCACCATTGAAAGCATTGGGCTCCTATTTAGAGAGGGCCAGAGTTTGAAGTAGCAATTGAATGGCCCTTTTGTCAGATGACAACCTGCTGCAGCTTTGTGATATAATGGCACCACTAGACCAATCGCCCTGCGTGAGGATGGCACCGGAGGACCAGACATCAGCAATTACACACTAGGTAACTATCTGTGAATATGACTGAACAGCAAGTAGGAGGTGTAATGGGAAAGTACACTGCACCATTGAAAGCATTGGGCTCCTATTTAAAGAGGGCTAGAGTTAGAAGAAGCAACTGATTGGCCCTCATGTCAGATGACATCCTGTTGTGGCTTTGTGATGTAATGGCACCACTTGACCAATCGCCCTGGGTGACGATTACACTGGAGGACCAGACAACAGCATTTACACACTAGGTAATTATCTGGGAATATGACTGCACAGCAAGTAGGAGGTGTAATGGGAAAGTACTCTGCACCATCGAATGCATTGGGCTCCTTTTTAAAGAGGGCTAGAGTTAGAAGAACACAGTTTCTAAATAGCAGTCCATCTGGAGTATCAGGGTCACACTCACAGAGAGCAGGGAAACCGGTTAAATAGCTTCCCTCTATCTGAAAGTAAGTCAATTGCTCTAACCTTAGACACCTCATTCCAGCCTGAAAGATGGTAATTAACTCGCAGGACAAATTGCCAGCACAAGTATCTAAAGAAGATTTTGTCAGCCACGTAGACAGTCAAAGTCTTTGATAAACTATCATGATGGCCATCGCGTCATCCACATTGCTACCGTCTTAGAAGATTATATTTATGCGGAAGACCCTACTAAAAGGCACTGAGAACCATCAGATGCTATGAAGTTTTTATCAATGGCAAAATGATTAAATGAGAGTTTGACTTACCATACATATTGATCGAGGCATGGAGAAGGCTGAGGAATGAGCTTTCTTTTTTTTTCCGTCTCAGCAAGCAGAGAAATATTCCTCTGCAACACTGCCTCTGCTGGCCATTCAGTATAATCTGCAGATGGAAAAGTCCACTGTTAGTCAATTTTTTGAACTTGAATATTTCCAAACCAAATGCAACACTACCAAAAAATGATTTCTATAAAGCGTAAATTATTAGTACTATGGCGTGTCACATATTGTGAAAATCCAAAGCTCACTAAAAATTATAATCTCAATTTAGATTTCAACCTAGCAAACTTCTTTCAATCCTAGGCCTCATTTGCTGGTACTCTCTACACAACCCTAGCACCTGTATGAGGACTTAGATAAAAAGATCTCTTTGGCAGCCAAGAGATAGAGTACCCTTCTCACAGGAATGATTTCAGGTTATGGTACACCATAGCAATTCAGTGATCGGATACGGTAAGGGAGGAAGGTTTATGCTACGGATAGTGGGAATAATAAAAACTATGAATAACAGATTCTAACATCTTCATTTTAGCACATCCCTATCAGTTAACCTATAGAGAACTCCAGAATTGTATGATCAACCACTCCTTCAAACAAATGTATACGTCTCGAATAATGGCCTAGGTCCTTTCATCTCACCACCTTAGTCTTCAGCTGGGCATCCTGTCCTCATTGCTCCCTTTTCTATACCATGATACATGTATCCTATTGCATACTAGGCAACTGATTGGCCCTCATGTCTGATGACATGCTATTGTAGCTTTGTGATGTAATGGCACCACTTGACCAATCGCCCTGGGTGACGATTACACCGAAGGACCAGACATCAGCAATTACACACTAGGTAACTATCTGTGAATAGGACTGCACAGCAAGTAGGAAGTGTAATGGGAAAGTACACTGCACCATTGAAAGCATTGGGCTCCTATTTAGAGAGGGCCAGAGTTTGAAGTAGCAATTGAATGGCCCTTTTGTCAGATGACAACCTGCTGCAGCTTTGTGATATAATGGCACCACTAGACCAATCGCCCTGCGTGAGGATGGCACCGGAGGACCAGACATCAGCAATTACACACTAGGTAACTATCTGTGAATATGACTGAACAGCAAGTAGGAGGTGTAATGGGAAAGTACACTGCACCATTGAAAGCATTGGGCTCCTATTTAAAGAGGGCTAGAGTTAGAAGAAGCAACTGATTGGCCCTCATGTCAGATGACATCCTGTTGTGGCTTTGTGATGTAATGGCACCACTTGACCAATCGCCCTGGGTGACGATTACACTGGAGGACCAGACAACAGCATTTACACACTAGGTAATTATCTGGGAATATGACTGCACAGCAAGTAGGAGGTGTAATGGGAAAGTACTCTGCACCATCGAATGCATTGGGCTCCTTTTTAAAGAGGGCTAGAGTTAGAAGAACACAGTTTCTAAATAGCAGTCCATCTGGAGTATCAGGGTCACACTCACAGAGCAGGGAAACCGGTTAAATAGCTTCCCTCTATCTGAAAGTAAGTCAATTGCTCTAACCTTAGACACCTCATTCCAGCCTGAAAGATGGTAATTAACTCGCAGGACAAATTGCCTGCACAAGTATCTAAAGAAGATTTTGTCAGCCACGTAGACAGACAAAGTCTTTGATAAACTATCATGATGGCCATCGCGTCATCCACATTGCTACCGTCTTAGAAGATTATATTTATGCGGAAGACCCTACTAAAAGGCACTGAGAGCCATCAGATGCTATGAACTTTTTATCAATGGCAAAATGATTAAATGAGAGTTTGACTTACCATACATATTGATCGAGGCATGGAGAAGGCTGAGGAATGAGCTTTCTTTTTTTTTCCGTCTCAGCAAGCAGAGAAATATTCCTCTGCAACACTGCCTCTGCTGGCCATTCAGTATAATCTGCAGATGGAAAAGTCCACTGTTAGTCAATTTTTTGAACTTGAATATTTCCAAACCAAATGCAACACTACCAAAAAATGATTTCTATAAAGCGTAAATTATTAGTACTATGGCGTGTCACATATTGTGAAAATCCAAAGCTCACTAAAAATTATAATCTCAATTTAGATTTCAACCTAGCAAACTTCTTTCAATCCTAGGCCTCATTTGCTGGTACTCTCTACACAACCCTAGCACATGTATGAGGACTTAGATAAAAAGATCTCTTTGGCAGCCAAGAGATAGAGTACCCTTCTCACAGGAATGATTTCAGGTTATGGTACACCATAGCAATTCAGTGATCGGATACGGTAAGGGAGGAAGGTTTATGCTACGGATAGTGGGAATAATAAAAACTATGAATAACAGATTCTAACATCTTCATTTTAGCAAATCCCTATCAGTTAACCTATAGAGAACTCCAGAATTGTATGATCAACCACTCCTTCAAACAAATGTATACGTCTCGAATAATGGCCTAGGTCCTTTCATCTCACCACCTTAGTCTTCAGCTGGGCATCCTGTCCTCATTGCTCCCTTTTCTATACCATGATACATGTATCCTATTGCATACTAGGCAACTGATTGGCCCTCATGTCTGATGACATGCTATTGTAGCTTTGTGATGTAATGGCACCACTTGACCAATCGCCCTGGGTGACGATTACACCGAAGGACCAGACATCAGCAATTACACACTAGGTAACTATCTGTGAATAGGACTGCACAGCAAGTAGGAAGTGTAATGGGAAAGTACACTGCACCATTGAAAGCATTGGGCTCCTATTTAGAGAGGGCCAGAGTTTGAAGTAGCAATTGAATGGCCCTTTTGTCAGATGACAACCTGCTGCAGCTTTGTGATATAATGGCACCACTAGACCAATCGCCCTGCGTGAGGATGGCACCGGAGGACCAGACATCAGCAATTACACACTAGGTAACTATCTGTGAATATGACTGAACAGCAAGTAGGAGGTGTAATGGGAAAGTACACTGCACCATTGAAAGCATTGGGCTCCTATTTAAAGAGGGCTAGAGTTAGAAGAAGCAACTGATTGGCCCTCATGTCAGATGACATCCTGTTGTGGCTTTGTGATGTAATGGCACCACTTGACCAATCGCCCTGGGTGACGATTACACTGGAGGACCAGACAACAGCATTTACACACTAGGTAATTATCTGGGAATATGACTGCACAGCAAGTAGGAGGTGTAATGGGAAAGTACTCTGCACCATCGAATGCATTGGGCTCCTTTTTAAAGAGGGCTAGAGTTAGAAGAACACAGTTTCTAAATAGCAGTCCATCTGGAGTATCAGGGTCACACTCACAGAGAGCAGGGAAACCGGTTAAATAGCTTCCCTCTATCTGAAAGTAAGTCAATTGCTCTAACCTTAGACACCTCATTCCAGCCTGAAAGATGGTAATTAACTCGCAGGACAAATTGCCTGCACAAGTATCTAAAGAAGATTTTGTCAGCCACGTAGACAGACAAAGTCTTTGATAAACTATCATGATGGCCATCGCGTCATCCACATTGCTACCGTCTTAGAAGATTATATTTATGCGGAAGACCCTACTAAAAGGCACTGAGAGCCATCAGATGCTATGAACTTTTTATCAATGGCAAAATGATTAAATGAGAGTTTGACTTACCATACATATTGATCGAGGCATGGAGAAGGCTGAGGAATGAGCTTTCTTTTTTTTTGTCTCAGCAAGCAGAGACATATTCCTCTGCAACACTGCCTCTGCTGGCCATTCAGTATAATCTGCAGATGGAAAAGTCCACTGTTAGTCAATTTTTTGAACTTGAATATTTCCAAACCAAATGCAACACTACCAAAAAATGATTTCTATAAAGCGTAAATTATTAGTACTATGGCGTGTCACATATTGTGAAAATCCAAAGCTCACTAAAAATTATAATCTCAATTTAGATTTCAACCTAGCAAACTTCTTTCAATCCTAGGCCTCATTTGCTGGTACTCTCTACACAACCCTAGCACCTGTATGAGGACTTAGATAAAAAGATCTCTTTGGCAGCCAAGAGATAGAGTACCCTTCTCACAGGAATGATTTCAGGTTATGGTACACCATAGCAATTCAGTGATCGGATACGGTAAGGGAGGAAGGTTTATGCTACGGATAGTGGGAATAATAAAAACTATGAATAACAGATTCTAACATCTTCATTTTAGCACATCCCTATCAGTTAACCTATAGAGAACTCCAGAATTGTATGATCAACCACTCCTTCAAACAAATGTATACGTCTCGAATAATGGCCTAGGTCCTTTCATCTCACCACCTTAGTCTTCAGCTGGGCATCCTGTCCTCATTGCTCCCTTTTCTATACCATGATACATGTATCCTATTGCATACTAGGCAACTGATTGGCCCTCATGTCTGATGACATGCTATTGTAGCTTTGTGATGTAATGGCACCACTTGACCAATCGCCCTGGGTGACGATTACACCGAAGGACCAGACATCAGCAATTACACACTAGGTAACTATCTGTGAATAGGACTGCACAGCAAGTAGGAAGTGTAATGGGAAAGTACACTGCACCATTGAAAGCATTGGGCTCCTATTTAGAGAGGGCCAGAGTTTGAAGTAGCAATTGAATGGCCCTTTTGTCAGATGACAACCTGCTGCAGCTTTGTGATATAATGGCACCACTAGACCAATCGCCCTGCGTGAGGATGGCACCGGAGGACCAGACATCAGCAATTACACACTAGGTAACTATCTGTGAATATGACTGAACAGCAAGTAGGAGGTGTAATGGGAAAGTACACTGCACCATTGAAAGCATTGGGCTCCTATTTAAAGAGGGCTAGAGTTAGAAGAAGCAACTGATTGGCCCTCATGTCAGATGACATCCTGTTGTGGCTTTGTGATGTAATGGCACCACTTGACCAATCGCCCTGGGTGACGATTACACTGGAGGACCAGACAACAGCATTTACACACTAGGTAATTATCTGGGAATATGACTGCACAGCAAGTAGGAGGTGTAATGGGAAAGTACTCTGCACCATCGAATGCATTGGGCTCCTTTTTAAAGAGGGCTAGAGTTAGAAGAACACAGTTTCTAAATAGCAGTCCATCTGGAGTATCAGGGTCACACTCACAGAGAGCAGGGAAACCGGTTAAATAGCTTCCCTCTATCTGAAAGTAAGTCAATTGCTCTAACCTTAGACACCTCATTCCAGCCTGAAAGATGGTAATTAACTCGCAGGACAAATTGCCAGCACAAGTATCTAAAGAAGATTTTGTCAGCCACGTAGACAGTCAAAGTCTTTGATAAACTATCATGATGGCCATCGCGTCATCCACATTGCTACCGTCTTAGAAGATTATATTTATGCGGAAGACCCTACTAAAAGGCACTGAGAACCATCAGATGCTATGAAGTTTTTATCAATGGCAAAATGATTAAATGAGAGTTTGACTTACCATACATATTGATCGAGGCATGGAGAAGGCTGAGGAATGAGCTTTCTTTTTTTTTCCGTCTCAGCAAGCAGAGAAATATTCCTCTGCAACACTGCCTCTGCTGGCCATTCAGTATAATCTGCAGATGGAAAAGTCCACTGTTAGTCAATTTTTTGAACTTGAATATTTCCAAACCAAATGCAACACTACCAAAAAATGATTTCTATAAAGCGTAAATTATTAGTACTATGGCGTGTCACATATTGTGAAAATCCAAAGCTCACTAAAAATTATAATCTCAATTTAGATTTCAACCTAGCAAACTTCTTTCAATCCTAGGCCTCATTTGCTGGTACTCTCTACACAACCCTAGCACCTGTATGAGGACTTAGATAAAAAGATCTCTTTGGCAGCCAAGAGATAGAGTACCCTTCTCACAGGAATGATTTCAGGTTATGGTACACCATAGCAATTCAGTGATCGGATACGGTAAGGGAGGAAGGTTTATGCTACGGATAGTGGGAATAATAAAAACTATGAATAACAGATTCTAACATCTTCATTTTAGCACATCCCTATCAGTTAACCTATAGAGAACTCCAGAATTGTATGATCAACCACTCCTTCAAACAAATGTATACGTCTCGAATAATGGCCTAGGTCCTTTCATCTCACCACCTTAGTCTTCAGCTGGGCATCCTGTCCTCATTGCTCCCTTTTCTATACCATGATACATGTATCCTATTGCATACTAGGCAACTGATTGGCCCTCATGTCTGATGACATGCTATTGTAGCTTTGTGATGTAATGGCACCACTTGACCAATCGCCCTGGGTGACGATTACACCGAAGGACCAGACATCAGCAATTACACACTAGGTAACTATCTGTGAATAGGACTGCACAGCAAGTAGGAAGTGTAATGGGAAAGTACACTGCACCATTGAAAGCATTGGGCTCCTATTTAGAGAGGGCCAGAGTTTGAAGTAGCAATTGAATGGCCCTTTTGTCAGATGACAACCTGCTGCAGCTTTGTGATATAATGGCACCACTAGACCAATCGCCCTGCGTGAGGATGGCACCGGAGGACCAGACATCAGCAATTACACACTAGGTAACTATCTGTGAATATGACTGAACAGCAAGTAGGAGGTGTAATGGGAAAGTACACTGCACCATTGAAAGCATTGGGCTCCTATTTAAAGAGGGCTAGAGTTAGAAGAAGCAACTGATTGGCCCTCATGTCAGATGACATCCTGTTGTGGCTTTGTGATGTAATGGCACCACTTGACCAATCGCCCTGGGTGACGATTACACTGGAGGACCAGACAACAGCATTTACACACTAGGTAATTATCTGGGAATATGACTGCACAGCAAGTAGGAGGTGTAATGGGAAAGTACTCTGCACCATCGAATGCATTGGGCTCCTTTTTAAAGAGGGCTAGAGTTAGAAGAACACAGTTTCTAAATAGCAGTCCATCTGGAGTATCAGGGTCACACTCACAGAGCAGGGAAACCGGTTAAATAGCTTCCCTCTATCTGAAAGTAAGTCAATTGCTCTAACCTTAGACACCTCATTCCAGCCTGAAAGATGGTAATTAACTCGCAGGACAAATTGCCTGCACAAGTATCTAAAGAAGATTTTGTCAGCCACGTAGACAGACAAAGTCTTTGATAAACTATCATGATGGCCATCGCGTCATCCACATTGCTACCGTCTTAGAAGATTATATTTATGCGGAAGACCCTACTAAAAGGCACTGAGAGCCATCAGATGCTATGAACTTTTTATCAATGGCAAAATGATTAAATGAGAGTTTGACTTACCATACATATTGATCGAGGCATGGAGAAGGCTGAGGAATGAGCTTTCTTTTTTTTTGTCTCAGCAAGCAGAGACATATTCCTCTGCAACACTGCCTCTGCTGGCCATTCAGTATAATCTGCAGATGGAAAAGTCCACTGTTAGTCAATTTTTTGAACTTGAATATTTCCAAACCAAATGCAACACTACCAAAAAATGATTTCTATAAAGCGTAAATTATTAGTACTATGGCGTGTCACATATTGTGAAAATCCAAAGCTCACTAAAAATTATAATCTCAATTTAGATTTCAACCTAGCAAACTTCTTTCAATCCTAGGCCTCATTTGCTGGTACTCTCTACACAACCCTAGCACCTGTATGAGGACTTAGATAAAAAGATCTCTTTGGCAGCCAAGAGATAGAGTACCCTTCTCACAGGAATGATTTCAGGTTATGGTACACCATAGCAATTCAGTGATCGGATACGGTAAGGGAGGAAGGTTTATGCTACGGATAGTGGGAATAATAAAAACTATGAATAACAGATTCTAACATCTTCATTTTAGCACATCCCTATCAGTTAACCTATAGAGAACTCCAGAATTGTATGATCAACCACTCCTTCAAACAAATGTATACGTCTCGAATAATGGCCTAGGTCCTTTCATCTCACCACCTTAGTCTTCAGCTGGGCATCCTGTCCTCATTGCTCCCTTTTCTATACCATGATACATGTATCCTATTGCATACTAGGCAACTGATTGGCCCTCATGTCTGATGACATGCTATTGTAGCTTTGTGATGTAATGGCACCACTTGACCAATCGCCCTGGGTGACGATTACACCGAAGGACCAGACATCAGCAATTACACACTAGGTAACTATCTGTGAATAGGACTGCACAGCAAGTAGGAAGTGTAATGGGAAAGTACACTGCACCATTGAAAGCATTGGGCTCCTATTTAGAGAGGGCCAGAGTTTGAAGTAGCAATTGAATGGCCCTTTTGTCAGATGACAACCTGCTGCAGCTTTGTGATATAATGGCACCACTAGACCAATCGCCCTGCGTGAGGATGGCACCGGAGGACCAGACATCAGCAATTACACACTAGGTAACTATCTGTGAATATGACTGAACAGCAAGTAGGAGGTGTAATGGGAAAGTACACTGCACCATTGAAAGCATTGGGCTCCTATTTAAAGAGGGCTAGAGTTAGAAGAAGCAACTGATTGGCCCTCATGTCAGATGACATCCTGTTGTGGCTTTGTGATGTAATGGCACCACTTGACCAATCGCCCTGGGTGACGATTACACTGGAGGACCAGACAACAGCATTTACACACTAGGTAATTATCTGGGAATATGACTGCACAGCAAGTAGGAGGTGTAATGGGAAAGTACTCTGCACCATCGAATGCATTGGGCTCCTTTTTAAAGAGGGCTAGAGTTAGAAGAACACAGTTTCTAAATAGCAGTCCATCTGGAGTATCAGGGTCACACTCACAGAGAGCAGGGAAACCGGTTAAATAGCTTCCCTCTATCTGAAAGTAAGTCAATTGCTCTAACCTTAGACACCTCATTCCAGCCTGAAAGATGGTAATTAACTCGCAGGACAAATTGCCAGCACAAGTATCTAAAGAAGATTTTGTCAGCCACGTAGACAGTCAAAGTCTTTGATAAACTATCATGATGGCCATCGCGTCATCCACATTGCTACCGTCTTAGAAGATTATATTTATGCGGAAGACCCTACTAAAAGGCACTGAGAACCATCAGATGCTATGAAGTTTTTATCAATGGCAAAATGATTAAATGAGAGTTTGACTTACCATACATATTGATCGAGGCATGGAGAAGGCTGAGGAATGAGCTTTCTTTTTTTTTCCGTCTCAGCAAGCAGAGAAATATTCCTCTGCAACACTGCCTCTGCTGGCCATTCAGTATAATCTGCAGATGGAAAAGTCCACTGTTAGTCAATTTTTTGAACTTGAATATTTCCAAACCAAATGCAACACTACCAAAAAATGATTTCTATAAAGCGTAAATTATTAGTACTATGGCGTGTCACATATTGTGAAAATCCAAAGCTCACTAAAAATTATAATCTCAATTTAGATTTCAACCTAGCAAACTTCTTTCAATCCTAGGCCTCATTTGCTGGTACTCTCTACACAACCCTAGCACCTGTATGAGGACTTAGATAAAAAGATCTCTTTGGCAGCCAAGAGATAGAGTACCCTTCTCACAGGAATGATTTCAGGTTATGGTACACCATAGCAATTCAGTGATCGGATACGGTAAGGGAGGAAGGTTTATGCTACGGATAGTGGGAATAATAAAAACTATGAATAACAGATTCTAACATCTTCATTTTAGCACATCCCTATCAGTTAACCTATAGAGAACTCCAGAATTGTATGATCAACCACTCCTTCAAACAAATGTATACGTCTCGAATAATGGCCTAGGTCCTTTCATCTCACCACCTTAGTCTTCAGCTGGGCATCCTGTCCTCATTGCTCCCTTTTCTATACCATGATACATGTATCCTATTGCATACTAGGCAACTGATTGGCCCTCATGTCTGATGACATGCTATTGTAGCTTTGTGATGTAATGGCACCACTTGACCAATCGCCCTGGGTGACGATTACACCGAAGGACCAGACATCAGCAATTACACACTAGGTAACTATCTGTGAATAGGACTGCACAGCAAGTAGGAAGTGTAATGGGAAAGTACACTGCACCATTGAAAGCATTGGGCTCCTATTTAGAGAGGGCCAGAGTTTGAAGTAGCAATTGAATGGCCCTTTTGTCAGATGACAACCTGCTGCAGCTTTGTGATATAATGGCACCACTAGACCAATCGCCCTGCGTGAGGATGGCACCGGAGGACCAGACATCAGCAATTACACACTAGGTAACTATCTGTGAATATGACTGAACAGCAAGTAGGAGGTGTAATGGGAAAGTACACTGCACCATTGAAAGCATTGGGCTCCTATTTAAAGAGGGCTAGAGTTAGAAGAAGCAACTGATTGGCCCTCATGTCAGATGACATCCTGTTGTGGCTTTGTGATGTAATGGCACCACTTGACCAATCGCCCTGGGTGACGATTACACTGGAGGACCAGACAACAGCATTTACACACTAGGTAATTATCTGGGAATATGACTGCACAGCAAGTAGGAGGTGTAATGGGAAAGTACTCTGCACCATCGAATGCATTGGGCTCCTTTTTAAAGAGGGCTAGAGTTAGAAGAACACAGTTTCTAAATAGCAGTCCATCTGGAGTATCAGGGTCACACTCACAGAGCAGGGAAACCGGTTAAATAGCTTCCCTCTATCTGAAAGTAAGTCAATTGCTCTAACCTTAGACACCTCATTCCAGCCTGAAAGATGGTAATTAACTCGCAGGACAAATTGCCTGCACAAGTATCTAAAGAAGATTTTGTCAGCCACGTAGACAGACAAAGTCTTTGATAAACTATCATGATGGCCATCGCGTCATCCACATTGCTACCGTCTTAGAAGATTATATTTATGCGGAAGACCCTACTAAAAGGCACTGAGAGCCATCAGATGCTATGAACTTTTTATCAATGGCAAAATGATTAAATGAGAGTTTGACTTACCATACATATTGATCGAGGCATGGAGAAGGCTGAGGAATGAGCTTTCTTTTTTTTTGTCTCAGCAAGCAGAGACATATTCCTCTGCAACACTGCCTCTGCTGGCCATTCAGTATAATCTGCAGATGGAAAAGTCCACTGTTAGTCAATTTTTTGAACTTGAATATTTCCAAACCAAATGCAACACTACCAAAAAATGATTTCTATAAAGCGTAAATTATTAGTACTATGGCGTGTCACATATTGTGAAAATCCAAAGCTCACTAAAAATTATAATCTCAATTTAGATTTCAACCTAGCAAACTTCTTTCAATCCTAGGCCTCATTTGCTGGTACTCTCTACACAACCCTAGCACCTGTATGAGGACTTAGATAAAAAGATCTCTTTGGCAGCCAAGAGATAGAGTACCCTTCTCACAGGAATGATTTCAGGTTATGGTACACCATAGCAATTCAGTGATCGGATACGGTAAGGGAGGAAGGTTTATGCTACGGATAGTGGGAATAATAAAAACTATGAATAACAGATTCTAACATCTTCATTTTAGCACATCCCTATCAGTTAACCTATAGAGAACTCCAGAATTGTATGATCAACCACTCCTTCAAACAAATGTATACGTCTCGAATAATGGCCTAGGTCCTTTCATCTCACCACCTTAGTCTTCAGCTGGGCATCCTGTCCTCATTGCTCCCTTTTCTATACCATGATACATGTATCCTATTGCATACTAGGCAACTGATTGGCCCTCATGTCTGATGACATGCTATTGTAGCTTTGTGATGTAATGGCACCACTTGACCAATCGCCCTGGGTGACGATTACACCGAAGGACCAGACATCAGCAATTACACACTAGGTAACTATCTGTGAATAGGACTGCACAGCAAGTAGGAAGTGTAATGGGAAAGTACACTGCACCATTGAAAGCATTGGGCTCCTATTTAGAGAGGGCCAGAGTTTGAAGTAGCAATTGAATGGCCCTTTTGTCAGATGACAACCTGCTGCAGCTTTGTGATATAATGGCACCACTAGACCAATCGCCCTGCGTGAGGATGGCACCGGAGGACCAGACATCAGCAATTACACACTAGGTAACTATCTGTGAATATGACTGAACAGCAAGTAGGAGGTGTAATGGGAAAGTACACTGCACCATTGAAAGCATTGGGCTCCTATTTAAAGAGGGCTAGAGTTAGAAGAAGCAACTGATTGGCCCTCATGTCAGATGACATCCTGTTGTGGCTTTGTGATGTAATGGCACCACTTGACCAATCGCCCTGGGTGACGATTACACTGGAGGACCAGACAACAGCATTTACACACTAGGTAATTATCTGGGAATATGACTGCACAGCAAGTAGGAGGTGTAATGGGAAAGTACTCTGCACCATCGAATGCATTGGGCTCCTTTTTAAAGAGGGCTAGAGTTAGAAGAACACAGTTTCTAAATAGCAGTCCATCTGGAGTATCAGGGTCACACTCACAGAGAGCAGGGAAACCGGTTAAATAGCTTCCCTCTATCTGAAAGTAAGTCAATTGCTCTAACCTTAGACACCTCATTCCAGCCTGAAAGATGGTAATTAACTCGCAGGACAAATTGCCAGCACAAGTATCTAAAGAAGATTTTGTCAGCCACGTAGACAGTCAAAGTCTTTGATAAACTATCATGATGGCCATCGCGTCATCCACATTGCTACCGTCTTAGAAGATTATATTTATGCGGAAGACCCTACTAAAAGGCACTGAGAACCATCAGATGCTATGAAGTTTTTATCAATGGCAAAATGATTAAATGAGAGTTTGACTTACCATACATATTGATCGAGGCATGGAGAAGGCTGAGGAATGAGCTTTCTTTTTTTTTCCGTCTCAGCAAGCAGAGAAATATTCCTCTGCAACACTGCCTCTGCTGGCCATTCAGTATAATCTGCAGATGGAAAAGTCCACTGTTAGTCAATTTTTTGAACTTGAATATTTCCAAACCAAATGCAACACTACCAAAAAATGATTTCTATAAAGCGTAAATTATTAGTACTATGGCGTGTCACATATTGTGAAAATCCAAAGCTCACTAAAAATTATAATCTCAATTTAGATTTCAACCTAGCAAACTTCTTTCAATCCTAGGCCTCATTTGCTGGTACTCTCTACACAACCCTAGCACCTGTATGAGGACTTAGATAAAAAGATCTCTTTGGCAGCCAAGAGATAGAGTACCCTTCTCACAGGAATGATTTCAGGTTATGGTACACCATAGCAATTCAGTGATCGGATACGGTAAGGGAGGAAGGTTTATGCTACGGATAGTGGGAATAATAAAAACTATGAATAACAGATTCTAACATCTTCATTTTAGCACATCCCTATCAGTTAACCTATAGAGAACTCCAGAATTGTATGATCAACCACTCCTTCAAACAAATGTATACGTCTCGAATAATGGCCTAGGTCCTTTCATCTCACCACCTTAGTCTTCAGCTGGGCATCCTGTCCTCATTGCTCCCTTTTCTATACCATGATACATGTATCCTATTGCATACTAGGCAACTGATTGGCCCTCATGTCTGATGACATGCTATTGTAGCTTTGTGATGTAATGGCACCACTTGACCAATCGCCCTGGGTGACGATTACACCGAAGGACCAGACATCAGCAATTACACACTAGGTAACTATCTGTGAATAGGACTGCACAGCAAGTAGGAAGTGTAATGGGAAAGTACACTGCACCATTGAAAGCATTGGGCTCCTATTTAGAGAGGGCCAGAGTTTGAAGTAGCAATTGAATGGCCCTTTTGTCAGATGACAACCTGCTGCAGCTTTGTGATATAATGGCACCACTAGACCAATCGCCCTGCGTGAGGATGGCACCGGAGGACCAGACATCAGCAATTACACACTAGGTAACTATCTGTGAATATGACTGAACAGCAAGTAGGAGGTGTAATGGGAAAGTACACTGCACCATTGAAAGCATTGGGCTCCTATTTAAAGAGGGCTAGAGTTAGAAGAAGCAACTGATTGGCCCTCATGTCAGATGACATCCTGTTGTGGCTTTGTGATGTAATGGCACCACTTGACCAATCGCCCTGGGTGACGATTACACTGGAGGACCAGACAACAGCATTTACACACTAGGTAATTATCTGGGAATATGACTGCACAGCAAGTAGGAGGTGTAATGGGAAAGTACTCTGCACCATCGAATGCATTGGGCTCCTTTTTAAAGAGGGCTAGAGTTAGAAGAACACAGTTTCTAAATAGCAGTCCATCTGGAGTATCAGGGTCACACTCACAGAGAGCAGGGAAACCGGTTAAATAGCTTCCCTCTATCTGAAAGTAAGTCAATTGCTCTAACCTTAGACACCTCATTCCAGCCTGAAAGATGGTAATTAACTCGCAGGACAAATTGCCAGCACAAGTATCTAAAGAAGATTTTGTCAGCCACGTAGACAGTCAAAGTCTTTGATAAACTATCATGATGGCCATCGCGTCATCCACATTGCTACCGTCTTAGAAGATTATATTTATGCGGAAGACCCTACTAAAAGGCACTGAGAACCATCAGATGCTATGAAGTTTTTATCAATGGCAAAATGATTAAATGAGAGTTTGACTTACCATACATATTGATCGAGGCATGGAGAAGGCTGAGGAATGAGCTTTCTTTTTTTTTCCGTCTCAGCAAGCAGAGAAATATTCCTCTGCAACACTGCCTCTGCTGGCCATTCAGTATAATCTGCAGATGGAAAAGTCCACTGTTAGTCAATTTTTTGAACTTGAATATTTCCAAACCAAATGCAACACTACCAAAAAATGATTTCTATAAAGCGTAAATTATTAGTACTATGGCGTGTCACATATTGTGAAAATCCAAAGCTCACTAAAAATTATAATCTCAATTTAGATTTCAACCTAGCAAACTTCTTTCAATCCTAGGCCTCATTTGCTGGTACTCTCTACACAACCCTAGCACCTGTATGAGGACTTAGATAAAAAGATCTCTTTGGCAGCCAAGAGATAGAGTACCCTTCTCACAGGAATGATTTCAGGTTATGGTACACCATAGCAATTCAGTGATCGGATACGGTAAGGGAGGAAGGTTTATGCTACGGATAGTGGGAATAATAAAAACTATGAATAACAGATTCTAACATCTTCATTTTAGCACATCCCTATCAGTTAACCTATAGAGAACTCCAGAATTGTATGATCAACCACTCCTTCAAACAAATGTATACGTCTCGAATAATGGCCTAGGTCCTTTCATCTCACCACCTTAGTCTTCAGCTGGGCATCCTGTCCTCATTGCTCCCTTTTCTATACCATGATACATGTATCCTATTGCATACTAGGCAACTGATTGGCCCTCATGTCTGATGACATGCTATTGTAGCTTTGTGATGTAATGGCACCACTTGACCAATCGCCCTGGGTGACGATTACACCGAAGGACCAGACATCAGCAATTACACACTAGGTAACTATCTGTGAATAGGACTGCACAGCAAGTAGGAAGTGTAATGGGAAAGTACACTGCACCATTGAAAGCATTGGGCTCCTATTTAGAGAGGGCCAGAGTTTGAAGTAGCAATTGAATGGCCCTTTTGTCAGATGACAACCTGCTGCAGCTTTGTGATATAATGGCACCACTAGACCAATCGCCCTGCGTGAGGATGGCACCGGAGGACCAGACATCAGCAATTACACACTAGGTAACTATCTGTGAATATGACTGAACAGCAAGTAGGAGGTGTAATGGGAAAGTACACTGCACCATTGAAAGCATTGGGCTCCTATTTAAAGAGGGCTAGAGTTAGAAGAAGCAACTGATTGGCCCTCATGTCAGATGACATCCTGTTGTGGCTTTGTGATGTAATGGCACCACTTGACCAATCGCCCTGGGTGACGATTACACTGGAGGACCAGACAACAGCATTTACACACTAGGTAATTATCTGGGAATATGACTGCACAGCAAGTAGGAGGTGTAATGGGAAAGTACTCTGCACCATCGAATGCATTGGGCTCCTTTTTAAAGAGGGCTAGAGTTAGAAGAACAAAGTTTCTAAATAGCAGTCCATCTGGAGTATCAGGGTCACACTCACAGAGCAGGGAAACCGGTTAAATAGCTTCCCTCTATCTGAAAGTAAGTCAATTGCTCTAACCTTAGACACCTCATTCCAGCCTGAAAGATGGTAATTAACTCGCAGGACAAATTGCCTGCACAAGTATCTAAAGAAGATTTTGTCAGCCACGTAGACAGACAAAGTCTTTGATAAACTATCATGATGGCCATCGCGTCATCCACATTGCTACCGTCTTAGAAGATTATATTTATGCGGAAGACCCTACTAAAAGGCACTGAGAGCCATCAGATGCTATGAACTTTTTATCAATGGCAAAATGATTAAATGAGAGTTTGACTTACCATACATATTGATCGAGGCATGGAGAAGGCTGAGGAATGAGCTTTCTTTTTTTTTGTCTCAGCAAGCAGAGACATATTCCTCTGCAACACTGCCTCTGCTGGCCATTCAGTATAATCTGCAGATGGAAAAGTCCACTGTTAGTCAATTTTTTGAACTTGAATATTTCCAAACCAAATGCAACACTACCAAAAAATGATTTCTATAAAGCGTAAATTATTAGTACTATGGCGTGTCACATATTGTGAAAATCCAAAGCTCACTAAAAATTATAATCTCAATTTAGATTTCAACCTAGCAAACTTCTTTCAATCCTAGGCCTCATTTGCTGGTACTCTCTACACAACCCTAGCACCTGTATGAGGACTTAGATAAAAAGATCTCTTTGGCAGCCAAGAGATAGAGTACCCTTCTCACAGGAATGATTTCAGGTTATGGTACACCATAGCAATTCAGTGATCGGATACGGTAAGGGAGGAAGGTTTATGCTACGGATAGTGGGAATAATAAAAACTATGAATAACAGATTCTAACATCTTCATTTTAGCACATCCCTATCAGTTAACCTATAGAGAACTCCAGAATTGTATGATCAACCACTCCTTCAAACAAATGTATACGTCTCGAATAATGGCCTAGGTCCTTTCATCTCACCACCTTAGTCTTCAGCTGGGCATCCTGTCCTCATTGCTCCCTTTTCTATACCATGATACATGTATCCTATTGCATACTAGGCAACTGATTGGCCCTCATGTCTGATGACATGCTATTGTAGCTTTGTGATGTAATGGCACCACTTGACCAATCGCCCTGGGTGACGATTACACCGAAGGACCAGACATCAGCAATTACACACTAGGTAACTATCTGTGAATAGGACTGCACAGCAAGTAGGAAGTGTAATGGGAAAGTACACTGCACCATTGAAAGCATTGGGCTCCTATTTAGAGAGGGCCAGAGTTTGAAGTAGCAATTGAATGGCCCTTTTGTCAGATGACAACCTGCTGCAGCTTTGTGATATAATGGCACCACTAGACCAATCGCCCTGCGTGAGGATGGCACCGGAGGACCAGACATCAGCAATTACACACTAGGTAACTATCTGTGAATATGACTGAACAGCAAGTAGGAGGTGTAATGGGAAAGTACACTGCACCATTGAAAGCATTGGGCTCCTATTTAAAGAGGGCTAGAGTTAGAAGAAGCAACTGATTGGCCCTCATGTCAGATGACATCCTGTTGTGGCTTTGTGATGTAATGGCACCACTTGACCAATCGCCCTGGGTGACGATTACACTGGAGGACCAGACAACAGCATTTACACACTAGGTAATTATCTGGGAATATGACTGCACAGCAAGTAGGAGGTGTAATGGGAAAGTACTCTGCACCATCGAATGCATTGGGCTCCTTTTTAAAGAGGGCTAGAGTTAGAAGAACACAGTTTCTAAATAGCAGTCCATCTGGAGTATCAGGGTCACACTCACAGAGAGCAGGGAAACCGGTTAAATAGCTTCCCTCTATCTGAAAGTAAGTCAATTGCTCTAACCTTAGACACCTCATTCCAGCCTGAAAGATGGTAATTAACTCGCAGGACAAATTGCCAGCACAAGTATCTAAAGAAGATTTTGTCAGCCACGTAGACAGTCAAAGTCTTTGATAAACTATCATGATGGCCATCGCGTCATCCACATTGCTACCGTCTTAGAAGATTATATTTATGCGGAAGACCCTACTAAAAGGCACTGAGAACCATCAGATGCTATGAAGTTTTTATCAATGGCAAAATGATTAAATGAGAGTTTGACTTACCATACATATTGATCGAGGCATGGAGAAGGCTGAGGAATGAGCTTTCTTTTTTTTTCCGTCTCAGCAAGCAGAGAAATATTCCTCTGCAACACTGCCTCTGCTGGCCATTCAGTATAATCTGCAGATGGAAAAGTCCACTGTTAGTCAATTTTTTGAACTTGAATATTTCCAAACCAAATGCAACACTACCAAAAAATGATTTCTATAAAGCGTAAATTATTAGTACTATGGCGTGTCACATATTGTGAAAATCCAAAGCTCACTAAAAATTATAATCTCAATTTAGATTTCAACCTAGCAAACTTCTTTCAATCCTAGGCCTCATTTGCTGGTACTCTCTACACAACCCTAGCACCTGTATGAGGACTTAGATAAAAAGATCTCTTTGGCAGCCAAGAGATAGAGTACCCTTCTCACAGGAATGATTTCAGGTTATGGTACACCATAGCAATTCAGTGATCGGATACGGTAAGGGAGGAAGGTTTATGCTACGGATAGTGGGAATAATAAAAACTATGAATAACAGATTCTAACATCTTCATTTTAGCACATCCCTATCAGTTAACCTATAGAGAACTCCAGAATTGTATGATCAACCACTCCTTCAAACAAATGTATACGTCTCGAATAATGGCCTAGGTCCTTTCATCTCACCACCTTAGTCTTCAGCTGGGCATCCTGTCCTCATTGCTCCCTTTTCTATACCATGATACATGTATCCTATTGCATACTAGGCAACTGATTGGCCCTCATGTCTGATGACATGCTATTGTAGCTTTGTGATGTAATGGCACCACTTGACCAATCGCCCTGGGTGACGATTACACCGAAGGACCAGACATCAGCAATTACACACTAGGTAACTATCTGTGAATAGGACTGCACAGCAAGTAGGAAGTGTAATGGGAAAGTACACTGCACCATTGAAAGCATTGGGCTCCTATTTAGAGAGGGCCAGAGTTTGAAGTAGCAATTGAATGGCCCTTTTGTCAGATGACAACCTGCTGCAGCTTTGTGATATAATGGCACCACTAGACCAATCGCCCTGCGTGAGGATGGCACCGGAGGACCAGACATCAGCAATTACACACTAGGTAACTATCTGTGAATATGACTGAACAGCAAGTAGGAGGTGTAATGGGAAAGTACACTGCACCATTGAAAGCATTGGGCTCCTATTTAAAGAGGGCTAGAGTTAGAAGAAGCAACTGATTGGCCCTCATGTCAGATGACATCCTGTTGTGGCTTTGTGATGTAATGGCACCACTTGACCAATCGCCCTGGGTGACGATTACACTGGAGGACCAGACAACAGC
Source organism: Lissotriton helveticus (assembly GCF_964261635.1). NCBI lineage: Eukaryota > Metazoa > Chordata > Amphibia > Caudata > Salamandridae > Lissotriton > Lissotriton helveticus. The sequence goes on from NC_136068.1 coordinate 616,539,419, forward strand.
ATTTACACACTAGGTAATTATCTGGGAATATGACTGCACAGCAAGTAGGAGGTGTAATGGGAAAGTACTCTGCACCATCGAATGCATTGGGCTCCTTTTTAAAGAGGGCTAGAGTTAGAAGAACACAGTTTCTAAATAGCAGTCCATCTGGAGTATCAGGGTCACACTCACAGAGCAGGGAAACCGGTTAAATAGCTTCCCTCTATCTGAAAGTAAGTCAATTGCTCTAACCTTAGACACCTCATTCCAGCCTGAAAGATGGTAATTAACTCGCAGGACAAATTGCCTGCACAAGTATCTAAAGAAGATTTTGTCAGCCACGTAGACAGACAAAGTCTTTGATAAACTATCATGATGGCCATCGCGTCATCCACATTGCTACCGTCTTAGAAGATTATATTTATGCGGAAGACCCTACTAAAAGGCACTGAGAGCCATCAGATGCTATGAACTTTTTATCAATGGCAAAATGATTAAATGAGAGTTTGACTTACCATACATATTGATCGAGGCATGGAGAAGGCTGAGGAATGAGCTTTCTTTTTTTTTGTCTCAGCAAGCAGAGACATATTCCTCTGCAACACTGCCTCTGCTGGCCATTCAGTATAATCTGCAGATGGAAAAGTCCACTGTTAGTCAATTTTTTGAACTTGAATATTTCCAAACCAAATGCAACACTACCAAAAAATGATTTCTATAAAGCGTAAATTATTAGTACTATGGCGTGTCACATATTGTGAAAATCCAAAGCTCACTAAAAATTATAATCTCAATTTAGATTTCAACCTAGCAAACTTCTTTCAATCCTAGGCCTCATTTGCTGGTACTCTCTACACAACCCTAGCACCTGTATGAGGACTTAGATAAAAAGATCTCTTTGGCAGCCAAGAGATAGAGTACCCTTCTCACAGGAATGATTTCAGGTTATGGTACACCATAGCAATTCAGTGATCGGATACGGTAAGGGAGGAAGGTTTATGCTACGGATAGTGGGAATAATAAAAACTATGAATAACAGATTCTAACATCTTCATTTTAGCACATCCCTATCAGTTAACCTATAGAGAACTCCAGAATTGTATGATCAACCACTCCTTCAAACAAATGTATACGTCTCGAATAATGGCCTAGGTCCTTTCATCTCACCACCTTAGTCTTCAGCTGGGCATCCTGTCCTCATTGCTCCCTTTTCTATACCATGATACATGTATCCTATTGCATACTAGGCAACTGATTGGCCCTCATGTCTGATGACATGCTATTGTAGCTTTGTGATGTAATGGCACCACTTGACCAATCGCCCTGGGTGACGATTACACCGAAGGACCAGACATCAGCAATTACACACTAGGTAACTATCTGTGAATAGGACTGCACAGCAAGTAGGAAGTGTAATGGGAAAGTACACTGCACCATTGAAAGCATTGGGCTCCTATTTAGAGAGGGCCAGAGTTTGAAGTAGCAATTGAATGGCCCTTTTGTCAGATGACAACCTGCTGCAGCTTTGTGATATAATGGCACCACTAGACCAATCGCCCTGCGTGAGGATGGCACCGGAGGACCAGACATCAGCAATTACACACTAGGTAACTATCTGTGAATATGACTGAACAGCAAGTAGGAGGTGTAATGGGAAAGTACACTGCACCATTGAAAGCATTGGGCTCCTATTTAAAGAGGGCTAGAGTTAGAAGAAGCAACTGATTGGCCCTCATGTCAGATGACATCCTGTTGTGGCTTTGTGATGTAATGGCACCACTTGACCAATCGCCCTGGGTGACGATTACACTGGAGGACCAGACAACAGCATTTACACACTAGGTAATTATCTGGGAATATGACTGCACAGCAAGTAGGAGGTGTAATGGGAAAGTACTCTGCACCATCGAATGCATTGGGCTCCTTTTTAAAGAGGGCTAGAGTTAGAAGAACACAGTTTCTAAATAGCAGTCCATCTGGAGTATCAGGGTCACACTCACAGAGAGCAGGGAAACCGGTTAAATAGCTTCCCTCTATCTGAAAGTAAGTCAATTGCTCTAACCTTAGACACCTCATTCCAGCCTGAAAGATGGTAATTAACTCGCAGGACAAATTGCCAGCACAAGTATCTAAAGAAGATTTTGTCAGCCACGTAGACAGTCAAAGTCTTTGATAAACTATCATGATGGCCATCGCGTCATCCACATTGCTACCGTCTTAGAAGATTATATTTATGCGGAAGACCCTACTAAAAGGCACTGAGAACCATCAGATGCTATGAAGTTTTTATCAATGGCAAAATGATTAAATGAGAGTTTGACTTACCATACATATTGATCGAGGCATGGAGAAGGCTGAGGAATGAGCTTTCTTTTTTTTTCCGTCTCAGCAAGCAGAGAAATATTCCTCTGCAACACTGCCTCTGCTGGCCATTCAGTATAATCTGCAGATGGAAAAGTCCACTGTTAGTCAATTTTTTGAACTTGAATATTTCCAAACCAAATGCAACACTACCAAAAAATGATTTCTATAAAGCGTAAATTATTAGTACTATGGCGTGTCACATATTGTGAAAATCCAAAGCTCACTAAAAATTATAATCTCAATTTAGATTTCAACCTAGCAAACTTCTTTCAATCCTAGGCCTCATTTGCTGGTACTCTCTACACAACCCTAGCACCTGTATGAGGACTTAGATAAAAAGATCTCTTTGGCAGCCAAGAGATAGAGTACCCTTCTCACAGGAATGATTTCAGGTTATGGTACACCATAGCAATTCAGTGATCGGATACGGTAAGGGAGGAAGGTTTATGCTACGGATAGTGGGAATAATAAAAACTATGAATAACAGATTCTAACATCTTCATTTTAGCACATCCCTATCAGTTAACCTATAGAGAACTCCAGAATTGTATGATCAACCACTCCTTCAAACAAATGTATACGTCTCGAATAATGGCCTAGGTCCTTTCATCTCACCACCTTAGTCTTCAGCTGGGCATCCTGTCCTCATTGCTCCCTTTTCTATACCATGATACATGTATCCTATTGCATACTAGGCAACTGATTGGCCCTCATGTCTGATGACATGCTATTGTAGCTTTGTGATGTAATGGCACCACTTGACCAATCGCCCTGGGTGACGATTACACCGAAGGACCAGACATCAGCAATTACACACTAGGTAACTATCTGTGAATAGGACTGCACAGCAAGTAGGAAGTGTAATGGGAAAGTACACTGCACCATTGAAAGCATTGGGCTCCTATTTAGAGAGGGCCAGAGTTTGAAGTAGCAATTGAATGGCCCTTTTGTCAGATGACAACCTGCTGCAGCTTTGTGATATAATGGCACCACTAGACCAATCGCCCTGCGTGAGGATGGCACCGGAGGACCAGACATCAGCAATTACACACTAGGTAACTATCTGTGAATATGACTGAACAGCAAGTAGGAGGTGTAATGGGAAAGTACACTGCACCATTGAAAGCATTGGGCTCCTATTTAAAGAGGGCTAGAGTTAGAAGAAGCAACTGATTGGCCCTCATGTCAGATGACATCCTGTTGTGGCTTTGTGATGTAATGGCACCACTTGACCAATCGCCCTGGGTGACGATTACACTGGAGGACCAGACAACAGCATTTACACACTAGGTAATTATCTGGGAATATGACTGCACAGCAAGTAGGAGGTGTAATGGGAAAGTACTCTGCACCATCGAATGCATTGGGCTCCTTTTTAAAGAGGGCTAGAGTTAGAAGAACACAGTTTCTAAATAGCAGTCCATCTGGAGTATCAGGGTCACACTCACAGAGAGCAGGGAAACCGGTTAAATAGCTTCCCTCTATCTGAAAGTAAGTCAATTGCTCTAACCTTAGACACCTCATTCCAGCCTGAAAGATGGTAATTAACTCGCAGGACAAATTGCCAGCACAAGTATCTAAAGAAGATTTTGTCAGCCACGTAGACAGTCAAAGTCTTTGATAAACTATCATGATGGCCATCGCGTCATCCACATTGCTACCGTCTTAGAAGATTATATTTATGCGGAAGACCCTACTAAAAGGCACTGAGAACCATCAGATGCTATGAAGTTTTTATCAATGGCAAAATGATTAAATGAGAGTTTGACTTACCATACATATTGATCGAGGCATGGAGGAGGCTGAGGAATGAGCTTTCTTTTTTTTTCCGTCTCAGCAAGCAGAGAAATATTCCTCTGCAACACTGCCTCTGCTGGCCATTCAGTATAATCTGCAGATGGAAAAGTCCACTGTTAGTCAATTTTTTGAACTTGAATATTTCCAAACCAAATGCAACACTACCAAAAAATGATTTCTATAAAGCGTAAATTATTAGTATTATGGCGTGTCACATATTGTGAAAATCCAAAGCTCACTAAAAATTATAATCTCAATTTAGATTTCAACCTAGCAAACTTCTTTCAATCCTAGGCCTCATTTGCTGGTACTCTCTACACAACCCTAGCACATGTATGAGGACTTAGATAAAAAGATCTCTTTGGCAGCCAAGAGATAGAGTACCCTTCTCACAGGAATGATTTCAGGTTATGGTACACCATAGCAATTCAGTGATCGGATACGGTAAGGGAGGAAGGTTTATGCTACGGATAGTGGGAATAATAAAAACTATGAATAACAGATTCTAACATCTTCATTTTAGCAAATCCCTATCAGTTAACCTATAGAGAACTCCAGAATTGTATGATCAACCACTCCTTCAAACAAATGTATACGTCTCGAATAATGGCCTAGGTCCTTTCATCTCACCACCTTAGTCTTCAGCTGGGCATCCTGTCCTCATTGCTCCCTTTTCTATACCATGATACATGTATCCTATTGCATACTAGGCAACTGATTGGCCCTCATGTCTGATGACATGCTATTGTAGCTTTGTGATGTAATGGCACCACTTGACCAATCGCCCTGGGTGACGATTACACCGAAGGACCAGACATCAGCAATTACACACTAGGTAACTATCTGTGAATAGGACTGCACAGCAAGTAGGAAGTGTAATGGGAAAGTACACTGCACCATTGAAAGCATTGGGCTCCTATTTAGAGAGGGCCAGAGTTTGAAGTAGCAATTGAATGGCCCTTTTGTCAGATGACAACCTGCTGCAGCTTTGTGATATAATGGCACCACTAGACCAATCGCCCTGCGTGAGGATGGCACCGGAGGACCAGACATCAGCAATTACACACTAGGTAACTATCTGTGAATATGACTGAACAGCAAGTAGGAGGTGTAATGGGAAAGTACACTGCACCATTGAAAGCATTGGGCTCCTATTTAAAGAGGGCTAGAGTTAGAAGAAGCAACTGATTGGCCCTCATGTCAGATGACATCCTGTTGTGGCTTTGTGATGTAATGGCACCACTTGACCAATCGCCCTGGGTGACGATTACACTGGAGGACCAGACAACAGCATTTACACACTAGGTAATTATCTGGGAATATGACTGCACAGCAAGTAGGAGGTGTAATGGGAAAGTACTCTGCACCATCGAATGCATTGGGCTCCTTTTTAAAGAGGGCTAGAGTTAGAAGAACACAGTTTCTAAATAGCAGTCCATCTGGAGTATCAGGGTCACACTCACAGAGAGCAGGGAAACCGGTTAAATAGCTTCCCTCTATCTGAAAGTAAGTCAATTGCTCTAACCTTAGACACCTCATTCCAGCCTGAAAGATGGTAATTAACTCGCAGGACAAATTGCCAGCACAAGTATCTAAAGAAGATTTTGTCAGCCACGTAGACAGTCAAAGTCTTTGATAAACTATCATGATGGCCATCGCGTCATCCACATTGCTACCGTCTTAGAAGATTATATTTATGCGGAAGACCCTACTAAAAGGCACTGAGAACCATCAGATGCTATGAAGTTTTTATCAATGGCAAAATGATTAAATGAGAGTTTGACTTACCATACATATTGATCGAGGCATGGAGAAGGCTGAGGAATGAGCTTTCTTTTTTTTTCCGTCTCAGCAAGCAGAGAAATATTCCTCTGCAACACTGCCTCTGCTGGCCATTCAGTATAATCTGCAGATGGAAAAGTCCACTGTTAGTCAATTTTTTGAACTTGAATATTTCCAAACCAAATGCAACACTACCAAAAAATGATTTCTATAAAGCGTAAATTATTAGTACTATGGCGTGTCACATATTGTGAAAATCCAAAGCTCACTAAAAATTATAATCTCAATTTAGATTTCAACCTAGCAAACTTCTTTCAATCCTAGGCCTCATTTGCTGGTACACTGTACACAACCCTAGCACATGTATGAGGACTTAGATAGAAAGATCTCTTTGGCAGCCAAGAGATAGAGTACCCTTCTCACAGGAATGATTTCAGGTTATGGTACACCATAGCAATTCAGTGATCTGATACGTTAAGGGAGGAAGGTTTATGCTACGGTTAGTGGGAATAATAAAAACTATGAATAACAGATTCTAACATCTTCATTTTAGCACATCCCTATCAGTTAACCTATAGAGAACTCCAGAATTGTATGATCAACCACTCCTTCAAACAAATGTATACGTCTCGAATAATGGCCTAGGTCCTTTCATCTCACCACCTTAGTCTTCAGCTGGGCATCCTGTCCTCATTGCTCCCTTTTCTATACCATGATACATGTATCCTATTGCATACTAGGCAACTGATTGGCCCTCATGTCTGATGACATGCTATTGTAGCTTTGTGATGTAATGGCACCACTTGACCAATCGCCCTGGGTGACGATTACACCGAAGGACCAGACATCAGCAATTACACACTAGGTAACTATCTGTGAATAGGACTGCACAGCAAGTAGGAAGTGTAATGGGAAAGTACACTGCACCATTGAAAGCATTGGGCTCCTATTTAGAGAGGGCCAGAGTTTGAAGTAGCAATTGAATGGCCCTTTTGTCAGATGACAACCTGCTGCAGCTTTGTGATATAATGGCACCACTAGACCAATCGCCCTGCGTGAGGATGGCACCGGAGGACCAGACATCAGCAATTACACACTAGGTAACTATCTGTGAATATGACTGAACAGCAAGTAGGAGGTGTAATGGGAAAGTACACTGCACCATTGAAAGCATTGGGCTCCTATTTAAAGAGGGCTAGAGTTAGAAGAAGCAACTGATTGGCCCTCATGTCAGATGACATCCTGTTGTGGCTTTGTGATGTAATGGCACCACTTGACCAATCGCCCTGGGTGACGATTACACTGGAGGACCAGACAACAGCATTTACACACTAGGTAATTATCTGGGAATATGACTGCACAGCAAGTAGGAGGTGTAATGGGAAAGTACTCTGCACCATCGAATGCATTGGGCTCCTTTTTAAAGAGGGCTAGAGTTAGAAGAACACAGTTTCTAAATAGCAGTCCATCTGGAGTATCAGGGTCACACTCACAGAGAGCAGGGAAACCGGTTAAATAGCTTCCCTCTATCTGAAAGTAAGTCAATTGCTCTAACCTTAGACACCTCATTCCAGCCTGAAAGATGGTAATTAACTCGCAGGACAAATTGCCAGCACAAGTATCTAAAGAAGATTTTGTCAGCCACGTAGACAGTCAAAGTCTTTGATAAACTATCATGATGGCCATCGCGTCATCCACATTGCTACCGTCTTAGAAGATTATATTTATGCGGAAGACCCTACTAAAAGGCACTGAGAACCATCAGATGCTATGAACTTTTTATCAATGGCAAAATGATTAAATGAGAGTTTGACTTACCATACATATTGATCGAGGCATGGAGAAGGCTGAGGAATGAGCTTTCTTTTTTTTTCCGTCTCAGCAAGCAGAGAAATATTCCTCTGCAACACTGCCTCTGCTGGCCATTCAGTATAATCTGCAGATGGAAAAGTCCACTGTTAGTCAATTTTTTGAACTTGAATATTTCCAAACCAAATGCAACACTACCAAAAAATGATTTCTATAAAGCGTAAATTATTAGTACTATGGCGTGTCACATATTGTGAAAATCCAAAGCTCACTAAAAATTATAATCTCAATTTAGATTTCAACCTAGCAAACTTCTTTCAATCCTAGGCCTCATTTGCTGGTACTCTCTACACAACCCTAGCACATGTATGAGGACTTAGATAAAAAGATCTCTTTGGCAGCCAAGAGATAGAGTACCCTTCTCACAGGAATGATTTCAGGTTATGGTACACCATAGCAATTCAGTGATCGGATACGGTAAGGGAGGAAGGTTTATGCTACGGATAGTGGGAATAATAAAAACTATGAATAACAGATTCTAACATCTTCATTTTAGCAAATCCCTATCAGTTAACCTATAGAGAACTCCAGAATTGTATGATCAACCACTCCTTCAAACAAATGTATACGTCTCGAATAATGGCCTAGGTCCTTTCATCTCACCACCTTAGTCTTCAGCTGGGCATCCTGTCCTCATTGCTCCCTTTTCTATACCATGATACATGTATCCTATTGCATACTAGGCAACTGATTGGCCCTCATGTCTGATGACATGCTATTGTAGCTTTGTGATGTAATGGCACCACTTGACCAATCGCCCTGGGTGACGATTACACCGAAGGACCAGACATCAGCAATTACACACTAGGTAACTATCTGTGAATAGGACTGCACAGCAAGTAGGAAGTGTAATGGGAAAGTACACTGCACCATTGAAAGCATTGGGCTCCTATTTAGAGAGGGCCAGAGTTTGAAGTAGCAATTGAATGGCCCTTTTGTCAGATGACAACCTGCTGCAGCTTTGTGATATAATGGCACCACTAGACCAATCGCCCTGCGTGAGGATGGCACCGGAGGACCAGACATCAGCAATTACACACTAGGTAACTATCTGTGAATATGACTGAACAGCAAGTAGGAGGTGTAATGGGAAAGTACACTGCACCATTGAAAGCATTGGGCTCCTATTTAAAGAGGGCTAGAGTTAGAAGAAGCAACTGATTGGCCCTCATGTCAGATGACATCCTGTTGTGGCTTTGTGATGTAATGGCACCACTTGACCAATCGCCCTGGGTGACGATTACACTGGAGGACCAGACAACAGCATTTACACACTAGGTAATTATCTGGGAATATGACTGCACAGCAAGTAGGAGGTGTAATGGGAAAGTACTCTGCACCATCGAATGCATTGGGCTCCTTTTTAAAGAGGGCTAGAGTTAGAAGAACACAGTTTCTAAATAGCTGTCCATCTGGAGTATCAGGGTCACACTCACAGAGCAGGGAAACCGGTTAAATAGCTTCCCTCTATCTGAAAGTAAGTCAATTGCTCTAACCTTAGACACCTCATTCCAGCCTGAAAGATGGTAATTAACTCGCAGGACAAATTGCCTGCACAAGTATCTAAAGAAGATTTTGTCAGCCACGTAGACAGACAAAGTCTTTGATAAACTATCATGATGGCCATCGCGTCATCCACATTGCTACCGTCTTAGAAGATTATATTTATGCGGAAGACCCTACTAAAAGGCACTGAGAGCCATCAGATGCTATGAACTTTTTATCAATGGCAAAATGATTAAATGAGAGTTTGACTTACCATACATATTGATCGAGGCATGGAGAAGGCTGAGGAATGAGCTTTCTTTTTTTTTGTCTCAGCAAGCAGAGACATATTCCTCTGCAACACTGCCTCTGCTGGCCATTCAGTATAATCTGCAGATGGAAAAGTCCACTGTTAGTCAATTTTTTGAACTTGAATATTTCCAAACCAAATGCAACACTACCAAAAAATGATTTCTATAAAGCGTAAATTATTAGTACTATGGCGTGTCACATATTGTGAAAATCCAAAGCTCACTAAAAATTATAATCTCAATTTAGATTTCAACCTAGCAAACTTCTTTCAATCCTAGGCCTCATTTGCTGGTACTCTCTACACAACCCTAGCACCTGTATGAGGACTTAGATAAAAAGATCTCTTTGGCAGCCAAGAGATAGAGTACCCTTCTCACAGGAATGATTTCAGGTTATGGTACACCATAGCAATTCAGTGATCGGATACGGTAAGGGAGGAAGGTTTATGCTACGGATAGTGGGAATAATAAAAACTATGAATAACAGATTCTAACATCTTCATTTTAGCACATCCCTATCAGTTAACCTATAGAGAACTCCAGAATTGTATGATCAACCACTCCTTCAAACAAATGTATACGTCTCGAATAATGGCCTAGGTCCTTTCATCTCACCACCTTAGTCTTCAGCTGGGCATCCTGTCCTCATTGCTCCCTTTTCTATACCATGATACATGTATCCTATTGCATACTAGGCAACTGATTGGCCCTCATGTCTGATGACATGCTATTGTAGCTTTGTGATGTAATGGCACCACTTGACCAATCGCCCTGGGTGACGATTACACCGAAGGAACAGACATCAGCAATTACACACTAGGTAACTATCTGTGAATAGGACTGCACAGCAAGTAGGAAGTGTAATGGGAAAGTACACTGCACCATTGAAAGCATTGGGCTCCTATTTAGAGAGGGCCAGAGTTTGAAGTAGCAATTGAATGGCCCTTTTGTCAGATGACAACCTGCTGCAGCTTTGTGATATAATGGCACCACTAGACCAATCGCCCTGCGTGAGGATGGCACCGGAGGACCAGACATCAGCAATTACAAACTAGGTAACTATCTGTGAATATGACTGAACAGCAAGTAGGAGGTGTAATGGGAAAGTACACTGCACCATTGAAAGCATTGGGCTCCTATTTAAAGAGGGCTAGAGTTAGAAGAAGCAACTGATTGGCCCTCATGTCAGATGACATCCTGTTGTGGCTTTGTGATGTAATGGCACCACTTGACCAATCGCCCTGGGTGACGATTACACTGGAGGACCAGACAACAGCATTTACACACTAGGTAATTATCTGGGAATATGACTGCACAGCAAGTAGGAGGTGTAATGGGAAAGTACTCTGCACCATCGAATGCATTGGGCTCCTTTTTAAAGAGGGCTAGAGTTAGAAGAACACAGTTTCTAAATAGCAGTCCATCTGGAGTATCAGGGTCACACTCACAGAGAGCAGGGAAACCGGTTAAATAGCTTCCCTCTATCTGAAAGTAAGTCAATTGCTCTAACCTTAGACACCTCATTCCAGCCTGAAAGATGGTAATTAACTCGCAGGACAAATTGCCAGCACAAGTATCTAAAGAAGATTTTGTCAGCCACGTAGACAGTCAAAGTCTTTGATAAACTATCATGATGGCCATCGCGTCATCCACATTGCTACCGTCTTAGAAGATTATATTTATGCGGAAGACCCTACTAAAAGGCACTGAGAACCATCAGATGCTATGAAGTTTTTATCAATGGCAAAATGATTAAATGAGAGTTTGACTTACCATACATATTGATCGAGGCATGGAGAAGGCTGAGGAATGAGCTTTCTTTTTTTTTCCGTCTCAGCAAGCAGAGAAATATTCCTCTGCAACACTGCCTCTGCTGGCCATTCAGTATAATCTGCAGATGGAAAAGTCCACTGTTAGTCAATTTTTTGAACTTGAATATTTCCAAACCAAATGCAACACTACCAAAAAATGATTTCTATAAAGCGTAAATTATTAGTACTATGGCGTGTCACATATTGTGAAAATCCAAAGCTCACTAAAAATTATAATCTCAATTTAGATTTCAACCTAGCAAACTTCTTTCAATCCTAGGCCTCATTTGCTGGTACTCTCTACACAACCCTAGCACCTGTATGAGGACTTAGATAAAAAGATCTCTTTGGCAGCCAAGAGATAGAGTACCCTTCTCACAGGAATGATTTCAGGTTATGGTACACCATAGCAATTCAGTGATCGGATACGGTAAGGGAGGAAGGTTTATGCTACGGATAGTGGGAATAATAAAAACTATGAATAACAGATTCTAACATCTTCATTTTAGCACATCCCTATCAGTTAACCTATAGAGAACTCCAGAATTGTATGATCAACCACTCCTTCAAACAAATGTATACGTCTCGAATAATGGCCTAGGTCCTTTCATCTCACCACCTTAGTCTTCAGCTGGGCATCCTGTCCTCATTGCTCCCTTTTCTATACCATGATACATGTATCCTATTGCATACTAGGCAACTGATTGGCCCTCATGTCTGATGACATGCTATTGTAGCTTTGTGATGTAATGGCACCACTTGACCAATCGCCCTGGGTGACGATTACACCGAAGGACCAGACATCAGCAATTACACACTAGGTAACTATCTGTGAATAGGACTGCACAGCAAGTAGGAAGTGTAATGGGAAAGTACACTGCACCATTGAAAGCATTGGGCTCCTATTTAGAGAGGGCCAGAGTTTGAAGTAGCAATTGAATGGCCCTTTTGTCAGATGACAACCTGCTGCAGCTTTGTGATATAATGGCACCACTAGACCAATCGCCCTGCGTGAGGATGGCACCGGAGGACCAGACATCAGCAATTACACACTAGGTAACTATCTGTGAATATGACTGAACAGCAAGTAGGAGGTGTAATGGGAAAGTACACTGCACCATTGAAAGCATTGGGCTCCTATTTAAAGAGGGCTAGAGTTAGAAGAAGCAACTGATTGGCCCTCATGTCAGATGACATCCTGTTGTGGCTTTGTGATGTAATGGCACCACTTGACCAATCGCCCTGGGTGACGATTACACTGGAGGACCAGACAACAGCATTTACACACTAGGTAATTATCTGGGAATATGACTGCACAGCAAGTAGGAGGTGTAATGGGAAAGTACTCTGCACCATCGAATGCATTGGGCTCCTTTTTAAAGAGGGCTAGAGTTAGAAGAACACAGTTTCTAAATAGCAGTCCATCTGGAGTATCAGGGTCACACTCACAGAGCAGGGAAACCGGTTAAATAGCTTCCCTCTATCTGAAAGTAAGTCAATTGCTCTAACCTTAGACACCTCATTCCAGCCTGAAAGATGGTAATTAACTCGCAGGACAAATTGCCTGCACAAGTATCTAAAGAAGATTTTGTCAGCCACGTAGACAGACAAAGTCTTTGATAAACTATCATGATGGCCATCGCGTCATCCACATTGCTACCGTCTTAGAAGATTATATTTATGCGGAAGACCCTACTAAAAGGCACTGAGAGCCATCAGATGCTATGAACTTTTTATCAATGGCAAAATGATTAAATGAGAGTTTGACTTACCATACATATTGATCGAGGCATGGAGAAGGCTGAGGAATGAGCTTTCTTTTTTTTTTGTCTCAGCAAGCAGAGACATATTCCTCTGCAACACTGCCTCTGCTGGCCATTCAGTATAATCTGCAGATGGAAAAGTCCACTGTTAGTCAATTTTTTGAACTTGAATATTTCCAAACCAAATGCAACACTACCAAAAAATGATTTCTATAAAGCGTAAATTATTAGTACTATGGCGTGTCACATATTGTGAAAATCCAAAGCTCACTAAAAATTATAATCTCAATTTAGATTTCAACCTAGCAAACTTCTTTCAATCCTAGGCCTCATTTGCTGGTACACTGTACACAACCCTAGCACATGTATGAGGACTTAGATAGAAAGATCTCTTTGGCAGCCAAGAGATAGAGTACCCTTCTCACAGGAATGATTTCAGGTTATGGTACACCATAGCAATTCAGTGATCTGATACGTTAAGGGAGGAAGGTTTATGCTACGGTTAGTGGGAATAATAAAAACTATGAATAACAGATTCTAACATCTTCATTTTAGCAAATCCCTATCAGTTAACCTATAGAGAACTCCAGAATTGTATGATCAACCACTCCTTCAAACAAATGTATACGTCTCGAATAATGGCCTAGGTCCTTTCATCTCACCACCTTAGTCTTCAGCTGGGCATCCTGTCCTCATTGCTCCCTTTTCTATACCATGATACATGTATCCTATTGCATACTAGGCAACTGATTGGCCCTCATGTCTGATGACATGCTATTGTAGCTTTGTGATGTAATGGCACCACTTGACCAATCGCCCTGGGTGACGATTACACCGAAGGACCAGACATCAGCAATTACACACTAGGTAACTATCTGTGAATAGGACTGCACAGCAAGTAGGAAGTGTAATGGGAAAGTACACTGCACCATTGAAAGCATTGGGCTCCTATTTAGAGAGGGCCAGAGTTTGAAGTAGCAATTGAATGGCCCTTTTGTCAGATGACAACCTGCTGCAGCTTTGTGATATAATGGCACCACTAGACCAATCGCCCTGCGTGAGGATGGCACCGGAGGACCAGACATCAGCAATTACACACTAGGTAACTATCTGTGAATATGACTGAACAGCAAGTAGGAGGTGTAATGGGAAAGTACACTGCACCATTGAAAGCATTGGGCTCCTATTTAAAGAGGGCTAGAGTTAGAAGAAGCAACTGATTGGCCCTCATGTCAGATGACATCCTGTTGTGGCTTTGTGATGTAATGGCACCACTTGACCAATCGCCCTGGGTGACGATTACACTGGAGGACCAGACAACAGCATTTACACACTAGGTAATTATCTGGGAATATGACTGCACAGCAAGTAGGAGGTGTAATGGGAAAGTACTCTGCACCATCGAATGCATTGGGCTCCTTTTTAAAGAGGGCTAGAGTTAGAAGAACACAGTTTCTAAATAGCAGTCCATCTGGAGTATCAGGGTCACACTCACAGAGCAGGGAAACCGGTTAAATAGCTTCCCTCTATCTGAAAGTAAGTCAATTGCTCTAACCTTAGACACCTCATTCCAGCCTGAAAGATGGTAATTAACTCGCAGGACAAATTGCCTGCACAAGTATCTAAAGAAGATTTTGTCAGCCACGTAGACAGACAAAGTCTTTGATAAACTATCATGATGGCCATCGCGTCATCCACATTGCTACCGTCTTAGAAGATTATATTTATGCGGAAGACCCTACTAAAAGGCACTGAGAGCCATCAGATGCTATGAACTTTTTATCAATGGCAAAATGATTAAATGAGAGTTTGACTTACCATACATATTGATCGAGGCATGGAGAAGGCTGAGGAATGAGCTTTCTTTTTTTTTGTCTCAGCAAGCAGAGACATATTCCTCTGCAACACTGCCTCTGCTGGCCATTCAGTATAATCTGCAGATGGAAAAGTCCACTGTTAGTCAATTTTTTGAACTTGAATATTTCCAAACCAAATGCAACACTACCAAAAAATGATTTCTATAAAGCGTAAATTATTAGTACTATGGCGTGTCACATATTGTGAAAATCCAAAGCTCACTAAAAATTATAATCTCAATTTAGATTTCAACCTAGCAAACTTCTTTCAATCCTAGGCCTCATTTGCTGGTACTCTCTACACAACCCTAGCACCTGTATGAGGACTTAGATAAAAAGATCTCTTTGGCAGCCAAGAGATAGAGTACCCTTCTCACAGGAATGATTTCAGGTTATGGTACACCATAGCAATTCAGTGATCGGATACGGTAAGGGAGGAAGGTTTATGCTACGGATAGTGGGAATAATAAAAACTATGAATAACAGATTCTAACATCTTCATTTTAGCACATCCCTATCAGTTAACCTATAGAGAACTCCAGAATTGTATGATCAACCACTCCTTCAAACAAATGTATACGTCTCGAATAATGGCCTAGGTCCTTTCATCTCACCACCTTAGTCTTCAGCTGGGCATCCTGTCCTCATTGCTCCCTTTTCTATACCATGATACATGTATCCTATTGCATACTAGGCAACTGATTGGCCCTCATGTCTGATGACATGCTATTGTAGCTTTGTGATGTAATGGCACCACTTGACCAATCGCCCTGGGTGACGATTACACCGAAGGACCAGACATCAGCAATTACACACTAGGTAACTATCTGTGAATAGGACTGCACAGCAAGTAGGAAGTGTAATGGGAAAGTACACTGCACCATTGAAAGCATTGGGCTCCTATTTAGAGAGGGCCAGAGTTTGAAGTAGCAATTGAATGGCCCTTTTGTCAGATGACAACCTGCTGCAGCTTTGTGATATAATGGCACCACTAGACCAATCGCCCTGCGTGAGGATGGCACCGGAGGACCAGACATCAGCAATTACACACTAGGTAACTATCTGTGAATATGACTGAACAGCAAGTAGGAGGTGTAATGGGAAAGTACACTGCACCATTGAAAGCATTGGGCTCCTATTTAAAGAGGGCTAGAGTTAGAAGAAGCAACTGATTGGCCCTCATGTCAGATGACATCCTGTTGTGGCTTTGTGATGTAATGGCACCACTTGACCAATCGCCCTGGGTGACGATTACACTGGAGGACCAGACAACAGCATTTACACACTAGGTAATTATCTGGGAATATGACTGCACAGCAAGTAGGAGGTGTAATGGGAAAGTACTCTGCACCATCGAATGCATTGGGCTCCTTTTTAAAGAGGGCTAGAGTTAGAAGAACACAGTTTCTAAATAGCAGTCCATCTGGAGTATCAGGGTCACACTCACAGAGAGCAGGGAAACCGGTTAAATAGCTTCCCTCTATCTGAAAGTAAGTCAATTGCTCTAACCTTAGACACCTCATTCCAGCCTGAAAGATGGTAATTAACTCGCAGGACAAATTGCCAGCACAAGTATCTAAAGAAGATTTTGTCAGCCACGTAGACAGTCAAAGTCTTTGATAAACTATCATGATGGCCATCGCGTCGGGGGCGTGGCTTGGCAAGCCACGATGGCGGCTGTGTCCTGCTGAGGCTCCGCGATCGGGCTAGCATCCTGCCCATTTCCTAAGATCGCCGGGAGCCTCAGCCCGCACATTTTGCTCCACAAAGACTTACCTGCGGTGGGCGACCTCTGAAGACGCTACGGGGGCTGCGGACGAGCGCTGATCACCGTCCCGTCCCACACCGGACCCGGAGCCCGGAGCCGGGCGCTGAGTCCCTAAGATGGCGGGCGCGGCTCCCTCTACCAGCGGGGGGAACCACTGCAGGGCTACCCTCGAGGCGACAGCGTTTGGCGGTGGGGACAACTGACGACCCCAGGACTTCACCGCAGGGCGCAGAGACCGACTCACGAGCCCTTGCACGCCGACGGAACTCTGGTGGTGACAGCCGGGTACGCAAGATGGCGGCCGGCATCCAGACGATCCACTAACCCGGCGCTCCTGCACGACTGGGAGCCCACCCCAGCACTGATCGGCCCGCTACCTCTGCCTGACGGACGCCGGTGGGGGTGCCTCCTGTATGCCGCTGGATCCTTCAAGCGACCTCGACCCCATTGGAAGGCGGTGAGTGACGACCCCCTACCCCCCCCTCTTTCTCCTCCTGTGACCCTCGGTGCCGGAGACCCGGCGGCATCCTACCCCATCTGGGGCCGCCGAGGGGTCGCGGACGGCGCCGGCCCTTGGTCAGAAGGGGGGGGGGGGGGAAAAGCTCGGAACGCTTCTGCCGCATTAAGTGACCCAGTGGACCTGAGTGCCTGACTTTAAGATGGCGCCCACAGAGGCCGAGACGCCGTGATCGACGCGGACTTCACCCTGCAAGTGCGGTGCTCCACTGACCCCAGGACGCTCACACGCCATACCGGGGTCGCTCATCGACCCCTTCCTCCCTCCCGGACCCTGGTCACCTGCTCGTCGACCCCCGGGGTCGCCTGGGGGGGTGGGGTCGGACCTCGCTGCCAGGCGCCCTGTCCCCGGAGAAACCTGGGCGGTGGGAGCAGTCACCATTTGCTGTGCATCTCCTGACACCTGGGCTGTCACCCCCTCGCTACCGCGCATTACCCTAACAGAGGTTCCCTGGAAAGGGGGAACGCAGTGTCCGCCCCGAGACCGGGAGAGGCTAGGGGCCCGACTTACCCTAAACTACTGCCCACCCGGATACACTGAGGAGAGGTGGTTTGCGGATCACGGAACGCGCGGAGGGCAAGCCCCCCCCCCATCTTTAACTGCACTCATGGGGAAGCCGAGACCCACGCAGACACCGACTGTCCCCGAGACGGCCCCCGAGAGGATGCCCCAAACGAGAACATGGACGCAAGCCAACGCGTCGCAAACCGACCCCACACTCTCGGCAAAATTGGACCAAGTATTGGCGGCAATCGAATTATCCCGCCTATCAATGGAGGAGAGACTGGGCGTCCTGACGACGGACATCAATCTAATCCGCGACGACCACCGCAAATTGGCGGACAGAGTGAAAGACGGAGAGCGGATTGTGACCGAGCTGCAACCTGCGATGAAAACACAAGCGGCGGAACTGAAGGAAGTCCTGCACCGCGTGGCGGCCCTCGAGGAACGCACGGTGGACCTGGAAGGGCGCTCGAGACGCTGTAACATCCGCGTTCTGGGCTTGCCGGAAGGCATTGAGAACTCGGACCCTCTTACGTACATGGAGCTCTGGACCAAATCTTTCACACCGGAGGCGGAAAGGTCGGCCTTTTTTTCCATTGAAAGAGCACATAGGGTCCCAGCCCGGGCGCCCAAGCCGGGCCTCCCCCCACGCCCCATGTTGGCTAAATTCTTACATTTCCGGGACCGCGATGCGGTGCTTCGTGCGGCCCGGACGGCGGGCCCCCTACAAGTGGAAGACCAACATGTTATGGTGTTCCCGGACTATGCCCGAGAGGTCCAACACCAGCGTTCCACCTACCTCGACGTCAAGAGGCGCCTCCGCGCAAATGACCTTCAATACTCTCTGCTGTTCCCGGCCCGCCTAAAAGTACTGCACAAGGGGAAAGCCCTCTTTTTCAACACGGCGGAGGAAGCACAGGAATGGACTGAGTTCCACTGCCCAACAATCCCTAATCCTGGACCCCAGAGAGCACGCAACAACGCCTTCAGACGCTCCAGGAGACGAGGTGCAAGCCGCACTCGAGCAGGCCGCCCCAAAAGCCAAGCATCATCCCCTACGGGCTCACCCGATCTTACGCAAATCATGCAAGAACGACGAGAGGCCTTGAGAGCGGTGACTGGACTCCACACGTCACTCATGGTGTCGGATTTGGAGGGTCATCCACACCTGTTCACCCCAGAGAAAGACCGGGACAGCGACGGAACAATGTCGGGAATTGGACCGATCTCCTCCCCCCTTGCTCTGATACAAACCTCGGACGCTATCCAGGCCGCTCAACCTGGCACCTCTTCATGATGAAAGAACTTTCCACTGTTATATCCTTCTCATGGTGACCTATTGTGTGGCGCGAAGTCTAGGAGCCTAGACTGCTTTGTTTAATAATTGTGAGCGCTTGCGAGCGATAGACGCTTATCCTACCAGAGCCCGACCCGCGCACAGGCCCAGCAGCGACACACGCTGCCACCCCCGCAGATACCCGTTGTATTTTTCCCCTAGTGGGACATTTGTTTGGATATGCCACCTCCGGTGAATTATCCTCAGTATTGGGACTGTTTCCCACCCCGAGTTCTGTTTACGGTTAATTCCCTGAGTCCCTCCCCCATGATTGTGGAAGCATGGCGCATTAGAAATACTCGAGACGCATACACACTGGCGGCTGACGGGGGATTCAAGGGGGTCCCTCTCCCACTCTTGTCACTGTATGAATGGCAGACTCACGGTCAGACATTAATATCCTCACACTGAATGTGCGAGGCCTGCACACGCCCAGCAAACGCTACACTGTCTACTCATACATTAAGCGCATGTCAGCCAATATTGCGTTCCTGCAAGAGACGCATATGAACGCCACTGAACTCTCTCGCCTGCAGCTCAAATGGCGAGGGACCCTCTGTGCCACACACTATTCAGCGTTTGCACGCGGCGCGTTAATTTGGGTTAGGCCAGGTACTCCCTTCCGAGAGCTCCGACGGGTGATAGACAGAGAGGGCAGGTATGCGCTCCTAGAGGGAATACTTGATGGACAGGGTATACTCCTTGGCAGCATTTACGCCCCCAATATAGATCAGGATAAATTCTGGGATCACCTCACGGGCGTTCTAGCCCAGTTCACTGCAGTCCCGTGGGTATTGGGAGGTGACTATAACTGCACGCTGGACCCCACCCTGGACCGCTCACATTCTCCCCCCGCACACTCCCCGGCCCCCCGACAGGCAGAACTCTTCAGGGCATGGACCACGCACTGGGCACTCACTGATGCATGGCGACACCTACACCCACTGGCTCGCATTTATTCCTTTCACTCGATCCCACATAACCTTAGGGTCCGCCTGGACCGTTTCCTCTGCTCTGCACCTATCCTCCCTAAGATCACTTCCACGGATTACCTAGGTCGGATCCTCTCGGATCATGACGCTCATATCATCCGTCTAACCTGGCGCCCCCCGCACCCACCCGTCCCCACCTGGCGTCTCCCTAGGGACTGCCTTTCAGATCCAGTGTTCAGAGACGCACACGAATCCAGTATCCGCGATTATTTTGCGCACAACACTAACACGGCATCGTCGGTACTGGTTGAATGGGATGCGTTTAAGGTGGTGGCACGAGGGGAATGCATCAAACAGGTGGTGGGAGTGCGTCGCACCTTGGAACGGGCGCTCCAAACCTCGGAACAATCTCTAGCCGCGCTTACTAAACGGCTTGACGACTCGGAGGAGCAAGCTATACTCATGGCCAAGACGAAGACGGAGTATCAGACTGCCTGCGCTGACCTCCGCAGATACAATTTTAGGGCCTACGCCTCTAGGGTTCATAAGGACAGGGACAAGACTGGAACGCTACTAGCCTGGATGGCGAAACAGGACACCGAAATCAAGCCGATCACGGATATTATCAACCCGGATGGTGTATTGGTGCGCTCGCAGGCCGAGATCCTCCTTGCGTTCCAGCGCCACTACACGCAAGTGTACGGGACCCCGTCCCAATCCTCCCCATTCTCTGTGGACCGCTTTTTGGACCCACTGACGCTGCCCAAAATCTCGGACATAGACAAGCGCGCCCTTGACGTCAGGATAAAACCCTCTGACATTACCCAGGCGATTCGTGCCATGTCCCGGAATAAAGCGCCGGGACTGGACGGTTTTCCGCTGGAATACTACTCGACTTTCTCGCCTCTATTAGTCCCCCATTTATCACGGGTGCTCGAGACGTCTCTTCATCTGGGGAGATTACCCCAGTCACTGCGGGAATCCGTGATTGTCACCTTTCCCAAACCCTACAGAGACCCACTCCACATGGGATCGTATCGCCCCATCACGCTCCTTTCGGCCGACTGTAAGATCATGGGGAAAATTCTGGCTGAACGTTATGCGCAGATCATACGCCCGCTGGTCCACCCGGATCAATGCGGCTTTGTTCCGGGAAGGAACACCTCCCAGAACCTCCGCCGAATCTTCCACGTTCAAGACCAGATACGTGACAGATTTCCCCGCGCCGCCTGCCTCATTATGGACCTGGAGAAGGCGTTTGACACCCTCACCTGGCCTTATCTCTTCTCGGTCTTGCAACGCCTGAATATCGGCCCAACACTCATGGCGTACACACGCCTCTTGTACACCGACTTGACCGCGCGGGTACGTATCGGGAAACGCATATCACCGGCATTCGCAGTTCGGCGAGGTACGCGACAAGGGTGCCCCCTGTCGCCTCTCTTATTTGCGCTAGCAGTCGAACCGCTGGCGGTTCGGCTCCGCCGGGAAGGGATGGAATGGGGCATTCCACTTGCAGACAGTACGCACTGCGTATCCATGTACGCGGATGATCTTCTCATTTACGTCCGAGACATCGAAACAGACATGACCCCTATAGGAACGGCACTAGCGGACTTCGCAGAGGCCTCGGGACTACAGGTAAACTGGGACAAGTCCACGGTTTACCCCTTACACCCGAACCTACCCCCCCGGGAGGTCGGGCTCGGTGCGCGCACCCTCTCATGGTCCGCGGAAGCCCCCCGTTACCTTGGTGTCCGCTTGTATCATTCCCCAGCTGACCTTTTCGAGGGGAATCACCGTAAGGCACTTGCCAGTTTACGCCCGACGGTCGCTTTTTGGAATAAGCTCCCACTGGCCCCGATAGGAAGAATAGCTCTAGCCAAAATGATTATGCTTCCCCGACTCCTTTACCACTTCACGAATTTGCCGGTAATACCGCCCAGATCCTTCTTCCGTGATGTGGACTCCCTCCTAGGGACCCTTATCTGGGGCGAGGGCCGCCATAGGGTCGCCCTGAAAACCCTTCAACTTCCTACGACACTGGGAGGGCTCGGGGCTCCGTCCTTCGAGTCATATTTCCTCGCGGCACAACTCCAATGGCTGTCATACTGGACGGCGGATCGTTACCCTCAGGAGACTGTCACATCGACGGGCAGAATCGCAACCCCGGAACTCACCCGTCTTCTTCTCCCGGGAACCAAGCCACGACGTACGTACCCCCTCCAGGTGGCGATAGCGCGCCGGTGCATGATGCGGATCCACCGATTGTCCCCTCATAGGCCTCCGTATTCCCCGCTGTTACCATTGATAGGCAGCCCCAGGCAAGACTCCTACTTTACGGCGCCATTCTTCACCGAATGGTCGCACTGCGGCATCACGGATCTGGAATCGTTATTTGAGGAAGGCCACTTAAAATCACTTGACCGCTTGACCGCTGAATACGGTCTCCCCCCGGGCCAATTCCTCAGGTATCGACAGCTGATAGCCGGATACCGACCCCATTTTAACCTCTGCACTGGCGAGCCAGACACGCATCCAGTAATACACGCTGTCCTGCGTATGGGGGTGGGACGCCACTTAGTTACCTGGCTGTATAAATCCATTCGGGAACTTTCACAAGCACCCCTGACAACCTTGCGGGCTACATGGGAGGAGGACATAGGTCGCGCACTGCATGACTCGGAATGGACTAAAGCGCTTGAGGCCCCTAAACGCGTCTCTAGGAATGCCCGCTTCAAGAACATACAATACTATATCCTCCACAGGGCGTACCTCACCCCAGCGCGCTTACAGAAGTTCTATCCCTCCACACCATTCTTATGCCCCAGATGCTGCTCCCCTGCCGCAGACTTTCGCCACATGTTCTGGAGCTGTCCAGACCTTCACTCCTTTTGGCAAGCGGTACACAACACGCTGTCTGACCTGACGGGCCTTACTACACTATCCACCTGGGAATCCAGTGCGTTAGGTATCCTCCATGTCCCTAAGCAAGCCCCAGTGCATAGGCGCTTCGTGTCCTTAGCGCTCCTGTTGGCGAATAGATGCATAGCCATGCGTTGGCGATCCCCGGAAGGTCCCCCTATAGCAGCTTGGACGGGGGCGGTCAGTAAATGGGCGGCGGCGGAGGAAGATGCTCTTAGAGAGGAAGAAGCCAGGGGCGCGCGAAAATTTCCCATTTCCATGGAATGGGCCATGCTTCTCTACAGTTTTCGACAATCCACGCGAATGGGTGACCCTCCTACTCCCTCTCCCCCCCCGGCCCGTGAAGACCGTTTACGCCTGGCTGTTGTTCCCCTCCCTGCGGCAGGTTCTGGATGCCCCCTGCGTCCTGATTGACTTCCCACCCTCCTGGAATGCGAGCTGAATAGCCCCTCGGGCTAGTTTCCCCCCGCCCCCCCCCCGACGCCCACCGCCGATGTTTCCACCACACTTGCGCCTACACGCTTCCCCCCCACGGTTTTGTCCCCCCCGTTTTCTGGTACCGCCATTACG
Source organism: Lissotriton helveticus (assembly GCF_964261635.1). NCBI lineage: Eukaryota > Metazoa > Chordata > Amphibia > Caudata > Salamandridae > Lissotriton > Lissotriton helveticus. The sequence continues at coordinate 616,562,988 of NC_136068.1, forward strand.
TGGACTATACAGGCCCCGCTCCACCGCCCTTTGAGACGGGACATTATACTCCTGTTAACATGCACTGTCCTCCTTGCTCTACCAGTTCATGGTCTTCTAACCCACACGCATGGTTGCATGGCATGTACTGATTTTTAGAGGAAATGGATATTTGTACCAGTTGTTTAAACGAAAAACACGTTGCACGCATGGCTGAATGTTGAGGCCACGTCAGCGGCTTATTCACGATGTACCGTATACTTTGATGCAACAATAAAACAAATTTAAAAAAAAAAAAAAAAAAAAATGATGGCCATCGCGTCATCCACATTGCTACCGTCTTAGAAGATTATATTTATGCGGAAGACCCTACTAAAAGGCACTGAGAACCATCAGATGCTATGAAGTTTTTATCAATGGCAAAATGATTAAATGAGAGTTTGACTTACCATACATATTGATCGAGGCATGGAGAAGGCTGAGGAATGAGCTTTCTTTTTTTTTCCGTCTCAGCAAGCAGAGAAATATTCCTCTGCAACACTGCCTCTGCTGGCCATTCAGTATAATCTGCAGATGGAAAAGTCCACTGTTAGTCAATTTTTTGAACTTGAATATTTCCAAACCAAATGCAACACTACCAAAAAATGATTTCTATAAAGCGTAAATTATTAGTACTATGGCGTGTCACATATTGTGAAAATCCAAAGCTCACTAAAAATTATAATCTCAATTTAGATTTCAACCTAGCAAACTTCTTTCAATCCTAGGCCTCATTTGCTGGTACTCTCTACACAACCCTAGCACCTGTATGAGGACTTAGATAAAAAGATCTCTTTGGCAGCCAAGAGATAGAGTACCCTTCTCACAGGAATGATTTCAGGTTATGGTACACCATAGCAATTCAGTGATCGGATACGGTAAGGGAGGAAGGTTTATGCTACGGATAGTGGGAATAATAAAAACTATGAATAACAGATTCTAACATCTTCATTTTAGCACATCCCTATCAGTTAACCTATAGAGAACTCCAGAATTGTATGATCAACCACTCCTTCAAACAAATGTATACGTCTCGAATAATGGCCTAGGTCCTTTCATCTCACCACCTTAGTCTTCAGCTGGGCATCCTGTCCTCATTGCTCCCTTTTCTATACCATGATACATGTATCCTATTGCATACTAGGCAACTGATTGGCCCTCATGTCTGATGACATGCTATTGTAGCTTTGTGATGTAATGGCACCACTTGACCAATCGCCCTGGGTGACGATTACACCGAAGGACCAGACATCAGCAATTACACACTAGGTAACTATCTGTGAATAGGACTGCACAGCAAGTAGGAAGTGTAATGGGAAAGTACACTGCACCATTGAAAGCATTGGGCTCCTATTTAGAGAGGGCCAGAGTTTGAAGTAGCAATTGAATGGCCCTTTTGTCAGATGACAACCTGCTGCAGCTTTGTGATATAATGGCACCACTAGACCAATCGCCCTGCGTGAGGATGGCACCGGAGGACCAGACATCAGCAATTACACACTAGGTAACTATCTGTGAATATGACTGAACAGCAAGTAGGAGGTGTAATGGGAAAGTACACTGCACCATTGAAAGCATTGGGCTCCTATTTAAAGAGGGCTAGAGTTAGAAGAAGCAACTGATTGGCCCTCATGTCAGATGACATCCTGTTGTGGCTTTGTGATGTAATGGCACCACTTGACCAATCGCCCTGGGTGACGATTACACTGGAGGACCAGACAACAGCATTTACACACTAGGTAATTATCTGGGAATATGACTGCACAGCAAGTAGGAGGTGTAATGGGAAAGTACTCTGCACCATCGAATGCATTGGGCTCCTTTTTAAAGAGGGCTAGAGTTAGAAGAACACAGTTTCTAAATAGCAGTCCATCTGGAGTATCAGGGTCACACTCACAGAGAGCAGGGAAACCGGTTAAATAGCTTCCCTCTATCTGAAAGTAAGTCAATTGCTCTAACCTTAGACACCTCATTCCAGCCTGAAAGATGGTAATTAACTCGCAGGACAAATTGCCAGCACAAGTATCTAAAGAAGATTTTGTCAGCCACGTAGACAGTCAAAGTCTTTGATAAACTATCATGATGGCCATCGCGTCATCCACATTGCTACCGTCTTAGAAGATTATATTTATGCGGAAGACCCTACTAAAAGGCACTGAGAACCATCAGATGCTATGAAGTTTTTATCAATGGCAAAATGATTAAATGAGAGTTTGACTTACCATACATATTGATCGAGGCATGGAGAAGGCTGAGGAATGAGCTTTCTTTTTTTTTCCGTCTCAGCAAGCAGAGAAATATTCCTCTGCAACACTGCCTCTGCTGGCCATTCAGTATAATCTGCAGATGGAAAAGTCCACTGTTAGTCAATTTTTTGAACTTGAATATTTCCAAACCAAATGCAACACTACCAAAAAATGATTTCTATAAAGCGTAAATTATTAGTACTATGGCGTGTCACATATTGTGAAAATCCAAAGCTCACTAAAAATTATAATCTCAATTTAGATTTCAACCTAGCAAACTTCTTTCAATCCTAGGCCTCATTTGCTGGTACTCTCTACACAACCCTAGCACCTGTATGAGGACTTAGATAAAAAGATCTCTTTGGCAGCCAAGAGATAGAGTACCCTTCTCACAGGAATGATTTCAGGTTATGGTACACCATAGCAATTCAGTGATCGGATACGGTAAGGGAGGAAGGTTTATGCTACGGATAGTGGGAATAATAAAAACTATGAATAACAGATTCTAACATCTTCATTTTAGCACATCCCTATCAGTTAACCTATAGAGAACTCCAGAATTGTATGATCAACCACTCCTTCAAACAAATGTATACGTCTCGAATAATGGCCTAGGTCCTTTCATCTCACCACCTTAGTCTTCAGCTGGGCATCCTGTCCTCATTGCTCCCTTTTCTATACCATGATACATGTATCCTATTGCATACTAGGCAACTGATTGGCCCTCATGTCTGATGACATGCTATTGTAGCTTTGTGATGTAATGGCACCACTTGACCAATCGCCCTGGGTGACGATTACACCGAAGGACCAGACATCAGCAATTACACACTAGGTAACTATCTGTGAATAGGACTGCACAGCAAGTAGGAAGTGTAATGGGAAAGTACACTGCACCATTGAAAGCATTGGGCTCCTATTTAGAGAGGGCCAGAGTTTGAAGTAGCAATTGAATGGCCCTTTTGTCAGATGACAACCTGCTGCAGCTTTGTGATATAATGGCACCACTAGACCAATCGCCCTGCGTGAGGATGGCACCGGAGGACCAGACATCAGCAATTACACACTAGGTAACTATCTGTGAATATGACTGAACAGCAAGTAGGAGGTGTAATGGGAAAGTACACTGCACCATTGAAAGCATTGGGCTCCTATTTAAAGAGGGCTAGAGTTAGAAGAAGCAACTGATTGGCCCTCATGTCAGATGACATCCTGTTGTGGCTTTGTGATGTAATGGCACCACTTGACCAATCGCCCTGGGTGACGATTACACTGGAGGACCAGACAACAGCATTTACACACTAGGTAATTATCTGGGAATATGACTGCACAGCAAGTAGGAGGTGTAATGGGAAAGTACTCTGCACCATCGAATGCATTGGGCTCCTTTTTAAAGAGGGCTAGAGTTAGAAGAACACAGTTTCTAAATAGCAGTCCATCTGGAGTATCAGGGTCACACTCACAGAGAGCAGGGAAACCGGTTAAATAGCTTCCCTCTATCTGAAAGTAAGTCAATTGCTCTAACCTTAGACACCTCATTCCAGCCTGAAAGATGGTAATTAACTCGCAGGACAAATTGCCAGCACAAGTATCTAAAGAAGATTTTGTCAGCCACGTAGACAGTCAAAGTCTTTGATAAACTATCATGATGGCCATCGCGTCATCCACATTGCTACCGTCTTAGAAGATTATATTTATGCGGAAGACCCTACTAAAAGGCACTGAGAACCATCAGATGCTATGAACTTTTTATCAATGGCAAAATGATTAAATGAGAGTTTGACTTACCATACATATTGATCGAGGCATGGAGAAGGCTGAGGAATGAGCTTTCTTTTTTTTTCCGTCTCAGCAAGCAGAGAAATATTCCTCTGCAACACTGCCTCTGCTGGCCATTCAGTATAATCTGCAGATGGAAAAGTCCACTGTTAGTCAATTTTTTGAACTTGAATATTTCCAAACCAAATGCAACACTACCAAAAAATGATTTCTATAAAGCGTAAATTATTAGTACTATGGCGTGTCACATATTGTGAAAATCCAAAGCTCACTAAAAATTATAATCTCAATTTAGATTTCAACCTAGCAAACTTCTTTCAATCCTAGGCCTCATTTGCTGGTACTCTCTACACAACCCTAGCACATGTATGAGGACTTAGATAAAAAGATCTCTTTGGCAGCCAAGAGATAGAGTACCCTTCTCACAGGAATGATTTCAGGTTATGGTACACCATAGCAATTCAGTGATCGGATACGGTAAGGGAGGAAGGTTTATGCTACGGATAGTGGGAATAATAAAAACTATGAATAACAGATTCTAACATCTTCATTTTAGCAAATCCCTATCAGTTAACCTATAGAGAACTCCAGAATTGTATGATCAACCACTCCTTCAAACAAATGTATACGTCTCGAATAATGGCCTAGGTCCTTTCATCTCACCACCTTAGTCTTCAGCTGGGCATCCTGTCCTCATTGCTCCCTTTTCTATACCATGATACATGTATCCTATTGCATACTAGGCAACTGATTGGCCCTCATGTCTGATGACATGCTATTGTAGCTTTGTGATGTAATGGCACCACTTGACCAATCGCCCTGGGTGACGATTACACCGAAGGACCAGACATCAGCAATTACACACTAGGTAACTATCTGTGAATAGGACTGCACAGCAAGTAGGAAGTGTAATGGGAAAGTACACTGCACCATTGAAAGCATTGGGCTCCTATTTAGAGAGGGCCAGAGTTTGAAGTAGCAATTGAATGGCCCTTTTGTCAGATGACAACCTGCTGCAGCTTTGTGATATAATGGCACCACTAGACCAATCGCCCTGCGTGAGGATGGCACCGGAGGACCAGACATCAGCAATTACACACTAGGTAACTATCTGTGAATATGACTGAACAGCAAGTAGGAGGTGTAATGGGAAAGTACACTGCACCATTGAAAGCATTGGGCTCCTATTTAAAGAGGGCTAGAGTTAGAAGAAGCAACTGATTGGCCCTCATGTCAGATGACATCCTGTTGTGGCTTTGTGATGTAATGGCACCACTTGACCAATCGCCCTGGGTGACGATTACACTGGAGGACCAGACAACAGCATTTACACACTAGGTAATTATCTGGGAATATGACTGCACAGCAAGTAGGAGGTGTAATGGGAAAGTACTCTGCACCATCGAATGCATTGGGCTCCTTTTTAAAGAGGGCTAGAGTTAGAAGAACACAGTTTCTAAATAGCAGTCCATCTGGAGTATCAGGGTCACACTCACAGAGAGCAGGGAAACCGGTTAAATAGCTTCCCTCTATCTGAAAGTAAGTCAATTGCTCTAACCTTAGACACCTCATTCCAGCCTGAAAGATGGTAATTAACTCGCAGGACAAATTGCCAGCACAAGTATCTAAAGAAGATTTTGTCAGCCACGTAGACAGTCAAAGTCTTTGATAAACTATCATGATGGCCATCGCGTCATCCACATTGCTACCGTCTTAGAAGATTATATTTATGCGGAAGACCCTACTAAAAGGCACTGAGAACCATCAGATGCTATGAACTTTTTATCAATGGCAAAATGATTAAATGAGAGTTTGACTTACCATACATATTGATCGAGGCATGGAGAAGGCTGAGGAATGAGCTTTCTTTTTTTTTCCGTCTCAGCAAGCAGAGAAATATTCCTCTGCAACACTGCCTCTGCTGGCCATTCAGTATAATCTGCAGATGGAAAAGTCCACTGTTAGTCAATTTTTTGAACTTGAATATTTCCAAACCAAATGCAACACTACCAAAAAATGATTTCTATAAAGCGTAAATTATTAGTACTATGGCGTGTCACATATTGTGAAAATCCAAAGCTCACTAAAAATTATAATCTCAATTTAGATTTCAACCTAGCAAACTTCTTTCAATCCTAGGCCTCATTTGCTGGTACTCTCTACACAACCCTAGCACCTGTATGAGGACTTAGATAAAAAGATCTCTTTGGCAGCCAAGAGATAGAGTACCCTTCTCACAGGAATGATTTCAGGTTATGGTACACCATAGCAATTCAGTGATCGGATACGTTAAGGGAGGAAGGTTTATGCTACGGATAGTGGGAATAATAAAAACTATGAATAACAGATTCTAACATCTTCATTTTAGCAAATCCCTATCAGTTAACCTATAGAGAACTCCAGAATTGTATGATCAACCACTCCTTCAAACAAATGTATACGTCTCGAATAATGGCCTAGGTCCTTTCATCTCACCACCTTAGTCTTCAGCTGGGCATCCTGTCCTCATTGCTCCCTTTTCTATACCATGATACATGTATCCTATTGCATACTAGGCAACTGATTGGCCCTCATGTCTGATGACATGCTATTGTAGCTTTGTGATGTAATGGCACCACTTGACCAATCGCCCTGGGTGACGATTACACCGAAGGACCAGACATCAGCAATTACACACTAGGTAACTATCTGTGAATAGGACTGCACAGCAAGTAGGAAGTGTAATGGGAAAGTACACTGCACCATTGAAAGCATTGGGCTCCTATTTAGAGAGGGCCAGAGTTTGAAGTAGCAATTGAATGGCCCTTTTGTCAGATGACAACCTGCTGCAGCTTTGTGATATAATGGCACCACTAGACCAATCGCCCTGCGTGAGGATGGCACCGGAGGACCAGACATCAGCAATTACACACTAGGTAACTATCTGTGAATATGACTGAACAGCAAGTAGGAGGTGTAATGGGAAAGTACACTGCACCATTGAAAGCATTGGGCTCCTATTTAAAGAGGGCTAGAGTTAGAAGAAGCAACTGATTGGCCCTCATGTCAGATGACATCCTGTTGTGGCTTTGTGATGTAATGGCACCACTTGACCAATCGCCCTGGGTGACGATTACACTGGAGGACCAGACAACAGCATTTACACACTAGGTAATTATCTGGGAATATGACTGCACAGCAAGTAGGAGGTGTAATGGGAAAGTACTCTGCACCATCGAATGCATTGGGCTCCTTTTTAAAGAGGGCTAGAGTTAGAAGAACACAGTTTCTAAATAGCAGTCCATCTGGAGTATCAGGGTCACACTCACAGAGAGCAGGGAAACCGGTTAAATAGCTTCCCTCTATCTGAAAGTAAGTCAATTGCTCTAACCTTAGACACCTCATTCCAGCCTGAAAGATGGTAATTAACTCGCAGGACAAATTGCCAGCACAAGTATCTAAAGAAGATTTTGTCAGCCACGTAGACAGTCAAAGTCTTTGATAAACTATCATGATGGCCATCGCGTCATCCACATTGCTACCGTCTTAGAAGATTATATTTATGCGGAAGACCCTACTAAAAGGCACTGAGAACCATCAGATGCTATGAACTTTTTATCAATGGCAAAATGATTAAATGAGAGTTTGACTTACCATACATATTGATCGAGGCATGGAGAAGGCTGAGGAATGAGCTTTCTTTTTTTTTCCGTCTCAGCAAGCAGAGAAATATTCCTCTGCAACACTGCCTCTGCTGGCCATTCAGTATAATCTGCAGATGGAAAAGTCCACTGTTAGTCAATTTTTTGAACTTGAATATTTCCAAACCAAATGCAACACTACCAAAAAATGATTTCTATAAAGCGTAAATTATTAGTACTATGGCGTGTCACATATTGTGAAAATCCAAAGCTCACTAAAAATTATAATCTCAATTTAGATTTCAACCTAGCAAACTTCTTTCAATCCTAGGCCTCATTTGCTGGTACTCTCTACACAACCCTAGCACCTGTATGAGGACTTAGATAAAAAGATCTCTTTGGCAGCCAAGAGATAGAGTACCCTTCTCACAGGAATGATTTCAGGTTATGGTACACCATAGCAATTCAGTGATCGGATACGTTAAGGGAGGAAGGTTTATGCTACGGATAGTGGGAATAATAAAAACTATGAATAACAGATTCTAACATCTTCATTTTAGCACATCCCTATCAGTTAACCTATAGAGAACTCCAGAATTGTATGATCAACCACTCCTTCAAACAAATGTATACGTCTCGAATAATGGCCTAGGTCCTTTCATCTCACCACCTTAGTCTTCAGCTGGGCATCCTGTCCTCATTGCTCCCTTTTCTATACCATGATACATGTATCCTATTGCATACTAGGCAACTGATTGGCCCTCATGTCTGATGACATGCTATTGTAGCTTTGTGATGTAATGGCACCACTTGACCAATCGCCCTGGGTGACGATTACACCGAAGGACCAGACATCAGCAATTACACACTAGGTAACTATCTGTGAATAGGACTGCACAGCAAGTAGGAAGTGTAATGGGAAAGTACACTGCACCATTGAAAGCATTGGGCTCCTATTTAGAGAGGGCCAGAGTTTGAAGTAGCAATTGAATGGCCCTTTTGTCAGATGACAACCTGCTGCAGCTTTGTGATATAATGGCACCACTAGACCAATCGCCCTGCGTGAGGATGGCACCGGAGGACCAGACATCAGCAATTACACACTAGGTAACTATCTGTGAATATGACTGAACAGCAAGTAGGAGGTGTAATGGGAAAGTACACTGCACCATTGAAAGCATTGGGCTCCTATTTAAAGAGGGCTAGAGTTAGAAGAAGCAACTGATTGGCCCTCATGTCAGATGACATCCTGTTGTGGCTTTGTGATGTAATGGCACCACTTGACCAATCGCCCTGGGTGACGATTACACTGGAGGACCAGACAACAGCATTTACACACTAGGTAATTATCTGGGAATATGACTGCACAGCAAGTAGGAGGTGTAATGGGAAAGTACTCTGCACCATCGAATGCATTGGGCTCCTTTTTAAAGAGGGCTAGAGTTAGAAGAACACAGTTTCTAAATAGCAGTCCATCTGGAGTATCAGGGTCACACTCACAGAGAGCAGGGAAACCGGTTAAATAGCTTCCCTCTATCTGAAAGTAAGTCAATTGCTCTAACCTTAGACACCTCATTCCAGCCTGAAAGATGGTAATTAACTCGCAGGACAAATTGCCAGCACAAGTATCTAAAGAAGATTTTGTCAGCCACGTAGACAGTCAAAGTCTTTGATAAACTATCATGATGGCCATCGCGTCATCCACATTGCTACCGTCTTAGAAGATTATATTTATGCGGAAGACCCTACTAAAAGGCACTGAGAACCATCAGATGCTATGAAGTTTTTATCAATGGCAAAATGATTAAATGAGAGTTTGACTTACCATACATATTGATCGAGGCATGGAGAAGGCTGAGGAATGAGCTTTCTTTTTTTTTCCGTCTCAGCAAGCAGAGAAATATTCCTCTGCAACACTGCCTCTGCTGGCCATTCAGTATAATCTGCAGATGGAAAAGTCCACTGTTAGTCAATTTTTTGAACTTGAATATTTCCAAACCAAATGCAACACTACCAAAAAATGATTTCTATAAAGCGTAAATTATTAGTACTATGGCGTGTCACATATTGTGAAAATCCAAAGCTCACTAAAAATTATAATCTCAATTTAGATTTCAACCTAGCAAACTTCTTTCAATCCTAGGCCTCATTTGCTGGTACTCTCTACACAACCCTAGCACATGTATGAGGACTTAGATAAAAAGATCTCTTTGGCAGCCAAGAGATAGAGTACCCTTCTCACAGGAATGATTTCAGGTTATGGTACACCATAGCAATTCAGTGATCGGATACGGTAAGGGAGGAAGGTTTATGCTACGGATAGTGGGAATAATAAAAACTATGAATAACAGATTCTAACATCTTCATTTTAGCACATCCCTATCAGTTAACCTATAGAGAACTCCAGAATTGTATGATCAACCACTCCTTCAAACAAATGTATACGTCTCGAATAATGGCCTAGGTCCTTTCATCTCACCACCTTAGTCTTCAGCTGGGCATCCTGTCCTCATTGCTCCCTTTTCTATACCATGATACATGTATCCTATTGCATACTAGGCAACTGATTGGCCCTCATGTCTGATGACATGCTATTGTAGCTTTGTGATGTAATGGCACCACTTGACCAATCGCCCTGGGTGACGATTACACCGAAGGACCAGACATCAGCAATTACACACTAGGTAACTATCTGTGAATAGGACTGCACAGCAAGTAGGAAGTGTAATGGGAAAGTACACTGCACCATTGAAAGCATTGGGCTCCTATTTAGAGAGGGCCAGAGTTTGAAGTAGCAATTGAATGGCCCTTTTGTCAGATGACAACCTGCTGCAGCTTTGTGATATAATGGCACCACTAGACCAATCGCCCTGCGTGAGGATGGCACCGGAGGACCAGACATCAGCAATTACACACTAGGTAACTATCTGTGAATATGACTGAACAGCAAGTAGGAGGTGTAATGGGAAAGTACACTGCACCATTGAAAGCATTGGGCTCCTATTTAAAGAGGGCTAGAGTTAGAAGAAGCAACTGATTGGCCCTCATGTCAGATGACATCCTGTTGTGGCTTTGTGATGTAATGGCACCACTTGACCAATCGCCCTGGGTGACGATTACACTGGAGGACCAGACAACAGCATTTACACACTAGGTAATTATCTGGGAATATGACTGCACAGCAAGTAGGAGGTGTAATGGGAAAGTACTCTGCACCATCGAATGCATTGGGCTCCTTTTTAAAGAGGGCTAGAGTTAGAAGAACACAGTTTCTAAATAGCAGTCCATCTGGAGTATCAGGGTCACACTCACAGAGAGCAGGGAAACCGGTTAAATAGCTTCCCTCTATCTGAAAGTAAGTCAATTGCTCTAACCTTAGACACCTCATTCCAGCCTGAAAGATGGTAATTAACTCGCAGGACAAATTGCCAGCACAAGTATCTAAAGAAGATTTTGTCAGCCACGTAGACAGTCAAAGTCTTTGATAAACTATCATGATGGCCATCGCGTCATCCACATTGCTACCGTCTTAGAAGATTATATTTATGCGGAAGACCCTACTAAAAGGCACTGAGAACCATCAGATGCTATGAAGTTTTTATCAATGGCAAAATGATTAAATGAGAGTTTGACTTACCATACATATTGATCGAGGCATGGAGAAGGCTGAGGAATGAGCTTTCTTTTTTTTTCCGTCTCAGCAAGCAGAGAAATATTCCTCTGCAACACTGCCTCTGCTGGCCATTCAGTATAATCTGCAGATGGAAAAGTCCACTGTTAGTCAATTTTTTGAACTTGAATATTTCCAAACCAAATGCAACACTACCAAAAAATGATTTCTATAAAGCGTAAATTATTAGTACTATGGCGTGTCACATATTGTGAAAATCCAAAGCTCACTAAAAATTATAATCTCAATTTAGATTTCAACCTAGCAAACTTCTTTCAATCCTAGGCCTCATTTGCTGGTACTCTCTACACAACCCTAGCACATGTATGAGGACTTAGATAAAAAGATCTCTTTGGCAGCCAAGAGATAGAGTACCCTTCTCACAGGAATGATTTCAGGTTATGGTACACCATAGCAATTCAGTGATCGGATACGGTAAGGGAGGAAGGTTTATGCTACGGATAGTGGGAATAATAAAAACTATGAATAACAGATTCTAACATCTTCATTTTAGCAAATCCCTATCAGTTAACCTATAGAGAACTCCAGAATTGTATGATCAACCACTCCTTCAAACAAATGTATACGTCTCGAATAATGGCCTAGGTCCTTTCATCTCACCACCTTAGTCTTCAGCTGGGCATCCTGTCCTCATTGCTCCCTTTTCTATACCATGATACATGTATCCTATTGCATACTAGGCAACTGATTGGCCCTCATGTCTGATGACATGCTATTGTAGCTTTGTGATGTAATGGCACCACTTGACCAATCGCCCTGGGTGACGATTACACCGAAGGACCAGACATCAGCAATTACACACTAGGTAACTATCTGTGAATAGGACTGCACAGCAAGTAGGAAGTGTAATGGGAAAGTACACTGCACCATTGAAAGCATTGGGCTCCTATTTAGAGAGGGCCAGAGTTTGAAGTAGCAATTGAATGGCCCTTTTGTCAGATGACAACCTGCTGCAGCTTTGTGATATAATGGCACCACTAGACCAATCGCCCTGCGTGAGGATGGCACCGGAGGACCAGACATCAGCAATTACACACTAGGTAACTATCTGTGAATATGACTGAACAGCAAGTAGGAGGTGTAATGGGAAAGTACACTGCACCATTGAAAGCATTGGGCTCCTATTTAAAGAGGGCTAGAGTTAGAAGAAGCAACTGATTGGCCCTCATGTCAGATGACATCCTGTTGTGGCTTTGTGATGTAATGGCACCACTTGACCAATCGCCCTGGGTGACGATTACACTGGAGGACCAGACAACAGCATTTACACACTAGGTAATTATCTGGGAATATGACTGCACAGCAAGTAGGAGGTGTAATGGGAAAGTACTCTGCACCATCGAATGCATTGGGCTCCTTTTTAAAGAGGGCTAGAGTTAGAAGAACACAGTTTCTAAATAGCAGTCCATCTGGAGTATCAGGGTCACACTCACAGAGAGCAGGGAAACCGGTTAAATAGCTTCCCTCTATCTGAAAGTAAGTCAATTGCTCTAACCTTAGACACCTCATTCCAGCCTGAAAGATGGTAATTAACTCGCAGGACAAATTGCCAGCACAAGTATCTAAAGAAGATTTTGTCAGCCACGTAGACAGTCAAAGTCTTTGATAAACTATCATGATGGCCATCGCGTCATCCACATTGCTACCGTCTTAGAAGATTATATTTATGCGGAAGACCCTACTAAAAGGCACTGAGAACCATCAGATGCTATGAACTTTTTATCAATGGCAAAATGATTAAATGAGAGTTTGACTTACCATACATATTGATCGAGGCATGGAGAAGGCTGAGGAATGAGCTTTCTTTTTTTTTCCGTCTCAGCAAGCAGAGAAATATTCCTCTGCAACACTGCCTCTGCTGGCCATTCAGTATAATCTGCAGATGGAAAAGTCCACTGTTAGTCAATTTTTTGAACTTGAATATTTCCAAACCAAATGCAACACTACCAAAAAATGATTTCTATAAAGCGTAAATTATTAGTACTATGGCGTGTCACATATTGTGAAAATCCAAAGCTCACTAAAAATTATAATCTCAATTTAGATTTCAACCTAGCAAACTTCTTTCAATCCTAGGCCTCATTTGCTGGTACTCTCTACACAACCCTAGCACCTGTATGAGGACTTAGATAAAAAGATCTCTTTGGCAGCCAAGAGATAGAGTACCCTTCTCACAGGAATGATTTCAGGTTATGGTACACCATAGCAATTCAGTGATCGGATACGTTAAGGGAGGAAGGTTTATGCTACGGATAGTGGGAATAATAAAAACTATGAATAACAGATTCTAACATCTTCATTTTAGCAAATCCCTATCAGTTAACCTATAGAGAACTCCAGAATTGTATGATCAACCACTCCTTCAAACAAATGTATACGTCTCGAATAATGGCCTAGGTCCTTTCATCTCACCACCTTAGTCTTCAGCTGGGCATCCTGTCCTCATTGCTCCCTTTTCTATACCATGATACATGTATCCTATTGCATACTAGGCAACTGATTGGCCCTCATGTCTGATGACATGCTATTGTAGCTTTGTGATGTAATGGCACCACTTGACCAATCGCCCTGGGTGACGATTACACCGAAGGACCAGACATCAGCAATTACACACTAGGTAACTATCTGTGAATAGGACTGCACAGCAAGTAGGAAGTGTAATGGGAAAGTACACTGCACCATTGAAAGCATTGGGCTCCTATTTAGAGAGGGCCAGAGTTTGAAGTAGCAATTGAATGGCCCTTTTGTCAGATGACAACCTGCTGCAGCTTTGTGATATAATGGCACCACTAGACCAATCGCCCTGCGTGAGGATGGCACCGGAGGACCAGACATCAGCAATTACACACTAGGTAACTATCTGTGAATATGACTGAACAGCAAGTAGGAGGTGTAATGGGAAAGTACACTGCACCATTGAAAGCATTGGGCTCCTATTTAAAGAGGGCTAGAGTTAGAAGAAGCAACTGATTGGCCCTCATGTCAGATGACATCCTGTTGTGGCTTTGTGATGTAATGGCACCACTTGACCAATCGCCCTGGGTGACGATTACACTGGAGGACCAGACAACAGCATTTACACACTAGGTAATTATCTGGGAATATGACTGCACAGCAAGTAGGAGGTGTAATGGGAAAGTACTCTGCACCATCGAATGCATTGGGCTCCTTTTTAAAGAGGGCTAGAGTTAGAAGAACACAGTTTCTAAATAGCAGTCCATCTGGAGTATCAGGGTCACACTCACAGAGAGCAGGGAAACCGGTTAAATAGCTTCCCTCTATCTGAAAGTAAGTCAATTGCTCTAACCTTAGACACCTCATTCCAGCCTGAAAGATGGTAATTAACTCGCAGGACAAATTGCCAGCACAAGTATCTAAAGAAGATTTTGTCAGCCACGTAGACAGTCAAAGTCTTTGATAAACTATCATGATGGCCATCGCGTCATCCACATTGCTACCGTCTTAGAAGATTATATTTATGCGGAAGACCCTACTAAAAGGCACTGAGAACCATCAGATGCTATGAACTTTTTATCAATGGCAAAATGATTAAATGAGAGTTTGACTTACCATACATATTGATCGAGGCATGGAGAAGGCTGAGGAATGAGCTTTCTTTTTTTTTCCGTCTCAGCAAGCAGAGAAATATTCCTCTGCAACACTGCCTCTGCTGGCCATTCAGTATAATCTGCAGATGGAAAAGTCCACTGTTAGTCAATTTTTTGAACTTGAATATTTCCAAACCAAATGCAACACTACCAAAAAATGATTTCTATAAAGCGTAAATTATTAGTACTATGGCGTGTCACATATTGTGAAAATCCAAAGCTCACTAAAAATTATAATCTCAATTTAGATTTCAACCTAGCAAACTTCTTTCAATCCTAGGCCTCATTTGCTGGTACTCTCTACACAACCCTAGCACCTGTATGAGGACTTAGATAAAAAGATCTCTTTGGCAGCCAAGAGATAGAGTACCCTTCTCACAGGAATGATTTCAGGTTATGGTACACCATAGCAATTCAGTGATCGGATACGTTAAGGGAGGAAGGTTTATGCTACGGATAGTGGGAATAATAAAAACTATGAATAACAGATTCTAACATCTTCATTTTAGCACATCCCTATCAGTTAACCTATAGAGAACTCCAGAATTGTATGATCAACCACTCCTTCAAACAAATGTATACGTCTCGAATAATGGCCTAGGTCCTTTCATCTCACCACCTTAGTCTTCAGCTGGGCATCCTGTCCTCATTGCTCCCTTTTCTATACCATGATACATGTATCCTATTGCATACTAGGCAACTGATTGGCCCTCATGTCTGATGACATGCTATTGTAGCTTTGTGATGTAATGGCACCACTTGACCAATCGCCCTGGGTGACGATTACACCGAAGGACCAGACATCAGCAATTACACACTAGGTAACTATCTGTGAATAGGACTGCACAGCAAGTAGGAAGTGTAATGGGAAAGTACACTGCACCATTGAAAGCATTGGGCTCCTATTTAGAGAGGGCCAGAGTTTGAAGTAGCAATTGAATGGCCCTTTTGTCAGATGACAACCTGCTGCAGCTTTGTGATATAATGGCACCACTAGACCAATCGCCCTGCGTGAGGATGGCACCGGAGGACCAGACATCAGCAATTACACACTAGGTAACTATCTGTGAATATGACTGAACAGCAAGTAGGAGGTGTAATGGGAAAGTACACTGCACCATTGAAAGCATTGGGCTCCTATTTAAAGAGGGCTAGAGTTAGAAGAAGCAACTGATTGGCCCTCATGTCAGATGACATCCTGTTGTGGCTTTGTGATGTAATGGCACCACTTGACCAATCGCCCTGGGTGACGATTACACTGGAGGACCAGACAACAGCATTTACACACTAGGTAATTATCTGGGAATATGACTGCACAGCAAGTAGGAGGTGTAATGGGAAAGTACTCTGCACCATCGAATGCATTGGGCTCCTTTTTAAAGAGGGCTAGAGTTAGAAGAACACAGTTTCTAAATAGCAGTCCATCTGGAGTATCAGGGTCACACTCACAGAGAGCAGGGAAACCGGTTAAATAGCTTCCCTCTATCTGAAAGTAAGTCAATTGCTCTAACCTTAGACACCTCATTCCAGCCTGAAAGATGGTAATTAACTCGCAGGACAAATTGCCAGCACAAGTATCTAAAGAAGATTTTGTCAGCCACGTAGACAGTCAAAGTCTTTGATAAACTATCATGATGGCCATCGCGTCATCCACATTGCTACCGTCTTAGAAGATTATATTTATGCGGAAGACCCTACTAAAAGGCACTGAGAACCATCAGATGCTATGAAGTTTTTATCAATGGCAAAATGATTAAATGAGAGTTTGACTTACCATACATATTGATCGAGGCATGGAGAAGGCTGAGGAATGAGCTTTCTTTTTTTTTCCGTCTCAGCAAGCAGAGAAATATTCCTCTGCAACACTGCCTCTGCTGGCCATTCAGTATAATCTGCAGATGGAAAAGTCCACTGTTAGTCAATTTTTTGAACTTGAATATTTCCAAACCAAATGCAACACTACCAAAAAATGATTTCTATAAAGCGTAAATTATTAGTACTATGGCGTGTCACATATTGTGAAAATCCAAAGCTCACTAAAAATTATAATCTCAATTTAGATTTCAACCTAGCAAACTTCTTTCAATCCTAGGCCTCATTTGCTGGTACTCTCTACACAACCCTAGCACATGTATGAGGACTTAGATAAAAAGATCTCTTTGGCAGCCAAGAGATAGAGTACCCTTCTCACAGGAATGATTTCAGGTTATGGTACACCATAGCAATTCAGTGATCGGATACGGTAAGGGAGGAAGGTTTATGCTACGGATAGTGGGAATAATAAAAACTATGAATAACAGATTCTAACATCTTCATTTTAGCAAATCCCTATCAGTTAACCTATAGAGAACTCCAGAATTGTATGATCAACCACTCCTTCAAACAAATGTATACGTCTCGAATAATGGCCTAGGTCCTTTCATCTCACCACCTTAGTCTTCAGCTGGGCATCCTGTCCTCATTGCTCCCTTTTCTATACCATGATACATGTATCCTATTGCATACTAGGCAACTGATTGGCCCTCATGTCTGATGACATGCTATTGTAGCTTTGTGATGTAATGGCACCACTTGACCAATCGCCCTGGGTGACGATTACACCGAAGGACCAGACATCAGCAATTACACACTAGGTAACTATCTGTGAATAGGACTGCACAGCAAGTAGGAAGTGTAATGGGAAAGTACACTGCACCATTGAAAGCATTGGGCTCCTATTTAGAGAGGGCCAGAGTTTGAAGTAGCAATTGAATGGCCCTTTTGTCAGATGACAACCTGCTGCAGCTTTGTGATATAATGGCACCACTAGACCAATCGCCCTGCGTGAGGATGGCACCGGAGGACCAGACATCAGCAATTACACACTAGGTAACTATCTGTGAATATGACTGAACAGCAAGTAGGAGGTGTAATGGGAAAGTACACTGCACCATTGAAAGCATTGGGCTCCTATTTAAAGAGGGCTAGAGTTAGAAGAAGCAACTGATTGGCCCTCATGTCAGATGACATCCTGTTGTGGCTTCGTGATGTAATGGCACCACTTGACCAATCGCCCTGGGTGACGATTACACTGGAGGACCAGACAACAGCATTTACACACTAGGTAATTATCTGGGAATATGACTGCACAGCAAGTAGGAGGTGTAATGGGAAAGTACTCTGCACCATCGAATGCATTGGGCTCCTTTTTAAAGAGGGCTAGAGTTAGAAGAACACAGTTTCTAAATAGCAGTCCATCTGGAGTATCAGGGTCACACTCACAGAGAGCAGGGAAACCGGTTAAATAGCTTCCCTCTATCTGAAAGTAAGTCAATTGCTCTAACCTTAGACACCTCATTCCAGCCTGAAAGATGGTAATTAACTCGCAGGACAAATTGCCAGCACAAGTATCTAAAGAAGATTTTGTCAGCCACGTAGACAGTCAAAGTCTTTGATAAACTATCATGATGGCCATCGCGTCATCCACATTGCTACCGTCTTAGAAGATTATATTTATGCGGAAGACCCTACTAAAAGGCACTGAGAACCATCAGATGCTATGAACTTTTTATCAATGGCAAAATGATTAAATGAGAGTTTGACTTACCATACATATTGATCGAGGCATGGAGAAGGCTGAGGAATGAGCTTTCTTTTTTTTTCCGTCTCAGCAAGCAGAGAAATATTCCTCTGCAACACTGCCTCTGCTGGCCATTCAGTATAATCTGCAGATGGAAAAGTCCACTGTTAGTCAATTTTTTGAACTTGAATATTTCCAAACCAAATGCAACACTACCAAAAAATGATTTCTATAAAGCGTAAATTATTAGTACTATGGCGTGTCACATATTGTGAAAATCCAAAGCTCACTAAAAATTATAATCTCAATTTAGATTTCAACCTAGCAAACTTCTTTCAATCCTAGGCCTCATTTGCTGGTACTCTCTACACAACCCTAGCACCTGTATGAGGACTTAGATAAAAAGATCTCTTTGGCAGCCAAGAGATAGAGTACCCTTCTCACAGGAATGATTTCAGGTTATGGTACACCATAGCAATTCAGTGATCGGATACGGTAAGGGAGGAAGGTTTATGCTACGGATAGTGGGAATAATAAAAACTATGAATAACAGATTCTAACATCTTCATTTTAGCACATCCCTATCAGTTAACCTATAGAGAACTCCAGAATTGTATGATCAACCACTCCTTCAAACAAATGTATACGTCTCGAATAATGGCCTAGGTCCTTTCATCTCACCACCTTAGTCTTCAGCTGGGCATCCTGTCCTCATTGCTCCCTTTTCTATACCATGATACATGTATCCTATTGCATACTAGGCAACTGATTGGCCCTCATGTCTGATGACATGCTATTGTAGCTTTGTGATGTAATGGCACCACTTGACCAATCGCCCTGGGTGACGATTACACCGAAGGACCAGACATCAGCAATTACACACTAGGTAACTATCTGTGAATAGGACTGCACAGCAAGTAGGAAGTGTAATGGGAAAGTACACTGCACCATTGAAAGCATTGGGCTCCTATTTAGAGAGGGCCAGAGTTTGAAGTAGCAATTGAATGGCCCTTTTGTCAGATGACAACCTGCTGCAGCTTTGTGATATAATGGCACCACTAGACCAATCGCCCTGCGTGAGGATGGCACCGGAGGACCAGACATCAGCAATTACACACTAGGTAACTATCTGTGAATATGACTGAACAGCAAGTAGGAGGTGTAATGGGAAAGTACACTGCACCATTGAAAGCATTGGGCTCCTATTTAAAGAGGGCTAGAGTTAGAAGAAGCAACTGATTGGCCCTCATGTCAGATGACATCCTGTTGTGGCTTTGTGATGTAATGGCACCACTTGACCAATCGCCCTGGGTGACGATTACACTGGAGGACCAGACAACAGCATTTACACACTAGGTAATTATCTGGGAATATGACTGCACAGCAAGTAGGAGGTGTAATGGGAAAGTACTCTGCACCATCGAATGCATTGGGCTCCTTTTTAAAGAGGGCTAGAGTTAGAAGAACACAGTTTCTAAATAGCAGTCCATCTGGAGTATCAGGGTCACACTCACAGAGAGCAGGGAAACCGGTTAAATAGCTTCCCTCTATCTGAAAGTAAGTCAATTGCTCTAACCTTAGACACCTCATTCCAGCCTGAAAGATGGTAATTAACTCGCAGGACAAATTGCCTGCACAAGTATCTAAAGAAGATTTTGTCAGCCACGTAGACAGACAAAGTCTTTGATAAACTATCATGATGGCCATCGCGTCATCCACATTGCTACCGTCTTAGAAGATTATATTTATGCGGAAGACCCTACTAAAAGGCACTGAGAGCCATCAGATGCTATGAACTTTTTATCAATGGCAAAATGATTAAATGAGAGTTTGACTTACCATACATATTGATCGAGGCATGGAGAAGGCTGAGGAATGAGCTTTCTTTTTTTTTTGTCTCAGCAAGCAGAGACATATTCCTCTGCAACACTGCCTCTGCTGGCCATTCAGTATAATCTGCAGATGGAAAAGTCCACTGTTAGTCAATTTTTTGAACTTGAATATTTCCAAACCAAATGCAACACTACCAAAAAATGATTTCTATAAAGCGTAAATTATTAGTACTATGGCGTGTCACATATTGTGAAAATCCAAAGCTCACTAAAAATTATAATCTCAATTTAGATTTCAACCTAGCAAACTTCTTTCAATCCTAGGCCTCATTTGCTGGTACACTGTACACAACCCTAGCACATGTATGAGGACTTAGATAGAAAGATCTCTTTGGCAGCCAAGAGATAGAGTACCCTTCTCACAGGAATGATTTCAGGTTATGGTACACCATAGCAATTCAGTGATCTGATACGTTAAGGGAGGAAGGTTTATGCTACGGTTAGTGGGAATAATAAAAACTATGAATAACAGATTCTAACATCTTCATTTTAGCACATCCCTATCAGTTAACCTATAGAGAACTCCAGAATTGTATGATCAACCACTCCTTCAAACAAATGTATACGTCTCGAATAATGGCCTAGGTCCTTTCATCTCACCACCTTAGTCTTCAGCTGGGCATCCTGTCCTCATTGCTCCCTTTTCTATACCATGATACATGTATCCTATTGCATACTAGGCAACTGATTGGCCCTCATGTCTGATGACATGCTATTGTAGCTTTGTGATGTAATGGCACCACTTGACCAATCGCCCTGGGTGACGATTACACCGAAGGACCAGACATCAGCAATTACACACTAGGTAACTATCTGTGAATAGGACTGCACAGCAAGTAGGAAGTGTAATGGGAAAGTACACTGCACCATTGAAAGCATTGGGCTCCTATTTAGAGAGGGCCAGAGTTTGAAGTAGCAATTGAATGGCCCTTTTGTCAGATGACAACCTGCTGCAGCTTTGTGATATAATGGCACCACTAGACCAATCGCCCTGCGTGAGGATGGCACCGGAGGACCAGACATCAGCAATTACACACTAGGTAACTATCTGTGAATATGACTGAACAGCAAGTAGGAGGTGTAATGGGAAAGTACACTGCACCATTGAAAGCATTGGGCTCCTATTTAAAGAGGGCTAGAGTTAGAAGAAGCAACTGATTGGCCCTCATGTCAGATGACATCCTGTTGTGGCTTTGTGATGTAATGGCACCACTTGACCAATCGCCCTGGGTGACGATTACACTGGAGGACCAGACAACAGCATTTACACACTAGGTAATTATCTGGGAATATGACTGCACAGCAAGTAGGAGGTGTAATGGGAAAGTACTCTGCACCATCGAATGCATTGGGCTCCTTTTTAAAGAGGGCTAGAGTTAGAAGAACAAAGTTTCTAAATAGCAGTCCATCTGGAGTATCAGGGTCACACTCACAGAGAGCAGGGAAACCGGTTAAATAGCTTCCCTCTATCTGAAAGTAAGTCAATTGCTCTAACCTTAGACACCTCATTCCAGCCTGAAAGATGGTAATTAACTCGCAGGACAAATTGCCAGCACAAGTATCTAAAGAAGATTTTGTCAGCCACGTAGACAGTCAAAGTCTTTGATAAACTATCATGATGGCCATCGCGTCATCCACATTGCTACCGTCTTAGAAGATTATATTTATGCGGAAGACCCTACTAAAAGGCACTGAGAACCATCAGATGCTATGAACTTTTTATCAATGGCAAAATGATTAAATGAGAGTTTGACTTACCATACATATTGATCGAGGCATGGAGAAGGCTGAGGAATGAGCTTTCTTTTTTTTTCCGTCTCAGCAAGCAGAGAAATATTCCTCTGCAACACTGCCTCTGCTGGCCATTCAGTATAATCTGCAGATGGAAAAGTCCACTGTTAGTCAATTTTTTGAACTTGAATATTTCCAAACCAAATGCAACACTACCAAAAAATGATTTCTATAAAGCGTAAATTATTAGTACTATGGCGTGTCACATATTGTGAAAATCCAAAGCTCACTAAAAATTATAATCTCAATTTAGATTTCAACCTAGCAAACTTCTTTCAATCCTAGGCCTCATTTGCTGGTACTCTCTACACAACCCTAGCACATGTATGAGGACTTAGATAAAAAGATCTCTTTGGCAGCCAAGAGATAGAGTACCCTTCTCACAGGAATGATTTCAGGTTATGGTACACCATAGCAATTCAGTGATCGGATACGGTAAGGGAGGAAGGTTTATGCTACGGATAGTGGGAATAATAAAAACTATGAATAACAGATTCTAACATCTTCATTTTAGCAAATCCCTATCAGTTAACCTATAGAGAACTCCAGAATTGTATGATCAACCACTCCTTCAAACAAATGTATACGTCTCGAATAATGGCCTAGGTCCTTTCATCTCACCACCTTAGTCTTCAGCTGGGCATCCTGTCCTCATTGCTCCCTTTTCTATACCATGATACATGTATCCTATTGCATACTAGGCAACTGATTGGCCCTCATGTCTGATGACATGCTATTGTAGCTTTGTGATGTAATGGCACCACTTGACCAATCGCCCTGGGTGACGATTACACCGAAGGACCAGACATCAGCAATTACACACTAGGTAACTATCTGTGAATAGGACTGCACAGCAAGTAGGAAGTGTAATGGGAAAGTACACTGCACCATTGAAAGCATTGGGCTCCTATTTAGAGAGGGCCAGAGTTTGAAGTAGCAATTGAATGGCCCTTTTGTCAGATGACAACCTGCTGCAGCTTTGTGATATAATGGCACCACTAGACCAATCGCCCTGCGTGAGGATGGCACCGGAGGACCAGACATCAGCAATTACACACTAGGTAACTATCTGTGAATATGACTGAACAGCAAGTAGGAGGTGTAATGGGAAAGTACACTGCACCATTGAAAGCATTGGGCTCCTATTTAAAGAGGGCTAGAGTTAGAAGAAGCAACTGATTGGCCCTCATGTCAGATGACATCCTGTTGTGGCTTTGTGATGTAATGGCACCACTTGACCAATCGCCCTGGGTGACGATTACACTGGAGGACCAGACAACAGCATTTACACACTAGGTAATTATCTGGGAATATGACTGCACAGCAAGTAGGAGGTGTAATGGGAAAGTACTCTGCACCATCGAATGCATTGGGCTCCTTTTTAAAGAGGGCTAGAGTTAGAAGAACACAGTTTCTAAATAGCAGTCCATCTGGAGTATCAGGGTCACACTCACAGAGAGCAGGGAAACCGGTTAAATAGCTTCCCTCTATCTGAAAGTAAGTCAATTGCTCTAACCTTAGACACCTCATTCCAGCCTGAAAGATGGTAATTAACTCGCAGGACAAATTGCCAGCACAAGTATCTAAAGAAGATTTTGTCAGCCACGTAGACAGTCAAAGTCTTTGATAAACTATCATGATGGCCATCGCGTCATCCACATTGCTACCGTCTTAGAAGATTATATTTATGCGGAAGACCCTACTAAAAGGCACTGAGAGCCATCAGATGCTATGAACTTTTTATCAATGGCAAAATGATTAAATGAGAGTTTGACTTACCATACATATTGATCGAGGCATGGAGAAGGCTGAGGAATGAGCTTTCTTTTTTTTTTGTCTCAGCAAGCAGAGAAATATTCCTCTGCAACACTGCCTCTGCTGGCCATTCAGTATAATCTGCAGATGGAAAAGTCCACTGTTAGTCAATTTTTTGAACTTGAATATTTCCAAACCAAATGCAACACTACCAAAAAATGATTTCTATAAAGCGTAAATTATTAGTACTATGGCGTGTCACATATTGTGAAAATCCAAAGCTCACTAAAAATTATAATCTCAATTTAGATTTCAACCTAGCAAACTTCTTTCAATCCTAGGCCTCATTTGCTGGTACTCTCTACACAACCCTAGCACATGTATGAGGACTTAGATAAAAAGATCTCTTTGGCAGCCAAGAGATAGAGTACCCTTCTCACAGGAATGATTTCAGGTTATGGTACACCATAGCAATTCAGTGATCGGATACGGTAAGGGAGGAAGGTTTATGCTACGGATAGTGGGAATAATAAAAACTATGAATAACAGATTCTAACATCTTCATTTTAGCAAATCCCTATCAGTTAACCTATAGAGAACTCCAGAATTGTATGATCAACCACTCCTTCAAACAAATGTATACGTCTCGAATAATGGCCTGGGTCCTTTCATCTCACCACCTTAGTCTTCAGCTGGGCATCCTGTCCTCATTGCTCCCTTTTCTATACCATGATACATGTATCCTATTGCATACTAGGCAACTGATTGGCCCTCATGTCTGATGACATGCTATTGTAGCTTTGTGATGTAATGGCACCACTTGACCAATCGCCCTGGGTGACTATTACACCGAAGGACCAGACATCAGCAATAACACACTAGGTAACTATCTGTGAATAGGACTGCACAGCAAGTAGGAAGTGTAATGGGAAAGTACACTGCACCATTGAAAGCATTGGGCTCCTATTTAGAGAGGGCCAGAGTTTGAAGTAGCAATTGAATGGCCCTTTTGTCAGATGACAACCTGCTGCAGCTTTGTGATATAATGGCACCACTAGACCAATCGCCCTGCGTGAGGATGGCACCGGAGGACCAGACATCAGCAATTACACACTAGGTAACTATCTGTGAATATGACTGAACAGCAAGTAGGAGGTGTAATGGGAAAGTACACTGCACCATTGAAAGCATTGGGCTCCTATTTAAAGAGGGCTAGAGTTAGAAGAAGCAACTGATTGGCCCTCATGTCAGATGACATCCTGTTGTGGCTTTGTGATGTAATGGCACCACTTGACCAATCGCCCTGGGTGACGATTACACTGGAGGACCAGACAACAGCATTTACACACTAGGTAATTATCTGGGAATATGACTGCACAGCAAGTAGGAGGTGTAATGGGAAAGTACTCTGCACCATCGAATGCATTGGGCTCCTTTTTAAAGAGGGCTAGAGTTAGAAGAACACAGTTTCTAAATAGCAGTCCATCTGGAGTATCAGGGTCACACTCACAGAGCAGGGAAACCGGTTAAATAGCTTCCCTCTATCTGAAAGTAAGTCAATTGCTCTAACCTTAGACACCTCATTCCAGCCTGAAAGATGGTAATTAACTCGCAGGACAAATTGCCTGCACAAGTATCTAAAGAAGATTTTGTCAGCCACGTAGACAGACAAAGTCTTTGATAAACTATCATGATGGCCATCGCGTCATCCACATTGCTACCGTCTTAGAAGATTATATTTATGCGGAAGACCCTACTAAAAGGCACTGAGAGCCATCAGATGCTATGAACTTTTTATCAATGGCAAAATGATTAAATGAGAGTTTGACTTACCATACATATTGATCGAGGCATGGAGAAGGCTGAGGAATGAGCTTTCTTTTTTTTTTGTCTCAGCAAGCAGAGACATATTCCTCTGCAACACTGCCTCTGCTGGCCATTCAGTATAATCTGCAGATGGAAAAGTCCACTGTTAGTCAATTTTTTGAACTTGAATATTTCCAAACCAAATGCAACACTACCAAAAAATGATTTCTATAAAGCGTAAATTATTAGTACTATGGCGTGTCACATATTGTGAAAATCCAAAGCTCACTAAAAATTATAATCTCAATTTAGATTTCAACCTAGCAAACTTCTTTCAATCCTAGGCCTCATTTGCTGGTACACTGTACACAACCCTAGCACATGTATGAGGACTTAGATAGAAAGATCTCTTTGGCAGCCAAGAGATAGAGTACCCTTCTCACAGGAATGATTTCAGGTTATGGTACACCATAGCAATTCAGTGATCTGATACGTTAAGGGAGGAAGGTTTATGCTACGGTTAGTGGGAATAATAAAAACTATGAATAACAGATTCTAACATCTTCATTTTAGCACATCCCTATCAGTTAACCTATAGAGAACTCCAGAATTGTATGATCAACCACTCCTTCAAACAAATGTATACGTCTCGAATAATGGCCTAGGTCCTTTCATCTCACCACCTTAGTCTTCAGCTGGGCATCCTGTCCTCATTGCTCCCTTTTCTATACCATGATACATGTATCCTATTGCATACTAGGCAACTGATTGGCCCTCATGTCTGATGACATGCTATTGTAGCTTTGTGATGTAATGGCACCACTTGACCAATCGCCCTGGGTGACGATTACACCGAAGGACCAGACATCAGCAATTACACACTAGGTAACTATCTGTGAATAGGACTGCACAGCAAGTAGGAAGTGTAATGGGAAAGTACACTGCACCATTGAAAGCATTGGGCTCCTATTTAGAGAGGGCCAGAGTTTGAAGTAGCAATTGAATGGCCCTTTTGTCAGATGACAACCTGCTGCAGCTTTGTGATATAATGGCACCACTAGACCAATCGCCCTGCGTGAGGATGGCACCGGAGGACCAGACATCAGCAATTACACACTAGGTAACTATCTGTGAATATGACTGAACAGCAAGTAGGAGGTGTAATGGGAAAGTACACTGCACCATTGAAAGCATTGGGCTCCTATTTAAAGAGGGCTAGAGTTAGAAGAAGCAACTGATTGGCCCTCATGTCAGATGACATCCTGTTGTGGCTTTGTGATGTAATGGCACCACTTGACCAATCGCCCTGGGTGACGATTACACTGGAGGACCAGACAACAGCATTTACACACTAGGTAATTATCTGGGAATATGACTGCACAGCAAGTAGGAGGTGTAATGGGAAAGTACTCTGCACCATCGAATGCATTGGGCTCCTTTTTAAAGAGGGCTAGAGTTAGAAGAACACAGTTTCTAAATAGCAGTCCATCTGGAGTATCAGGGTCACACTCACAGAGAGCAGGGAAACCGGTTAAATAGCTTCCCTCTATCTGAAAGTAAGTCAATTGCTCTAACCTTAGACACCTCATTCCAGCCTGAAAGATGGTAATTAACTCGCAGGACAAATTGCCAGCACAAGTATCTAAAGAAGATTTTGTCAGCCACGTAGACAGTCAAAGTCTTTGATAAACTATCATGATGGCCATCGCGTCATCCACATTGCTACCGTCTTAGAAGATTATATTTATGCGGAAGACCCTACTAAAAGGCACTGAGAACCATCAGATGCTATGAACTTTTTATCAATGGCAAAATGATTAAATGAGAGTTTGACTTACCATACATATTGATCGAGGCATGGAGAAGGCTGAGGAATGAGCTTTCTTTTTTTTCCGTCTCAGCAAGCAGAGAAATATTCCTCTGCAACACTGCCTCTGCTGGCCATTCAGTATAATCTGCAGATGGAAAAGTCCACTGTTAGTCAATTTTTTGAACTTGAATATTTCCAAACCAAATGCAACACTACCAAAAAATGATTTCTATAAAGCGTAAATTATTAGTACTATGGCGTGTCACATATTGTGAAAATCCAAAGCTCACTAAAAATTATAATCTCAATTTAGATTTCAACCTAGCAAACTTCTTTCAATCCTAGGCCTCATTTGCTGGTACTCTCTACACAACCCTAGCACCTGTATGAGGACTTAGATAAAAAGATCTCTTTGGCAGCCAAGAGATAGAGTACCCTTCTCACAGGAATGATTTCAGGTTATGGTACACCATAGCAATTCAGTGATCGGATACGGTAAGGGAGGAAGGTTTATGCTACGGATAGTGGGAATAATAAAAACTATGAATAACAGATTCTAACATCTTCATTTTAGCACATCCCTATCAGTTAACCTATAGAGAACTCCAGAATTGTATGATCAACCACTCCTTCAAACAAATGTATACGTCTCGAATAATGGCCTAGGTCCTTTCATCTCACCACCTTAGTCTTCAGCTGGGCATCCTGTCCTCATTGCTCCCTTTTCTATACCATGATACATGTATCCTATTGCATACTAGGCAACTGATTGGCCCTCATGTCTGATGACATGCTATTGTAGCTTTGTGATGTAATGGCACCACTTGACCAATCGCCCTGGGTGACGATTACACCGAAGGACCAGACATCAGCAATTACACACTAGGTAACTATCTGTGAATAGGACTGCACAGCAAGTAGGAAGTGTAATGGGAAAGTACACTGCACCATTGAAAGCATTGGGCTCCTATTTAGAGAGGGCCAGAGTTTGAAGTAGCAATTGAATGGCCCTTTTGTCAGATGACAACCTGCTGCAGCTTTGTGATATAATGGCACCACTAGACCAATCGCCCTGCGTGAGGATGGCACCGGAGGACCAGACATCAGCAATTACACACTAGGTAACTATCTGTGAATATGACTGAACAGCAAGTAGGAGGTGTAATGGGAAAGTACACTGCACCATTGAAAGCATTGGGCTCCTATTTAAAGAGGGCTAGAGTTAGAAGAAGCAACTGATTGGCCCTCATGTCAGATGACATCCTGTTGTGGCTTTGTGATGTAATGGCACCACTTGACCAATCGCCCTGGGTGACGATTACACTGGAGGACCAGACAACAGCATTTACACACTAGGTAATTATCTGGGAATATGACTGCACAGCAAGTAGGAGGTGTAATGGGAAAGTACTCTGCACCATCGAATGCATTGGGCTCCTTTTTAAAGAGGGCTAGAGTTAGAAGAACAAAGTTTCTAAATAGCAGTCCATCTGGAGTATCAGGGTCACACTCACAGAGAGCAGGGAAACCGGTTAAATAGCTTCCCTCTATCTGAAAGTAAGTCAATTGCTCTAACCTTAGACACCTCATTCCAGCCTGAAAGATGGTAATTAACTCGCAGGACAAATTGCCAGCACAAGTATCTAAAGAAGATTTTGTCAGCCACGTAGACAGTCAAAGTCTTTGATAAACTATCATGATGGCCATCGCGTCATCCACATTGCTACCGTCTTAGAAGATTATATTTATGCGGAAGACCCTACTAAAAGGCACTGAGAACCATCAGATGCTATGAACTTTTTATCAATGGCAAAATGATTAAATGAGAGTTTGACTTACCATACATATTGATCGAGGCATGGAGAAGGCTGAGGAATGAGCTTTCTTTTTTTTTCCGTCTCAGCAAGCAGAGAAATATTCCTCTGCAACACTGCCTCTGCTGGCCATTCAGTATAATCTGCAGATGGAAAAGTCCACTGTTAGTCAATTTTTTGAACTTGAATATTTCCAAACCAAATGCAACACTACCAAAAAATGATTTCTATAAAGCGTAAATTATTAGTACTATGGCGTGTCACATATTGTGAAAATCCAAAGCTCACTAAAAATTATAATCTCAATTTAGATTTCAACCTAGCAAACTTCTTTCAATCCTAGGCCTCATTTGCTGGTACTCTCTACACAACCCTAGCACATGTATGAGGACTTAGATAAAAAGATCTCTTTGGCAGCCAAGAGATAGAGTACCCTTCTCACAGGAATGATTTCAGGTTATGGTACACCATAGCAATTCAGTGATCGGATACGGTAAGGGAGGAAGGTTTATGCTACGGATAGTGGGAATAATAAAAACTATGAATAACAGATTCTAACATCTTCATTTTAGCAAATCCCTATCAGTTAACCTATAGAGAACTCCAGAATTGTATGATCAACCACTCCTTCAAACAAATGTATACGTCTCGAATAATGGCCTAGGTCCTTTCATCTCACCACCTTAGTCTTCAGCTGGGCATCCTGTCCTCATTGCTCCCTTTTCTATACCATGATACATGTATCCTATTGCATACTAGGCAACTGATTGGCCCTCATGTCTGATGACATGCTATTGTAGCTTTGTGATGTAATGGCACCACTTGACCAATCGCCCTGGGTGACGATTACACCGAAGGACCAGACATCAGCAATTACACACTAGGTAACTATCTGTGAATAGGACTGCACAGCAAGTAGGAAGTGTAATGGGAAAGTACACTGCACCATTGAAAGCATTGGGCTCCTATTTAGAGAGGGCCAGAGTTTGAAGTAGCAATTGAATGGCCCTTTTGTCAGATGACAACCTGCTGCAGCTTTGTGATATAATGGCACCACTAGACCAATCGCCCTGCGTGAGGATGGCACCGGAGGACCAGACATCAGCAATTACACACTAGGTAACTATCTGTGAATATGACTGAACAGCAAGTAGGAGGTGTAATGGGAAAGTACACTGCACCATTGAAAGCATTGGGCTCCTATTTAAAGAGGGCTAGAGTTAGAAGAAGCAACTGATTGGCCCTCATGTCAGATGACATCCTGTTGTGGCTTTGTGATGTAATGGCACCACTTGACCAATCGCCCTGGGTGACGATTACACTGGAGGACCAGACAACAGCATTTACACACTAGGTAATTATCTGGGAATATGACTGCACAGCAAGTAGGAGGTGTAATGGGAAAGTACTCTGCACCATCGAATGCATTGGGCT
Source organism: Lissotriton helveticus (assembly GCF_964261635.1). NCBI lineage: Eukaryota > Metazoa > Chordata > Amphibia > Caudata > Salamandridae > Lissotriton > Lissotriton helveticus. The sequence continues at coordinate 616,593,811 of NC_136068.1, forward strand.
CCTTTTTAAAGAGGGCTAGAGTTAGAAGAACACAGTTTCTAAATAGCAGTCCATCTGGAGTATCAGGGTCACACTCACAGAGAGCAGGGAAACCGGTTAAATAGCTTCCCTCTATCTGAAAGTAAGTCAATTGCTCTAACCTTAGACACCTCATTCCAGCCTGAAAGATGGTAATTAACTCGCAGGACAAATTGCCAGCACAAGTATCTAAAGAAGATTTTGTCAGCCACGTAGACAGTCAAAGTCTTTGATAAACTATCATGATGGCCATCGCGTCATCCACATTGCTACCGTCTTAGAAGATTATATTTATGCGGAAGACCCTACTAAAAGGCACTGAGAGCCATCAGATGCTATGAACTTTTTATCAATGGCAAAATGATTAAATGAGAGTTTGACTTACCATACATATTGATCGAGGCATGGAGAAGGCTGAGGAATGAGCTTTCTTTTTTTTTTGTCTCAGCAAGCAGAGAAATATTCCTCTGCAACACTGCCTCTGCTGGCCATTCAGTATAATCTGCAGATGGAAAAGTCCACTGTTAGTCAATTTTTTGAACTTGAATATTTCCAAACCAAATGCAACACTACCAAAAAATGATTTCTATAAAGCGTAAATTATTAGTACTATGGCGTGTCACATATTGTGAAAATCCAAAGCTCACTAAAAATTATAATCTCAATTTAGATTTCAACCTAGCAAACTTCTTTCAATCCTAGGCCTCATTTGCTGGTACTCTCTACACAACCCTAGCACATGTATGAGGACTTAGATAAAAAGATCTCTTTGGCAGCCAAGAGATAGAGTACCCTTCTCACAGGAATGATTTCAGGTTATGGTACACCATAGCAATTCAGTGATCGGATACGGTAAGGGAGGAAGGTTTATGCTACGGATAGTGGGAATAATAAAAACTATGAATAACAGATTCTAACATCTTCATTTTAGCAAATCCCTATCAGTTAACCTATAGAGAACTCCAGAATTGTATGATCAACCACTCCTTCAAACAAATGTATACGTCTCGAATAATGGCCTGGGTCCTTTCATCTCACCACCTTAGTCTTCAGCTGGGCATCCTGTCCTCATTGCTCCCTTTTCTATACCATGATACATGTATCCTATTGCATACTAGGCAACTGATTGGCCCTCATGTCTGATGACATGCTATTGTAGCTTTGTGATGTAATGGCACCACTTGACCAATCGCCCTGGGTGACTATTACACCGAAGGACCAGACATCAGCAATAACACACTAGGTAACTATCTGTGAATAGGACTGCACAGCAAGTAGGAAGTGTAATGGGAAAGTACACTGCACCATTGAAAGCATTGGGCTCCTATTTAGAGAGGGCCAGAGTTTGAAGTAGCAATTGAATGGCCCTTTTGTCAGATGACAACCTGCTGCAGCTTTGTGATATAATGGCACCACTAGACCAATCGCCCTGCGTGAGGATGGCACCGGAGGACCAGACATCAGCAATTACACACTAGGTAACTATCTGTGAATATGACTGAACAGCAAGTAGGAGGTGTAATGGGAAAGTACACTGCACCATTGAAAGCATTGGGCTCCTATTTAAAGAGGGCTAGAGTTAGAAGAAGCAACTGATTGGCCCTCATGTCAGATGACATCCTGTTGTGGCTTTGTGATGTAATGGCACCACTTGACCAATCGCCCTGGGTGACGATTACACTGGAGGACCAGACAACAGCATTTACACACTAGGTAATTATCTGGGAATATGACTGCACAGCAAGTAGGAGGTGTAATGGGAAAGTACTCTGCACCATCGAATGCATTGGGCTCCTTTTTAAAGAGGGCTAGAGTTAGAAGAACACAGTTTCTAAATAGCAGTCCATCTGGAGTATCAGGGTCACACTCACAGAGCAGGGAAACCGGTTAAATAGCTTCCCTCTATCTGAAAGTAAGTCAATTGCTCTAACCTTAGACACCTCATTCCAGCCTGAAAGATGGTAATTAACTCGCAGGACAAATTGCCTGCACAAGTATCTAAAGAAGATTTTGTCAGCCACGTAGACAGACAAAGTCTTTGATAAACTATCATGATGGCCATCGCGTCATCCACATTGCTACCGTCTTAGAAGATTATATTTATGCGGAAGACCCTACTAAAAGGCACTGAGAGCCATCAGATGCTATGAACTTTTTATCAATGGCAAAATGATTAAATGAGAGTTTGACTTACCATACATATTGATCGAGGCATGGAGAAGGCTGAGGAATGAGCTTTCTTTTTTTTTTGTCTCAGCAAGCAGAGACATATTCCTCTGCAACACTGCCTCTGCTGGCCATTCAGTATAATCTGCAGATGGAAAAGTCCACTGTTAGTCAATTTTTTGAACTTGAATATTTCCAAACCAAATGCAACACTACCAAAAAATGATTTCTATAAAGCGTAAATTATTAGTACTATGGCGTGTCACATATTGTGAAAATCCAAAGCTCACTAAAAATTATAATCTCAATTTAGATTTCAACCTAGCAAACTTCTTTCAATCCTAGGCCTCATTTGCTGGTACACTGTACACAACCCTAGCACATGTATGAGGACTTAGATAGAAAGATCTCTTTGGCAGCCAAGAGATAGAGTACCCTTCTCACAGGAATGATTTCAGGTTATGGTACACCATAGCAATTCAGTGATCTGATACGTTAAGGGAGGAAGGTTTATGCTACGGTTAGTGGGAATAATAAAAACTATGAATAACAGATTCTAACATCTTCATTTTAGCACATCCCTATCAGTTAACCTATAGAGAACTCCAGAATTGTATGATCAACCACTCCTTCAAACAAATGTATACGTCTCGAATAATGGCCTAGGTCCTTTCATCTCACCACCTTAGTCTTCAGCTGGGCATCCTGTCCTCATTGCTCCCTTTTCTATACCATGATACATGTATCCTATTGCATACTAGGCAACTGATTGGCCCTCATGTCTGATGACATGCTATTGTAGCTTTGTGATGTAATGGCACCACTTGACCAATCGCCCTGGGTGACGATTACACCGAAGGACCAGACATCAGCAATTACACACTAGGTAACTATCTGTGAATAGGACTGCACAGCAAGTAGGAAGTGTAATGGGAAAGTACACTGCACCATTGAAAGCATTGGGCTCCTATTTAGAGAGGGCCAGAGTTTGAAGTAGCAATTGAATGGCCCTTTTGTCAGATGACAACCTGCTGCAGCTTTGTGATATAATGGCACCACTAGACCAATCGCCCTGCGTGAGGATGGCACCGGAGGACCAGACATCAGCAATTACACACTAGGTAACTATCTGTGAATATGACTGAACAGCAAGTAGGAGGTGTAATGGGAAAGTACACTGCACCATTGAAAGCATTGGGCTCCTATTTAAAGAGGGCTAGAGTTAGAAGAAGCAACTGATTGGCCCTCATGTCAGATGACATCCTGTTGTGGCTTTGTGATGTAATGGCACCACTTGACCAATCGCCCTGGGTGACGATTACACTGGAGGACCAGACAACAGCATTTACACACTAGGTAATTATCTGGGAATATGACTGCACAGCAAGTAGGAGGTGTAATGGGAAAGTACTCTGCACCATCGAATGCATTGGGCTCCTTTTTAAAGAGGGCTAGAGTTAGAAGAACACAGTTTCTAAATAGCAGTCCATCTGGAGTATCAGGGTCACACTCACAGAGAGCAGGGAAACCGGTTAAATAGCTTCCCTCTATCTGAAAGTAAGTCAATTGCTCTAACCTTAGACACCTCATTCCAGCCTGAAAGATGGTAATTAACTCGCAGGACAAATTGCCAGCACAAGTATCTAAAGAAGATTTTGTCAGCCACGTAGACAGTCAAAGTCTTTGATAAACTATCATGATGGCCATCGCGTCATCCACATTGCTACCGTCTTAGAAGATTATATTTATGCGGAAGACCCTACTAAAAGGCACTGAGAACCATCAGATGCTATGAACTTTTTATCAATGGCAAAATGATTAAATGAGAGTTTGACTTACCATACATATTGATCGAGGCATGGAGAAGGCTGAGGAATGAGCTTTCTTTTTTTTCCGTCTCAGCAAGCAGAGAAATATTCCTCTGCAACACTGCCTCTGCTGGCCATTCAGTATAATCTGCAGATGGAAAAGTCCACTGTTAGTCAATTTTTTGAACTTGAATATTTCCAAACCAAATGCAACACTACCAAAAAATGATTTCTATAAAGCGTAAATTATTAGTACTATGGCGTGTCACATATTGTGAAAATCCAAAGCTCACTAAAAATTATAATCTCAATTTAGATTTCAACCTAGCAAACTTCTTTCAATCCTAGGCCTCATTTGCTGGTACTCTCTACACAACCCTAGCACCTGTATGAGGACTTAGATAAAAAGATCTCTTTGGCAGCCAAGAGATAGAGTACCCTTCTCACAGGAATGATTTCAGGTTATGGTACACCATAGCAATTCAGTGATCGGATACGGTAAGGGAGGAAGGTTTATGCTACGGATAGTGGGAATAATAAAAACTATGAATAACAGATTCTAACATCTTCATTTTAGCACATCCCTATCAGTTAACCTATAGAGAACTCCAGAATTGTATGATCAACCACTCCTTCAAACAAATGTATACGTCTCGAATAATGGCCTAGGTCCTTTCATCTCACCACCTTAGTCTTCAGCTGGGCATCCTGTCCTCATTGCTCCCTTTTCTATACCATGATACATGTATCCTATTGCATACTAGGCAACTGATTGGCCCTCATGTCTGATGACATGCTATTGTAGCTTTGTGATGTAATGGCACCACTTGACCAATCGCCCTGGGTGACGATTACACCGAAGGACCAGACATCAGCAATTACACACTAGGTAACTATCTGTGAATAGGACTGCACAGCAAGTAGGAAGTGTAATGGGAAAGTACACTGCACCATTGAAAGCATTGGGCTCCTATTTAGAGAGGGCCAGAGTTTGAAGTAGCAATTGAATGGCCCTTTTGTCAGATGACAACCTGCTGCAGCTTTGTGATATAATGGCACCACTAGACCAATCGCCCTGCGTGAGGATGGCACCGGAGGACCAGACATCAGCAATTACACACTAGGTAACTATCTGTGAATATGACTGAACAGCAAGTAGGAGGTGTAATGGGAAAGTACACTGCACCATTGAAAGCATTGGGCTCCTATTTAAAGAGGGCTAGAGTTAGAAGAAGCAACTGATTGGCCCTCATGTCAGATGACATCCTGTTGTGGCTTTGTGATGTAATGGCACCACTTGACCAATCGCCCTGGGTGACGATTACACTGGAGGACCAGACAACAGCATTTACACACTAGGTAATTATCTGGGAATATGACTGCACAGCAAGTAGGAGGTGTAATGGGAAAGTACTCTGCACCATCGAATGCATTGGGCTCCTTTTTAAAGAGGGCTAGAGTTAGAAGAACAAAGTTTCTAAATAGCAGTCCATCTGGAGTATCAGGGTCACACTCACAGAGAGCAGGGAAACCGGTTAAATAGCTTCCCTCTATCTGAAAGTAAGTCAATTGCTCTAACCTTAGACACCTCATTCCAGCCTGAAAGATGGTAATTAACTCGCAGGACAAATTGCCAGCACAAGTATCTAAAGAAGATTTTGTCAGCCACGTAGACAGTCAAAGTCTTTGATAAACTATCATGATGGCCATCGCGTCATCCACATTGCTACCGTCTTAGAAGATTATATTTATGCGGAAGACCCTACTAAAAGGCACTGAGAACCATCAGATGCTATGAACTTTTTATCAATGGCAAAATGATTAAATGAGAGTTTGACTTACCATACATATTGATCGAGGCATGGAGAAGGCTGAGGAATGAGCTTTCTTTTTTTTTCCGTCTCAGCAAGCAGAGAAATATTCCTCTGCAACACTGCCTCTGCTGGCCATTCAGTATAATCTGCAGATGGAAAAGTCCACTGTTAGTCAATTTTTTGAACTTGAATATTTCCAAACCAAATGCAACACTACCAAAAAATGATTTCTATAAAGCGTAAATTATTAGTACTATGGCGTGTCACATATTGTGAAAATCCAAAGCTCACTAAAAATTATAATCTCAATTTAGATTTCAACCTAGCAAACTTCTTTCAATCCTAGGCCTCATTTGCTGGTACTCTCTACACAACCCTAGCACATGTATGAGGTCTTAGATAAAAAGATCTCTTTGGCAGCCAAGAGATAGAGTACCCTTCTCACAGGAATGATTTCAGGTTATGGTACACCATAGCAATTCAGTGATCGGATACGGTAAGGGAGGAAGGTTTATGCTACGGATAGTGGGAATAATAAAAACTATGAATAACAGATTCTAACATCTTCATTTTAGCAAATCCCTATCAGTTAACCTATAGAGAACTCCAGAATTGTATGATCAACCACTCCTTCAAACAAATGTATACGTCTCGAATAATGGCCTGGGTCCTTTCATCTCACCACCTTAGTCTTCAGCTGGGCATCCTGTCCTCATTGCTCCCTTTTCTATACCATGATACATGTATCCTATTGCATACTAGGCAACTGATTGGCCCTCATGTCTGATGACATGCTATTGTAGCTTTGTGATGTAATGGCACCACTTGACCAATCGCCCTGGGTGACTATTACACCGAAGGACCAGACATCAGCAATAACACACTAGGTAACTATCTGTGAATAGGACTGCACAGCAAGTAGGAAGTGTAATGGGAAAGTACACTGCACCATTGAAAGCATTGGGCTCCTATTTAGAGAGGGCCAGAGTTTGAAGTAGCAATTGAATGGCCCTTTTGTCAGATGACAACCTGCTGCAGCTTTGTGATATAATGGCACCACTAGACCAATCGCCCTGCGTGAGGATGGCACCGGAGGACCAGACATCAGCAATTACACACTAGGTAACTATCTGTGAATATGACTGAACAGCAAGTAGGAGGTGTAATGGGAAAGTACACTGCACCATTGAAAGCATTGGGCTCCTATTTAAAGAGGGCTAGAGTTAGAAGAAGCAACTGATTGGCCCTCATGTCAGATGACATCCTGTTGTGGCTTTGTGATGTAATAACACCACTTGACCAATCGCCCTGGGTGACGATTACACTGGAGGACCAGACAACAGCATTTACACACTAGGTAATTATCTGGGAATATGACTGCACAGCAAGTAGGAGGTGTAATGGGAAAGTACTCTGCACCATCGAATGCATTGGGCTCCTTTTTAAAGAGGGCTAGAGTTAGAAGAACAAAGTTTCTAAATAGCAGTCCATCTGGAGTATCAGGGTCACACTCACAGAGAGCAGGGAAACCGGTTAAATAGCTTCCCTCTATCTGAAAGTAAGTCAATTGCTCTAACCTTAGACACCTCATTCCAGCCTGAAAGATGGTAATTAACTCGCAGGACAAATTGCCAGCACAAGTATCTAAAGAAGATTTTGTCAGCCACGTAGACAGTCAAAGTCTTTGATAAACTATCATGATGGCCATCGCGTCATCCACATTGCTACCGTCTTAGAAGATTATATTTATGCGGAAGACCCTACTAAAAGGCACTGAGAACCATCAGATGCTATGAACTTTTTATCAATGGCAAAATGATTAAATGAGAGTTTGACTTACCATACATATTGATCGAGGCATGGAGAAGGCTGAGGAATGAGCTTTCTTTTTTTTTCCGTCTCAGCAAGCAGAGAAATATTCCTCTGCAACACTGCCTCTGCTGGCCATTCAGTATAATCTGCAGATGGAAAAGTCCACTGTTAGTCAATTTTTTGAACTTGAATATTTCCAAACCAAATGCAACACTACCAAAAAATGATTTCTATAAAGCGTAAATTATTAGTACTATGGCGTGTCACATATTGTGAAAATCCAAAGCTCACTAAAAATTATAATCTCAATTTAGATTTCAACCTAGCAAACTTCTTTCAATCCTAGGCCTCATTTGCTGGTACTCTCTACACAACCCTAGCACATGTATGAGGACTTAGATAAAAAGATCTCTTTGGCAGCCAAGAGATAGAGTACCCTTCTCACAGGAATGATTTCAGGTTATGGTACACCATAGCAATTCAGTGATCGGATACGGTAAGGGAGGAAGGTTTATGCTACGGATAGTGGGAATAATAAAAACTATGAATAACAGATTCTAACATCTTCATTTTAGCAAATCCCTATCAGTTAACCTATAGAGAACTCCAGAATTGTATGATCAACCACTCCTTCAAACAAATGTATACGTCTCGAATAATGGCCTAGGTCCTTTCATCTCACCACCTTAGTCTTCAGCTGGGCATCCTGTCCTCATTGCTCCCTTTTCTATACCATGATACATGTATCCTATTGCATACTAGGCAACTGATTGGCCCTCATGTCTGATGACATGCTATTGTAGCTTTGTGATGTAATGGCACCACTTGACCAATCGCCCTGGGTGACGATTACACCGAAGGACCAGACATCAGCAATTACACACTAGGTAACTATCTGTGAATAGGACTGCACAGCAAGTAGGAAGTGTAATGGGAAAGTACACTGCACCATTGAAAGCATTGGGCTCCTATTTAGAGAGGGCCAGAGTTTGAAGTAGCAATTGAATGGCCCTTTTGTCAGATGACAACCTGCTGCAGCTTTGTGATATAATGGCACCACTAGACCAATCGCCCTGCGTGAGGATGGCACCGGAGGACCAGACATCAGCAATTACACACTAGGTAACTATCTGTGAATATGACTGAACAGCAAGTAGGAGGTGTAATGGGAAAGTACACTGCACCATTGAAAGCATTGGGCTCCTATTTAAAGAGGGCTAGAGTTAGAAGAAGCAACTGATTGGCCCTCATGTCAGATGACATCCTGTTGTGGCTTTGTGATGTAATGGCACCACTTGACCAATCGCCCTGGGTGACGATTACACTGGAGGACCAGACAACAGCATTTACACACTAGGTAATTATCTGGGAATATGACTGCACAGCAAGTAGGAGGTGTAATGGGAAAGTACTCTGCACCATCGAATGCATTGGGCTCCTTTTTAAAGAGGGCTAGAGTTAGAAGAACACAGTTTCTAAATAGCAGTCCATCTGGAGTATCAGGGTCACACTCACAGAGCAGGGAAACCGGTTAAATAGCTTCCCTCTATCTGAAAGTAAGTCAATTGCTCTAACCTTAGACACCTCATTCCAGCCTGAAAGATGGTAATTAACTCGCAGGACAAATTGCCTGCACAAGTATCTAAAGAAGATTTTGTCAGCCACGTAGACAGACAAAGTCTTTGATAAACTATCATGATGGCCATCGCGTCATCCACATTGCTACCGTCTTAGAAGATTATATTTATGCGGAAGACCCTACTAAAAGGCACTGAGAGCCATCAGATGCTATGAACTTTTTATCAATGGCAAAATGATTAAATGAGAGTTTGACTTACCATACATATTGATCGAGGCATGGAGAAGGCTGAGGAATGAGCTTTCTTTTTTTTTTGTCTCAGCAAGCAGAGACATATTCCTCTGCAACACTGCCTCTGCTGGCCATTCAGTATAATCTGCAGATGGAAAAGTCCACTGTTAGTCAATTTTTTGAACTTGAATATTTCCAAACCAAATGCAACACTACCAAAAAATGATTTCTATAAAGCGTAAATTATTAGTACTATGGCGTGTCACATATTGTGAAAATCCAAAGCTCACTAAAAATTATAATCTCAATTTAGATTTCAACCTAGCAAACTTCTTTCAATCCTAGGCCTCATTTGCTGGTACACTGTACACAACCCTAGCACATGTATGAGGACTTAGATAGAAAGATCTCTTTGGCAGCCAAGAGATAGAGTACCCTTCTCACAGGAATGATTTCAGGTTATGGTACACCATAGCAATTCAGTGATCTGATACGTTAAGGGAGGAAGGTTTATGCTACGGTTAGTGGGAATAATAAAAACTATGAATAACAGATTCTAACATCTTCATTTTAGCACATCCCTATCAGTTAACCTATAGAGAACTCCAGAATTGTATGATCAACCACTCCTTCAAACAAATGTATACGTCTCGAATAATGGCCTAGGTCCTTTCATCTCACCACCTTAGTCTTCAGCTGGGCATCCTGTCCTCATTGCTCCCTTTTCTATACCATGATACATGTATCCTATTGCATACTAGGCAACTGATTGGCCCTCATGTCTGATGACATGCTATTGTAGCTTTGTGATGTAATGGCACCACTTGACCAATCGCCCTGGGTGACGATTACACCGAAGGACCAGACATCAGCAATTACACACTAGGTAACTATCTGTGAATAGGACTGCACAGCAAGTAGGAAGTGTAATGGGAAAGTACACTGCACCATTGAAAGCATTGGGCTCCTATTTAGAGAGGGCCAGAGTTTGAAGTAGCAATTGAATGGCCCTTTTGTCAGATGACAACCTGCTGCAGCTTTGTGATATAATGGCACCACTAGACCAATCGCCCTGCGTGAGGATGGCACCGGAGGACCAGACATCAGCAATTACACACTAGGTAACTATCTGTGAATATGACTGAACAGCAAGTAGGAGGTGTAATGGGAAAGTACACTGCACCATTGAAAGCATTGGGCTCCTATTTAAAGAGGGCTAGAGTTAGAAGAAGCAACTGATTGGCCCTCATGTCAGATGACATCCTGTTGTGGCTTTGTGATGTAATGGCACCACTTGACCAATCGCCCTGGGTGACGATTACACTGGAGGACCAGACAACAGCATTTACACACTAGGTAATTATCTGGGAATATGACTGCACAGCAAGTAGGAGGTGTAATGGGAAAGTACTCTGCACCATCGAATGCATTGGGCTCCTTTTTAAAGAGGGCTAGAGTTAGAAGAACACAGTTTCTAAATAGCAGTCCATCTGGAGTATCAGGGTCACACTCACAGAGAGCAGGGAAACCGGTTAAATAGCTTCCCTCTATCTGAAAGTAAGTCAATTGCTCTAACCTTAGACACCTCATTCCAGCCTGAAAGATGGTAATTAACTCGCAGGACAAATTGCCAGCACAAGTATCTAAAGAAGATTTTGTCAGCCACGTAGACAGTCAAAGTCTTTGATAAACTATCATGATGGCCATCGCGTCATCCACATTGCTACCGTCTTAGAAGATTATATTTATGCGGAAGACCCTACTAAAAGGCACTGAGAACCATCAGATGCTATGAACTTTTTATCAATGGCAAAATGATTAAATGAGAGTTTGACTTACCATACATATTGATCGAGGCATGGAGAAGGCTGAGGAATGAGCTTTCTTTTTTTTCCGTCTCAGCAAGCAGAGAAATATTCCTCTGCAACACTGCCTCTGCTGGCCATTCAGTATAATCTGCAGATGGAAAAGTCCACTGTTAGTCAATTTTTTGAACTTGAATATTTCCAAACCAAATGCAACACTACCAAAAAATGATTTCTATAAAGCGTAAATTATTAGTACTATGGCGTGTCACATATTGTGAAAATCCAAAGCTCACTAAAAATTATAATCTCAATTTAGATTTCAACCTAGCAAACTTCTTTCAATCCTAGGCCTCATTTGCTGGTACTCTCTACACAACCCTAGCACATGTATGAGGACTTAGATAAAAAGATCTCTTTGGCAGCCAAGAGATAGAGTACCCTTCTCACAGGAATGATTTCAGGTTATGGTACACCATAGCAATTCAGTGATCGGATACGGTAAGGGAGGAAGGTTTATGCTACGGATAGTGGGAATAATAAAAACTATGAATAACAGATTCTAACATCTTCATTTTAGCAAATCCCTATCAGTTAACCTATAGAGAACTCCAGAATTGTATGATCAACCACTCCTTCAAACAAATGTATACGTCTCGAATAATGGCCTAGGTCCTTTCATCTCACCACCTTAGTCTTCAGCTGGGCATCCTGTCCTCATTGCTCCCTTTTCTATACCATGATACATGTATCCTATTGCATACTAGGCAACTGATTGGCCCTCATGTCTGATGACATGCTATTGTAGCTTTGTGATGTAATGGCACCACTTGACCAATCGCCCTGGGTGACGATTACACCGAAGGACCAGACATCAGCAATTACACACTAGGTAACTATCTGTGAATAGGACTGCACAGCAAGTAGGAAGTGTAATGGGAAAGTACACTGCACCATTGAAAGCATTGGGCTCCTATTTAGAGAGGGCCAGAGTTTGAAGTAGCAATTGAATGGCCCTTTTGTCAGATGACAACCTGCTGCAGCTTTGTGATATAATGGCACCACTAGACCAATCGCCCTGCGTGAGGATGGCACCGGAGGACCAGACATCAGCAATTACACACTAGGTAACTATCTGTGAATATGACTGAACAGCAAGTAGGAGGTGTAATGGGAAAGTACACTGCACCATTGAAAGCATTGGGCTCCTATTTAAAGAGGGCTAGAGTTAGAAGAAGCAACTGATTGGCCCTCATGTCAGATGACATCCTGTTGTGGCTTTGTGATGTAATGGCACCACTTGACCAATCGCCCTGGGTGACGATTACACTGGAGGACCAGACAACAGCATTTACACACTAGGTAATTATCTGGGAATATGACTGCACAGCAAGTAGGAGGTGTAATGGGAAAGTACTCTGCACCATCGAATGCATTGGGCTCCTTTTTAAAGAGGGCTAGAGTTAGAAGAACACAGTTTCTAAATAGCAGTCCATCTGGAGTATCAGGGTCACACTCACAGAGAGCAGGGAAACCGGTTAAATAGCTTCCCTCTATCTGAAAGTAAGTCAATTGCTCTAACCTTAGACACCTCATTCCAGCCTGAAAGATGGTAATTAACTCGCAGGACAAATTGCCAGCACAAGTATCTAAAGAAGATTTTGTCAGCCACGTAGACAGTCAAAGTCTTTGATAAACTATCATGATGGCCATCGCGTCATCCACATTGCTACCGTCTTAGAAGATTATATTTATGCGGAAGACCCTACTAAAAGGCACTGAGAACCATCAGATGCTATGAACTTTTTATCAATGGCAAAATGATTAAATGAGAGTTTGACTTACCATACATATTGATCGAGGCATGGAGAAGGCTGAGGAATGAGCTTTCTTTTTTTTTCCGTCTCAGCAAGCAGAGAAATATTCCTCTGCAACACTGCCTCTGCTGGCCATTCAGTATAATCTGCAGATGGAAAAGTCCACTGTTAGTCAATTTTTTGAACTTGAATATTTCCAAACCAAATGCAACACTACCAAAAAATGATTTCTATAAAGCGTAAATTATTAGTACTATGGCGTGTCACATATTGTGAAAATCCAAAGCTCACTAAAAATTATAATCTCAATTTAGATTTCAACCTAGCAAACTTCTTTCAATCCTAGGCCTCATTTGCTGGTACTCTCTACACAACCCTAGCACCTGTATGAGGACTTAGATAAAAAGATCTCTTTGGCAGCCAAGAGATAGAGTACCCTTCTCACAGGAATGATTTCAGGTTATGGTACACCATAGCAATTCAGTGATCGGATACGTTAAGGGAGGAAGGTTTATGCTACGGATAGTGGGAATAATAAAAACTATGAATAACAGATTCTAACATCTTCATTTTAGCACATCCCTATCAGTTAACCTATAGAGAACTCCAGAATTGTATGATCAACCACTCCTTCAAACAAATGTATACGTCTCGAATAATGGCCTAGGTCCTTTCATCTCACCACCTTAGTCTTCAGCTGGGCATCCTGTCCTCATTGCTCCCTTTTCTATACCATGATACATGTATCCTATTGCATACTAGGCAACTGATTGGCCCTCATGTCTGATGACATGCTATTGTAGCTTTGTGATGTAATGGCACCACTTGACCAATCGCCCTGGGTGACGATTACACCGAAGGACCAGACATCAGCAATTACACACTAGGTAACTATCTGTGAATAGGACTGCACAGCAAGTAGGAAGTGTAATGGGAAAGTACACTGCACCATTGAAAGCATTGGGCTCCTATTTAGAGAGGGCCAGAGTTTGAAGTAGCAATTGAATGGCCCTTTTGTCAGATGACAACCTGCTGCAGCTTTGTGATATAATGGCACCACTAGACCAATCGCCCTGCGTGAGGATGGCACCGGAGGACCAGACATCAGCAATTACACACTAGGTAACTATCTGTGAATATGACTGAACAGCAAGTAGGAGGTGTAATGGGAAAGTACACTGCACCATTGAAAGCATTGGGCTCCTATTTAAAGAGGGCTAGAGTTAGAAGAAGCAACTGATTGGCCCTCATGTCAGATGACATCCTGTTGTGGCTTTGTGATGTAATGGCACCACTTGACCAATCGCCCTGGGTGACGATTACACTGGAGGACCAGACAACAGCATTTACACACTAGGTAATTATCTGGGAATATGACTGCACAGCAAGTAGGAGGTGTAATGGGAAAGTACTCTGCACCATCGAATGCATTGGGCTCCTTTTTAAAGAGGGCTAGAGTTAGAAGAACACAGTTTCTAAATAGCAGTCCATCTGGAGTATCAGGGTCACACTCACAGAGAGCAGGGAAACCGGTTAAATAGCTTCCCTCTATCTGAAAGTAAGTCAATTGCTCTAACCTTAGACACCTCATTCCAGCCTGAAAGATGGTAATTAACTCGCAGGACAAATTGCCAGCACAAGTATCTAAAGAAGATTTTGTCAGCCACGTAGACAGTCAAAGTCTTTGATAAACTATCATGATGGCCATCGCGTCATCCACATTGCTACCGTCTTAGAAGATTATATTTATGCGGAAGACCCTACTAAAAGGCACTGAGAACCATCAGATGCTATGAAGTTTTTATCAATGGCAAAATGATTAAATGAGAGTTTGACTTACCATACATATTGATCGAGGCATGGAGAAGGCTGAGGAATGAGCTTTCTTTTTTTTTCCGTCTCAGCAAGCAGAGAAATATTCCTCTGCAACACTGCCTCTGCTGGCCATTCAGTATAATCTGCAGATGGAAAAGTCCACTGTTAGTCAATTTTTTGAACTTGAATATTTCCAAACCAAATGCAACACTACCAAAAAATGATTTCTATAAAGCGTAAATTATTAGTACTATGGCGTGTCACATATTGTGAAAATCCAAAGCTCACTAAAAATTATAATCTCAATTTAGATTTCAACCTAGCAAACTTCTTTCAATCCTAGGCCTCATTTGCTGGTACTCTCTACACAACCCTAGCACATGTATGAGGACTTAGATAAAAAGATCTCTTTGGCAGCCAAGAGATAGAGTACCCTTCTCACAGGAATGATTTCAGGTTATGGTACACCATAGCAATTCAGTGATCGGATACGGTAAGGGAGGAAGGTTTATGCTACGGATAGTGGGAATAATAAAAACTATGAATAACAGATTCTAACATCTTCATTTTAGCAAATCCCTATCAGTTAACCTATAGAGAACTCCAGAATTGTATGATCAACCACTCCTTCAAACAAATGTATACGTCTCGAATAATGGCCTAGGTCCTTTCATCTCACCACCTTAGTCTTCAGCTGGGCATCCTGTCCTCATTGCTCCCTTTTCTATACCATGATACATGTATCCTATTGCATACTAGGCAACTGATTGGCCCTCATGTCTGATGACATGCTATTGTAGCTTTGTGATGTAATGGCACCACTTGACCAATCGCCCTGGGTGACGATTACACCGAAGGACCAGACATCAGCAATTACACACTAGGTAACTATCTGTGAATAGGACTGCACAGCAAGTAGGAAGTGTAATGGGAAAGTACACTGCACCATTGAAAGCATTGGGCTCCTATTTAGAGAGGGCCAGAGTTTGAAGTAGCAATTGAATGGCCCTTTTGTCAGATGACAACCTGCTGCAGCTTTGTGATATAATGGCACCACTAGACCAATCGCCCTGCGTGAGGATGGCACCGGAGGACCAGACATCAGCAATTACACACTAGGTAACTATCTGTGAATATGACTGAACAGCAAGTAGGAGGTGTAATGGGAAAGTACACTGCACCATTGAAAGCATTGGGCTCCTATTTAAAGAGGGCTAGAGTTAGAAGAAGCAACTGATTGGCCCTCATGTCAGATGACATCCTGTTGTGGCTTCGTGATGTAATGGCACCACTTGACCAATCGCCCTGGGTGACGATTACACTGGAGGACCAGACAACAGCATTTACACACTAGGTAATTATCTGGGAATATGACTGCACAGCAAGTAGGAGGTGTAATGGGAAAGTACTCTGCACCATCGAATGCATTGGGCTCCTTTTTAAAGAGGGCTAGAGTTAGAAGAACACAGTTTCTAAATAGCAGTCCATCTGGAGTATCAGGGTCACACTCACAGAGAGCAGGGAAACCGGTTAAATAGCTTCCCTCTATCTGAAAGTAAGTCAATTGCTCTAACCTTAGACACCTCATTCCAGCCTGAAAGATGGTAATTAACTCGCAGGACAAATTGCCAGCACAAGTATCTAAAGAAGATTTTGTCAGCCACGTAGACAGTCAAAGTCTTTGATAAACTATCATGATGGCCATCGCGTCATCCACATTGCTACCGTCTTAGAAGATTATATTTATGCGGAAGACCCTACTAAAAGGCACTGAGAACCATCAGATGCTATGAACTTTTTATCAATGGCAAAATGATTAAATGAGAGTTTGACTTACCATACATATTGATCGAGGCATGGAGAAGGCTGAGGAATGAGCTTTCTTTTTTTTTCCGTCTCAGCAAGCAGAGAAATATTCCTCTGCAACACTGCCTCTGCTGGCCATTCAGTATAATCTGCAGATGGAAAAGTCCACTGTTAGTCAATTTTTTGAACTTGAATATTTCCAAACCAAATGCAACACTACCAAAAAATGATTTCTATAAAGCGTAAATTATTAGTACTATGGCGTGTCACATATTGTGAAAATCCAAAGCTCACTAAAAATTATAATCTCAATTTAGATTTCAACCTAGCAAACTTCTTTCAATCCTAGGCCTCATTTGCTGGTACTCTCTACACAACCCTAGCACCTGTATGAGGACTTAGATAAAAAGATCTCTTTGGCAGCCAAGAGATAGAGTACCCTTCTCACAGGAATGATTTCAGGTTATGGTACACCATAGCAATTCAGTGATCGGATACGGTAAGGGAGGAAGGTTTATGCTACGGATAGTGGGAATAATAAAAACTATGAATAACAGATTCTAACATCTTCATTTTAGCACATCCCTATCAGTTAACCTATAGAGAACTCCAGAATTGTATGATCAACCACTCCTTCAAACAAATGTATACGTCTCGAATAATGGCCTAGGTCCTTTCATCTCACCACCTTAGTCTTCAGCTGGGCATCCTGTCCTCATTGCTCCCTTTTCTATACCATGATACATGTATCCTATTGCATACTAGGCAACTGATTGGCCCTCATGTCTGATGACATGCTATTGTAGCTTTGTGATGTAATGGCACCACTTGACCAATCGCCCTGGGTGACGATTACACCGAAGGACCAGACATCAGCAATTACACACTAGGTAACTATCTGTGAATAGGACTGCACAGCAAGTAGGAAGTGTAATGGGAAAGTACACTGCACCATTGAAAGCATTGGGCTCCTATTTAGAGAGGGCCAGAGTTTGAAGTAGCAATTGAATGGCCCTTTTGTCAGATGACAACCTGCTGCAGCTTTGTGATATAATGGCACCACTAGACCAATCGCCCTGCGTGAGGATGGCACCGGAGGACCAGACATCAGCAATTACACACTAGGTAACTATCTGTGAATATGACTGAACAGCAAGTAGGAGGTGTAATGGGAAAGTACACTGCACCATTGAAAGCATTGGGCTCCTATTTAAAGAGGGCTAGAGTTAGAAGAAGCAACTGATTGGCCCTCATGTCAGATGACATCCTGTTGTGGCTTTGTGATGTAATGGCACCACTTGACCAATCGCCCTGGGTGACGATTACACTGGAGGACCAGACAACAGCATTTACACACTAGGTAATTATCTGGGAATATGACTGCACAGCAAGTAGGAGGTGTAATGGGAAAGTACTCTGCACCATCGAATGCATTGGGCTCCTTTTTAAAGAGGGCTAGAGTTAGAAGAACACAGTTTCTAAATAGCAGTCCATCTGGAGTATCAGGGTCACACTCACAGAGAGCAGGGAAACCGGTTAAATAGCTTCCCTCTATCTGAAAGTAAGTCAATTGCTCTAACCTTAGACACCTCATTCCAGCCTGAAAGATGGTAATTAACTCGCAGGACAAATTGCCTGCACAAGTATCTAAAGAAGATTTTGTCAGCCACGTAGACAGACAAAGTCTTTGATAAACTATCATGATGGCCATCGCGTCATCCACATTGCTACCGTCTTAGAAGATTATATTTATGCGGAAGACCCTACTAAAAGGCACTGAGAGCCATCAGATGCTATGAACTTTTTATCAATGGCAAAATGATTAAATGAGAGTTTGACTTACCATACATATTGATCGAGGCATGGAGAAGGCTGAGGAATGAGCTTTCTTTTTTTTTTGTCTCAGCAAGCAGAGACATATTCCTCTGCAACACTGCCTCTGCTGGCCATTCAGTATAATCTGCAGATGGAAAAGTCCACTGTTAGTCAATTTTTTGAACTTGAATATTTCCAAACCAAATGCAACACTACCAAAAAATGATTTCTATAAAGCGTAAATTATTAGTACTATGGCGTGTCACATATTGTGAAAATCCAAAGCTCACTAAAAATTATAATCTCAATTTAGATTTCAACCTAGCAAACTTCTTTCAATCCTAGGCCTCATTTGCTGGTACACTGTACACAACCCTAGCACATGTATGAGGACTTAGATAGAAAGATCTCTTTGGCAGCCAAGAGATAGAGTACCCTTCTCACAGGAATGATTTCAGGTTATGGTACACCATAGCAATTCAGTGATCTGATACGTTAAGGGAGGAAGGTTTATGCTACGGTTAGTGGGAATAATAAAAACTATGAATAACAGATTCTAACATCTTCATTTTAGCACATCCCTATCAGTTAACCTATAGAGAACTCCAGAATTGTATGATCAACCACTCCTTCAAACAAATGTATACGTCTCGAATAATGGCCTAGGTCCTTTCATCTCACCACCTTAGTCTTCAGCTGGGCATCCTGTCCTCATTGCTCCCTTTTCTATACCATGATACATGTATCCTATTGCATACTAGGCAACTGATTGGCCCTCATGTCTGATGACATGCTATTGTAGCTTTGTGATGTAATGGCACCACTTGACCAATCGCCCTGGGTGACGATTACACCGAAGGACCAGACATCAGCAATTACACACTAGGTAACTATCTGTGAATAGGACTGCACAGCAAGTAGGAAGTGTAATGGGAAAGTACACTGCACCATTGAAAGCATTGGGCTCCTATTTAGAGAGGGCCAGAGTTTGAAGTAGCAATTGAATGGCCCTTTTGTCAGATGACAACCTGCTGCAGCTTTGTGATATAATGGCACCACTAGACCAATCGCCCTGCGTGAGGATGGCACCGGAGGACCAGACATCAGCAATTACACACTAGGTAACTATCTGTGAATATGACTGAACAGCAAGTAGGAGGTGTAATGGGAAAGTACACTGCACCATTGAAAGCATTGGGCTCCTATTTAAAGAGGGCTAGAGTTAGAAGAAGCAACTGATTGGCCCTCATGTCAGATGACATCCTGTTGTGGCTTTGTGATGTAATGGCACCACTTGACCAATCGCCCTGGGTGACGATTACACTGGAGGACCAGACAACAGCATTTACACACTAGGTAATTATCTGGGAATATGACTGCACAGCAAGTAGGAGGTGTAATGGGAAAGTACTCTGCACCATCGAATGCATTGGGCTCCTTTTTAAAGAGGGCTAGAGTTAGAAGAACACAGTTTCTAAATAGCAGTCCATCTGGAGTATCAGGGTCACACTCACAGAGAGCAGGGAAACCGGTTAAATAGCTTCCCTCTATCTGAAAGTAAGTCAATTGCTCTAACCTTAGACACCTCATTCCAGCCTGAAAGATGGTAATTAACTCGCAGGACAAATTGCCAGCACAAGTATCTAAAGAAGATTTTGTCAGCCACGTAGACAGTCAAAGTCTTTGATAAACTATCATGATGGCCATCGCGTCATCCACATTGCTACCGTCTTAGAAGATTATATTTATGCGGAAGACCCTACTAAAAGGCACTGAGAACCATCAGATGCTATGAACTTTTTATCAATGGCAAAATGATTAAATGAGAGTTTGACTTACCATACATATTGATCGAGGCATGGAGAAGGCTGAGGAATGAGCTTTCTTTTTTTTCCGTCTCAGCAAGCAGAGAAATATTCCTCTGCAACACTGCCTCTGCTGGCCATTCAGTATAATCTGCAGATGGAAAAGTCCACTGTTAGTCAATTTTTTGAACTTGAATATTTCCAAACCAAATGCAACACTACCAAAAAATGATTTCTATAAAGCGTAAATTATTAGTACTATGGCGTGTCACATATTGTGAAAATCCAAAGCTCACTAAAAATTATAATCTCAATTTAGATTTCAACCTAGCAAACTTCTTTCAATCCTAGGCCTCATTTGCTGGTACTCTCTACACAACCCTAGCACCTGTATGAGGACTTAGATAAAAAGATCTCTTTGGCAGCCAAGAGATAGAGTACCCTTCTCACAGGAATGATTTCAGGTTATGGTACACCATAGCAATTCAGTGATCGGATACGGTAAGGGAGGAAGGTTTATGCTACGGATAGTGGGAATAATAAAAACTATGAATAACAGATTCTAACATCTTCATTTTAGCACATCCCTATCAGTTAACCTATAGAGAACTCCAGAATTGTATGATCAACCACTCCTTCAAACAAATGTATACGTCTCGAATAATGGCCTAGGTCCTTTCATCTCACCACCTTAGTCTTCAGCTGGGCATCCTGTCCTCATTGCTCCCTTTTCTATACCATGATACATGTATCCTATTGCATACTAGGCAACTGATTGGCCCTCATGTCTGATGACATGCTATTGTAGCTTTGTGATGTAATGGCACCACTTGACCAATCGCCCTGGGTGACGATTACACCGAAGGACCAGACATCAGCAATTACACACTAGGTAACTATCTGTGAATAGGACTGCACAGCAAGTAGGAAGTGTAATGGGAAAGTACACTGCACCATTGAAAGCATTGGGCTCCTATTTAGAGAGGGCCAGAGTTTGAAGTAGCAATTGAATGGCCCTTTTGTCAGATGACAACCTGCTGCAGCTTTGTGATATAATGGCACCACTAGACCAATCGCCCTGCGTGAGGATGGCACCGGAGGACCAGACATCAGCAATTACACACTAGGTAACTATCTGTGAATATGACTGAACAGCAAGTAGGAGGTGTAATGGGAAAGTACACTGCACCATTGAAAGCATTGGGCTCCTATTTAAAGAGGGCTAGAGTTAGAAGAAGCAACTGATTGGCCCTCATGTCAGATGACATCCTGTTGTGGCTTTGTGATGTAATGGCACCACTTGACCAATCGCCCTGGGTGACGATTACACTGGAGGACCAGACAACAGCATTTACACACTAGGTAATTATCTGGGAATATGACTGCACAGCAAGTAGGAGGTGTAATGGGAAAGTACTCTGCACCATCGAATGCATTGGGCTCCTTTTTAAAGAGGGCTAGAGTTAGAAGAACAAAGTTTCTAAATAGCAGTCCATCTGGAGTATCAGGGTCACACTCACAGAGAGCAGGGAAACCGGTTAAATAGCTTCCCTCTATCTGAAAGTAAGTCAATTGCTCTAACCTTAGACACCTCATTCCAGCCTGAAAGATGGTAATTAACTCGCAGGACAAATTGCCAGCACAAGTATCTAAAGAAGATTTTGTCAGCCACGTAGACAGTCAAAGTCTTTGATAAACTATCATGATGGCCATCGCGTCATCCACATTGCTACCGTCTTAGAAGATTATATTTATGCGGAAGACCCTACTAAAAGGCACTGAGAACCATCAGATGCTATGAACTTTTTATCAATGGCAAAATGATTAAATGAGAGTTTGACTTACCATACATATTGATCGAGGCATGGAGAAGGCTGAGGAATGAGCTTTCTTTTTTTTTCCGTCTCAGCAAGCAGAGAAATATTCCTCTGCAACACTGCCTCTGCTGGCCATTCAGTATAATCTGCAGATGGAAAAGTCCACTGTTAGTCAATTTTTTGAACTTGAATATTTCCAAACCAAATGCAACACTACCAAAAAATGATTTCTATAAAGCGTAAATTATTAGTACTATGGCGTGTCACATATTGTGAAAATCCAAAGCTCACTAAAAATTATAATCTCAATTTAGATTTCAACCTAGCAAACTTCTTTCAATCCTAGGCCTCATTTGCTGGTACTCTCTACACAACCCTAGCACATGTATGAGGTCTTAGATAAAAAGATCTCTTTGGCAGCCAAGAGATAGAGTACCCTTCTCACAGGAATGATTTCAGGTTATGGTACACCATAGCAATTCAGTGATCGGATACGGTAAGGGAGGAAGGTTTATGCTACGGATAGTGGGAATAATAAAAACTATGAATAACAGATTCTAACATCTTCATTTTAGCAAATCCCTATCAGTTAACCTATAGAGAACTCCAGAATTGTATGATCAACCACTCCTTCAAACAAATGTATACGTCTCGAATAATGGCCTGGGTCCTTTCATCTCACCACCTTAGTCTTCAGCTGGGCATCCTGTCCTCATTGCTCCCTTTTCTATACCATGATACATGTATCCTATTGCATACTAGGCAACTGATTGGCCCTCATGTCTGATGACATGCTATTGTAGCTTTGTGATGTAATGGCACCACTTGACCAATCGCCCTGGGTGACTATTACACCGAAGGACCAGACATCAGCAATAACACACTAGGTAACTATCTGTGAATAGGACTGCACAGCAAGTAGGAAGTGTAATGGGAAAGTACACTGCACCATTGAAAGCATTGGGCTCCTATTTAGAGAGGGCCAGAGTTTGAAGTAGCAATTGAATGGCCCTTTTGTCAGATGACAACCTGCTGCAGCTTTGTGATATAATGGCACCACTAGACCAATCGCCCTGCGTGAGGATGGCACCGGAGGACCAGACATCAGCAATTACACACTAGGTAACTATCTGTGAATATGACTGAACAGCAAGTAGGAGGTGTAATGGGAAAGTACACTGCACCATTGAAAGCATTGGGCTCCTATTTAAAGAGGGCTAGAGTTAGAAGAAGCAACTGATTGGCCCTCATGTCAGATGACATCCTGTTGTGGCTTTGTGATGTAATAACACCACTTGACCAATCGCCCTGGGTGACGATTACACTGGAGGACCAGACAACAGCATTTACACACTAGGTAATTATCTGGGAATATGACTGCACAGCAAGTAGGAGGTGTAATGGGAAAGTACTCTGCACCATCGAATGCATTGGGCTCCTTTTTAAAGAGGGCTAGAGTTAGAAGAACAAAGTTTCTAAATAGCAGTCCATCTGGAGTATCAGGGTCACACTCACAGAGAGCAGGGAAACCGGTTAAATAGCTTCCCTCTATCTGAAAGTAAGTCAATTGCTCTAACCTTAGACACCTCATTCCAGCCTGAAAGATGGTAATTAACTCGCAGGACAAATTGCCAGCACAAGTATCTAAAGAAGATTTTGTCAGCCACGTAGACAGTCAAAGTCTTTGATAAACTATCATGATGGCCATCGCGTCATCCACATTGCTACCGTCTTAGAAGATTATATTTATGCGGAAGACCCTACTAAAAGGCACTGAGAACCATCAGATGCTATGAACTTTTTATCAATGGCAAAATGATTAAATGAGAGTTTGACTTACCATACATATTGATCGAGGCATGGAGAAGGCTGAGGAATGAGCTTTCTTTTTTTTTCCGTCTCAGCAAGCAGAGAAATATTCCTCTGCAACACTGCCTCTGCTGGCCATTCAGTATAATCTGCAGATGGAAAAGTCCACTGTTAGTCAATTTTTTGAACTTGAATATTTCCAAACCAAATGCAACACTACCAAAAAATGATTTCTATAAAGCGTAAATTATTAGTACTATGGCGTGTCACATATTGTGAAAATCCAAAGCTCACTAAAAATTATAATCTCAATTTAGATTTCAACCTAGCAAACTTCTTTCAATCCTAGGCCTCATTTGCTGGTACTCTCTACACAACCCTAGCACATGTATGAGGACTTAGATAAAAAGATCTCTTTGGCAGCCAAGAGATAGAGTACCCTTCTCACAGGAATGATTTCAGGTTATGGTACACCATAGCAATTCAGTGATCGGATACGGTAAGGGAGGAAGGTTTATGCTACGGATAGTGGGAATAATAAAAACTATGAATAACAGATTCTAACATCTTCATTTTAGCAAATCCCTATCAGTTAACCTATAGAGAACTCCAGAATTGTATGATCAACCACTCCTTCAAACAAATGTATACGTCTCGAATAATGGCCTAGGTCCTTTCATCTCACCACCTTAGTCTTCAGCTGGGCATCCTGTCCTCATTGCTCCCTTTTCTATACCATGATACATGTATCCTATTGCATACTAGGCAACTGATTGGCCCTCATGTCTGATGACATGCTATTGTAGCTTTGTGATGTAATGGCACCACTTGACCAATCGCCCTGGGTGACGATTACACCGAAGGACCAGACATCAGCAATTACACACTAGGTAACTATCTGTGAATAGGACTGCACAGCAAGTAGGAAGTGTAATGGGAAAGTACACTGCACCATTGAAAGCATTGGGCTCCTATTTAGAGAGGGCCAGAGTTTGAAGTAGCAATTGAATGGCCCTTTTGTCAGATGACAACCTGCTGCAGCTTTGTGATATAATGGCACCACTAGACCAATCGCCCTGCGTGAGGATGGCACCGGAGGACCAGACATCAGCAATTACACACTAGGTAACTATCTGTGAATATGACTGAACAGCAAGTAGGAGGTGTAATGGGAAAGTACACTGCACCATTGAAAGCATTGGGCTCCTATTTAAAGAGGGCTAGAGTTAGAAGAAGCAACTGATTGGCCCTCATGTCAGATGACATCCTGTTGTGGCTTTGTGATGTAATGGCACCACTTGACCAATCGCCCTGGGTGACGATTACACTGGAGGACCAGACAACAGCATTTACACACTAGGTAATTATCTGGGAATATGACTGCACAGCAAGTAGGAGGTGTAATGGGAAAGTACTCTGCACCATCGAATGCATTGGGCTCCTTTTTAAAGAGGGCTAGAGTTAGAAGAACACAGTTTCTAAATAGCAGTCCATCTGGAGTATCAGGGTCACACTCACAGAGCAGGGAAACCGGTTAAATAGCTTCCCTCTATCTGAAAGTAAGTCAATTGCTCTAACCTTAGACACCTCATTCCAGCCTGAAAGATGGTAATTAACTCGCAGGACAAATTGCCTGCACAAGTATCTAAAGAAGATTTTGTCAGCCACGTAGACAGACAAAGTCTTTGATAAACTATCATGATGGCCATCGCGTCATCCACATTGCTACCGTCTTAGAAGATTATATTTATGCGGAAGACCCTACTAAAAGGCACTGAGAGCCATCAGATGCTATGAACTTTTTATCAATGGCAAAATGATTAAATGAGAGTTTGACTTACCATACATATTGATCGAGGCATGGAGAAGGCTGAGGAATGAGCTTTCTTTTTTTTTTGTCTCAGCAAGCAGAGACATATTCCTCTGCAACACTGCCTCTGCTGGCCATTCAGTATAATCTGCAGATGGAAAAGTCCACTGTTAGTCAATTTTTTGAACTTGAATATTTCCAAACCAAATGCAACACTACCAAAAAATGATTTCTATAAAGCGTAAATTATTAGTACTATGGCGTGTCACATATTGTGAAAATCCAAAGCTCACTAAAAATTATAATCTCAATTTAGATTTCAACCTAGCAAACTTCTTTCAATCCTAGGCCTCATTTGCTGGTACACTGTACACAACCCTAGCACATGTATGAGGACTTAGATAGAAAGATCTCTTTGGCAGCCAAGAGATAGAGTACCCTTCTCACAGGAATGATTTCAGGTTATGGTACACCATAGCAATTCAGTGATCTGATACGTTAAGGGAGGAAGGTTTATGCTACGGTTAGTGGGAATAATAAAAACTATGAATAACAGATTCTAACATCTTCATTTTAGCACATCCCTATCAGTTAACCTATAGAGAACTCCAGAATTGTATGATCAACCACTCCTTCAAACAAATGTATACGTCTCGAATAATGGCCTAGGTCCTTTCATCTCACCACCTTAGTCTTCAGCTGGGCATCCTGTCCTCATTGCTCCCTTTTCTATACCATGATACATGTATCCTATTGCATACTAGGCAACTGATTGGCCCTCATGTCTGATGACATGCTATTGTAGCTTTGTGATGTAATGGCACCACTTGACCAATCGCCCTGGGTGACGATTACACCGAAGGACCAGACATCAGCAATTACACACTAGGTAACTATCTGTGAATAGGACTGCACAGCAAGTAGGAAGTGTAATGGGAAAGTACACTGCACCATTGAAAGCATTGGGCTCCTATTTAGAGAGGGCCAGAGTTTGAAGTAGCAATTGAATGGCCCTTTTGTCAGATGACAACCTGCTGCAGCTTTGTGATATAATGGCACCACTAGACCAATCGCCCTGCGTGAGGATGGCACCGGAGGACCAGACATCAGCAATTACACACTAGGTAACTATCTGTGAATATGACTGAACAGCAAGTAGGAGGTGTAATGGGAAAGTACACTGCACCATTGAAAGCATTGGGCTCCTATTTAAAGAGGGCTAGAGTTAGAAGAAGCAACTGATTGGCCCTCATGTCAGATGACATCCTGTTGTGGCTTTGTGATGTAATGGCACCACTTGACCAATCGCCCTGGGTGACGATTACACTGGAGGACCAGACAACAGCATTTACACACTAGGTAATTATCTGGGAATATGACTGCACAGCAAGTAGGAGGTGTAATGGGAAAGTACTCTGCACCATCGAATGCATTGGGCTCCTTTTTAAAGAGGGCTAGAGTTAGAAGAACACAGTTTCTAAATAGCAGTCCATCTGGAGTATCAGGGTCACACTCACAGAGAGCAGGGAAACCGGTTAAATAGCTTCCCTCTATCTGAAAGTAAGTCAATTGCTCTAACCTTAGACACCTCATTCCAGCCTGAAAGATGGTAATTAACTCGCAGGACAAATTGCCAGCACAAGTATCTAAAGAAGATTTTGTCAGCCACGTAGACAGTCAAAGTCTTTGATAAACTATCATGATGGCCATCGCGTCATCCACATTGCTACCGTCTTAGAAGATTATATTTATGCGGAAGACCCTACTAAAAGGCACTGAGAACCATCAGATGCTATGAACTTTTTATCAATGGCAAAATGATTAAATGAGAGTTTGACTTACCATACATATTGATCGAGGCATGGAGAAGGCTGAGGAATGAGCTTTCTTTTTTTTCCGTCTCAGCAAGCAGAGAAATATTCCTCTGCAACACTGCCTCTGCTGGCCATTCAGTATAATCTGCAGATGGAAAAGTCCACTGTTAGTCAATTTTTTGAACTTGAATATTTCCAAACCAAATGCAACACTACCAAAAAATGATTTCTATAAAGCGTAAATTATTAGTACTATGGCGTGTCACATATTGTGAAAATCCAAAGCTCACTAAAAATTATAATCTCAATTTAGATTTCAACCTAGCAAACTTCTTTCAATCCTAGGCCTCATTTGCTGGTACTCTCTACACAACCCTAGCACATGTATGAGGACTTAGATAAAAAGATCTCTTTGGCAGCCAAGAGATAGAGTACCCTTCTCACAGGAATGATTTCAGGTTATGGTACACCATAGCAATTCAGTGATCGGATACGGTAAGGGAGGAAGGTTTATGCTACGGATAGTGGGAATAATAAAAACTATGAATAACAGATTCTAACATCTTCATTTTAGCAAATCCCTATCAGTTAACCTATAGAGAACTCCAGAATTGTATGATCAACCACTCCTTCAAACAAATGTATACGTCTCGAATAATGGCCTAGGTCCTTTCATCTCACCACCTTAGTCTTCAGCTGGGCATCCTGTCCTCATTGCTCCCTTTTCTATACCATGATACATGTATCCTATTGCATACTAGGCAACTGATTGGCCCTCATGTCTGATGACATGCTATTGTAGCTTTGTGATGTAATGGCACCACTTGACCAATCGCCCTGGGTGACGATTACACCGAAGGACCAGACATCAGCAATTACACACTAGGTAACTATCTGTGAATAGGACTGCACAGCAAGTAGGAAGTGTAATGGGAAAGTACACTGCACCATTGAAAGCATTGGGCTCCTATTTAGAGAGGGCCAGAGTTTGAAGTAGCAATTGAATGGCCCTTTTGTCAGATGACAACCTGCTGCAGCTTTGTGATATAATGGCACCACTAGACCAATCGCCCTGCGTGAGGATGGCACCGGAGGACCAGACATCAGCAATTACACACTAGGTAACTATCTGTGAATATGACTGAACAGCAAGTAGGAGGTGTAATGGGAAAGTACACTGCACCATTGAAAGCATTGGGCTCCTATTTAAAGAGGGCTAGAGTTAGAAGAAGCAACTGATTGGCCCTCATGTCAGATGACATCCTGTTGTGGCTTTGTGATGTAATGGCACCACTTGACCAATCGCCCTGGGTGACGATTACACTGGAGGACCAGACAACAGCATTTACACACTAGGTAATTATCTGGGAATATGACTGCACAGCAAGTAGGAGGTGTAATGGGAAAGTACTCTGCACCATCGAATGCATTGGGCTCCTTTTTAAAGAGGGCTAGAGTTAGAAGAACACAGTTTCTAAATAGCAGTCCATCTGGAGTATCAGGGTCACACTCACAGAGAGCAGGGAAACCGGTTAAATAGCTTCCCTCTATCTGAAAGTAAGTCAATTGCTCTAACCTTAGACACCTCATTCCAGCCTGAAAGATGGTAATTAACTCGCAGGACAAATTGCCAGCACAAGTATCTAAAGAAGATTTTGTCAGCCACGTAGACAGTCAAAGTCTTTGATAAACTATCATGATGGCCATCGCGTCATCCACATTGCTACCGTCTTAGAAGATTATATTTATGCGGAAGACCCTACTAAAAGGCACTGAGAACCATCAGATGCTATGAACTTTTTATCAATGGCAAAATGATTAAATGAGAGTTTGACTTACCATACATATTGATCGAGGCATGGAGAAGGCTGAGGAATGAGCTTTCTTTTTTTTCCGTCTCAGCAAGCAGAGAAATATTCCTCTGCAACACTGCCTCTGCTGGCCATTCAGTATAATCTGCAGATGGAAAAGTCCACTGTTAGTCAATTTTTTGAACTTGAATATTTCCAAACCAAATGCAACACTACCAAAAAATGATTTCTATAAAGCGTAAATTATTAGTACTATGGCGTGTCACATATTGTGAAAATCCAAAGCTCACTAAAAATTATAATCTCAATTTAGATTTCAACCTAGCAAACTTCTTTCAATCCTAGGCCTCATTTGCTGGTACTCTCTACACAACCCTAGCACCTGTATGAGGACTTAGATAAAAAGATCTCTTTGGCAGCCAAGAGATAGAGTACCCTTCTCACAGGAATGATTTCAGGTTATGGTACACCATAGCAATTCAGTGATCGGATACGGTAAGGGAGGAAGGTTTATGCTACGGATAGTGGGAATAATAAAAACTATGAATAACAGATTCTAACATCTTCATTTTAGCACATCCCTATCAGTTAACCTATAGAGAACTCCAGAATTGTATGATCAACCACTCCTTCAAACAAATGTATACGTCTCGAATAATGGCCTAGGTCCTTTCATCTCACCACCTTAGTCTTCAGCTGGGCATCCTGTCCTCATTGCTCCCTTTTCTATACCATGATACATGTATCCTATTGCATACTAGGCAACTGATTGGCCCTCATGTCTGATGACATGCTATTGTAGCTTTGTGATGTAATGGCACCACTTGACCAATCGCCCTGGGTGACGATTACACCGAAGGACCAGACATCAGCAATTACACACTAGGTAACTATCTGTGAATAGGACTGCACAGCAAGTAGGAAGTGTAATGGGAAAGTACACTGCACCATTGAAAGCATTGGGCTCCTATTTAGAGAGGGCCAGAGTTTGAAGTAGCAATTGAATGGCCCTTTTGTCAGATGACAACCTGCTGCAGCTTTGTGATATAATGGCACCACTAGACCAATCGCCCTGCGTGAGGATGGCACCGGAGGACCAGACATCAGCAATTACACACTAGGTAACTATCTGTGAATATGACTGAACAGCAAGTAGGAGGTGTAATGGGAAAGTACACTGCACCATTGAAAGCATTGGGCTCCTATTTAAAGAGGGCTAGAGTTAGAAGAAGCAACTGATTGGCCCTCATGTCAGATGACATCCTGTTGTGGCTTTGTGATGTAATGGCACCACTTGACCAATCGCCCTGGGTGACGATTACACTGGAGGACCAGACAACAGCATTTACACACTAGGTAATTATCTGGGAATATGACTGCACAGCAAGTAGGAGGTGTAATGGGAAAGTACTCTGCACCATCGAATGCATTGGGCTCCTTTTTAAAGAGGGCTAGAGTTAGAAGAACACAGTTTCTAAATAGCAGTCCATCTGGAGTATCAGGGTCACACTCACAGAGAGCAGGGAAACCGGTTAAATAGCTTCCCTCTATCTGAAAGTAAGTCAATTGCTCTAACCTTAGACACCTCATTCCAGCCTGAAAGATGGTAATTAACTCGCAGGACAAATTGCCAGCACAAGTATCTAAAGAAGATTTTGTCAGCCACGTAGACAGTCAAAGTCTTTGATAAACTATCATGATGGCCATCGCGTCATCCACATTGCTACCGTCTTAGAAGATTATATTTATGCGGAAGACCCTACTAAAAGGCACTGAGAACCATCAGATGCTATGAACTTTTTATCAATGGCAAAATGATTAAATGAGAGTTTGACTTACCATACATATTGATCGAGGCATGGAGAAGGCTGAGGAATGAGCTTTCTTTTTTTTTCCGTCTCAGCAAGCAGAGAAATATTCCTCTGCAACACTGCCTCTGCTGGCCATTCAGTATAATCTGCAGATGGAAAAGTCCACTGTTAGTCAATTTTTTGAACTTGAATATTTCCAAACCAAATGCAACACTACCAAAAAATGATTTCTATAAAGCGTAAATTATTAGTACTATGGCGTGTCACATATTGTGAAAATCCAAAGCTCACTAAAAATTATAATCTCAATTTAGATTTCAACCTAGCAAACTTCTTTCAATCCTAGGCCTCATTTGCTGGTACTCTCTACACAACCCTAGCACATGTATGAGGACTTAGATAAAAAGATCTCTTTGGCAGCCAAGAGATAGAGTACCCTTCTCACAGGAATGATTTCAGGTTATGGTACACCATAGCAATTCAGTGATCGGATACGGTAAGGGAGGAAGGTTTATGCTACGGATAGTGGGAATAATAAAAACTATGAATAACAGATTCTAACATCTTCATTTTAGCAAATCCCTATCAGTTAACCTATAGAGAACTCCAGAATTGTATGATCAACCACTCCTTCAAACAAATGTATACGTCTCGAATAATGGCCTAGGTCCTTTCATCTCACCACCTTAGTCTTCAGCTGGGCATCCTGTCCTCATTGCTCCCTTTTCTATACCATGATACATGTATCCTATTGCATACTAGGCAACTGATTGGCCCTCATGTCTGATGACATGCTATTGTAGCTTTGTGATGTAATGGCACCACTTGACCAATCGCCCTGGGTGACGATTACACCGAAGGACCAGACATCAGCAATTACACACTAGGTAACTATCTGTGAATAGGACTGCACAGCAAGTAGGAAGTGTAATGGGAAAGTACACTGCACCATTGAAAGCATTGGGCTCCTATTTAGAGAGGGCCAGAGTTTGAAGTAGCAATTGAATGGCCCTTTTGTCAGATGACAACCTGCTGCAGCTTTGTGATATAATGGCACCACTAGACCAATCGCCCTGCGTGAGGATGGCACCGGAGGACCAGACATCAGCAATTACACACTAGGTAACTATCTGTGAATATGACTGAACAGCAAGTAGGAGGTGTAATGGGAAAGTACACTGCACCATTGAAAGCATTGGGCTCCTATTTAAAGAGGGCTAGAGTTAGAAGAAGCAACTGATTGGCCCTCATGTCAGATGACATCCTGTTGTGGCTTTGTGATGTAATGGCACCACTTGACCAATCGCCCTGGGTGACGATTACACTGGAGGACCAGACAACAGCATTTACACACTAGGTAATTATCTGGGAATATGACTGCACAGCAAGTAGGAGGTGTAATGGGAAAGTACTCTGCACCATCGAATGCATTGGGCTCCTTTTTAAAGAGGGCTAGAGTTAGAAGAACAAAGTTTCTAAATAGCAGTCCATCTGGAGTATCAGGGTCACACTCACAGAGAGCAGGGAAACCGGTTAAATAGCTTCCCTCTATCTGAAAGTAAGTCAATTGCTCTAACCTTAGACACCTCATTCCAGCCTGAAAGATGGTAATTAACTCGCAGGACAAATTGCCAGCACAAGTATCTAAAGAAGATTTTGTCAGCCACGTAGACAGTCAAAGTCTTTGATAAACTATCATGATGGCCATCGCGTCATCCACATTGCTACCGTCTTAGAAGATTATATTTATGCGGAAGACCCTACTAAAAGGCACTGAGAACCATCAGATGCTATGAACTTTTTATCAATGGCAAAATGATTAAATGAGAGTTTGACTTACCATACATATTGATCGAGGCATGGAGAAGGCTGAGGAATGAGCTTTCTTTTTTTTTCCGTCTCAGCAAGCAGAGAAATATTCCTCTGCAACACTGCCTCTGCTGGCCATTCAGTATAATCTGCAGATGGAAAAGTCCACTGTTAGTCAATTTTTTGAACTTGAATATTTCCAAACCAAATGCAACACTACCAAAAAATGATTTCTATAAAGCGTAAATTATTAGTACTATGGCGTGTCACATATTGTGAAAATCCAAAGCTCACTAAAAATTATAATCTCAATTTAGATTTCAACCTAGCAAACTTCTTTCAATCCTAGGCCTCATTTGCTGGTACTCTCTACACAACCCTAGCACATGTATGAGGACTTAGATAAAAAGATCTCTTTGGCAGCCAAGAGATAGAGTACCCTTCTCACAGGAATGATTTCAGGTTATGGTACACCATAGCAATTCAGTGATCGGATACGGTAAGGGAGGAAGGTTTATGCTACGGATAGTGGGAATAATAAAAACTATGAATAACAGATTCTAACATCTTCATTTTAGCAAATCCCTATCAGTTAACCTATAGAGAACTCCAGAATTGTATGATCAACCACTCCTTCAAACAAATGTATACGTCTCGAATAATGGCCTGGGTCCTTTCATCTCACCACCTTAGTCTTCAGCTGGGCATCCTGTCCTCATTGCTCCCTTTTCTATACCATGATACATGTATCCTATTGCATACTAGGCAACTGATTGGCCCTCATGTCTGATGACATGCTATTGTAGCTTTGTGATGTAATGGCACCACTTGACCAATCGCCCTGGGTGACTATTACACCGAAGGACCAGACATCAGCAATAACACACTAGGTAACTATCTGTGAATAGGACTGCACAGCAAGTAGGAAGTGTAATGGGAAAGTACACTGCACCATTGAAAGCATTGGGCTCCTATTTAGAGAGGGCCAGAGTTTGAAGTAGCAATTGAATGGCCCTTTTGTCAGATGACAACCTGCTGCAGCTTTGTGATATAATGGCACCACTAGACCAATCGCCCTGCGTGAGGATGGCACCGGAGGACCAGACATCAGCAATTACACACTAGGTAACTATCTGTGAATATGACTGAACAGCAAGTAGGAGGTGTAATGGGAAAGTACACTGCACCATTGAAAGCATTGGGCTCCTATTTAAAGAGGGCTAGAGTTAGAAGAAGCAACTGATTGGCCCTCATGTCAGATGACATCCTGTTGTGGCTTTGTGATGTAATAACACCACTTGACCAATCGCCCTGGGTGACGATTACACTGGAGGACCAGACAACAGCATTTACACACTAGGTAATTATCTGGGAATATGACTGCACAGCAAGTAGGAGGTGTAATGGGAAAGTACTCTGCACCATCGAATGCATTGGGCTCCTTTTTAAAGAGGGCTAGAGTTAGAAGAACAAAGTTTCTAAATAGCAGTCCATCTGGAGTATCAGGGTCACACTCACAGAGAGCAGGGAAACCGGTTAAATAGCTTCCCTCTATCTGAAAGTAAGTCAATTGCTCTAACCTTAGACACCTCATTCCAGCCTGAAAGATGGTAATTAACTCGCAGGACAAATTGCCAGCACAAGTATCTAAAGAAGATTTTGTCAGCCACGTAGACAGTCAAAGTCTTTGATAAACTATCATGATGGCCATCGCGTCATCCACATTGCTACCGTCTTAGAAGATTATATTTATGCGGAAGACCCTACTAAAAGGCACTGAGAACCATCAGATGCTATGAACTTTTTATCAATGGCAAAATGATTAAATGAGAGTTTGACTTACCATACATATTGATCGAGGCATGGAGAAGGCTGAGGAATGAGCTTTCTTTTTTTTTCCGTCTCAGCAAGCAGAGAAATATTCCTCTGCAACACTGCCTCTGCTGGCCATTCAGTATAATCTGCAGATGGAAAAGTCCACTGTTAGTCAATTTTTTGAACTTGAATATTTCCAAACCAAATGCAACACTACCAAAAAATGATTTCTATAAAGCGTAAATTATTAGTACTATGGCGTGTCACATATTGTGAAAATCCAAAGCTCACTAAAAATTATAATCTCAATTTAGATTTCAACCTAGCAAACTTCTTTCAATCCTAGGCCTCATTTGCTGGTACTCTCTACACAACCCTAGCACATGTATGAGGACTTAGATAAAAAGATCTCTTTGGCAGCCAAGAGATAGAGTACCCTTCTCACAGGAATGATTTCAGGTTATGGTACACCATAGCAATTCAGTGATCGGATACGGTAAGGGAGGAAGGTTTATGCTACGGATAGTGGGAATAATAAAAACTATGAATAACAGATTCTAACATCTTCATTTTAGCAAATCCCTATCAGTTAACCTATAGAGAACTCCAGAATTGTATGATCAACCACTCCTTCAAACAAATGTATACGTCTCGAATAATGGCCTAGGTCCTTTCATCTCACCACCTTAGTCTTCAGCTGGGCATCCTGTCCTCATTGCTCCCTTTTCTATACCATGATACATGTATCCTATTGCATACTAGGCAACTGATTGGCCCTCATGTCTGATGACATGCTATTGTAGCTTTGTGATGTAATGGCACCACTTGACCAATCGCCCTGGGTGACGATTACACCGAAGGACCAGACATCAGCAATTACACACTAGGTAACTATCTGTGAATAGGACTGCACAGCAAGTAGGAAGTGTAATGGGAAAGTACACTGCACCATTGAAAGCATTGGGCTCCTATTTAGAGAGGGCCAGAGTTTGAAGTAGCAATTGAATGGCCCTTTTGTCAGATGACAACCTGCTGCAGCTTTGTGATATAATGGCACCACTAGACCAATCGCCCTGCGTGAGGATGGCACCGGAGGACCAGACATCAGCAATTACACACTAGGTAACTATCTGTGAATATGACTGAACAGCAAGTAGGAGGTGTAATGGGAAAGTACACTGCACCATTGAAAGCATTGGGCTCCTATTTAAAGAGGGCTAGAGTTAGAAGAAGCAACTGATTGGCCCTCATGTCAGATGACATCCTGTTGTGGCTTTGTGATGTAATGGCACCACTTGACCAATCGCCCTGGGTGACGATTACACTGGAGGACCAGACAACAGCATTTACACACTAGGTAATTATCTGGGAATATGACTGCACAGCAAGTAGGAGGTGTAATGGGAAAGTACTCTGCACCATCGAATGCATTGGGCTCCTTTTTAAAGAGGGCTAGAGTTAGAAGAACACAGTTTCTAAATAGCAGTCCATCTGGAGTATCAGGGTCACACTCACAGAGCAGGGAAACCGGTTAAATAGCTTCCCTCTATCTGAAAGTAAGTCAATTGCTCTAACCTTAGACACCTCATTCCAGCCTGAAAGATGGTAATTAACTCGCAGGACAAATTGCCTGCACAAGTATCTAAAGAAGATTTTGTCAGCCACGTAGACAGACAAAGTCTTTGATAAACTATCATGATGGCCATCGCGTCATCCACATTGCTACCGTCTTAGAAGATTATATTTATGCGGAAGACCCTACTAAAAGGCACTGAGAGCCATCAGATGCTATGAACTTTTTATCAATGGCAAAATGATTAAATGAGAGTTTGACTTACCATACATATTGATCGAGGCATGGAGAAGGCTGAGGAATGAGCTTTCTTTTTTTTTTGTCTCAGCAAGCAGAGACATATTCCTCTGCAACACTGCCTCTGCTGGCCATTCAGTATAATCTGCAGATGGAAAAGTCCACTGTTAGTCAATTTTTTGAACTTGAATATTTCCAAACCAAATGCAACACTACCAAAAAATGATTTCTATAAAGCGTAAATTATTAGTACTATGGCGTGTCACATATTGTGAAAATCCAAAGCTCACTAAAAATTATAATCTCAATTTAGATTTCAACCTAGCAAACTTCTTTCAATCCTAGGCCTCATTTGCTGGTACACTGTACACAACCCTAGCACATGTATGAGGACTTAGATAGAAAGATCTCTTTGGCAGCCAAGAGATAGAGTACCCTTCTCACAGGAATGATTTCAGGTTATGGTACACCATAGCAATTCAGTGATCTGATACGTTAAGGGAGGAAGGTTTATGCTACGGTTAGTGGGAATAATAAAAACTATGAATAACAGATTCTAACATCTTCATTTTAGCACATCCCTATCAGTTAACCTATAGAGAACTCCAGAATTGTATGATCAACCACTCCTTCAAACAAATGTATACGTCTCGAATAATGGCCTAGGTCCTTTCATCTCACCACCTTAGTCTTCAGCTGGGCATCCTGTCCTCATTGCTCCCTTTTCTATACCATGATACATGTATCCTATTGCATACTAGGCAACTGATTGGCCCTCATGTCTGATGACATGCTATTGTAGCTTTGTGATGTAATGGCACCACTTGACCAATCGCCCTGGGTGACGATTACACCGAAGGACCAGACATCAGCAATTACACACTAGGTAACTATCTGTGAATAGGACTGCACAGCAAGTAGGAAGTGTAATGGGAAAGTACACTGCACCATTGAAAGCATTGGGCTCCTATTTAGAGAGGGCCAGAGTTTGAAGTAGCAATTGAATGGCCCTTTTGTCAGATGACAACCTGCTGCAGCTTTGTGATATAATGGCACCACTAGACCAATCGCCCTGCGTGAGGATGGCACCGGAGGACCAGACATCAGCAATTACACACTAGGTAACTATCTGTGAATATGACTGAACAGCAAGTAGGAGGTGTAATGGGAAAGTACACTGCACCATTGAAAGCATTGGGCTCCTATTTAAAGAGGGCTAGAGTTAGAAGAAGCAACTGATTGGCCCTCATGTCAGATGACATCCTGTTGTGGCTTTGTGATGTAATGGCACCACTTGACCAATCGCCCTGGGTGACGATTACACTGGAGGACCAGACAACAGCATTTACACACTAGGTAATTATCTGGGAATATGACTGCACAGCAAGTAGGAGGTGTAATGGGAAAGTACTCTGCACCATCGAATGCATTGGGCTCCTTTTTAAAGAGGGCTAGAGTTAGAAGAACACAGTTTCTAAATAGCAGTCCATCTGGAGTATCAGGGTCACACTCACAGAGAGCAGGGAAACCGGTTAAATAGCTTCCCTCTATCTGAAAGTAAGTCAATTGCTCTAACCTTAGACACCTCATTCCAGCCTGAAAGATGGTAATTAACTCGCAGGACAAATTGCCAGCACAAGTATCTAAAGAAGATTTTGTCAGCCACGTAGACAGTCAAAGTCTTTGATAAACTATCATGATGGCCATCGCGTCATCCACATTGCTACCGTCTTAGAAGATTATATTTATGCGGAAGACCCTACTAAAAGGCACTGAGAACCATCAGATGCTATGAACTTTTTATCAATGGCAAAATGATTAAATGAGAGTTTGACTTACCATACATATTGATCGAGGCATGGAGAAGGCTGAGGAATGAGCTTTCTTTTTTTTCCGTCTCAGCAAGCAGAGAAATATTCCTCTGCAACACTGCCTCTGCTGGCCATTCAGTATAATCTGCAGATGGAAAAGTCCACTGTTAGTCAATTTTTTGAACTTGAATATTTCCAAACCAAATGCAACACTACCAAAAAATGATTTCTATAAAGCGTAAATTATTAGTACTATGGCGTGTCACATATTGTGAAAATCCAAAGCTCACTAAAAATTATAATCTCAATTTAGATTTCAACCTAGCAAACTTCTTTCAATCCTAGGCCTCATTTGCTGGTACTCTCTACACAACCCTAGCACATGTATGAGGACTTAGATAAAAAGATCTCTTTGGCAGCCAAGAGATAGAGTACCCTTCTCACAGGAATGATTTCAGGTTATGGTACACCATAGCAATTCAGTGATCGGATACGGTAAGGGAGGAAGGTTTATGCTACGGATAGTGGGAATAATAAAAACTATGAATAACAGATTCTAACATCTTCATTTTAGCAAATCCCTATCAGTTAACCTATAGAGAACTCCAGAATTGTATGATCAACCACTCCTTCAAACAAATGTATACGTCTCGAATAATGGCCTAGGTCCTTTCATCTCACCACCTTAGTCTTCAGCTGGGCATCCTGTCCTCATTGCTCCCTTTTCTATACCATGATACATGTATCCTATTGCATACTAGGCAACTGATTGGCCCTCATGTCTGATGACATGCTATTGTAGCTTTGTGATGTAATGGCACCACTTGACCAATCGCCCTGGGTGACGATTACACCGAAGGACCAGACATCAGCAATTACACACTAGGTAACTATCTGTGAATAGGACTGCACAGCAAGTAGGAAGTGTAATGGGAAAGTACACTGCACCATTGAAAGCATTGGGCTCCTATTTAGAGAGGGCCAGAGTTTGAAGTAGCAATTGAATGGCCCTTTTGTCAGATGACAACCTGCTGCAGCTTTGTGATATAATGGCACCACTAGACCAATCGCCCTGCGTGAGGATGGCACCGGAGGACCAGACATCAGCAATTACACACTAGGTAACTATCTGTGAATATGACTGAACAGCAAGTAGGAGGTGTAATGGGAAAGTACACTGCACCATTGAAAGCATTGGGCTCCTATTTAAAGAGGGCTAGAGTTAGAAGAAGCAACTGATTGGCCCTCATGTCAGATGACATCCTGTTGTGGCTTTGTGATGTAATGGCACCACTTGACCAATCGCCCTGGGTGACGATTACACTGGAGGACCAGACAACAGCATTTACACACTAGGTAATTATCTGGGAATATGACTGCACAGCAAGTAGGAGGTGTAATGGGAAAGTACTCTGCACCATCGAATGCATTGGGCTCCTTTTTAAAGAGGGCTAGAGTTAGAAGAACACAGTTTCTAAATAGCAGTCCATCTGGAGTATCAGGGTCACACTCACAGAGAGCAGGGAAACCGGTTAAATAGCTTCCCTCTATCTGAAAGTAAGTCAATTGCTCTAACCTTAGACACCTCATTCCAGCCTGAAAGATGGTAATTAACTCGCAGGACAAATTGCCAGCACAAGTATCTAAAGAAGATTTTGTCAGCCACGTAGACAGTCAAAGTCTTTGATAAACTATCATGATGGCCATCGCGTCATCCACATTGCTACCGTCTTAGAAGATTATATTTATGCGGAAGACCCTACTAAAAGGCACTGAGAACCATCAGATGCTATGAACTTTTTATCAATGGCAAAATGATTAAATGAGAGTTTGACTTACCATACATATTGATCGAGGCATGGAGAAGGCTGAGGAATGAGCTTTCTTTTTTTTCCGTCTCAGCAAGCAGAGAAATATTCCTCTGCAACACTGCCTCTGCTGGCCATTCAGTATAATCTGCAGATGGAAAAGTCCACTGTTAGTCAATTTTTTGAACTTGAATATTTCCAAACCAAATGCAACACTACCAAAAAATGATTTCTATAAAGCGTAAATTATTAGTACTATGGCGTGTCACATATTGTGAAAATCCAAAGCTCACTAAAAATTATAATCTCAATTTAGATTTCAACCTAGCAAACTTCTTTCAATCCTAGGCCTCATTTGCTGGTACTCTCTACACAACCCTAGCACCTGTATGAGGACTTAGATAAAAAGATCTCTTTGGCAGCCAAGAGATAGAGTACCCTTCTCACAGGAATGATTTCAGGTTATGGTACACCATAGCAATTCAGTGATCGGATACGGTAAGGGAGGAAGGTTTATGCTACGGATAGTGGGAATAATAAAAACTATGAATAACAGATTCTAACATCTTCATTTTAGCACATCCCTATCAGTTAACCTATAGAGAACTCCAGAATTGTATGATCAACCACTCCTTCAAACAAATGTATACGTCTCGAATAATGGCCTAGGTCCTTTCATCTCACCACCTTAGTCTTCAGCTGGGCATCCTGTCCTCATTGCTCCCTTTTCTATACCATGATACATGTATCCTATTGCATACTAGGCAACTGATTGGCCCTCATGTCTGATGACATGCTATTGTAGCTTTGTGATGTAATGGCACCACTTGACCAATCGCCCTGGGTGACGATTACACCGAAGGACCAGACATCAGCAATTACACACTAGGTAACTATCTGTGAATAGGACTGCACAGCAAGTAGGAAGTGTAATGGGAAAGTACACTGCACCATTGAAAGCATTGGGCTCCTATTTAGAGAGGGCCAGAGTTTGAAGTAGCAATTGAATGGCCCTTTTGTCAGATGACAACCTGCTGCAGCTTTGTGATATAATGGCACCACTAGACCAATCGCCCTGCGTGAGGATGGCACCGGAGGACCAGACATCAGCAATTACACACTAGGTAACTATCTGTGAATATGACTGAACAGCAAGTAGGAGGTGTAATGGGAAAGTACACTGCACCATTGAAAGCATTGGGCTCCTATTTAAAGAGGGCTAGAGTTAGAAGAAGCAACTGATTGGCCCTCATGTCAGATGACATCCTGTTGTGGCTTTGTGATGTAATGGCACCACTTGACCAATCGCCCTGGGTGACGATTACACTGGAGGACCAGACAACAGCATTTACACACTAGGTAATTATCTGGGAATATGACTGCACAGCAAGTAGGAGGTGTAATGGGAAAGTACTCTGCACCATCGAATGCATTGGGCTCCTTTTTAAAGAGGGCTAGAGTTAGAAGAACACAGTTTCTAAATAGCAGTCCATCTGGAGTATCAGGGTCACACTCACAGAGAGCAGGGAAACCGGTTAAATAGCTTCCCTCTATCTGAAAGTAAGTCAATTGCTCTAACCTTAGACACCTCATTCCAGCCTGAAAGATGGTAATTAACTCGCAGGACAAATTGCCAGCACAAGTATCTAAAGAAGATTTTGTCAGCCACGTAGACAGTCAAAGTCTTTGATAAACTATCATGATGGCCATCGCGTCATCCACATTGCTACCGTCTTAGAAGATTATATTTATGCGGAAGACCCTACTAAAAGGCACTGAGAACCATCAGATGCTATGAACTTTTTATCAATGGCAAAATGATTAAATGAGAGTTTGACTTACCATACATATTGATCGAGGCATGGAGAAGGCTGAGGAATGAGCTTTCTTTTTTTTTCCGTCTCAGCAAGCAGAGAAATATTCCTCTGCAACACTGCCTCTGCTGGCCATTCAGTATAATCTGCAGATGGAAAAGTCCACTGTTAGTCAATTTTTTGAACTTGAATATTTCCAAACCAAATGCAACACTACCAAAAAATGATTTCTATAAAGCGTAAATTATTAGTACTATGGCGTGTCACATATTGTGAAAATCCAAAGCTCACTAAAAATTATAATCTCAATTTAGATTTCAACCTAGCAAACTTCTTTCAATCCTAGGCCTCATTTGCTGGTACTCTCTACACAACCCTAGCACATGTATGAGGACTTAGATAAAAAGATCTCTTTGGCAGCCAAGAGATAGAGTACCCTTCTCACAGGAATGATTTCAGGTTATGGTACACCATAGCAATTCAGTGATCGGATACGGTAAGGGAGGAAGGTTTATGCTACGGATAGTGGGAATAATAAAAACTATGAATAACAGATTCTAACATCTTCATTTTAGCAAATCCCTATCAGTTAACCTATAGAGAACTCCAGAATTGTATGATCAACCACTCCTTCAAACAAATGTATACGTCTCGAATAATGGCCTAGGTCCTTTCATCTCACCACCTTAGTCTTCAGCTGGGCATCCTGTCCTCATTGCTCCCTTTTCTATACCATGATACATGTATCCTATTGCATACTAGGCAACTGATTGGCCCTCATGTCTGATGACATGCTATTGTAGCTTTGTGATGTAATGGCACCACTTGACCAATCGCCCTGGGTGACGATTACACCGAAGGACCAGACATCAGCAATTACACACTAGGTAACTATCTGTGAATAGGACTGCACAGCAAGTAGGAAGTGTAATGGGAAAGTACACTGCACCATTGAAAGCATTGGGCTCCTATTTAGAGAGGGCCAGAGTTTGAAGTAGCAATTGAATGGCCCTTTTGTCAGATGACAACCTGCTGCAGCTTTGTGATATAATGGCACCACTAGACCAATCGCCCTGCGTGAGGATGGCACCGGAGGACCAGACATCAGCAATTACACACTAGGTAACTATCTGTGAATATGACTGAACAGCAAGTAGGAGGTGTAATGGGAAAGTACACTGCACCATTGAAAGCATTGGGCTCCTATTTAAAGAGGGCTAGAGTTAGAAGAAGCAACTGATTGGCCCTCATGTCAGATGACATCCTGTTGTGGCTTTGTGATGTAATGGCACCACTTGACCAATCGCCCTGGGTGACGATTACACTGGAGGACCAGACAACAGCATTTACACACTAGGTAATTATCTGGGAATATGACTGCACAGCAAGTAGGAGGTGTAATGGGAAAGTACTCTGCACCATCGAATGCATTGGGCTCCTTTTTAAAGAGGGCTAGAGTTAGAAGAACAAAGTTTCTAAATAGCAGTCCATCTGGAGTATCAGGGTCACACTCACAGAGAGCAGGGAAACCGGTTAAATAGCTTCCCTCTATCTGAAAGTAAGTCAATTGCTCTAACCTTAGACACCTCATTCCAGCCTGAAAGATGGTAATTAACTCGCAGGACAAATTGCCAGCACAAGTATCTAAAGAAGATTTTGTCAGCCACGTAGACAGTCAAAGTCTTTGATAAACTATCATGATGGCCATCGCGTCATCCACATTGCTACCGTCTTAGAAGATTATATTTATGCGGAAGACCCTACTAAAAGGCACTGAGAGCCATCAGATGCTATGAACTTTTTATCAATGGCAAAATGATTAAATGAGAGTTTGACTTACCATACATATTGATCGAGGCATGGAGAAGGCTGAGGAATGAGCTCTCTTTTTTTTTTGTCTCAGCAAGCAGAGAAATATTCCTCTGCAACACTGCCTCTGCTGGCCATTCAGTATAATCTGCAGATGGAAAAGTCCACTGTTAGTCAATTTTTTGAACTTGAATATTTCCAAACCAAATGCAACACTACCAAAAAATGATTTCTATAAAGCGTAAATTATTAGTAC
Organism: Lissotriton helveticus; assembly: GCF_964261635.1. Taxonomy (NCBI): domain Eukaryota; kingdom Metazoa; phylum Chordata; class Amphibia; order Caudata; family Salamandridae; genus Lissotriton; species Lissotriton helveticus. The sequence continues at coordinate 616,637,906 of NC_136068.1, forward strand.
TATGGCGTGTCACATATTGTGAAAATCCAAAGCTCACTAAAAATTATAATCTCAATTTAGATTTCAACCTAGCAAACTTCTTTCAATCCTAGGCCTCATTTGCTGGTACTCTCTACACAACCCTAGCACATGTATGAGGACTTAGATAAAAAGATCTCTTTGGCAGCCAAGAGATAGAGTACCCTTCTCACAGGAATGATTTCAGGTTATGGTACACCATAGCAATTCAGTGATCGGATACGGTAAGGGAGGAAGGTTTATGCTACGGATAGTGGGAATAATAAAAACTATGAATAACAGATTCTAACATCTTCATTTTAGCAAATCCCTATCAGTTAACCTATAGAGAACTCCAGAATTGTATGATCAACCACTCCTTCAAACAAATGTATACGTCTCGAATAATGGCCTAGGTCCTTTCATCTCACCACCTTAGTCTTCAGCTGGGCATCCTGTCCTCATTGCTCCCTTTTCTATACCATGATACATGTATCCTATTGCATACTAGGCAACTGATTGGCCCTCATGTCTGATGACATGCTATTGTAGCTTTGTGATGTAATGGCACCACTTGACCAATCGCCCTGGGTGACGATTACACCGAAGGACCAGACATCAGCAATTACACACTAGGTAACTATCTGTGAATAGGACTGCACAGCAAGTAGGAAGTGTAATGGGAAAGTACACTGCACCATTGAAAGCATTGGGCTCCTATTTAGAGAGGGCCAGAGTTTGAAGTAGCAATTGAATGGCCCTTTTGTCAGATGACAACCTGCTGCAGCTTTGTGATATAATGGCACCACTAGACCAATCGCCCTGCGTGAGGATGGCACCGGAGGACCAGACATCAGCAATTACACACTAGGTAACTATCTGTGAATATGACTGAACAGCAAGTAGGAGGTGTAATGGGAAAGTACACTGCACCATTGAAAGCATTGGGCTCCTATTTAAAGAGGGCTAGAGTTAGAAGAAGCAACTGATTGGCCCTCATGTCAGATGACATCCTGTTGTGGCTTTGTGATGTAATGGCACCACTTGACCAATCGCCCTGGGTGACGATTACACTGGAGGACCAGACAACAGCATTTACACACTAGGTAATTATCTGGGAATATGACTGCACAGCAAGTAGGAGGTGTAATGGGAAAGTACTCTGCACCATCGAATGCATTGGGCTCCTTTTTAAAGAGGGCTAGAGTTAGAAGAACAAAGTTTCTAAATAGCAGTCCATCTGGAGTATCAGGGTCACACTCACAGAGAGCAGGGAAACCGGTTAAATAGCTTCCCTCTATCTGAAAGTAAGTCAATTGCTCTAACCTTAGACACCTCATTCCAGCCTGAAAGATGGTAATTAACTCGCAGGACAAATTGCCAGCACAAGTATCTAAAGAAGATTTTGTCAGCCACGTAGACAGTCAAAGTCTTTGATAAACTATCATGATGGCCATCGCGTCATCCACATTGCTACCGTCTTAGAAGATTATATTTATGCGGAAGACCCTACTAAAAGGCACTGAGAGCCATCAGATGCTATGAACTTTTTATCAATGGCAAAATGATTAAATGAGAGTTTGACTTACCATACATATTGATCGAGGCATGGAGAAGGCTGAGGAATGAGCTCTCTTTTTTTTTTGTCTCAGCAAGCAGAGAAATATTCCTCTGCAACACTGCCTCTGCTGGCCATTCAGTATAATCTGCAGATGGAAAAGTCCACTGTTAGTCAATTTTTTGAACTTGAATATTTCCAAACCAAATGCAACACTACCAAAAAATGATTTCTATAAAGCGTAAATTATTAGTACTATGGCGTGTCACATATTGTGAAAATCCAAAGCTCACTAAAAATTATAATCTCAATTTAGATTTCAACCTAGCAAACTTCTTTCAATCCTAGGCCTCATTTGCTGGTACTCTCTACACAACCCTAGCACATGTATGAGGACTTAGATAAAAAGATCTCTTTGGCAGCCAAGAGATAGAGTACCCTTCTCACAGGAATGATTTCAGGTTATGGTACACCATAGCAATTCAGTGATCGGATACGGTAAGGGAGGAAGGTTTATGCTACGGATAGTGGGAATAATAAAAACTATGAATAACAGATTCTAACATCTTCATTTTAGCAAATCCCTATCAGTTAACCTATAGAGAACTCCAGAATTGTATGATCAACCACTCCTTCAAACAAATGTATACGTCTCGAATAATGGCCTAGGTCCTTTCATCTCACCACCTTAGTCTTCAGCTGGGCATCCTGTCCTCATTGCTCCCTTTTCTATACCATGATACATGTATCCTATTGCATACTAGGCAACTGATTGGCCCTCATGTCTGATGACATGCTATTGTAGCTTTGTGATGTAATGGCACCACTTGACCAATCGCCCTGGGTGACGATTACACCGAAGGACCAGACATCAGCAATTACACACTAGGTAACTATCTGTGAATAGGACTGCACAGCAAGTAGGAAGTGTAATGGGAAAGTACACTGCACCATTGAAAGCATTGGGCTCCTATTTAGAGAGGGCCAGAGTTTGAAGTAGCAATTGAATGGCCCTTTTGTCAGATGACAACCTGCTGCAGCTTTGTGATATAATGGCACCACTAGACCAATCGCCCTGCGTGAGGATGGCACCGGAGGACCAGACATCAGCAATTACACACTAGGTAACTATCTGTGAATATGACTGAACAGCAAGTAGGAGGTGTAATGGGAAAGTACACTGCACCATTGAAAGCATTGGGCTCCTATTTAAAGAGGGCTAGAGTTAGAAGAAGCAACTGATTGGCCCTCATGTCAGATGACATCCTGTTGTGGCTTTGTGATGTAATGGCACCACTTGACCAATCGCCCTGGGTGACGATTACACTGGAGGACCAGACAACAGCATTTACACACTAGGTAATTATCTGGGAATATGACTGCACAGCAAGTAGGAGGTGTAATGGGAAAGTACTCTGCACCATCGAATGCATTGGGCTCCTTTTTAAAGAGGGCTAGAGTTAGAAGAACAAAGTTTCTAAATAGCAGTCCATCTGGAGTATCAGGGTCACACTCACAGAGAGCAGGGAAACCGGTTAAATAGCTTCCCTCTATCTGAAAGTAAGTCAATTGCTCTAACCTTAGACACCTCATTCCAGCCTGAAAGATGGTAATTAACTCGCAGGACAAATTGCCAGCACAAGTATCTAAAGAAGATTTTGTCAGCCACGTAGACAGTCAAAGTCTTTGATAAACTATCATGATGGCCATCGCGTCATCCACATTGCTACCGTCTTAGAAGATTATATTTATGCGGAAGACCCTACTAAAAGGCACTGAGAACCATCAGATGCTATGAACTTTTTATCAATGGCAAAATGATTAAATGAGAGTTTGACTTACCATACATATTGATCGAGGCATGGAGAAGGCTGAGGAATGAGCTTTCTTTTTTTTTCCGTCTCAGCAAGCAGAGAAATATTCCTCTGCAACACTGCCTCTGCTGGCCATTCAGTATAATCTGCAGATGGAAAAGTCCACTGTTAGTCAATTTTTTGAACTTGAATATTTCCAAACCAAATGCAACACTACCAAAAAATGATTTCTATAAAGCGTAAATTATTAGTACTATGGCGTGTCACATATTGTGAAAATCCAAAGCTCACTAAAAATTATAATCTCAATTTAGATTTCAACCTAGCAAACTTCTTTCAATCCTAGGCCTCATTTGCTGGTACTCTCTACACAACCCTAGCACATGTATGAGGACTTAGATAAAAAGATCTCTTTGGCAGCCAAGAGATAGAGTACCCTTCTCACAGGAATGATTTCAGGTTATGGTACACCATAGCAATTCAGTGATCGGATACGGTAAGGGAGGAAGGTTTATGCTACGGATAGTGGGAATAATAAAAACTATGAATAACAGATTCTAACATCTTCATTTTAGCAAATCCCTATCAGTTAACCTATAGAGAACTCCAGAATTGTATGATCAACCACTCCTTCAAACAAATGTATACGTCTCGAATAATGGCCTGGGTCCTTTCATCTCACCACCTTAGTCTTCAGCTGGGCATCCTGTCCTCATTGCTCCCTTTTCTATACCATGATACATGTATCCTATTGCATACTAGGCAACTGATTGGCCCTCATGTCTGATGACATGCTATTGTAGCTTTGTGATGTAATGGCACCACTTGACCAATCGCCCTGGGTGACTATTACACCGAAGGACCAGACATCAGCAATAACACACTAGGTAACTATCTGTGAATAGGACTGCACAGCAAGTAGGAAGTGTAATGGGAAAGTACACTGCACCATTGAAAGCATTGGGCTCCTATTTAGAGAGGGCCAGAGTTTGAAGTAGCAATTGAATGGCCCTTTTGTCAGATGACAACCTGCTGCAGCTTTGTGATATAATGGCACCACTAGACCAATCGCCCTGCGTGAGGATGGCACCGGAGGACCAGACATCAGCAATTACACACTAGGTAACTATCTGTGAATATGACTGAACAGCAAGTAGGAGGTGTAATGGGAAAGTACACTGCACCATTGAAAGCATTGGGCTCCTATTTAAAGAGGGCTAGAGTTAGAAGAAGCAACTGATTGGCCCTCATGTCAGATGACATCCTGTTGTGGCTTTGTGATGTAATAACACCACTTGACCAATCGCCCTGGGTGACGATTACACTGGAGGACCAGACAACAGCATTTACACACTAGGTAATTATCTGGGAATATGACTGCACAGCAAGTAGGAGGTGTAATGGGAAAGTACTCTGCACCATCGAATGCATTGGGCTCCTTTTTAAAGAGGGCTAGAGTTAGAAGAACAAAGTTTCTAAATAGCAGTCCATCTGGAGTATCAGGGTCACACTCACAGAGAGCAGGGAAACCGGTTAAATAGCTTCCCTCTATCTGAAAGTAAGTCAATTGCTCTAACCTTAGACACCTCATTCCAGCCTGAAAGATGGTAATTAACTCGCAGGACAAATTGCCAGCACAAGTATCTAAAGAAGATTTTGTCAGCCACGTAGACAGTCAAAGTCTTTGATAAACTATCATGATGGCCATCGCGTCATCCACATTGCTACCGTCTTAGAAGATTATATTTATGCGGAAGACCCTACTAAAAGGCACTGAGAACCATCAGATGCTATGAACTTTTTATCAATGGCAAAATGATTAAATGAGAGTTTGACTTACCATACATATTGATCGAGGCATGGAGAAGGCTGAGGAATGAGCTTTCTTTTTTTTTCCGTCTCAGCAAGCAGAGAAATATTCCTCTGCAACACTGCCTCTGCTGGCCATTCAGTATAATCTGCAGATGGAAAAGTCCACTGTTAGTCAATTTTTTGAACTTGAATATTTCCAAACCAAATGCAACACTACCAAAAAATGATTTCTATAAAGCGTAAATTATTAGTACTATGGCGTGTCACATATTGTGAAAATCCAAAGCTCACTAAAAATTATAATCTCAATTTAGATTTCAACCTAGCAAACTTCTTTCAATCCTAGGCCTCATTTGCTGGTACTCTCTACACAACCCTAGCACATGTATGAGGACTTAGATAAAAAGATCTCTTTGGCAGCCAAGAGATAGAGTACCCTTCTCACAGGAATGATTTCAGGTTATGGTACACCATAGCAATTCAGTGATCGGATACGGTAAGGGAGGAAGGTTTATGCTACGGATAGTGGGAATAATAAAAACTATGAATAACAGATTCTAACATCTTCATTTTAGCAAATCCCTATCAGTTAACCTATAGAGAACTCCAGAATTGTATGATCAACCACTCCTTCAAACAAATGTATACGTCTCGAATAATGGCCTAGGTCCTTTCATCTCACCACCTTAGTCTTCAGCTGGGCATCCTGTCCTCATTGCTCCCTTTTCTATACCATGATACATGTATCCTATTGCATACTAGGCAACTGATTGGCCCTCATGTCTGATGACATGCTATTGTAGCTTTGTGATGTAATGGCACCACTTGACCAATCGCCCTGGGTGACGATTACACCGAAGGACCAGACATCAGCAATTACACACTAGGTAACTATCTGTGAATAGGACTGCACAGCAAGTAGGAAGTGTAATGGGAAAGTACACTGCACCATTGAAAGCATTGGGCTCCTATTTAGAGAGGGCCAGAGTTTGAAGTAGCAATTGAATGGCCCTTTTGTCAGATGACAACCTGCTGCAGCTTTGTGATATAATGGCACCACTAGACCAATCGCCCTGCGTGAGGATGGCACCGGAGGACCAGACATCAGCAATTACACACTAGGTAACTATCTGTGAATATGACTGAACAGCAAGTAGGAGGTGTAATGGGAAAGTACACTGCACCATTGAAAGCATTGGGCTCCTATTTAAAGAGGGCTAGAGTTAGAAGAAGCAACTGATTGGCCCTCATGTCAGATGACATCCTGTTGTGGCTTTGTGATGTAATGGCACCACTTGACCAATCGCCCTGGGTGACGATTACACTGGAGGACCAGACAACAGCATTTACACACTAGGTAATTATCTGGGAATATGACTGCACAGCAAGTAGGAGGTGTAATGGGAAAGTACTCTGCACCATCGAATGCATTGGGCTCCTTTTTAAAGAGGGCTAGAGTTAGAAGAACACAGGTTCTAAATAGCAGTCCATCTGGAGTATCAGGGTCACACTCACAGAGAGCAGGGAAACCGGTTAAATAGCTTCCCTCTATCTGAAAGTAAGTCAATTGCTCTAACCTTAGACACCTCATTCCAGCCTGAAAGATGGTAATTAACTCGCAGGACAAATTGCCAGCACAAGTATCTAAAGAAGATTTTGTCAGCCACGTAGACAGTCAAAGTCTTTGATAAACTATCATGATGGCCATCGCGTCATCCACATTGCTACCGTCTTAGAAGATTATATTTATGCGGAAGACCCTACTAAAAGGCACTGAGAACCATCAGATGCTATGAACTTTTTATCAATGGCAAAATGATTAAATGCGAGTTTGACTTACCATACATATTGATCGAGGCATGGAGAAGGCTGAGGAATGAGCTTTCTTTTTTTTTCCGTCTCAGCAAGCAGAGAAATATTCCTCTGCAACACTGCCTCTGCTGGCCATTCAGTATAATCTGCAGATGGAAAAGTCCACTGTTAGTCAATTTTTTGAACTTGAATATTTCGAAACCAAATGCAACACTACCAAAAAATGATTTCTATAAAGCGTAAATTATTAGTACTATGGCGTGTCACATATTGTGAAAATCCAAAGCTCACTAAAAATTATAATCTCAATTTAGATTTCAACCTAGCAAACTTCTTTCAATCCTAGGCCTCATTTGCTGGTACTCTCTACACAACCCTAGCACATGTATGAGGACTTAGATAAAAAGATCTCTTTGGCAGCCAAGAGATAGAGTACCCTTCTCACAGGAATGATTTCAGGTTATGGTACACCATAGCAATTCAGTGATCGGATACGGTAAGGGAGGAAGGTTTATGCTACGGATAGTGGGAATAATAAAAACTATGAATAACAGATTCTAACATCTTCATTTTAGCAAATCCCTATCAGTTAACCTATAGAGAACTCCAGAATTGTATGATCAACCACTCCTTCAAACAAATGTATACGTCTCGAATAATGGCCTAGGTCCTTTCATCTCACCACCTTAGTCTTCAGCTGGGCATCCTGTCCTCATTGCTCCCTTTTCTATACCATGATACATGTATCCTATTGCATACTAGGCAACTGATTGGCCCTCATGTCTGATGACATGCTATTGTAGCTTTGTGATGTAATGGCACCACTTGACCAATCGCCCTGGGTGACGATTACACCGAAGGACCAGACATCAGCAATTACACACTAGGTAACTATCTGTGAATAGGACTGCACAGCAAGTAGGAAGTGTAATGGGAAAGTACACTGCACCATTGAAAGCATTGGGCTCCTATTTAGAGAGGGCCAGAGTTTGAAGTAGCAATTGAATGGCCCTTTTGTCAGATGACAACCTGCTGCAGCTTTGTGATATAATGGCACCACTAGACCAATCGCCCTGCGTGAGGATGGCACCGGAGGACCAGACATCAGCAATTACACACTAGGTAACTATCTGTGAATATGACTGAACAGCAAGTAGGAGGTGTAATGGGAAAGTACACTGCACCATTGAAAGCATTGGGCTCCTATTTAAAGAGGGCTAGAGTTAGAAGAAGCAACTGATTGGCCCTCATGTCAGATGACATCCTGTTGTGGCTTTGTGATGTAATGGCACCACTTGACCAATCGCCCTGGGTGACGATTACACTGGAGGACCAGACAACAGCATTTACACACTAGGTAATTATCTGGGAATATGACTGCACAGCAAGTAGGAGGTGTAATGGGAAAGTACTCTGCACCATCGAATGCATTGGGCTCCTTTTTAAAGAGGGCTAGAGTTAGAAGAACACAGTTTCTAAATAGCAGTCCATCTGGAGTATCAGGGTCACACTCACAGAGAGCAGGGAAACCGGTTAAATAGCTTCCCTCTATCTGAAAGTAAGTCAATTGCTCTAACCTTAGACACCTCATTCCAGCCTGAAAGATGGTAATTAACTCGCAGGACAAATTGCCAGCACAAGTATCTAAAGAAGATTTTGTCAGCCACGTAGACAGTCAAAGTCTTTGATAAACTATCATGATGGCCATCGCGTCATCCACATTGCTACCGTCTTAGAAGATTATATTTATGCGGAAGACCCTACTAAAAGGCACTGAGAACCATCAGATGCTATGAACTTTTTATCAATGGCAAAATGATTAAATGAGAGTTTGACTTACCATACATATTGATCGAGGCATGGAGAAGGCTGAGGAATGAGCTTTCTTTTTTTTCCGTCTCAGCAAGCAGAGAAATATTCCTCTGCAACACTGCCTCTGCTGGCCATTCAGTATAATCTGCAGATGGAAAAGTCCACTGTTAGTCAATTTTTTGAACTTGAATATTTCCAAACCAAATGCAACACTACCAAAAAATGATTTCTATAAAGCGTAAATTATTAGTACTATGGCGTGTCACATATTGTGAAAATCCAAAGCTCACTAAAAATTATAATCTCAATTTAGATTTCAACCTAGCAAACTTCTTTCAATCCTAGGCCTCATTTGCTGGTACTCTCTACACAACCCTAGCACCTGTATGAGGACTTAGATAAAAAGATCTCTTTGGCAGCCAAGAGATAGAGTACCCTTCTCACAGGAATGATTTCAGGTTATGGTACACCATAGCAATTCAGTGATCGGATACGGTAAGGGAGGAAGGTTTATGCTACGGATAGTGGGAATAATAAAAACTATGAATAACAGATTCTAACATCTTCATTTTAGCACATCCCTATCAGTTAACCTATAGAGAACTCCAGAATTGTATGATCAACCACTCCTTCAAACAAATGTATACGTCTCGAATAATGGCCTAGGTCCTTTCATCTCACCACCTTAGTCTTCAGCTGGGCATCCTGTCCTCATTGCTCCCTTTTCTATACCATGATACATGTATCCTATTGCATACTAGGCAACTGATTGGCCCTCATGTCTGATGACATGCTATTGTAGCTTTGTGATGTAATGGCACCACTTGACCAATCGCCCTGGGTGACGATTACACCGAAGGACCAGACATCAGCAATTACACACTAGGTAACTATCTGTGAATAGGACTGCACAGCAAGTAGGAAGTGTAATGGGAAAGTACACTGCACCATTGAAAGCATTGGGCTCCTATTTAGAGAGGGCCAGAGTTTGAAGTAGCAATTGAATGGCCCTTTTGTCAGATGACAACCTGCTGCAGCTTTGTGATATAATGGCACCACTAGACCAATCGCCCTGCGTGAGGATGGCACCGGAGGACCAGACATCAGCAATTACACACTAGGTAACTATCTGTGAATATGACTGAACAGCAAGTAGGAGGTGTAATGGGAAAGTACACTGCACCATTGAAAGCATTGGGCTCCTATTTAAAGAGGGCTAGAGTTAGAAGAAGCAACTGATTGGCCCTCATGTCAGATGACATCCTGTTGTGGCTTTGTGATGTAATGGCACCACTTGACCAATCGCCCTGGGTGACGATTACACTGGAGGACCAGACAACAGCATTTACACACTAGGTAATTATCTGGGAATATGACTGCACAGCAAGTAGGAGGTGTAATGGGAAAGTACTCTGCACCATCGAATGCATTGGGCTCCTTTTTAAAGAGGGCTAGAGTTAGAAGAACACAGTTTCTAAATAGCAGTCCATCTGGAGTATCAGGGTCACACTCACAGAGAGCAGGGAAACCGGTTAAATAGCTTCCCTCTATCTGAAAGTAAGTCAATTGCTCTAACCTTAGACACCTCATTCCAGCCTGAAAGATGGTAATTAACTCGCAGGACAAATTGCCAGCACAAGTATCTAAAGAAGATTTTGTCAGCCACGTAGACAGTCAAAGTCTTTGATAAACTATCATGATGGCCATCGCGTCATCCACATTGCTACCGTCTTAGAAGATTATATTTATGCGGAAGACCCTACTAAAAGGCACTGAGAACCATCAGATGCTATGAACTTTTTATCAATGGCAAAATGATTAAATGAGAGTTTGACTTACCATACATATTGATCGAGGCATGGAGAAGGCTGAGGAATGAGCTTTCTTTTTTTTTCCGTCTCAGCAAGCAGAGAAATATTCCTCTGCAACACTGCCTCTGCTGGCCATTCAGTATAATCTGCAGATGGAAAAGTCCACTGTTAGTCAATTTTTTGAACTTGAATATTTCCAAACCAAATGCAACACTACCAAAAAATGATTTCTATAAAGCGTAAATTATTAGTACTATGGCGTGTCACATATTGTGAAAATCCAAAGCTCACTAAAAATTATAATCTCAATTTAGATTTCAACCTAGCAAACTTCTTTCAATCCTAGGCCTCATTTGCTGGTACTCTCTACACAACCCTAGCACATGTATGAGGACTTAGATAAAAAGATCTCTTTGGCAGCCAAGAGATAGAGTACCCTTCTCACAGGAATGATTTCAGGTTATGGTACACCATAGCAATTCAGTGATCGGATACGGTAAGGGAGGAAGGTTTATGCTACGGATAGTGGGAATAATAAAAACTATGAATAACAGATTCTAACATCTTCATTTTAGCAAATCCCTATCAGTTAACCTATAGAGAACTCCAGAATTGTATGATCAACCACTCCTTCAAACAAATGTATACGTCTCGAATAATGGCCTAGGTCCTTTCATCTCACCACCTTAGTCTTCAGCTGGGCATCCTGTCCTCATTGCTCCCTTTTCTATACCATGATACATGTATCCTATTGCATACTAGGCAACTGATTGGCCCTCATGTCTGATGACATGCTATTGTAGCTTTGTGATGTAATGGCACCACTTGACCAATCGCCCTGGGTGACGATTACACCGAAGGACCAGACATCAGCAATTACACACTAGGTAACTATCTGTGAATAGGACTGCACAGCAAGTAGGAAGTGTAATGGGAAAGTACACTGCACCATTGAAAGCATTGGGCTCCTATTTAGAGAGGGCCAGAGTTTGAAGTAGCAATTGAATGGCCCTTTTGTCAGATGACAACCTGCTGCAGCTTTGTGATATAATGGCACCACTAGACCAATCGCCCTGCGTGAGGATGGCACCGGAGGACCAGACATCAGCAATTACACACTAGGTAACTATCTGTGAATATGACTGAACAGCAAGTAGGAGGTGTAATGGGAAAGTACACTGCACCATTGAAAGCATTGGGCTCCTATTTAAAGAGGGCTAGAGTTAGAAGAAGCAACTGATTGGCCCTCATGTCAGATGACATCCTGTTGTGGCTTTGTGATGTAATGGCACCACTTGACCAATCGCCCTGGGTGACGATTACACTGGAGGACCAGACAACAGCATTTACACACTAGGTAATTATCTGGGAATATGACTGCACAGCAAGTAGGAGGTGTAATGGGAAAGTACTCTGCACCATCGAATGCATTGGGCTCCTTTTTAAAGAGGGCTAGAGTTAGAAGAACAAAGTTTCTAAATAGCAGTCCATCTGGAGTATCAGGGTCACACTCACAGAGAGCAGGGAAACCGGTTAAATAGCTTCCCTCTATCTGAAAGTAAGTCAATTGCTCTAACCTTAGACACCTCATTCCAGCCTGAAAGATGGTAATTAACTCGCAGGACAAATTGCCAGCACAAGTATCTAAAGAAGATTTTGTCAGCCACGTAGACAGTCAAAGTCTTTGATAAACTATCATGATGGCCATCGCGTCATCCACATTGCTACCGTCTTAGAAGATTATATTTATGCGGAAGACCCTACTAAAAGGCACTGAGAACCATCAGATGCTATGAACTTTTTATCAATGGCAAAATGATTAAATGAGAGTTTGACTTACCATACATATTGATCGAGGCATGGAGAAGGCTGAGGAATGAGCTTTCTTTTTTTTTCCGTCTCAGCAAGCAGAGAAATATTCCTCTGCAACACTGCCTCTGCTGGCCATTCAGTATAATCTGCAGATGGAAAAGTCCACTGTTAGTCAATTTTTTGAACTTGAATATTTCCAAACCAAATGCAACACTACCAAAAAATGATTTCTATAAAGCGTAAATTATTAGTACTATGGCGTGTCACATATTGTGAAAATCCAAAGCTCACTAAAAATTATAATCTCAATTTAGATTTCAACCTAGCAAACTTCTTTCAATCCTAGGCCTCATTTGCTGGTACTCTCTACACAACCCTAGCACATGTATGAGGACTTAGATAAAAAGATCTCTTTGGCAGCCAAGAGATAGAGTACCCTTCTCACAGGAATGATTTCAGGTTATGGTACACCATAGCAATTCAGTGATCGGATACGGTAAGGGAGGAAGGTTTATGCTACGGATAGTGGGAATAATAAAAACTATGAATAACAGATTCTAACATCTTCATTTTAGCAAATCCCTATCAGTTAACCTATAGAGAACTCCAGAATTGTATGATCAACCACTCCTTCAAACAAATGTATACGTCTCGAATAATGGCCTGGGTCCTTTCATCTCACCACCTTAGTCTTCAGCTGGGCATCCTGTCCTCATTGCTCCCTTTTCTATACCATGATACATGTATCCTATTGCATACTAGGCAACTGATTGGCCCTCATGTCTGATGACATGCTATTGTAGCTTTGTGATGTAATGGCACCACTTGACCAATCGCCCTGGGTGACTATTACACCGAAGGACCAGACATCAGCAATAACACACTAGGTAACTATCTGTGAATAGGACTGCACAGCAAGTAGGAAGTGTAATGGGAAAGTACACTGCACCATTGAAAGCATTGGGCTCCTATTTAGAGAGGGCCAGAGTTTGAAGTAGCAATTGAATGGCCCTTTTGTCAGATGACAACCTGCTGCAGCTTTGTGATATAATGGCACCACTAGACCAATCGCCCTGCGTGAGGATGGCACCGGAGGACCAGACATCAGCAATTACACACTAGGTAACTATCTGTGAATATGACTGAACAGCAAGTAGGAGGTGTAATGGGAAAGTACACTGCACCATTGAAAGCATTGGGCTCCTATTTAAAGAGGGCTAGAGTTAGAAGAAGCAACTGATTGGCCCTCATGTCAGATGACATCCTGTTGTGGCTTTGTGATGTAATAACACCACTTGACCAATCGCCCTGGGTGACGATTACACTGGAGGACCAGACAACAGCATTTACACACTAGGTAATTATCTGGGAATATGACTGCACAGCAAGTAGGAGGTGTAATGGGAAAGTACTCTGCACCATCGAATGCATTGGGCTCCTTTTTAAAGAGGGCTAGAGTTAGAAGAACAAAGTTTCTAAATAGCAGTCCATCTGGAGTATCAGGGTCACACTCACAGAGAGCAGGGAAACCGGTTAAATAGCTTCCCTCTATCTGAAAGTAAGTCAATTGCTCTAACCTTAGACACCTCATTCCAGCCTGAAAGATGGTAATTAACTCGCAGGACAAATTGCCAGCACAAGTATCTAAAGAAGATTTTGTCAGCCACGTAGACAGTCAAAGTCTTTGATAAACTATCATGATGGCCATCGCGTCATCCACATTGCTACCGTCTTAGAAGATTATATTTATGCGGAAGACCCTACTAAAAGGCACTGAGAACCATCAGATGCTATGAACTTTTTATCAATGGCAAAATGATTAAATGAGAGTTTGACTTACCATACATATTGATCGAGGCATGGAGAAGGCTGAGGAATGAGCTTTCTTTTTTTTTCCGTCTCAGCAAGCAGAGAAATATTCCTCTGCAACACTGCCTCTGCTGGCCATTCAGTATAATCTGCAGAGGGAAAAGTCCACTGTTAGTCAATTTTTTGAACTTGAATATTTCCAAACCAAATGCAACACTACCAAAAAATGATTTCTATAAAGCGTAAATTATTAGTACTATGGCGTGTCACATATTGTGAAAATCCAAAGCTCACTAAAAATTATAATCTCAATTTAGATTTCAACCTAGCAAACTTCTTTCAATCCTAGGCCTCATTTGCTGGTACTCTCTACACAACCCTAGCACATGTATGAGGACTTAGATAAAAAGATCTCTTTGGCAGCCAAGAGATAGAGTACCCTTCTCACAGGAATGATTTCAGGTTATGGTACACCATAGCAATTCAGTGATCGGATACGGTAAGGGAGGAAGGTTTATGCTACGGATAGTGGGAATAATAAAAACTATGAATAACAGATTCTAACATCTTCATTTTAGCAAATCCCTATCAGTTAACCTATAGAGAACTCCAGAATTGTATGATCAACCACTCCTTCAAACAAATGTATACGTCTCGAATAATGGCCTAGGTCCTTTCATCTCACCACCTTAGTCTTCAGCTGGGCATCCTGTCCTCATTGCTCCCTTTTCTATACCATGATACATGTATCCTATTGCATACTAGGCAACTGATTGGCCCTCATGTCTGATGACATGCTATTGTAGCTTTGTGATGTAATGGCACCACTTGACCAATCGCCCTGGGTGACGATTACACCGAAGGACCAGACATCAGCAATTACACACTAGGTAACTATCTGTGAATAGGACTGCACAGCAAGTAGGAAGTGTAATGGGAAAGTACACTGCACCATTGAAAGCATTGGGCTCCTATTTAGAGAGGGCCAGAGTTTGAAGTAGCAATTGAATGGCCCTTTTGTCAGATGACAACCTGCTGCAGCTTTGTGATATAATGGCACCACTAGACCAATCGCCCTGCGTGAGGATGGCACCGGAGGACCAGACATCAGCAATTACACACTAGGTAACTATCTGTGAATATGACTGAACAGCAAGTAGGAGGTGTAATGGGAAAGTACACTGCACCATTGAAAGCATTGGGCTCCTATTTAAAGAGGGCTAGAGTTAGAAGAAGCAACTGATTGGCCCTCATGTCAGATGACATCCTGTTGTGGCTTTGTGATGTAATGGCACCACTTGACCAATCGCCCTGGGTGACGATTACACTGGAGGACCAGACAACAGCATTTACACACTAGGTAATTATCTGGGAATATGACTGCACAGCAAGTAGGAGGTGTAATGGGAAAGTACTCTGCACCATCGAATGCATTGGGCTCCTTTTTAAAGAGGGCTAGAGTTAGAAGAACACAGGTTCTAAATAGCAGTCCATCTGGAGTATCAGGGTCACACTCACAGAGAGCAGGGAAACCGGTTAAATAGCTTCCCTCTATCTGAAAGTAAGTCAATTGCTCTAACCTTAGACACCTCATTCCAGCCTGAAAGATGGTAATTAACTCGCAGGACAAATTGCCAGCACAAGTATCTAAAGAAGATTTTGTCAGCCACGTAGACAGTCAAAGTCTTTGATAAACTATCATGATGGCCATCGCGTCATCCACATTGCTACCGTCTTAGAAGATTATATTTATGCGGAAGACCCTACTAAAAGGCACTGAGAACCATCAGATGCTATGAACTTTTTATCAATGGCAAAATGATTAAATGCGAGTTTGACTTACCATACATATTGATCGAGGCATGGAGAAGGCTGAGGAATGAGCTTTCTTTTTTTTTCCGTCTCAGCAAGCAGAGAAATATTCCTCTGCAACACTGCCTCTGCTGGCCATTCAGTATAATCTGCAGATGGAAAAGTCCACTGTTAGTCAATTTTTTGAACTTGAATATTTCGAAACCAAATGCAACACTACCAAAAAATGATTTCTATAAAGCGTAAATTATTAGTACTATGGCGTGTCACATATTGTGAAAATCCAAAGCTCACTAAAAATTATAATCTCAATTTAGATTTCAACCTAGCAAACTTCTTTCAATCCTAGGCCTCATTTGCTGGTACTCTCTACACAACCCTAGCACATGTATGAGGACTTAGATAAAAAGATCTCTTTGGCAGCCAAGAGATAGAGTACCCTTCTCACAGGAATGATTTCAGGTTATGGTACACCATAGCAATTCAGTGATCGGATACGGTAAGGGAGGAAGGTTTATGCTACGGATAGTGGGAATAATAAAAACTATGAATAACAGATTCTAACATCTTCATTTTAGCAAATCCCTATCAGTTAACCTATAGAGAACTCCAGAATTGTATGATCAACCACTCCTTCAAACAAATGTATACGTCTCGAATAATGGCCTGGGTCCTTTCATCTCACCACCTTAGTCTTCAGCTGGGCATCCTGTCCTCATTGCTCCCTTTTCTATACCATGATACATGTATCCTATTGCATACTAGGCAACTGATTGGCCCTCATGTCTGATGACATGCTATTGTAGCTTTGTGATGTAATGGCACCACTTGACCAATCGCCCTGGGTGACGATTACACCGAAGGACCAGACATCAGCAATTACACACTAGGTAACTATCTGTGAATAGGACTGCACAGCAAGTAGGAAGTGTAATGGGAAAGTACACTGCACCATTGAAAGCATTGGGCTCCTATTTAGAGAGGGCCAGAGTTTGAAGTAGCAATTGAATGGCCCTTTTGTCAGATGACAACCTGCTGCAGCTTTGTGATATAATGGCACCACTAGACCAATCGCCCTGCGTGAGGATGGCACCGGAGGACCAGACATCAGCAATTACACACTAGGTAACTATCTGTGAATATGACTGAACAGCAAGTAGGAGGTGTAATGGGAAAGTACACTGCACCATTGAAAGCATTGGGCTCCTATTTAAAGAGGGCTAGAGTTAGAAGAAGCAACTGATTGGCCCTCATGTCAGATGACATCCTGTTGTGGCTTTGTGATGTAATGGCACCACTTGACCAATCGCCCTGGGTGACGATTACACTGGAGGACCAGACAACAGCATTTACACACTAGGTAATTATCTGGGAATATGACTGCACAGCAAGTAGGAGGTGTAATGGGAAAGTACTCTGCACCATCGAATGCATTGGGCTCCTTTTTAAAGAGGGCTAGAGTTAGAAGAACACAGTTTCTAAATAGCAGTCCATCTGGAGTATCAGGGTCACACTCACAGAGAGCAGGGAAACCGGTTAAATAGCTTCCCTCTATCTGAAAGTAAGTCAATTGCTCTAACCTTAGACACCTCATTCCAGCCTGAAAGATGGTAATTAACTCGCAGGACAAATTGCCAGCACAAGTATCTAAAGAAGATTTTGTCAGCCACGTAGACAGTCAAAGTCTTTGATAAACTATCATGATGGCCATCGCGTCATCCACATTGCTACCGTCTTAGAAGATTATATTTATGCGGAAGACCCTACTAAAAGGCACTGAGAACCATCAGATGCTATGAACTTTTTATCAATGGCAAAATGATTAAATGAGAGTTTGACTTACCATACATATTGATCGAGGCATGGAGAAGGCTGAAGAATGAGCTTTCTTTTTTTTTCCGTCTCAGCAAGCAGAGAAATATTCCTCTGCAACACTGCCTCTGCTGGCCATTCAGTATAATCTGCAGATGGAAAAGTCCACTGTTAGTCAATTTTTTGAACTTGAATATTTCCAAACCAAATGCAACACTACCAAAAAATGATTTCTATAAAGCGTAAATTATTAGTACTATGGCGTGTCACATATTGTGAAAATCCAAAGCTCACTAAAAATTATAATCTCAATTTAGATTTCAACCTAGCAAACTTCTTTCAATCCTAGGCCTCATTTGCTGGTACTCTCTACACAACCCTAGCACATGTATGAGGACTTAGATAAAAAGATCTCTTTGGCAGCCAAGAGATAGAGTACCCTTCTCACAGGAATGATTTCAGGTTATGGTACACCATAGCAATTCAGTGATCGGATACGGTAAGGGAGGAAGGTTTATGCTACGGATAGTGGGAATAATAAAAACTATGAATAACAGATTCTAACATCTTCATTTTAGCAAATCCCTATCAGTTAACCTATAGAGAACTCCAGAATTGTATGATCAACCACTCCTTCAAACAAATGTATACGTCTCGAATAATGGCCTAGGTCCTTTCATCTCACCACCTTAGTCTTCAGCTGGGCATCCTGTCCTCATTGCTCCCTTTTCTATACCATGATACATGTATCCTATTGCATACTAGGCAACTGATTGGCCCTCATGTCTGATGACATGCTATTGTAGCTTTGTGATGTAATGGCACCACTTGACCAATCGCCCTGGGTGACGATTACACCGAAGGACCAGACATCAGCAATTACACACTAGGTAACTATCTGTGAATAGGACTGCACAGCAAGTAGGAAGTGTAATGGGAAAGTACACTGCACCATTGAAAGCATTGGGCTCCTATTTAGAGAGGGCCAGAGTTTGAAGTAGCAATTGAATGGCCCTTTTGTCAGATGACAACCTGCTGCAGCTTTGTGATATAATGGCACCACTAGACCAATCGCCCTGCGTGAGGATGGCACCGGAGGACCAGACATCAGCAATTACACACTAGGTAACTATCTGTGAATATGACTGAACAGCAAGTAGGAGGTGTAATGGGAAAGTACACTGCACCATTGAAAGCATTGGGCTCCTATTTAAAGAGGGCTAGAGTTAGAAGAAGCAACTGATTGGCCCTCATGTCAGATGACATCCTGTTGTGGCTTTGTGATGTAATGGCACCACTTGACCAATCGCCCTGGGTGACGATTACACTGGAGGACCAGACAACAGCATTTACACACTAGGTAATTATCTGGGAATATGACTGCACAGCAAGTAGGAGGTGTAATGGGAAAGTACTCTGCACCATCGAATGCATTGGGCTCCTTTTTAAAGAGGGCTAGAGTTAGAAGAACACAGTTTCTAAATAGCAGTCCATCTGGAGTATCAGGGTCACACTCACAGAGAGCAGGGAAACCGGTTAAATAGCTTCCCTCTATCTGAAAGTAAGTCAATTGCTCTAACCTTAGACACCTCATTCCAGCCTGAAAGATGGTAATTAACTCGCAGGACAAATTGCCAGCACAAGTATCTGAAGAAGATTTTGTCAGCCAGGTAGACAGTCAAAGTCTTTAATAAACTATCATGATGGCCATCGCGTCATCCACATTGCTACCGTCTTAGAAGATTATATTTATGCGGAAGACCCTACTAAAAGGCACTGAGAGCCATCAGATGCTATGAACTTTTTATCAATGGCAAAATGATTAAATGAGAGTTTGACTTACCATACATATTGATCGAGGCATGGAGAAGGCTGAGGAATGAGCTTTCTTTTTTTTTTGTCTCAGCAAGCAGAGAAATATTCCTCTGCAACACTGCCTCTGCTGGCCATTCAGTATAATCTGCAGATGGAAAAGTCCACTGTTAGTCAATTTTTTGAACTTGAATATTTCCAAACCAAATGCAACACTACCAAAAAATGATTTCTATAAAGCGTAAATTATTAGTACTATGGCGTGTCACATATTGTGAAAATCCAAAGCTCACTAAAAATTATAATCTCAATTTAGATTTCAACCTAGCAAACTTCTTTCAATCCTAGGCCTCAATTGCTGGTACTCTCTACACAACCCTAGCACATGTATGAGGACTTAGATAAAAAGATCTCTTTGGCAGCCAAGAGATAGAGTACCCTTCTCACAGGAATGATTTCAGGTTATGGTACACCATAGCAATTCAGTGATCGGATACGGTAAGGGAGGAAGGTTTATGCTACGGATAGTGGGAATAATAAAAACTATGAATAACAGATTCTAACATCTTCATTTTAGCAAATCCCTATCAGTTAACCTATAGAGAACTCCAGAATTGTATGATCAACCACTCCTTCAAACAAATGTATACGTCTCGAATAATGGCCTAGGTCCTTTCATCTCACCACCTTAGTCTTCAGCTGGGCATCCTGTCCTCATTGCTCCCTTTTCTATACCATGATACATGTATCCTATTGCATACTAGGCAACTGATTGGCCCTCATGTCTGATGACATGCTATTGTAGCTTTGTGATGTAATGGCACCACTTGACCAATCGCCCTGGGTGACGATTACACCGAAGGACCAGACATCAGCAATTACACACTAGGTAACTATCTGTGAATAGGACTGCACAGCAAGTAGGAAGTGTAATGGGAAAGTACACTGCACCATTGAAAGCATTGGGCTCCTATTTAGAGAGGGCCAGAGTTTGAAGTAGCAATTGAATGGCCCTTTTGTCAGATGACAACCTGCTGCAGCTTTGTGATATAATGGCACCACTAGACCAATCGCCCTGCGTGAGGATGGCACCGGAGGACCAGACATCAGCAATTACACACTAGGTAACTATCTGTGAATATGACTGAACAGCAAGTAGGAGGTGTAATGGGAAAGTACACTGCACCATTGAAAGCATTGGGCTCCTATTTAAAGAGGGCTAGAGTTAGAAGAAGCAACTGATTGGCCCTCATGTCAGATGACATCCTGTTGTGGCTTTGTGATGTAATGGCACCACTTGACCAATCGCCCTGGGTGACGATTACACTGGAGGACCAGACAACAGCATTTACACACTAGGTAATTATCTGGGAATATGACTGCACAGCAAGTAGGAGGTGTAATGGGAAAGTACTCTGCACCATCGAATGCATTGGGCTCCTTTTTAAAGAGGGCTAGAGTTAGAAGAACACAGTTTCTAAATAGCAGTCCATCTGGAGTATCAGGGTCACACTCACAGAGAGCAGGGAAACCGGTTAAATAGCTTCCCTCTATCTGAAAGTAAGTCAATTGCTCTAACCTTAGACACCTCATTCCAGCCTGAAAGATGGTAATTAACTCGCAGGACAAATTGCCAGCACAAGTATCTAAAGAAGATTTTGTCAGCCACGTAGACAGTCAAAGTCTTTGATAAACTATCATGATGGCCATCGCGTCATCCACATTGCTACCGTCTTAGAAGATTATATTTATGCGGAAGACCCTACTAAAAGGCACTGAGAACCATCAGATGCTATGAACTTTTTATCAATGGCAAAATGATTAAATGAGAGTTTGACTTACCATACATATTGATCGAGGCATGGAGAAGGCTGAAGAATGAGCTTTCTTTTTTTTTCCGTCTCAGCAAGCAGAGAAATATTCCTCTGCAACACTGCCTCTGCTGGCCATTCAGTATAATCTGCAGATGGAAAAGTCCACTGTTAGTCAATTTTTTGAACTTGAATATTTCCAAACCAAATGCAACACTACCAAAAAATGATTTCTATAAAGCGTAAATTATTAGTACTATGGCGTGTCACATATTGTGAAAATCCAAAGCTCACTAAAAATTATAATCTCAATTTAGATTTCAACCTAGCAAACTTCTTTCAATCCTAGGCCTCATTTGCTGGTACTCTCTACACAACCCTAGCACATGTATGAGGACTTAGATAAAAAGATCTCTTTGGCAGCCAAGAGATAGAGTACCCTTCTCACAGGAATGATTTCAGGTTATGGTACACCATAGCAATTCAGTGATCGGATACGGTAAGGGAGGAAGGTTTATGCTACGGATAGTGGGAATAATAAAAACTATGAATAACAGATTCTAACATCTTCATTTTAGCAAATCCCTATCAGTTAACCTATAGAGAACTCCAGAATTGTATGATCAACCACTCCTTCAAACAAATGTATACGTCTCGAATAATGGCCTAGGTCCTTTCATCTCACCACCTTAGTCTTCAGCTGGGCATCCTGTCCTCATTGCTCCCTTTTCTATACCATGATACATGTATCCTATTGCATACTAGGCAACTGATTGGCCCTCATGTCTGATGACATGCTATTGTAGCTTTGTGATGTAATGGCACCACTTGACCAATCGCCCTGGGTGACGATTACACCGAAGGACCAGACATCAGCAATTACACACTAGGTAACTATCTGTGAATAGGACTGCACAGCAAGTAGGAAGTGTAATGGGAAAGTACACTGCACCATTGAAAGCATTGGGCTCCTATTTAGAGAGGGCCAGAGTTTGAAGTAGCAATTGAATGGCCCTTTTGTCAGATGACAACCTGCTGCAGCTTTGTGATATAATGGCACCACTAGACCAATCGCCCTGCGTGAGGATGGCACCGGAGGACCAGACATCAGCAATTACACACTAGGTAACTATCTGTGAATATGACTGAACAGCAAGTAGGAGGTGTAATGGGAAAGTACACTGCACCATTGAAAGCATTGGGCTCCTATTTAAAGAGGGCTAGAGTTAGAAGAAGCAACTGATTGGCCCTCATGTCAGATGACATCCTGTTGTGGCTTTGTGATGTAATGGCACCACTTGACCAATCGCCCTGGGTGACGATTACACTGGAGGACCAGACAACAGCATTTACACACTAGGTAATTATCTGGGAATATGACTGCACAGCAAGTAGGAGGTGTAATGGGAAAGTACTCTGCACCATCGAATGCATTGGGCTCCTTTTTAAAGAGGGCTAGAGTTAGAAGAACACAGTTTCTAAATAGCAGTCCATCTGGAGTATCAGGGTCACACTCACAGAGAGCAGGGAAACCGGTTAAATAGCTTCCCTCTATCTGAAAGTAAGTCAATTGCTCTAACCTTAGACACCTCATTCCAGCCTGAAAGATGGTAATTAACTCGCAGGACAAATTGCCAGCACAAGTATCTGAAGAAGATTTTGTCAGCCAGGTAGACAGTCAAAGTCTTTAATAAACTATCATGATGGCCATCGCGTCATCCACATTGCTACCGTCTTAGAAGATTATATTTATGCGGAAGACCCTACTAAAAGGCACTGAGAGCCATCAGATGCTATGAACTTTTTATCAATGGCAAAATGATTAAATGAGAGTTTGACTTACCATACATATTGATCGAGGCATGGAGAAGGCTGAGGAATGAGCTTTCTTTTTTTTTTGTCTCAGCAAGCAGAGAAATATTCCTCTGCAACACTGCCTCTGCTGGCCATTCAGTATAATCTGCAGATGGAAAAGTCCACTGTTAGTCAATTTTTTGAACTTGAATATTTCCAAACCAAATGCAACACTACCAAAAAATGATTTCTATAAAGCGTAAATTATTAGTACTATGGCGTGTCACATATTGTGAAAATCCAAAGCTCACTAAAAATTATAATCTCAATTTAGATTTCAACCTAGCAAACTTCTTTCAATCCTAGGCCTCAATTGCTGGTACTCTCTACACAACCCTAGCACATGTATGAGGACTTAGATAAAAAGATCTCTTTGGCAGCCAAGAGATAGAGTACCCTTCTCACAGGAATGATTTCAGGTTATGGTACACCATAGCAATTCAGTGATCGGATACGGTAAGGGAGGAAGGTTTATGCTACGGATAGTGGGAATAATAAAAACTATGAATAACAGATTCTAACATCTTCATTTTAGCAAATCCCTATCAGTTAACCTATAGAGAACTCCAGAATTGTATGATCAACCACTCCTTCAAACAAATGTATACGTCTCGAATAATGGCCTGGGTCCTTTCATCTCACCACCTTAGTCTTCAGCTGGGCATCCTGTCCTCATTGCTCCCTTTTCTATACCATGATACATGTATCCTATTGCATACTAGGCAACTGATTGGCCCTCATGTCTGATGACATGCTATTGTAGCTTTGTGATGTAATGGCACCACTTGACCAATCGCCCTGGGTGACTATTACACCGAAGGACCAGACATCAGCAATAACACACTAGGTAACTATCTGTGAATAGGACTGCACAGCAAGTAGGAAGTGTAATGGGAAAGTACACTGCACCATTGAAAGCATTGGGCTCCTATTTAGAGAGGGCCAGAGTTTGAAGTAGCAATTGAATGGCCCTTTTGTCAGATGACAACCTGCTGCAGCTTTGTGATATAATGGCACCACTAGACCAATCGCCCTGCGTGAGGATGGCACCGGAGGACCAGACATCAGCAATTACACACTAGGTAACTATCTGTGAATATGACTGAACAGCAAGTAGGAGGTGTAATGGGAAAGTACACTGCACCATTGAAAGCATTGGGCTCCTATTTAAAGAGGGCTAGAGTTAGAAGAAGCAACTGATTGGCCCTCATGTCAGATGACATCCTGTTGTGGCTTTGTGATGTAATGGCACCACTTGACCAATCGCCCTGGGTGACGATTACACTGGAGGACCAGACAACAGCATTTACACACTAGGTAATTATCTGGGAATATGACTGCACAGCAAGTAGGAGGTGTAATGGGAAAGTACTCTGCACCATCGAATGCATTGGGCTCCTTTTTAAAGAGGGCTAGAGTTAGAAGAACACAGTTTCTAAATAGCAGTCCATCTGGAGTATCAGGGTCACACTCACAGAGAGCAGGGAAACCGGTTAAATAGCTTCCCTCTATCTGAAAGTAAGTCAATTGCTCTAACCTTAGACACCTCATTCCAGCCTGAAAGATGGTAATTAACTCGCAGGACAAATTGCCAGCACAAGTATCTAAAGAAGATTTTGTCAGCCACGTAGACAGTCAAAGTCTTTGATAAACTATCATGATGGCCATCGCGTCATCCACATTGCTACCGTCTTAGAAGATTATATTTATGCGGAAGACCCTACTAAAAGGCACTGAGAACCATCAGATGCTATGAACTTTTTATCAATGGCAAAATGATTAAATGAGAGTTTGACTTACCATACATATTGATCGAGGCATGGAGAAGGCTGAAGAATGAGCTTTCTTTTTTTTTCCGTCTCAGCAAGCAGAGAAATATTCCTCTGCAACACTGCCTCTGCTGGCCATTCAGTATAATCTGCAGATGGAAAAGTCCACTGTTAGTCAATTTTTTGAACTTGAATATTTCCAAACCAAATGCAACACTACCAAAAAATGATTTCTATAAAGCGTAAATTATTAGTACTATGGCGTGTCACATATTGTGAAAATCCAAAGCTCACTAAAAATTATAATCTCAATTTAGATTTCAACCTAGCAAACTTCTTTCAATCCTAGGCCTCATTTGCTGGTACTCTCTACACAACCCTAGCACATGTATGAGGACTTAGATAAAAAGATCTCTTTGGCAGCCAAGAGATAGAGTACCCTTCTCACAGGAATGATTTCAGGTTATGGTACACCATAGCAATTCAGTGATCGGATACGGTAAGGGAGGAAGGTTTATGCTACGGATAGTGGGAATAATAAAAACTATGAATAACAGATTCTAACATCTTCATTTTAGCAAATCCCTATCAGTTAACCTATAGAGAACTCCAGAATTGTATGATCAACCACTCCTTCAAACAAATGTATACGTCTCGAATAATGGCCTAGGTCCTTTCATCTCACCACCTTAGTCTTCAGCTGGGCATCCTGTCCTCATTGCTCCCTTTTCTATACCATGATACATGTATCCTATTGCATACTAGGCAACTGATTGGCCCTCATGTCTGATGACATGCTATTGTAGCTTTGTGATGTAATGGCACCACTTGACCAATCGCCCTGGGTGACGATTACACCGAAGGACCAGACATCAGCAATTACACACTAGGTAACTATCTGTGAATAGGACTGCACAGCAAGTAGGAAGTGTAATGGGAAAGTACACTGCACCATTGAAAGCATTGGGCTCCTATTTAGAGAGGGCCAGAGTTTGAAGTAGCAATTGAATGGCCCTTTTGTCAGATGACAACCTGCTGCAGCTTTGTGATATAATGGCACCACTAGACCAATCGCCCTGCGTGAGGATGGCACCGGAGGACCAGACATCAGCAATTACACACTAGGTAACTATCTGTGAATATGACTGAACAGCAAGTAGGAGGTGTAATGGGAAAGTACACTGCACCATTGAAAGCATTGGGCTCCTATTTAAAGAGGGCTAGAGTTAGAAGAAGCAACTGATTGGCCCTCATGTCAGATGACATCCTGTTGTGGCTTTGTGATGTAATGGCACCACTTGACCAATCGCCCTGGGTGACGATTACACTGGAGGACCAGACAACAGCATTTACACACTAGGTAATTATCTGGGAATATGACTGCACAGCAAGTAGGAGGTGTAATGGGAAAGTACTCTGCACCATCGAATGCATTGGGCTCCTTTTTAAAGAGGGCTAGAGTTAGAAGAACACAGTTTCTAAATAGCAGTCCATCTGGAGTATCAGGGTCACACTCACAGAGAGCAGGGAAACCGGTTAAATAGCTTCCCTCTATCTGAAAGTAAGTCAATTGCTCTAACCTTAGACACCTCATTCCAGCCTGAAAGATGGTAATTAACTCGCAGGACAAATTGCCAGCACAAGTATCTGAAGAAGATTTTGTCAGCCAGGTAGACAGTCAAAGTCTTTAATAAACTATCATGATGGCCATCGCGTCATCCACATTGCTACCGTCTTAGAAGATTATATTTATGCGGAAGACCCTACTAAAAGGCACTGAGAGCCATCAGATGCTATGAACTTTTTATCAATGGCAAAATGATTAAATGAGAGTTTGACTTACCATACATATTGATCGAGGCATGGAGAAGGCTGAGGAATGAGCTTTCTTTTTTTTTTGTCTCAGCAAGCAGAGAAATATTCCTCTGCAACACTGCCTCTGCTGGCCATTCAGTATAATCTGCAGATGGAAAAGTCCACTGTTAGTCAATTTTTTGAACTTGAATATTTCCAAACCAAATGCAACACTACCAAAAAATGATTTCTATAAAGCGTAAATTATTAGTACTATGGCGTGTCACATATTGTGAAAATCCAAAGCTCACTAAAAATTATAATCTCAATTTAGATTTCAACCTAGCAAACTTCTTTCAATCCTAGGCCTCAATTGCTGGTACTCTCTACACAACCCTAGCACATGTATGAGGACTTAGATAAAAAGATCTCTTTGGCAGCCAAGAGATAGAGTACCCTTCTCACAGGAATGATTTCAGGTTATGGTACACCATAGCAATTCAGTGATCGGATACGGTAAGGGAGGAAGGTTTATGCTACGGATAGTGGGAATAATAAAAACTATGAATAACAGATTCTAACATCTTCATTTTAGCAAATCCCTATCAGTTAACCTATAGAGAACTCCAGAATTGTATGATCAACCACTCCTTCAAACAAATGTATACGTCTCGAATAATGGCCTGGGTCCTTTCATCTCACCACCTTAGTCTTCAGCTGGGCATCCTGTCCTCATTGCTCCCTTTTCTATACCATGATACATGTATCCTATTGCATACTAGGCAACTGATTGGCCCTCATGTCTGATGACATGCTATTGTAGCTTTGTGATGTAATGGCACCACTTGACCAATCGCCCTGGGTGACTATTACACCGAAGGACCAGACATCAGCAATAACACACTAGGTAACTATCTGTGAATAGGACTGCACAGCAAGTAGGAAGTGTAATGGGAAAGTACACTGCACCATTGAAAGCATTGGGCTCCTATTTAGAGAGGGCCAGAGTTTGAAGTAGCAATTGAATGGCCCTTTTGTCAGATGACAACCTGCTGCAGCTTTGTGATATAATGGCACCACTAGACCAATCGCCCTGCGTGAGGATGGCACCGGAGGACCAGACATCAGCAATTACACACTAGGTAACTATCTGTGAATATGACTGAACAGCAAGTAGGAGGTGTAATGGGAAAGTACACTGCACCATTGAAAGCATTGGGCTCCTATTTAAAGAGGGCTAGAGTTAGAAGAAGCAACTGATTGGCCCTCATGTCAGATGACATCCTGTTGTGGCTTTGTGATGTAATGGCACCACTTGACCAATCGCCCTGGGTGACGATTACACTGGAGGACCAGACAACAGCATTTACACACTAGGTAATTATCTGGGAATATGACTGCACAGCAAGTAGGAGGTGTAATGGGAAAGTACTCTGCACCATCGAATGCATTGGGCTCCTTTTTAAAGAGGGCTAGAGTTAGAAGAACACAGTTTCTAAATAGCAGTCCATCTGGAGTATCAGGGTCACACTCACAGAGCAGGGAAACCGGTTAAATAGCTTCCCTCTATCTGAAAGTAAGTCAATTGCTCTAACCTTAGACACCTCATTCCAGCCTGAAAGATGGTAATTAACTCGCAGGACAAATTGCCTGCACAAGTATCTAAAGAAGATTTTGTCAGCCACGTAGACAGACAAAGTCTTTGATAAACTATCATGATGGCCATCGCGTCATCCACATTGCTACCGTCTTAGAAGATTATATTTATGCGGAAGACCCTACTAAAAGGCACTGAGAGCCATCAGATGCTATGAACTTTTTATCAATGGCAAAATGATTAAATGAGAGTTTGACTTACCATACATATTGATCGAGGCATGGAGAAGGCTGAGGAATGAGCTTTCTTTTTTTTTTGTCTCAGCAAGCAGAGACATATTCCTCTGCAACACTGCCTCTGCTGGCCATTCAGTATAATCTGCAGATGGAAAAGTCCACTGTTAGTCAATTTTTTGAACTTGAATATTTCCAAACCAAATGCAACACTACCAAAAAATGATTTCTATAAAGCGTAAATTATTAGTACTATGGCGTGTCACATATTGTGAAAATCCAAAGCTCACTAAAAATTATAATCTCAATTTAGATTTCAACCTAGCAAACTTCTTTCAATCCTAGGCCTCATTTGCTGGTACACTGTACACAACCCTAGCACATGTATGAGGACTTAGATAGAAAGATCTCTTTGGCAGCCAAGAGATAGAGTACCCTTCTCACAGGAATGATTTCAGGTTATGGTACACCATAGCAATTCAGTGATCGGATACGGTAAGGGAGGAAGGTTTATGCTACGGATAGTGGGAATAATAAAAACTATGAATAACAGATTCTAACATCTTCATTTTAGCACATCCCTATCAGTTAACCTATAGAGAACTCCAGAATTGTATGATCAACCACTCCTTCAAACAAATGTATACGTCTCGAATAATGGCCTAGGTCCTTTCATCTCACCACCTTAGTCTTCAGCTGGGCATCCTGTCCTCATTGCTCCCTTTTCTATACCATGATACATGTATCCTATTGCATACTAGGCAACTGATTGGCCCTCATGTCTGATGACATGCTATTGTAGCTTTGTGATGTAATGGCACCACTTGACCAATCGCCCTGGGTGACGATTACACCGAAGGACCAGACATCAGCAATTACACACTAGGTAACTATCTGTGAATAGGACTGCACAGCAAGTAGGAAGTGTAATGGGAAAGTACACTGCACCATTGAAAGCATTGGGCTCCTATTTAGAGAGGGCCAGAGTTTGAAGTAGCAATTGAATGGCCCTTTTGTCAGATGACAACCTGCTGCAGCTTTGTGATATAATGGCACCACTAGACCAATCGCCCTGCGTGAGGATGGCACCGGAGGACCAGACATCAGCAATTACACACTAGGTAACTATCTGTGAATATGACTGAACAGCAAGTAGGAGGTGTAATGGGAAAGTACACTGCACCATTGAAAGCATTGGGCTCCTATTTAAAGAGGGCTAGAGTTAGAAGAAGCAACTGATTGGCCCTCATGTCAGATGACATCCTGTTGTGGCTTTGTGATGTAATGGCACCACTTGACCAATCGCCCTGGGTGACGATTACACTGGAGGACCAGACAACAGCATTTACACACTAGGTAATTATCTGGGAATATGACTGCACAGCAAGTAGGAGGTGTAATGGGAAAGTACTCTGCACCATCGAATGCATTGGGCTCCTTTTTAAAGAGGGCTAGAGTTAGAAGAACACAGTTTCTAAATAGCAGTCCATCTGGAGTATCAGGGTCACACTCACAGAGAGCAGGGAAACCGGTTAAATAGCTTCCCTCTATCTGAAAGTAAGTCAATTGCTCTAACCTTAGACACCTCATTCCAGCCTGAAAGATGGTAATTAACTCGCAGGACAAATTGCCAGCACAAGTATCTAAAGAAGATTTTGTCAGCCACGTAGACAGTCAAAGTCTTTGATAAACTATCATGATGGCCATCGCGTCATCCACATTGCTACCGTCTTAGAAGATTATATTTATGCGGAAGACCCTACTAAAAGGCACTGAGAACCATCAGATGCTATGAACTTTTTATCAATGGCAAAATGATTAAATGAGAGTTTGACTTACCATACATATTGATCGAGGCATGGAGAAGGCTGAGGAATGAGCTTTCTTTTTTTTTCCGTCTCAGCAAGCAGAGAAATATTCCTCTGCAACACTGCCTCTGCTGGCCATTCAGTATAATCTGCAGATGGAAAAGTCCACTGTTAGTCAATTTTTTGAACTTGAATATTTCCAAACCAAATGCAACACTACCAAAAAATGATTTCTATAAAGCGTAAATTATTAGTACTATGGCGTGTCACATATTGTGAAAATCCAAAGCTCACTAAAAATTATAATCTCAATTTAGATTTCAACCTAGCAAACTTCTTTCAATCCTAGGCCTCATTTGCTGGTACTCTCTACACAACCCTAGCACCTGTATGAGGACTTAGATAAAAAGATCTCTTTGGCAGCCAAGAGATAGAGTACCCTTCTCACAGGAATGATTTCAGGTTATGGTACACCATAGCAATTCAGTGATCGGATACGGTAAGGGAGGAAGGTTTATGCTACGGATAGTGGGAATAATAAAAACTATGAATAACAGATTCTAACATCTTCATTTTAGCACATCCCTATCAGTTAACCTATAGAGAACTCCAGAATTGTATGATCAACCACTCCTTCAAACAAATGTATACGTCTCGAATAATGGCCTAGGTCCTTTCATCTCACCACCTTAGTCTTCAGCTGGGCATCCTGTCCTCATTGCTCCCTTTTCTATACCATGATACATGTATCCTATTGCATACTAGGCAACTGATTGGCCCTCATGTCTGATGACATGCTATTGTAGCTTTGTGATGTAATGGCACCACTTGACCAATCGCCCTGGGTGACGATTACACCGAAGGACCAGACATCAGCAATTACACACTAGGTAACTATCTGTGAATAGGACTGCACAGCAAGTAGGAAGTGTAATGGGAAAGTACACTGCACCATTGAAAGCATTGGGCTCCTATTTAGAGAGGGCCAGAGTTTGAAGTAGCAATTGAATGGCCCTTTTGTCAGATGACAACCTGCTGCAGCTTTGTGATATAATGGCACCACTAGACCAATCGCCCTGCGTGAGGATGGCACCGGAGGACCAGACATCAGCAATTACACACTAGGTAACTATCTGTGAATATGACTGAACAGCAAGTAGGAGGTGTAATGGGAAAGTACACTGCACCATTGAAAGCATTGGGCTCCTATTTAAAGAGGGCTAGAGTTAGAAGAAGCAACTGATTGGCCCTCATGTCAGATGACATCCTGTTGTGGCTTTGTGATGTAATGGCACCACTTGACCAATCGCCCTGGGTGACGATTACACTGGAGGACCAGACAACAGCATTTACACACTAGGTAATTATCTGGGAATATGACTGCACAGCAAGTAGGAGGTGTAATGGGAAAGTACTCTGCACCATCGAATGCATTGGGCTCCTTTTTAAAGAGGGCTAGAGTTAGAAGAACACAGTTTCTAAATAGCAGTCCATCTGGAGTATCAGGGTCACACTCACAGAGCAGGGAAACCGGTTAAATAGCTTCCCTCTATCTGAAAGTAAGTCAATTGCTCTAACCTTAGACACCTCATTCCAGCCTGAAAGATGGTAATTAACTCGCAGGACAAATTGCCTGCACAAGTATCTAAAGAAGATTTTGTCAGCCACGTAGACAGACAAAGTCTTTGATAAACTATCATGATGGCCATCGCGTCATCCACATTGCTACCGTCTTAGAAGATTATATTTATGCGGAAGACCCTACTAAAAGGCACTGAGAGCCATCAGATGCTATGAACTTTTTATCAATGGCAAAATGATTAAATGAGAGTTTGACTTACCATACATATTGATCGAGGCATGGAGAAGGCTGAGGAATGAGCTTTCTTTTTTTTTTGTCTCAGCAAGCAGAGACATATTCCTCTGCAACACTGCCTCTGCTGGCCATTCAGTATAATCTGCAGATGGAAAAGTCCACTGTTAGTCAATTTTTTGAACTTGAATATTTCCAAACCAAATGCAACACTACCAAAAAATGATTTCTATAAAGCGTAAATT